>NC_064615.1:118300753-119556253 GCF_023898315.1 Schistocerca nitens
TAGTCCGTGTCTTGTGACCTGCCATGTGGTGGCGCTAGGTTGCGATTACACAGTGGCGACACGCGGGTCCGACATGTACTACAGGACCGCGGCCGATTTAAGTTACCACCTAGCAAGTGTGGTGTCTAGCGGTGACACCACAATGGTGGTCCATCAATCTGGCATCGCACATTAAAGCCATAGTGCTTAAAGCAGGGTACATGCCTTTTAAACACGTCAGCTGGTAAATAAAATCTGTGCTATATGTATCATATAGTAATGGGACAAACTGTAATATCATAAATTGAGTCCACCTTGATGCAAAAGACCTTGTTATTCGTTGTTTCTATGCAAACACGGACCAAATGGAAGAGTTCCAAGATAAAATTATTGGGACAAGCTGTGTAGGGAACATGTAGTAACAAAAGCATTCACGTGGCGACGATTCTTAATCAGTTTCATACAAATACCCGAGTGCACATTACACACATTTCTTTATTTTACCCACTTAAACACGTTGTAAGCAGTAACATTCTGTTTTCCCTGCGAATCTCTAATTCTCAAAGCTAACTGTCGTAACATATTGAGGAAGTAAGAGCTCTATAATATTTTTTCTAACGTGTGGTAACAGCTGTGTCTGGTAACAGCTGTGTTCTTGAATAAGCAGAGGTAGACACTCAGTATCATCCAACAGTGATAACTAATGCATGACCATATTTTGCACGATGGACTCACTTCCACTCCTCAGATTCACTGTTACAATTACGGCATTACCTTACTCACAGACGTCCTGCACGCACTTGAAGTTGAATGACTGAATGACGATGGATCCATAGTGATTATTCAGTTACATAAAGCTGGTGCGGTGAAAGAACAAACAGAAGACTGTTGTACACTTATAATAACGCACTCTTTGCATTAAAGCCTATAAGACGTTTCTACGTAACAAGGTATTACTTTTTGAAAATTCAGCTTCCGCTCACGCGTTATAGAAAATAAACAGGTCTGTACCATAAAGTAAAACGTTACTCACACATGTAACAAACAAAATCTTTTTATGATGCTCTAACAGCTTTTTTTCGTAACAATCTGAGTTTTTCCAGCTGCAACAACAGATCCGCATTGAACCTCCTCCTGCTCCAAAGTATTAAACGGGTGCGGTGCTTAGCAACAAGAACTTAAAAATGTGCATAGGCCATAACACTTTTGTGATTTCTAGGAGAACAATTAATAATTTTTTCATGTATTGTATGTATTGCCTAACCAATATTGTGTGGTAATACCTGTATATGATTTTTTGCATGAGAACACTATATACCCAGAGGCAAGTTGAAGAAGAGAGCTCATAATATCAAAAAATTAATTACCTACCACAATACCAGGGGGCAGCTGCACCCAAGATAGATCACCAAATGGTAAAGCTACAGTGTAGTTGTCCTGTGGGTAGTAAAGTAGCCCCAGTGCGGTGTTCTCGGATCATTAGTGGTGTGCTTGTTGTTAATGTTCTTTTTTTTAAAAATAACAGGACATTTGAGTAGTTAGTCATTGTAGTATATAATAAGTGTGTTTCAACAAATGACCATTTCTTGTGTGATTATGTCAGTGAAACCTGAGTGTTAGGATATTTAGTTCAGATTTTGTTTCTTTTGTTGACTATGGTTAGATTGCGTAGTCAGAAAGATATAAACATGGATAATGAACAACAGTTAGCAAGCAGTGATGCCGAGTTAGAAAGTGGGGCACAAAGTAATGTTAGTGGCGTAGTTCAGGAAGTACAACGTGAGAATCTGGGGGCAGAAGGGCAAGAAATGTTGCCACTGCCAGCCAGTGATTATGTTGAGAGTAGAAATACTGTACCACCCACAAGCACTAGACACGGACCAGAGAGTGGTGAGGTGTCAGAAGTGCAGTCATTAAGATTTATGTTCGAGCGCATGCTCAATTTCCAAGCTACGTTTGTGCATGAACAAGCAGAGCGTGACCAGAGATTGGTAGCTGAATTTGCACGTATGCAAGCAGAACGCGATAGAGAACGTGATGCTATGCATGCAGAACGAGAAAGAGAACGTGATGCTAAGCAAGCAGAGCGTGATCGATACCAGCATGAGAGAGACTTGCAGTTAATGCAATCTTTGGAAGCTATGCAAAGTGAGATTGTTAGTTGAGACAAAACTATGAAACCATACCCAAAGCGGTGCAAGAACTGAGCGAAAGAGTAGTAATATCCAGGTGGCTAACGCCAGTATCGTAGATGAAATCAGTGTACTGGCTAACAGGGTGGAACAATTAGAAATTGACACAAGTCAAGTAATTGAGCAGAAAATGTCCGAACAAGTGCACAAAATTGAAAACCAATTTATAAAAAAAATAGACGAGAAGGTGCACGCCGCGATTGAGGCCAAAGACTTGGGCTCCAATGCGGAAGTGCAGGACCTAAAAAAGGCGGTGCACACTGACATTCCGCTGTGGCAGCGGAATGTCAACCGTCGTCTTGCAGAGCTGGAAAACAGCTTGCTGCACGGCGACGCACAGGCGTGTGTCACGCCAGCCAGGTGCAACAATGATAGGCATATGAGTACAGCAGTGAAAAATTGGGACTGCGAGACAGAATAGGCAACCAATGTTAGCGAAACAAACAAATGTCACTCCAAAATAGTGATTGAAGAAAGCCTGATTAGAAGCCGACAGTTTCAGATCTTTACAACGGAGAAGAAATCTGTTCACCCTGTAGTATTTATCAAGGGATTTAGAAACATTTTGCCTAGCGTTTGGAGTCATACACAGAAAATACAGTTCGTTATGTCTTACATACAAGGAGATGCTGCCGTATGGGCAACCGAAGCAGCTGACAGTTGCGACACATATGAGCAATTTGAAAAGGCATTCTTGGCCAAATATTGGTCAACATGTATTCAGGAGAGATTACGGAAAGAGGTATATAATCCAGAGCCGTATTCTCCACGATTACGCAATTTGCGAAAATATTTTGAGAAATACATTAATAAGACCCGTTACTGGGACGAGCAGATTTCATCCCGGGATTTGATCAGAGGTTTGAAATCACACTTGCCGATACACATAAAGGAAAAACTTATACACGTACCGGAGAACGACATGGAACATTTCTTGTCTGTTCTAGACTCAATTGACCTGATTCAGGAGGATGTTAAGGCAGCCTCTGAACAGGCTTGAAGTAACGGAAACGGTTACAGAAATGGTCGAAATAACACGCCTCCACCAAATAATGGAAACGGTGGAGGTAACAATAGGAGACAAGATTATGTACAAAACGGGAATAGAGGTACAGACCGGAACGGCAATAGTCCGCCGGTGAATAATGACCGGAAAAGGAGGTCTGATGACCGATATGAAACAAGCCCACCAAGCAATAGTAGATGGAAAAATGCCAGGAGGCCGTGGAACGCTAATACCTATAACGATGCAAACCGAACTTGGCCACAGAACCAGAGGCCCAGTCCGGACCGGCAAAACAATGAAAGATATGACAATAACGGACCGCCACCACAAAATGCTCCAATTGCGCAACCGTGGCGGCCGACGCAACACAACTTACACATAGTGGAGGTCAGCGACACAGAGCAGCTACACCCATCCACCAGTAATAATCCAACAAACTAGATTCAGCCGAGATACGCTCTCCATCGTCGGCTGAGGTTTGGAGTGAGAGCAGCCCGATACAGAACAAAACATCGGGAATCTGTATCCTCAGGTATAATGACGGGGTACAGATGGGACATGAATTAATAACTTAACCAGCCACGTGCATAAAGGAGCACAAAGACAAAAATGGTTCAAATGGTTCTGAGCACTATGGGACTTAACATCTGTGGTCATCAGTCCCCTAGAACTTAGAACTACTTAAACCTAACTAACCTAAGGACATCACACACATCCATGCCCGAGGCAGGATTCGAACCTGCGACCGTAGCAGTCGCGCGGTTCCGGACTGCGCGCCTAGAACCGCTAGACCACCGCGGCCGGCCACAAAGACAAAGTACAAGCGATAATAGAGATCAAAATTAACAATATTGATGTGCAAGCAATCGTAGATACAGGTGCTACTATCAGTGCCATGAGTATGGACTTTTTCAGAGTACTGGGGAAAGAAAAGCGTATGCTGAACTTTTCCTGTGAATAATTGCAAAGTCACTGGAGCCATCAGTGCACAGCGACAAATAATTAAACTCCAACTGCGGGTAGAGATGTATATAGGGGGAGAAGCCATAGCGTGCTCGTTCCTGGTAGTAAAGGGTTTAAATCTAGCCTGCATTTTGGGGGTAGATTTTTTGAGGGAAAGGGACGCAGTTATCGACCTTTCTCGGGGAAAATTAAGTTTGAGGAACGCGGGTAGGAGGATAGAATTGTCCATGCTCAGATCTGAAGAGGTACCTGTGCCTAAATGTAATGCTATTAACATAAAATGTAGGAATCAGTGGATACTAGATTTAGACAATCATTCTCTAGGACAAAATCTCTATGATCCAGACGTACAAAGTGATCAATTAAAAGCAAATGTGGATGCACTTGTGAACAAAGTATCACAGTCCGAAAATTTGAACTCAATGCAACAGCAGGATTTGGTACAGTTATTATCTGACTATGCAGATGTATTTTCAGAACGACCAGGAATTGTTAAGGGATATCAATACACTATCGCGGTGAAGCCTCACAAAACCTACTGTCGAGCCTCATACTGCATTCCTTAGTCCAAGAAGGAAATAGTAGCTATCTCTTAGCAGATCCCCAATCAGGGAGAGTACGGGGACTGTATCCGCGTAAGGATGTGAAAATATTCCTACAGTAAATGACTAATAGTCCTATGTGTTATGTGTAAAAAAGGAACACTATTCTTTTGAAAATGAATGAACATTAATGATGTGTGATCTGTAGAGGTAATGTACTAGTGTAGAAGTATTTAGTTATAAGAATATGATTGACTTTCTCTTTTGTTTATGAATATTTGTGTTATGTCTTCTTTTAATTAGTGTTAGTTTAAACATGCTCTAAATGTCTGCACAGATAACATGATTAGTGCAATTATTCGTAGTTTTAAATTGTGACAGAGATGAGTCAGGAGGAACATTTTAGTAGTGATTAGTTTGTGTACTGCATAATATTCTATATGTGTGTCAAACTTGAAATATTTCTTGGTACAGTCTTATATATATATATATATATATATATATATATATATATATATATATATATATATATATATGTGTGTGTGTGTGTGTGTGTGTGTGTGTGTGTGTGTGTGTGTAGCTGTCAGATTGACAGATTCGAACCCAGAATAATATGAGACCCTGAGAACTTTATTTTCAAACCAGTGTTATCAAAGAGAATAATGCACCCAGTAGTGACCCGAGGGCACCATGGGAGGCAAAATTATTGCAAATTTAAGTAGCGCAAAGTTACGCAAAAAGAAGCTTCAATTGAAGCATGTGCAGATCCAATCAGTAAAAAAGAGCTAGCCTGATACAGTCCAAGTCAATTTTAGCCTACAGGGACTACACTGTAGTTACGTAGGACCTTGCAAGTAAAGTGAGACATGATTTCAAAGGAGTTATTGAACAATATGCCTGAATCCGGCTGGAATGCACAAATAAAATCTACTCGAACATAAATATAGATGATTTTTGGGCAAACTAATACGAAATTTTAATATTTGTTACCATGTACGCAATTATCACACAACTTGGTAAAGAGCGAACAAAGAAGTTACGAATGTGCTGTTACAAAAAATTGCCAAACGGACATTGTAACTGAAAAAACTTAAACAAAAGTGTAGTATTGTGTGGCAGAGACAGACAGTGACTGTTAAACCTGCAGCAATACGTCACGAGGTCGTTTTGAACAAGCAATAAGAAACTGTATCATCGCCGTGTGTGCAAGTGGACAAGGAACTAGCACGACACGAACAGTGAGCCGATAACAGACGATGGACCAAGTTAGTGTCAAACTATAACTCTTTGTGTGTCAAGGAACGCCAGAAAAGCGCATTGACTACAGAGATACATTTTGTCCTAAGGTGAAAGCTTGCGTGTGACTAATGACAAGTCATGACACGGTGAAAAAATATTGTGTGCCCATAAAACGTGTTACTGTGACAACGAAACATTGTGCAAACCAGACTAGTGAAGGCCTACTGAATAACAACTGCAAATAACTGTGTGCGTTCTTTCCCACAGCAGGAAAAATGCCCATAAGGATAGTACACTGTTTGTGAACTTGTTGCATGTTTGCTGGAGCACTGCAAGAAGATGTCTCACGGGCGAGCTGATACACAACGCGCATCCGGCTACCTCAGCCATGCAGCGGCCGCAGCAGCCCGTAGCATACCAGACAGCCACACGCCTCTCCGCGCCGTAGCTGTCAACACAGGGGGCGGTGACCTACACGGAGCCGACGCGCCGCGCCGAGCGCCGCTCAACAATCACTCCGCACCGCTCACCAACTACAGCATTATTGACATATTCCAAAATATTTACACAAACTCATAACATGTCAATGAACTCGATTTTTGATAAACAGTGAACATTTATTATGTATACCTGTAAATTGACAAGAGAAAATGAACACTAACAAGATTTGTAACACGTAGGTAGTGGGAACATCATGAAAAGTGACGTTGTGCTAAATGATTTCAAAAAACTAAGTGATATATCCTAGGACAAGTGACCTTGCAGTATATCGCAAAAATGATAATTACGAGTTGTTAATCACACACAACAAACTTTCGTTGTACTGTATGTGACTGTGATATTATGTAACCGTAGATGACAAACTGCTAAATCAATTCAAAAGAATGACTGTTAAAGAGACAAGATTAATCATGAACCAACTGAGATGGCTGGGCTCCGGCACAGTTTTGCCCAGGTTTCCTGTCTGCCTTCGCCCAAATGGGGGAGCCATGAACATATGTAACCGTGGGACTAATTAAAAGAGCCATTCCATAAAAAAATACAGAATTGTAAAGAACGTTACTGGGACCATTGTGTCAAAGTATAGAAACTCTTTGCCAAATGCTGCCAGGGGGCAATGTAACGTTCCCTGGCAACACACACACACTATTAATAAACTAAAATTTAATCGTACTATATACGCCGCTATGAAGCAATTTCTATATACTGTAATTATTTAACAAAAAATATTATTTAATTTTGTGTAAAGGACATCCGTTATTATTGTAATATTTTCTGTAGTAATATTATCGATGTATTTATGATTGTAATATTTCTATACTCATAATTACGAAATGTGTCAATATCTGCGATAACAAAAATATAAAATACAGCCGCAGATTGCAAAGAGACATTAACGGTTGATAGTGATATAAATAGGAATACATAGTGTGCATTCTTTGTCGTCTTCCTCGAGAGCTGAGAGAGAGAGGAACCCGTGACGTAGCATTTTGTGAATGAGTAGACTTCATCTGTCTGTATCTAGATTTAGCCGCCATTAGAGGAGAAATTACAAACTAATGTAAGTTGAATTATTGTTGTTGTCTAAATACATTATAATTTATCAAAAGTGTGTATTACTAATGTAAATTAGCTTGCCCATGTCATCTATAATATTTCTTTAAAGAATTTTCAGCATTTTTTAGCGGTGTTGCTTGGTTGTGCCGCGACCGAACGATTTGCAGCGGCGGCACATTTAAAATAATTGTTCCGCTAAGAAAAATTAACCAAACCCGTAAATCGGGAGCAGATAAAAATTAGCAGTGAATTAAGTAAATGTTTTTCTTTTACAGCGATCCTGAGACTGACGGAATTTATTACTAGTTTCACATTTGTGCATTCATAGGCGGATAGTTAACGTTGAAATTTAACAATTTGTTGGTTCTTTCAAATAACTTAAATGTGTAGTGAAGTGTGTTTTATCAATGATAATTAAACGTTCAGGTCGGCTTGGCAATATTTAACCATTTTCTGCTAATAGAGACAGTCTTGTGTTCCATAGCTAACGCCGGGAAAGAGTTCAGTAAATATTTATCTTACAACGTCTACGACAAGACAAATACAAACTCCCGTGCGGATAAAGGTAGGAACCCTCACTAGCAATAATAATCTCAGAAACAGGTATAGTACGGTAAGCTAATATTTCCCGACTATTAAAGGATTCCAATCCGGCTCTAACTGCATTGTTACAAGCAACGAAAGCTACAGTTAGCCATCCGTTACCCAAACTGGAGGAAGAAGAAACTTTCATTAAAGAAAACTTTAATCTCGCACCACAAAATAAAGTAGGTCCATGAATAAGAACAAATTGAGCAGTTTTAGAAACTTCTCTGGTTTCGTTCTTTTTACCCTTAGCAGAAGATGTCGAAGCACCAAGAGTGCCGTCCACATTTAGAAAATGTGTGCCAAGGCCGAATTATGTAAAAGATTTAATTCTCAACTAAATATTCTTAATCAGTTAATATGAATTTATCAGCATGAGAGGGTTGACTAAGTTCACGTAATTTTAAATGTACTTAATTCTATCTAAATGAATTTTTATTACCACACGTAAATAAGAGGTTCTACAACAAAGTTCGTACGTACAGAAAGAAAGAAAGGTAAATTAACTAAAAACAAATTTAAAAAAGGTATATATATATATATATATATATATATATATATATATATATATATATATATATATATATAAAATTTCATTAAAGTGACCGATGTAATTTCAGCGAACTGTACAGTGTATGTTGTGTTACGCCAATTCGTGTCATTGGCTGCGCATGACCCATCTTCGCGCAAATTCGTTGGTGGTTGCGAAATTATAGTCCGGCATTTGATTGTTGCCGACTGCTTGCCACTGCATCGGCTAGTTGTTACCACTTATTGGCGATGGATAGCATTGTACTGGCAGATCCTAGTTCGCTTTTGACTTTCCCTGTTCTATAACCTCGCTTAAATCTTTTGTTTTCCCTTTTCCATTACCATATCTATTCCCTTTTGTAAGTACCGTGGCAGATATGGTTGCCATGGCTGTTCCATTGCAGCAACTGATATTCAAGATGGCCACAGAATGAGATCACAGGTATTTACTTTATCCGTCAAAAGAACTTACTTAAGGCCCGTCCACACGCAACGATCTGTCTGCGCACATCACATCTGCGCAGACAGATCGTTGCGTGTGGACAGAAGATTTGCACCAACCTGAGGTGTGTGGAAACCTGGAAGTTGGAGTTTGAGGTTTGAGCGAAATCTGTGGGTTCCAACCACATCTGCGCAGACAAGTTAGAGCGTGTGGACAGGAGATCGCCGCAAATCTGGTGCGAAACAGATGTTTGCTCAGTCTAGTGTTTGTATCTGTGCGCATAGGGCATTAAAATGGCTGATACTCGTTAGTGTTCTCGAGAGTTTGTAAGTGAATTCATTGAAATATATAGCAACCACCCATGTTTGTGGAAGATTAAAAGTAAAGAATATAGTGACCGAGACAAAAAGACAGCAGCATACAATGCTCTAACTGAAAAATTGCGAGCAGTTGACGCCTCGGCAAACAGAGAAACGGTAATAAAAAAATTAAAAAAAATTCGTTGCAAACTGCTGAAATTATTTGCGGATGGATGTCGAAACTTATAATTATCTCTTCATTTAATTATCTCTTCAAGCTTGCAACCCCTCATATTATGAGAAAAAATACTCGTATGAGAGGGGCAATTTCTGCTCATGAACGGCTGGCGGTAACATTAAGATTCCTAGCAACAGGAAGGAGCTACAAGGATTTGGAATTTTCAACTGCAATATCGAAACAAGCGTTGAGTAAAATAATACCCAACACATGTGAAGCTATTTACGCTGTCCTGAAGGATGAGTTCATGAAGGCAAGTCAAGTAAATTAAGTCTGTCAGCGAACTGTTTACCGAAAAGAGTTATCCAAAGTTCAGAAATGTAGAAGATCTGGTGTAAGAGTAGATCAAGTATACCAGCCAACGTTATGGTATTTTGATCTGCTTGGCTTTCTTAATGATCAAGAAACGCCAAGAAGAAGCAGGAGTACAATTGAAGATGAAATTGGAGTGTCAATGTGCCAGGAAATGGAACACGAGGTAATGTAAAACAAAACAGGTTCGCCCTGCAACTCCCGCAGTAAATGTACGTGAGAAAACTGCTTTCGCCTTAGCAACCACTGTCTACACCATTTTGACCGCCTTCTCTGTTTCCTGCGGTTGGTCTGAATGTTTTTTGTAACACAAGTTGCGAACACAGGCCACAACGGAACTTCGTCCATTTCTATATTTCAAAATAACTGAATTAAATTTTTGACGTTACGTGGAGCGTAGTCGCTTGCCACGGATATTTCTTTTCTCCATTGCGTTTCCCCCCTTACTTTCAATCATACTTCCCAGGTACTTGAAGTTCTCTACCACTACAAGTGGTAGAGAACTTCAAGTACCTGGGAAGTATGATTGAAAGTAAGGGGGGAAACGCAATTGAAATAAATGAAAGGTGCAGAAAAGCAGGGCAGTTCTACAAATGCATTAGGGGGCTTATTTGGAGCAAGGAGGTGCCACAGAAATCCAAGGGAATTATATATCGAACCTACTTTGTACCCATATTGGCATACGGAAGTGAGACATGGGTAATGCACAAAAGCGACAAAAGTAGAATACAGGCTAGTGAAATGAAGTTCCAGAGGAGCAGGTTGAGTGTAACAAGACGAGACAGATTGCGAAATGTGTATGTGAGGGAAAGACTAAAGGAGGAACCAGTACAGGACAGGATAGAAAAATCAAGACTGCAGTGGTATGGACACATGAAGAGAATGGATGAGGGAAGAATTCCAAAGAGGATGTTTGATCTGCAACTGGAGGGGAAGAGGCCCAGAGGAAGACCAATAGATAGATGGGTGAAGGGAGTGAAGGAATGTGTGATGAGAAGAGGAGAGAACTGGACAAAGGTGGAAGAGGGGGAATGGTGGAAAGACAGAACACGATGGAGAGGCTTGTGTTCCCGACAGACCCAGCCAGTAGCTGGAAACTGTCCAAGATGATGATGATGACAGACAGATGGCGGGCGAGTAGTAGATTGGGGTTTGTGTCGTGTAAACACACCACATTTGCAGCGATCCTTTGCATGTACAGACATCTGCGCTGACAGAGCGTTGCGTGTGGACCGGTCTTTAAGAGGAAATGGTGTCAAATTTAAATTTTCTTTGTTTCGTATACTTGGAGTAGTGTCAGCTCTTGTCACACAACTGAATATTAACGTCTCAGCAGAGCTTGTTCTTGAAAAAACTTCGTGTTATCTGAAGTCCCGATAATCGCGACATAACCCAAATTTTTGCTAACATAAACACAAAAAAATTTATTCAAGTTTTCTTGATAGCGTAAAATTCTTTAAAAAGAGATAGCTACTAGTTTCATCAGTGTCTATTGTCGCAATAAAAGTGTAATTAAACGTTCCTCAATCGTATTTGACTAACACAATTCGTAATGTTTACTAGTTAGAGGCGATCTAGGCCTAAATTTTCCGAGTTATAAACGTTTAAAAACTTGGGCAAACACGCTTCATAAGGTAAATTCTCTAAAAGCAAAGTAATTACTAATCCGTCCTTCTGTCACTGTATCTCTAAATCAGTACAAAAACAGACAAAACTGCACGTAAGACCTTTTGTGTCGTTTTTTGTTTACGTACAGCCAGTCTCGCGTCCCTGACAAATTTAAAACATTCTTTAAACTTCATTATTCTTTCGAAACTGACCATGAGTGAGAAACATGGGAGTTGTTATAGGGTAGTGAGTTGAGGGATTTGTTGCCAATCTTCTAGGAAATATTTTCACTGGAGGGGGATGCAGTCGGGAGAATGTTGGGAGATCAAAAGAGGCTCTCTTCTGGAGCTGCAGAGTATGCAGTAGGAACATTTTGGTTGGGGAACAGGAGAGGAAAATCTGTGCTCTTCAAGCACAGTTGGAGGAATCAAGGAAGGGTGATAGGGGGGAAGGGGGTGGTTGGGAACTGAGAGCTGAGCATGAAGAGAATGAAGTTAATAAATCTGTTCAAAAAGTAAAAGTAAAAAGTCAGTAGGGATAGACGAAGTACCAATGTATGTACTAAAACAATTCATACAGATTATGCAAGGCGCCTTAACAAATATAATAAATGAATCCTTCACATCAGGGACATTTCCAGAGCAGTTAAAACAGGCAACAGTCGTACCTTTGCTTAAGAAAGGTAATGCAGAAGACATAGCAAATTACCAGCCCATTTCCCTGCTTTCGCCATTCTCAAAAATAATAGGAAGCAATTATGAAAGACAGATTGATGAATTAGCTGAATAAATACAATCTTTTAAGTAAATCACAGTTTGGTTTCCGAAGTGGCAAAAATATGGAGTCAGCCATAGTAGGATTCACAAAAGTTGTACTTTGATGCTCTTGACAAAGATGAGTATGTCACAGGCATATTTTTGGATATTCCTAAGATCTTTGATTCAGTTGACCACAAGATTCTGTAAAATAAATTAGAAGCATTAGGAATAAGAGGGGTAGCTAATGACTGGTTTTGATCATACCTAGCAGATATGGTACAAAGAGGAGAGATAACACATACTTCAAATAGATCTAAACATTTAATAAAACACTTATCAGAACCAAAATACATTAATATAGGCGTTCTGAAAGGTACTATATTAGGACCAGTACTATTGCTGATGTACATCAATGACTTTCCCAGTAGCGTTACTCATAGTGAAAAAATTCTCTTCGCTGATGGTAGCAATATTAAAGTCACTGAGAAAACAAGAGAACTCCTTGCAGGGAAACAAATGAAACTCTCAAGGAAGTTTGCAATTGGTTAATAAGCAATTAAGTGACATTGAACATAATGAAAACTAATGCCATGAATTTCAGTTTGAAGAGGGAGAATAACAATGTTAAATTAAATGTAAATGGCACCTCTATAGATTGTGTAACAAATTTCTAGGAATGAATACTGATTCTCAGTTGAAGTGGAGTGAACACACAAAAGTACTTGCAAACAGAATGTCATCAGCATGTTATGCACATGGAATCTTATCATCAGTATGTAACATGCAATGTCTTGTAGTTACATACTATTCATATGTACACTCAGTTCTTAGCTATGACATTCTTTTTTGGGGAAGAAGTGCACAAAACATCAACACAATTTTCAAACCCCAGAAAAGAGCCATAAGAATAATAACCAAAAATAGTAGTCAAGCTCATAGTAAAGATCTGTTCAAAACACTGGGGATTTTAATTGCTCTATGTGAATACATTTACCAGTCAGTTGTACACATCAAAAATAACATTGGTAATTACTGCACAAGCAGGTCTGTCCATGACCATAGAACAAGAGCTAGACTCAACTTACATTTACGAAGAAAAAATAAACATAAAACTCAAAACAGCACATTGTACCAAGGAATAAACCTGTACAATAAATTACCAAAAGAGATTAAATAAATTACAAAAATACACTTGTGGTGTCACCGCCAGACACCACACTTGCTAGGTGGTAGCCTTTAAATCGGCCGCGGTCCGTTAGTATACGTCGGACCCGCATGTCGCCACTGTCAGTGAGTGCAGACCGAGCGCCACCACACGGCAGGTCTAGAGATACGTCCTAGCACTCGCCTCAGTTGTACAGACGACTTTGCTAGCGATGCTACACTGACAAATACGCTCTCATTTGCCGAGACGATAGTTAGCATAGCCTTCAGCTAAGTCATTTGCTACGACCTAGCAAGGCGCCATTACCAGTTTATATTGAGATTGTAATTATGTATCATCAAGAGCGATGTTCTCCAATTATGGATTAAAGTTAAGTATTCCAGCCGCTACGTTCTTTTCTTCATAGTATAACTCCTTTAACTGTTCCAGACCTCACGCCAGTCTGCGTGAGATTAAACGCGTGCATTTCAGCCTCCTCTAGCAACACGGTGTTGGCTCTTCTGCCAACACATCAACACTTATCTAAAAAGGTAGCTAAAAGTATCTGGTACGCAATAAATTTTATACATTGAAGGATTACGTAGATAAAACAGAGTAGCGGTTTGGTAAAAAAAAGTTATACAAATAAATAATAATAATAAATAATAATAGTGGTTATAAAACATTCCACATAACACCTTCACACTATGTTTTTTCCTTCTTTTTTCCTTTTCTGGAAAAACTTACCCCCAAGCTGTGTGTAGCACAATAACACCTATTCCTTTTTCTGAGCTCAATATCTCACTTATTGTAGGAGAATGCTGACTTAGTTTTTCAGAATAGCAAATGGGAAGTTACGGCAGAGAAAATGGTCCAGATGTGTGTGTGTGCAGTGAGTGAAGTGATATGAAACAATGTGTGTATAGTGTGTGCAGTGACTGATAGTGAGATATGAGTGAACAGTGTGGCATTACATTATTTAATAAGTTATTTGTAAGGAAAGTATTGTATGCCAGGAGTAAATCTAATGATTGTTTCTAGCTAGAAATCTGTTAACGTATGTGTGTACGAATTAGCTTGTTTTAAATTGGTCTAAACTTGTAAATACTTTGACATGTTATAATGAACTTTTTGCATTTCTTACTTTTATTTTTCGTTCTCTTTAAAGGCAAAGAGAAAAGGTGAAGCAGTTGTCCAGCGTAGAGCTTGTGCCTACCATCTTTTTTTATCTTCAAACATAAAAAAACGTAAGATGCTCTTTGTGCCCTCGGTAGGAGGAAGGACTTGCTCTCTGATAGTGAACAGAGGTTGTCATTTTGGGCAATGTGAATATGTGAAGCGTATGTATTTTCTATGTGCACTGAACAGAAGAATATAGTATTATTTTATTAACTGAAAGATTGTATGAGTTATTATTTCAAGTAGTAACGTAATAAGAAGAACTGAAGCCCACCTGTGTACTTTGGAAAATATACAAAGATCCGATTAATGCAACATGGACACAGTCAAAATTTTGTAGGTGGATATGGTGAACAGACATAATATTATTAATTGGTAAGCATAAATATACCACAAGAGAAAGACTATTTCATTTATGTGAAACTAATATAAAAGGATTCTTTACCCATTTACAGGCATAGCCCAGCTTATTGTGCTTGTCCGAGTGCCAAAAAAATAATCTCATTAATTCAATATATCTAAAAAGCCACACACTTCAGTTTTTTTATTATATTATAAAGTGGCGACAAGTGACAGGCACGATATGTAATGGGCAAAGCTATGAGTATTAGTATTTTTAAGACAATGAATATACATGTATCTTAATAATTTCTTTATGTTCCATGTATGCTGATGACATGACAGAGACGATGATGTAATACTGGAAAAAATAATAACTGAAGGAAAAGAAATAATAAATAAATTAGAAGGATGAAGACAACAATGTGAAGAGTGGACAGCAAAGCACAATAGAAGAATTACCAGTTACAAGTCAACAATCAGGTACGACCGTGCAATGCATGTAGATATTGCGTTCCCAGTAGACGTATTGGAAAATCCAAGCACCTATTTCCTAAAATCCAGAACCTAAACCTTGATAGGTTAACGCAATTGCAATTAAGTAGAGAGAATGGCATTTCTTTATCAGTCTAAAAGTGTATTGAGTGAACGACAATTGAGATTACAATCACAAATAGCTGTATATGCATTTTGTCATGCGAGAAGTAGTGTGAAAGTAAAATCTATATAGAGAAATTATTAATTTTGGTAACTGCAGAGGCGAAAAGATTTCTATAATGGATGGTCAAAATAATAAGCAAATGTCATTCCAAAATCCAAATGCCAATGTAGTAGACTTGCATTTGAAAAATGCAACAATGAGCGGTTTGGAACCGTTAAGCGGTGATTATTTGGATGCTGGGCATGACATGCCATTGTTGCATTCAACGCCCATGAATATGAAAATTTCTTTACAAGCAATACATTGATTGCAGTAGACGAAATTAATGACAACTCAAGGCAAGAGACTATTTTAAATGAAAGTAGTATGTGTAGTACAGGTGCAGCTGCTGACAGGCGTAGACCAGAAGTGAACAGGGAAGACATGCATGCCTTATTTCGAGCCTCAACAGAAACAATACAAGCAGGTATGAACGCAATGAAAAGAGAAATAAATTCAAAATGTCGGGTTTAGAGACTAATTTGAACACAGTACATTCCAAAATGGCGGGTTTAGAGACCAATTTGAACACTGTAAATTCAAAAATGTCGAGTTTAGAAACAATACAAGCAGATATGATCCCAGTAAAGTCCGAGAATGGAAAGGGAAATATGAACATGACACACATTTCAGGCGAGGTACGGAATTTACGCACAGAACTCAATAATTTGGATACGAAGGTCACACAGCAGATTTCCCAAATCTCCACGGAACTGGATAAGAAAATTAACAAACAAGTACAAACTTCAGTTCATGATATGAGTGAGAATTTAAAATGCATATTGGAAGAGAAATTTGAAACACTAACATGCACATATGGGATCGGAGCTATCTGGAATCAGAGAAACTCAGGATAATTCACAGGTAATGCAAAAGAATACGCAGGTTAACATAGACAATATACAATCAGAAGTAGTGAAGTTGCACTCTTTTTGTGACGACTTGCCAGAAAATCACAGTGGAGATAGGATTACGTAAGTTAGAACATAAAAGAAAAACTCAGACATTGTGCAAAGTTACGAAACAGTAAAGGACAATAGAAAAGATGAAAACACAACTTTTACAGAAAAATGTGTACGCGAACAGCAGTAAAGGAAGTAATGGGGGTCAAGAAAGAAGAAATTTTAAAATGCGTAGAACATGACATCAGACAAGTAGAACAAAGGTTAAGTGTAGCTATAAACAGCCATGTGCCGATGAGAGAAATCAGTGGCGCGGACAACAATGCCCAACCCACGCCGTTTGACCGCATGCCGACGTGCGACGCGAGCAGCAGGCAAAGCTTTTGTGAAACAGATATGCCAGCACAGCATGTAAATGCTGTTCCATCTTGCTGGACAGCCTTGTTAATGGACGAGAGTTTAATAAAACATCGACAGTTTGCTGTATTTTCAAATGAAACAAAGCGAACGCTCCCAGAAGTGTTTGTCCAAGCCTTTATGAATGTACTGCCTAGGACTTGGACAGAAGCTCAAAAATCAAATATGTGGTAGGACACATCGAGGGTGACACCCTTTTGTGAGCTACAGAGATGTCGGGACTTTTCGAGACATGATCAATTGTAGAACGCATTTTTAGATAAATTCTGGTCAACAGCCATCCAGAAGAGATTAAGATGAGAGGTATTTAACCCAGTATCATATCATCCAAAATTCCGGGGGGGGGGGGGGGGTAAGCAACTATTTTGAAACTTATCTAAACAAGACCCACTACTGGAATAATCCGATATCTCATGTCGATGTATTGAAAATCTTAAAGAACAAGTTACCTGCAAATGTTAGGGAAAAATTAGTAACCATTCCCGAATATGACATCGGGTATTTCCTTTCAGTGCTTGACTCAATAGATCTAATTCATGAGGATGGACAAGCCATGCCTAGTTATCGTAATGGTAATGAACACAACCCAAATGGGTGGAACAACTATGGTAATGGCAGTGGCTTTGGAAATTCTAATGGTCGGGTGCATATGAACGAATGGCATCCTTATGCACCGCTGCGCCAGAACGGTAATCCGCACAATCGGTTTACCCATCAGCCACAGGGTGACTGAAGATACGAAAATAAATATCAGCCCCATAGGTACGGCAATGGACGAGACAGGAGAAATTCGAGAGAAAACTTGGACACTAGGCGACAAGGAAATGCAAATTGCCATGATTGGAATATGCAACACAGGAAGCTGAGAGAGAACCGGCAGCCCGTACAGTCAAACCGAAGCAACCGGGACACGAACTGGCGAACACGCGAACATACAGTGAACATAGTAGAAGTGACCGTAGAAAATTAAACTATACCTGTACCACCCCTGGGAAATAGCAATTGAGCATGACTGTCAGTGTACCACAGTACTAATATGAGCGATATAAACACTAACACGAACAGAAATAGAAAAGAGGAAGTAGACACTGAAACAAACCTACACATACAGCATATCCGGAATCTATTTTTAAGGTATGATAAGGAAGCAGAAATGAAAGATTTGTTTACTGAAGAGAAAGAAACGACACGCAAGGTAAGTGAAATTATTCAAGCAACAATAAAAGTAAAGGTGGGAAACATACAGGGTGTCCGAAAAGTCTTTCCCTGATTACATAAATAGATAACTCGGGCTAGAAGTAAAATACAAATATGAAACTGGTGTCTAATTGTTTACAAACTATCAAAGTTTTTTTCTCACACATCAGTAAACTTCCACATGAGAACCCTTGGTAGCACATATCACATCTAGGCGATATTCAATTTCCGTCCACACATTAGCCAACATCACTGGAGGGGTCGATTCAACGACTGTGGTTATCAATTGCTGCAGGGTTTCAAGATCTGGTACACGTGTTCGGTAGACCTCGTCCTTGACATAACCCCATAAAAAGAAGTCTAATGGGGTTATCTCAGGAGAGCGTGGAGGCCAAACTGTTGGCCCATCACGACCAATCCATCGCCCAGGAAAGGTCATATCGAGATAGGCACAGACGTCCAAACCCAATGATGCGGTGCACCGTCTTGCTGAAATAAGACATCGGGGTGATAATGAAGCAGCTGAGGAACAGCATGCAGTTGCAACATGTCCAGATACACTGCAGATGTGATGGTAGCCACAGCGAAGAAGAATGGCCCGATAATTCGATCGTGCAATAGCGCTCACCAAACATTCACCTTTGGACTGCCTCTGGTGCACTCCATGACCTCACCTAAAACAGAAAAAAAACTTTGATAGTTGTAAACAATTCGACATAAGTTTCATATTTGTATCTTAATTCTAGCCTGAGTTATCAATTTATGTAATCAGGGAAAGACTTTTTGGACACCCTGTAGATATACCAGCTGTTTTGGATACTGGCGCATCAACAAGCCCGATATCAACCAGCTTCTTTAAAGGGATAGCGCGGGAAGTAAATGTACCCACGCTACCCTTAGAGAACTGTAAGATCGTAATGGCGATGGGAAGTAAATCTAAAGTTATAAAATTACAGGCCAGCATACCCATTAGCATATGTATTGTAATTTTGCAGTGTACTTTCTTGTTGGTAGACAAACTTATAGTGAACTGTATACTTGGTATGGAGGTGTTCAGAAGATATGGGGTAAAAATAGACATCGGCGATGGGGAATGTCAATTTCACGTAGGAGAGCGCACACTGACAGTGGACTTAATAAGAACTATAATGACAAATCAGACTAAGAAGATACCCGATATTAATGTTAAATTTATCCACCCTCAAATCGTAATGGCAAATAAAATGGAACTTGATCACGCAGGCGGGGAAATCCTCGATGAGCAAACGGTAGGCAGTAAAATATGTAAATCCACTTGTCTTAACAATGAACAGTGAAGTGAATTGACAAAATTACTCTTTAAGGACCCTAGCATTTTTCGTAAACAGCCCAGTGTTATTAATGGATATGAATATAAAACGGAAATGTGCCCACATGAAACCTATTGTAGAACGTCATATGGCATTCCTTGGGCAAAGAAAGAGGTAGTAAGACAAGAAATAGAGCATATGAGAACGTAGGAGGTTTGTCGCTCTTCGACGTATAAACCGACTGGCGCTCGGTTCCTCTCCAGCTAGGGGATATAATATTTATATTTCTGGTACCCTCCCCCTCTTCTACTATCCTGTTAAGCCAACAAGGAATGTTCAGTTCTGTTCTACTATCTAATATGCATCCTACTGAATAGGAATTTTCCTTGTAATTTTGGTATTGTACTTTCTTAAGACTTAAATACCTATAGAAGCAAAGGAAACCTTGTGATATTCCTTAAGGAAACACTGAATATACAACAAGAACTACAGCAATTATACATAACACTGAACCAGTGAAAACCATTAGATGACGTAGTTATACTACATCAGGCGAAAAAAGTTAAATAAGAGTGATGGAAAGAAAGGAATTCTCAGCGCTCGAGCTTAAGTGAGTCTTGAGCGGTGAAATGTAATGAGACGCGCAGTCGCGCTTAAAGCGGAGCGTACATTAACAATTATATGCGAAGCGGCTAACAGCTGATCTTAGGGTCAGATATGTAAAAAGCAAGGTTGAGTTCAGTGTTCCCTTTAAGACGCGCAAAGACACACTGCGCAACGTGACAGAAACTGTAGTGTCACCGCCAGACACCACACTTGCTAGGTGGTAGCCTTCAAATCGGCCGCGGTCCGTTAGTATACGTCGGAACCGCGTGTCGCCACTATCAGTGATTGCAGACCGAGCGCCGCCACACAGCAGGTCTAGTCTAGAGACTCCCTAGCACTCGCCCCTGTTGTACAGTCGACTTTCCTAGCGATGGTTCACTGACTACATACGCTCTCATTTGCAGAGACGACAGTTTAGCATAGCCTTCAGCTACGTCATTTGCTACAACCTAGCAAGGCGCCATATTCAGTTACTATGTATCCTGAACAGATAATATTGTGAATCATGTACCGTCAAGAGCGACGTTCATTATTAATGGATTAAAGTTAAGTATCAAACTAATTACGTCCGCTTTCTGAATTCTTATCCCTTGTCATGTTCCAGACCTCACGTCAGTATAGTCCTTCCCTCCTCACGCCAAGCTGCGTGAGCTAAAACGCGTGCACTTCGGCCTGCACTAGTAACACGGTGTTGGCTCTTCTGCCAACACAACAAAAACCATTTTAAAATTTAAGCGAGTCGGCATCCACGGCGCGCAGCCAACTGGACAAAACAGAAGCAGTATGAAAAGGAGAACCTATCAGCTGATTACTATGACGTAAGCAGTTACACCAACAAAATGAATTTACTTCCAAGTTGGAGACTATACTGTAAAGAGCACCAATTTTAAATCATTAGGTTAAGCATATGTAGTTTTAAGAAAAGGAGCACATTGACACAAGTAAACTATAAGGAGCATAGAGTATGCTAAATTTTTGAACTTAACACAGGCTATTGAATGTACATAGTTAGAAATAAGTATAAGTATTCAAAGTAGAAGAGAATATACACAGGTATATACCCATCCGACTACACACAACAGGATTAAGAGAAGTCTGAAAGAGAAGTAACAGCATGTACACTTAGGGCCACTGCACCAACGCCGATTAGAAGTTAAGCGCGGTCAAGTCATCATTTACGCCTGATTAAATCGATATTCGGCTGCACCAACCTCAATCAAAGTTAATCGAGGCATTTGATCGCGATTAACGTTAACCGAGCTTGAAGCGGTTAACTTATTGTAAACACGTAACATGGCTGCGCGTTTTGACGTTTTAGATGGTTCAAATGGCTCTGAGCACTATGGGACTTAACATCTGTGGTCATCAGTCCCCTAGAACTTAGAACTACTTAAACCTAACTAACCTAAGGACAGCACGCAACACCCAGCCATCACGAGGCAGAGAAAATCCCTGACCCCGCCGGGAATCGAACCCGGGAACCCGGGCGTGGGAAGCGAGAACGCTACCGCACGACCACGAGATACGGGCACGTTTTAGATGGTATAGAAGTCAAAGAAATGCTATATCTTCAACATATCTATCGTTGCAACCGTGTTGGTGTACTTGTGGAAATGGGAAATCCTTTCGAAGATTATGGTGACTGGAAATTTGAAGAGAGGTTTCGTCTTTCAAAAGAAACAATGTAGTGGTTATTGGATCAAATCCATGATAGGTTCGAATTTCCAAGTTACCAAAATAATCCGGTCTCGCCCATGAACAGACTTCTGATGACATACACAACTGGAGCATCCCCCCAGGGGGTCCACAACTCTTTTGTGGATACTTGCGTAGCAAGCATGGGACCCCGAGTTAATGTGGCCCTCCTTCCTTTCCGGGCTGCATACCTTCCTTTTCTGCATCCTTCCCTATCACCCATCTTCGGCCCCCTCCCCTCACCTCTGGCTCTTTCCTTCCCTTTCTCCTCCTCTGGGAATATGGTTTGTGCCTACGTCCGGAGACGGACGCTCGTAAATGTAACACATTCTTCGCCTTCTCTACTTGTATGTCTTCATCCTTCCTTTGTCCTTCTATTTCCCTTACCTCTTCTCTTTACCCTTTTCTCCGCTGTGGCATTTGAGACCTCTCTTCTTTCCTTTCCCTTTCTTTGTTTTTCCCTTTCTCTTTCTTCCTCCCTGTGCGTGTCTGAAGGCCGACCCACGCATTTTCGTGCGTAGCCGGTGACGGGGTAACACGTAATTTCCCGCCCCGGGTAGACAGGTAGGACATGTACGTACCCTCTGGTAACGGCCAGGCCCAGGGAGGGGTGATTACCCGAGCTGATACCTTCCGAAAGTGCCCATTGGTCCCTCCATCCGTTTGTCGGGAGGTGTGATCTGAGGTGTGAACAATCACCTAAGGCGGGAGTGCCCTCAGAGAAGGCTCCCACAAGGGAGGAGCGCGCCATCGGAGATGCCGGTAATCATGGGGGTTGCTTCCGCGATGGTTTCCTCTTCTTCCACTATGTCTGCTCACAAGCGTAAGTTCACTGAGCCTCAGCCACAGACAGTTCTTCCATCGTTGCCACAGTTCCTTGTTGTTTCTCGGTCTGACGAAGGTCACGACTTCTCCACGGTCAACCCTTTCATTATTCAGAAAGGTGTCGACGCAATTGCAAGTCCTGTAAAGTCTTGTTCCAGATTACGGAATGGCTCCTTGTTGTTAGAAACAGTCAGTGCCCTCCAGGCACACATATTGCTGCGTACTTCATTGCTCCACACCTTCCCTGTCCGGGTTGAAGCGCACTGCACTTTAAATTCCTCACGTGGAGCCGTTTATACACACTCCCTCGACGGATTGTCTGACGAAGAAATTCAACACTACCTGTCTGACGAAGGCGTAACGGCTGTTCATAGAGTTATGAAAAGGGTTGACACGAACATCGTTCCAACCCGTACTGTCTTCTTGACATTTGACAGAGTTCAACTCCCATCCAAAATAAAAGCGGGCTATGAGATAATTTCCGTTCGCCCCTATGCCCCAAACCCTATGCGTTGCTATCGGTGCCAGCGGTTCAATCACACCAGCGAGTCCTGTTCCAACCTGGCCAAATGTGTTACGTGTGGCAAGGATGCCCATGAGGGTGCTTGTCCACCTCCATCCCCTCGTTGCATCAACTGTATGGGTGACCACGCTGCTTCCTCTCGAGATTGCCCCATTTTTAAAGACGAAAAGCTCATTCAGGAAATTAGAGTGAAGGAAAAAGTGTCGACCTTTGCTGCTCGAAAATTATTCGCAAGTCGAAAGCACACTGTGCCTCAGACAGGAAAATACAGCACTGTCCTTGCCTCTCCTCGGCCAACAAATGAGGCGGCCACGCAGAATTGTGATCTCACCTTTAGTGCCACGGTCGTCAGATCGGCCAGCACAAAGATCGCCCGTTCAACCTCCCCACTTTCGCCTGCTCAATCTATGGCTCACCCTTCATTGGGTTCTGCTAAATCTCGATCCCAAAAGTCAGACACCCGGACTTCCAAAAAAGAGCATACTCGTGAAGATTTTTTACGTACCCCAACTTCACAACCATCGGTTCCTCCTTCATCTAAACATCATGTTTCCAAGAAAGCTAATAAGAAACCCAGTTCCTCTCCTTCTCCGCCACGGCGTGTCTCATCTACAGCACCACCTGGCGGTAACCGCCCTCGGCCGTTTTCTGTGTCGCCGAGGCGCACTGCCGGCGGCCGATCAACCGGCCGATCGCTGGTGCAAGAGCTGCTCCTGAACAACCTATGGATCAGGATCTTTTGCCTTCGGCTGAGTGCCGTTCCACACTGTCGGTCGCAAGCTCTGAGCAGTCGTTGAGTTGACGGCAACCTTGGTCACATTCTTCGATTTTCTGTCCACCCTATGTCCATTATCCATTGGAATATCCGTGGCATTCGAGCCAATCGGGATGAATTGACGATCCTCCTACGATCCTACTCGCCGGTCATCTTCTGTCTTCAGGAAACAAAGCTGCGTCCCCAAGACCGCTTTGTCTTCCCCCATTTTCAGTCAGTCCGATTTGATCTCCCCTCTGTTGAAGGCACTCCAGCACATGGAGGACTCATGATTCTTCTCCATAATACTCTCCATTATCACCCAATCCCCTTAAACACTCCATTCCAAGCAGTCGCTGTTCGTCTTTCCCTTTCTGGATACACCTTCTCTGTTTGTACTGTATACATTCCATCGTCCACATCAATGGCACGAGCTGATCTCCTTCATCTTCTTGGTCAGCTTCCACCCCCCTACTTGCTGGTTGGGGACTTCAATGCCCACCACCTGCTTTGGGGATCTCCACATCCATGTCCGCGTGGCTCACTATTGCTAGACGTCTTCCACCAAGCGGAACCTTGTTTGCCTCAACACTGGGGACCCTACATTTTTGTCTGCCTCCACGACAAATGTCTCTCATTTGGACCTTTCGGTCGGTACTGCTCCGCTAGCTCGGCGCTTCGAATGGTTCGCCCTTGCTGATACACACTCGAGTGACCACTTTCCATGTGTCCTTCGATTGCAGCCACAACTGCCATATATGCGCCCGAGACGCTGGAAGTTTGCCCAAGCCGATTGAACACTTTTTTCGTCTCCTAGCGTCGACGATGCGGTCACTCATATTACAGACGTTATTCTTACAGCTGCGGAACGTTCAATACCACGCACCTCCGAATTGCCCCGGCGCCCCCCGGTTCCTTGGTGGAACGAGGCATGCCGCGACGCAATACGTGAGAGGCGACGTGCTCTTCGCGTTTTCAGACACCATCCTACTTTGGCCAACTGTATCCGCTATAAGCAGTCCCGTGCGCGATGCCGTCGCGTCATCCGCGATAGCAAGAAGGCAAGCTGGAAATTCTTTACTAGTTCATTTAACACCTTCACTCCCTCCTCGGAAGTTTGGAGTCGGATTCGACGGTTATCTGGCGCGCCTAGTTTCTCCCCGGTCTCTGGGCTCACTGTCGCGCATGATACGTTAGTGGACCCCGTCGCAATTTCTAACTCATTGGGTCAACACTTTGCTGAGATTTCGAGCTCTTCAAATTACCCGCCAGCGTTTCTCCTGAAGAAACGTGCAGCGGAAGTGCAACCTCTTGCTTTCTCCTCTCAAAATCGCGAAAGATATAATACTGTTTTCTCCATGCGGGAACTCCAACATGCACTCTCTTCTTCTCGCTCCTCCGCCCCAGGACCGGATGGTATCCACATCCAAATGTTGTTACATTTATCAAACAATAGTCTGCGTTACCTCCTTCGCCTTTATAATCGAATTTGGACCGACAGTACTTTTCCCAGACGATGGCGGGAAGCTATCGTCGTTCCTGTTCCGAAACCTGGAAAGGACAAACATCTCCCCTCTAGCTATCGCCCCATTTCTCTCACGAGTAGTGTATGTAAGGTTTTGGAGCGTATGGTGAATTGCCGTTTAGCTTGGTGGCTGGAGTCCCGCAGTCTTTTAACACCTGCCCAATGCGGTTTCCGAAAGCATCGTTCTGCAGTTGACCATCTTGTTGCTCTCTCCACTTATATCATGAACAATTTTCTCCGGAAACGCCAAACAGTAGAAATATTTTTTGATCTGGAGAGAGCATATGATACCTGTTGGAGGACAGGCATCCTCCGCACACTGTTCTCTTGGGGCTTTCGAGGTCGGCTACCACTTTTTCTTCGCGAATTTATGGCAGAGCGCACATTTAGCGTGCGGGTGAACACTACTCTCTCCCGTACTTTCTCCCAAGAAAACGGGGTACCCCAGGGCTCCGTGCTAAGTGTTGTACTGTTTGCCATTGCCATAAATCCAATTATGGAGTGTCTCCTTCCCGATGTCTCAGGCTCCCTCTTTGTGGACGATTTTGCAATCTACTACTGCTCTCAACGGACCAGCCTTCTTGAACGACGTCTTCAAGGATGCCTCGATCGCCTCCACTCTTGGAGCATCGAAACCGGCTTCCACTTTTCTCCCAGTAAGACCGTTTGTGTTAATTTTTGGCGTCGTCAGGAGTTTTTTCCACCCTCCTTACATCTAGGACCTGTCAACCTTCCGTTTTCGGACGTCGCTAAATTCTTGGGTCTTATGTTTGACAGAAAACTGTGCTGGTCCTGCCACGTTTCCTATCTTTCGGCTCGCTGTCTGCGATCCCTCTACACCCTCCGTGTCCTGAATGGTACCTCCTGGGGAGCGGACCGACTGGTCCTTCTCCGCCTCTATCGCGCCTTAGTGCGCTCGAAATTGGACTGTGGAAGCATAGTTTACTCCTCTGCTCGGCCGTCTATTCTTCGGCGTCTCGACTCTATCCACCACCGTGGATTACGTTTAGTGTCTGGAGCTTTTTACACGAGCCCTGTGGAAAGCCTTTATGCTGAGACTGCTGAACCACCGCTGTCCTATCTGGAGCAGTCCTTCTGAGTCGTTATGCTAGCCATCTGTCTTCCATGCCTGCTAATCCGGCCCATGACATTTTTTTCGACGCCTCCTTGGATGTAGGGTATGCGGGCCGCCCTTCCTCCCTACTACCACCGGGAGTCCGCTTCTGTCAACTGCTCCATTCTCTTTCCTTCCGCTTTCCTAAAACCTTCTTGACAACTTGGGGTACAGCACCGCCTTGGCTCCGTCCCCAGATGTGCCTGCTCCGTGACCTTTGTCAATTTCCCAAGGATGGTACCCCTTCACTTGTTTATCGTCGGGCATTTGCTGCTCTATGTGCTCAAATGAAGGAAGCCACATTTATTTACGCTGATGGCTCGAAAACATTGTTAGGTGTAGGGAGTGCCTATATTGTTGGCGACACCCCAAATCGATTTCGGCTTCCCGGCCAGTGTTCGGTTTATACTGCGGAGCTTTACACTGTTCTCCAGGCTGTCCAATACATCCGCCGCTATCAGCAGATACAGTATGTTATCTGTTCAGATTCTCTCAGCTCTCTCCTCAGTCTCCAAGCTCTCTACCCTGTCCACCCTCTGGTCCACTGGATTAAGGACTGCCTGCGCTTGCTCCACTTGGGGGGAGGCGGTTCGGCCAGCTATTCGATCGATTCCCTTCGCCGATCTACGGAGCGTTTTATGTCGTCGTTTGTTCTTTTATGGTAAGCACATTGGTCGACACTTCCCAATAATAAATTGCGGGACGTGAAAGCTCTTCCCTGTGCTTGGACCTCTTCCTCCCGAACGCGTCGTCGGGAGGAGGTAATTTTAACTAGACTCCGGATAGGGCACTGTCTTTTTAGCCATCGACATCTTTTAAGCGGCGATCCTCCCCCACTCTGTCCCCACTGCTCTCAGCTGCGGACGGTAAGACACCTTTTAATTGAGTGCCCCTATTTTACTCCGTTACGCGCCCATCTACAGCTGTCGCCTGATATATCGTCCATTTTAGCAGATGACACGCGCTCGGCCGGTCGCATTCTCGAGTTTATTAGTGCCAGTGAGATGACGTCAGTCATTTGAAGCTCTTTTTGGGGACAACCAACCCCTTTCTGTAGTGGATTTTTAAGCTTTCCTTCTGCTTTTAGTTTCTACAATTTTTTGAGTTTCGTTCCCATTGCTGCTGGTTTCCATTTTCGTTTTTTACCGTTTCCTAAGTCACAGACCGGGCGCTAATGACCATAGCAGTTTTGCGCCCCAAAAACAAAAAACAAAACAAAAAAAAAACTGGAGCATTTAATACAGTGATTGGTGATAGTGCTAATGTACATTCTACAATGGCACAAAGAATTATAAGTGAAGTGTGGGGAATCATAGCAACAATGTCTCGCCGATACATAAAGTTTCCTTCTCGAGTGGAAGTACGCTCTGTGATGGATGGTTTCATCACACTGGCTGGATTTCCTGGAGTCATTGGTACAATGGATTGCACTCACATAAGGATTCAGTCACCTGGGGGATAGAATGCAGACCTTTTTTGCAATAGGAAATCGTATTTCTCCTTTTATTGTCAAACAATCAGCGACCACAATTTAGTAATACGGGACATTGTGACTCGGTGGCCTGGCTCTGTGCACGATAGTACAATATTTCGTAATTGCGTTCGAAGGGCACAGTCTGAAAATGGCGAAATACCAGTCGGTCACTTACTAGGAGATAGTGACTATGCATGCAGGTCTTACTTACTGACACCACTTTCAAATCCACAGAGTGCGGCAGAGCACCGACATAATAGGTCTCACATTACAACAAGGAACACTGTTGAGAGACAATATGGTTTGTGGAAAAGGAGATTCCCCATTTTATCTATGGGAATGAGGTGTAATCCATAAAAGGAAATGGCAGTTATAGTGAGTACGGCTGTCTTGTATTATACTGCAAGGAGCACAAGCAAGGAAGAGCCACCAGAAGATATGGAAATTATGCGGCTGCTGAGGCTATTACGTAGCGAGAGGGGCCCCGATATCGACGATAATGAGCCAATACCTCCCAGTCAACAAATGTATCGTTATGACACATTACCAGGACGAGCAGTTCGTCGCACTATAATTGATAAACATTTTCATTGAGGTAAACTGTTACTTAATACATGTAAAATACGTAATTATTTTTATTTGAAATCATTATAGTGCACAAATAACAAAATGTTTTTTAAACATTTACATTACATTCGGTAGAATTCTCCTGCTTCGAATATTTTAATTTTTCTTTTAGTGCCAATAGTTTGAGATTTTTTATTCTCATTTCTTTCATATGTTCTCTCTTCATCATTTCCAGCTGCTGCTGGAGTACTTCCACCCTCTTCTGTATCACACTGTCCAGTGCAGAGGAGGAAGAAGGTTTAGGTCTCAGTGGCATCCTTCTCTGATTACATGTTTCTTGTGTCCCTGCACTTGAAGGTTTGGAGAAGGGTTGTTGAACATCCTCCATAACAACCTGTGCTGGGATCAGACTTTCGCCAGCTTCAGCAGCAATTACAGTTCCATTACTGTTTGTGGTACAGCTGGCATTGCCAACTGATGCATCATTAACCACATCTACATTTAGATTCATTATTACACTGTACTGTGCATCCGAATCAAAAGTATTTTCCAGTGGCTTCAATGATGAGCCAACTATTTCCGGTACTTTTGCCTTGTGTGGACTCTTTTTAGGTACTGGTACTGCCTTCGCTCCTCCTGTTTTATAGAGTTGAACCTTCTCTTCAGCCAAATCCTTCTGCAACGTCCTCTTCAAATTCTCATAACATGTTTTAAGTCTTTCAGGCCTACTTTTTGTTACACCTGAAATGGATATATTTTGTAGTAGCTGATATCAATTTTTGTTGTGTGTATCTTGAACTGTTATTCAATATTAATCTAAGCACCATGAAAAATAGTGTTTTAATTTACATTATTAACAGATATTTATTGATTTATGATTCAAATAAAATTTAGTCTTACCTGGAGTTGAATTAAATTGTGTTGCTATATTTTCATGCATCCAGTTTTTCCCTAACTGTGCAACCATCCGTTTTTTTACACTCTAATATACTTGAATTGGAGACAACCAACTCCAAAAGTTATACTTCGAATTTGGAAAAATTCGGCGTCCTTTTCTTGTGCTCCATAGTGCAGTAACAATGCTCATGTTATGCCAACAATATGAAAAGCGCGCGTACATACCACAGACCAAGGCAGTTACAACACCCTAGCCACAGGCAGACAGCGAATATCATTATCTTTGCGTGTATATGGGCGCTTGCCTTTTTAACACGCGGAGTTAACTGCGGTCAAACTCCCAATTAGCTAACCACGTTTTGGTAATCGGCGTTTAACGTTGGTGCAGCACAGAGACAACTTAATCGTGATTAAGTTTTAACCATGATCACGGGACCCTCGGTTACCTTGCTTTTTAATCGGCGTTGGTGCAGTCGGTCATTAAAAGAAAGCGATTAGCACAGAACTTAAAAACTAAGCGACTTACATACAGCACGTAAGTAAGCGACGATATGAAAGGTATAATGAACATAGAAAAATGCGTGTGACTGAGACATAAACTATAAAATAGCATATCGTACAAGATGTAGCGAGAGGAGCCATTGTGCACTTATAGAACTATACTTCTTTACAGACAACATTAGAAGTAACCAGCTTGATGTACAGCGAGAACACATACCCACAAATTTCCTATTACAGAACTCACTTACATTAGTTGCTAGTAATTACATTAATTACCTTATAGGAAAAGCACAAGCAGCAAAATGAAACTGTGAACATGAATCGTACAACACACAGGAGATAAGCTAAGTAAATACGAAAACCAACCAATAAGCACAGATTGTAATTACTTGAACTTAAACAAAATAACTGAGGATAGTACTGTATGTTTAAAAAAGTGATATGAAGAAATAAATGATTTTCACTGCGGGATAATACTTGGAAATAGAGACAGTGTGAAATATTTTGGGTTCAATTGGAGGTATTAATTAATCTACGTTTGTGGTGACATATCATACATGGAGTGAAACTAGGAAAAGAACGAAAGTTTGTTAGAGTAATATGAGTTTATTTATATTTGCAGGAAGAAGTAAATAGAGCGGTGATTCCAGTGTGAGAACCTCACAGGTAAGGCATGGGTATAAATTGAGATTTATGTGGAAGATTTTTAATGAATAATTATATGGGTATATGGCGATGAATATGAAGATTAATATTACAGGGGTACCTAGTAAAGGGACACGAAGGTAATGTAAGAAAGAATAGACTATATAGTTTTAAGTCTTAAATGAATGGTTGTATGAGTGTGGAAAGCGAAGTATGATGATGCATGTACGGTAAGTAATTATGAAAACGAACATCTCGAAGAAACAGTGAAGAGTAAAGAAGAAACAGTGAAGTCAATAGTAACAAAGGTATACAGTACATTTAACATACACCACAATACAGTGATTTGCTACATATACATCACAATGTAAGACAACTTAGTATGAAAAATATTTCCTTAGCGACCAACTGCTACAGCTTGAGCAACTGCAAGTGAATATAAATTAAGATATGATATAAAATTCATACGAGGAATGAACACAAAATGCAGTGAAACAATATTTTCTACACTGAGTTCTTGACACACGCAGAAGCGAAAACAGTACTTTAACATAAGCACGTTCTTCTATAGCAGGAATGAATTATGAGTGGAATTACACATGATAAAAATACAGTAAAATTACCGGTCACACATTATGAAGGTAAACGTGTATATGTCGTTGCACCAATAAGGCAGAAATATGGCTTGGAATATGTATTCATGAATGTGAAATATTATGATGATTAACAAGCAGTGATGAAATCAGGATTGTCAAGAGAGAAAACATTCCCCACACTCTCTCACAAACGAGCACTTGTAAATTTGTACATAGTATGAAATTTATCAAATGCCAAGGATAGAATAAGCACACAAACGACGCAATACAAGTAGCAATCCTAGCAGTAGCTTGATCTCTGAAGGAGACCCTAGCAAATCCTCTTTTCTCTATGTAGTGAGCAGTTGGGTTGTTTGAGGGAAGAAACCAAACAGCGAGGTCATAAGTCTCATCGGATTAGGGAAGGACGGGGAAGGAAGTCGGCCATGCCCTTTCAAAGGATCCATCCCGGAATTTGCCTGGAGTGATTTACGGAAATCACGGAAAACCTAAATCAGGATGACCGGATGCGGGATTGAACCATCGTCCTCCCGAATGCGAATCCAGTGTGATAACCACTGCACCACCACGCTCGGTGTAGTGAGTGGTGCTGGAACGTATTTTCTATATGTATTTGTGAAGGTAAAAACACGCAGGAGGTTGGTCCTGCAAGACAAGAGAAGATAATGCAAATATTCAGAATGAATGCAAGATTCCTACTAATTTACTTATTAGTGTGTAAAGAAGGTGCCCAACACGGAATCCATATATGAAATATGAATGTGAATTGTCCTTTTAATTGTCAACTATATTATTGTCAATGTCTGTGTCTACAAAAAATGTATGTACTACACTCCTGGAAATTGAAATAAGAACACCGTGAATTCATTGTCCCAGGAAGGGGAAACTTTATTGACACATTCCTGGGGTCAGATACATCACATGATCACACTGACAGAACCACAGGCACATAGACACAGGCAACAGAGCATGCACAATGTCGGCACTAGTACAGTGTATATCCACCTTTCGCAGCAATGCAGGCTGCTGTTCTCCCATGGAGACGATCGTAGAGATGCTGGATGTAGTCCTGTGGAACGGCTTGCCATGCCATTTCCACCTGGCGCCTCAGTTGGACCAGCGTTCGTGCTGGACATGCAGACCGCGTGAGACGACGCTTCATCCAGTCCCAAACATGCTCAATGGGGGACAGATCCGGAGATCTTGCTGGCCAGGGTAGTTGACTTACACCTTCTAGAGCACGTTGGGTGGCACGGGATACATGCGGACGTGCATTGTCCTGTTGGAACAGCAAGTTCCCTTGCCGGTCTAGCAATGGTAGAACGATGAGTTCGATGACGGTTTGGATGTACCGTGCACTATTCAGTGTCCCCTCGACGATCACCAGTGGTGTACGGCCACGTGCACGTGCACCTTCCGCCGACCACTGGCGACAACATCGATGTACTGTGGAGACCTCACGCCCCACGTGTTGAGCAATTCGGCGGTACGTCCACCCGGCCTCCCGCATGCCCACTATACGCCCTCTCTCAAAGTCCGTCAACTGCACATACGGTTCACGTCCACGCTGTCGCGGCATGCTACCAGTGTTAAAGACTGCGATGGAGCTCCGTATGCCACAGCAAACTGGCTGACACTGACGGCGGCGGTGCACAAATGCTGCGCAGCTAGCGCCATTCGACGGCCAACACCGCGGTTCCTGGTGTGTCCGCTGTGCCGTGCGTGTGATCATTGCTTGTACAGCCCTCTCGCAGTGTCCGGAGCAAGTATGGTGGGTCTGACACACCAGTGTCAATGTGTTCTTTTTTCCATTTCCAGGAGTGTATTATCTACGTGTAGTTGTGAAGGTAAAAATGCGCAGGAAGTCGGTCCTGCAAGACAAGAACAGAAAACCCAAATTTTCAGAGTAAATGAAAGATTCCTTCTAATTTACTTATTAGTGTATAAGATGGTACCTTATATGGAGCCTATATATGAAATGTGGATGTGAATTGTAAATTTATTTGTCAGCTTTATTATTGTCTATGTCTATGAAAAATGTATGTACTATTTTCTATCTGTAGCTGTGAAGGAAAAACATGTGGAGGAGGTCGGTCCTGCAAGACAAGAACAGAGAATCCAAATATTCAGAATAAATGAAAGATTCCTTCTGATTTACATATTAGTGTGTAAGATGGTGCATTTAATGGAGTCCATATATGAAATGTGAATGTGAATAGTAAATTTATATGCCAACTTTATTATTGTCAATGTCTATGTCTACATAAAATGTATGTACTATTGTCAATTTTATGTGAAATTTTATTCTTGAAGAAGAACTATGTGTATATGTATGTGAAGTGCAAAGCGATGGACGAGTAAAACACTCGCACATGAAGTGATACAAAAATATTAAGGCCTGATAATAGTGAAAATAGCGGCTGAGCCATGATAAGACTAAACGCTACAGTCTAGCAAAGTGAATACAGTGAATGTGATGCATGTGTGATGGAGAAATCAGAGGAAATCCTTATATCCACTAAGTGATGTGTGGGGACCGCCGAACTACAATGCATAACGGAGGATAATGCTGAATCCTGCAGTGTGGCCCTTACCTACAATGCCACTGGCTGAGAACCTCGTCCAGGTGCGAGATTATGTATTGGTGTTCTTCGGGTTGAGCGTTGGAGCTGAATCCGTCGTATCCAGTCTCTGGACTAGAAGGCATATACAACACCGATTTCATAAGCCAGGAGCGACATTACGATGGATGCAAGAGGCAGTGCTGCTGCTCAAGTGGCGCTTGCGTCAATGCAATGGGCGTGTTAAACAATGAGCTGCTGCTGGCCATAAGTGCAGCGAACAATGAGACAGCGTGCGCCAAAAGGGCTCCTTCTCAGAACTGCCAATGAACCAAAAGCAAGTGCAAAAAACAATTTTTAAAATGGGGTGAAAGGACAATATAAGAAATGTAAAATTTTTCCCCTGTTCATACCATATGGCTTAACAAATGTAAGGAGAAATAACAGAGATGTCAGCACAACATAGGCATTGCAATTATGTAATATAAATATTTATGAATGTATTTAGGCGTATGAATTTGTAATGGACAAAGAAATGAAGCTTTGTAGATATACTTGTAGTAGCATAAGGGTATTAAAACTCCATTGACTTGCACTAAGTGACCAAATTATGAGCCCTAACGAAAATAAGCCTAATGTATACTGGCTTCCTAAATAAAGATACTTATTTCAGACAGTATACAGTAGGGAGGCATTTATGATGAACCTTTTGCATTTCTTACTTTTAAGTTTTCGTTATCTTTAAAGGCAAAGAGAAAAGGTGAAGTGGCGGCCCAGCATAGAGCCTGTGCCTACCGTCATGTATTTTTGATTTTCAAATGTTACAAAAACGGCCATGTGGTTTGAGGCGTCCTGTCACGGACAGCGCGGCCCCTTGCGCCGGAGGTTCGAATCCTCCCTGGGGCATGGGTGCGTGTGTTGTTCTTAGCATAAGTTACTTTAAGTAGTGTGTAAGTCTAGGGACTGATGATGACCTTGGCAGTTTGGTCCCTTAGGAATTCACACACATTTGGACATTTCAAAAAACATAAGATGTTTTTCCTGTTCCTCAGTAGGAGTATGGACTTGCTCTCTGTTAATGAATGAGAGTAGACGCACGTTACCTTACCGTGTAGTTGCAGACCGCCATTTTGGGTGATGTGAATAAGTGAGGAGTACGTATTTTGAGTGTGCATCAAATAGAAAAATATAGTGTTATTTTATCAACTGAAAGATAGTATGAGTTATTATTTCAAGTAGTGCAGTAATAAGAAGAAGAACTGAAGCCCACCTGTGTACTGCGGAAAATTTACGAAGATCCAACTAACGCAATATGGTCACGGTCAAGATTTTATAGGTGGATACGGCGATCGGACATAATATTATTAATTGGTAAGCATAGATATACCACAAGAGAAAGACTAATTCATCTATGTGAAATTAATACAAAAGAATTCCTTACCCATTTACAGACACAGCCCAGCTTATTGTTCTTGTCCAAGTGCTGAAAAAATAATCTCATTAATTCAATGTCTATAAAAAGCCACACACTTAATTTTTATTGTTATATATAGTTTTATTATATTATAATGTCCTATATCCTTGTAAAAAGAGATCTATGGATGAATAAAGCTACTATTGCTACTACTACTACTACTATTTACATGTTGCTTACCAAAGATGTGTTGAGGTGTTTGTTTATCTGCTGCTTTATGTTGCCATAGTGCCTCTTCATAAATCAGGTCAGTGGAATCCAAAACTGACAAAAAGCACTGTGTCGTGTTCTGGTGTGGCTACTAATTGTTTCCTTATGTGTGGCGAAAGTCGGCTCTTTAATATCTTCAATACATCCACCTGTGATATGGGATTGATCCAATATCTGGTTTCATTTAAATACTTTTCGAAATAACCCCACAAACATTCCATGCTTGCTATTAAATGGAGCCGAGGTAAAGACTTCACATCTTAATCTCTCTTGAATGGCTTCTGACCAGTACTTGTCTAAGAAACAACGTTCAAATTGCTCTTAACTGTGACAACATCCTGCCATTTCAGTGGCCCACAAAAGAACGTCACAGAAGTATGTTGTAGAACGTACTGATAAAAACTACCGGATTCATACGCTTTCCATCTGTCGAATACATGGGAAACTGCCTGTGTCTAAACAGCCCTTCATCAGCGAAGATGTGTGTTAAACATGCAGCATTATCAGACATCTGTGAGTTCCAACAAGTGTGCAGAGCACTTTGTGGCAATTGTGTATGTGTTGTGGGTACTACTGTAGGTAAATTACGAATTTTAAATTTTCACTTGCACTTGCTATGGGGCTTGTGACAAGATGTAGATAACGATTACACACATCCGTCTTGGGTACAGGTAGTTGAATATTAGCAACCTGACCTATTTCATTTGATGACTCGGTTTCCCTTTCATTCATGGCCTCTTCTGCCACATCTACATATACTTTGCTTTCTGATGCTTCCTTTTGCGCTAATATACTACTTTAGTCTAAGGTACCTGCTTCTCCTCTTTTGGTCATATTGTCTAAATTTTTCCTTATCTGAGTTCATTCGCTTTTGGCACATTCAGATTCTAATTCCAAGCTCTACTCTTAATGTTAGCTCCTCTACTGCCAATGGTAAAGCCAATGTACACCTTCATAGTCCTTGTGTAACTTGTTGACAGTCGTGGTCAATTTCTTTATAGTATTACACATTTGGTTTTGATTTGCTCTTATACTATTATTCGTGTCCAGGATTTCCTTTAATTCACTTTCTACGTGTTTTGATTGTCACTGATTGAACCTACCTTTTCGTTCAAAACATCAATATTTTCTTTAATGTCAGGAATAATGTTTTTTCATTTTTTTTAAATTTTCTGATATATCTATGTGTGGATTTTCTGTCAGGTCATTTAATTTTTGTAGGACACTGCTTTGGAAATTTTCCAACACCAGTTTTTATTCTCTTTTGAAATCTGCAAAATCTTGTGATAACTCCTTGTATTTTGTGTTCAAGTTACTAAGTTGTTGTGTAACTGGGTGCAGAATTTCGTGTTCGTAGTTGTCAGTAATTGCTGTAACAGCGCATTGGTGGTACTATTATCTTTGTTATCAGCTGTACTTTGCATGTTAATTTGGGGATTACTGATAATCGGTGTCCCTCCTTTGTTGTCAGAATACATTGCTGTTTCATGTTCCTCTGTTTCTTTCAGCAGTGATACATCGCTTCAGGAGATGTGGTCTCGTCATAGTTTGTGTATCTGTGCTGTCACTTCTTACATCTGTGATACCTAACTCTGATTTATGTCGGCTTTCTGCTAGCTGCGCGGCTGGTGCTTCATTTTCATTTATCCGTTCATGCACATCACCGCCATCTTGGCCGATTGCACCTTCTGTATTACGATCAACGACGGGTAATTTTTGGTAAGCCTATTTGATCATGGTAACAGTTACCAAAAAATTAATAAAAATCAGTAGAAACTTTTTTATGCAGGTCAACTTGCACCTGAAACCTGCAATTTCCTGTGAAATCACGTTTCGAGAAATTCATGTCGAAAAAAATTTTCCTAATAATTTGAACTAAACTGATGAGTCAAAGTTTGACATGATTTTTAATGAAAACGGTGAGTAAAAAGGAAAGAGTGGCGCTACTAAGCATATTCATGCAAGGCATTGCGCAAATTTCCTACCTTCTTTGCGTAGTCAAGCAACTCACTTAGGTCTCCCATTGGCATATAAATTGCTCTTTTGAATTCTCTGCTTCTCGTTTTTTATATTATGCTCCTCATTTTCATATAATGTGGTTTTTGTTCCACTCGTATTCATGCAATAAGAAAATAGACAAAAATTAGTTTTTATTTTACACAATAATGACAAAATCTTACGTATGTTCATTTAACATACGTTAGAAAAAGTCTGTGTTTAGCTATGACTTGCCTAGGAAATTCGGTAGGGAATTGTGGTAGATCTGTGGTCGATTTTGGAATAACCATGCTGGGAGGAAGCCCAGCAGCTAACACAAAGAGTATGAATAGGCATGCAATTTAAGCGATCAGAGATAATTACTACTTGCAGTACTGAAATTAAAGCATGGATTCTTGTTGAAACTAAATCTGGTGCCATGAACAGTCTTCCTAGCAATGTAAGAAAAATAAAATGCAATGTACCAATACTGAAGTCACACAAACCGTATTTTGCAGCAAACTTAATGCTTAGCAAAAAGTCAATTGTTCCATAATTATACATATATACATTTAATAGAAGTCACTATTAAGTTATGCTAACATCATTAATTTACCTCTAATTTTCTGTGGTTCCTGATCGTACAGTCCATCCACTGAATCTTGATGACTAGCAGATATATATTTTTAGACATCTGACAGGATAGAAGAAATCACTGCCTCTTCTTCTGATTGCAGACATAAATCATGCTGTGAACGAATATTGGAGTAGGAAATAAAAATATTATTCTGGCTTGCATTTTTTATCACACACAGCGTTTACTACATACATTGTTGATACACGAGTAAAAATCACACGTCCTTTTTGTGTGAGATCTAAAACATAAGTACTCTCAAATGGGACTGAAACAAAATTTGCTAAAAAATTGAATATTCTCCTGACATTTCTCTTTTGTTACAAAGATAATTTTAAAAGCCTATCTTTGCTGTCTTCTGTGGCAATGTAGAAATTTCTTATTACTAATGAGGAAAAGAAAACATTCATAGAAGTTAACAATGATATAGAAAGTAAAAGATATTACGCACAGGCTGTGATGGTAACATGTAAGAAGATCATAGTATATTATGTAACAGTCTTTAGAGAGGTTGAATGGAGTAGGAGAAGGTAAACAGTCGAATTAAATAAGTACCAAAGAAGACGAGAACATTGGTAAGATGATGTGGTGTCTGAAAAGAATGAAGTGAGGAGATAACTAGTTGGCTAGGCAGATAAGGTTTATTTACCCATAACAAGGACAAAAGAACAGATCTGAAGTTGAAGGAAGATGGCCAAAAGCCCACCAAAGAGATAAAATCAAAGCTGTGGGTAACTGAGCACTGTGTGTACTTACTAATGGCACATGACACATAGGAATAAAGTTTTCCCCAAATTGAGTATATAAGTTTTGATTTCTTTACTGTTTGAGTCGAATATTCATTTCTTTGTTTGTTTTTTAGTATAGGCATTTGTGTTCTAATACAAATTGTCCATTTATTAGACAGTGACCTAGCCCTGATTATGAAAGTGTCGAAGCTAGACATTGCATTTATTTAAAGAATTGCCAAGTTAATAGTTGCAGGAATTTTTCTTTAATATTTCTATCTGCCCAGAATGTATGAATGAAGTTTTACTTTTAGAGTGTATATAAATATGAACTGGGTGCAGAATTAGCAATTAGTGCTAAACATGGCCACTGCATGACAGGTAAAATGTGTAGGGTAAGAACTAACATGAAAGATGATTACATCTTGAATTTAGTAGATCTGATAATAAAATTTCATATTTACTGGTAGGAGTTCTTTTGGAATGAATATTTGTTATCTTGCATATCAAAGCTAGTAGTTATTATGGAAATGGAAATATCCTGTTTAGGAGATGGAGGAGGCACTAAGTTACATTCAGTCTACAGAGTTTTTTATGGAAGTATTAAGAACCAATCAGATGTTGTAAACACCCGGAGTCCACTCTAATTCCTCATTCTTAAAACAGTAAGATTTGATTTATGGTAAAATTGAAGCTGAGGAGGACTAAGTGTTCTTTAAATAGTTAAATTTGAGGTACTCCAAAGCTTTGAAAATATGATAAGGCGAGGAGGCAGCCCTGTACTGCGCCAAATTGTGTGACGCGGTTTTGGTCTACTTGTTGCCATCATGTGTTTGCAAAGGTAAATGGTCGTATAATACCAAGGAAACTAGGGTGAACCACCTGAAGATGTCGGACAGTTGCTTTGAGGAAATATTGGGGAATTTCCACAATGTGATCCTGCGGCAAATCCGTGAAGACTATTTACAACACATCCGCCAGTAAAGCTTGAAGAGACACACCAAGGAAACTAATTCAAAACTGTATGTGGATAGTTGTTTATATATTTGTAATAAAAGAAATCCAGTACGAGGATGGATGCTTCTAAAAAACCAGCGCATCAAAGCAGAGAGCCTGTGAGACAGCAACTGTGGCCTCGAGAGATCATATACTGGCACTGCGATCTCACTGCTAGTAGACTGACCAACAGCTGTCCAATACAATAAAGTGATTATTGTAAAATTGCAGTATCGACACAAGGATCTCTAAAAGTATGGTTACTAATGTAATCAACATTAAGAGTTCTTTCTTGACCATTACACACTGCAGATCATCCTGAGGAGGTGAGTTTGGTCAAGAACTTTAAGTTCAGGAGTGGTAAGCTTAACTACATGCTACTCACGAATCTGCCTATTGTAAATTTTCTCTGATTCAAAGAGAACAGTTTTTTTTATTTATAATAGGGAATGTTGCTGTGTGATAGTTCATGCTAAAGCTAGGAAGATATTTTTAGGTACTGATGCGAATTAGCAGATTAATACCAAAGTTTAGCTCCTACAGTTGTCATTAATTTCCGTTTCTTTCTGGAATTTTTATTGATATCCTGGATTTGATCGGACAGAGGATCTGATTTGTTTCCTTTAAAGTAAAGCTAGTGGATCAGTTGGCCCACTCAAAGCACATTGAGTGCAAGTTTTCTATTCATTTAATGGTTGTTGGTTGTCTGGGATTACTCGAGTGAGGTGATGTCTCAAGGTGTGTAAGTGGTTATTATATTTGATCTAACAGTCCCTAGCAATGAGTAAATCAGGAACACTGCAGAAAGCGATGAATAGTGGTAAGTTCCTTGAAATTTGGAACCATATAAGGAGACTGCATATATCTATGCTGTAATTTGTTGATTGATGGAGTGACAAGTGAGTGATTTTCGCTTTGAGTTAATTAGTCAACAGCTGAGGTGGCTTAGCTTTGTCTGTTGTCTTAAGGTTAGTGTAAGCAGTGTAAACTGGTGGTCACACTCAGAGCTTTCATTTTATTTCTGTTGTTTTTTTCTATTCTGTTAGAAGGAATTAAATTGATTTGCTGGCACTCAGTCACTACTTTTTGTAAAAGGTGTAAAATACTGAACTTAATTGGCACATATGAAGAACAAAGAAAAAATAACATCTTATAGAATTCAAAAACCCCAAATCAGAATTTTTTATTTCTGTCTGTAAGTTATAAGAAAGTTGCAGAAATATCTTACAGGTGTTTTCATCATAAAATGACTCCTACAGTTAACTTTTGCGTGATTTCTTTAATTATGACTAAAATGGACCTGCATGTAGGAAATAGAGCATCTTGAGAAATATCAGAAAAATATTTTCTACAAAAATAATTCGCGTTGAGTATTATTAATGCAACAACGTTTGATTAATTAATCAGGATGTGCATAGCAACAACTATCCACTTCAGAACACGTAATAACCTCCGAGTAATTGCAACATGACAGAGTAAACAAAAAACTGTTGATATCAATTTACATATCTTAACATGTTCCCTTAAATTAAATTCGACACACAGTATGAAGTCTAAATGTACAATCACTCCTTCACTTATTTCACAAGGCCATAGTTTTTCTTACATACGTTTCATGTCTGGCGTTGCTAAGTGGTTTTGTGAAAGCATTGCCTAACATTTCTTCAGTAGGCAAGTGTTCAACATTAATAAAACCTGACTCAACATGCCTACTTATAAAATGCTACTTTATATGCTTTGATCTTGAACTTGTCACTACATTTTTGGGTCTCTGAATGGCACCGTTATTACCACAATATACTGTAAATGAGGTTATGACTCTACTTGGATCTACCTCAAACAAAAAGTTGTCTTAACCACAGTAACTCTTTAACAATTGATACCAAGGCTATATAATCAGCTTCACAAGGAGAAAGTACAATAGTTTTTCATTTTCTACTAGACCATGAAATTAAAGGGTTTTGCAATTTTATACATAGATTTTACTTCCCCAGTCTGCATCACTGAAGATCATTATTTCTCTGTTTCCATCTTTAGAAAATTCTGGCTTGTAGGCCATGGTTCTCTTCAAATATCTAAACAATATTTTTACTGACAACTAATGAATCCTTTTAAATTGATGATTGTATCTGCTATGGACATTTACAGCGAAACACGTATCAGGTCTGGAGATTTGATCTAGATATAGAAGACATCTTATTGCTTCTTGATATGGAACCTTGATATCACCGGATTCTACAACTTCAAAGTCCAAACCAAGTTCAAGTGGTGTTGACACTGTTAGCTTCACTCATTCCAAATTTCTCCAGACCTGTTTTTGCTTAGGATTTCTGAGAGATTCAACTTTTTCCTTTATAACAAAGCAATGTAATTTCAATGCCTAGGTATTGGCATATCTGCCCTAAATCCTTTATCAAAATATGTCTTCAAATAACTTTTGAATTGATCAAAACACTTCTATCATTTGATAATAATAGCACAACATCGACATATAAAGCTATGATGATAGTTTGGTGCTGCCTCTGTGAAAATAGTTACATGGATCAGTGTTTGAGCTATTCAGTTTCAGTTTTCTTAACACCTCATCAGCTTTTTGATCCCAATTCCTACCAGTCCATTTGAATCCATAAACAGCTTTCATCTGACTCCATACTTTTCCATGAGTTGGAAAATTTTCTGGTGGAATTACATAAATTTCTTCATTTAAGTCTCCATACAAATAAGCAGTAGTGATGTCAACATAATCGATCTCCAGGTCCTCTCAAGCTGCCATAGACAATAGATATCTAATGAATGCATGCTGGACTACTGGTGAGAAGTTTTCCTGACATTCAACACATTGAACTTGAGCACATTCTTTTACCACTAGGCGTGCCTTAAATGTTTCTGGTATACTACTAGTCCCCAGCTTTATTTAAATACCTATTTATTCTTGAGTAGTTTATGTCACCTGGGTAGTTCTACTTCTTCAAATATATTATTATGAACTAGAGATGCGAATTCTTTCTTCATTGTTTCTTTTCCATTCTTCATTATTTGTCCCTTCCAAGGCTTCTTTGACATCAGTGTCCTCATTCGGAAGTCCTTCTTTCAAGTAGTAAGTAACATGATCAGCCTGTGTCTTGGGTTTTGGTTCTCTGTTTGACCTTCAAGGTGTAACATCTTGAACTATGTTTTGATTCTCATGATCCTCGTCTTGAGCTTCAGGTTCTATTGAATCACCCATAAAAGGGTTCATTATTACTGTCTTTTGATTTAACATTTTCTTCAGTTTGTGAAGTTCTGATGTCCCGTGCTTCTTGTTCTAATTCTAAAGCATTTGTGCTCTTAGGTTCCTCTGTCTTTGAAGTTGAAAAGCTCCCATACTCCAGGGAATTTTACATTCCTCCTGACAATTATCTGGCCAGTCTCCCTATTGATGAATTGTTAGCTTTGGTTGCCTGACAATAACCTATGAATGTCAACTTCTGTTACTTATTATCCCACTTCTTGCGATGGGGTTTTGGAATGTGAACCGTTGCACTGTAGCCAGAAATTCTCAGATGTAATAAACAATGCTTTCTCGTATGCCAAAGTTCATATGGCCTCTTATCTCCGAGTGTGGTGGCCAGTGAATGGTTTGATAGGTATGCACCTGTAGACACAGCTTCAGCCCAATACTCCTTCAGTAGGTTAGCATCGAACATCATGGTACATGCCTTTTCAACCAATATTCTATTATCTCTCTCGGCAACAGCATTTTGCTGTGCACTGTAACGTACTTTAAGCTGGTGGATGATACCTTCAGAAGCCAGAAGTCGTTATACTTCATCGTTGACATACTCCTTTCTATTGTCAGAACGCAACTTCTTGATACTTCTGCCTGTATGCTTTTCCCCATGGTTCTCAAATTTTTAAATATCTGTGTTACCTGATATCTTTTCTTCAAGGAAGAAAGAAACTCGAATCTTGAAAAATCAGCAATAGATGTGAGAAAACAATGATTTCCACCAATGTACGCTGTCTCCATTTGCCCACACAAATCAGAATGTACTACGACTAAGGTATGTTTAGAATACCTTTTGCTATGTTTGAATGGAAGACATGACAACTCACAGGAATCCTTAAAAACAATATCTTCGTTTAGTCCCATCGAAACCTTTGACAACTTTTGCGATTCATATGAACTAGACATAGGAATCCACTATTTTTGTATAGTATCACTGTTTCATTTCACTTGTATTCAAACAATAGATGCCATTCTTAGGCAATACTTTGGCAATTAGTTCACCTTTTACAGCGTAGACGAATCCATCTTTTTCAGAAAAGTCACTTCATAACCTTTGCTTGCAATTTTATTAACTGAGAGCAGATTTACAGCTGAGTTTGGGAGATGAATGACGTCAGATGCTTCTACTTCTCTTGTTTTATCACTAGTATAGCAGGTCAGATCTACACTTCCAGTAGTATCTGCTACTAAGCTATCACCCTTCGTGCTGGTCACTAAACTATTACATGGCTTGATATTATGAAGCTTCTTTCCATTATTAGTAATATGAGACAAGGCACAGGAATCTAAATACCACATATAATTTCCGTGAGATTGTTTAACATCAGCAGCAAGAAAAGCTTTCTTTTGTTGTGTCTGTTTCCTAAATACATATGCATCATGATTATTTTTTGACGAGCTTCCTTCTTTTTCGTTCTTGCTAGAACAATATTTAGCAATATGATTCGGTTTAAGCACTTGTACCGTCTTGCATTTATCTAATTTGGTTGTGATTAATGATCTGAGCAAGCCCACTCTACGTGTGACTCCTAAGTCTACAAATGATTTTTCCAAGGACATCCCGACTTGTGCAGCCGCATTTGTGTCCCTTATAAGGGAATAATTCGTTTTGTCCACGAAAAGTGTAATTTGGGCATGTGCTGTTTTGTTTTTCGTCTTCCAAGAATGGTCCTGTTTCGTCGGATCCGAAGGAGGGTTTTTAATAACATCTCACAGTTCGTCATGGACCAAATACGCCTTCATGGTATAATTACCCACGTCGTGTTGTGCTGACTCCACTGTAGCTTGAATGGATTTTTAAGTTTGTTTTATATGCCCGACTTCTAATTGATGACGACATGCAATACAGTTTGTTAAAGCAGAGTTCGTTGTTATTAATTATGTTTTTAGATTTAATTTTATTACTCGTACAGAGACTCAACGTTCCTTTGTTTAACAGCTCGTCATCAAAATAAGTATGAACTGCTAATGTCTTTGCAATACCTAAAATCGACTAATGAATTAAAGTTTGTACGTATTTTGCCATTTTAGAGAAGAGAAACCTTAAGCGCTTCTGTTTCTATAGTCTCAGTATCAAATGTTCACTAATTTCAATTTACTTCCTATCTCAGTTCAGTATTAAACACAAATTATGTATCAATGTCATTTCAGAGATATTACGTCGGTTCCACACTAACGGAATAACACGAAATTGTCATTTAACATCACTTTTATTAATAATCCTTTTTCTTATGATGTAAATGTTAATGAATGATCACTATCTAGGAGAAAACAGGGATTGATCCTAATCATGAGATAATAGCTTTTAATGAGCCCTAAATCGTTAATTAAATAAAAAGTCACATTCAAGGATGAATGCGAAAACTTTCCTTGCGTCCGTTTTCACGTATCTGTCAAAACTAATCCTGTCGCCCACAATTCAAATTAACACTGACGTTAACCACTCTTGTCGGAACATCGAATTGTAAATATTATGTGAAATTTTATTCTAGTCCCCGAATTAATTCCTTTCAGATGCGCGTACGACCCAACAGCAGAATGAAACACAACCGACTTGTTTTAACAACCGAACAACGCAATGATGTTACATTACCACAATGTCTGCCCAATGAAAATCTCTTTGACTTTATCTTTTCTACTCTGCTTGATTAAATTACTCCTAATTACAATTCATTCAGCTATTTAACGAAAACATCTAACAAAAAATAAAATAAATTTATCCCAACATAAAAGATCTGTTATAATGGTCAATTTCCACATCAAGTAACTTACACACACAATCAACTTTTCAAGTGCTAGAAGTCCAGTTGAGGCTGTACCACTCATTTTTAACATTGAGTGAGAGGAAAAATATTGGCAATATGCACGCAAGAATGACCAGTCGGCAAAATATGAATGATCGGCACAGGCCAAACTGGCTCTGGATTTCCGAGCACGACTTCGATTTGAACATTTATAAACCTTACTTTCACACCTGTGCTTCAGCCCACAGCCTTTTGTTGAGCCTTTTTTAATATAAACGTGAAAGCTTTTTGAACCAAAGTTTTATTACTTAATCAGTATGTGCATAACAAAAACTACACACCTCAGGACATATAATAACTACCGAGTAACTACAACACAGGAGTAAATAAAACTATCGATATCAATGTACATATCTTAATAATTCGCAATAAGGAAATAAATTGAATTATCTCCTTTTTTATAATACATACTCAGAGTTCAGGGGTATTGTTTGTATAAATAAACCGAAGTAGCGAAATACACTATTAACATTGCTGGTATACACAAAAGGCAAAGGGATAATTTTCATTCAAAGAACCTGGGCATCTATATGAAATATTCGTGCTACCTAATATTACATTACGAAAAATAATAAATTTACTACAAGGTGACATTTGTTTTAACAAGGTATACAGTAAATAGAAGAGTAACTTCAAGTTCTTTGTATATTAATAACAGAGATTAATGACTTACAAAGTGGGTAAACCAAACTCATTCAGCTACTCTGATATGAAGTAGATTCATCTTAGTAGTTTTCACACGAATTTTCAAGTGATAAAAACTGTTGTAGATTTTTCAATGAATTACTAATAACTGGTAGATGTTACAGTGATTTTTACCTGGATTACTCATTCATCGAGTAGACGTCATTCCTGAGAATTTAAAACCATTCATGTAGCAGTGGTGTGTTTGATTGTGTAGTGACAGGTCTATTGAACATTAATAACTGTAACAAATTCTGTAAGTGCAATTCTAACAAAAAGAATATCGAGAAACAATAGACTAAGAATCCTTAGCTAATTCACATCAGAAACTACAAATTATTGTACTATGTGCAGGAATCTGTGCCCTTGAGCTCATTCTTTATTAAAATATTATTTTTTTCTGGTGCACTTGTTGCATCTTATTGCAGTGTCTTCTTGGAGTGTAATTACTGTTTGATAATACTCTTATTAACAGCAAAGTACGGTATAACATTAAAACATACAAATGGAAGTCGAACTAATAAATTTCACACATTAGACAGTGCAGGATGGCACAGTACAGCTGACAGTGCCTCTGTTATTTTTCAGCAGGTGGGCTTGTTGTGATTGGGGACCGTGTCAGATGAGGTGAGTAGAGAGAGAGAGAGAGAGAGAGAGAGGGAGGCAGAAGGCAGCGAGAGGTTCTGGCAGTAGGTAGCTAACAGCTCAGAGGGTGGCAGCTTGTGTGCAGGTTATGAATGTGGAAGGAAGGGGTGGCAGGTATATGGGCTGACATGATTGTAGTGGCTGATGAGAAACGACACACACAGAAGACAATATGGGAATAGGAATTGGAAGGGGGTAACAGGATTGAAGAAGGGGAAACTGGTGGGTGGAGGCAAAGTGCATAGAATTAAATAGAATGGCGTTTGAGCCACATGAGGTGTGTCAAGCTTCCCCCTCATTCTGGGTACCAACAAGTGAAATTTAAAGTCATCTGATTTGCTTCGAAAAATTGTTTTATGTAGATGAAGCAAAGCTACAGCCATCAGTGTAGTTAGCTTCTTAGTAAAATTTTACTTTTCGCATAAAAAAATGAATACCACTGTTTTGAGATTCATATGTGTTCTTCACTATGCAGTCTTTCTCATTCGATTTCGAGGAAACTACTACTTTTCTGGATCTTATAGCTATGTATTGCAGCTTAACGACGAGCTTTTGTACTTTTCATTATGGTCCATAGTTGTTGTGATACTTTGTGGTAAAGTACAACATTGTGCTAATTTTGGAAAGATTTCAGTGAAAAATGTACTTGCTGGCCTGTTTACATTTGGTTCACTTTATGCCAACCGTTACTGCATACGAAATATACCTAACATATCGAAATTATTTTTAACAGTGGAAGGAGAGTCCTGTCTCTTTCAATACTCGAGAAAATATGGGAGATGCACTGCATATTCTCCATGATGACTTTGGCAGCTGCATGCCATTCGCTTGGCTATTGCTGCCTCCTATGTCAAGTGCAGAGCTGCTTTGTCTTCCTTGTCTTCATATACTGCCGGTACAAACCGAATCTGGAAATGAAAGAAAAACCCAACTCATGAAGCTGACTGTATGTTTTTTCAGTCTATGCTACCTGGTTTTCGGAAACAATGTTACCTATATTACCAGTGTTATTTGCTCAGAATGTATATTATTTTATATTTTCGCTCATTAATGTCTGAATTGTGTACCTTACAATTGCCGTTTTAGCTGAGCTCGCTGCAACTGTTTACATGCCCCGTTACTGGTTGTTTCAAATGATGGAAGAGCAGTATAACCATAACATGGTTCCAGAACTGTACTTGATATATGCGCAGCAAGTAAAACAAACGTACATTCTGTTAACACGTGTCTACAGAAAAACATCTGAAATAGACGACAAGAAAATAAAGCTTGTTTGCTTTCGAACAATGCGATTGTGTGTATAGGAGATAACGATACTTTCGCTTTTAATATGTTCTTCTACAGGAAAGTATAGGAATTAAAAAAAACATTTCTTACTTTTTGATAACTGAAGAACATTGTAATACATTTACTATTGATACATTCTTCATGAGAGAAGTGTAAGAAATTTTTTAAAAAAACTATTGTTTTACGATCTAATAACTGGCACTGGGCTTCTGATCACAGTTGTTGGTTTCTTTGCACCTTTCTCGTTTTCTCTGATTGTTCTAAGAAAGAGTGCACACCTCGCTACAATTCCCTCTCTCTCAAACAGAAAAGTCCTATTTTTACATTTTTAACATGAAGCTTATCTTTCTGTTTTTCTTCTCGAAAGAAGTGAACTGAGTTATTTATCAACACTTTTCCATCCAAGCATACTCTTCGATATTGTATATTTGCACAAAGATTATCCATTTCAGCAGACGTTAAGAATACACAGAAGTAGTAGCACACTATGACTACAACGTCACAGTTAATTGTCAAGCCATGAGTGTCAATCATGTACTGTTGAGTATTGTCTGATGCCTTTGGATCAATCTGTATGTTAATTGAGTTTAGTTCCGCTTTCTGCTGTCAGATACTCTACAATGATAGGTTATCGTTAACTTGAAAACTAACAGCAGCCAGATTGGAGCTGTAGTAAGCGCAGTAGACACCCAAGAGGTGGGGAGCGTGGGCATACGCCATCTGGTGCTTCGCCATGAAAAGGCTCCTCTATTTACTTCTATGCTTTGTGGGTGGAGGGTGCAGATACAGTGGGTTACCTGAGATTGAGGCCCTGGGCACTACAGGAGCCTAGCTACCTTAGACGATGTATCTGCAGTGACAAGAACCCTCATTGCTTAGCATACTGAAGGTCTTGCAGAGCCCTTCACAAGCACTCATCCCAGTCCTACCACCACCCAAAAAAAACCAGCTACAAAGTGGCACCCCATCGTCACCTAATATCACCTTGGACTAGAACAACTGAATCGTATCCTTCGCCAGGGCTTTGATTATCTCTCATTCTGCTCTCAAATGAGGGTATTCCATCGCCCACCCGACCTGCAGAACTCCTAGCCCATCACCATTCCCAACCAGTTGTCACAGGGATCATATCCCTGCGAAAACCAAGTTGCAAGACCTGCCCAATCCACCCACCTAGCACTTCCTACTCCCAGTCCTGTCACAGGCTTATCCTACCTCATGAGGTCAGGCTACCTGTGAAAGTAGCCAAGTCATATAGCAGTTCTGTTAAATCATTGCACAGTTTTTTTATATTGGTATGACTACCAACCACGTGTCCACGAAGATGAATGGCTACCAGAAAACTGTTGTCAAGAGTAAAATTGTCCACCTGATTGCACAACGTGCAGCTGAGCACAACACACTCAGTTTCAGTGGTTGCTTCAAAGGCTGAGCCATCTGGATCCTTCCCTGCACTACCAGCTCCTCTGAACTGCACTGATGGGAGTCGTCCTTGCAACAAATCTTCCACTCCTGTAATTGTCGTGGTCACAATCTTAGGTAACCTAATGTCATCGCATGCTCCACCCATCAGTTTCCCCTTCCTATTTCCTGTCACCCCCCCCCCCAATTCATGTCATCATATCTACTTCAGCAAGTGCTGCTTCCCATTGGCTGCTACGATTGTGCCAGCCTATATACCTGCCACCCCTTCCTCCTGCATTCATAACTACCAAACCGGCCGCCTCCCTCCGAGTTGCTAGCCACCCACCTCCAATCCCTATCCCTGCCTCCTGCTTCCATTTCGCTCTACTTGCCCCGCCCGACACTACCCCCACAGCTCCCAGTCCACCTGCCGAAAAATAACGTTGGTGGTGTCGGTCTAACTGGCAACATGCAGGCGCAAAGGCGTGTGTATGTGTGTATTCAATTTTCTCGAGCTCGTCAAAGTATAGCTCTGAAAGCTACCAAGTTTTCTTTCTATTGTGTGTGCCTGTTGACAACTCAATGCTTCTGCTTTTTGGTGAGTGGTGTACTTTATTCCTAAAGTATTTACATATCATCGTTTCAAATCTTTCTAAAAATTTCTTAGTGACCGTCGGCAGACAACGTCTTTGTAGAACATTTCTGCTAGGTAGAAGCACCATTGGTTGGTATTTCTTTAAGTATAGCACTTTAGTAATGTATAAACTACCTGACAGATTTTCCTAATGATTTCTCTCATTATGATATTACGATGCAAGAAAGAACGGGTCAAATAACTGGAAAATATACTAATTATACGTAAAAATTGTTATCGTTGAAACTTACGAATGATTACGTTTATCTTTGGTAGTTGGTTGGTAGCTGTGTAACATCTGTGAATGTTGTGATTTTAAGTTTTCTGCTAACCTGTAGTTGTCAAAACACGAAAATGTGTGATTGCCATATATGAATGGTGATTTTTCCGTTGCGAGAGTTTTATGACGTATCAACAACTTGAAATAGTAACTGATTTTAGGACTTATGGCCTTATATACATTAACGCTCGTCCTCACGTGACAAACACTTGCTGTGGCTAGCGATTGGGTGGTTGATATGTCTGCATTTGTGACAGCCAAGTAGTTTGATGTGTGAAGGTCTCGATGGCGCTGCAGTGTGCGGAGATGCATAACTACCCTGTAATGACAACTGAAATTTGTTTATTTACTATTTGGTAAGAACGATATTATGTAGTTTCCTGCTACTTCGTATTTAGTGTTTTCATTTTCTCACATATCAGTCAGTACCGACACTGACAATTCGTGTATTGTGGTAAAAGGTGACTAACGCTACCACTATATTTATTTTTTGATCTGCTGAAAATACTTAAGTTCGCTGTTTAGTGCACCCAATTTGAATACCGCAGTGGTTGTATGAGATACGGGAATATCAAAAAGTAAGTAAACGATTATGATGATGATATATTCGTTGCCCAGCATTGAAAAGGAAGGACTCCATACTTTGTACTGCGCGTCGGGCTTTATTCTATAAAATATCAACCATTTGAGGGGGACGGTGTGGGGGGGGGGGCAGGGGAGGAAAGGAAATCATTATTACGATATTTTGTGCTGTACGTCCAAACTACTAATTCTCCAATTCCAACTTACGTAATTGCTGCCCAGAACAGCTGAAATTTTACTAACGACTGCTTACTGTATTTGCATGAAAAAAGTACCATTTTTCATATTTATTTACCCACCTTTGGTATTTTATCTCATTTGGTTTTTTTGGCCGATTCTGTAAGTGGAAAAGGATGTAGTAGACAACAGAGTAGACATTGGCTATTGCAGTTTAGATTTCTAAAAATGCAGTTTAGTTTATGAGGTAACAGGAAGTTAGATTAGATTAGATTAATACAAGTTCCATGGATCATGAATACGATATTTCGTAATGATGTGGAACGAGTCGAATTTTCCAATACATGACATAATTAGGTTAATTTAACAGCATACTTAAGTTAATATAACAACTTTATTTTTTTGTGTTTTTTGTTTTTCTTTATTTTTTATTTTTTTAATATTTTTGTTTTTTTTTCTTAATTTATATCTAAAAATTCCTCTATGGAGTAGAAGGAGTTGTCATTCAGAAATTCTTTTAATTTCTTCTTAAATACTTATTGGTTATCTGTCAGACTTTTGATACTATTTGGTAAGTGACCAAAGACTTTAGTGCCAGTATAATTCACCCCTTTCTGTGCCAAAGTTAGATTTAATCTTGAATAGTGAAGATCACCCTTTCTCCTAGTATTGCAGTTATGCACACTGCTGTTACTTTTGAATTGGGTTTGGTTGTTAATAACAAATTTCATAAGAGAGTATATATACTGAGAAGCTACTGTGAATATCCCTAGATCCTTAAATAAATGTCTGCAGGATGATCTTGGGTGGACTCCAGCTATTATTCTGATTACACGCTTTTGTGCAATAAATACTTTATTCCTCAGTGATGAATTACCCCAAAATATGATGCCATATGAAAGCAATGAGTGAAAATAGGCGTAGTAAGCTAATTGACTAAGATGTTTATCACCAAAATTTGCAATGACCCTTATTGCATAAGTAGCTGAACCCAAACGTTTCAGCAGATCATCAATGTGTTTCTTCCAATTTAATCTCTCATCAATGGACACACCTAAAAATTTTGAATATTCTACCTTAGCTATATGCTTCTGATTAAGGTCTATATTTATTAATGGCATCATACCATTTACTGTACGGAACTGTATCAAAATTCAGTGAGAGTCCGTTTACAAGGAACCACTTAGTAATTTTCTGAAAGACATTATTGAACATTTCATCAGTTAATTCTTGTTTGTCAGGTGTGATTACTATACTTGTATCATCAGCAAAGAGAACTAACTTTGCCTCTTCATGAATATAGAATGGCAAGTCATTAACATATAATAAGAACAACAAAGGACCCAAGACTGACCCTTGTGGAACCCCATTCTTGATAGTTCCCCAGTTTGAGGAATGTGCTGATCTTTGCATGTTATGAGAACTACTTATTTCAACTTTCTGCACTCTTCCAGTTAGGTACGAATTAAACCATTTGTGCACTGTCCCACTCATGCCACAATACTTGAGCTTGTCTAGCAGAATTTCATGATTTACACAATCAAAAGCCTTTGAGAGATCACAAAAAATCCCAATGGGTGGTGTTTGGTTATTCATATCATTCAAAATTTGACTGGTGAAAGCATATATGGCATTTTCTGTTGAAAAACCTTTCTGGAAACCAAACTGACATTTTGTTAGTACTTCATTTTTACAGATATGTGAAGCTACTCTTGAATACATTACTTTCTCAAAAATTTTGGATAAAGCTGTTAGAAGGGAGATTGGACGGTAATTGTTGACATCAGATCTAGCCCCCTTTTTATGCAAAGGTATAACAATAGCATATTTCAGTCTATCAGGGAAAATGCCCTGTTCCAGAGAGCTATTACACAGGTGGCTGAGAATCTTACTTATCTGTTGAGAACAAGATTTTAGTATTTTGCTGGAAATGCCATCAATTCCATGTGAGTTTTTGCTTTTAAGCAAGTTTATTATTTTCCTAATTTCAGAGGGAGAAGTGGGTGAGATTTCAATTGTATCAAATTGCATAGGTATGGCCTCTTCCATTAACAGCCTAGCATCTTCTAATGAACACCTGGATCCTACTATATCCACAACATTTAGAAAATGATTATTAAAAATATTTTCAACTTCTGACTTTTTGTTCGTAAAGTTTTCATTCAATTTGATGGTAATACTGTCTTCCTCTGCTCTTGGTTGACCTGTTTCTCGTTTAATAATATTCCAAATTGTTTTAATTTTATTATCAGAGTTGCTGATTTCAGACATGATACACATAATCCTGGATTTTTTAATAACTTTTCTTAATATAACACAGTAGTTTTTATAATGTTTGATAGTTTCTGGGTCACTACTCTTTCTTGCTATCAGATACATTTCCCTTTTCCAGTTACAAAATATTTTTATACCCTTAGTAAGCCATGGTTTGTTACAAGGTTTCTTATGAGTATATTTAACTATTTTCTTGGGGAGGCAGTTTTCAAATGCATTTACAAAAATGTCATGAAATAAATTATATTTTAAATTGGCATCAGGTTCACGGTACACCTCATCCCAGTCTAACTGCTGTAGGCTTTCCCTGAAATTTGCAATTGTTAAATCGTTGACTGAACGTACTACTTTGGAGGACTGTTTAGTATTGCTGAATGGAGCTATGTCATATATTGTAACTAGCTGTGCACCATGATCAGAAAGACCATTCTCAACAGGCTGAGCATTTATCTGGTTAAACTTATCTTGGTCTATAAAGAAGTTATCTATCAGTGAGCTGCTATCCTTTACCACCCGAGTAGGAAAATCAATAACGGGTGTCAAATTGAAAGAACCGAGTAATACTTCAAGGTCATTTTTCCTATTACCCTCTTTCAGAGAATCTACATTGAAGTCCCCACAAATAATAATTTGCTTCCCTCTGTCTGACAGATAGCACAAGGAGTCCAAATTTTTCAGAAATAGATGAAAATTTCCTGATGGGGACCTATATACAGTTAAAATTATAAATGTGCCTTTATTTAATTTAAGCTCACAGGCACATGCTTCTATATGTTTCTCTACACAAAACTTTTTTGTTTCTATACTTTATAATAGTCAAAAAGTTTTCGTCCACTTAATGTCACCATCAGTTATTCTCATAACACCAACCACTGATTAAATTGATATCTGATATTTGCAACCAATAGGTAACCAAAATAAAGCTGCCATAAGTCCAGATGCTGACCTTAACCATAACGGGACTTTACTGAATGTAACTGTAAGTCAGTTTGAGATAGTATACTGTTCACACCACCCAGCTGTTTATAGGATGATCTAAACAAATAAATAACAAGATATGGTTTGGCAGAAAGTAATTTCTTATTTTGTGGATTTATTAGTGATGCTTGTGTGTATTTTGATTCATGAACTATTAACAACAATGCAATGTTTCTGAGAAGCTACAACCACACTCAGCAAACCACTGCAAATTTATTGCAGAATGGACTTCTCATTCTATTGTATTTTCTTCATGTTCCACATACATAAGGAGCATGGGGAGAATGACTGCTTAAATACTTCTGTTTGCACTGTAATTAGTCTAATTTTGTCTTTGCCATGTGTGTGGGGGACACTGCAAAGGAAGCTGTTGTATATTCCTAAATTTCTTACTTTAATATGAGTTCTTGAAACTTTGCAAGCAGATTTTACCAGGACAGTGGGGCTCTATCTTCAAGCAACTGCCAGTTCAGGCTTTTCAGCATTTCTTTGACTTAAAAAACTTGTGGCCATTAATGCTGCCCATCATTATATACGGACAGTACCCCCATTAGCTCTATTTGGTATAGCTCCTGCAATTTGACCAATATCCTAGGACGGGTTGCACAAGTGTTCGAGGAACCTCCTTTGTAGATTGACTGTGTTTTCCCAGTATTCTGCAAATTAACTAATGTCTGCCACTGACTTTACCTATTACAGTGTCTCTGGGATTATTCCAGTTTGTATCCCCACAAATTGTTACATCCCAATATTTGCCTGAATCAGCTGATTCCAGTTAGGACTCATTGATACTGCATTCATCAGGTACTCTGTTTTATGAAGTGCACAGTTTTACATGTATGAATGTTTAAAGCAAGCCTCCAGTCTTTGCACCTCAGCTTCAGTTGGTGACTCTCCATTCAAGACAATATGTTGGAGACCCAGAACCACCAGTCCAGTCACAAATTTTGATACACTAAATGATCGCATTTTGTTAATAAAAGTTGATGCCATCAGATACTTTTCAGGAGTCAAGAAATACAGTAGGAACTGATTTTCTTCTTCCATGGTTTTCAGGATGTCATTTGAGGAAAGCAAGTGTGAGTTTGGCACGACTGTGATGTGTTTGGAAGCCATGCCATTTGTCACATGAGAGTTCATATTGTTAGAGGTGCCTCACTGTGTTTGGGCTCAGAATACTTTCTCAGATTCTACATTGTGGTGATACTGAGCAGTTGTTTTGTGACTCACTTCTACCATTCTTGTAGATAGTTGTGTTCTGTGCTTTTTACCAACTTGTGGGCAGAGTGTTTTTGTTTGATCTGTGGTAGGCTGTATTATGTGTAAGAGGGCCTAAACTTTCAGCAGTAAATGAACCAAGTTTTGATTCTCCTCCATGTGTTTGCACGCAAATGGTTTGTAATTGTGAATATTACCGTTTACTTCCACATTACTTCACTTCTTCTTATCTCAGTATTTCTCAAATTAAGTACCCTAGGTACTGAAAGTCAAGATTCATTGGGTTTTGTGGTAGATGGCTCTTATTTGATCCCAAAGCTACTGTATTTGACATGAGGCTGTCTCTTGAAAACCACAGTTGTAGTAGAGCATTGGGAAACAGAAAAAAAGATACAAACCTGTAACAGCGAAGTGTCTACTTGTATGATGACTGTCAACTGGTGATCAAAAGGCTCATTGCCATCTATTGGCCAAAGTTTACTTATGGTGATGGCTGCTCTCACATTGTGTGCAAACGTTAGCTATTAGTTGATGTTTGCTCATAGCCAACCTGGCGACAGTATACAATAGCTAATGAGAACTGCTGTCTCTAATGATTTTTTTCGGCAAGTAGGAATTGATTACATTTGTTTTTGATAAGTAGAATACCAGAATAACTTTTGCAGATATTATTATTATGAATTTTAAGGTTTCTGGCTGATTTTCTTATTTGTTTGGTTGTTGGTAAAACCAAGATGTGCTGACAGGCTGACCACTAGCAAAACCTGAGCTTAGTTAGGTTGGAATGTGACAGTTTGGTTGTGAGTTGGGAAAGCCAATGAATGTGTGTGTGTGTGTGGGGGAGGGGGGGGGGGGGCACGATTATGCTGATAGACTGATCTGTAGCATAACCTGAAGTCTAAGTTAGGTTGGAATGTGATAATCTGCTTGTGAATTGGTGAAAGCAATCTCACTCCAAAAATAAGACTGCTGTAGTAGACCAATGTGTAATGTAGCATTAAACTTAATTTGGTCATTGGAATATCAGACTTGTATGTGTTATTACCAATTTTGCCAAAAATATCAATCATTCGGCTAAATTCTAGCCTTATATAACAAAATACCAGCTAACTTTATTTACAGACCATAGGAAATTACGAATGAGGATCTCATTCACTACTTACATCTCACCCACGATTCTGTGTGCCGACTTCTCAGAATTCTTCACACAAACTGTCACCCACAGCAGCACACAACGGAAAAGCAGAAGACAACATAACTGCATGTTTACCCATCTATTTCAGCTAATGATACTATTACAATTGTTTTAGCACTTCTGATGTGTTTAGTTTTTGTCAAAGCTTCATGTGAGTTTTAAAAGTTCCAAAATTTGTTGCAGTTGTAATTCCCTATTAAACTCTAGATAGTATATAACTAGATGAATGAGCCATTTGGAGAAGAGGAGGCAAAATCTTCATGTAAGACCATTCATATGTTAACGGTTCAGTGTTATATACCAACATTTGGACGGACATCTTTTTTAACTATAAAATTCTCTTCTTATTTATTCCTCCACTCATCTAGGAAAAAATAATAATCCAATGCATATGTGTCTCCTTACCAAATGGAGACCTTCCTTCCTTTTGTGATGAAAAGTAAGTTTTTAATGTTTTACTTTTATATTTGTCATTTTACTTATTTTAATACAATGTAGGCCTATTCCAAATTTTATAGGTGTGATGCACAGTTGCGCAGTTAAGGGATGGGCTGAAAGATGCAGAAGCAGAATGAGGCGATGGCACATCAGCGCTCAGCTCCGAGATGGAAAGAATGGATACCTCTTGTCACTCAGCAGGTGTGTCAGATTCAAGTTTAATGTGACAATTTCTTGAGAAATCAATATTCAGGATCATATGAACTTCTCATTACAAATCATATGTTGGGTATCTTGTGAACCAGAGTATCTGTACTAGTACTTGTTGGAAAGACACATTACATCTGCATGATCTGGAAGTAATGGTCACTGTTTATCTTCCCAATAACACATTACTATGTAAAATACCAAGTAGGTCATCCATCTGTTTGAATTTCTTCCACACCTTCATCTTACATTTAAATATGAATATATACTTGTGAGGGTATATGGGGGCGAAGGGGGAGTGGGGGGGGGGGGAGGTTGCCCTCGACTGGGAACCAACTTGCTCGTTCCTAGAAAATGTAGGCTTTGGGTCTGTGAGGTACAGAACTATGTGAACACACAGTAACCTACCTTCACGAGTTTATTCCCTAATAACAGTTTACAGTGACACAGACACTACATTGACCTGTCGTTGCTGTGTCTGTCACCCTAGCACCGGATAATTATGGACTTTTTGGGGTCTTGTGAGATGAAAAGACACTTACACAACATCCAGGCCATGCTAGTTAAAACAGCAGCCAGCAACTCACTGTGGAGGGACTGTGCAGCAGGAGTCCACTTCTACTGACACAAGTAGTTCATCAATATTCCAAGATAGTGGAAGCTTGCGTGCGTGTATGCAGATTCCACTACGTGCAAGCCTTGAACCCTTACATTACCCCCACCCCACCCCGTCCCTTCCCCAAGAAAAAGAGCTACAGAAGGGTGGTCACAGTGCCCACCTTAGCATTGTAAATTTGCTTCATCAGTTACGGCATTGCAACATTTATTTCATTTGCAGACACAGTAACAGCTCATACCGATGAGCAGGCTTTTAAAATAACAACTTGGTATGTGACTTATGCTGTATATGCAAGACAAATTAATAAATGGAATAAGAACACAAAGCTGGCAATTAAATATGAAACTGAGCAATGGAAAATCCAGGTTGGAATATCAACAGTTATGAAAAGGATAGATAGCTACTCACCATAAAGATGACACATAATTTGGAGACAGGCACAATGAAAAGACAGTCACACACTAAGCTTTTGGCCAAAGCCTTCTTCATAAAGGAGAGGAATACACACACATAGCTGGAGGTCCGGCTAAAGCAGCCGGAGGTAGCGGTCATGTGTGCATGAAATGTGTCTGCTTGTGTAAATGTGTGTTTTCCTTTCTTTTCTGAAGAAGGCTTTGGCTGAAAGCATAGTGTGTAACAGTCTTTTCGTTGTGCCTGTCTACAACTTGTGACGACAGTTGCGTTCCACAGTTCTTTATTTTCACAAGTTCACAAGGCCCCCCTCCCCAATATTAAACAGTTAATATGGCCAGTTCACTATTGGTTAACTTTTGATAAGCCTCATTAATAGTTTGCAGACAAACATCAGCATACTGCTACAATAGCTTACCATTGAACATCTATGAGCAGTAAAAACCTAGCCACACAGTTCTTGCAGAATAATATGGTACATGCGACACTATTGAACAGCCTGTCATTATTTTAACACAGCCTATTTGTGTTACACTTATTTCACGGTTAAGTTGATGCATTGTTGTTGATCTAACCGATACAGGATTCTCGTCTGAAAATTGGCCATGGACTGACTGTCTCAAGACCAATATCAGGCCTTTATATATCCTCACAATAGTAGGTACTGAAACTATACATTGTTCGATGTTTAATTTACAGAAATTACAATTAAACATAACTCATTCAATTAACTGAATATATAGAAAAATTCCTTCTTTTTAATAGTTTCTTCTACTACAAGGGTTAGGCTGAATTATTTGTTTAAATGATGAAATTAAAAGATAGTGCTATACAAACAATACTTTTGACAAATCTGGTAATTATTTTGGAATTAATTAAGGGCTGGCTTTGCTAACATGTTTTGGAATAGAGCCAAATAAATACTTAAAGACTGCTAGTGGTTTGTCTTCCAAATATTTATAATCAGTATAGAATTTATATTTGTTTATAAATCAACAATAGAATCTAAGTCATGGAACAATTACTGATTTCACCCTATAACAAGATATATTAACTAGGAATAATCAAAATAAATTAGGAAATTGATGACATACACAAAATTAGATCTGGTGGTATAGTCCTTAAGATTGAGGGCCAGCCATTCTATTTTATGAAGATGCAGATTATACTCATAGGTGTTAATGATAATTAGTCAAAAACTGAAAATAAAATGAATTTAAGGAGGCAGATGGCAAAACAAGAGAGGAAGTAAAAAGATCCCAGCTTGCTTCATCACAAACTCAACGTGTCATCTTTATGATGAAAAGCACTCTATCCTTTTCATAGTTGTTGACAGTTAATCCATATTTAACAGTACTGGAAGACATGGAAGACTTAATTTAGTTGCTGCTTGGAAGAAATTTTAACTTGATGGTAGTAGTAATTACATTTTTCCGTACAATCAGGATTAAATCATTATCCTTGGTTAAACTGAACAGGCAGCAATTTACATTTGTTAGTATGTGTCATTCATTATGAAACATCACGTGATAGAGTTTTTTTTACTATTTTTTTGAGTGTGAAAGATAGTGCAGGTGCACTAAAATTTTTACATGTAAATATGGCATTGAGAGTTGAATTGAAAGAGTAAATTATACCTTCAGAACATTGTTTAAGAAATGTCAGCTAAAGATGCATTAAAATTCTAGTGCAATCATCTCTCAGATAATTAGTCATAAACAATTCTTTGTCATAACTGTACACTCTAAGAACACTGCTGATTCTGGGCAAATTAACCAGTCCAACGAGGATCACAGAGGTACATATTCTCTTTTCTGCTCATCTCTAGGAATGTTGCAATCTCTTCTCACAAAGTAAGGAACCTCTTCAGAGTTTATCCACAGCTTAACTATTGAACTTTGGAGTGGTATTGAACATTGACGTATTTGGCTTCGGAATCATCCACGAATTCCTTAAATGTACAATGTTTCAATCCAGAGAACTTACGTGAAGTTTGCAAAGTATGAGAGAGGTACTGAAAGATTTGGAAAGTATGAGAAAGGTACTGAAAGAACTGACATTGTGAGTGCTGGTTGTGATTATTGTGGTCCAGCATACAGTTTGAATCTGTCAAAGTTTCAAATAAGGAGTGAGAAATGTATCTTAGAGAGAATGTGCAGAAGTAGAGTGATCCTTATGATAGAGGCTTAATATCTTGGTGACATTGAGTTCATTTGAAACTGAGTGCTAACTTAGGTACAGGAAATGTAGAACAAATCAGCCATAGCATGTTGAAATAGTCAATCTGACTTTCAGTTGAAGTTATGCAAGTCAACTATAGGAAATCAGTCAGAACATTATGACCACCAACCTATTGTTGATATAAACCTGTCCAGGTGATCCACGTTCAGACGGCGTGGGGCTGGGCAGCCACCCCCATTTACAGATGTCAGATGTCATTGGCTGGGCAGACTGGTAAAACAGGACCATTGGCAGACTGTGGTGAACTAACATCAGACCTTAATGTTAGGCAGAGAGCAAGTGTGTCTGAACACACAGTGGAGCAAACACTTCTAAAGATTGGCCTCCACAGCCAATGACCCATGTATGATGTAAACATCACAACATTGACAAATACAACTGAAATGGGCACATGGCCATTGGCACTGGACGTTGGCGCAGTGGCAGAGCATTGCATGGTCTGATGAATCCTGATAGCTTCTTTGTCATGCTGATGGGATGCGCAAATCCGTCTTCTTCCAGGGTAAGAGCTCCTTGATACCAATACTGCTGGACAGAGACAAGCTGGCAGTGGCTCCATTATGCTATGGGGAACATTCATGTGGGCATCTGTGGGTCCAGTGGAGCTTTTGCAAGGCACCATGATGGCCAAGGAGTATCATACACTGATTGCAGAACACGTACATCCCTTCATGATGATCATGTTTCTCGATGGCAGTTGCATTTTTCAACAAGATAATGCGCTATGTCACAAGACCAGGAGTGTGATGGAGGGGTTCAAGGAACACAGTGGCGAGTTCCAATAGATTTCCTGGCCCCTCAACTCACCAGATCTGAAACTGGCTGAACACATCTATGATGTGATTGAACTTGGTGTCAGAGCTCATCGTCCCCCACCGGAATTTACAGGAATTAGGTGACTTGTGTACGCTGATGTGGAGCAAACTTCTCCCAGTGACCTAACAAGGCCTCGTTGCTTCCATGGCACTGTGTGTTGCTGCTGTGTCCATGCCAAAGGTGGCCATACCTACCTATACCATACCTACCTATTAGGTAGGTGGTCATAATGTGGTCAATGTAAATCAAATGACTCGATGGAGTTAAGAAAATGCACCCATGGAATACAAATCCAGTGCCTCAACCACATCACTCCCTTCCAAATTAACACTGTGCCATGCTCTGTTCTTGCCATCTCAACTCAGGTTCAGACAGTTATTAAAATAATCTTCGGAAAGTACTTTCATGTTTTTCCAACACCACCATTGGAAATAGACCTCCAACTTCGTATCAGCTGCTGGTCAACTGGCACAGTAGTTAAGATACTGGAGCAGTGCCACCAACCATACCATAATTTGTGTAAATGTACCTGGGGATGTATTGAAGAATATAATACAACCAATGTGCTTTGAACCTTTATGTTATTGGCCAGTATGGTGACTGTAATGTCATGCAAGCACATGTATTTTAACTAACAAAGTATAGGGACCACTGCAGAAATGGGGATTTTGGGCAAGCATGTTCTTGTTTTTCTGTGAAACATTTTAAAAAAGTTTAAAATATAGACCACAGTGAGGAAATAGTGGTTTTAATGAAGGGTGTAAATGTAACTATTGAATGTACAAGCAAAAGAGCAGTATTTTGGACTTCTTGCGCCTTGTATAAATGAAAAAAACTAATTACTTCTTCTAACTTGTTTCTGATGTGACCATTATAGAAAAGCTCCATAAATTAAGTATACTCATGGTGCCAACATATTACTTCATGCTCCCCATCCTTTTTTTGAGGAGGGGAATTATGCTGATACAATATGTACAATCTTCTACTAGCTGTACAGTGGCTTGTGGAGTAAAGATATAGACAGGGATGTGGATGTACACTTGCCTAAATGCATTTTGTGGAGATTGTAACTACTGAACAGTTGAATAATGTACCTGTATGAATGATGTTGGTGGTTTCCTATGGCAGCCAGTGGCTTACAGTACATGGCTGGCGATGTTATCATAAACGGTAGTACATTCCTAATCTGTGTCGCCATCTGCATGAATGATATTTGTATTCATAATATTTTGAGTTATGAAAAGAATAGTTGCTTCTCACCAAATAGCTGAGATGCTGAGTCACAGATAGGCACAACAAAAAGGCTGTCGGAAAGTGACCTTTTGACCAAAAAGACCTTTGTTAAAATTAGATCACACACACACACACACACACACACACACACACACACACACAAAACCACAGTCTCTGGCAGCTGAAGCCAGACTGTGAGCAGCAGTGCAGGATTGGAGAGACAACTGGGTGGTGGGAGTAAGGTGGAGGCTAGGGTGGGGAGGGGGAGGGATAGCAGAGTAGGGGTAAGGGGTAGGAGCGGTAAGGTGCTGCTCGTGGGAGCGTACAGGGACGAGTTGGAGACAGAGTAGGGCAGCTAGGTGCAGTCAGGAGGTTAGACAGAAGGTAGGGGGAAGAGGGGGGGGGGTAGTGGAAAAGGAGAACATTAAAAAGACTGTGAGTGCATTGGTGGAATAGAGGGCTGTGTGGAGCTGGAATGGGAAAAGGAAAGGGACGAATGGGTAAGGGTGATGACTAAAAATGTTTGAGGCCATGAGGGTTACTGGAACATAGGATATATTGCAGGGAGAGTTCCCACAGGTGCAGTTTAGAAAAGCTGGTGTGGGTGGGAAGGATCCAGTTGGCACAAGCTGTGAAGCAGTCATTAAAATGAAGAATGTCGTGCTGGGTGAGGGGTGCTCTGAAATGGGGTGATCCATCATTTCTTGGCCACAGTTCGTTGGTGGCCATTCATGCCGACAGACAGCTTGTTGATTGTCATGCCCATGTAGAAGGAAGCACAGTGCTTGCAGCTTAGCTTGTAGATCATATGACTAGTTTTGCAGGTGCCCCGCCTTTGATGGGATAGGTGATTTTAGTGACTGGACTACTTCATTGTACGTGGGCATGACAACCAACAAGCTGTCTGTGTGCTTGAGTGGCCACTGGTAAACTGTGGCCAAGAAACAGCTGGACAACCCCATTGCTGAGCACATCTCCCAACACGAAGTTCTTCATTTCAGCCACAATTTCAGAGCCTGTGCCACCTGTACCATTCCGACCAACACCAGCTTTTCAGAATTGCGCAGGTGGGAACTCTCCTACATTTCCATAACCCTCCTGACCTCAGCCATCGTTAGCCATTGTCCTTGCCCATCTAGCTCCTTCCCTGTTCCCATTACAGCACTACACAGCCCTCTTTCCACTAACACATCCTTAGTCTTTTTACTTATCTCCTTTTCCACAAGCCCCAAAGGAGTCCACAGCTCTTTTGTGGCTACGTGTGTGGTACACATGGGGCCCTGAGGTATTGCAACCTCTCGTTTCTCCCAGGCTGCACTCCCTTTGCCATATCCACTCCTTCCCATGCTAACTCCTCTGCCTCCTGTCCTGGCTCCTTGCTCTTCCTTCTTCATAGATGTTTCCCTTTATGATGACCCAGCTGTTCCCATACTTCTGCTATTACTTTATGATCTTGTCTCATGCTTGCACTCTCCCTTTTTTTCAGTTTCTTCTGATCCCCCTTGGTGTTTGACCTCCCTTTCTAGGTTGTTTCCTTAGTGTAAGCCATTTGGGGAAGAACTCCTTCCCTAGTGCCTCCTACATGGGTTCCTCTTCCCCCAACACCTTTCTTCCACAGTCTAGCACCCCTCCTGCTATGTCACCAGCATGGTAGCCAGTCTGTGTGGTTGGGCTGTTATGTAACCATCTGGCTGAGGCTCCTGACAGCACAGGGATCACATTTCTAGTACCTGAGCTGTCACCGTCTTGTGTGTACCTAGTAGTAGTTTGCTCATCTTTTTGTGGCATTGGAACTCCCGCCACACCAGGCAGCCATTGCAACAGCTGCATGATACCCATGGAGTGAGCACCTTATTGGAATGGGTGGACACTCTGCACATGAAATGTGCTAAGTTCTGCATTCCTGGTTGCTCTTCTACAGCCGTCTCTTCCGATAGGAACACTACTCTTTGTGCTCCTGCTTTTGCTCTTTCGGCCTTCCCCTGCCCAACCACTTTCCAGGATTAGGGCCAGGCCTGCTGGCTTGGGGCGAAACCCTTTCCCTGTTGCTTGGTTTGTTCCAGGACAGACAGGGAAACTTTCGCTGCTTCCAGATCGTTATTTTTTGTAGAACACATCAAAGATAAATTTGGTGAAGTTGACTCTCTTAGTTAGGTGTGATCAGATTCTGTAATGATTAAAACCTCTTCTGCCAGTCAGTTGGCATCCCTTTGTGTGTGTGAGCACTTAAGAGACGTCCCAGTGAGTGTTATTCCTCACCAATCCTTAAATATGACCCAGAGCATTATTTTCCACTGAGACCTGCTCCTTCAATCTGATGAGGAACTTGGAACTTATCTGGCACGATGCCAGTATAAATTTCATTGAGTGAGTCTGGAGAGGTCACAAGAATAATTGCATTGATACCAGAACTTTCATCCTGGATTTTGAGGGGGTACCCTTCTGGAAAAGTGAAAGTTACGGTTTGCCATTGCAATGTGAAGCCCTGTGCCCCATCTCCCAAGCACTGCTTCTGGTGTCTCCATTTGGTCACACATCTTCACAATGTGAGGCAAGTCCTATTTGTGGTGACTGCAACTGCCCTCTCCATGTTGGGAGTCCTTGCACTCCACTGTCCAAGTGCATGAACTGTTCCAGACCACATTCTTATTGCTCACCAGACTGCCTGATCTATAAAAGGGAAAGGAAGATTCAGGAACAAAACTCTTGAACGTCTGTTACTCTGAGGCCTGACAGAAATTTGACTGTCTCCGCCTGGTATCTTTAAAATCTAACTTTTCTTCTGTTGTGTCCCTTCCTTCTCTTCCTTCCTTCATACCTCCATTCTGTCCCCTTCTCTTTCCTCCTCTGTGGCAGTTACCACTTCCTTCCCTTGACTTGCTCTCTTCCCGACCACACCTCCTCTTGCCCTCTGTCATTAATGATGATGGACACTGACTGGACACAATGATTGATTCTTGTACTACTCTCCTCCAATGGAACTGTAATGGTTACTACTGTCACCTTCCAGAATTGCAGTCTCTTCTTTGTCTCTACTCAGTAGCTCGTGTTGCATTGCAAGAATCTCGTTTTGTGGATAGTCATTTACCGACTCTTCATGGTTTGCAAACCATCTGTCGGAATGAGGTCAACCTTTTGGGAGCCTCTGGTAGTGCCTATAAGTTGGTCTGCTTGGACATTTAGTCCCTGGCTGCCTCTTCAAACCACACTAGAAGCAGTGGCCATCGGAACCATTTAGACTCTGTGGTAATGATTTGCAATCTTTATCTTCACCCGACTGGCCTCCTATGCTTCCTGCTCTTTTTGACCTCCTTACACAGCTTCTTCCTCTGTTCCTTCCCCTTGGGGATTTTGAGGCCCATAACCCTCTGTGAGGTGGTACTGTGACCACTCACCACAGCAGGATTGTTGAAGACCTGCTGGCAGGGCTCGATTTCTGCCTCCTCAACACTGGGGCTCCCATATACTTTCATGCGGTACATGGCTCTTTTCAGCCATTGATCTACAGCCCTGGATTCCTCCCCTCCATTCTATGGGACATTCACAACTATTTGTGCAACAGCTATCATTTTGTGGTTGTCTTATCTTATCTTATCTTCAGCGTCACTCACCTGGGCACGCTTCCATGTAGGCTTGTAGTAATGTGGATTGGGATGCCTTTTCCTTGGCTGCCATCCCAACCGCTTCATCACATGACAGCACTGATGAGTCTGTGCAGAGTTTGACCAATGCCATCCTTTCACTAGCTGTTTCAGTGATTGTCTTTGTCGGGGTCTCCTTGGCGGAAGACTGCCCCTTGGTGGGGCCTTGAAGTTTCTGCAGATATTAAAGACCACAGCTGTGTCCTCCAATTCTACAAACAGAATCCATCTCCCAACCACCTCCTGGCCTTTAAACAGCTTTGTGCCACGGCCATTTATCTTCTTAAACAGTAGAAACAGATTTGTTGGGGACGATATGTTGCCGCTATAGGGCTGCCCACTCCATCTTCACATGTGTCAGCATAGATCGGGCATATTTTTGGTCGCTGCACTCCTGAAGGTGTCCCAGGAGTTTCCCTGGATGGTGTTGTCCTTACCAGCTCGGACTCTATCACTGAGCATTTTGCTCGGCATTTCATCCAGGCCTCAGAGTTCCAGCTTATCAAACACTGTGTGGAACCACTCCCTTCATCTTTCATTCCCCTTTGCCTGTAGCCTCCTTGTGCCCTGTTTAGTGAATGGGAATTCACAGCAACCTTGCTCTCTGCCCTGAAATGGCTTGTGGACAGGATCAGGTGCACAAACAATGCTTCAACACTTACTGGTGGCCAGCCAATGTTATGTACATGCCCTTTGTAACTATCTCTGAAGTGAGGGGGAATTCCTTTCCCAGTGCAGGAAAGTGTCATTATTCCAGTTTTCAAACTGGGCAAACCACCCCTTCAGATGGACAGCTAGTATCCGATCAGTTTAACCCATAACCTCTGCAAGTTATTTGAACTTATGGTGAGTCAGAGGCTGTATTGGGTCTTTGAATCCTGGGATCTTTTGGCTTTGATGCAGGGTGGTTTTCGACAAGGCCGTTCTGCTGCATATAATTTAGTCCACCTGTATTCTGCTGTTTGAATGGCTTTTGCCCACATCAACACCTTGTTGCAATCTTCTTCAATCTGTATAAAGTTTATGATACCACATTGTGCCACCACATCCTTGGTACCTTATACACTCCTGGAAATTGAAATAAGAACACCGTGAATTCATTGTCCCAGGAAGGGGAAACTTTATTGACACATTCCTGGGGTCAGATACATCACATGATCACACTGACAGAACCACAGGCACATAGACACAGGCAACAGAGCATGCACAATGTCGGCACTAGTACAGTGTATATCCACCTTTCGCAGCAATGCAGGCTGCTATTCTCCCATGGAGACGATCGTAGAGATGCTGGATGTAGTCCCGTGGAATGGCTTGCCATGCCATTTCCACCTGGCACCTCAGTTGGACCAGCTTTCGTGCTGGACGTGCAGACCGCGTGAGACGACGCTTCATCGAGTCCCAAACATGCTCAATGGGGGACAGATCCGGAGATCTTGCTGGCCAGGGTAGTTGACTTACACCTTCTAGAGCACGTTGGGTGGCACGGGATACATGCGGACGTGCATTGTCCTGTTGGAACAGCAAGTTCCCTTGCCGGTCTAGGAATGGTAGAACGATGGGTTCGATGACGGTTTGGATGTACCATGCACTATTCAGTCTCCCCTCGACGATCACCAGTGGTGTACGGCCAGTGTAGGAGATCACTCTCCACACCATGATGCCGGGTGTTGGCCCTGTGTGCCTCAGTCGTATGCAGTCCTGATTGTGGCGCTCACCTGCACGGCGCCAAACACGCATACGACCATCATTGGCACCAAGGCAGAAGCGACTCTCATCGCTGAAGACGACACGTCTCCATTCGTCCCTCCATTCACGTCTGTCGCGACACCACTGGAGGCGGGCTGCACGATGTTGGGGCGTGAGCGGAAGACGGCCTAACGGTGTGCGGGACCGTAGCCCAGCTTCATGGAGACGGTTGTGAATGGTCCTCGCCAATACCCCAGGAGCAACAGTGTCCCTAATTTGCTGGGAAGTGGCGGTGCGGTCCCCTACGGCACTGCGTAGGATCCTACGGTCTTGGCGTGCATCCGTGCGTCGCTGCGGTCTGGTCCCAGGTCGACGGGCACGTGCACCTTCCGCCGACCACTGGCGACAACATCGATGTACTGTGGAGACCTCACGCCCCACGTGTTGAGCAATTCGGCAGTACGTCCACCCGGCCTCCCGCATGCCCACTATACGCCCTCGCTCAAAGTCCGTCAACTGCACATACGGTTCACGTCCACGCTGTCGCGGCATGCTACCAGTGTTAAAGACTGCAATGGAGCTCCGTATGCCACGGCAAACTGGCTGACACTGACGGCGGCGGTGCACAAATGCTGCGCAGCTAGCGCCATTCGACGGCCAACACCGCGGTTCCTGGTGTGTCCGCTGTGCTGTGCGTGTGATCATTGCTTGTACAGCCCTCTCGCAGTGTCCGGAGCAAGTATGGTGGGTCTGACACACCGGTGTCAATGTGTTCTTTTTTCCATTTCCAGGAGTGTATGAGTGGGGCCTCTGTAGCCCGTTTCCAGTTTTTATCCGGAACTTTCAAGTAACGCTTTTCAGGTACAGGTTGGCACCTCACATAGCACCTTCCATCTGTAGGAGAAAAAGGCTACACAGGGTTTTGTTTTGCTTGTCCCTCTCCTTGTAGTGGCTATCAATGGTCTGGTGGCGGCTGTGATTTTTGATTGTCCATGATGAGCGTTGCTGAATGCGGACCAGAGGGAGCAATACACTGACTGCAGTGCTTGGTTCTCACTCATGCCTTCCAAATCTGGCTGCCAAGACCTGCACTATGCATTTCTGTCATTTCTGTACAGTCCACCCCCATTTGGATCTATACCTTAATGGCCATTCCCTCAATTTGGTGGGCTGCCATCATTTTTTGGGACTGGTCTTTGATGCCCCATTGACATGGCCTCCCCATATTTGTCAACTGTGGCATATGTTGGTCGCACCTCAATGCTCTTTGATGCTTCAGCAGTACCAACTGAGACGTGGGCCACTCTGGTCAACTACAACTCCACAAAGCATTGGTCCAGATCCATCTGGATCACAGGAGTCCCGCATATGGCATGGCATGCTTGACCCGATGCACCATTGCGGGGTGCGACTGGCAGGTGGTGCCTAGGGGACTATTCCTTGATCAGCCTCCCAGCCAAGGCAGGGGTTCCACTGGTTTGGGTTCTGCATCAACTGCAGTTTATTGCTTAAGTGTTATGCATCTGCAGCTCCCCAGAGCACTTGACCTACAATCTCCTCTTTCCAGATACAGAGATCCCCCTCCTACAACAGCAGCCCAGGTCCGGTGTTTCAATCACCATCCACATCTGGCCCATTTTTTCAGAATTACAGCTTTCCCCTTTACTACCTCTTCTCCGGGCCTTTTCATGTATTCCTCAGTGGTGCATTCCCTATCCACAACTCTGCCATGACCTATCACAAGGTCCAAAAGACTTGACTCCACCTGAGGCTCTCTGCTGCCAATTCTCCATTCTCAGCATGTTTCGGGGTTCAGAAGTAGTCTATACCGATGGCTTGATGGTTGCCAGTCGCACTGGCTTTGCTTACATTCAACAGGATGTAATGAATTCCATTCCTTGCCAAATGGCTACAGTGTTTTCACTGTGGACCTGGTAGCCATTCTCATGCTCTTGAGCATATCCTTTCCTACAGTGGTGAGTCCTTCTTATCTGTAGCAGTTCTTTGACTGGTTTACAAGCTCTTAACCAGTTTTACCCTCATCATCCCTTGGTCCTGACTATCCAGGATTCCCTTTTTTGCCCTCAAACAATGTGGACACTGGACTCTGGGTGAGATTGGGATCCTGGGGAATGAACTTGCTGATAGTCAAATAGGCTATTAGCAAGCCACCTCTTGATATTGTTATTCCAGAACTGGTTCTTTGATCGTTATTATGCTGTTAAGTTCTAAGGATCTGGAATATGGAATGACATACTCTGACTTCACCAAACTAGCTATGGGTGATAAATGAGACTACGAATACGTGGAGGTCCTCTGTGCGGGCCTCTCGCAAGGTCTCCACTGTCCTTTTCCGGCTCTGCATCAGCCATACTTGGCTGACTCGTGGTTATCTCCTCCATCACGACGATCCACACCACAGTTGTTGTGGTGTACGGTTGGTGGTGGTCCACATTTTGCTGGACTGTCCGAAATCTACCCTGTGCTGCACTCTTTAATATTCCTCAGTCTCTACCCACGGTGTTAGCGGATGATGCCTCAGTGGCTGACGTGGTTTTACAGTTTATTCATGAAAGAGCTTTTATCACTCTTACAGTGCCTCAGCCTTGTTGTTCCATTGAGGAATTGTCAGGACGCCCTGTTGGCTTCTCTGCTGCAACAGGGCAATGGCTGTGTGGACTTGGTGGCCTGCAGCAGCATTTGTCCTTCCCGTTCTTTTTCTCTTCTTCCCACTTATCGTGTGTTCTGTTTGATGTGGTGCTTTTCCTGTGTTTCTCCCGCTCTGTCCATGTTGCTAGTCTTTTTTATGTATTATTGGGTGGGATGCCTGTGTTAAGTGGCTGTGGGTATGTCCCCCCAGTCGCACTTTCTACCTGTGAGGGCCTACAGCTGCACCCAGGATGGGCCAACTCACCCCTCTTTCTTCCTTTACCCCTTTTCTTCTTCCAGGTTCCTGTCTCTAGGCTTTGTTGACCTGTGGGAGATCTTGTGGTTTTCTTTCCTTGGCTTTCGCACACTAGGCCCTTCTTTGGTGTATAGTTTTGTTGACTTGCCTGACTGATGACCACGTAGTTTGGTTCCTTCAGTCTTCAAACCAACCAACCAACCACGCAGAATAAGTAAACACTCCTGCTGTCAGGTCAGCACAATGAGATATGCTTATATGGGCAATAGATACTGATCTGTACTGCTTGATTAGTTTTGGTATGTTTTACCTCAATTTTAACTTGTCGAGCTTTACACCAAGGAATTTTACACAGGATGTTCCATTTAATGTCTAACCATTAATGTGTACTTCTGGTGCTAACAGGTCACTTTGGCTTGTGTATTGTGAGTAGTGAGATCAAGAATTAAGCTGTCAGCTGTGAACCACCTGTAAATTTGTTCAGCAATCATAGAGTTTGGACTATTGCTTACTGTGCCTGTCATTATCAAACAGAACAATTTTTAATTACCTTTAAAATCATTGGAAGATCATTTATGTAGATTAAGAACAAGTGGGCTCAGTATCAATACTTGGGGTACCCCATAAGTTATGCTCCCCTATTCTGAGATTAGTTTAAAGTCTGTGACACCATTTGTCAATGAAGCACTCTGTTGTGAATGGAATGCAAATGCCATTAATGCCACAACACTCTAGTTTAGCATGGAGAATTTTGTTATCCATACATTCAGAAGGCTCTGACAGGTTCATAAATATACCATCTGGATAATTTTTATTGTTAAGCTTTGCTAGGACTTAATTTGTGAGGTACTGTGTTGCACCTTTGCGAAGAATCTAAACCGAAACTTAGGGGCCCTTATCTAGTTCAGCTCAGTTAAATGAATTGATAATCTATAATTGGCCACTTTCTCAAACGTTTATGGAAAGAGTGGAGAGAAATGTGTGTGTAGTTAGGTGGTCTCCATACCTCCAATTTATAGATCGGTGTTACTACAGCATATTTAAATCTGTCAAGAAATGTGACCTAAGTCATTGATTGATTGCAAAGGCATCTTAAGGGTAATCTTATCAAGTCTGCACAAAATTTTAATATTCTGCTATATACTTTTTAATGATCTGATGGATTTCTTTTAATCTCCATAGGGGTAGTATTTTTGACACTAGGAATGCAATTTCCTTTTGGTCACCATTATTGTGTGTTTCTTGTTTGTTAATGTTCCAAATGGGCTATACTTTATTCTAGCAGTGTTTTATTTTTGAGCATAGTGCATGTTTTCATTACTTAATGACAGACTGAAGAATTTGCAATATTGGTGGTAATGGAATTTAAACTCTTTACTACAGCTTGCACTCTGAATTAGGGAAAGCTCTCTCTTCACAGCATAAGACACTTGTCCTTTTCTGTACCTATATCCTTATCTTTGGTTTTGTTTGAAGTTAATGTTGTTTGTTTTAGGGGAAAACAAGACTCATAGTGTTGTAGACATGTATTTGAAAAAGTGTTCAATTTTCCACCAGTGGTGTCTGCTTTAAAAATTTCTCCCCAGTGTCCTTCACATAATTTCTCTCTAAACACTGTGATAGTCATTTTTTATGATTCTACAAGATAGTACCTTTATTCCATGATCTGTACTTAACTGGTCAGTATATTTTGTTATTAACATTTGGCCATAATGCTCAGAAAAACCATTGGCAGTTGTTTTTGCATCTACATTGCTACAGGTTGCTTTGTCTAAAAAGAAACTGCCAGTGTCTATTAAACAATGATTCTCCAGTTAAATCTGCAGAACTTTTAATAACTGTCTCTAGTTGCAGTATGAATCTTAAGATACATCCTGCAGAACAAATATGCTGACATTCCATCTATCCTTTCATTTTGTTGTATGGATATGAGAAGTTCACTCTATTTAGTAGACTTCTGATGTTCTGATGGGAGATATTAAATGCATTTTCTTTGATTTTGATGAATTTGCCCTACTGCTGTATGTTGTTTTGCTTGTAACTGTTTGAGCTGTTATCTACTATATTCTGAAGCTCTATCTTTTGGATTAATTTACCCTAAAAGGCTTAGGAAACATATAGGAAATTATTAGGATAGGATAGATACTGCTTTTGTCAAACTGAGTGCTTCTGACAATTTGCCGTACAATTAGGTTCTCACCAAAAGCGTTCAAGTGCTAACCACACCATACAGAAAGCACATATTGAGGAACAATGAAACTATCACGCCCATATGTGAACGTCATCCCCCTTTCCTGAGCAATTTTTCCAAACTGTGCAGTGACATGATCATACATTGTTTATCATACTGTTCAAAGAGTGACACAGTCCTCACATTGTTTGATGTTCTCAGTTGTGTAATTAAAGTTGTGGTGCAAACTGTTCCCTGCACCTCTACTGCTATGACACATCTTTTCCAAAATTCTCCTCCGCAGAGTGTTAATCGTAGGTGACATTTCTGAACTGTGTACTAGGTTTAAAAATATTAGTTACCTGGTAATTACTTCGTAAAGATTTGTATATCAGTTCTATATTCCCCTCCTGTGACTACTACCAGCAATAAGACTTTCTTGTTCATCTTAAAATGTTTCTTTCTAGGCTTAGCTTGCACCTTAGGCCTTGTTCTGCCATACAGCTTCTGAACTCCCTGGGTATTCTGAATGTGTTTGCCCAGTTATATAACATTTAACCTGTTAGAGACAGGTAACTGGAGCTATCAAACTCCCAGTATCACCTGGATGTTTTCACCAATTTGAAAGGCTTGTCTAATCTAGCCATAACATTACTACTGCAGACTGCAGTTCACAAAACTGCTAACTGTTCTTGTACTACGTCTGAATACCCTCAGTGTTTCAAGATTAGCTGCTCTTTCTGCTTATTGTGTAGTGACAGTGACAATCACTGGATCTCCAGAAAGGACCAGCATCTTTCCTCACATAGGCTGTATTACAAGATCTCGCAAAGAAACAACACTGACGTTACTCTCACTGATTGCCATTCTTGACAGTTCTGCAGAATTTTGCAAACTTCTCCATTTTGACAGTCGATTTTTGCATAAGGTAATCAGTTTAAAAGCTTTATGCAATGAAATGTAACACTTAAGGGATTTATAAATTTAATTTTCGATAAAATGTGGAAATGGGAGGTTGTTGATAGACTATGTACTGTTTAGCGAGCAAAGGTAGCAATTCGTTGCATAGTTAAGGCACTGAGGCATCGACAGGCACATAAATAGAACATTATTAGCTTTTGGACAAATACTGTGTGTGTGTGTGTGTGTGTGTGTGTGTGTGTGTGTGTGTGTGTGTTCACTTCACTTTATAGCTCTGAGAATGGTTTTTCCTTCAACATTATCAATTTTGTTTATGTACCTATAAAAAAGCTCAGGTATTTGAGTAGTTATCCTTACTCCTAAAATCATTTTTTTTATTAAAATAATTTATAAATGAGAATTATTAAGTAAAAACTGCATTGTATTTAAATGTACTTTATAAGTGTAAGTATTTTACACAATGAAATTTACTTGTGAGAGGAAATGAAAATTGTTCATAAAAGATAATTTTACTTATGAAGTAGAATTAATATCATTTAGAAAAGATAATTAAAATTATTGACAAGAGATCATTTATACAGTTTTTAAGAACAGTTTATTTTATTATATTCATTAGTGACAGTTATCCAGTATACTGGATGGTTATAATTAAATTTTCCCTGTTTAACATGTTATAACATGGAAACTAATTACCGTACAATTACCAAACTTGCTAGCATTAATGTCCAGAGTATTGGGTGCATGATTTCCATGTGTCACAGTGCCACCATCCAGTTCCAACTATGACCACCAGGTGCTGTGATCAGACATCGTGATTCATAGTCTCACACACTTGACCAGTCGCAGCGCACTTGTTGATGTGTCAACATGAGCTTGGAAAAAAGGAGCAGGGCATTATTGGTGAAGCTCTATTATCAAAACAACAGTAGTGCTGCATCTGCACTTCGAAAATATCACTGGCTGAAAGGATTGAGGAAGGGTCTGTTTTCTGTTTTCTCCACTTGCTGTGGGGAGCATGATGAAGAAATTTGAATCAAGCGGAGAACTGGGCATCGCTTTGGGAAGAGGCCGATGACTGGTTGCACCTGAGGTGGTTGATGAAATTGCTATTGCTATGGCAGACAACACTGCACACAATTCCCAATCATCAGGCAGTGGCATGCTGTGTCACGACAGTTGAACATCCCGTGGTCCACTGTACGTAAGGTGCTTCAAACCATTCTCAAATGGTATCCGTGCAAGATCCAGATTGTACAGCAGCTTTCACCACAGGACACATGATGCTATGTAGACATTGGTCTCCACTTTCCCGCTAGAATTTAAGTTGATGAGGGCTGGCCCAGGACCATCCTATGGACAGACAAAGCTCATTTTTCTCTGACTGGTGAAATGAACACACAGATTTTCCGAGTGTGGGGATCTTCACCTCCAGTCACTGTGCATGAAGTTCCCCTGTGAGGTGAATGTGTCACCATATGGTGTGCATTCACAGCTACATTCATCATTGGCATTTTTTTGTAAAAGAGGTTGGTGCTCAAGGACCAAGGATGTGCAGTCTGGCTGTCCAGCATTACTGTGATATGCTTTGCCACCATGTCATACCCACCCTACAGGAGAGAGACGCATTGAACTCAACAGATTTCGTGCACCTATTACTTGTGAAGTTCACCTGCTTCTCAGAGACACATTTGGAAACGATTGAATTATCAGCCGATCATTTCCAAATGCTTGGTCAGCATGATCACCTGATCTCCGTGTGATTTCTGGTTGTGGGGCTGCCTGAAGGACAGTGTTTTCCAGGGGAACATTCACACATATGCTGATCTGAAGTGCAGCATATCAAGAGATGTAGTCAGCATACCTACAGACATGCTTTGTTCTGCTGTGAAGAATGCAATCCTGTGTGTTCAGGCTCTTCTGGCCACTGATGGGCACTATAATGAGCCTCTTTTGTAGCAGTAATGATACCAGTATGTAAGGGTATGATGTATTGTAGCAGCACATTAAAAGTGTTTCAGTTGAATTAATTCTGTATTATTTCTCTTCCACATGTCCTTGAGATTAATGCTACCAAGTTTGGTTCTCGTATGGTGATTGGTTTCTGTGTTATGACATGTTAAAATAGAGAAAGTTTAATTATACACACCTGGTATATGTGATGTTTTGAAGTTGATTGGTTTTCAGTTTTGATTGATATTCTAACATTTCTTTCTGAGCCCATCAGATGTATTTTTGTAGTTAATGTGCTTTATACAAAGATTGTGAACTTATGTTCCAAATTACCTTTTTTTTTTCAGTTACGTTTGCGAAATTTAATCCAAGTTATTGGCTACAATGTTGGTATTAATGGAGAAGATAGTCATGATGTGAAAATAGATTGGGCACACCAACAGAAACCAGTCAGGACGTGCTGTTCTCCAGATTACATTCTCCAGAAGCAGAAATCTGACAACAAAAAATTTTCTTTCTACTACACTTTACACTTGACAACAATGTCATCACCATTTTATACCAGTGAAAAGCTGGAGAGTGAAAATCCAAAGTGGGAAGAAATTGAAGTGAATGATTTTGTGGGCAATGTAAATACTGCAGTAAATGGTAAGAAATAGAGCAATATATGTTTGTATGTCTTTTGTAGTATGTATGGATATGACTTGCATGTATCTAAGGGACGAAGGTAATGATAATTTATTGGAGAAATTTGCAGAATTGATCTCACTGAAGAGAAGTACTATTCCTTCATATAAAAAATAATTATGAGAATCAACTTTATCAGTAATTACAGGTAATGGAACAAATGTTTTGGGCTGACAGTAATGCTCTTTGATGCTCCTGTCATAAGTATATAAAACTCACTACATTTTGGTTTCAATATCTGGTCAACATTTACGTAGAAATCATGTATAATTTGTGTTTGATAACAAATGTAATGTAACAACAAAAACAATGTATAATTTGTGTTTGATAACAAATGTAATGTAACAACAAAAACAATCAATTATTGACAAAATTATTTAATTAGATAGATAAAAAATCTACTCACCAAGTGGCACCAGAACATACACATAGAAGGCTGTTGCAATGGGCAAACTTTCAGAGCCAGTGGCTCCTTCTTCAGGCAGAAGGGTTGAAGACGAAGGAAGAAGGGTGAGGGAAAAGGACTGGAGAGGTCTTGGAAAAGGGGTACATTTCGGGAAAGTCACCCAGAACCGTGGTCAAGGGAGACTTGCCATACGGGATGAGAGGGCCAGACAGTATATGACCCATTATGACAGTCCTATGTATTACTTTAAGTCCAAAATTTATGATTTTTTTGAAGCAACAGTTTATACACAACTATCTATAATAAAAAGAATGGGATTACCATGAATCAGGAGAATTCTGTTGCTATCTGTGCGGATCTGTGCGATCTCGTTGCACCAGAAAGTGCAGCACAGAAACTTTCAAGTTATTGATAATTAGCTGTTATGTTTCTATAAGACTGCTTCAAGACTTGTTGCTCCATTGTTGTCCACAACTACTTGTTGATAGTGAACTATTTGTCTGCTCAAATCATTTGCCATTCTCCATGTCATGGAACCTGTCAGGTAATACCAATAGTTCACCAAATTTATAAGCAAAAGACAACACTTTTTTGTACATAAATTGCTTCCACATTTTCTCATATGTATCAGGCTTCAGTATGTGCAGTAATTGTGGTAAGCCTCCCCTGACCACACTTCTGGGCGACTTTCCTGAAATCTACCCCTTTTCCTAGACCTCTCCAGTCCTTTTCCTTCATCCTTCTTCCTTTGCCTTCAACCCTTCCGCCTGAAGAAGGAGCCACTGGGCCCGAAAGCTTGCCAATTACAATTGTCTTTTATGTGTGTGTTCTGCAGCCACTTTGTGAATAAAAGTAATGTGTATGTTTATGGCATTTAACCCATGTCATTCTAATTTTTTGTGAATTTCTGGCTTATCTAGATTTTCAATAATCTGCATGATCTAGGAGCACCTAGTCCATATAAACCAGATTCCATTGTGATTCAGAATATCTAACAAAATCTCCCACATTTGAGATCTCTTATGAATCTCTTTATTTCACAACAGCATCTTATGAACGTATTTAGTAAATTTGCAAACAATTTAACATGACAAGCTGCAAAAGTGTAGGGCAGGAAGACAGCATCAAATGAAGAAATTTGAGTACAGGAACAAGGGGTCATAGTTTTATATTTACAGCATTATGGCAGTGTGAAAATGGTCAGTTGGGATATTTGTTATAATATGCTTATGTTAACTATTAGTGGCAAGTCTGTGTACAAGAGCATACTAATTTTTCATGTACTTTTACCTTTGTAGGACATATTGAAACATGAAACCGGGATATGTGATTGTTTTCATTTCTAAAGAAGTGCTGTATGGCACATCAGCTAAGTACAATACATGTGTGTGTGTGTGTGTGAAGCTTTAAGTTTTTCTTGTTCTCATTGTGATGATTGATTAGTCCAAATGTTTTGTTTATGTAAACATTTTCAGTGGATTACATATAATTTTGAGTAAAGACTTCCATAGGTCAGATTCCAATTACATTCCTGTAGCCTCGAATACCTGCAACTGTGGCACCTAGTTCCTGTACTCAAATTTCTCTTTTTGATGCTGTCTTTCTACTTTACAGTTTTTGTCAGTTGTTTTTCTGCACCCCGTGTGTTAGCAAAACCCAATATATGACAGTACAGTGTATTACTTTAAGTGCAAAATTTATGATTATTTTGAAGCAACAGTTTATGCACAACTATCCATACTAAAAATAATGGGATTACTGTGAATCAGGAGAATTCTTTTACTATCTTTGTGGATCTGTGGGATCTCGTTGCACCAGAAAATGCAGAACAGAAACTTTAAAGTTACTGGCAATCAACTGTGATGTTTCTATAAGACTGCTTCAAGGCTTGTTGCTCCATTGTTGTCCACAACTACTTGTTGATAGTGAAGTATTTGTCTGCTCAAATTATTTCCATTCTCCATGTCATGGAACTTCTCAGGTAATACCACTAGTTCAGCAAATTTATAAGCAAAAGACAGCACGTTTTTGTACAAAAATTGTTTCCACATTTTCTCATATGTGTTCTCTTCAGTATGTGCAGTAGAATGAACACTGATTATCTAATTAATGCTACTGCTTCCCAGTTGGCAAATTAAAACTCATGTGCACACCATGTAGTAGTTCTGCTGGTACTGGGATGGCCAATTCAGCAGTTTCTCCCTCCCTGTAAGTCTATTGTCACTGTTCAGTGTGACCACTGAATGTTTTCTTGAGACAGATCATACTGTTGTTATGCCATTCGTAATTGCGACTAAATGTGTCCATTGTTCTTAGTAGTTTTGATAAACTTAAAATAATAGTACAGTTGGAAAGAAATCTCTAGTTGATTAAACTTAGTCTGGGTATGAAGTTACAAATGCAACACAGTATCAGCCATGTAAAAGATCAGTGATGCCATTACAAAATATGTGAGTGTGTTTGACGATGATGATGGAAGCTTGTACCAGAAAATGATGAAAATGGCAGAAAACCAGGATTTAGACACTGCATTTTACACATTGTTCATGAAGTACATAGCCAAAGGTAAGTGATAAATGGTCTTTTGAATTGTGGAACTGCCCTCTAAATGGACAAGAAACATGGGTATTACACTGATTTTAAAGTAACTATTGGCTGGCTTGTATGTTTCAAATTGAGACTTGCAAAATAGGGAATTAGACAGTCAGAGTGGAAAACTGTTAGCCAATACCGAAGCTGCTGAACTTTTCACGGTGTCTTTTAAAAACATGATTAGTAAGTAAGGCTACAAAAAAAGTCTACAGTGAGCAAAGTTGCTTATATTGGAAGAAAATGCCAAGAAAGTCCCATAGTTTTGAAGAAGAAAATATCAGTGCCTGGTTTTAAGGCAACTAAATCACACACAACAGCTGTGGTATGTGAAAATGTAGCTGGAGCACACACATGCAATTTTTGCTAATTGTTGGAAAGTCCTAAAATCTGTGGTGCATTAAGGGAATACAAATACAGCTAGAAATCTAAAAGTCCAACAGAATTCACAGATGGATGTAAACATTTTTGTAGAATGTTATAAAACTCTACTTATCCCTCAAGTCAAAAAGCATCAGCTTGCAACTGGAAATTCTAGAAATCTTTTGTTGCTGATTCATCCTTCAAACCTTTTACTTGTAAGAGAAAATGGAAAGTTTAAAGTTGTTGTTTTGTCTTCCAGCATTACTCATTACTTTAGTCCTCCAATCTATGGAGCGGGGTATCATTATGAGCTTCAAGTCTTATTACAGAAAGGCATTACAGCATAAGGTATTGGATCAGGAAAAAGTAGGAAGAAAATTACTCTGTAAGTGTACAAATAAACTGACTTGAATGATGCTATGTATGCAGCAGCAAAAGCTTATGTTGCTGTTAAAGACACTGTACTAGCAAGAGCTGGGATCAACTCCTTCCTTCAGATATGTCCATCAGTACATTTGAAGAGCCATCAAACAGCTGATTTGTGTCCAGATTGATTGGGCTGACTGAATGAAAAATCTTCAGGATTTGAAGAACGCTACCAGGAAAAAATATCAAAGTCAGATCAAATGAAAGTATATGAGCCCAGAGACGCTTTCAGGTCTCAGACATCATTGATATATATACAGACTGAAGCTATGAATGAAAATTTGTATCAATACCAGGATTCAGACCCAGGCCTCCTGCTCACTAGGCAGATGCTCTAACCACTATGCTACCCTGTCACATTGACTTTGCACAATTGCATTCGCATTAATGTAGTGATGGGACAACCAACTGTTTTTAACAACCTATTGGTTAGTCTCTGCGGCCTTGTCATCTGTATGAATGTTTTCACTCACTCACCTTGTTTAAATGGTTTCACTCAATGCAAGACAACTGACTGAAACACGTCTCCAATGGTTGTGGCAATTATATGAATGTTTTCAGTCTCTGGGTTTGAGTGATTTTATTTACTTACTTTTTCAGCCTTTTTGTTTATAAATGAACCATGACTAGAGTTGACATCTTTCTTAGAGACAAATGAAATATCTTATTTCAAGGAAGTGTGAATAAAAAGAATTTTCCTAAAAAGTAAAATATTTTTAAAATGTATGTACTTATTTAAATATGAATGGTATTAAATATCAGTTCTTGGTTCGCTTTAAAAGTTTAATATCTGGTGCTGCACAGTAAATTTATGTGTCTGTATAATTGAACAATAACCTTTTAAAACATTTTTATTAGGTCAGTTTCTTGTAAGTTGTTCAGTGCAGATTATGCAGTTGATTTTAAACTAACTTTCTGATAAGCTAAACGCTTTGAACTTTCAGCTTAGCTCAGAAATGTATGGGAATGCAATATTGCGGTGCATGGTAGAGAGATTGCTTGGTGTGTCACTTCTATTCTCTGTTTCCCTGTTCCCTCACAAATGTTTCACTGTTAAGAATGACTGCTGTTAAGCTTCTGTGTGAGCTCTGTTCTCCCTAATTTTTACATTTGCAACCTTTTCGTGAGATATATGTAGGAAGAAGCAATATATTGGTTGATTCAGTTGAAAAGAAGCCGAAATAAACCTGAATTTACCACATAACTTTTTTGTAATTTCATCAAATTGTCTGAAATCAATTGAAAAATTTCACACACACACACACACACACACACACACTACAAGAAAGCAGAAAATAACCATTTAATTAAAATCTTTTTAATATAACACATTTTTAAATATAACACATTTTTAAAATGAACAAAAAAGTATTTAATTCTCTCTCCTAGCCCCATACAGATTCCTAATTCCGTATAGATAATCCTGAAAATTTGTGCTTATGGATTTTTAATATTTATGACAATACTAGTAAAACTGAAAACAGAAAACACGAGCGCAAGGCACAGATAATAGTAAGCAGTGTAGAGAGTAGCTATCATTGAGAAAAGTCACACAATAATTCATATCATTTGAAGTGCAACAAAATTGTTTGTGACTTAGCATTTATGCATCTATTATCTATTGCATGCATCTCACATTTATTGAAGCTCTGTCTCTTTCTTCCTGCCAGTTAGCACCCATCACTGATAATTCTTTTTTGCTAAATGCTGAGGTAACATTAAAATGAACCACATATGATACAATTTTTATTACTGGTGAGTTGATCAGTTGCATTTTAAAAATATATTCCCACTTGTGGAAAGTATTTTTTCATGAAAAAATGCATCGTCCATTAAATTCCTTTAAATTTTTGTAATTAATATAGTTTTTTCATTATCTTCTTCTTCTTCTTTTTCTTCCTCTTCTTGCATTTCACCATCTTCTACTTGAGTAACCATACTGTCAACAACAACTCTGCCATTGTGTGGAGTTTGCCTAATCTCTGGAGTGAGCTCATTTATGATGTTTTCAGCTCTTTCAGCAACTCCAAAACCACGCTTTTTTAGCTGAGGGTCCAAAACAGTCACTTTGAAACACTTGCTAATGCTGTCTTCTTTGTAAGGCACCATCCTTTTCAAGAGGGATAGAGGAGGTTTTCTCAAAGCGGTGCCTACCTTAGTCTTTGGGGTTGCCTCTGTCACTGCTCTTAGGTATCCTTGAGCTAATGGCACTACAGAGGAGGCTGTTGTGAACTGTTCCATAGACATTCTGTTAACTCGAACAAAGGTTCCAGTAGAGGAAGGCAGCCTTGCTCGTCTGCCATCAAAACTTCAATTAACACGTGAAAATGTCTTTATGAGGGCATCTTTGACCAGCACTAGGTGCAGCATCATATGAAACAAGAGTTCCACCTGTTGGGTGTCTCCTGTTTCAGCTTTAACTGTTTTTTGTTCAGCCAAACTTGGCAGTCTACTAGTTTTGTAGTGGCTATCATACTGCTATCAAAAAAACCCAGTGATTTTGTAACCTTTCTGTCTCAAAAAGCTTAGTGCTGTTGAGTTAGTATGGTTGGAAACATCTGACACTGCTAAACTAAGTGTGTGAGCAGTGCTTGCCAAATGAACAACATTCATTATCCTTGCTACATCCATCATAACACTTGTGCTGTCAGTGACAATAGATAACACTTTGGCACCTATTCCCCAGTCAGATACAATTGTTTTAATGCTCTTGACAATGTTTTCAGAAATTTGCCAATCAGCGATGTGCAAAGAGACCAGAACACCACACTGCATTGTGTACTGCTCAATAAAGTGCACTGTCTATGTCAAAAATCTTGTGTATTATGTTGGTCTGCATGTCCATAGGTAGTGTGACATATTTTATTTCAGTCATTATATTGCCAATAACTTCCCTAATTTTGAGACAATGATCATTTAACAGTTTGTTTGTCAGGCTCTTCCTGGAAGGCCATGAATATTGTGGTATTATTGTCTTAATTAGTTTCATAAATTTGGCATTATCCACCAAACAAAATGGAAGGTAACACTCAGCCACAGTATCAATGAGGAGATTGTCAATCTCTTTAATTTTACTACTAGATAGTTCTTTTACCCTTCATGGTACCAAAAATTGCCCCCTACCTTGGTATTTTTGTCGACGCTTGTGATACTGCAGTACTTGGTCAATTAGATGGTTGGTTTATTATGTTTGTTTCAGTCTTAAAACTTTTTGTGAAATCGGGTTGCATACTTGATGTATCTGCTACATCCGTGACCATAGCAGTACTAAATGAGGATGAGGCAGTGCGTGTTGTGGAGCCAGGGACAGAAGAGGTTGGCATGGTATCATCAGTGGATGGGGCGAGTTGACTGCCTGTTGCATCTTCTAACAAATTATCAAGAGACACAATGTTTAAAAACTGATGGTGTTTCCTTTTGAAGGCATCCGTAACACTACTGGATGAACTGTGAAAATGTATTTTCTTTTTACAGATCATACAGACCACAATGTCTTTCATTTTGTGTCTAAAATTCCCACATAACTGAGCAGTTCGGAATTTTGATCCAGATGGTAAGCACAAAGCTAATTCATTGTAATATGAATACGCTATTAACCAACATGGACTAAAGACTGAACTAAAAGTTCCTGCAAAAGTCAAAATGAAAGTATTACTAACAACAGGATATCACAGAGTGCAGTCAACAATAATTAACAGCAACAAAACGGTCTATTGTTTCTGCTAAGAATTGAATGCACTGGTGGCCAGGGAGTCCAGTTGTCACTCCCAGGGTGCTAGAGGGGTGCAAACTTGGTTACACATTTGCAGATTATATACAATGCTGCCTTGAGATAGCCCTAACTCGAAAATTGAAGTACTATTGTGTGAAGGTGAGTAGTACGTCGTCATACCTGTGAAACACTGTACATGTTACTTTTCACAGACTGTGAAATATAAACAGCATTGTATGCATGGGTTTAATTTGTACATATGATATATTTTCAGTTCAAAATATTTACCTTCACACAAACAAATGGCTGAATAAGTGTTTATGGACTGGATTCAAATTATTTTTAATTTTTGGACAACATCAAACTTTGTATAAAACTGAATGCAAACAGCTGCTAAAACAAGGCCTTTCTTCGTCATATATCTTTAAGGGAACTGTTACACTCACCTTTGCACCCCCAACTCAGGCTCCCGTATGTCTAGGTTTTCCCAAATTGGTCCTAGTTTTGAGGGCATCCAGAGGTTACTGGAGGGATTTTTATGCAACTGTCTGGGCTAAAACTGAACCTTTTTTCATATCTGCAGAAATTTGGTTGATTGGAAAATAAAGAGACTGTAATAATGTTTAGTTAAAATTCATGAGTACCGGGCCATAGATAGTTTCCTTGTTTTAGTCTATCAAAAACCCAGTGGCAAGCACACTCAGATACTTTACTGTACACATACAGAATGTTCCAAAATGATCTTTACAACTTTGATCACATATATTTCAGAAGTGTGAATAGGTGACAAGGAAGGTGGGATTTGCGGCATATTGTTCATGTACACCTGAAACTTTTTTTTCCCTTATTTTTCCTTGTTAGTAATTGGCCGGCTGCCCCCCCCCCCCTCCCTCCCGCCCTCAGCCGCCCCCCCCCCCCACCAACACCACCACCAATAGTTGGCACAGACCAAACCTGACACCAAGGTCCTGCAGAACCCATAATGGTTTTTTGGGGTGAGATCTCCAGGAACTACAAACTCACATTAGAGCTGCAAGAACACATGTTTATGAAGACATGCTAGGCTAGACATCTAAATTGAATGTTGTTGTTGTGGTCTTCAGTCCTGAGACTGGTTTGATGCAGCTCTCCATGCTACTCTATCCTGTGCAAGCTTCATCATCTCCCAGTACCTACTGCAACCTACATCCTTCTGAATCTGCTTAGTGTATTGATCTCTTGGTCTCCCTCTACGATTTTACCCTCCACGCTGCCCTCCAATGCTAAATTTGTGATCCCTTGATGCCTCAAAACATGTCCTACCAACCGATCCCTTCTTCTAGTCAAGTTGTGCCACAAACTTCTCTTCTCCCCAATCCTATTCAATATCTCCTCATTAGTTACGTGATCTACCCACCTTATCTTCAGCATTCTTCTGTAGCACCACATTTCGAAAGCTTCTATTCTCTTCTTGTCCAAACTGGTTATCGTCCATGTTTCACTTCCATACATGGCTACACTCCATACAAATACTTTCAGAAACGACTTCCTGACGCTTAAATCTATACTCGATGTTAACAAATTTCTCTTCTTCAGAAACGATTTCCTTGCCATTGCCAGTCTACATTTTATATCCTCTCTACTTCGACCATCATCAGTTATTTTACTCCCTAAATAGCAAAACTCCTTTACTACTTTAAGTGTCTCATTTCCTAATCCAATCCCCTCAGCATCACCCGATTTCATTTGACTACATTCCATTATCCTCGTTTTGCTTTTGTTGATGTTCATCTTATATCCTCCTTTCAAGACACTGTCCATTCTGTTCAACTGCTCTTCCAAGTCCTTTGCTGTCTCTGACAGAATTACAATGTCATCGGCGAACCTCAAAGTTTTTACTTCTTCTCCATGAATTTTAATACCTACTCCGAATTTTTCTTTTGTTTCCTTTACTGCTTGCTCAATATACAGATTAAATAACATCGGGGAGAGGCTACAACCCTGTCTCACTCCTTTCCCAACCACTGCTTCCCTTTCATGCCCCTCGACTCTTATAACTGCCATCTGGTTTCTGTACAAATTGTAAATAGCCTTTTGCTCCCTGTATTTTACCCCTGCCACCTTTAGAATTTGAAAGAGAGTATTCCAGTTAACGTTGTCAAAAGCTTTCTCTAAGTCTACAAATGCTAGAAACGTAGGTTTGCCTTCTCTTAACCTTTCTTCTACGATAAGTCGTAAGGTTAGTATTGCCTCACGTGTTCCAACATTTCTACGGAATCCAAACTGATCTTCCCCGAGGTCCGCTTCTACCAGTTTTTCCATTCGTCTGTAAAGAATTCGTGTTAGTATTTTGCAGCTGTGACTTATTAAACTGATAGTTCGGTAATTTTCACATCTGTCAACACCTGCTTTCTTTGGTATTGGAATTATTATATTATTCTTGACGTCTGTAGGTATTTCGCCTGTCTCATACATCTTGCTCACCAGATGGTAGAGTTTTGTCATGACTGGCTCTCCCAAGGCCATCAGTAGTTCTAATGGAATGTTGTCTACTCCCGGGGCCTTGTTTCGTCTCAGGTCTTTCAGTGCTCTGTCAAACTCTTCACGCAGTATCTTATCTCCCATTTCATCTTCATCTACATCCTCTTCCATTTCCATAATACTGTCCTCAAGTACATCGCCCTTGTATAAACCCTCTATATACTCCTTCCACCTTTCTGCCTTCCCTTCTTTGCTTAGAACTGGGTTGCCATCTGAGCTCTTGATATTCATACAAGTGGTTCTCTTCTCTCCCTTTAATTTTCCTGTAGGCAGTATCTATCTTACCCCTAGTGAGACAAGCCTCTACATCCTTACATTTGTCCTCTAGCCATCCCTGCTTAGCCATTTTGCACTTTCTGTCGATCTCATTTTTGAGACGTTTGTATTCCCTTTTGCCTGCTTCATTTACTGCATTTTTATATTTTCTCCTTTCATCAATTAAATTCAATATTTCTTCTGTTACCCAAGGATTTCTATTAGCCCTCGTCTTTTTACCTATTGATCCTCTGCTGCCTTCACTACTTCATCCCTCAGAGCTACACATTCTTCTTCTACTGTGTTTCTTTCCCCCATTCCTGTCAATTGTTCCCTTATGCTCTCCCTGAAACTCTCTACAACCTCTGGTTCTTTCAGTTTATCCAGGTTGGTTGGTTGGTTTTGGGGAAGGAGACCAGACAGTGTGGTCATCGGTCTCATTGGATTAGGGAAGGATGGGGAAGGAAGTCGGCTGTGCCCTTTCAGAGGAACCATCCCGGCATTTGCCTGGAGTGATTTAGGGAAATCACGGAAAACCTAAATCAGGATGGCCGGACGCGGGATTGAACCGTCGTCCTCCCGAATGCGAGTCCAGTGTCTAACCACTGCGCCACCTCGCTCGGTGGGTTATCCAGGTCCCATCTCCTTAAATTCCCACCTTTTTGCAGTTTCTTCAGTTTCAATCTGCAGTTCATAACCAATAGATTGTGGTCAGAATCCACATCTGCCCCTGGAAATGTCTTACAATTTAAAACCTGGTTCCTAAATCTCTGTCTTACCATTATATAATCTATCTGATACCTAAATTGAATATAGCTGAGATATCCAGTGTGTTACAGATGGCACACACATTTAAGATGATCGTCTGTCCCTCAACGGGCTTGGCGACCCTGGGGTTCCTGAGCTGGGGACTTGTAAGTCCGCCTGCCCTCTGCCACCGTAAGCTCTGGACATGCTTCAGCGACCACCGTGCGGCGCGGTGGTGGAACGTTGTGTGTCTCAGGGAATGGGGATCTTGGCTTCACTGCCCGTCTCGCGAGGATGGAACAAACCTCTATAAAAAAAAAAAAAAAAAACCTCTCAATCTCAAGGTGTGCTGTGCTGCGCGCTGATGAGATGCATGGTTGTTGAGGTGGAGCAGTCGTAAGCGGGCAACCTCTGGGAAACCTGCCGCACCTCAGTTGTATAAGGCTTACTCAGGCATGCGGAGCTCTGTCTCAGTGGACCCTTATTTCCCTAACTACTCGTGGGACTGAGTTCCCTAGCAACTCATGGGACCGAGATGGAACCCTCAAAATCTTCTTCTTCTTCTTCTTCTTCTTCTTCTTCTTCTTCTCCTCCTCCTCCTCCCAGTGGGAAGGGTGTACTGCATGGAAGTTCTCACACCCATTCATCAAAAAGAATGAGGGAGGCTATTCCTCCTGATAATCAACTTGTTATCAGTAATGTGGCTCAAGGAGTTGTGAATCACAATGTCTTTGTAGTGATCAAAAGGAAGGAGGGGACATTTGAAAAAGTGTCTCCCTTCTATATCCATAAAGGCTCAGAAGGGCTGGCTGGTACCGTAAAGTCTATTAAGCGGTTGTGAAATGGTTCTTTGCTTGTCGAGACTAACCGAGCAAAGCAGGTGGAACTTCTTATGAAGTCACAGAAATTGAGTGAGTACAACATCATTATTGAGTTGCATAAATCCCTTAACTCCAGCAAAGGTGTGGTAACCTGCCATGGTATTATGGACATAGGCGTTGCTGAACTGAAACAAGAATGGACACCATAGGTGATCATAGATGTGGAACAAAGGACACGCAAGACCAATGGAGACACTGAGAAGACTGCCACTTTTATTGTGACCTTCAATTCTCCATGCTACCTGAGCACATCATGGCAGGTTTCCTACGACTTAGGGTTCGGCCCTATGTACCTAAACCTATTTGATGCTTCAAATGCCAGTGTTCTGGAGAGGTGAAGCGACTTTTGGAAGTGTGGAAAGGCAGCCCATGAAGCTGGGACTGACTGTCCGTCTCCAGCAGTCTGCATTAAGTGCTCTGGTAGCCACCCAGTCTGGAGCCGAGCCTGCCCTGTTTTTGCAGAGGAATTCAAAATTCAGGAAATCAAAGTGACCAAGCGGATCCCCTACGCAGAAGCCGAAAAGGACTATCAGATAACCCTTGTCTTTGCCACTTCTTATGCTTCCTTGGTGCAGAAACCTGTCATTAAGGTCAATACTTTGACTCAGACAACGTCCATTGTACCATTTTCTACCACTAGCATCTGTACTTGCACCTGCATGTGCCAAAGCCGAGTGAAAGACATAGCGATCCAGCCAGCTATGATGGAAGAAACCAGTAATGCTTCCGCAGTGCGGAGCCCAAAGGCACCCCAAAAGCAGAGTGCCTCTCAACGCCAACTTTCTTCAAAGAAAAGTGGCTCTCACCGCCCTCCTTTCCCCTCATCCTTGCTGGGAAAGGGAGTGGGGAAAGGAACTTAACATCTACATCCATACTCCGCAAGCCACATGACAGTGTGTGGCGGAGGGGTTAAAAGCTGACCCAGGCACCATCAGACTTCATTCTGGCATGTCTGACTGATGATGAGGACATCATGGATTTTGATGCCTCATCACCAAACCCAGTCAGCCCTATCACTCCGCCTCGCTCTACTACAAGCACCTCATCACCTCAGCGCAAAGACAGGGGTAAATCAAGACCACATTGATGAAATGGCTCCTGTACTCCAGTGGAATATCAGTGGATACAGGACTCATCTGGAGGAATTGAGACTCCTTGTACAGGACAGATCCTTTTGCCTTTGCCTTCAAGAGTCTCATTTTAAGGAGACTGACACACCTGTGCTTGGAGGCTATCACCTCTACAGAAAAGACGACCTTACTAGTGATAGGGCAAAAGGTGGGGTTGCAGTGTTTGTAAAGGACACTTTTCACGCCTCACCTATTCCTTTAACAACAACACTACAAGCAGTTGCTGTAGTGGCCCATGTTGTGACTTCACTGTGTGCTCTTTGTACATACCACCTGATGAACCTCTTGACAGTGGGGTTCTCACTCATCTTCTTGCGGAACTCCCCCGTCCCTTCCTCCATATGGGGTTCTCACAGCACTTGCCCAAATGGTCGGGCACTGCACATAACAGATCTCATACTTTTGAACATGGGTCAAGCCATACATTTTAGCACCACTACAGGTTCGTCTACCCCCATAGACCTCTCCTTCTGCTGTCCTGCTCTTGGGGACACTGCTCAGTGGGCAGTGGACAATGACCTTCATGGTAGTCACCATTTCTGTATCAGGATCCATCTACCTAATGGAGCAGATCCTGAAACAAAGCCACCAAGATGGTTGTTCAGAAAGGCTAACTGGATGCTTTACAGACAGTTACCTGCTTTTGAGCAATGTGACGGCATACAGGACTGGGTGGATCACATTATAGCTGTGATTCACCATGCCGCTGATGCATCCATCCCAAAGTCTGTGGAAACACGTAGGAAGTGACCTGTCCCTTGGTGGAACGATGAGTGTTGTTTTGCAGTCAGGCACACGAGGGCATCAATGCGTAGATTCAGTCAATGAGAATCTTACCAACTTTCGAATGGCACGTGCAAAGGTGAGGCGAATAATTTGGGAGAGTAAGCAGCAGTCTTGGCAAGAGTTCCTAAACTCTCATCAATAGGTCCACACCCACATATAAAGTATGGGAAGCCATTTGGAGGATCTCAAGGCACAACTCTCGATCACCAATAGCAGCTGTATGAATCCCCCCTGCAGGTTCGGGGGTATGAATAGGGCCGTGGTATTCCTGCCTGTCATAACAGGCGACTAAAAGGAGTCTCAAACGTTTTGGCCCTTATGTGGTGGTCCCCTCTTCGGTTTGGCCACCATATTTCAAAATTATTCTGAAGAGTGAGCCAATTGGGGAAGGGCGCTTTACTTGGTGCATTGTGTCCATCGTGCAATGAGACCTTCAGCCAGCTTATTCATTGTTGCATTGGAGTCCCACTTGCTCTCCATCTCTTGGGCGAGGATACATTCCTGGGTGCGATTTCTGCCATGCACTCTGCAGTGTTGCTTTCTGCACTGACGATGACCGTGGACCACTTGCCACCTAATATCCAGCACGGTAGCCAGTCTATTGTGATGGGGCTGCCATGTACCCAGTTGGTTGTAGCTCCCTGACAACACAGGGATCACTCTACTGATGCCTGCGCCGTTAACTCCCCATGTATGCCACGGAGTAGATGCCTATCTCCCTGGAGCATCAGGACTCCCTGCAATGACCATCCTGCCAGGTGGCCCTGGCTGTGGCTGGGTGGCGCCCATGGGGAGGGCCCTTGGTCGCAGTAGATGGTATCAGGGTGGATGACACGCAATGAAGTGTGGCACATCTTCTCTTGCTGGTGGCCAACCACCAGCAGTATCTAAGCATTCAAAGGCTCACTTTAATGCAAACATGCATGACCCCAAATCGTTCCACTCCCTGGCCACACCATGGGGGGAACGAAAGGCTATGAATGACAGCGAGATGTATTCGCCGCGGTATCTAGTCTGTAAGAGAGCTGATGGGGAATCCTTTGTGTCCATGAAGCCTCAGTTATTTGTAGTGCATTTAGAGGACAAGTTCAGGGAGGTGGGGGCTTGTCAAAAATGCAGTTCGGGTCAGTCTTGATAAAAACAGCATCTTCTGCCCAGTCACGGGCATTACTCACTTGTAAGAAACTGGGGGATGTTTCTGTTACTATCATGCCCCATAAAAGCTTAAATATGATCCAGGGCATTATCTTCCACAGGGACCTTCTTTTTCAGTCCGATGACGAGCTGTACGCCAACTTAGAGTGACGAGGTGTCCATTTCGTCCGGCGCATCCACCGGAGTGCGAGGGATAATCAGGTTGCCACTGGTGCCTTCATCTTGGCCTTCGAGGGTGACACATTACCTGAGAAGGTGATGGTCTACCGCTGTGATGTCAAGCCATATATCCCTCCCCCTATGCGGTGCTTCAAGTGTTGGAAGTTCGGCCATACGTCTTCCCGCTGTGCTTCCAGCCTCATATGTCGTGATTGTGGTCATCCATCCCTTCCTGATACTCCATGTGCCCCGCCTCCTGTCTATGTCAGCTGCAGAGAGCACCATCCCCCTTGCTCGCCAGACTGTAAGATTCTACAGAAGGAGCGTAAAATAATGGAATACAAGACCCTGGACCGACTGACCTACACTGAGGCTAAACGGAAATTTGAACAGCTTCATCTCATGCGCGTGATGTCATCTTATGCCGCCACTGTCACTCCTGTTTCTGCTCCATCCATTGCATCACACACAGTCAGCTCTCGGAGCCAAAGGACCACACCTGCCCCCTTGATGGTGGGGGGCACTTCCCTCCCTGTTGCTCCCGCACCACCTACCTCGGGAGCAGCAGCACCCCCCCCCCCCCCCCCCCAACCATCAGGGACACCAGTCGCCACTTCTAAGCCGGAGAAGCATAAGTCTTCTTCGGCTTCTCTTGCTAGGAAGGGATGCCTTGGGTCACTCCTTTCCCAGGTTCCTACCAGTGGCAAACCAGACACCCGACAGGGGCTGAAGAAGCCCCAGGTAGCTGGTCATAGGGCTTTGTAGTCCTCTTCAGTCCTGGAGACTGAATCAAAGAAGCCTTCCCAGCAAGGGCAACCAAAGGAACAGCATGAGGAAACAAAATCGAAGACCCCTAAGACCAAGGAAATTGCGGTGGCACCCACTCCACCACACCTACAAGTTCTGCGTCTGAGGATGTGGTGGAGATTCTGGCATCCACTGAGGACCTAGATCTCACCAGTCCCTCAGACATGATGGTTGTTGCTCCCACCAGTACTCAATCAGTGGCAGCAAGTGACCCAGCGGCATAATCTGCCTCCTCGGTCCCTTCACGCCTTTCTCGGCCATGGACAATGCCATCCTCCAGTGGAATTGCAGTGGTTTTTTTCCACCATCTTGCTGAGCTCCGAAAACTTCTCAGCCGTCACCCTTTCCTTTGCATTGCTCTTCAGGAAACTTGGTTTCCGGCGATGCGAACTCCCGCCCTCCGCGGCTATCGGGGTTATTATAAGAACTGGTCAGCTTATGAGAGGGTATCTGGTGGCGTCTGCATCTACGTCCTTCTCTCTCTTTACAGCGAGTCTGTCCCTCTACGAACACCTTTAGAGGCTGTTGCTGTTCGAGTGTGAACGCTTCAGGCCGTTAGTGTCTGCAGTCTCTATCTTACAACAAATGGTGATGTCCTGGCTGTGCTGATAGCTCAATTGCCGCCACCTTTCCTGTTACAGGGCGACTTCAATGCCCATAACCCTCTGTGTGGTGGATCAGCGGCAACAGGCCGAGATAGCATCGTTAAGCAAGTATTGGCACAGCTCGACCTTTCTCTTTTAAATACTGGTGCCATCACACATTTTAGTGTGGCGCATGGCACATACTCAGCCATCGACCTTTCGATCTGCAGCCCTAGCCTATTACCATCTGTCCAGTGGAGTGTGCATGACGACTTGTGCGATGGTGACCACTTTCAGATCTTCCTGTCATTGCCACAGCGTCACTCTTCTGGGTGCCCCTGCAGATGGGCTATGAATAAGGCTGACTGGGACTTGTTCACCTCCAATACCGCTATTGAACCTCTTTCCAATGACGCCATTGATGCGGTGGTTCACTCAGTCATCATCACCACCGGCATCATTACTGCCGCAGAATCTGCCATTCCCTGTTTTTCTGGGTTCCCTCGGTGGAGGACTGTGCGTTGGTGGTCGCCCGAGATCGCTGAGGCAATTAAAGATCACAGGTGGGCACTCCAGCGTCACAAGTGGCATCCCTCATTGGAACACTCCATCGTCTTTAAACGACTCTGTGTGTGAGCCCGCCGCCTCATTCGCCAATGCAAGCAGGAGTGCTGGGAAAGGTATGTCTCCACCATTGACCTCCATACCTCTCCATCGCAGGTTTGGGCCAAGATTAGGTGACTCTATGGCTATCGGACCCGCGTCAGCGTACCTGCGGTTTCACTGAACGGAGCAGTCTGTACTGACTCTGACACAATTGCAAACCGCTTAATTCAGCATTTTGTTCAGAGTTCCACTTCTGCGAATTACCCACTGGCCTTCCAGTCCCTGAAAGAGCGGTTGGAATGTCGGAGCCTTTCATTTCACACGCGCCAACCTGAATTGTACAATGCTCCATTAGTGAGTGGGAATTCCAATGTGCCCTAGCTGCTTGCCCTGATACAGCTCCCGGGCCAGATCGCATCCACTGTCAGATGCTCAAACACCTCTCGGTGGACTGCCAGCGACACCTTGTAGACCTTTTCAGCCATATCTGGGTTGAGGGTGAGTTCCCGTCGCAATGGCGGGAAAGCATTGTAATCCCCATGTTGAAACCTGGCAAGAACCCACTGGAGGTGGACAGCTACTGCCCCATTAGCCTCACCAATGTTCTTTGCAAGTTGCTTGAACCCATGGTGAGCTGGAGGTTGAGTTGGCTACTTGAGTCTCGGGGCCTTCTGGCTCCGTCTCAGGGTGGGATCCGTAAGGGCTGCTCTGCCGCCGATAATCTGGTGTGCCTGGAGTCTGCCATTCGTATGGCCTTCGCCTGCCAATAGCATCTTGTCGCCGTCTGTTTTGACATGCGGAAGGCATGTGATAAGACAGGCAACATCACATCCTCTCTACGCTTCATGGTTGGGGTTTTCAGGGTCCGCTCCTGATTTTCATACAAAGTTTCCTGTTGCTTTGTTCCTTCCACATGCAAGTTGTGGCCTGCCATAGTTCCTCCCGAGTTCAGGAGAATGGGGTGCCACAAGGATCTGCCTTATGTGTCTGCCTCTTTTTAATTGCAATTGATGGGATCGCTGCGGCGGTGGGGACGTCTGTCTCAGCTTCCTTGTATGCTGATTTCTGCCTATACTTCAGCTCCACTGGCATTGCAGCTGCTGAATGGCAGCTGCAGGGCACTATCCACAAGGTGCAGTCTTGGGCTGTAGTGCATGGCTTCCAGTTTTGGGCTGCCAAGACCTGCATTATGCATTTCTGCCGGCGACGCACTGTTCACCCTGGGCCACGGTTTTATCTTGATGGCGAACCTCTTGCTGTGGTGGAGATGCATCGGTTTTTGGGATTGGTTTTTGATACCCGGTTGACTTGGCTCCCTCATATTCAGCAGCTTAAACAAATGTGCTGGCGTCATCTTAACGCTCTTCGTTGCTTGAGTCACACCAGGTGGGGTGCCAATCGGTCTACCCTTCTATGGCTGTACCAGGCGTTAATTCAGTCCCGTCTAGATTATGGGAGCCTGGCTTACAGTTCGGCATCCCCTTCCACTTTGCGGTTGCTGGACCCCATCCTTCACAGTGGGACCCGACTCTCCACTGGAGCTTTCCGGACAAGCCCTGTCAACAGCATACTTGTGGAGGCAGGTATCCCTCCATTGGAGTTCCAGCACCAATGATTACTGGCCGCTTATGCTAGACACATTTGTAGCTTGCCTGGGCATCCCAATTTTATTGTCTCCTGTTCCCTCAGTCGGTCATCCATCTTCCGGAATGGCGGCCCCGGTAAGGGTGTACGATTGTGGTTTGCGTCAGAGCTCTTCTCTCTGGGCTTGAGGTTTTCCCTCTTCCACCTCTTTTCCGGGCCCTTCTGTGTATACCCCCATGGTGTGTGCCCTGCCCATGCCTTTGGCTCGATTTGGCACAGGGCCCGAAGGACTCAGTCCCTCCTGAGGCTCTCCGCCGCTGCTTTCTTTCAATCCTTGCCGGGTTTCAAGGCTGTGATGTTGTCTGTACTGATGGTTTGATGGTTGCTGGTCGTGTCGGTTATGCTCTTACTCTAGGGGATCATTATGAACAACACTCATTGCCAGCTGGCTGCAGTGTTTTCACTGCCGACCTGGTTGCCATCTGTCGCGCCCTTGAGTATATCTGCTCCTGCTCAGGTGAGTCCTTCGTTATCTGTAGTGACTCCCTGAGCATCTTACGAGCAATCGACCAGTATTTCCCTCGCTCTTGTTTGGTGATGGCTATCCAGGAGTCCCTCCATACTCCTGCCCATTGCGGCTGCTCTGAGGTCTTTGTGTCGACCCCATGTTATGTTGGCATCCTGGGAAATTAACGTGTTGACACACTGGCTATCGGTGCACCAGCCTTGGAGAATTGCCTTTCGGAGAGTGACCTCAGGTCAGTTTTGTGGCAGAAGGTACTTCACACCTGGGGTGAAGAATGGCGCACCCTTCCTTCACCCAACAATCTTCGGGCCATCAAGGAGGCTACTGTTTCGTGGCACTCCTCCTTGCGGGTCTCTCGCAAGGACTCTGTTGTCCTCTGCCGGCTGTGCATTGGCCACACCTTGATGAGACACAGCTATTTATTGCGCTGCGAGGACCCACCTCTAGGTCGCTGCAGGTCAGCTTTGACGGTGGTCCACATCTTGTTGGACTGCCCGCTTTTAACTCCACTCAGGCAGATGTTTGCGCTGCCTGATACACTTCCTGCACTTTTATCAGATGATGTTGCGATGGCAGATTTAGTTTTGAGTTTTATTCTGTGCAGGGGGTTTTTATCGCTTGATCTAAGTTTTTGTCCTTTTTTTGGGTTGAGTCTGGACTTTGGCCTATGATTTTAGGGTGGGGTTTTTAGTGCGTTTCTTAGTGGTTGGCTTTTCCTTTTTTGTTTCTGTGGTCAGCCAACCACTGTCACACTCGATGTGATCTTAATTCCTTTTTTCTGGTCTCTGTATGTGTCTTTCTTGTCCTGTGTTGTCTCTTGTCATTTCCATCGTTTGTTTTTATTCTTTGTGGGTGTTTCAAGTTCATGGAAAAAGGGATCGATGGCCTTAGTAGTCTGGTCCCTTCAATCCCACAAACCAACCGACCAAACTGTATGAATGCAGGGGTTTCTTGTAACATCGACAAGGAATATAGCTCAGACAATGGCTGAATCATATAAATCCATTATGGCTGATTCCAGACAGGATCCCACCTTCCATCAATATAGGGAGGCACAGGAGATGGCTGATCTTGATTTCCGTTCCAGCAATGTGGAAGAATACAACCAGCCTCTCTGTCTGAGGGAGCTGGATTCTGTGTTGTCATTTGCTTGTGATATGACATCTGGAAATGACCTGATGACCTACAGCATGTTGCAACAGTTGGACCGACGGTCGAACGAAGTCCTCCTCCAGCTCTCCAATAAAATTTAGATAACTGGCGACTTTCCCAATTCATGAAAGGAATCTATTTTAATCCCAATTTTAAAACCAGGAAAGGATCGGACAGACGCTGGTAGTTATCATAATATTAGCCTGACAAGCTCCGTAGGAAAGACTGGAGCATATTGTCAATTGGTGCCTAGTGTGGGTTCTGGAAACCAGGTCCCTACTCAGTCACTCCCAGTGTGGGTTCAGGAGGTATCACTCCACTCTCGATAACCTGACCCTGGTCGAAGCTGCAATTCAGCAAGCTTTCCTTTGTAAGAAACACCTTATCGATGTTTTCTTCGATTTGGAAAAGCCCTATGACACTTCCGGGAGGCATAATATTTTTTCGCAGCTCTATCAGTGGGGATTCCATGGACGTCTACCGACCTTCATACGGTCCTTTCTCTTGGACAGATATTTTAGATACAGGGTTGGGAATGTCTTATCTGACCATTTTAAGCAGAAGAATGGTGTCCCTCAAGGGAGTGTTTTAACCGTCACGGCTTTTGCCATCGCAATCAATAGTATTACAACCACAGTGCGACGTCCAGTACTATGGTCCTTGTTTGTGGACGACTTATCCATCTTCTGTGCATCCTCCAGCCTTGCCATAGCTACTCGGAAATTGCAACTGATGATCAGGTGGTTGGAAGAATCATCTTGCACCACAGGTTTTAAATTATCATTAGAGAAAACAGTTCGTGTTGATTTTAATCGTTCCCGCTGTGTGTTTAATTTGCCAGTTTTAAAACTGGGGGGACACCATTCTCACTTTTAAGGATAAGGTGATGTATCTGGGTCGTATCTTTGATGAGAAGTTAACATGGTTGCCACACCTTAAAGAACCGAAACTGAGATGTCTCAAGGCCTTAAACATCCTTAAATGTGTCAGTCACAGGTCTTGGGTAGCCGACAGAGCGCATCTGCTCCAACTTTATATAGTCCACAGCTTGTGATCTCGCAGTTGCGTTCTTGCTTCCCGAGCACGGGGTCCCGGGCTCGATTCCCGGTGGGGTCATGGATTTTCACCTGCCTCGAGATGACTGGGTGTTCTTTTTGTCCTTATTGTTTCATCATTCATGAAAGTGATGAGATTGGACTGAGCAAAGATTGGGAATTTGTACAGGCACTGATAACCGTGCAGTTGAGCGCCCCACAAACCAATCATCATCATCATCATCATCATCCAACTTTTTAAGGCCTTTGTGTGACCCCGGATTGAATACGGATGCCAGATTTATGGGTCAGCAAGGCCTTCCATACCTTAAAATGCTGGATGCAGTTCACCACAATGGTATTAGGCTGTCAACCGGGGCCTGTCACACGAGCCTCTGTTGTCTATTCGACGTCTTCTCCTCGTGGTATGCCAAGCATATATAGCATTGCCCATTCCTACATTGTCAGCATCCAGTTACGTTGTTCAGCCGCCACTGAAATTGCTGTTCAATCATCGACCACAAGCAACTCGGCCATTTGGGAGAGCCTTGAATTATTACAGGTCAGGGGCATTAAGGTCCAAAGCCAGGAGTGGAGTAGGGCATCCACCTGGCTGCTACCAAGGCCCAGATTGCTTTTAGAACTGGCAGCTTACAAGAAGCATTGTACCCCAGATCATGTTTTTAAAATTAAATTTAATGAAATTTTACATAACCATCCAGATTTTATTACCGTCTACATGGATGGTTCTAAGCAGGGAGATGTTTTCAGTTGTTCTTTCATGTTGCCCAACATTGTCCTCGGGTTGTAGCTTCCAGAGCAGTTTTCAGTTTATTATGCGGAACTGTTTGCTATCCTGAGGGCAATGGAGCAGATGAGACGACGCCATGACAAAAAATTTATCATCTGCTCTGATTCTCAAAGTGCCCTTCTCGCTGTTGGACAGATGTACCCAGCAGATCGGATGGTGCAACAAGTGCGGGACACTCTCCTTCTCCTGTGAAGGAAGTCATTTTTTGCTGGGTTCCAGGGCACTTAGGCATCCAGGGAAACTAACTCGCTGATGATGCTGCTAAGGAGCTTCCTCATCCTGCCTACTGTTCAGTCCCTCTGCGGGCTGCCACTTCATTTGTGACTAGGAAGGTCATATGTTGGTGGGAGTCCCAGTGGCTGGAAGTGAGGAACAATAAACTACGTTCTGTTGTGACTATGCAAGACAGCCAAGTCACAACGAGAGGAAGCCGAAAGGCACGCATTAAGCTCACGCAGATTGGCGTGAGGTCTGGAACAGGACAATGTCTTGAGAATTGCAATAAAATATGAAAATCTTGTAATACTTAACTTTAATCCATAATCGGTGTCCATCGCTCTTGTACAGATATAATCTCCATTTTACTATACACTGGTAATGGCGCCTTGCTAGGTCGCAGCCAATGACTTAGCTGAAGGCTATGCTAACTATCGTCTCGGCAAATGAGAGCGTATTGGTCAGTGTAGCTTCGCTAGCAAAGTCGGCTGTACAACTGGGGCGAGTGCCAGGACGTCTCTCCAGACCTGCCGTGTGGTGGCGCTCGGTCTGCAAATACTGACAGTGGCGACACGCGGGTCCGACGTATACTAACGGACCGCGGCCGATTTAAAGGCTACCACCTAGCAAGTGTGGTGTCTGGCGGTGACACCACATCACCACATTCCTCCCCCGCAAATCAGCGAACGGTTGTGTTATAAGGTTTCCGCCCGCCGTGGGGAGGACCCCATGTTGACGTATGCGACGAGGTGGGGAGCCTAACAACAGGCGAGGCTGTGCCACCCGCACCCTGCCATTCGGTCCGAGGGGAGCTAGGAAACGCCTGAAAACCTAGTCCAGGGTGCACGCCAACATGCGGTGTATGCGCCCGTAAAGAGACAGGATGGGCCGAAGATTCGACCTCCATCGCGTCGGGGGACCCGACGGGCGAAGACGACATCTGGTCCGGAACGGGCAAGAGGTCCATGTCGGAGGATAGCTGGTCACGGGAAGCGATCGGCGGTGCGTGACCCAGGGAGGCGCCCAGCGGCTGCAGCGACGCGTCTATTGCGGGCGTCGCCGGCGGGAGGACCGGCGGCGGCGGCGGCGGCGGCACGTCACCATGGGGCAAAATGGAAGGCATCGTCGGTAACACCTGGGGATGAGGCGAGCCAGTAGATGGGTCCCCAGGGCACTGACCGGACGGCACCATCGCTGAAAGCAGACGGGGAGCGGCAGAACCCGTGCGACGACAGAGGCGCAGCTGATTGAGATGCCGACGCACCTCACCAGAGGCCCCCAAAACCAGATACATAGCGCGGCCGAGGCAGCGAAGAATGCGCCCTGCGAGTCAATGCCGTGAACCACGATAGTTGCGATAATATACAACGTCGCCTGGAGCAAAAGCAGGTGGCTGCCGCTGCACAGGAACCTGATGCAGCGGATGTAACAAAGACATCAAGGTTCGATGAGGACGACTGTGCAACAACTCAGCCGGCGAGCGACCATCTTGGGGCTGAGAGCGATACGAAGACAAAAAGAGCAATAACGCGTCCTCCCGAGAATGCGACTCTTTCAACTTCAACATCTGTGACTTGAAAGTCCGGACCAATCGTTCAGCGGCACCGTTTGACGGAGGCGAAAACGGCGCAGATGTCAGATGTTGAATACCATTGGCCTTGCAGAATGACTGAAATTCTGCGGACATGAATTGTGGGCCATTGTCAGAGACAATAGTCTGTGGATGACCTTCAATGCAAAAGATAGCAGATAACGCTTGGATGGTGGCAGATGATGTCGTGGAAGACGTCCGTACAACAAAAGGAAAATTACTGAATGAATCTACCACAACCAACCATCGAGCATTGCAGAATGGACCAGCAAAATCGATGTGCAAGCGTTGCCAAGGGGAAGTGGCTTTTGGCCATGCAAAGAATTTCTGCGGTGGTGCGGATTGTTGTTCGGCACACGCCATGCAAGAAGAGCACATATTCGTAATCGCAGCATCGATTCCGAACCAAGTACAGTGCTGACGAGCAAGTTGTTTCGTTCGCACTATACCCCAATGTCCTCGGTGGAGAAGCCGTAAGACAGAGGACTGTAACGAACGTGGGACCACGACCCTGGACTGATCATTATCAGAACGCAACAGCAAAACACCACGTCGAACAAATAGTCTCTCCTTGTGAGCAAAAAATCGGCGAACCAACGGATCCTCGATCCGTGACTTTGACAAGGGCCATTGCGTAGCAACAAAACGCAAAACGGTAGCAAGGACAGGGTCAGCAGCTGTGGCTGTAGCTACATGACGAAAATCAATCGGAAACAATTCGACCACATCATCGGTTTCCGCATCAATGAACATGCAAGCAAGTTCGGAGGAATCGAATGCTCTATCCTCAGCAACAGGCAAACGGGACAACGCATCAGCGTTGCCGTGCTTAGCAGTGGACCGATACAAGATATCGTAGCGGTACTGTGAGAGGAAAATTGACCAGCGAATGAATTTCTGCGCTGTACGTGGAGGTACAGGCTTGTTCGGATGAAAAAGCGATGTCAAAGGTTTGTGGTCTGTGATGATGGTAAAGTGACGACCATACAAGAAATCATGAAACTTTGTAACACCAAATACGAGAGCCAAAGCTTCTTTCTCGATCTGTGAATAATTTCGTTGCGCAGACGAGAGCAATTTGGACGCAAAGGCAATAGGGCGATCAAGCGATCCATCTTTGTGCGCAAGCACAGCACCGATCCCGAAATCCGATGCATCTACCATCAACAAAAGGGGTTTCTGGGGATCGAATGGCATAAGGCAAGTATTTGAAAGCAACGCCGATTTCAACTGGCGAAAGGCGCGTTCGCATTCCGTCGTCCAGACGAACGGAACACCTTTACGGCGTAAGTGATGAAGCGGAGCTGAAATGGAAGAGGCATGCGGGATATATCTGTGGTAGTAATTAATTTTTCCCAGCACACTCTGTAGCTGCTTCAAATTCTGCGGCGAAGGCAAGTCTTGTATGGCACGGAGGTGCTCCGGGCTTGGATGTATGCCTTGTGCATTGATTACATGTCCCAAATATGGTAAGTCACGAGCAAAAAACACACATTTGTCCTTCCGCAAGCGAAGACCATTTTGTCGCAAAACCTGAAATAATGTTCTGAGAGTGGCTAAATGTTCTTCTTCCGTCTTTCCGGAGATCACAATATCGTCCAGATAGTTTGCTGCAGTAGGGACCGAGGCACAAACAGTTTGCAGATATGCTGAAACAATGCAGGGGCGGATGCACACCCGAATGGCAGTCTTTTGAATCGGTACAAACCAAGATGCGTGTTAACCACCAAGACGCGCTGGGATTCGGCGTCCACTGGTATTTGCAAGTACGCATCTGCCAGGTCCAACTTTGAAAAATATTTACCCGGGCACAGTATGTCAAAAAGATCTTCCGGGCGGGGTAAAGGAAAAGTTGCAATCACTAGTTGTGGATTCACTGTTGCCTTGAAGTCCACACAAAGTCTCAAGTTTCCGGAAGGTTTTGGCAAAATTACTAAAGGTGATGCCCAGAGAGAAGCCTGCACACGTTCAATCACACCTTGTGATTCCAATACGTGTAACGTGCGTGCGACCTCATCACGAATGCGTGGGGAACATTGCGCGCTCTGAAAAATTTCGGTTGCGCATTGACTTTCAGTTCCAAACGTGCTTCATAGTTCTTAGCGCAACCTAGGCCTGGTGCAAAAATGTCTGCAAACTCTTCACATAGACGAGAAACACTGGCTGAAGGCACAGTCTGGTTCACTGATAGGACCTGATTTACTATATACAAGTTAAACAAATGAAATAAATCTAAACCAAACAAGTTCACTGCAGCAGAAGAACGAAGTACGTAAAATGACACAAGTTTTGTTTGTCCCTTGTATGTTGCAAGAAAGCTGCACTGTCCTAACACAGGGATATTCTGACCAGAATAGCTAGTTAACTTAACAGTTGCGGCACGCAAGGGAGATGTGCCCAGTTGTTTGTACGTGTCTTTATTGAGCAATTAAACTGCAGCTCCGGTATCAAGCTGGAATTGAATCACGTGGCCATTAATGTCCAAGTCTACAAAAAATTTATTGTCCCGCTGACGACAAGAGCGACTGTCTCGTGCAACGTGAACAGACACTGGTACAGAATCACTTGCTAATTGACGTGATTTCCGGTGACGTCGACGCGCACTTTTTGTGGGATGCACACAGTCACTTTTAGAGAGAGTGGCACTGGGCAGAGCGGAATTAACTACATGAATGTCCATGGGCGAAGGTTCACGAGCCTGAGTATTCTTGGTTCGATTCCGATTCCGGCGTGAAGCAAAGGGCCTGGAATGGTTGTGAGTGTCCGATCGGAGCTTTTTCTGGCAAACACTCTGAACATGTCCTTTTCTATTACAGAAAAAGCAAATAGCTTGGCGTGACGGCCAATTCTCACGCAAATGTCTAGTAGCACACCACGGGCATGACTTCACTGCATTTGCTTGCTTGCGCGGCAAACGTAGCGGAGGGCTTGGCTGCAGCTGCGCGGACAAGTGCGAGGGCTGTTTACTGTTCCGTGCAGTGCGCCCGGCGGGCCAGTTAATGTGACACATGGCTGGCGAAGTTTCAAATGATTCCTGAGCAAAGTCAAGTATGTCTTGCCTATCCAATATGTCCATCACTTGTTGAAGGGAGGGATTGACTAGTTTCAAAATTTGCTCCCGTATACGAACATCAGAAACGTTCTGTGCAATTGCATCACGTACCATAGTATCTGAATAAGGGAGGCCACATTCACACTCAAAAGCACAATCCCTAGTAAGGCCTTGCAAAGTTGCAACCCACTCCAGATAAGTTTGACCGGCCGTACGTTTTGTACGAAAGAAAGTATACCTTTTTGCAACTACATTGACCGATTCCTTGAAATATGCATCTAATGCAGACAAAATTTCTTCGTAGGACAGAGTTGCTATGTCGCGTCAGGGAAACAATTTCACTATCACACGGTACGTGTGCACGCCCACGGCGGAAAGAAGAAATGGCTGCCGCTCGTTAACTTGAATTCTGTAGGCGGCGAGATGGAACCCAAATTGGCGTGACCACTCCGTCCAGCTTTCCAGTGCCGCATCGAACTGACGAAAAGGTGGTGCAACTGCTTTTCGCGGCTGCGATAGCGGTGGAGCGGCGGTTGCCGCATCGTTTTGTATTGCACGTTGACCCTGGACGAGCTGTCCAAGGGCATCCAATAAGGCCTGCGTCTGCTGATTCTGCAAGCGATAAAATTCGGACAGTACATCTGGAGATTGTGGCGAAGCCATGACACAAGTAATTTAGGGCAATATGAACGATAAATCCTCGTTTGAGACTCGTCGCCAAATATGTAGTGACTATGCAAGACAGCCAAGTCACAACAAGAGGAAGCCAAAAGGCATGCGCTAAGCTCACGCAGATTGGCGTGAGGTCTGGAACAGGACAATGTCTTGAGAATTGCAATAAAGTATGAAGATCTTGTAATACTTAACTTTAATCCATAATCGGTGTACATCGCTCTTGTACAGATATAATCTCCATTTTACTATACACTGGTAATGGCGCCTTGCTAGGTCGCAGCCAATGACTTAGCTGAAGGCTATGCTAACTATCGTCTCGGCAAATGAGAGCGTATTGGTCAGTGTAGCTTCGTTAGCAAAGTCGGCTGTACAACTGGGGCGAGTGCCAGGACGTCTCTCCAGACCTGCCGTGTGGTGGCGCTCGGTCTGCAAATACTGACAGTGGCGACACGCGGGTCCGACGTATACTAACGGACCGCGGCCAATTTAAAGGCTACCACCCAGCAAGTGTGGTGTCTGGCGGTGACACTACATGTTCCATCAAGACTTCAGTGCGACCATGGATCACCTCCTTCCGCTCGCAACGATGTGAAGAAGTAGCCCTTACTCGGCTTAGAGTGGAACATTGTCCATTGATACATGGCTTCCTCTTATGTTGGGAGGAGCCCCCAGTATGTCAGAGATACAGGACACAGCTTTCAGTACAACATCTTTTAATTGAGTGTGTTTTATATGTCGACCTGAGGATTGAACTGGGTCTTCCACAGGATCTTCCTTCAATTTTAACTGATAACGAGGCGAGTGTTGTTTGTGTCTTAAAATTTTGTGTGGTGTCTGGAATTCTTCCCAAAATACTTGGTGTGTGATATTAAAAATGTGTCATAGAGTGATTTGATTTGATTTGATTTGATTTTTTTCATGGTCCAGTTTTATCATACAGCACAAATTGTACAATTGATATTGGACAGGTCAAAGATAAGTTACAATAATACATAGTATTAGCAAAGTAGTAGGCAAATTAAGAAAGGTACCTATTACAATTAATTTTGTTACATATTCAGAAAATCTCTGACAGGATAGAAACAGTGCTTTATTAGAAATGCCTTTAGTTTAGCTTTAAATATTGGATGACAAGCGTTTTTTATCTCCTGTGGTATCTTATTGTGTAGTATTACACCAATGTTAATTATGCTCCTCTGATAGGTGGTTGTTCCGTGATATTTTTGATGTATATTTGAGTTCCCTCTGGTACTATAGTTGTGTACATTTTTGTTCCATAGCAGTTTGCCTGTTTTCAGGAGGTAGTGCCTAGTGAACAAGATAGTTTCATAAATGAATAAACTTGGAACATTTAGAACACCAAGCTCAGTAAAATGGGATTTACAGGACTCTATCTTTTGAAGGCCACAAATTATTCTTAGAACTCTTTTTTGCATTCTAAAAACCTTTACACTGTGAGTTGAGTATCCCCAGAAAAAGATCCCACATTGGACTATTGAGTGGAAATGTGCATAGTATGCCTGCAGTACTGTTGTTTTGCTTGTTGTAGCCTTGAAATTTCTTAGCCCATAGCACACAGATTATAGTTTTCTAGACAAGTTATTTATATGTGTATCCCACTTCAAGTCTTGCTGAACCCAGAGATCCAAAAATTTTGTGACACATTTTCTACGGGATCATTTTTTAATTGTGCTTGAATAGACATTTGATTAGTTGGAGGAATTAAATGAAAATCAACACACACAGTTGTTTAAATACTTATAATGAGTCTGTTTTTTGTGAACCACTCATAGAACTTTCTGCTGTGGACTGCAGAGGCTGGATCCAGTGAGCAATATGCTGGTGTCATCGGCAAACACGATAGTTTTTGTGGGGCTCATATATTCAACTAAGTCGTCCACATAAATCAAGAACAGTAGTAGACCTAAGATTGAGCCCTGTGGTACACCATATTTTATTGGTAATTCGCTAGAAAGAAAGGAGTTGTTTCTTGTTTTATTCATTTTGTTGAATTCATATTGAAGTGATACTTTCTGCCTGCGGTTTTTTAGGTATGAACACAACCAGCTATGTGCTACACCTCTTACTCATTGTCTTTCTAATTTTTCGTGCAGAATGTTATGGTCCAGGATGTCAAAGGCTTTTGATAGATCTAGAAAAATACCTGCAGCTAATTTATGTTGATCAAGGGATTTTTAAAATGCAGTCTAAGAATTCGAAAATTGTTATCTGCGTAGATTTAGACTTTCTAAAACCATGTTGTTGTACTGTAAGAGGTGCATATTTATTTATGAAACTTAAAAGCCTGTCATAGAAGAGTTTTTCTAGAATTTTTGAGAAGGAACTTAACTGTGACATGGGTTGGTAGTTTGATATTTTTTCAGAAGAACCTTTTTTTGGCAGTGGTGAAACTTTTGCTATTTTAAAAATATCTGGAAATGCACCAGTTTTTAAAGAGAGGTTGAAAATTTTTGCCAAGGGGTTTGCTATGTGGTGAGAACATGTTTTTAATTTAAAATCAGGTACTTCATCAAGACCACTTGACATTTTATTGCTTAATGATTTAATTTTATTTATAACTCCATTGGGGTTTGTTTCATAGACATACATAGAAGCAGTCGAGATCACTGACTTGCTGGAGAAACTTGGGACTGGTCCTTGATAGTGTACTTGAATGAGGTCTTCAGCTAGTGAAGTGAAGTGAAGTGAAGTGAAGTGTTCATTGAATTTTTCCACACTGAATTTGCGTCTGTGGCTTTGAGCCTTCTAGTGTTATTGATACATTCTTTTTCTTTGGCGCTGAACTAAAAGTTTCTTTCTTTATAACTTCCACGTGGATCTCATTTTGTTAGATGAGTTTCTTATCGAATTGTCATTCCTTCATAATTTTTGCCTCTTTGACTACTCTACCATAGATTCTGTTGTAGGCTTTTGAATAATCTGCGAATTCTTGGGTTACTCTGTATTTCTTGCAACAGTACTGCAGAAATCTGTTTCTCTCACTGGAAATTTTTATGCCTTTAGTTTCCCATTGTTTATTATTGTTAGGTTTTACTGTTTTTACTAGTTCTGGAAATGCTACATTAAAATAGTGAAGAAAGATGCTCTGAAAGCTCACGTACGTGCTATCAAAATTGTTCTGAGTGGCTATGCTTTCCAAGTTTTTCTTCGCCAGTAAGAGATTAAAAATTCTAATGTTATCTTCAGAAAAGTTTCTTTTTTCAACTACTTTTTTGGAACTGCTACTACTTGTTGGCATTTTTATACACAGCATCTGCACCTCATGATCACTATAACCCATGCTCAGTACTCTGCTTGTGAATCTGTAATTTGTTTCTGAGATGAATATTTGGTCAATAATGGAATTTGTGCATTCTGTTAATCTTGTTGGGCAGTGTATTGTGGGGATAATATTGAATGTGTTGGTTATATTTATCAAAGCATCTCTGGTGCTGCCGTCTTTTGAAAAATCAATATTGAAATCCCCACAAAGCACTACTTTCATATTTAGTGTATTGATACTGTTCAGCAGAACCTCTAGTTTATTCATGAAGACTGGCAGGTTTCCACTTGGTGCTCTATATATGTTAATAACTATGAAATTAAGCTCTGGCAGTTTAGTAATGGAAAGTTCAAAGTCTCTTTCAATTGAGTCAATATAACTTTTACTGACATCACAGAACTTTATTTGTTCTTTCACAAAGATAGCAGAGCCACCATGTTTGGAAAACTCTTGGCTAAAATGACTTGCTAATCTATATCCTGAGATTGAGATTAATTTTACTTCATCATTTCATACTCAATGTTCAGTAATGCGAATTATGTCTATATTTAGTGCATACTGGAGTAGTGCTTCCAACATGGAAATTTTATTTGTGAGTTACTGAACATTATGGTGTGGTATAGAAAAATCTGGGAATTTAGTAACTTTAGTTGAATTGGTTTCTGATTCTTTATCTAATGGGATTTCTGGTACAGTACTTACCTTAAAATTTTTTTGGTATCTTTCTTGTGTGTGGCTTCCGTTTGCTGGTCACAGCAGGTGAGTTAACTTCTGGAGCTTGTATAAATTTTGCTTCATCCACATCTGTCTTCTTCGGTTTAAACCATTTCATAATTTTCGTTTGGCTGATGACTTGATTGTTTATTTCTCGCCTAATCGGTTTAAACCCCTTGGTAATTTGTGTTTGGCCGATGGCACAGCTTGTAACTCGTCTAAAGCACTTCTTAATCTCTGTTTGTACTTTTTTCTTCACTCTTCTTCGAAATGTGAGTACCTATTTTTTCAGCTAGTAATTTCTTTCCTGGCATATTTAAATGAAGTCCATGGACTGTATGGAACCTTCGCTCCAATTTGTTTTTATCTACAATTTCAACATTCTTAAAGTTAGTGCATATTTCAGTAATAACCTTGTTTTCAACATTAATTTCGCAGTTCACACACCATCAGGGTGGTAAATCATGACGATGTGGGATGTTCACAATGAGTACATTTGTGTGGGTTAAATTATTTAAACATTTCCTCATTTCTGTAATACCCTTGTATGTCTCGTTCTATAGATGTTGTTTGATCCTCCTATTAACATGGCAGGGTCACATATTATTTCTAAGTCTTCATCCAGCCACAGTTATTTGTCTCTTTTTTTAACAGCATCTTTTTAGGTATTTTCTCCATGGTTTTATTTAGTTAACCCACTGTGTCTCACTGGGCTTTTATTAGGGCTTTTCTGAACTTCACCTTTTTGGGGTTACTTTATGTTTCCTGTGGTGCGATCAAACATAGTTTTCCAGTTTATTGATCTCCTTCCATAGATCATGAAAATGTTCTTCGGTATAACATTAATGCAAGGGTGCTGATGACCTAGTTGTTTAGTGCCCTCCGCCATAAATCATCATCATCTGTCCCCCAACCCCCCCCCTTGCTTGGTCACAGTCACAATTTATCTAGCTCTGTCCAGAATTTTTTCTAAACCAATTTGGGACATCTATTTGCCCAGATTTAACAGTTATGCAATCATTTATCTCGAATTAGGTGTTCATTTCACCAGTATTAGTATGCTGCTACTGAAAAGTATTTTGCCAAATGATTAAGGTATTGAGCAGTAACAAAACAAGGTTTGTCGTAGAAACTATGAAAACAATGTTAGTGACTAGAGTGAATTATGATGAAACTTGAGTTGAATGTTTTCATATGCTGTTGAAAAATACAGGTATCCTGGTGAAAATTTACATCACTGACAAATACTGTATGCCCTCTGGCATTCCTTCATCTTAGGAGGTACTAATAAAATATAAATTAATGTACTTTTTGTAATGAATTAAAGTGATACAGGAGTTTGCATTTATTACATTTAATTAAGACTTTTATTTGCAATATCAAAATTTTTTATTTGTACTGAATTAGGATCTAGAAAATATGGTCACCTTAACACACTAAACTAGAACCTTAGGTTTCTATGAACATTACGCTGCAAACCATATGTTTCTACCTCTCTCCATTTGTAAAATATATATGATTAAAGTTGTAAATATAATTTTAGAACGCCCTGTATTTTAATACTTCTTTATTGAGATAGCGGGAAGCTGCCAACAATTGGTGATCACACACACCGTGATGCCACCCAACCTGCCAGACGGCTGAATATTTTAAATGTCATTTGTTTTCTACTCAATATTTTAAATGTCATTTGCTTTCTACTCAATATTTTAAATGTCATTTGCTTTCTACTCATTGAACTGCATTAAAACTTACCTCATTTACTTTCATATTCCTTACAGTAAATGAGTTCTTTGCTTGAACATGAACATCTCTGTAATGTGCTTTCATGAATCCTTGTTACTCACATGTGTAATTTACGTCTGATGATTGATAGGAGGCGCATGCCCACTGGCGTTGTCAGCACTGAAACGCAAGCAAGGAAGAAACATTCTCTTTCTCATGTCCCCACTCCCCATGGTATGAGGGTGGTCCCATAAGTACCTGGCCTAACCAAGAGATGGCAGTTGGTGTTGAAAAATATCTCTCGATTACAAAGTATACGATCCATGAAGCACATGTTTAAAGTTTGAAGATGCCACATTGCGTAGTATTTGTTTGGCAGCTATCAATAGTGAACATTGTGAGTGAACTTGTGAAAATGGAGAAAATTGGTCATCGTCATGTGATACAATTTTTGAAAGGCCTCAGTGCAACCAATATTAAAGCTGAGCTAGATTCTACATTGGAAGAGTGTGTTTCTTCATTGAAAACAGTAAAATATTGGTTAGCTGAGTTTAAACGAGGCTGTATGAGCTGCCAAGACGACCATCGCAGTGTCGACCAAATCAGGTGACGACTCCAGAAATGGTGAAGAAAATCCACAAAGCGGTACTGTATGATTGTCGACTGAAAGTGCACGAGTTAGAAGACATAGTAGACATTTCAAAAAGACTTGAGAAAACTGTGTGCCAGATTTGTGTCACGTTTGCTCACACTCGAGCAAAAACAGTGTCGTGAAGATGTTTCAATTGACTGGTTAGCGAAGTTGCAGCAACCAAGCTGATTTTTTGTGCTGTTTCATAATCATGGGTGAAACACGAGTCCACCACTTCACTCCTGAGACAAAAGAACTATCAAAACAATAGACACAAATTTGAGAACCAACTCCAAAGAAGACGAAGACCGTTTCATCTGCAGTCAAGGTCATAGTGCGGTTTTTTGGGATGCATGTGGGATAATTTTCGTTGACTACCTTGAAAAAGAAAAAACTATCAACGGCGAGTATTATGCGAACTTATTGCAACGTTTGAATGAAGAAATCAAGCAAAAACAGCTGCATTTGGACAAGAAGAAAGTGTTGTTTCTTCAGGACAGCTCACAAGTCCATTATTGCAATGGCCAAAATTAATGAATTAAAGTTTGAATTGCTACCTCATGCACACTATTCACCAGATTCAGCCCCCTCGGATTATTTTCTGTTCCCCAGCTCGAAAAAATGGCTTGGTGGTTGACGATTTTCAACAAATGAAGACGTGATGTTGGCAGTTGATGGCTATTTTGAGGAGTTAGTTCTCATTATAAAAAAGGTATCAAAGTGGGAAAAGTGTATAGAGCTGAAAGGAGATTATGTTGAAAAATAAATACATTTTTTCAAATTTTTTGTGTTTTCTTTGTTGGGTCAGGTACTTGTGGGACCACCCATGTAAATCATGGCCGTTGTCCAACTTACCATCTACAAACTGTGTGTGTCTGGGAAATTAATCTGATTTGACCCAGATGTCCAGGGGTTTCAAAGTTCTTTTTCTGGAATCAGCAATTTAAGTGATATATCAGCTTAAGTGATTAAGTATTAATAACATCTGGAACAACTTAATCCACAGCAATGTATAAATGAAAAGAAAAATTAGTCCATTCAGTACATAATTAAATGAACATGTATAATGTTTATTTTAACTTTGATATACCCTCTGAGGTATGTCTTCACTTATCCATGAGGGTAGGGCTACCCTCTGGTGGTGTAAGGTAGCACTGCTTTAATTCAACTAATGAAAACACTGTAGGCTGGTTTCACGCACAAGAATTAGTGGATAGCTTAGTTAAAACACTATATTGTGGTGTTAGTTGAAAGAGTGACTAGATGGTTCAAGCAACAGAAAAACTGCTGACAGTTTTCAGTGGAAAAGAAAGAAGGAAGAATTGAGTCATTATGCAAAGCTGCAACAATCTCGAATGTTTTCATTTGGTTGCTCCTACAGACTATTTTCACATAAAAGAATGAGTTAGTAGTCCAACCAACTGAATCGATTATATTCAAGCCCCCTATGCCTGGGTTTCAGTTGAAATCCCCCATTTGGTTTGATGCTGAGATGCTACTCCAATTCAATTGTAGAGCCTCTGCAATGCTGTTAAAGTTAGGGGGAATACTAGGTGGGCTGGGAATGTGGACTGAGGAGGGAGGCATGCTGGGGTAGTCGATGCAGTTGTGGAAAGCCACTGTGTCAGGGTAGTGTAATGGTTTGTGCATCTGCCTAGTGACCCAGGAGATGTGGGTTTGAATTCCAGCCTTGGTACAAGTTTTTATATGTCAGTTCAGTGTTCATATACAGGATGAGGCAGCTAAGTCATAACATCTCTTGTATCTCCCCAACCGTTATAGATACAAAGATGGCGTTTGGACAGTGAATTGCAGGGACAGGGGCTACTTGAATATCATATTTACTTGAATCAAAGCTGCACTTTTTTTCTGGTTTTTGTGATCCAAAAAACCGCCTGTGGCGTAGAATCGAGTGCAAAGTAAGCGGAAGTTCTGAAAAATGTTGTTAGGTGCCGCCACAACTAACTTCTGCCATCGAATATATATAGTGCTACACAGGCAAGCTTTGCAGGCACTAAGATAAATACTGGTGCCAAAACCTCTGCGTCAGTATATAAATGAGAAAAAAAGGTGGAAGATGAGCTTTTTTACCCGCCCCGAGTTTCGGCCACTGCATTTTCATACATTATCCAACGAAGTAAATGCAAATTCCATATTGTTCATCTTTGAATGTAACAGCATTTCAATGTACTACGAAAATCCGACTGGCAAGACTGTTTGGGATGCTTGTCAATATGGCCATCTCTACGTTCTGAATTCTTTCCTACCTGTGAGAAGAGATGGTTGCTAATAGGAACTTTTATGAATTGTGAATCACATGCAGTATTCTCTTCACCATAAGAATAATATGAATATAAGCATTTTACCATGTATTCTTTCGTGTTTGCTGCCTAATAAACTACGAAACTAGAGTGAGACAACAGCAAACGCAGAAGAATATACATATCATGTCATGTTTATATTCGTATTATTCTGATGCCTAATAGTGATACAGTCAGAAGTGAAGCACGGCAATTGACTAGATTTTCAAATCTATGATGACTCTAATTTCAGTGCAGAATGTAATGTGCTAAAGAGGTGTCTGCAAAGATTTTCAAACAGAGAAAAATTTTCGCTAAACTCTCGTTCAGAACATCTTCTATCATGCGCAGTCTATTATTTGGTTCTTGTTGATCATTATCAAGGAAAGCAGCAGTGTAAGTAACAACAAATAGCAGTCTCTTGCCATTGTTTCGCTAATGAGACGATTCCTCTCTCTCTCTCTCTCTCTCTCTCTCTCTCTCTCTCTTTTTAATTGTAAGTGGCGGTAGTGTGAACGGCACTTATCAGATCAAAGAAAAATAAGCAATCAATTCAAACCAGACGAAGCACGCGAAAAAGGAATGGTACCTGTATAAATATGGATGAAGCGCCTGACACATAGCAATGGCTACCTGGTAAAGCTTACCTGCCAAGCTTACGATTCAAAACAAACTACTGTAAATGTATCGTCATTTATTCAACCTAATTGTGTCTCATATTACAATGGACCAACTTTGTTTCGATTTGGAGGTGCGGCCTAAAACTTTTCTTTCTCCTTGAGTTTCGAGTCTCATTTTTCAGGTGCGGCTTAGATTCGAGTGCGGCTAAGATTCGAGTAAATACGGATACATCACATTTCATGTTTGTGCTATTTTTTATTACAGAGATATGAGGCCATCTTTGGTTTTTTAAATGGAACCCTATGTTAAACTTTAGCATAACATGATGGGCTTAAAAAAGGCTGTTTCAAATATGTATATATCATAATATTTAGGCAAATAGTTTTTGAGAAACAGATATGTTCTCATATCATGTTCATCTTTCGAAATGGCATTGTCTAATACGACCTTTCCTGTTGTCCACTGAGGAAGAAGGCGTTGTTTTCCTGCTTCTCGATAACTCACAAGGTGACACACGAGGTAGCTGGAGAGAAGGGTATAAATGTGCTGCTGGGGTATTGAGACATTGCATTTCTGTCACAGTTTCTTGGAGCAGACATGTACACCAACGAAGAAAAGTTAGATATGCTTCTAGTGTGTGGTGAAAGCAGAAGAAATACTGTTAAAGCAAGAAAGCAATATGGAAAGCTGTATCCTGATTGTGAGCGTACTACACGCCAGCTTCTTGCACCTATTTTCAAGAAACTACTTGAATCGGGATCATGGAATGCCATACAGAGGACAAGGCAGAAAACTGCAACTGGCAAGGTATATGAAGAGGGTGTTCTGGCGTTGGCGCATAACGAACCTACTGTTTCATCGTGACATATCGCCTTGGAATGTGGTATAAGTCAGAGAAGTGTTCTGTGCACATTGCACCGGCATAGATTTCACCCATTTCACCTTTCATTACATCAAGCACTCTCCGGTGTAGATTTCGAACAGCGCCAGGAATTTTGCTGGTGTGCTCTGCAGCACCTACAAGTTGATACAGCCTTTTTTCAACGGGTGCTTTTTACTGATGAAGTGACTTTCACCAACCACGGTAATGTGAATTTGCATAATATGCATTACTGGTCAACAGAGAACCCTCATTGGCTTCGACAGGTACAGCATCACCAACCGTGGAGTGTTAATGTGTGGTGTGGCATTGTTGGAAATGTCATTGTGGGGCCGTACATCATTCCGGGTATACTAAATGGCAATAACTATGCACAGTTCCTGTGAAATGTTCTGCCCATTTTGCTGGAAGAGGTACCACTAACTACGCGTCAGAGCATGTGGTTCCAACATGACGCCTGTCCTGCTCACTCTTCCCATGTGTCACAGAGCTGTTACATGAAAAGTTCCCGGATTGTTGGATAGGACGACGTGCTGAAGTGAAGTGGCCAGCCCGGTCTCCTGATTTGACCCCTCTTGATTTTTTCTGTGGGGAGCAATCAAACATAAAGTGTATGCTCAAATACCAACTACGCCAGATGATATGGAGCAATATATCATCGAAGCGTGCGCTGATATTTCATGTGACACCTTTGCAGTCATTCACAAATCATTCGAATGGCGACTACAAATGTGCATTGCAGCAGAGGGGGAAGCATTTTGAGCATATGCTTCAGTAAAGTTTTGTATCATTTACAGTATGTATTTTGCATCTTTGTGTGTATTTACTTTGTATTGTGATCAATAGTAAATATTTTCAAATAAAAAACAAATACGTACAAAATAATTGTGACCAATAAGGGCCTACTCATTTACATTTTTTTTCTGTTACTTAAATTGTATTAACATCTTGTAGTATTTTAATACTGTATGTTATCTACTATTTTGGTATCACAGTTTTCAAATAACTGAATAATATTTGCACAGCATCATCAGTTAATTTTTGCGCAAAATATCGCAGTGTGTATTACTATTGTCGGGTAAATGGGTGTGTTTGTGTAAGGACAGACTTGTGACGTTTACCATGTACTCTACACAACAGGAAAGGTCGCATTGGACAGCGCTGCTTTGAAGGATGAACACGATTATGATATACACATATTTGAAGACGTCTTTTTAAGCCCATTATGTTACGCTAAAATTTAACATAGGATTCCATTTTAAAAAAACAAAAACAAACTTAGCCTCATATCTCTGTAATAAAAAATAGCACAAACATAAAATGTGATGTATTCAAGTAGCCCCTGTCCATGCAATTCACTGACCAAGCGTCATCTTTGTATCTATTACGGTTGGGGAGATACAAGAGGTGTTATGACTTAGCTGCCTCACCCTGTATAAATTAAAGACTGACTTCAATGTGGCATTGATGACTCTGGCTGTCACATATTGCTTGACAATGTAAGTCTTACCATGGTCATCAATGACCAAGAGCCTTGTGGGGGTGGGGAATAGCCTAGCGACAAGTCATGCTGAAAAAGGACCATCCACTGAGAAAGCTTTTCACTGTCTTGAGATGACTATGAACTGGTTACAACCAGAAGAACAACATAATGCATTCCGAGTGCTGTCTTTAAAACATTTGCAACATTTGGTGGCAAAAAATGAGTCTTAAGCTCTGAAACAAAAACAAATTTTGGTCTTCTTTTCTTAAAATGTAGGCCTGATTTAATAGTCATTTGAACTTGCTAGTCAATTGTCTATGTTAATTGTAAGATGTGTAATACATATGTACAGTTTTGCATTTAATTTACTGTTTCTTTGTTTTACTTTTCTATGAGCATTGGTGCAATATGTTTTTATAAATTATCAAATGATTGGTTAATCAAAAAATCAGTTACTCAACCCCCACCCCCTCCACCCAATCAATGCTCTACTGTTAGGTCATGATTGCTTTTTGTTCATTTGCATGTGACAGTTGCTTAAAAAAAAACAAAAATAATCAAGAACCTGAAGCTATCCTGGTCAAACTATTAAACATGTAAGGTATAAAAGTTACTCTTTTTTTATCACTGTAGTTTGTACTTCACCTAACAGATGATTTCAATTTACAGGTATTGTCATCCGTCTCTGGTTACACCGGAAACAAGAGAAGGATGTAGTTTTGACTGTTTGGGGTGTTTACTTCAATGGTTTAATTTACTTGGGACCCAAGCTCTGCTCAGATCCATCTTCATTTTGTATTAACACTATCGTGTTTCATATGCACGGTGGCTATTTTACTGCTCCTGAATGTTTCAAGGAGCAGCCCCAAAAGATTAGAAATTCTAGAATTTTACTCAATCAAAGTGATGTACGCCCCAGCTATACTGTTAGTCTTTTGCTAAGGTAAGTATAAAGTTAAGATGTTGTTGGTTCTTAACTTAATTGACACTGCTTTGCTAGAAATGTACCTTTCCTCTTACTGTTTTTTCTTTTTTTGTTGTTTCTTTTTCTATTTTATTTACTCTTATTTTCTTATGTGTACAGCGGAGCTCTCGCCAATTAATAAGTGTAATACTCAATTGTGTCTTCAGACGGTGTTGAGGCAAGACTTTCCAATGATCTTCCATATAGAATCTGTTATAAGTTAGTGGCGATAGCAAAGATGTCTTCAACCTGAAATTTGATTTCAACATCACAGTGCTTTATTAGGCATGGATGTGTTATGCAAGTGATATGCTCTTGCCATCCTCAAATCTTTAAACAGACTTACCCAGCATATTACACTGGGAGCTATGGTTTAATGCAGTCTTTGAACTATGGTGAATATTTTTCACTTTAACAAATCATTTCCTGAGGGAAAGAAGCAAAAAATGCCGGGAAAAAGGCTGTGGCTGAATGAGGTTTGAAACCCAAACATTTGTATTTATAGTCTGACATTTAATGACTGATACCAAATAAAAAATGACAATTCCATGGACGACTGCCATTGATTTATGACCTACAATGTTACATATGTATCTTAATTAGTTCATGAAGGGCGTTGCAGAACCTGTCCTGATATTACCTCTTTGTATATGTTGCACAATTTCAGTTGTATACAATAAATATCGCCAACGAGTCTGAGTGTTCTATCCTAACTTTTTTCTCTGTGACCGTGACAAGCTGAGCTTCTGTGGATTGACAGTGGCCAACAGCAGTCTCACTTGATGGCAACTTGGTCCCACCATACTTTTATTTATTTATTTGTCTCTTTACATTCATTTTTCCGTGTATTAGTCACACAATGACTTTTGCAAATGTCGTATTGTTTACAAAGGTGTAGTAGATACTCTTATCATATTTGCTTACAAAGGTTAAATGTATTTAATGTACAAAGGTTAGTACACAACAGATACAATTTAGATTTCTTTAATGAATACAGATATTTATAAGAAAAGATTTTAACATTGTTTTAAATGGGTCCCCAGTGTTTGTTCTTCTGGCAGTTTGTAATACCAGATTGAGCCGCTGAAATATGGATCGTCATCTGTTAATTAGTTTTGTTCTTTGTCTGTAATAATTGTGCTTATTCCTTGTGTTTTGGTTATGTACACCTTAACATTTGAGTGTGTCACTCTGATGGCTTACAATAATCTGATAAGTCTATACAAAGGGTGTCCCAGGTGGAGTGATCAGTATTCAGGGATATGACAGGAGCCATCCTTTGAGGCACAAACCTTCGTATAGATATGTGCCCCATTCTCAATGGTTTCAGAGATAGAACCCATACAATGTACATTGTTATTTATTTTCTGTGTTATTCTATACATTCCGAGGATTACACATTTACAAGAGCTATTACGCATTACAACATGTATTTTACAAAATATCAGTTGAGAAATATGTACTATGGTGTCTTCCAAAGTGTGAAGTCCCAGGTTAAAGTATACAGGGTGGTCCATTGATTGTGACCAGGCCAAATATCTCATGAAATAAGCATCAAACAAAAAAACTACAAACAATGAAACTTGTCTAGCTTGAAGGGGGGGTACCAGATGGCGCTATGGTTGGCCTGGTAGATGGCGCTACCATAGGTCAAACGGATATCAACTGCATTTTTAAAATGGGAACCCCCATTTTTTATTACATATTCGTGTAGTACGTAAAGAAATATGAATGTTTTAGTTGGACCACTTTTTTTGCTTTGTGATAGATGACGCTGTAATATTCAGAAACATACGGCTCACAATTTTGGACGAAAAGTAGGTAACAGGTAGGTTTTTTAAAATTAAAATATAGAACGTAGGTACATTTGAACATTTTATTTCGGTTGTTCCAATGTGATACATGTACCTTTGTGAACTTATCATTTCTGAGAACCCATGCTGTTACATGGTGATTACCTGTAAATACTCAATGCTCAAAATGATGCCCGTCAACCTCAATGCATTTGGCAATACATGTAATGACATTCCTCTCAAGAGCGAGTAGTTCACCCTCTGTAATGTTCGCACATGTATTGACAGTGCGCTGACGCATGTTGTCAGGCATTGTCGGTGGATCACGAAAGCAAATATCCTTCAACTTTCCCCACAGAAAGAAATCTGGGGACGTCAGATGCGGTGAACTTGTGGGCCATGGTATGGTGCTTTGGCGACCAATCCACCTGTCATGAAATATGCTATTCAATACTGCTTCAACCGGCACACGAGCTATGTGCCGGACATCTATCATGTTGGAAGTAAATCGCCATTCTGTCATGCAGTGAAACATCTTGTAGTAACATCGGTAGAACATTACGTAGGAAATCGGCATACATTGCACCATTTAGATTGTCATCGATAAAATGGGGGCCAATTATCCTTCCCCCCCCCCCCCCCCCCCCCCCCCCCATAATGCTGCACCATACATTAACCCACCAAGGTCGCTGATGTTCCACTTCTCACAGCCATTGTGGATTTTCCATTGCCCAATGGTACATATTATGCTGGTTTACATTGCCACTGTTGGTGAATGACGCTTCATCGCTAAATAGAATGCGTGCAAAATATCTGTCATTGTCCCATAATTTCTCTTGTGCCCAGTGGCAGAAATGTATAGGTGCAATCGATGTTGATGTAGCATTCTCAACACCGACATTTTTGAGATTCCCGATTCTCATGCAATTTGTCGGCTACTGATGTGTGGATTAGCCATGACAGCAGCTAAAACACCTACTTGGGCATCATCATTTGTTGCAGGTTATGGATGATGTTTCACATGTGGCTGAACACTTCCTGTTTCCTTAAATAACGTAACTATCCGGTGAACAGTCCGGACACTTGGATGATGTCGTCCAGGATACTGAATAGCATACATAGCACACGCCTGTTGGGCATTTTGATCACAATAGCCATACATCAACATGATATCGACCTTTTCCGCAATTGTTAAACGGTCCATTTTATCACGGGTAATGTATCATGAAGCAAATACCGTACGCACTGGCGGAAAGTTGCATGATACCACATACTTATACATTTGTGACTATTGCAGCACCATCTATCACAAAGCGAAAAAAGTGGTCCAACTAAAACATTCATATTTCTTTATTTACTACACAAAATGTAATAAAAAATGGGGGTTCCTATTTTAAAAAATGCAGTTGATATCGGTTTGACCTATGGCAGCACCATCTAGCAGGCCAACCATAGCACCATCTGGTTTCCCCCTTCAAGCTAGACGAGTTTTGTTCTTTGTAGTTTTTTCGTTTGATGCTTATTTCGTGAGATATCTGGCCCAGTCACTATCAATGGACCACCCTGTATACCCCATGACAGCAACTCAAGCTGAGGGCAGTCGCTGTCAGATGAAGCCACGAATGAGAGTCGTTGGAGAAGGCATGCCCTCAAGAGGTTCCTAACACCGAAGTCTACTTATGTCAGAGTGCAGCACCATACAACCCAGTCTGTGACAGCAGACTATGATAACAGCTTCATCATAGCTCAGACCCAGGCATTGAGCTAGTATCATTAGTCAAAACTGTGTACCAGAGTTATAATTAATGGAATATGAATTTGATTATAATGCAATATTGTTGAAGTGATAAACAGCTACCGTGTACTGTGACAGTACCACAGTTGGATAGACAAAAAATCCACTCACCAAGTGATGGCAGGACAAATCGCATAAAAGTTAATGAAATGTGCAAGCTGACTGAGCCAGTGGCTCCTCCTCCTGGCAGAAGGGTTGAAGGGGAAGGAAAAGTGGTGAAGGAAAATGGTTGGTGATGTTTAGGAAATGGGAATAATTACAGAAAAGTCACCCAGAACCATGGGTCAGGGGAAACTTAATGCTCTGTGTCACTTGCCTGAGTGTCCACCTAGATGGGCTGTGTTCTTTCCAAAGCTGACTGGGATGCTTTCACCATTGCCTCACCCTTCACACCCTGCCACATGGAGGTATCGATGCAGTTGTCAAGAGCACAACTGCAGCCATTCTATTGGCAGCTGACCCAGTGATCCCCTCTTCTTTTGGGATCCCCTCATTGGAAAACAGTACCTTGTTGGATCCTTGAAATTACCATGGCCATTAGAGATCGCAGGCGCACTCTCCAATGCCATAAACAACTTCCGTTGATGCAGCATCTCGCTACCTTTAAACAGCTATATGTCCAGATCTACCACCTCATAAATCGACAGAAAGAAGAAGCTGAGTGAGGTACATTGCTACTATTGGATCACATGTCCCTCCTTTGCAGGTTTGCGTGAAGTTTAGACACCTCTACGGACATCAGTACCCCACAGATGTATGTGTTTTCTCTGTGAATGGTGATGTTTGCACTGTTCCAGACACTATTGCGAGCCTTCTACTTTTCATTATGCTCGAGCCTCTGTGTCTGAGAATTATCAGCTTGCATTTCATGCCCTCAAACAGTGGGTAGAGTGACTTCCTTTACCATTTACTACACATCACCTGGAACCTCATAATGTTCCGTTCAGTACAGGGGAATTCCTCAGTGCCCTAGCCCTTTGTCCTGACGCAATGCCAGAACCAGACCACATCTACAGCCAAATGCTCATCCACTTATCAGTGGATTGCTAACATCACATCCTTGCCATTTTCAACCACATCTGGAGTTAGGGCGAGTTCCTGTCTCAGTGATTAGAAACCATGATTGTCCCAGTATTGAAACTGGGTAAACACCCCCTTGAGATGGACAGCTGTGTTTGTACCTTGAGCTGGGTCTTTTGGCTCCATCCCTGGGAGGTTTTGGGCAAGGCAGTTCTACTGCTGACAATTTGGCCTGCCTGCAGTCCACTATTTAGCCAGCTGTTGCCTGGCGTCAACATCCTGTCACAGTCAAAAAAACTCTTTGACTTACACAGGGCATATAATACCAATGGTATCACCACATCCTAGCTACCTCCCATGAGTGGAGTCTTCAGGGTCAACGCCCAGTTTTTATTCTGAACTTCTTTTCTCTCCATACTTTCCAGGTTCAAGTTGCTGTTTTCTACATTACACTTTATATACAAGAGGATGGGGTCCCACAGGGCTCTGTATTGAGTGTGCCCCTTTTTCTAGTGTCTGTCAATGGCCTAGCTGCAGCTGTGGGATCTACAGTATCAGCCTTCCTGTATGCTGATGAGTTTTGTGTCTTTTATTGCTCCTCAACTATGGGTGTTGCTGAATTCCGACTGCAGGATGCCATACAAAAGGGACAGTCTTGTACTTTCACCCATGGTTTCTGGTTTGCCACCACCAATACATTTGTCATGCAATTCTACCACCATTGTACTGTCCATCCCCAACCAGAACTCTAACTCGAGGACCAAATGCACAATGTAGTGGAGTCTTATCATTTTTTTGAATTGGTCTTTGATGCCCAGTTGATGTGGCTGTACCATCTTCGCCAGCTTAAGCACATCAGCTGGTCACATCTTAATACTCTTCATTGTCGTAATTACACCAGATGGCGTGCAGACCGCTCTGCATTGTTGCGGCTGTACAAAGCTCTGATCCTGTCATGTCTTGATTAAGTGGGTCAGCAGCACCTTCACCATTGTGGATGCTGGATCCGATACTTGATTGTGGGGTCAGACTTGTGACAGTGCATTTCAGACCAGCTCTGTGAACAGCCTATTCATTGAGGCTAGTGTCCCTCCCCTAGAGATCAGGCACCAACAACTGCTACTCAGCTGTGCAGTACACATTCACTGCTCCCCTGGGCATCTGAACTACTGTGTCCTTTTTCCTAGTAGGGAGATCTACCTCCCACAAAAGAGACCAAGGTCTGGAGTCAGGATTGCAGTTCACATACAGTGTCTCTACTCTAAACTCCATCCTTCCCCAGTGTTGTCTCTTGTCAGTGAGAAATTGCATGTGCCCTCATGAGGGTACCCTGTCCTCGGATCTCCCTCAACCTCTCCTTTGAATCAAATGACTCAATAGACCCTATGATTTTTCACTGCCTGTTTCTGTACATCCTTGAAGCGTTTCCAGGCTCAGACAAAGTACACACTGATGCTCTACAGTCAATGTATAAATCAGTTTTGCCTACAGTCTTGCAAGATGCAGTGAGCTATCCTTCCTGCTGAATCGATGCAGTGTATTCACTGAAGAACTGGTGACCATTGCTCGAGCCCTCAGCCACCTTCGTTCTTGCACTGTCAAGTAGTTCTTAATCGGCAGTGATTCCTTGAGTGTAATCTGCAGGCTTTTGACCAGTGGTGTCCTTGACACCCATAGGTTGTAACTATCCAGGATCTCCTGTATGACCTCCACCATGATGAACAGTTGGCCGTCTTAGTATGGATCCCTGGTAACATTGGGATCCCAGGGAATGAACGTGCTAACCAGTTGGGCAGGTTGGCTACCAGGTTGCCGACTTTGGAGACAGGGGTACTGGAACTGGACCTTCTGTTGACTTTACGTGAAAAATTGTTGGAGGCTTGGAATTCAGATTGGTGTACAGTGATTTCTATGAATAAACAGTGAAACATGGCCATGTGGCAGTCTTCCTTTCGTGCTTCTCACAGGGAATCTACTGCCCTCTGTCCTCTGTCAGCTTTACATTGGCCACACTTGGCTGACGCATGATCACATCCTCCAACTTGAGGATCTACCCTACTGTCAATGTGGTGCCCATCTCACAGTGGCCCACAAGCTGCTGGACTGTTTTATTTTGGCCACCTTATGTTGAAACTTTAAATTTGTTGACATGCTACTTCTGGTGATAGCAGATAATGCAAAAGCAGAAAATTTGGTTTTATGTTTTACCTGTGAAAGTGGTTTTTACTCTTCTCTGTGATGTAGGGCACATTAGCCTCATCGGCTGATTGAGAGATTGGAAGGGTGCCCTGTCACCTGCTCCGACCTGAGGGGCCCATGGCTGCCCTTGCTTGGTGGTCTGGCCTGGCTCCTGACCTTCCCATCTATTTAATTACTTTCATTCCTTTACATCTGTAATTATTTGACAGACTCATCATCATTGTCCTCTTTCCTGAGATTTTTATCTTGTTCATGTAGCTAGTTTTCTTGCGGTTATGGAGCATGTGGAAGCACTGGTTGGATGCAGTGTGTGTGTCTCCAGTCACGTAACAGGCCCTGGTGCCTCCAGCTGCTTTCTGAGCAGGGCAACTCTCCTATTTTCACCCTTTTATGCCTCCCTCACTTCTACCTGTTGGTTTTCTTGAGCCACGGATACAACTGAATCCATTAGGATTTGTCTTTGGTGTACTTCCTCTCTGGGGACTATTCCTGGAATGGATCAAGGGACTAATGATCTCATAGTTGGGTCCCTTTGACCCCAGAAATCAATCAGTCAATCAATCAGTCAATCAATCAGTCCGTCCATCCATCCATCCATCCATCCATCCATCCATCCATCCACCCATCCATCAATATTTTGTCGCACCAGTATTCAGTTAAAGTGAATATAAATTGCGTGTCCCCATAGCTATATCCCATAACTTACAAATGGACAAACATCCCATAGTTTACTGTTTTCTGCATTAAGTTACAAACAGTTTAGGGTGTTGGCTGAGCAAGACCATTGCACTTCTGATTTTCCTGTATACAAGGTTAACGTGGTTTCCCCATTGAAGACTGCTCTCCAAGTGCAGACCGAGGAATTTAGTTTTCATTGTATACGCATAAAATTCCACAAATATTTCTTAAACATCTGTGGTATGCGTTGCCTGCTTTGAACTACAGTACCTGTGATCTTGTGGTACTGCTTTTTAGGCTCTGATTACTAAAATATTTAGTCAACTCTGATGTCTCATGTGTTGAAAAAAGTTATTTCTTCTTCATTGTCCCTATGAAACAGCAGAGAGATATCATCAATGTAAGTAATTATATGGGATTTATAAGGCTGTGCAGTGTCATTTGCTTATACAAGAAAAAGAAATGCCGTGCTTATATTTAGAAATGTTGGGGAAATAACAACAACAATAATGCTGCACAGTTCCGTACTGAATACCGTCTCACGTTGCATTTGAAAGTGCAGTATTCAGCTCACTTCACAGAATTTTAACTTCCTTGTTGCTTAAGGTGAATGCACTCCTATGAATAAAATGATGCCTTGTTCCTATTATTTGTATATCTCAACAAAAGTGCAGTAAACAGAATGATTCACATTTAGTTGCCCTATTCAATACAAAAGGGCACTGAAATGGAGCTAAATCACTCACGTGAATCCAATAACTAACTACATTAAAATAATATAAACTGCTTAAGTACTTATCAATTCCTGTAGTACGCCATACTTATGCAGAGGCGTATTCCTTACTAATGAGATGAGATTTATTGTGGCAGTGCAGTAGACACCGTTCACTCAAAAATATGAAACACAAACACAAAAAGACACAAGGTATGGGAAAGGGTAGATGCCATTTAGTTCAGTCACTTTCTTTCTCTGGACTGTCATGCATCTTTGGAAGAGTCACTGGATTTGCCCAAGGATATAATTATATTTTCTGTATTAGTTCCTACACACACTTATTTTTTCCATGCTTCTTTGACAACCATTTCCGTGTGGTGTAGAACATTACTCGACTTCTTTGGCATTATTTGTACCATTCCTTCTTCAAACAGTTCATGAATTTCTGTCACAGTGAAGCTTTTGTTATTTGTTGTCAAGTAATGTTTGATCTGCAGTCAGATCATTTTGATGGAATTGATGTGGCAGTGGTATAGGGGACACTTGAGAACTTTGTGACCGTGTTCTTCAGCCACCTCGTTGACAACATACTGTTGAAACTGTGGCTTTTTTACTAGTTACAGGTGCTCTTCCTACTTAAATCAACCTGAACTGCACATTGTGGCATTTGAACCATTCAACAACGTTGGCTGTTTGAACCATTCAACAAAGCTGGCTGTTTTTCGTTGCCATCGTTGGAGCTTTATCTTTAAAAACTGAATGGTATGGACCTTGTCGATTACAATGACGTATAGCTGATTTATGTATTACGATAGTTGCCCTTTGAACCACTTCAAAAATCTATTATGATTAATCTCCTGATGGTAATCGCTTATTTTCCTTGATCTATAAACAGGGAGACAGTTCGGTACGAAACCATATGAATTTCCAGCCTGCAAGAAAATAACTCTTGCCACTTTCCTTTGGGAACAGCTGAACTTCCATATATACTATCACCTGTCCAGTATTTGTGATGGAATGACTGGCATTTATCTACATTTCATTGGATCACACAATGTTTTCAAACTTCATGGTTTTCAAACAACGTGGTTCGCAGAAGAGCTTCTGTAAAGTTTGGAAGGTAGGAGACGAGATACTGGCAGAAGTAAAGCTGTGAGTACCGGGCGTGAGTCGTGCTTCGGTAGCTCAGATGGTAGAGCACTTGCCCGCGAAAGGCAAAGGTCCCGAGTTCGAGTCTCGGTCGGGCACACAGTTTTACTCTGCCAGGAAGTTTCATATCAGCGCACACTCCGCTGCAGAGTGAAAATCTCATTCTGGAAACATCCCCCAGGCTGTGGCTAAGCCATGTCTCCGCTATATCCTTTCTTTCAGGAGTGCTAGTTCTGCTAGGTTCACAGAAGAGCTTCTGTAAAGTTTGGAAGGTAGGAGACAAGATACTGGCAGAAGTAAAGCTGTGAGTACCGGGCATGAGTCGTGCTGTGGTAGCTCAGATGGTAGAGCACTTGCCCGCGAAAGGCAATGGTCCCGAGTTCGAGTCTCGGTCGGCCACACAGTTTTAATCTGCCAGGAAGTTTCATCATGTTAATAATGTTTCTAAAAAGTTGACAATGCCATGAAACAATGTTGCCTCTCTCCATTATAATTTTGGGTCCAACAACTGTTAACATAGAAGTCTTGGTGCCTCTGATTAATTCTGCCTCACAAAGAGTAACACACAGTTTTTTATTTTTTTTTATAGTTACATGTTCTATTCACTCTTAATATTGTTTCTTACTCTTTGTTCTGGCCACCTCTTTTTATCAGGTGTCCATAGCTGAGATGAACCAGCCCCTTCATGTTCTGCATAGTGTTTTTCTTTTCAAACTTCGACAACAGAGTTTGTATATATCTCCAGAGTTTCTGCAGTTCTTTTGGCTACCTTCATTAGGGGCAGTAGCGTTTCACCTCCTTCTCGTGCTGTTGTCATGCTGAGCACACAGTCTCACATATCTGATCATGCAAAACGTGACCAGATCACTGAACTTTCCATTATCAACTACATTTCTGTGCACACTTCTGCTCCAGGCTTCAGACATTCTATAGCACAAAATAAACAAGCCACACAGAGAGGAAAAAAGGCACTCAACAGAATGGGTCACAGCTGTTAGGTTACCAACCACAATCATCATTTACAACTGGTTATAGTAGCAAACAGGTTCTGTGGTTGGCTGCTGGTATGATAGCAGCCTTGTAAACAGCTAGACGTCAGTCACTTTGTTATTCTGATCCAACTATAGTCATGATGTTGGTGGTACTAGTAGTAGTAGTAGTAGTAGTAGTAGTAGTAGTATAGCTACCCAGGTTGTACTAATTACTATCTTACACCAGAAATCGATTATCTGAGTTGTAAATCATGTACTTCAGTGGGATGATCCACTGATACAATGTGTGTGTGTGTGTGTGTGTGTGTGTGTGTGTGTGTGTGTCACACCGCAGACAGTAAGGCAGCTCAAATATGCAGCTCATACTTGAAGTAACAGGCACCCATGTAAACATATGTACACTTTGTGAAGCTGTATCAGTGAATTTTTGAAGATTTTATTTTCTAATTACTGCTTGGAATAATGGTTTCCTCCAGAATGCAGGTCAGAATATTTTTCTTTGTTTGAATAAATTTATAGTTGTTGTTGTGGTCTTCAGTCCAAAGACTGGTTTGATGCAGCTTTCCATGCTACTCTATCCTGTGCAAGCCTCTACATCTCCAATTAACTGCTGCAACCTACTTCCTTCTGAATCTGCTTAGTGTATTCATCTCTTGGTGTCCCTCTATGATTTTTACCCTCCATGCTTCCTCCAGGACTAAATTGATGATCCCTTGACGCCACAGAACATGCCCTACCAACTGATCCCTTCTTCTAGTCAAGTTGTGCCACAAGTTCCTCTCCTCCCCAATTCTGTTCAGTACCTCCTCACTAGTTACGTGATCTACCCATCTAATCTTCAGCATTCTTCTGTAGCACCCAATTTCAAAAGCTGCTGTGTCCTTCTTGTCTAAACTGTTTTATCACCCAAGTTTCACATTCATACATGGCTACACTCCATACAAATACTTTCAGAAACGACTTCCTGACACTTAGATCTATACTCGATGTTAACAAATTTCTCTTCTTCAGGAATGCTTTCCTTGCCATTGCCAGTCTACATTTTATATCCTCTCTACTTTGACCATCCTCAGTTATTTTGCTGCCCTTAGCAAAATTCATCTACTGCTTTAAGTGTCTCATTTCCTAATCTAATTCCCTCAGCTTCACCTGACTTAATTTGACTACATTCCATTATCTCATCTTGCTTTTGTTGATTTTCATCTTATATCTTCCTTTCAAGAAACTGTCCATTCTCTTCAACAGTTCTTCCAAGTCCTTGCTGTTTCTGACAGAATTACAATGTCATCAGCAAACTTCAAGGTTTTTATTTCTTCTCTCTGGATTTTAATTCCTGCTCCAAAAAAAATTTTTTTTGTTTCCTTTACTGCTTGTTCAGTGTACAGATTGAATAACATTGGGGATGGGCTACAACACTGTCTCACTCCCTTCTCAACCATTGCTTCCCTTTTGTGCCTCTCGACTGTTATAACTGCCTTCTGCTTTCTATACAAATTGTAAATAGCCTTTCACTCCCTGTATTTTACCCCTGTCCCCTTCAGAATTTGAAAGAGAGTATTCCAGTCAACATTGTCAAAAGCTTTCTCTAAGTCTACAAATTCTATAAATGTAGGTTTGCCTTTCCTTAATCTAGCTTCTAAGATACGTCGTAAGGTCAGTATTGCCTCGCGTGTTCCTACATTTCTTCGGAATCCAAACTGATCTTCCCCCAAGGTTGGCTTCTACCACTTTTTCCATTCATCTCCAAAGAATTCGTTTTAGTATTTTGCAGCCATGACTTATTAAACTGATAGTGTGGTAAATCTCACACCTGTCAGCACTTGCTTTCTTTGGGCTTGGAATTACTATATTATTTCAGGAAGTCTAAGGGTATTTCTCCTGTCTCTTACATCTTGCCCACCAGATGGAATATCTGGACTGGTTTACCATTTCGAGCTCTTGATATTCATACATGTGGTTCCCTTTTCTCCAAAGGTCTCTTTAATTTTTATGTAGGCAAAATCTGTCTTGCCCCTAGTGATTCATGCTTCTACATCCTTGCATTTGTTCTCTAGCCATTCCCGCTTAGCTGTTTTGCACTTCCTGCTGATCTCATTTTTGAGACGTTTGTATTCTTTTTCGCCAACTTCATTTACTGTGTTTTTATATTTTCTCCTTACATCAGTTAGATTCAATACCTCGTGTTACCCAAGGTTTTCTACTAGCCATCGTCTTTTTACCTACTTGATCCTCTACTGCCTTCACTATTTCATCTCTCAAAGCTATCCATTCTTCTTCTACTGTATTCCTTTCCTATCTTGTCAATTGTTCCCTAATGCTCCCCCTGAAACTCTCAACAGCCTCCGGTTCTTTCAGTTTATCCAGATCCCATCACCTTAAATTCCTATCTTTCTGCAGTTTCTTCAGTTTTAACCTACAGTTGATAATCAATGGATTGTGGTCAGAGTCCACATCTGCCCTGGAAATGTCTTACAATTTAAAACGTGGTTCCTAAAACTCTTTCCTACCATTATATAATCATTCTGAAACCTTCCGGTATGTGCAGGTCTCTTCCATGTACACAACCTTCTTTCATGATTCTTAAACAAAGTGTCAGCAATTAAGTTATGCTCTGTGCCAAACTCTACCAGGCAGCTTCCTCTTTCATTCCTTACACCCAGTCCATATTTACCTCCCACTTTTCATTCTCTTCCTTCTCCTACTGTTGAATTCCAGTCCCCCATCACGATTAAATGTTTGTATCCCTTAACTATTTGAATAATTTCTTTTATTTCATCCTACATTTCTTCAATTTCTTCGTCATCTGTGGAGCTAGTTGGCATATAAACTTGTACTACTGTGGTAGGCGTGGGCTTTGTGTCAATCTTGGCTACAATAATGGGTTCACTATGCTGTTCGTAGTAGCTTATTCACAACCCTGTTTATTTAAATTCATTATTAAACCTATTCTTGCATTACCCCTATTTGATTTTGTATTTAGAATCCTATATTCACCTGAGCAGAAGTGTGTTCCTCCTGCCACCAAACTTCACTAATTCCTACTATATCTAACTTTTAATCTATCCATTTCCCATTTTAAATTTTGTATCCTAACTGCCTGATTAAGGGATCTGTGACATTCCATGCTCCACTCTGTAGAACACCAGTTTCGTTTCTCCTGATAACAATGTTGTCCTGAGTAGTCCCCACCCGGAGATCCGAATGGGGGACTGTTTTATATCTGGAATATTTTACCCAAGAAGATGCCGTCATCATTTAACCATATTAATTGGTAGTACGTTAAGTATTTAGGAAACTTGTTGTGGTCATAAGAAGAATAATGATGGTTCATTTATCAGTCATGAATGTAAAATTAAGATTCCCTTTTGCTCATTGGTTTTTTTTTTTTTTTTTCCAATTGTGCAGGGATTTCCTCTTATCCTTTTACATGTCCATTCTGATAATTTGCCTTTCAGTAAATTTTAATATTACCCTTTCACTCTGTAATACTACATACATGAATTACCCAAATAGAAATTTAATTTCTCAATAAATATTTTAAAATCTTTCACAATTAAATAATGTCAATATGACATCATTTAATAACTTTGTCATACAGCTTGCATGTAACAAATCAGAAGTCTGTTCTTGAATAAGGCATGAAATGAAGTGAACAATTTCAGCATGATACATATTAGTCATTCAACAAATATAATCAAAATGGATAGATAAAAAATCTACTCACCAAGCGGTGGCAGGGGAACACACACAAAAGGGTTTAACTTTTACAAGTTTTCAGAGCCAGGGGCTCTTTCTTGTGGCAGAAGAGTTGAAGGGGAAGAAAGAGGGGTGAATGAAAAGGTCTGGAGAGGTTTAGGGAAAGAGTTATAGTTCAGAAAAGTCACCCAGAACCTCAGGTTAGGGAAGACTTGCTGGCTGGGATGAGAAGGAAAGACTGATTGTTGGAGACTGCCAACTGTTTAAGGCAGTGTTCAGTGTCAAGTTTGCTGTTGGAAAGGTTTTGGAATTGGGGTGCAAAATGATATTTCCAGTTGACATTACATGTAAAGGAAAGTAGGTCCTTCACCAAAGCAGCATGGTTAAATGCAGGTTTAGTGCTGAAAATGAGACACTTGGATAATGCAGATAATTCATCGGGGAGAGTGCTTTGGATGAGAGGTTGAGAACACTACTGGTGTGACTGGTTCTTGTGATTATGCATTATTACTGATCTGGGAGGCAGTGGTGAAGGCTGTGGGATGTTAAGGACATTGGCCAAGCTTGGTTTGTATGAGAGGAGTGGTGGTTGATGTTGTGGGTTGATGTTGTGGCTATTTGGGGAGCTGCAGAGGGACAGGAAGGGAAACACCACTGTTGTAGTTCAGGAGAAGGTGGGATAGCCTTTTGAGGTGAAGTCTGGCATGTTGTTGCAGTCTGAAGTTGGCTTGGTGGGTGATACCATTCAAGGAAACATGAGGGGCAGATAACTCTAGGATTTTGTAGAAAGAGAGAAGTCTGATGCAGTGGATACTGGCAGATGAGGTATATAGGTCCAGTTTAGTTGGGTAAGTGCAAGAAGTTGCTGTATTTGAAACTGTAAAAGAGGCTGGTGTAGAGTAGGATTACACCCAGAAACAGAGACTTTCAGCATTAGAACTTTGGGAGTAACTCTAAGGGACAAGAAGATTTGAAGAATCAGAATGTGGGGCCTTAATTTTTTTAGTGCAAAAGCATGTTTTCGAAAAGCATGGATGTAATATGTGATGGTATTCATCACAGCAAGAGAGGACGGTTTAGAGTATTAGAAATGGTGGGAGTGGCAAAACGAGAGGCAGAGGGTGGAAAAAAGATAGAAAAATGGAAGAAAAACAGGGAGAAAAATCAGAAAAATTCACATGAAGATCATGAGAACAGGCAATGGTTAACAAGAGGCAATGAGTGGGTGAGAAATTCTTGCCACAAGATTGTTCTGTATGATCCAAAAAAATGATTGAGGAAAAAAAAAAAGAAAATGAGCAAGTAAGAAAAGTTGTGAAAGGAGACAAAATTTTAAAAACTAGCCAGACGGAAAGAGAAAGTCACAGGAGATAATGTAAACTACTTTGCTTGGCAAATAAAGTAATTTAGGAGATGGCAGTAAAAGTCGATCAGAGCTTTTTGATAGGAGAGGGGAAAAAACGGGGGGAAAAAACACAAAAACCTGAAAGAATTGCTTAGAAACAGGGCAAGTGAAGGGCAGGAAAGAAAATAGCTTCGGTGAAAGATGGTTGGGAGAATACCCTGCAGTGTAGTGAACTGTAGGCAATTTCATGAATAACAGTGGAATTCTTATATGCAAATTCGCGAATAACAATGGGCCCGTCCGTGTGCACAAAAACCAGTACTAGAAAAGATGTAGGGGCAAAGTGTGGATTAATCTGGGAGGCACAGATACGTAAATGGTAGGAATACTAGCACGAAAGGTAGAAAAGGGATGGTAGTTTGAACAAGACAGATGACAATGAAGACTGACGAGAGGGTTACACATGAAGAAATGGTGGCTGTGTGTGATAATATAACAAAAAAATCAGTTATTGATAATATAATGTGCCCAAACTCTTTGTCTTTAAATATGTCTGCTTGTGTCTGTATATGTGTGGATGGATATGTGTGTGTGTGCGACTGTATACCCGTCCTTTTTTCCCCCTAAGGTAAGTCTTTCCGCTCCCGGGATTGGAATGACTCCTTACCCTCTCCCCTAAAACCCACATCCTTTCGTCTTTCCCTCTCCTTCCCTCTTTCCTGATGAGGCAACAGTTTGTTGCGAAAGCTTGAATTTTGTGTGTATGTTTGTGTTTGTTTGTGTGTCTATCGACCTGCCAGCGCTTTCATTTGGTAAGTCACATCATCTTTGTTTTTAGATATATAATGTAAATGGATAGACAAAAGATCTACTCACCAAATGGTGGTGGGGCAGCACACACACACAAAAGGGTTTAACTTTTAAAAGTTTTTGGAGCCAGTGGCTCCTTCTTCTCGCAGACGAGTTGAAGGGGAAGGAAGAGGGGTGAAGGAAAGGGACTGGAGAGGTTTGGGAAAGGGGTACAGTTCAGAAAAGTCACCACAAACCCCTGGGTCAGGGGAGACTCGCTGGATGGGATGAGAAGGAAGTCCTCAACAATCAGTCTTTCCTTCTCATCCTATCCAGTAAATCTCCCCTGACTGGGTGTTCTGGGTGGCTTCTCTGAACTGTACCCCTTTCCCTAAACATCCCCATTCCTTTTCCTTCCTTCACTCCTCCTCCCCCTTCCTCTTTGACTCTTCTACCAGAAGAAGGAGCCACTGGCTCCAAAAGCTTGTAAAGTTAAAGCCTTCTGTTTGTGTGTTCTGCTGTCACCACTTTCTAAGTAGATTTTTTTATCTATCCATTTCCATTATTATCAATAGCTGATTATTTTTGTTGTTATATTAACAACTATAATCAGCGTTTGAAAATATAAGAAATAGTATAGATAAAAAATCTGCTTATCAAGCAGCGGCAGGAAAAGCACACGAAAAGATGTGGTAACACATAAGCATACAGAGTAGCTCCCGGCAGAAGGCTCAATGAGAGAGGAGGAAGGAAAAGGAATGGTGAGATTTAGGAATTGTATAGAGTTATAAAAAAGTTGTCCATAACCATGCATCAAGGAGAACTTATTGGATGATTTTTAAGATCAGGCAACTGTCCATCCAATGCAGATAATGATAACTGTGGGACACACAGATATATCAGTGTAAGATCCAAAGAAGTCCCTCCTGCAGATGAGAGTATCAGAATTTAGTGGTTAAATACCGAAGATTTCGCTACAAAGTGCCAGAGTTCAAGGTGCTCCTGAAAACACTGAAGTTTACATAATTTTAGACCCATTAACCAAAGTTTTAGTAGTGAGATCTTTGAAGAAAATTTACATGAAATCTGGAAGTATAGTGACATGAGAAATGGAAGTGATGTATTTGTTGCAGTAGATAAGACACTCAAATCCATCAAGGTGGTTAGATGGAAGTTGAAACTGCATGCAATATTGTTTGGGCAAGACTCAGTATCAAGTGTGGGCAAAAAATTACAATACAATCCTTTTACTGACCACCAGATTCTCCTCATGATGTAATTGAATACTTTAGAGGAACCCCCAGCTCACTTGTACATAAGTACCCTAATGATACTGTAATCATTGGAGGAGACTTTAATCTTCTAACAATCAGTTGGAATAATTATAGTTTTGGTAGTGGTGGTCATGATGAGACATCCTGTGAAACATTGCTTCACGTCTTCTCTGAAAACTACCTAGAATGGATAGTTCAGAACTCCACACATGAGGTAAACGTATTAGGTCAATGGCAACAAACAGACCTTACCTCTTTGAGGAAGTCCACATCAAATCAGTGACCATGAGCCAGTTACAGCAACAATGAAAACCAAAACACAAAGGGCAATTAAAACAAGCAGAAAGATTTGTATGTTCAGTTAGCTAGACAGAGAACCAATAGTGCCATACCAAAATGAGGAACGTGAAATGTTTAGCTCAGGGCAGGAGCATGTAGAAGAAGTGACTCAAGTTCAAAAGAATAGTTGATCATGCTGTGAGCCTAGTAGGACAATTCGTAATTGGAGAGATCCTCCTTGGTACACAGTCACTGTAAAGAAACCTTTAAAGTAACAGACTACTGCATAACAGGAATAAAACAAAACACAGAGTTATAGATATGGAGATGCTGAATGAACCACATTTCACAGTCAAGAGAACGATGTGTGAAGCTTTCAGTGACTACTGTAGCATAATATTGTCAAATGAACTTCCATAAAACCCAAAGAAATGCTGGTTATATGTAAAGGCTGTTAGTGGCACCAAAGTTAGTGTCCAGTCCCTAGAAGGAGGAGACTGGAATTGAAATTTAAGGTAGCAAAGCAAAAGCTGAAATGCTTAACTCCATTTTTAAATGTTACTTTACAGAGGAAAATGCAGCAGAATTACCCCAACTTAATTCTTGTACCACTGAAAAGATGAGTGGAATAGATATTAGTGTCAGTGGCATTGAGAAACAGCTGAAGTCATTAAAATTGAACGAAGACCCGGTGCCCGATGGAATAACTATCAGTTTCTTTACCCAATTAGCAGCTGAATTATCCCCTCTGTAAACTATAAACTCTTGTAGAGCCCTCGAACAAAAAACTGTGCCCAGTAGTTGGAAGAAAGCAAAGGTCACACCTGTCTACAAGAAGGGTAACAGAAGTGATCCACCAAACTACTGTCCAATAACCTTGACATAGATTTGTTGTAGAATCATAGAACATATTCTGAGCTCAAATACGAGGGCTATCCACAAAGTACATTACGTTTTGGAATTAAAAATAAATAAAGTATTGGAAATTTTGTTTATTATATACAGATGAAAGCCACACTTAAATACTACTTTTCTACATAGTTGCCATTTAAATTAAGGCACTTATTGTAGCAATGGACGAGCTTGGAAATTCCTTCGTCGTAAAATTCGGCCGCCTGCGCCTTCAACCACGTGGTTACCTCTTCTTGAAGCTGTGCGTCATCATCAAAACACTGCATAGCCAACCACTTCTTCATTGCTGGGAATAAGTGGAAGTCGCTCGGTGCCAGGTCGGGACTGTACGGCGGATGAGGAAACAACTCCCACTTAAAAGATTCGAGAACTTCACGAGTGGCATTTGCCGTGTGGGCCCGGGCGTTGTCATGAATCAGCAAGATCTTTGAGCCCAACTTTCCCCTGCGCTTGTTTTGTATTGCTCTTCTGAAGTTGTGCAGAGTTTGGCAATACCTTTGAGAGTTTATTGTAGTGCCTCTTTCCAGGAAATCCACAAAAATCACACCTGTCCCGAAAGACAGTCGCCATCACCTTCCTTGCCGACATTGTCTGCATGCATTTCTTGGGTTTTTGGGGGAATTTGTGTGCCCCCACTGCATTGACTGCAATTTTGTCTCGCAGTTCACATGCTTAACCCATGTTTCGTCACCAGTAACGATGCGATCGAGTAATGAGTCGCCATCTTTTTCGTAAGCGTCCAAAAACGTTAACGCTGCAGCCATTCGCTGATTTTTGTGAATCTCTGTCAAGATTTTTGGTATCCATCTTGCACAAAACTTGTGGTGACCAAGCTTTTCGGTAATGATTTCGTGCAACAAACTTCGTGAAATTTGTGGAAAACTCATAGAGTGTTCCGTTATTGTGAAATTACGGTTTTCACGGACCGCGGCGTCGACTTTTTCGACAAGTTCGGCAGTCACTTTGCTGCGTCTTCCACTTCACTCTTCGTCATGAACGTTAGTTAGGCCATTTTTAAATTTTATGACCCATTGACGCATTCCACCTTCAGTGATTATGTGGTCCCCATACACTTCACAAAGCTACCGATAGATTTCTATCGGTGTACAGTTTTTTGCAGTCAGAAACCTTATTACAGCACGCACTTCACACTTCGCGGCATTTTCAATTAATGCTGACATTTCAAACGGTCACAGTAACTCAACGGAGTACAGCAAGAACCTCTCACTAGCACGGCAGGATGCCAACTGAGCGGCGGAATGCCATGACACCAAGATGGCTGCGCTAGCCCCGCCCCTAACGGACACAAAAGAAAACGTAATGTCCTTTGTGGATAGCCCTCATATAAGGAGGTATATTAAACAGAATGACTACCTTCTTGCCAACTAGCATGGATTTCGAAAACATAGATTATGTGAAACCCAGCTTGCACTTTTCTCACATGACGTCCTGAAAGGCATGGCTCAACAGTCAGGTAGATGCAGTATTTCCAGATTTCCAAAAAGCATTTGACTCAGTACCACTCCTATACTAATCAAAAGTATGATCATATGGCGTATCAGACAACATATGACTGGATTGAGGATTTCTTGGTAGGGAGGATGAAGCATATTATCTTAGATTTAGAGTCGTCATCAGATGTAGAAGTAACTTTGGATGTACTCGAGGGAAGTGTGTTGGGTCCCTTGCTGCTCATATTGTATACTAATGATCTTGCAGACAATATTAATAGTAACTCAAGACGTTTTGCAAAAGATGCTATTATCTACAATGAAATACAGTCTGAACAAAGGTGAACAAATATTCAGTGAGACCTTGATAAGATTTCAAAGTTTTGCGATGATTGGCAGCTTGCATTAACTATTCAAATATGTAGAATTTTGTCCTTCACAAAAAGAAGAAAATGTAGTATCATATAAATATAATATCAGTGAGTCACAGTTGTGATCTGTAAACTTTTACATATACTCTAATGTGAAACTTAGCAGGGACATGAAGTGGGGTGATCACATAGGCTCTATCATGTGTAAAGCAGGTAGCAGACTTCAGTTTATTGTAGAATACTAGAGAAATGCTGTCAGTCTACAAAGGAGGTTGCTAACAAATCATTTGTGCGACCCATCCTTGAACATTACTCAAGTATGTGGAACCCATACCAGACAGAACGGTCTTTATTTGAGTCATCTTGTCTTCTGACTGGTTTGATGTGACCTGCCACAAATTCCTCTCCTGTACCAACCTCTTCATGTCAGAGTAGCACTTGCAACCTACGTCCTCAATTGTTTGCTGGATGTATTCCAATTCTGTCTTCCTCTACAGTTTCTGCACTCTAGTAACATCGAAGTCATTGCCTGTTGCCTTAGGAGATGTCCTATCATCCTTTCCCTTCTTCTTGTCAGTGTTATCCACATATTCCTTCCCTCTCTGATTCTGCGCAGGACCTCCTCATTCCTTACTTTATCAATCCACCTCACTTTCAACATTCATCTGTTGCACCACATCTCAAATGCTTCGATTCCCTTCTGTTCCGGTTTTCCCACAGTCCATGTTTCACTACCATACAATACTGTACTCTAAACGTACATTCTCAGAAATTTTTTCCTCAAGTTACGGCCAATTTTTGATACTAGTAAATGTCTCTTGGCCAGGAATGCCCTTTTTGCAAGTGCTTGTCTGCTTTTGATGTCCTCCTTGCTCTGTCCATCATTGGTTATTTTGCTGCCTAGGTAGCAGAATTCCTTAACTTCATGTACTTGATGACCATCAATCCTAATGTTAAGTTTCCTGCTATTCTCATTTCCGCTACTTCTCATTACTTTCACCTAACTTCTATTTACTCTCAATCTACATTCTGTACACATTAGACTGTTCATTCCATTTCACAGATCATGTAATTCTTCTTCACTTTCACTCAAGATAGCAATGTCATCAGTGAATCATATCATTGATATCCTTTCACCTTGAATTTTAGTTCCACTCTTGAACCTTTCTTTTATTTCCATCATTGCTTCTTCAATACATAGATTGAACAGTAGGTGTGAAAGACTACATACCTGTCTTACATTTTTCTTAATCCGAGCACTTCGTTCTTGTTTGTCCACTCTTATTATTCTCTCTTGGCTCTTGTACATATTATATATCACCTGTCTGTCCCTATAGCTTACCCCTATTTTTCTCAGGATTTCGATCATATTGCACCATTTTACATTGTCGAATACATTTTACAGGTTGACAAAGCTTACGAATGTGTCTTGAATTTTCTTTAGTCTTGTGGTCATTATCAACTGCAAAGTCAGAATTGCCTCTCTGGTGCCTTTACTTTTCCTGAAGCCAAACTGATCATAATCTAACTCATCATCTAATTTCTTTTCCATTCTTCTGTTTATCATTCTTGTCATCAACTTGAATGTGTGAGCTGTTAAACTGATTGTGCAATAATTCTCACACTTGTCAGCTCTTGCAGTCTTCGGAATTGTGTGGATGATATTTTTCCGAAAGTCAGATGGTATGTCACCAGACTCATACATTCTACACACCAATGTGAATAGTCATTTTGTCGCCACTTGCCCCAATGATATTAGAAATTCTGATGGAATGTTATCGATCCCTTCTACCTTATTTGATCTTAAGTCCTTCAAAGCTCTCTTTAATTCTGATTCTTATACTGGATCCCCTATCTCTTCTAAATCCACTTCTATTTCTTCTTCTATCACATCAGACAAATCTTCCCCCTCAGAGAGGCCTTCAATGTACTCTTTCCACCTATCTGCTCTCTCCTCTCAATTTGACAGTGGAATTCCCGTTGCATTCTTAATGTTACCACCCTTGCTTTTAATTTCACCAAAGATTGTTTTGACCGTCCTATATACTCCGTCAGTCCTTCCGACAATCATTTCTTTTTCGATTTTTCCTGCTACCATTTCGTCTTAGCTTCCCTGCACTTCCTATTTAATTCATTACTCAGCGACTTGTATTTTATTCATAAATTTTTCTGAACATTTTTGCACTTCCTTCTTTCATCGATCAACTGAATTATTTCTTCTGTTACCCATGGTTACTTTGCAGCTACCTTCTTTGTAACTATGTTTTTCTTTCCAGCTTCTGTGATGCCTTTTTTAGAGACATCCATTCCTGTTCAACCGTGCTGTATCTATGGCCTTAGAGAACTTCAAGCATATCTCGTCATTCCTTAGTGCTTCTGTATCCTGCCTCTTTGCATATTGATTCTTCCTGCATAATTTCTTAAACTACAACCTACTCTTAATCACTACTAAATTGCGATCTGAGTTTATATGTGCTCCTGGGTAAGCCCTGAAATCCAGTATCTGATTCGGAATCTCTGCCTGACCATGATGTACTCTAAGTGAAATCTTCTCCAAGTATATCACCTCCTCTTGTGATTCTTGAACAGAATATTCGCTATTACTATCTGAAATTTATTACAGAACTCAATTAATCTTTCTGCTCTCTCATTCCTTGTCCCAAGCCCATATTCTCCTGTAGGCTTTCCTTCTACTCCTCCTACAACTGCATTCCAATCCCCCAAGGCCATTAAATTTTCATGTCCTTTTATGTACTGCATACCTTTTCAGTATCCTCGTATACTTTCTCTATCTCTTCATCTTCAGACTTCGACATTGGCATGTATACCCATAATATTGTTGTCAGTATTGCCTTGCTATCGATTCTGATCAGAACAATGCTATCACTGAATTGTTCACAGTAACTTAATCTCTGCCCTACGTTCCTATTCATAATGAATCCTACTTCCATTACCATTATGTCATTTGCTGCTGCTGTTGAAAGTATCCTTTACTCATCCGACCAGAATTACTTGTCATTTCACTTCACTGATCCCTACTATATCTAGGCTGAGCCTTTGCATTACCCTTTTCAGATTTTCTAGCTTCTCTACCATGTTCAAGCTTCTGACATTCCACGCCCCGGCTCATAGAACGTTATCCGTTTGTTGATTATTCAATCTTTTTCTCATGGTCATCTCCCCCTTGGCTGCTCCCTCCCAGAGATTTGAATGTGGGACTATTCTGGAATCTTTTGCCAATGAATAAATCATCATGACACTTTTTCAATTACAGGCCACATGTCCTGTGGATATATGTTGTATGTCTTTAATGCAGTGGTCTCCATTGCCTTCTGCATCATCATGCCGTTGATCATTGCCAATTCTTCTGCCTTTAGGGGCAGTTTCCCATCCCAAGGACAAGAGTGTGCTTTGAACCTCTGTCTGCTCCTCCACCCTCTTTTGACAAGGCTGTTAGCAGAATGAGGGTGACTCCTTATGCCGGAAGTCTATGGCCGCCAATGCTGATTATTAATCAATACTTAAGCAGTGATGGGTTTCAAACCCAGAACTGATTATGTGTTGATTACTAATCAAAGACACTACCACTAGACCATGGGTAGCAGGGGATATTGAACTTATAAAGATAAGGGCAGCACAAAGGGTGACAGGTTTGTTTGAGTTGTGGGAGAATGTGACAGTGATGCTGAAGAAACAGAACTGGCAGATTCTTGAAAATAGGCATAAACTATCCTGAGAAAGTGTACTAACAAAGTTTCAAGAACTAGCTTATTTTATTCATTCATAGGCATCATTTACAAGATAGTAACAAAAAACTTAACAGCTGTATATGTGTGCATAAACAATTGACGTTAACACATTTAAACATGGAAATAGACATGAAGAACGAGCTGTATATGATGAATCATAGGAATATACAACTACTCCCCTACGCATTGCTCCCATAGGGATCAGAGGATTAGGTTAGATTAAGTACAGCATGCACAGAGGTATTTAAACAGTCACTTTTCCTGTGCTCCATACATGAATGTGACGGGGAAAATGCTAATAACCAGTACAGTGGGATATATCCTCTGCCATGTACTTCACATTGGTTTGTAGATATAGATGTTTATGGAATCGGAAGAAAAGAACGAGATTTGAAAAACTGAGAATTTAAAAGTGGAAGGAGTATTAAGCAAAACAGACAACTGGGGGAAAAAAAAGAGAGAGAAAGAGAGAGAGAGAGAGAGAGAGAGTGGAAAGGTAAGTGCATTCTGTGGTAGACAGGTGAAGAGCCAGGAAAATAGACAGGCCAGAAAATAAAAAAGTAAAAGGAAATGAAGAAAAGGAATAGCTATTGAAAAGAAATGCTGGGTCCAATAAAATTAAGGTAAATTTATGTCATGTGGTTGGCATAAACTGAGCACATGTTGGAAAGCCAGCTCCCAACTGCGGAGTTGTGGGGAAACTGGTGTCAGGAGGGAGAATCCAGATGATACGTAGGGTGAAACAGACAGTGAGTTCATCAGTTGTCGTGTTGAGGTCTGTGCTTTGCAACAGGATATTGTGTGTAGCCGGTATACACCCTGTGTCTATTCCCATTCATTCTAACTTATAACTTGGTAGACGGCCAGACAGTGTTTACTTAACAGTTGGTATGTGACATGTTGTTTCACATTGTTAAACATCATCCAGTCTTCTACAGTAACACACCTACCTCAAAGTCATTGGTTAGTATAAATAGGCATAGACAAAGGGCGTATACTGAAAACATAAAGTATCCTGTTGCAAAACACACTATACATGACAGTCATGACCTTGGTGCCTGTTTCATCACATGTGACATCTGGATTGTCTGGCCTGACATCAGTTTCTCAGAACTCCGCTGTGGGAACTGGCCTTGCATCATGTGCTTCATTCTCGCCACCCACCGGACTTAAATTTACATTGATTCCAGTGGTCTCAGCATTTCTTTTCAATAACTGTTCCCCTTCTTCACTCCCCTTTCCGTTTCTTTTCAGACCCCTCTATTTCCTCCCTCCTTCCCACCTGTCTACCATAGAATGCTTTCTGCTCTTATTAGTTTCTTCATATTGGTATTCAGTTATTTTATTTATTTATTTATTATTAATTTTTAGCTGACATATAATTAACACAGTGGAGTAAGATATCTATGACACTGAATTGCAGGATCTTGTGGCAGTTGCCCACTGTGGCATAATTTATGGTGGTGGCCAGCTCAGCATATGTTGTAGCTGCAGTGAAGATACTGCTTGAGGAATGTTGCATCATTCAGGGTCTCAAATTCAAACAAAAATAAAAATTTATGAAGAATATATTACTCTTGCTACTGTAGCACTTAAACAAAACTTTTTGAATATATGTTAGTTGACTTTAATATATGTTATATTGCTATAAAGGCATCTCAACTGTAATCACTTAGGCAGAAAGTACAGCAGTCTGGAGCTCTGCACTACTGGCCATTAAAATTGCTACACCAAGAAGAAATGCAGATGGTAAACGGGTATTCATTGGACAAATATATTATACTAGAACTGACATGTGATTACATTTTCACACAATTTGGGTACATTTTCACACAATTTGGGTGCATAGATCCTGAGAAATCAGTACCCAGAACAACCACCTCTGGCCGTAATAACGGCCTTGATACGCCTGGGCATTGAGTCAAACAGACCTTGGATGGCGTGTACAGGTACAGCTGCCCATGCAGCTTCGACAGTTCATCAAGAGTAGTGACTGGCGTATTGTGAAGAGCCAGTTGCTCGGCCACCATTGACCAGAATTTTTCAATTGGTGAGAGATCTGGAGAATGTGCTGGCCAAGGGCAGCAGTCGAACATTTTCTGTATCCAGAAAGGCATGTACAGGACCTGCAACATGCGGTCGTGCATTATCCTGCTGAAATGTAGGGTTTCGCAGGGATCGAATGAAGGTTAGAGCCACGAGTCGTAACACATCTGTAATGTAACGTCCACTGTTCAAAGTGCTGTCAATGTGAACAAGAGGTGACCGAGACGTAAACCAATGGCACCACATACCATCATGCCGGGTGATACGCTAGTATGGTGATGACGAATACGCGCTTCCAATGTGCGTTCACCGCGATGTCGCCAAACACGGATGCGACCATCATGATGCTGTAAACAGAACCTGAATTCATCCGAGAAAATGACGTTTTGCTATTCGTACACCCAGGTTCGTCGTTGAAAACGCCATTGCAGGTGCTCCTGTCTGTGATGCAGCGTCACCGGTAACCGCAGCCATGGTCTCCGAGCTGATAGTCCATGCTGCTGCAAACGTCATAAACTGTTTGTGCAGATGGTTGTTGTTTTGCAAACGTCCCCATCTGTTGACTCAGGGATCAAGACGTGGCTGCACGATCCGTTACAGACATGCGGATAAGATGCCTGTCATCTCGACTGCTAGTGATACGAGGCCATTGGGATCCAGCACAGCATTCCATATTACCCTCCTGAACCCACTGATTCCATATTCTGCTAACAGTCATTGGATCTCAACCAACATAAGCAACAATGTCGCAATACAATAAACCGCAATCGCGATAGGCTACGATCCGACCTTTATCAAAGTCGGAAACGTGATGGTACGCATTTCTCCTCCTTACATGAGGCATCACAACAACATTTCACCATGCAACGCTGGTCATCTGCTGTTTGTGTATGAGAAATCGGTTGGAAACTTGCCTTATGTTAGCACATTGTAGGTGTCACCACCGGCGCCACCCTAGCGTGGATGCAATGAAAAGCTAATCATTTGCATATCACAGCATCTTCTTCCTGTTGGTTAAATTTCGCGTCTGTAGCACGTCATCTTTGTGGTGTATCAGTTTTAATGGCCAGTAGTGTAATGTCTTGCAGACTACAACTCTCAGATAAATCCAGGATAGTCCTTGCCAGAAGTATATGAATAAGACAAATACCGAAAAGCTCGGCTTGTGCTGTGATGCTTCATTATAAGATGAGCATCTTGAAGATATGTACTGTCATAGTGGCCCCTTATTAGTTAGAGGGCTCGCACGACTGACATGCTAGATGGGCTGCCGACCTCCTTTCAGGAGCATGGAGAGAGATGTTGCCAGCGGATATAAACAATAACAGGCTGTCCAAATAAACACAGAACTACTTCACCAGAAAACATGTGACCGTGCTCCACCAATTGTAACTCACAAGACTCGTGTAACACTCTGCCTACCCAGCTTCATAAGCATGCCCAGTCAGTCAGACCGGCAGTGTCTACCTACTGCTAGGAACAGCTCTGGCCAGTACTTACACTGGCCCTAGCATTGTATACACTTGCCGTAACATTGTAGTGGTTTGTTGTGTTTTATGATTGGTAGAGTAGATTTTGGTCAGTATTTTCTTCCATTCTCTTATTTCCTTATCTGGTCTGCCACCACAAGAGTTTTGGTTTTTTTTTGTTGTTCTTGCGTTTAAAACTTAGTGTATGCCAAGAAAGTGTTTTTCTTTAATTATAATAAAGCGTGTTAAAATTGACTGTTAGTTCTCTCCTGTCGACTGCAGAACATTGCAGTTATTGTCAACGAGGATAAAACTTTAATTTTCGAACGAAATGGCCTCCTCCGAGGAATTTCTTCAGTCCTTGGTGGATTCAGGCAGCGCTCACACGTTCAGAACTTCGCCTTCACTCACCAGTGTTGAAAGAGGTAGCTCATAGAGGTTCTTCAATTGCAAGTAAATTGAACACTTTGCACGTGGCTCCACCGACGTTTCCGCCTTTCGATACGTCTGTTGAACCATGGTCAAATTATGTCAAACAGTTGGAACAACATTTACTGGCACCACGTCTTGATACGGCTGTTTTCGCAGCTCGCTAATTGCCTAGCGCCAAAGGGCAGTCTCGTTGATCTGTTGGTCCATCCCGTGACAGGAAGTATTTCATCCGGCTTCCATCCTGTCCAGACTGTTTCCAGACTCACCAACGGTCAGAGTGCCTCCACTGGCGAGAAAGATGCACTGCTTGCAGCCAAACGGGCCATATCACCTTGGTGTGTCAGGCTTTGCAGAGACTTGGCATAGATGCCACACTTCCTGCGGACGCACAGGCTCGTCACAAATTGTCACCTCAGGACCTGGAAGCCTTGCATTCCATTGACGGCCAAGTATTCTCCATCATTCTCCAGTTGGGTTCCTGTTTTTTCCTTCCCTTGGCGGTCGCGCTTATTCCGGTGGCCTTCCAAATTGACATGGCATCATCTGTTTCTATTGTGGATGGTGCCACATGCCGACACTTGGGCTTGCCGGCTTTATCCCTGTACACATGCGCCTTGCGCAGTTTCAGTAATCACTCTATATCATTTGACGGTGTTTTTTACACACAAATCTCTTACAACGGTCATTCCTTCACTGCTCAGGTTTTGGTGGTCGGATCCCCCAGCACTACTAACCTTCTGGATGTGGACATTTTAGGTTGTCTGGGTATATCAGTGCAGGACGCAGTACAGGCAGTGTCAATTCCCTCATTGGATACCCTCCTTGCCCCGTTGCTCAGTGAATATGAAAAGATTTTCTCATCCTCCACACCAGGGGTGCAGGGTTTCACCATGCATGTTCAGCTACTTCCCTGTGCTGTTCCTCGTTTTTTTTTAAGGCCCGCCCGGTCCCCTTTGCTCTCCGAGACAGGCTCCAGGTGGAACTTCACCGCTTACAAGATGAAGGCATCATTTCTCCGGTCGAGCGCAGTCACTGGGCAATGCCTGTCATGATAGTTGAGAAGCCAAATGGTGCTTTACCCATCTGTGGCAATTTTAAGGTTACGGTCAGTTCTCAGTCCGTCTTCGATGTATATCCTGTCCCATCGGTGGATGACATACTCGCGCATCTTACGGGCTCAAACATTTTCGTCAAAATTGATTTGTGCAATGCTTATCTGCAGCTGCCGTTGGATGAGGAATCGCTGCAGATCCTAGTCATCAATACCCCATGTGGCCTTTACCGGTACAACTGCCTTCTGTTTGGCATTGCCCCCCCCCCCTCCTGCCATGCCCTGCCCCCCATTTTCCAACGTTATTTGGAACGAATCACAAACCAGGTGCCCAGTGTGGCCAATTATCTGGATGTTGTCATTGTCGGTTGTTCATCCGTGGTGGACCTCATGGACAAGGAGGATCAGCTGTTTCAGGTTTTTTTCTGAGGCTAACCTGCATTGCCGGAAGGAAAAGTGACTTTTTTACGCGAGAGGTCAGTTATCTCGGGTTCACGGTTGATGCCTACGGCCTACATGCCTCTAAGGAGTATGTCGGAACAATTCAAAACCTGCCTGCTCCCACCAATGTGAAACAACTGGAATCCATCCTCAGTCAAATCAACTACTATCAGTGTTCTATACCCCACGCCGCCGAGATTTCGGTGTCCCTGGTCAGGGTATTGCGCAAGGGGGGGCCCGTTGAGTTTGAGACATGGCATATGAGCAGGCTTTCACCACAGCATATGAGCAGGCTTTCACACGTCTCAAGTCAGCTCTCTACCACCCTCCTTGTCTGGCAACTTACAATCCTTCTCTTCCCCGCCAGTGCCTTGGACTAGGGCCTGGGTGCGGTCCTCTTGCAATTGCTCAACGGCGTTGAAAGGCCAGTGGCTTTTGCATCCAAAGAATTGCCCATGCTCAAACGAAATATAGTCAAATTGAAAAGGAAGCTTTGGCACTGGTTTTCACCCTGACAAAATTCTGTGATTTCATGTGTGATCGTCAATTCACTCTGCAGACCGACCAGAAACCTTTGGTTTCTTTGTTTCACCCGGATGCTGCAGTGCCCACCCAGACGGCATACCGCCTCCAACGTTGGATGCTCTTCATGGCAATGTTCAACTTTGATATTGTCTATCGCACCTCTGAATGGCATGCAAATGCCGATTTTCTGTCCAGTCTGTCTTCTGGGGCCGACCGTGAGTTTGACACCTCCCCCTTGGTTCGTTTCAATGTGGAACTGGATGTGGACGCAGCTCTGTTCGCACTTCTGTTGGATGCCGATGTGGTCTGGCGGGCAGCCACTCAGGATCAGACACTGCAAGCTCTCCACCACCAAATCACTGCAGGTTGGCTGACCAGCTGTCGTAGCATCTGTGATGCAGAGGTCCAGCAGTTTTGGGATCATCTGCACTGTCTCTTTTTCCGCAGTGGCGTCATCCTTTTTCATAGTGATTCGGATGTTCCCTGGGTGGTCATACCACATGCGTTGTGCTGCCCTGTCTTCAACATCCTCCACGCTGGCCATTTGGGCATTGTCCTCACCAAACAGCTGGCCCACCGACACCTTTATTGGCGCAGTTTGGATAAAGACATTGCCTCCCTCGTGTCAGCGTGCACCATGTGCCAAACATGGCCAGTAGCACCCCTTGCCAGTATTTTTCACGGCTGGATGCAGCTGCTCTGTGGGAACATCTCCATTTGGATTTCGCAGGGCCATTTCATGGTTCCCAGAGGCTCATACTGATAGACTCCGGATCGGGATACCCTTGTGTCTCCCACATGACTTCTGCTGAGACTATCAAAATTCTCTTTGCTGTTGAGGGACTCCTCAAAACTATTGTTATGGATAATGGTCCACAGTTTATGTCGACTGGGTTTAAGTAATTATGTGCTGCCCCTTTTCACCTTGCATCAAACAGCTGGGCAGAACGTTTTGAGCAGATGTTAAAGACCCAGCTCAATAAGCTGCTCAGCCATCATCCGCTGGAGGAGGCCGTGCTGCTTTTCTTGGCTACATACCATGTCACCCTGCCATGCTGGTTAAAGTCCAGTGAAGATACTTCACAGTTGACCATTCCCCTCTTGGTTATCTGTCCTGGTTTCCGAGGCTTCTCCCCCTCCTGCCCACATGCCGGCGCACTCCTTTCACGTCAGGCAGGAGGTCTGGGTGTGGATATTCTCTCATCCACGGGCACCAAGCTCTGTGGCCGGGCGATGGCGTCACTCCGGTGAGCAGATTGTTCCACCCTCCGCCGGCACCTCAACCAGCTCTGCCCCCATCTGGTGGACTAAGACGCCCCGGGGGAGCTGACAGTGCCTGTCGCCGGCCAACCTGTGGCGGAACCTCCACCTCAGCCTCTGTCTCCGCCACCAGCTGTCCATGCTGCGTCACCGCATCCTGCCCCTGCCGGCTATGAATCCATGGACGTCAACCAGGACGCCCCTACTCCTGTGGACATTTGTGGTGCTGGGGAATTTTTCCACAGGTGATGTCGTAGCGACCCCTTATTAGTTAGAGCGCCTGCGCAACCGACATGCAAGATGGGCTTCTGACCTCCTTTCAGGAACACGGAGAGAAACATCGCCAGCAGATATAAACAATAACAGCCTTTACAAATAAACACGGAACTACTTCACCAGACAACATATGACAGTGTTCCACGAATCTGAACTCGTATGACTCGTGTAGCACTCTGCCGACCTGGCTTTATAAGCATGCCTGGACAGTCAGACCGGCAGTGTTTACCTATTGTTAGGAACAGCTCTGGCCAGTACTTATGCCGGCCCAAGCATTGTATACACTCGCCGCAGCAATTTAGTAGCACATTGTGTTTTGTAATTGGTAGAGTAGATTTTGGTCAGTATTTTCTGCCATTTCTTGTTTCCTTATCTGGTATGCCACCGTAAGAGGTGTGGGGTTTTCTTGTTCTAGTGTTTAAAACTTAGTGTATGCCAAGAAGGTGTTTTTCTTTAATTATAATAAAGTGTGTTGAAATTGACTGTTAGTTCTCTCCTGCAAACCTCAGGACACTACATGTACATGTTACCCCAATTTCCAGGAAAATTTTCTTAATGGATATATGTATACATATCCCCTGTTGGTGAATGGTTAATGATCTTTAATCTTCACAGGTAGCTGTATCCTGTCTCTTTTTTCTTCCTCTTCTTCTTCGTAACAGTATAGGATTAACCTAAATGATTTATCAGGCTTCAAATCACTGTTTATTGAGAAGTATATGACATACAAAGATGGGTGGTACATGAAAAGATAGATACACTCACCAAGTTTACGAAGCCCGCCTTGTTGCTCATATGCGTGCTATATCGGATGCCTGTGGTTGCAATTGACAAGGTGGCAGCAGTGGAGAAGTAGAGGTTTTGTTTGTCAGAATGTGTGAAGTGTGCATCAGTTATGAGCGTTCAGCATTATTCATACACAAGTATGGAAATGCTGCACCTGATCACCAGTGCATTTTGCATTTGTTTTGCCAGTTTCACAACACTGGTTGTCTTTGTGGAGGGGAAAGAAAGGGGGTGACCAGGTGTCTCAGAGGAAATTGCAGAGCATGTGAGACAGAGCTTTGTGTGCAGCCCACAAAAATCAACAATTTGCACAAGCAGTGAACTGGGTATTTCACAGAAAACAATGTGGAATGTTTTTGCATATCACACCCTACCATTTACAGCTGTTACAATACCTAACCCCAGATGATTATGCACTCCGATTGGAGTTTTGTACCTGAATGCATCAAGCTATGGAAGATGATGATGGTGGTGATGACGGCGATGATGACAACTTTGCAAGGACAGTTACAAGACGACTTTCCATCTGTCGGGAAACAGGATTAGTCAAGTGTGAGAGCGGAGTGCTGAATCGCTGCAACATTTCTCCAGCTGAAATTTGGATTTGCCAAATAAAACCTGCAAAAAAAGGATGCCTGATTGCTGCACTTTATATCAGATCACAGTCACTGAGTGCACCCACATTCATATTGGAAGGCAACATGATGAATATTTCAGATGTGTTTTTGTGTGTGTCACGTGTGTTCTGACTATGAACTGTCATTTTCAGACGTCAGTTACATTAACAGAAGGCGTTTATGGTAGCTCCTATATTCTCTTCAACTGATGGGCACATAAACACAGAAATCTGCAGTACAAGTGTGTGTAGGAATTGCTGTGACTGTATATATTAATAATTTAGTAGGTCAATATTGTAGTGTACATATCATCATCTGGCCTACAAAGCAGTGATTACATCTGTAATAAGGACCAGTGCCAATGAGATTTCCTTGTGTTGCCATTTCTAGAAAAGTGAGCCTTTCTACACACAACATCCATAGTCGTTGTTCTGTATTTGAAGTCCACTCATGTACATTTTTCCTGTTCGGTCTAGGGTATATGAAAGCATGGTCATGGCTTGCTTATTGAAGTGATAATTGTTCAGAAATGTAATTTTGTGACCTCTTTGCAAATATTGGATGGGGATAATCATTGTCTTCTTGTTTCCTTCCTAGTATTTACTGCATACAATAATTTATTTGTACTAGCTTAATAATAAAAAAGGAATAAGGTAGTGTTTTTATTCCAGGCTACATACTGTTCAACAAGCAATAAAGAAACAAATGCTCTCAGCACAAAGTTTGAGAGAAAAAATTACTCTTGGTGGTCTGGTACCTCTCAGATCAAATGAAGGCGAATCACTCTTTAGGCTACTGAATGTTAGCCAGTCCAAAAACCGTCGACAGGAGATTTTAAAACTTAAGCAGGAAATAGAAAAATTGAAGTTTAAAGTCTCATTACTCAGCCAAGAGAAAAGGAGAAAGCAGGAACAAGTTATACAAATTGAAAAAACGAGTATTGCCGTAACTGAAGAAAATAAAGATCGGGGTAAAAACTGTTTCATTTCCTTTTTTAACTTAAAGTAATAGTTTAAAGTACTTGTCTTCCTTGTATTATAAAGATATTGTTATTATCACAAATTAAGGAGTGTATAGAATGTTACAAAAAGAGAACTGGCATTATGCATGCCTTTGAGCTGCTTAGTACGTGCATGTGTGATAAGACTTTGTCCAAAAGATTATCAACATTTCCATTTTTATACACCTGTGTGTTGCTCACTCCCTGTTCTGTTTGGTGTGGAGTGGTCTGCCCTCATGAATTTATTCCATTCGTGTTTTTCCATAGCTTTACCATTGATTTTAAATCTGTTACAATTGGTGATATTCATTAATCACCACTTGAATGCCTTCTTTTCAATTCAGATTTATTACCCTTAATTTTTTCTAAGATTGGCTGGGAACATAGTGAACCAAAGCTTATACAGCATTAGAAATTATGTACAACTAGCTTTGAATATAACACATTTTTTCCCTTCATTCTTAAGCAGAGACAAGGCCGGAGCGATGGACAAAAATATCTCTGATAATAGAAGAGTATGCAAAAAATAATCACATTGTATTATTTCAGTTGATACAGTAACACTAAAAAGTCATCAATAGACTCACATTCATGAAAGTAGTGTTCAGATTCCTGTCTGGCCATCCAGACTAACTTTCAGTGGTTTCTTTACATTGTTTATGGCAAATGATGGTATGTCTCCTTTAAAAAAGACATCGCTGATTTCCTTTCCATCCTTCTCCATTTCAAGCTCCTACTCCATCTTCACCTTTGTTCCTTCCTATCTAAGAAAGCTGTTTTATGTTTGCTTTATCATAGAAACATAATCAAAGGCTTAGAACTGTAATACATTCTAATGAATCATCATATATAAATGTGAAGAAAACAGAGTAACTTATGACAATGTATTTCAGAATGGCCTAAAGATTATAGTATGCTATTGCAACATCTTAATTCTATTATAAACATAGGAGGAAAAGTGACTGGAGATGTTTGCAAGAAGTTATTGCAGTCCACATCAGAACAAATAACAGTTATACTACAATATAATGCCATTTTCTGTAGTTGTTGTTGTTAAAAGAGTGATGTTAACTGAAAAATACCTAGAATGATGAGGTCAGTATAGATGTGATTCAACCAGTAGTAAATAGGATTTACAGTGCTATGTAGTTTTCATTTGAGTGAATTAAGGGGTAGCCAATAGCTACAGATGAGCATTGATATCACTATGCCATTTTACAGAAAAGGCTAATCTTCTTAAATATTCCTGTTGTTATTCTAGAATGTTCATTTTGTGCCCATAGAAAGATACCTGTAAGAAACATAGCTTTTCTTATTGTCTACCATTTTGTGCCTGTAGTAAGGATATCAGCTGAATTACTATGTGGTATTAAAGTATCAAAAGATACAGTTCACAGAGTTCCAGGGAACTCCGTTGTCGGCAATCAATAACTGATTCACAGCTTATTTATTAATTTTCAGAATATTTTTAAAGTTTTCTTGTTTGTGTCACCACTGATGAATTATTTTTAAATTCCTGATCAGTTTTATTCTGTTTTCAAGTGTTTATAAATGATGTTTGCTGTTGCACTTTCAAGGAATTAACTTAATGGCCAAATATGAACACCTGTACAAAGAAACAGAGCAGTTAAAAGAATGGAGAAAGAGCTATTTAGATGCTCGGGAATCTTTTGTGCATATAAATGCCCAGCTTAATTTTCGCAGAAGGCAACTGATTTCGGAGTTAAGTTTCATATACCCAATCGTACAGGTATGTTATCATGTTAATGTTGCTTATTGCTAGAGTCTTTTAGTATTATTGGATGGTTCTGTGTTGTTTCATATAGTGCATTACTGTTAAATTGTAAATTGTGAACAGCACTGAGCATAATAAATATAGTGTAGAATACAGATGCCACGACCAGTTTGTAGTACTTTCATGCGGGGATAATCATTTACTTCTTGTCTTAAAAGAGGTCACCCCCCCCCCCCCAACAATAAATCAAGCTAATACTGTGTGAGACGGCCTCTAACCTCTATAATGGCCTCATTTCAGCAAGGAGAAAATCCACAAGTTTCCTAACATATGCCATATTCAGTGGAAGCCCTTCATTGATGACTGGAGCTACCAAATTTTTGGGATACGGATCAGTATGTTTCATGCGGTGTTTGAGATAGTTCTGAGTTTCAAATGTTGAAATTTACATAGTATATTCATCATCAAGATGTTGAAGAAAGGGCACACTTTGTCACCAGGAATGTTGAAATAAACAATGTGGTCCAAGATTGTGGTAACCTGAATGAGTGGGCTCAAGTCATAGTGTGAAAAACAAACCAGAACATAACAGTAACTCCTCTGATATGAACCACACACTCCATACAAACTGTGGATTAAAGGCCTCACTGGGTATTAAGTGAAACTGACATCTTGCAGTTTTTTTAAAATAGGCAAAATTGCAACTTTTTGGACAAAAATACATACTTTGAGTCAACTACAGTCCAGTTTCTGTGTTGTTTGGCTTACGGAAGACATCCAGCTTTGTGCCACACTAATCCAAAAGTGCATAGATAAGACTGGTAACTCCATGTAGAAAGAACAGCATGTAGCTGAAAACTTGAAGTATTCAACATTGTTATTGTCCTTTCTGTATCCGTTATATTGTCGAGAAGGCATTGGTTTCGGAATGACCCTAGCACAATCCATCTTAAACCTTCAAGTGTTTCCAGGATTCTTCCACATACATAACCATCATTTGTGATTCTTACCAGCGACTAAATTATACTCAACACGTAATTTTACCTAGTGACCTTCCATTTCATTCCTTTTCTCTGCTCCACGTTACCCTACTACATTTCTCCTTTTCTTATTATCCCACTATCAAATGCCAGTCCTCCAATACAATTACAATTTCACCTCCCTTATGAACTGAATAATTTTCTTTATCTCGTCACACGTTCTCTCTATCTAGTCTTCCAGCTGTGGGAGATAGTACAAATATGAATTTGTACTATTATGAAGAGTGTTGGCTTTGTATTTATCTTGGCTATGATATGGCATTCTTGTGCTGTTCATAGTAGCTCACCTGTCTTCCTCACCTGTCTAACTTCATCTATCCATTTTTATTTTCATATTTTCTAGCATATACAGCGTTATGGAGATGTAATATTCCATATGCTTACCTGTAATGTAGCAGATAAATTTTTTTCCCAATGGCAGCATCCTCATGAGTAGTATCGACGTGGAGATTAAAAGGGTGAACTACACTCCTGGAAATGGAAAAAAGAACACATTGACACCGGTGTGTCAGACCCACCATACTTGCTCCGGACACTGCGAGAGGGCTGTACAAGCAATGATCACACGCACGGCACAGCGGACACACCAGGAACCGCGGTGTTGGCCGTCGAATGGCGCTAGCTGCGCAGCATTTGTGCACCGCCGCCGTCAGTGGCAGCCAGTTTGCCGTGGCATACGGAGCTCCATCGCAGTCTTTAACACTGGTAGCATGCCGCGACAGCGTGGACGTGAACCGTATGTGCAGTTGAGGGACTTTGAGCGAGGGTGTATAGTGGGCATGCGGGAGGCCGGGTGGACGTACCGCCGAATTGCTCAACACGTGGGGCGTGAGGTCTCCACAGTACATCGATACTGTCGCCAGTGGTCGGCGGAAGGTGCACGTGCCCGTCGACCTGGGACCGGACCGCAGCGACGCACGGATGCACGCCAAGACCGTAGGATCCTACGCAGTGCCGTAGGGGACCGCACCGCCACTTCCCAGCAAATTAGGGACACTGTTGCTCCTGGGGTATCGGCGAGGACCATTCGCAACCGTCTCCATGAAGCTGGGCTACGGTCCCGCACACCGTTAGGCCGTCTTCCGCTCACGCCCCAACATCGTGCAGCCCGCCTCCAGTGGTGTCGCGACAGGCGTGAATGGAGGGACGAATGGAGACGTGTGGTCTTCAGCGATGAGAGTCGCTTCTGCCTTGGTGCCAATGATGGTCGTATGCGTGTTTGGCGCCGTGCAGGTGAGCGCCACCATCAGGACTGCATACGACCGAGGCACACAGGGCCAACACCCGGCATCATGGTGTGGGGAGCGATCTCCTACACTGGCCGTACACCACTGGTGATCGTCGAGGGGACACTGAATAGTGCACGGTACATCCAAACCGTCATCGAACCCATCGTTCTACCATTCCTAGACCGGCAAGGGAACTTGCTGTTCCAACAGGACAATGCACGTCCGCATGTATCCCTTGCCACCCAACGTGCTCTAGAAGGTGTAAGTCAACTACCATGGCCAGCAATATCTCCGGATCTGTCCCCCATTGAGCATGTTTGGGACTGGATGAAGCGTCGTCTCACGCGGTCTGCACGTCCAGCACGAACGCTGGTCCAACTGAGGCGCCAGGTGGAAATGGCATGGCAAGCCGTTCCACAGGACTACATCCAGCATCTCTACGATCGTCTCCATGGGAGAATAGCAGCCTGCATTGCTGCGAAAGGTGGATATACACTGTACTAGTGCCGACATTGTGCATGCTCTGTTGCCTGTGTCTATGTGCCTGTGGTTCTGTCAGTGTGATCATGTGATGTATCTGACCCCAGGAATGTGTCAATAAAGTTTCCCCTTCCTGGGACAATGAATTCACGGTGTTCTTATTTCAATTTCCAGGAGTGTATTTTACCTCTGGTACATTTTATCCAAGAAGATGTCATTGTCATTAAACAGCAGAGTAGAGCTGCATGTCCTCAGAAAATATTGTGGCTGAAGTTTCCCCTTGGTTTCAGCTCTTCGCAGTATGAAAATGACATGGTCATATTACAAGGCTAAATCAGTCAAATTGTCTAGACTGTTGCCTCTGCAATTTCTGAAAAAGCTGCTGCTTCTCATCAGGGACCATACATTAAGCTAGCCTCTCTGTAGATAGCCATCTGATGTGGCTCTCTGTATGGTTGAAGCATTTGAGCTACTCCACTGCACAGTTCGTGTGGGACTTGTTGTCACGTGTTTCACTAACTGTATGCCAATATCACAAGACTGAAACCTTATTGAAGTTTTTATTGGAAAGGGTGCCCAAATCTGCATTTCATAGTTACAAATCTTACTTATCAATGGTAAGCTATTAAAACTTTGTAATTTCATCTGTCTGAAAAACTTGTAATTCCAGTAAGCAGTAAACTCCATTATCAAAGAGAGATTTGAAAGATCATGGATTTCTTTAATCCGTCAATAACTAGACTTCTACTATGTAGCTAGACATATAGAAACATTTTCTGTGTCGCTTTCTATAGTTTTGAAGAAACTGCTTTTGCTCCTCCTATAAAATTTAACGAAATGGAGTTATGAGGTTTTCATTGCGTACCATCGTTAAGATTTCATGAATGTTGTCAGACACCGAGTTTTAAATACACTGATCACTTTTGTTGGTAACAAACTTGTACTGAAAGCCATTACAGGTTGAAATTTATAGACAGCTAGCTTGTGGAATATTAATAATACAATTTAAAAAATTATGGACCATAATGAAATCCTACAATATCATTAATTAATGATCATATGTATGCAACAGCTTTCAGTATCAGTGTTCAAAATTTAGTCTTCAAATTAACTGGTCCAGGTTAATAAAATTTTTGTTTGTCGTCTTAATGTACTTAGAGACTTAAGCCTGCTCTTCACCCATTTGACTCATCTTGGTCTCTTGTACCTTTGACAGGAAAAAAAGAAAAAAAAATGGGGGGGGGGGTTGGGGGGAGGGGGGCGACACAGCTCTTCGTAGCTACTCCTATTGTTATCTCCACAATTACACATATTCTTCTTCTTAGTGTATTGTGTTTGCCCATTTTGTTATTTGTAGTATTTAAATTATTTTTCATTTTGTATCCTCAGAATTTTGCTGACTTAAATTTTTGCTTGCATTTTTGTGTAGAGAAATGTCAGTTAGAGATACTCCATTTAATAAATTATTGTCTATAAAGGTAACTGTATAAAATAGACTTGTATGTTGACACTGTATCTGGTTGACTGACTTATAATTTGTGATTGTCATGCTTACCTCACAGATGTTACTCTTAAAGAATGAAGGTTTCCATTTTGGGATTACATTTTTGTTTTGTTTCTGACAGTACTTTTTTCAGTTAAATTTCTTCATGTATTGACAAAGAATACTCACCTCAAAGCTTCAAAACATCCATAGCAATAAAGTAAATCTTCATTTTTCTTTCAGGCCATTTTGTTTCGTGATGCTTTTGTGGAATAATCACTTCTTTGGCTGAGGGCTTTACCTGATATTTAATAAACACAATTCTACACAATTTTCATAAATGGATATCAGTAAAACTGATTTTTAAACATTTTAAATGTACATTTTCGAAATTAAAATGTGGGTAAATACAAGTTCATGACTACCTCAACTGGAAATTGTTTCTTCTAATTCTCTGTTAATGGAACATGAGATGAACATCATATCACCTTAATGGGACACTGCTCCAAGACCCATTTTTTCCACTTTTAATGGAATGGATGTAATGAGTAATAACATAGTGATTGAGTACTTATTGCTCATACATCATGATTGAGTACTTAATTGCTCATAAATCACAGAATATTGTTGCTTCCAGTTTTCTAAACAGATAGACATTTGTTTAATTTATATATATGAATTTTGGCTCAAGAAAATTACTACAAAAAGTGCCTGTGTAGAGTTGGTGCTCTGCTTTTAATCACTGATGAATAATTAATGTTGTGTAATAAGTACACAAATGATTAGGCAATGAACTTCTGGTTTTTGTGATGTTTTCATCTACTAACAAGTAAAAATATGAAATCTTGCTCTATGAAGCAACCACATTATGGCAGATCCAGTACACTTTAAGACTGTACTGTTCGTCTGCATCAGCCATTGTTGAGTAAATACTGATAAATGGCTCTGACACACAGAGAAATGTATGCCCTTAAGTACATACTGCATTAAGCAGGTCTGTTTCTTTCTTTTTGTTTCTTTGTTTTTTTTTTTAGTATGTAATAGTGTGAGTTCTTTCATTCTTTTTCTTTGCTGGCTTTTGTGGAGGATACACAAATAAATCTTTCAGCAACAAATCTTGTTAAATGAAATTGCATTAACAATTGACAAAGCAGTATGTAAAATTTTAACAAAGGGAGAATGTTGCTATTGGCTTGGTTGCAATTTTCATTGCTTGTGGATATAGGCTTGTCTGTCTGACTTCATGTAGATGTCATTCGTTGCAAAAGGCAATTGTTATTGCTGTAATTCTAAAAGTAAATGAGTTCAATTCAAGTACTATTAACTCTCTGAAAAATGCAAATTTGTGTCCTTCCTTTTATAGGTATTACACGATAAAAAATTTTCACATGAATTTAAATTTTATATAGTGAAATTGATGGGTCATTATCAGGTTTTTAGCATATACTTGTAAACTTCACTTGGTCTACTTGCCTGTATTTCCGAAATGTGTCTATGAAGATCTCAGAAGTCTAGTATTAAATGTTACTTTTATGCAAATCAACACAAAAGAGCTCCAAAAAATGTTATTGTTTATTCTTTTGTGACTTTGATTTAGTACTTCTAAATACTTCATGGCCATTTTAAACAAAAACTTGATTCCATTTTATCCTAACAGGAATCAACAGACAAGTTCACAATTGCTGGTGTCCATTTGCCTAATTCTGAGGACTTCGCAGGGCATGAAGAAAACACCATTTCTGTTGCTCTGGGATATGTTGCCCATGTTGTGCAGATGATTTCAGTATTTCTGCAAGTTCCGTTACGATACCCCATTATACATTTTGGATCAAGAAGCAAAATTGTGGATCATATATCAGATAAAATACCAGATAAAGACAGAGAGTGAGTAACTTATATCCCCCGCCCCCTCCACTCCTTAGAAACAAGTTGTAGCAGGGGTAGTCAACCTTTTACCCCTGCCGTCCACTCAGTTTCTAGTAAAACTTTCTAACCACTCACTAGTTCCGCAGTAATGGTGATTTATAAAATAGAGAAGTATCTTTACATTATAAAATTTATAAAGCAGAGTTGCAACAAGTTTAAGCATATAATAGTAATTACATACCAAATAATTCACTTGAAAATTGTATGAAAACTTGAACACCCACAAGTGGGTGGTATGGACCAGGTTGACTACCCCTGAGTTAAAGTGTTAATAGGGACATCACTTACCATAGTGAAAAGTTCTTCATATTAATACAGCAGTGTGTGTGTGTGTGTGTGTGTGTGTGTGTGTGTGTGTGTGTTGGGGGAGGGTGGGGGAGGTGTCCGCATCTAGTGTTTATGCATGCTCAAATTTTTTCGTGCACATAGTTCAGTGTAATCCCTTGGCATGCTGGGAGCAGCTGCGTTTGACTTAATTCATGCTTGTATGACTCAACAGTCAACTCTGGGGAAGAGGGGAAAAATTCTCTGGTATGCACTCTGTAAAAGCACTTGAAGGTATGTAAGACTAAGACACTTCATTTTATGAACTTATTTCTTCATCAAAAGCTTTAATTGCTTTGTGAAAAAAGAAAACTGCTAAATTTCATTTCACATGCCTTTTAGTACAATAATGTTTCACAATCCATTTTGAAGAATGTAAATGGTTATTATTATTATTATTATTATTATTATTATTTTCACATGCTAGTGTGAAATCTTAGCTTCTTAACAAACCATTTACCTTTGTAATCTTTGTGAAATGATGCTATTTATGTAGCATATGATTCATGTTGAAAAAGTGTGATAATGTGCAGCTTACCAATTGCTATGTTCCAGGCCACACATTCTTGCAAGTGAAATATAGATAAAAGTACAAAGAAGTTTTTGAAATGGTAGTGACACTGATTTATAATCTTTCAGAAGTAGATGTGAGTTATCAAACTGCATCAACGCTGCAATCACAAACTGACTGAGTTCACATAAGTTTAGTGTAATGTCAAACCCTGCAAGAGAGGAAAACAAATTACTGACATTCATTGCAGGCTTAGTATTGGACCCTCATATGATTTTAATCATCCATGTTCAGAAAACTTCAAATACATTCAAATTTTTTCCTCAACGATGGCAGATTACAGTGGAGGATTCTCTACTAGTCATATAATAGCCCAAACATTATATTATAGAAGCAATTGATTCTTGTCCATTTCTTTTAATGTTGCAAAAACAGATCGACCCAAGCTCTTCCTGCCTCCCTTTGTAAATGGATGTTGTAGACTACTACTTGTCGCCAACTGGTAAGCCAATCAATGTAGGGCATCACATGTGAAGACATAAAATTTATCTTCTATGTGAAGTTGGAAAGACACTTGTTCCTTTCCCAGTTCTGCACTGGATACAAGTTTTCTCCCAATTTTCTGTGAATTTTTTTCCTAAATGCTTGCAGTGCCGACTGTGGCATGTTAAATATTTTAGCAGACTTCAGTGTACAAATATAGTTCTATTTCTGATGGCATGAATTGCCTTGGTCATATTTATTTTGTTCCATTTCCTCCTTTTTCCTGCATGATATAATTTGGTTTTGTTTTTGGCAGTCTAGAACAAAAACGGTATAGGTTAATCATGTTGACAATGTGGTACAAAATCTGACAGTGGCCTATGAGCGTTCATACTCGGAACAAGCCTTGCCTACAGGTAAACATACGTGTGTGTGTGTGTGTGTGTGTGTGTGTGTGTGTGTTTTACTCTTCATACATAATTTCTGGAGCATAATTTTGTTGTTGAAATCGTATCTGAGTAATTTTGAGGAACTTTATAATATCTTACCCTTAATTGTAAAAGAACTGCAGCTATGATGTTTTTAAGAGATGTAGATAGTAAGTTATGCAGTAATTGCAGCCTGCCTCAAGCAGTAACAGTAAAATTTCTCCATGTCATAGGTTCCCATTATTTTCAAGAGGAAAGGACAAACTTCAGTTCAATTATGGTGTTTATTTATTAAATAAAAACATTGCTCAACTTAGATGGTATTTTGGCTTACCAACACAGGATCTTAGAGCCACACTACCAAACATGGCAGCACTTCTTCAGCTTGGTCCAGGAGCTAACAAGTAATTGTTTATAATTGTTTTACTATTTAATTTAGGTTTTCTTCTTTTTGTATGAAACTTAGCTTCACTAACCAAATAGTGTAACACAGATCTGTACTCTTTTGCGAACAGAGGCCAACTCTGGGTATCCAAGAAATTAAATGACAGTCAGGGAAAAAACTTGCTGTAAGATATCTCTCTCTCTCTCTCTCTCTGTGTGTGTGTGTGTGTGTGTGTGTGTGTGTGTGTGTGTGTGTGTGGTGTTTTCTATCATATGTCACATTTATGAAATGTGCCCTGCATCAGCTGATAGTTTTAAATTCCTGCTATTAGTCTTAGCTTAGGCTTCAAGAATAGTAATAATTAATGTGCTTAAGTCTTTTATGCAAAATCCAGACTTTTTACATTCTCAGTAGACAGCAGATATGAAACTGAAGTGTCCAGTTATTATTATCTTCACTTTGTATATTAGTCAAAAAATTATATGTGTAATACAGTTGATTTATCACAGTGGTCTGCATTTTCACCATCACTGACTTTAGAGTGCATTTATAGTGAAAAAGAGCATATTATTTTGAATAAACCTTGTCCAAGGTATGGTGACATTTTGTGACTTCAAGTATCTTAAAGTTTGAGTTGAACTGCGATTGTGTATAATTTTGAAGTATTAACATTGAAGCATCATGTATTCTGATCCGGAATGTATAAAGACTGTCCTGAAACTCTTTAAAAAGCAGGCCCAATATAAATTTTGCTGAAAATTACACGTAAATGTCAGATAAATGTACAAAATGCTTATGGCCATTATTGACTGTCCAAACATACACTGAAATGTATTTATTTGGCTGAAATGGAACATACACCATAAATTATCTCATGGAACATGATTGTAAAATACAATCACAGAACTGTACATGATTTATAAATGTGGAAATCTATGAGCTGCAATCAGTCCATAAACATCATAAAAGTTGAAACTTCCTGGCAGATTAAAACTGAGTGCCGGACTGAGACTCGAACTCGAGATCTTTGCCTTTCGCGGGCAAGTGCTCTACCAACTGAGCTACCCAAGCACGACTCCCTCCCTGTCCTCACAGCTTTACTACTGCCAGTACCACGTCTCCTGTCTTCCAAACTTTACAGAAGCTCTCCTGCAAACCTTGCAGAACTGCCAGGAAGTTTCATATCAGCGCACACTTCGCTGCAGAGTGAAAATCTCATTCTGGAAATATCCCCCAGGCTGTGGCTAAGCCATGTCTCCGCAATATCCTTTCTTTCAGGAGTGCTAGTTCTGCAAGGTTTGCAGGAGAGCTTCTGTAAAGTTTGGAAGGTAGGAGACGAGGTACTGGCAGTAGTAAAGCTGTGAGGACGGCACGTGAGTCGTGCTTGGGTAGCTCAGTTGGTAGAGCAATTGCCCGCAAAAGGCAAAGGTCCCAAGTTCAAGTCTCGGTCCGGCACACAGCTTTAATCTGCCAGGAAGTTTCATATCAGCGCACACTCCGCTGCAGAGTGAAAATCTCATTCTGGATCATAAAAGTTAATAATATCGTTATATGTCCCTGGTGAATCTCCCTCACCTCACTGACTTTTGTATGCTGATCTGCAAAGCATCATCATTTTTCATATCTTGGACAAATGTTACATGAAGAAATATACATGGTGCCTCATAAAAGACGCCAGGAAGGGGTCCACACGTCACGCGCCATGGCCGCTGGCTGCCGCCATGCCCGACTCTCATACACTAAGCTGCCAGTAGTCGGCTGCATGCATGCTTCCCCCGAGTTAAACATTAACAACGTTGCTGTCTAATTAACTTAAGGTTACCTTTATTTACAGTGGGTGCTCAAATGATGATCCTCTTTGGTAAGAACATCCTGACATCTAAACATAGTAGCAAACACTCCTCAAATTTCAGCTGCCGAAATCATGGAAATGGCTAGCCGAACCCTGTCTTCCAACTCTTCAAGTGTGTGAGGGTTGGTTGCATACACCTTGCACTTTAACATTACGCAAAGGTAAAAATCGCACAGATTTAGATGTTGAGAATGAAGAGGCCAGTCAACTATCCTGTCATCAAAAATACTTTGTAGTGCTGGCATAAAAGCATTGGCGACATATGGTCTTACATTGTCCTGCATGAAACAACCATACATCTATTTGTTAGGTGTTAGTTCTCGGAAAAAAGGCTGCAGTATATTGCTCACATACCTGTCAGAATGTATTTTTTTGTGGAGAGAGATTGCTCCAATAATTTGTCTTGCACTAATTGTTCACCACACACCTGTTTTCACCTCATGCAGAAGTTGTTGATGTAATTCATGAGGATTTTCGGAGCTCCATTGTCAATTGTTCTAAGAATTTATGTACCCTGACAAATGCAACTGTGCTTCATAAAAAATAAAAAAGAGGCATCTCAGGGTCAGCTTTCTCCTCGTGCATAGACTGTAACAGCCAGCTGCTGTAACAATGTCAAGCAATAGTGTCCAAGTTCCTCAGTTGACGCACTACTGTAATTTTGTATGGTTTCAATTTCAGTTTGTGCACAGGTATGTGAGTAGATGCTCTTGACACACCAATCTGAAGTGCCAAATGGTACAGGGATTTTCTCTAGCCTCTTTCCAAGGCTTCCCCTATCTCGTGTAATTTATTTTAAGTTAAAACACTACATTTTCTATGCCTTCATTTGTGTAACACAGATCCAGTCCATTAAATTTCTTCACTAATATGTGTATCATCAGATCATTGGAAACATGCACACCAGGAAATTTTCGTATGAATCCATGCCAACATACCACATACAATTCAGTTTTTGTGTAGTTCAACACAAGAAATATTCATTGATCCTTTGTGTATACAATACCAAATGGAAACGTGATAACAAACTCAAAACAAAACACCTGAACACTCCGTCTCACAGTGTAGAAGACATTTGCACAGTGTTTTTGTGTGAGGCTGGGCCCATTGATGTCCAGCAAGAATATTTGAAGTGATTAAACTTTACAAGAAAAAGAAAAGAAAACACCAGTACACTCAGTCGCACAGTGCAGGGGGCATGCGCAAAGTACTGGTGTCTGATAACTATGCATACTGCCTACCAGCAGACGCAGCAGCAACAGCCGGCAAACACATAGCGTGACCCACAGACTCCTCCCAGGCATCTTTCATGATACACCCTGTACTAACCAGCCACTTCTTATATAACTTTATTTATGCCAACATGTGTTTTAGGTTTTCACCTACCTTCATTCGGTAGGCATAATACATTTACATCTTCAACAAAGTATTATGCAAACTGCAGTTGGATGAAAACCCGAAATGCCTCTTTGCATAAATAAAGTTATATAAAAAGTGGCTGATTGCTATATTTCTTAAAGAAATATAATCCATAGCAATGAATCACAACCACCATTAATGGATTCATTAATATATCAGACTTTTAATGGGGAATGTGTCAGGATATGTGCAGATTAAGGAAGCAGTGGTACACCTGACCTTCTCAGAATAAGATGTTGCATGTTCCTCACTTTTGTGACTGAACATTGTTGTGATGAAATATGATTTTTATCTGGAAGAGCGATAGTATTGCCGGATCTAAAATTTCCTGATGTATTAGGTAATGCCAGATTATTCACTTACAGCAAAATAGGGAATGCACCCAATGTTGCAATTTTCACCCTGCATGACATGTTCTGGGAATTCATAAATATAGGTAAAAAAAATACAATTGGGCCAATACTCCCCTTGGGACTCGTATGTTTAGCATCTGAAGAATGTTTCTTTTTGCATTCAAGTTTTCTATAAGTCTGTGATATTTCTATACTCTGTGTCTCACGAGAAAGAACTGGGATTGCTCGTTTACTACCCCTCATATCCCTAGTTCCTCTAATTCATGAAGAAGTATTTTGTAGTCTATCATGTTGATCCCCTCGATCAAATTTGCCACCTCTATCCAGTGCCTCTATTATGTTTTTAGAAATTTCCACTATTGCTAATTGTGTACTACTTACTGCCTTGTCTGAATCCAAGTTGTGATTTCGTTACTAATTTATACACTGAAATGTCAACGAAACGGGTATAGGCATGCGTATTCAAATACGAAGATATGTAAACAGACAGAATATGGTGCTGCAGTTGGCAACACTTATATAAGACAAGCATCTGCCGCAGTTGTTAGATCATTTACTGCTGCTACAATGGCAGGTTATCAAGGTTTAAGTGAGTTTGTATGTGGTGTTATAGTTGGCACACAAGTGATGGGACACACCATCTCCAAGGTAGTGATGAAGTGGGGATTTCCCGTACGTCCATTTCAAGAGTGTACCTTGAATATCAGGAATTCAGTAAGACATCAAATCTCCGACATCACTGTGGCCAGATGAAGATCCTGCAAGAATGGGACTAACGGTGACTGAAGAGGATCGTTCAACATGACAGAAGTGCAACCCTTCCACAAATTGCTGCAGTATCAATGCTGGGCCATCAGCAGGTTTCATTGTGCGAACCATTTATTGAAACATCATCGATATGGGATTTCAGAAGCCCACTTGTGTACCCTTGATGAGTGCACAACACAAAGCTTTACGCTTCACCTGGGCCCGAAAAGTCTGACATTGGACTGTTGATGACTGGAAACACGTTGCGTGGTCAAACGAGTCTTGTTTCAAATTGTACTGAGCGGATGTATGTGTACAGGTATGGAGACAACCTCATGCATCCATGGAGCCCGCATGTCAGCAGGGGACTGTTCGAGCTGGTGGAGGCCCTGTAATGGTGTGGGGTTGTGCAGTTGGAGTGGTGTGAGACCCCTGATAAGTCTAGATATGACTCTGACACGTGACACATATGTAAGCATCCTGTCTGATCACCTGCATTCGCTCATGTCCATTGTGCATTACAATGGACTTGGGTAATTCCAGCAGGACAATGTGACACCCCACATGTCCAGAATTGCTACAGAGTGGCTCCACGAGTGCCCTTCTGAGTTTAAACACTTCCGCTGGCCACCAGATTCGCCAGATATGAACATTACTGACAATATCTGGGATGCCTTGCAACATGCAGCTCAGAAGCGATCTCCAGCCCCTTGTACTCTTACTGAGTTATGGACAGCCCTGCAAGTTTCCTGGTGTCAGTTCCTTGCAGCACTACTTCAGACATTAGTTGAGTCCATGCCATGTCATGTTGCAGCACTGCATGCTCGCAGAGTCCTACACGATATTAGACAGGCGTACCAGTTTCTTTGTCTCTTCATTGTATTTATTATGTTGGCCCATAAGTCTATCGTTACTTTTTCTGTTACATTTGAAAATGTGATGATAATGAAAGTGGTCATAGTTTCCTGTTTTGATATGACCTTTCTTGTGTAATGGCAGAACCCTGGCTCGCGTAAAGTACTCAGCTGAATGATTCATTTGTAATATATGTTAAGGCTCTTTTTATGCTATCTATGCATACTTGAGTGCACACAATGGAACTTCACCTAAGCCTGGAGATTTTTTATTTTTTTAACTTGTGCACTACATTTCTTACTTCCTGCTCTGTAGCAGGTAACACCACCAATGAGTTCAATGAATAGCTTCTGGAATGCAATGTGTAAGATTCTGGAAAGTTCTGTTGCAATGATAGTGAAGTAATTTTTTATGAAGCTGGCCAGTTTGCTCAGTTTAAAGATGATAACATGAAAAGGATTGTTTATGACATGCATTACATCCATATGGTTGGCATGAAGATATAACAAAAACTGTAAAAGAAAATAAAAGCAGGAAAGTTGTTTGTTGATATGCTTATAGAATTAGTAGAGACTGAAGCAGATGTACTCTTATGAATTTCTAATGAGTCTTTGACAGTAAACAGTGACACTCTAGAAAATTGGAATAAATTATTTACTACGAGGAAGGTTGTGATAACTGTACGAGGGCTATGCCGAAAGTCTTTAGCACCCCTTAAACCGTAAGGCGGAGGGCAATGGGGTTGTTTTCATTCGAAAGAGCGATGTTTTTCGACCTTGAGACATGCACGCGCAGCCCCTGGGTAGCGGTGATCCCCCCACAGCGCAGTAAGAAAGCACAGGCAGTACAGAGTCAGAGACAGTGTTGGATGGAGCTGTCGTGCTGCGACTTTCACGCCATGATTTTTTACGATTATAAAAAGGGTTTAAGTGCCAAAGACTGCCATTCTTCTTTGCTGTGTGTTTTTGGTGAAGCTTCCCCTTCTAGGGCCACAGTTGGAAATTAGTGAACCTCGTCCCGGTAGGCCAGCAACAGCTGTGACTCCTGAAAACATTGACGCTGTGAGGAAAATGATCAAAGAAGATCCACATCTTACATTTTGCGACATTGAAGGGACCCTAAATATTGGATCAACAGCAGCACAGACCATAGTTCATAGTCACTTAGGCCTTACTAAGAGATGTGCCCGTTGGATGCCACATTCCCTGACAGAAACCCAAAAGGAGGCGAGAGTGGGCTGGTGTCGTTTCATGCTCGAAAAATTCAATGGAGGGAAGTCCCAAGACACCTACAATATTGTCACAGGTGATGAAACGTGGGTCTACCATTATGACCCTGAAACGAAGAGACAGTCTTCTGTGTGGTGCTTTCCAGGGGAGGAACCACCCACAAAAGTTCGACGAAGTCGGAGCTCTGGAAAAAAGATGGTGGCAACTTTTTTCACAAAGATCAAGCATCTCACCTCTGTGACCTCGGACACACGTCGTACAGTCAATGCTGAATGGTACGTGAACGATTGTCTTCCAAAAGTCATCACCACATGGAAGTCACAGCATCCAAAGTCCAAGAGTGAGCACCTTCTGCTGCATCACAACAATGCATTTGCGCACAGGGCTGCTAGAACGATGGACTTTCTGGAGAAGGAAAAAATGTGAATGTTACCCCATCCCCCCTATTCACCTGACCTGGCCCCCTGTGACTTCTTTCTGTTCCCTAAGACTAAGGAAAAAACTCGAGGGCAGCAGTTTTCATCAGATGAAGAGGCCATTGCAGCATACGAGAGCGCACTAAGTGACATCCCAAAATAAGCTTGGAGTGACACATTTTCTAAGTGGTTTCAGAGAATGGAAAAATGTATACATGCTAATGGAGAGTATTTTGAAAAGTTGTAAACTTTTAATAAATTTTTTTCACACATTCTGCTAATAACTTTCGGCATAGCCCTTGTAGTAGAACTTGTTAGTTGGGCCAGTAACTCTATAGTGAAGTTGGATCACAGGGTAATAAAAAAAGAGGATTGGAAAGAAGAATAAGATACTGAAGAATAAAGTGATTTCTGAGCCAGCAGGTCATGCCTACATAATATGTTTGTCTTGAGGCGGCAAGTTGAGAAACAATTAGAAATGAATGTGGATTCCCATTTAAAAGGGAAAGTAGCTAACAACATTGTACCACCATATAATTGCCAAAAGTTTTGGATGAGTCTGAAGTTAAAAAATATATGTGAAAGAACTATACAAGCTATACTAAATAAAAATTTCATTAGTCATCCATCTTTATTCAAATTTATGTTCAAGAAACTCTTGAAAGAAAACTGAAAATGGGGCTATGTAAATAAGCAAAATTATCCATATATTCTCTCATTTGCAGACATATGAATTCAGTCACCTCTAATGAAAAAAGTATAAACAGAATAATGAATAAACTATTGAAGGAATATTCAAGTTAGGGTCTAGTTGCAAATATTTTTCTTTAAAAAAAAAAAAGGAACATTTGAAAGTTGATCCTTCAAATTTCAGGAGTGCAGCTCCATTTCTTCTTCTTCTTCTTCTTATAATACTTCAGCTGCATGCCTTTCAGCTATCTTCAAAGTGAGCTGACAGACTGAAGCTACAGTATATGTTCCATCAATTGAAACCACTGATACATGAATGCCACAGATGACAATCAGCGGCAAATAGTACGCATATATTGTATCTGTGACTGTGCAGTCAATCCTTGCTTGGATAATGATGTATCATCATTAGCTGCACTGTAGTACCATGGAAACATGAAGATGCATATTTGGAAGTTGATGTAAACCTTGTAAACCTAGCTCCAGAACACACTACTTTTAAAGGACTTAAGCAATATGGGTGTCTTGAAAACAGGACATTGAAAATAAAGGCAATAATAGTGGGACATTTAATGGGAATGGAGCATTTTGTCATGGCCTGTGCCTTGTATCAAAATACACATACGTTCCAAGTTTTTAACATCTTGTCTTTATTGTTTAACTTACTATACTGCCAACATGAGTAACTTAGAAGTAGATATCCTTGGAGTAGTGAAGCAACTTAAATAAAGCAAGTCTTTCAGTCCAGACTGTATACCAGTTAAATTCCTTTCAGAGTATGCTGATGGAATACCCCCATACTTAGTTATCATATACAACCACTCACTTGATGAAAATCTATACACAAAGACTGGAAAGTTGCAGTCAAGAAAAGTAGTAGGAGTAATCCATTAAATCACAGGCCCATATCATTAATGTCGATATGCAGCAGTATTTTGGAACATATATTGTGTTCGAACATTATGAATTACCTCGAAGAGAACATGAAGATGCATATTTGGAAGTCGATACGGGTTTATAAAACATAGTTCTCGTGAAACACAACTAGCTCTTTAGTCACACAAAGTGTTGAGTGCTATTCACAAGGGATTTCAGATTGATTCCATATTTCTAGATTTCCTGAGGGCTTTCGACACTGTACCACACAAGTGGCTTGTACTGAAACAGCAAGCTTATGGAATATCATCTCAGTTATGTGACTGGATTCATGATTTCCTGTCTGAGAGGTCACAGTTTATAGTCACTGACAGAAAGTCATCAAGTGATTTCTGGCATTCCCCAAGGTATTGTGATAACACTCTGTAGTTCCTAATCAATATAAATGATTTATGAAATAATCTGAGAAGCCATCTTAGATTGTTTGTAGATGATGCAGCCATTTATTGTCCAGTCAAGTCATCAGAAGATTAAAACAAATTGCAAAACAATTTTGAAAAGATATCTGTATGGTGCAAAAATTGGCAATTGATCCTAAATAATGAAAAGTGTGAGGTCATCCACATGAATGCTAAAAGGAATCTGTTAAACTTCAGTTACACGATAAATCAGTCAAATCTAAAGGCCGTAAATTAAACTAAATACCTAGGAATTACAATTACAAACAACTTAAATTGGAAGGAACACACAGGAAATGTTGTGGGGAAGGCTAACCAAAGACAGTGTTTTATTGGCAGGACTTTTAGAAAATGTAACAGAACTGCAGAAGAGACTTCCTACACTATGCTTGTCCATCCTCTTTTAGAATACTGTTGCACGGTGTGGGATCTTTACCAGATAGGACTGACGGAGTACATCAAAAAAGTTCAGAGAAGGGCAGTACATTTTGTATTATCGCAAAATAGAGGAGAGAGTGTCACTGACATGATACAGGATTTGGGGTGGACATCAATAAAACAAAGGCATTTTTTGTTGCAGCAGAATCTTCTCATGAAATTTCAATTGCCAACTTTCTCCTCCAAATGTGAAAATACTTTGTTGATGCTAACCTACATATGGGGCAACAATAATAATAATAAAATAAGGAAAACCAGAGCTTGCACCAAAAGATATAGGTGTTCGTTTTTTTCTGTGTGCAGTTCGCAATTGGAATAATAGAGAATTATTGTAAAGATGGTTCGATGAACCCTCTGCCAGCCACTTAAGTGTGATTTGCAGCGTATCCATATAGAGACGACGGTTCAATCCCGCATCCGGCCATCCTGATTTAGGTTTTCCGTGATTTCCCTAAATCGCTCCAGGTTCCTTTGAAAGGGCACGGCCGACTTCCTTCCCCATCCTTCCCTAATCTGGTGAGACTGATGACCTCGCTGTTTGGTCTCTTCCCCCAAACAATCCAATCCAATCCAATCAAATTCATGTAGAGGTAGATGCAGATAAATTCCAATTTGGTAATGAACAAGAGATGACAGAGTACTCGGTTGTAGAAGACAGTCATGGTAACCCTGGTGGAACCTGATTTAATTTATTATAAATGGTTCTGAAACTTAAAATCAACAAAATAAAGCAGACTCTCACACATTGACAACATGTCATAACAAACACAAAAAATGCACTTGAGATTGGGAATCATTTCCCGAAACGCGTCATGCGAAAAATAAAAATAAAGAAAATCGTGACTGGTAGCAGATGAGTTATTTATAAACAAACCTAGTACTTGATGGAACCTTCCTGTTCACTTTGTCCTCTATACATTAGTCATTTCGAATATATTTAATCTGCACCTTGTAGTACCACATAGGTGCCCCACAGGTGTTTTGTACTGTGAACCATTTTCTGTAATGCAGTTGGGGAAGCAGCCTCAAGTAGGAAACTTGTCCTGACCATCTCAACTGTTGACCATGCACTGATGTTATCCCTTTCTAGGACCTGGATGTTGGTGGTTGGTTGTCTTTCTTGATTTTTCATAAGTAGTCTGAAGTTTGAGCTGATGAAAGTGCTCAGGCTTTTTGATGTCTTGGTAGTGATGCCTTCAGCCATGGATTGAGGGCACAAAAATATCTTTTTTTATGGTGGACACTTTGTTAGTTATATTGTGAGAGAAGTGATTCAAATCTGTAGTCTAGGTACTTTTCCAGAAAACAGTTGCTAATATTGCCCTTTTGAAAACTTTAAAATGTATATGCCCCTACATTACAAGTTGTTACAAAGACTCCGATATTTGATAGATTCAAATATTGACCACTAGATGCTGAAATAGGTTAGATTTAAAGTTAATTTTTGAGTACAATTAAATTAAACTACATGAACCTGCTAAAATTTTTACGATGTTATATTATAACAAATAGGTCAGAAAGCTGATGTTTATTGTTAATTGGATTTTGAAACAGAATAACTGTATTTTAGTGTGCTGATACCTTTTTGTTTGTGTAAAATGTGCTAACTGGTTTTCATTTTATATTTAAATAAATATAATAAATGAGATGTCGGCATTTCAGGTTTCTTAAAATATGTTTTGTTTCTTTTCAGCTTTGACATAACCCATCATGCAGTGTCAAGTTCCTCATTGGATCTTCGTAGCTCCTCCCAAAATATAAGTTCACCTGGAAGTGTCCGAACAGTTTTTCGAAAAGGGCATAGGGTATCAAAATCAATGGGCAGCACAGAACTTCATTTTCAGGTTCCTGCACAATCAAAAGTAATTTGTTCCGTCCACCAGAATGGCACTACTGCCAGAACTGATACTCATGTTGGTGGATCATCTGCTACACCCAGTACTCTCAGTTATTCCTTAGATAAAGGCTTAGATGAATACCATGAGATGAAGAAGTCAGAGGATGGCAGGAAAACAGCTTCAGATTTCCGTGAGGAAAGAGTCTGTGGAAACTTAGGCCATGTTGGCTCTGAACCCATCCTTTCTAATAAGAATAAATATCAGAATGCTGTGGTGCAAGAGCCTGAAGCAACCAGTTCAGCTGATGAAGGCCAGAAGAAATTCTTACAGAATTGGCAAGCTCGTGGTCCTGCGCCTATCTGTTCTGATGATGATGCTGATGTTCTACAAGCAATTCAGTTACCATCAGAGCTGAGTACTGGAAACTTAGCAGGTGAAGTAATGAGAGAAAGGCACAGCACACAACACAATGAAGATTTAAAAGAAGAAACTGTGAATGGTGATGTTGTTAGTAGTATCCTTGTATCACCAGTGTTGAAATCTATGTGTGTAGACAGTTTGTGTAACAGTTTAACAGCCAATGAAGGCAGCAACCATGTTGAAGTGGATATGACTGAAAAATATGATGTTTCTTGTCCAAATACTGTATTAACTTTGGAACAGAACAGAACACCTGGAGTCCTTGGTCAAGGGGTGTGCGAGAATAGTATGTATTCACACAGTGCATCTCTGTCAGACGATGTAAGTATCTTGTCCACAACAGTGTGTCCCCTTGCTGACATTAAAGCTGTTTCTGTTATTAATGAAAGACTAGATTCTGAAATGTCGGAAAATGGCATTTCATTGAGTGAAGCTTGTCCTGTGGTTGGAGAAACTGCACTTGTTGACAACATGTTTGAAAATGTTACTGTTCGGACAGAAGCATTAGCTAGTCGATCTGGAAGTTTCAATTTGGTACGATCAAGGCATAGCAGTATGATTGATGACTGATATTTGCCATTTAACTGTAGAATTATTTGAATTTTTCTTTTTTTTTTCCAAATAATGTGTCTGAACTGTAAATAGCATTTGCAATTGTAAATATTTATTTTGTAATTATGTATCAATGTGGAGTCCAATTTATTATAGGTTGCAAAGAGAAAAGTGTGTGGTGTTCCTAAGAATGGCTGCTAGATTTATTTGAAGAGGGTTACACACTGCAACTGTAAATGTCAGTGTTTTGTTGTTCTTATAACATTTATTTGTAACTATTCAGTACTGACCAACTGAATAGTTCCTCAAGCAAAATCTATTATGACATAATGATTATTATTGTTAATAGCTACTAATGTTCCAATAAAAAGTAAGAACATTTTTAACAGAACTTGAGAGAAAAGACTGTACTAGGCTTCTTGAAAAATAAATTTAAAAAAGTTCTTTTTTCTTCATAAATTCATGCTGTGTAAGTGTTTTATGGTATTTTATTAATAAAGAAAAGTCAGACAGACAAGTGACAAATTCATATTAAGAAATATTAATGGAAAATACTTATTAGAAGGCACAGACAATGCAGCACTGAAGGCACTTTAATAATTGAATATTAACAAAGTAAATACGAGATAACTCCTGAAGCAAGGCCTGACTTTTAAAACCACAGGTTCTATCTGACAAAGACTAAGGAAAGAATGGATTGCTACATAGGTAAAGATGAGATGTTTAGTGGCAGACAGGCACAATGAAGTTACTGCTATACTTTTAGCTCTCAGCCAGTGCTTTCTTTAGAAAAGAAAACATGCACACCTTCACACATGCAAGCCCACCTCATGCACACATGACCACAATCTCAGGTGGCTCTTAGGAATGTTGGACTTGTCAAATACCTACTCTGTTTCTCCTGATCCTTGCAATGGAAACACTTATTTTGCCACCAGTCTCTCCAACCAAAACCGACCTAATCCCAACATGGAACATTGCCTCTCTCAGTTCATACCATCATCCAACCATGATCCTCTCCCCATCCCACCTAACCACCGCTGGTCACCTTCCAGGAATTGTGGCCTTATCATCCTTCCACACACCCCTTCCTAAGCACACCATCCTTTCAGCAGGAGACAGGATAGCCACACACAGCCTCAAAACAATCCTGAACTAAGCATCCTACCTGCAGACACAGGTTCCACAACCATGTGGCAGAAGGCCTCTGCCAATTGTCTGACTCCTTCACCTATAAATTGTGCCAATGATCCTACCCTAGTACACCAACATAACCTCTAGTCCCTGCTTAAAGCCTTAAACCCTTCGTAGAACCTGTCCCCTGAATACATTTCCCTCCTCACCCCTATGGCACCACATACACCCACCTTCTACATGCTACCAAAAATCTACAAACTCAACAATTGTGGACACCCCAATGCAGCTGGTTATTGTGCCCCCACTGAAAGCATTTCAGCCCTCATTGGCTAACTGCTCCAATCTACTGCCCAAAATTTAGCTTCCCATATTGAACATACCAACTACTTCCTTCACCTCCAGGACACTTGCTCGTCACTTTTGATGCCACTTCCCTAAACACCAACATCCCTCATGCCCACTGTCTTGTCGCTATGGAACACTGGCTCTCCTAACATCCTGAAGACTCCAAAACCACTACGTCATTCTTCCTACACCTTACTAATGTCAGCATAAATCACAACTACTTTGAAGGGAAGGTATACAAACAAATCCCCGACACAGCCATGGACACCCAAATGACACCCTTGTATGCCGAACTGTTAATGGGCCATCTAGAGCAAACCTTCCTAGCCTCTCAAAACCTCAAACCCATGGTCTGTTTCAGGTTCATGAATGATATTTTTATGATCTGGACTCAGGGCAAAGACACCCTACCCTCACTCCTTCACAACCTCAACACCTTCTCTCCCATCCACTTCACCTCGCCCTCCTCAACCCAGTGTGCATAGCACGCTGGACTCGCATTTGGGAGGACGACAGTTCAAACTCGTGTCCAACCAGCCTGATTTAGGTTTTCTGTGAGTTCCTTAAATTGCTTCAGGCAAATGCTGGGATGGTCCCCTTGAAAGGCCACAGCTGATATCTGTCCCCATCCTACCTTAATCCGATGACCTTGCTGTTTGGTCTCCTCTCCCTGATAATCCAACAACCAACTAATCCAGCGTGCAACCTTTCTGGACATTGACCACTTCCTCTCTAATGGCTGCATCCACATCTCTGTCCATATTAAACCCACCAACTGCCAACAGTACCTGCATTTTGACAGCTGTTATCCCGTCCACACCAAAAAATTACTCCCGTACAGCCTGGTCACTTGGGGCCTGGTATATCTGCAGTGAGAACAACTCCTTTGCCCACAGACAAGCACTATCCCCGAGACCTAGCACCACCTTTTCTGAACTGAGCAGATGGGTGTTATCTTAACAACAGAATCTCCACTCCCAAAATTATCCTGGCCTCAACCTGCAGTAATCTACTGTCTCCACATCCTCCACCCAACAGTTTCCATCCCCTCTGTCCTACACCTCCTCCCAATTCACATCCCCTCATCCTCATTGTGCACTGCTCTTTTCCAATGTATCCACTGGTCTTTTGCCACTTCTCTGCCTCTCTCCTTTTCTGATCTCCATCACACCCCCACCCCTCAATTCGTCCTCCACAACCACCTTACACTGCATCTGGCAACCTTGTCTGGCTACCATCTAGGCCATACACACACTGCCAGGCAGAACAGTCTCTGCTGTTTCCACTGTTTAAAGAATAAGGAAAGAAGTGATTGTGGCAAAAGTGATCAGGGGTTAGAGGAAAGGGCGAGGAGAGACTGATTAAGGGGTACTACAAGGTTTATGGAGGAGAGGTGGTGAGCCCAAAGGGAATCCATGCAAGTTGTATTTCTTCCTATATCAGACCAACTACCTAAAATTTAAAAAGGAGGCAATTTTTGGATGTATAGAGAAGACATTTCCAGAATGAAATGGAAAAAAAAAAAGCTGAAAGTGCATCCCACTACCTAGGGTGTCTAAGAACGGAATTTCAGTATCGTTTACCTGAACACTCTGTATGTACCAGGCTGCTGATTAACACTTATGTAGAGTCTAACTAGTGTGATTAAACTATATTGCTTGCTACTGAGAGCACCAGTGTTCATTTTGTAAACATCAGCTTTCTTTCATTGCGGTAACAATCATGCGCGCGCGTACACACACACACACACACACACACACACACACACACACACACACAACCTCTGCTACACCCACCCCTGGTTTTGTGAATAATGGTGCAGGGGCAACGTTATATTTTGAGAGCTTAAATGTCAGATATCAGTGGTGGACAGATGGTTTTAAGTCTGACTTTTCTTTAGCATATTTTCCTCCTGCAGTCTTCTAGGTCACCTGTGTAAAACTGCACAGAGGATGTTTACAGTATGATTCAGCTAATATTGATGAAAGCAAGTTTCAGGGTTGGTAGCCAAATAATAAACTTGAGCAGTCACATCAAAGGTGAGTTTGAGGAGGGGGGGGGGGGGGGGGGGACAAGTCACTGGGGCTGTTATTATCAGCCTGCTCATTGTGAAACATCAGACACCACTGAGGAAAATCTATAGCCTGGCCAAGGATTTCTCTGTTGCCAGCCTTGTGAAGGTGATCCAGCTGAACAGAAGGTTCTATTTTACATTACAGGGAAAGAGGAGTCACTGCAGAAACTAAAAGAATAGGAAGTGTTCTGTTGCCCATGTTTTACAATATCTATGCAGGTGACACCTCATATCTAGGAATATGTTGGTTCATCTATGCTGACAATGCAGGATTAACTGCCCAAAATAGAACCTCTCTGAGAGGATGAATTGTGATTAATAAACACCGTGGAACACTTCAGTGTATATTTGGTAGAAAATCATTTCAAGGTTAATCCCAGTAATACAAAGTCCATTATTATCACCTACACAATAAGCTCACTAAAAAGCATTTTAGTATCACTTGGAAGCGAGTCGACCTGAAGCACAGTCTGTAATCTAAGTGCATAGAGGTACTGATTTCAGTTTCATTATCAATGTCTGAACAACGACAGCTGATAATATTAGACCTCCAAACCTAAGTGTTTTGATTTTAAATAATTTATAGAATAGTGCTCATACTGATATAAAAATATGACTTTTACTAACCAATAAATACAGCAGTAATTAACATGACATCTACTACAGACTGCAACAATAACATTTTTGCATGTTGACAAAGAGCATATCTTGATTTTGATAAGCTGATATTTTGGGTATACAGCCAAGGTAATTGAGTGCAGCTTTTTATAGTTTTGCTGTTTTATAATGTTCACTCCATAAATCAAATTTGGTTTCTCTGTTATCCTGTATGTGGTGTCAATGTATTGTTCATATTCACTGACAGATGTGTCAACAGCTGCAAGTAAATCCTTGAGGGATCTGATGGCCTTCAAACATGATACATCTTGACAGTGTGTATGTTCTTGAATCTAGGATCAAGTAGCACTGATATTTATTTATTTATTTATTTATGGCTTATTTATCCTGATGAGAGTAGGGCAATTAGGACCTCTCTTATGTCTGGCCAGGAACAGCACATACTGATTGAACTGTTTTTCTGAGTGGGTGCAGAGCATAGGTTTGAAACATAACCTATCTAAAATACAAAAATATTCACAGGAATAATAATAATAATAGTAATAATAATAATAAATTGCATGAAGAATGATAAAGATTCATGTAGCACATTTGAATATATGTTTGGTATTATAGAAGCAGAAGGGACAAAGAGAAGACTGAAAAATTGTTGAGGGGATTGATAAAGAGTTATCTGCATGCTAGTATATGGGAGAGATGGCTTTTGTGATAGAAGTTTGGAAGGAATTTAATTTCCCTGGTTTTTGAGGAGTATTGGAAAGTTGCGTACTTATACAGATGACTGCCAGAACACGGTAGTGTTATATGATGGCACAGAGAGGATTTTACTTTAGTGAGAACAAGTACTTCTGCTGTGCTGTTCAGAGTAGTGTTAGAGTTGTAGATAAATGAAATGAAGTGCAATGATGGAGAACACGATACAACAGACGTAGAGTATGGTAGTCTCTGTGCTTCCGAGCACACAACCATGATACGGTTGAAAGAACATGTCACAAATGTATTGCAAACAAGCATTCATTGCCAGTTCTAGCCTGCATAAGTTTTTGTACGAAAGTCATTGGAGAATAGCATCACTTCAATCAAATATGGGGAGTATTAGTGACTGTGAGCTTCTTTTCAAGCTCGAAAGGAAATACTTCTTTATATTTTTGCAGTGAATGAAGTGACAATGATGCCTCCTTACAGATTGCAGTTGTGTTTCAGTGCTCTCTTAAGTGATGATACAGAATTAACCCCCAAAATCTTTGTAGAAGAGGAAATGATTTCTGTGCTGTTTAGGATGGAATGTAGAAGAGATTCTCTGAACTTCACAGTAATAAATCTTTTACGAGTGACTAAGATTACTTGTATTTTAGATAGGTTATGTTTCAAACCTATGCTCTGCACCCACTCAGATAAAACAGTTCAATCAGTATTTACATGTTGGATGGCTATGCACACGTTTGTTGGACTTGCACTCAGATATAATTAAAGGTTGTCAGTGTATACATGGTACCTGCAGTGAGAGATGATAGTTGAAGCATCATTAACATCCATGAGAAAAGTAACGGTTCCAATATATCCTTGTAGGACTCTTGGTAATATATCCCTTTACTGCAACTTTTTAGTTTAAATCATTACTCACTGTTGGCAGGATGGAAAGTATGAATGGAACCACTGTAAAGCACATTAAGGAAGATTTTGACTTGTGAGTTTAGCAAGTAGAATGTCGAAGTCATCAGAGTTGGAAGCTTTGCTGAAATCCAAAAAGCACGTAATAGTCACTTGCTGTTTGTCTATAGCTTGTTTCAGTTCAGTGACGTGCTGCGATTTTGCCAGAAATTCGACTGATATTTACCTAAGAGGTCATTTGATGTTAAATAATCAATAATGTGTTTGTGGACTATGCATTGTAAAGCTTTGAATGATGCTGGTAGAACGCAAATGAGCCCCTAGTCGGAAGTTGTTTGGCAGATTCCTCCTTGGTTAATGCTTTTATGAGACCCTGCTTCAAGGGTGTTGGGAATATGCTGGAGGTTAGAATGGTTGAAAATGTCCATTATTATTGGGAGTAGAAGACTGATGCGAAAATTGATCATTTGCACTGTTATATTTTCATATTTTGTGGCAGCGACTGAATGGGAACAATGGACTTCCTGACCATTTTAGGGCTCACTTATTGCATGAAAATTTTTTTTCGTTTATACCAACCACTGGTGCTTTAAGGGAGTGAATGGTTTGCTCTCTTATGCATTTGTCAAGTAAAGATTTCAACATGCAAAATAGCAGTTTAGATACTCAATATGAACTAGTTGTTCAGCTGCAGATTTATTTGTAGACCTCGTAGATTTTTTCACAGGATGGCAGGTCTGTTAAAGTTCTCATCTGGCAAGTGGTCATACCTGAGTTTTGCATTTCTCACAGGATGTCTAATTCGATTGTGTAGTTGCTTGTAGGTGAGATGGTTATCGGAGGTCGGGTGCCTGAGTGTTGTGTCTACGACACTCGTAAGATGTTCAAGATGTTCTGTAAGCCATGATGCAGGTTTTATCCTTATTCTTACTGCTTCTAGAGGAGTGTGTTTATCATATAAATTATTAAGACTCTTGGTGAAATTAGATACTTCATTATTTAGATCGAAGTTATTGCCATTTTCCATCAAGAAATATTGTAGGCACCAGCTGTAAGTTCAGACACGTTCATGCACTTAAAATCTCTAAAAGTTGCCACTTGTGGTTTGTTCTTTGGACATTGCAGTGAGGAGGTCACAAATATTACATCATGAGTGGACAATGCAGATGCATACATCTGATCTTTGCAAATTACTGTATTTGGAGATTTGGTTGCAAAAATATCAATAAACGAATGAGACTCAGTTGTATGGTGAATGGGCCCAAGTGGAACCACTGTTAAGGTTTGAACAGGAAAGTATGCAAATGAATATTGCTACAGAAAGACTATTGTTAAAAAAAATTATGTTCATATCTCCAGCTGCAATTGTGTTTTCATATGTAGATTCAAGATTTAAGAGTGTAGATTCAAAGCTAGAGAGCTGTCGGATTTTAGTTGGATTGTATATTATTCAGATGTGATACTTTCTGTTGGGAGGTTTAATTTCAATGAAAATATATTTGGGCTGTTTCTCTTTATTTTTAAACTGGAGCCTTCCTTTGGGGAAAAAATTTGTAAGCATATATGCTTCGACACTGCCCTCTCTTCTGTAACACCTGTCATGGCTCAGAAAAATGTAACTGTCAAGGCTTACAAAACTAGAACAGATACTCGGCTTCAGCCATGACTCAGATGGAGGAGTATGACATGAAAACTGAGATCCTGAAATGTATAGTGGAACTCAGTCAGATGGGCTGGTAAGGACTGCTCATTTGCGTCAGTGAGCTGCAGGGCAGGAAACAGTAAAAACAATTAATTATACTGAAACAGAAATTAAATAATGATGTAAAAGGAAACAGTAAGAGCAACAGGGAAGCCATATATCTGAGGCTAAAATGATAATTCGACAGTAAATGAATCACCTGAATCAAAGCCTTGTGAGCATAGTGAAGTAATTGTGAAATAATGAACTCTATTAGTATTGGAAGTATGAAAACTGAACAGAAAACTTGTAACTAATTCTAAAAATAAACCTAAACAAACAGATGATAATAACAGGAAGCAGTTTTAAGGAACGTGTTACAAGACAAACTGTTACTTTACAGAAATAAAGATAAAAAGTAAACACACAAACTAGAGACAGCAAGAGTTGACATGTTTTTAACTTCTAAAGCACAGGCTTTGGAGTTCATCTGCATTTCAGGCTGATCTTTTCCCATTCTTGGTCTTTACCATTATCCTTTTCTCAGTAGTCCACACATTTTGTAGCCAAAATCTCAAGAACACGTTGTTCAAAGTTTTCAGTCTTTCACAGTTGAGATCTTCACAAATTGTCAGACCTGACGTTGTAAGTTTCTGTAAGTTTCTTTTTCGCTCTGAAGGTTTCAGATCTTCGCCCATATGACACAAACTTCACTATATCAGTCTGGGTTTTGAAGATACTGGTGTCTTACATGCCACTCTATGACGTTAAGCCCTCATTGCTGACAGCTTACCTGGATTACTGCACTACTATTCGTCTGGTAGCTGCGCCTCCATTGAACCTGAGTGAAAAGTAACTGGCAAAAGTTGGCTATTTCAAGTGATGATGTCCACACTAGGTTTACAGTCCAAAACACTTTAATTGCACTTTGATATTAAATAACGTACTGTTTATGACCAGATTGGGTCTCATTTACTATAATTTAAGCACTGATTAAGGGCAAGTCACATACTTCATTTTGTTGGTGCCCTATTATATTGTATTTGTGTGTGAGTTTAGTAATTTAATTCTCCTTCTGAAATGAAGAAAATTATACATACTCTCATAAAATTCAGCTCGTCTGTTTTTGACAGGGTTTCCAATAGAGTGCTAAAATTTTGTTCCTGTGTAATAAGTCCAGTCTTATCTGAAATATGTAATGCATCACCAACTCAAGGCATTTTCCAGAAGGCATAGTCATGGGCTCTAGCCCACTGCTTCCAGTTTTCAGCTGCAAAGTCGTGTGTCATGCACTTCTGTCGGCGTCGTACCGTTCATCCGGAACCCGCACTTTACCTTAATGATGATCCACTCACTGTAGTGGAGACTATCAATTCCTAGGACTGGTTTTCGACACTTGATTGACTTGGCTCCCTCCTCTTCATCAGCTTAAGCAGAAGTGCTGACAGCACCTCAATGCCCTCCATTGCCTGAGCAACACCAATTGGGGTGTAGATCCCTCTATTCTGCTGCACCTCTACAGAGCCCTTGTCCAGCCCCGAATTGACTATGGGACTGTGGTTTATGGTTTGGCAGCACCTTCAGCATTGCTTTTACTCGACCCTGTACACCACTGTGGGGTTCGATTTGCGACAGGAGCTTTTAGGACGAGTCCGGTGACCAGCGTCCTGGTGGAGGCTGGTGTCCCTCCACTGCAGATCAGATGTGTGCAACTGCTCACCAGTTATGGAACACACATTCATAGTTCCCCTGAGCATTCGAATTACCGTCTCCTTTTCCCGCCCATGGCAGTCTATCTCCCACATCGGCAGCACAGATTGGGGCTAACGATTGCGGTTCGCGTGCGGTCCCTTCTCTCTGAACTGGAGTCCTTCCCTTTATCACCTCTACTTGCGGTCCATTCACGTACGCCTCCATGGTTTATGCCTCGGCCACAGCTTCATCTGTACCTTTTGCATGGCCCTAAGGACTCCGTTAACCCTGCCGCTCTCTGCTGTCACTTCCTCTCAATTCTTGACGTGTTCCGGGGCTCTGAAACGGTTTACACCGACTGCTCAATGGCTGATGGTCACGTATGCTTCGCATATGTTCCTGGAGGACATACTGAGCAGCACTCCTTGCCAGTTGGCTGCAGTGTTTTCACTGCAGAGCTGGTGGCCATATCACGTGCTCTTGAGTACATCCGCTCATGCCCTGGCGAGTCATTTCTCCTGTGTACTGACTCATTGAGCAGCCTACAAGCTATCGACCAGTGCTACCCTCGCCACCCTCTGATAGCGTCCTTTCAGGAGTCCATCTATGTCCTGGAACAGTCCCGCCATTCCGTGGTGTTTGTGTGGGCCCCAGGACATGTTGGAATTCCTGGCAACGAAGTTGCCAACAGGCTGGCCAAACAGGTGATGTGGAAACCGCTTCTTGAGATAGGCATCTCCGAAACTGACCAGTGTTCTGTCTTACACCACAGGGTTTTCCGGCTTTGGGAGACGGAATGGCATAACAGCACGCGCAACAAACTGCCTGTCATTAAGGAGACTATGAATGTGTGGAAGTCTTCCATGCAGGCCTCTCACAGGAAATCAGTTGTCCTCTACTAGCTCCTAATTGGCCATACGTGGCTAACGCATGGTTACCTACTCCGTCACGGGGACCCACCTCAGTGTTGCTGTGGCTCCTAAATGACAGTCATCCACCTCTTGTTGGACTGCCCCCTTTTAGTCACTCTGCGGCAGACTTTCAACTTTCCCAGCACCCTGCCTTCAGTGTTGGGTGACAATGCTCCACAGCAGCTATAGTTTTACGTTTTATCCTTGAGAGTGGGTTTTATACTTCGTAATCTGCTTTCATGTTTTACTCTCTTCTGTTTCTAGCATCTCTGTTGTTTTCTTGTCCTCTTTTGTTCCTTTTAGTGTTCGTTGCCTTTCCTTCGTTCTTGAGGCTTTTCCTTTCTTTTCGTTTTGTGTTATATGTTCGTCTGTTTTATTCTCACACTTGTGGCATTGTTTTATTAGGAACAAGGGACAGATAACCTCATAGTTTGGTCCCTTCTCCCGCCTTTAAACCAACCAACCATTTTCCAGAGAGACGAAATGTGTCATTGTTAAACACCTCTTTAAGAAAGGTTATAAGACAGATGTCAATAACTACTGACCTGTTTCATTGCTGACATCACTTTCCAAAGTTTTTGAGAAGGTGATGTAGTCTAGAATAGTGTCTCACCTTAGTTCCAATAGTATCATTAGCAACTCATAGTTTTGGTTTCAAAGGGTTGTTCTACTGAGAATGCCATTTTACAAGCATTAAATAATAAAATAGTGCTGGTTGGTATTTTCTGCAAACACTCTAAGGCATTTGACTGTGTAAATCACAATATTCTCATAGATATATCTAAAAACAAAGATGATGTGACTTACCAAACGAAAGCGCTTCTCATAGATAAGTTGACATTGCAAGGGATTGATGGTATAGCCAACCAATGGACAATGTCATATCTAACAAAAAGAATGCAGGAAATTGTACTTAGTAATTCAAGCAATATAGCCCAGTGACTTAATTCGGACTGGGGAGAAATTACGTGTGGGGTTACCCAAGGCTTGTCTTAGGTCCGCTATTGTTCCTCATATACATAAGCGATCTTCCATCCAATATACAACAAGCAGAATTAGTTCTTTTAGGAGATGACACTAATACTGTAATCAATCCAAGCATGTTTACAGAAACAGAAGAAACAGTAAAGTTCTTAAAAGCATCCTTGACTGGTTTTCTGCGAATGGTCTTCTCTTCAATTTTAAAGACACACAACTTATTCGTTTCTGCACTTCTGGAGGTACTACACTAATGATAAGTGCAACACATGGTGAGGAAATAATAAATAGGGTGGAAACTTCAAAATTCTAGGTGTCCATATTGATGAGAATTTAAGTTGGAAAACACATTTTGGAACTTCTAAAACAATTTTGTTCAGCCTCCTTTACACTTAGAATCATTTCAGATCTTGGGGAGAGACAAATCAGTAACTTGATATATTTTGCAAACATTCATCCATTATGTCATATGGAATATGTTGTGGGGGAACTCATCTTTAGGAAAGAAAATATTCATTGCTCAAAAACATGCTGTAAGAATAATACTTGGTGTTCACCCATGATCATCTTGGAGAAATCTGTTTAAGAAGTTGGGCATTCTGACTACTGCTTCACAGTATATTTATTTGCTCATGACGTTTGTTGTAAATAATTCACTACAGTTCAAAAGGAATGGTGAGGTCCTTAACTACAATACCAGAAGGAGAAATGGCATTCCTTACTCTGCATTAAGTTTGTCTTTAGCATAAAAAGGGGTGTACAATGCTGCAACAAAAATTTTTGATCAATTACCCAGTGATATAAAATTTCTGACAGACAGCAAAGTAAAACTTGACAACAAACTGAGAAACTGCCTATTGGCTTCTGTCTCGGGTTCTTCGGCCGACATTCATCTAATGATTTTTCTGACTTTTCGCCAGCACGAGTGGCTGGCATTGTCAAAGCTTCACCCTCCATTGCTTTGACAATGCCAGCCACTCGTGCTGGCGAAACGTCAGAAAAATCATTAGATGAACGTCGGCCGAAGAACCCGAGACAGAAGCCAATAGGCAGTTTGTCAACAAGTGGCCACGAAAGCCTTAACAATTTTGTAAACTGAGAAAGTTTCTTCTTGACAACTCCTTCTATTCTGTAGAAGAATTTCTATTACTGTAATGTATAAAAGGTGTTGGACTGGAATTACTAACTCACATCTGCTCATCCTTTTTCTTTGAGAAATATTCAGAATGTAACTGTATGTCCAAATTAATTTGCAATGTGAATGTAAAATGACTCGTTCCACATCATTGCGATCTACCATGCAAAATGATTTGTAGAACATGTGATTATTTAATTAACTTAAAAATGGTCTTGCTTGCAAAATTATTCCACTTCATTGTAGCAGGGTGCTTGAACACAGTATGGGCAAAACATAACACAATGTCTGTCTGGCCACAGAAATATTTGTATGCGCGGCAAAAGGACAGTGTGCCATCCATGGTTCATACCACGTATATTTTGTACACAAGGCCCTATTTTATACTGCTGTGGCAGTGTCATCTGGTGTGCTCAAGGTTCACCTTGCAGTTTGTGTGTTTTATGGCAGATGGATTACATATCCAGTTACTGTTGTGTCCATTTTATATGATTTCATGATGGATGGGTTACATTCTAGCTACTTTTACACAATATAATGATGCCCCAAATAGGTGAAACATGTCATTGATATTAAATAATTTTGCAACTGTAACTGTTTTTATTCTGGAATAATTCCAAACTGGTTGGTGACAAGCATCCTGCCACAATGGAGTCGATTAATTTTTGCAGTAATTTAACAATGAAGTGACTCATAAGTTAATGAGTAGCAAATGGTTACACACTAACCTTCCAAGGAAATAATCATATCAAAATGAAAATGATGTGCACAGTAAATATCATTTGGAAATAACAGCTCACAGTCTGATCCTACTGTAACCATAAGCATTATTGAAGATTAACACAGTTCATGAAAGTAATTACAAGTTCACAGTCAATCATTAAAAAATGGTGAATGTATAAACTTCCTGACATGGAATATAAATAACACTCGGCACCTTTTACAACTTACGATTTGTGCTAACTTGTCTGCACACATTTCCCAGCCACCAAGGCTTACTTGCTTTAGCCAGTAAAGTTCAAAGTCATCTGAAATAATAGCTATTTTTAGAGAACACTCAGAGTAAGCCTAGTGTTAAATGTTGGAATAGTTTGTATGAATCAGTGAAACAAATTTATTCAACTGGAGATATGTGCAGGCAATTTCAAAAAGGTTAGGAAAAAGAACTGACTGTCATAAGGGACAGGGAGTTGAATATACAATAGAATCTAGACAAAGTTTTGGTCCAGTGGCTAGAAGCTCTGGGGTATTTCAAGGTAACTATATCAATTTTTAATTCATTGTTTGATGGCTTTGTGTATAAGGTTGTAAACAATGGATAACAGTGCTCTTAAATATCATGCCACACTGCCAGCTTCCTATTGAGAGAAGCTATTGCAACAATGTCTTACCATGATTTAAAAATAAATGGTTCACTTGTATTTCTCTCTCCATAGTCAAGGCAGGCTTACAATAAACTCCATACATACAGTGGGTAAAGGAAAGTCAAAGCCATTTCATGTCAATTCTGAAACTTAAATAGTAACACAAAAAGAAAACAGTTTTTTTTTACTTTGAAACTGATTTGGGAAGTGAATCTGGTATGGTACTACAGCAAAGTGGCACTGGAAACCAGAATAGAATTGGTGAAGTCTCAGTTTTTTGCTGAAGCATATCATGAATTGAAGGTTACATTATATTATTCTGAAATATAGGCGAATGTCAGGAAATAAAATACAATAATACCCTCTTAAGCATCTGTTAAACATCTGTCATAAGAAACTCTAGAAAATCTTCCTAAATCAAATAAACACTCAGATGGCACATCGGGGGAGGAGGAGGGGATATTGTGCCTACAAATCTAAAAGCAACAAACCTACATTTATTTTATAAATGAAAAGAACTGGCATGATAAATGTGTTTGTATTTGAAATGTATCTTCTTTGGTTATCTTTTTTATTCACAGATGACAAATAAATGAGTTTATTCATTTCCATAAACACTTCCCATTATACACTTATATTTCCTCTGTGAATTTAACTTTATTTATATTGTTAATGCCCAAATATGTTTCAGCATCTTTTTCTCATCATAAGTTATTGCTTTTGAGAATGCAAACTTAGTTTCTTTGTTTCCCCTGCCCTGAAGGAGGGTACACTTACTCTTCACATGTGATAACAGGCAAACCATATTTGCTTGGGTAGTCAATGTATGTTTCTGAAGTTATATGCAACTATATACAGAGTGTGTCTAATAGAAGTTTCGAACTGTGTGTGTGAAATTAAGGCTGATATAAATGAAAATCTAAAAGTTGTGTGATCGAGTTGGTAGGTGGGAGTAGTGATCTTTGAGGTTCAGAAACTGGCTGACAGGTGGCAAGGTGATGCTACAATGCACTCATTTCCTGATGTAGTGAAAAACTTTAGAGAAAAACTCAGTTCACTCCTACGTAAATTCCCCAGTCATACTGTAATTGTTGGTGGAGACTTTAATCATCCAACAATTAATTGGGAAAATCAGTTTTGTTAGTGGTGGGCATGATAAGCCATCAGTGCCTTCTCTGAAAACTACCTAGAACAGATAGTTCGAAACCCCTCTCATTACGGGAATATATTGGATCTAATGGCAACAAACAGACCTGACCTCTTTGAGGATGTCCACACTGAAAATGGTATTAGTGACAACGATGCAGTTGTGGCAACAATGATTACCAGAGTACAAATGACAACTAAAACAAGCAGAAAGCTGTATATGTTCAGTAAACTAGAAAAAAATCAGTAGTGTTGTATCTCAGTGAGGAACTTACTTTCAGCACAGACAGGAGTATGTGGAGGTACTACGGCTCATGCTTAAAAGAATAAGTGACCACGCACTCGATAGAAGTATACCAAGTAGAATCATTTATAATGGGAGAGAACCTCCATGGCAAACATTGTAAAGAAACTTTTAAAGACAGATATTACTACATAATATGTGTAAAACAAAGTGTAGTGCTAGATATTGAGAGATGCTGAATGAAATGTGTTTGACTGTCAAGAGAAAGTCAGTGTTTAGACTCTAGTTAATGACACAAGAACTGAAATTGAAGGTAGCAAAGCAAAAGCTGAAACACTAAACTCTATTTTCAAATGTTCCTTTACAAAGGAAAACCCAGGAGTATTGCAACAATTTAACAATCGTACCACTGAAAAGATGAATGAAATAAGTATCAGTGTAGTTGAGAAACAGCTGTTTTGGGTGCATATGACACCATTGTGATGTCTTTCTGGTATCCATACAGTGAAGACCCAATATTCTTGGATTTTGTGGCAGGAATTCCAGAGGGATTTCAGTTTCATTTTTCCTCAAAGTTCCAGTCAAGAGAAGTGTTTCTGTAAAAATGAGATTGGCAGTGGATAGCTGGTATACCTGCTATCAAAAGTGGGATTCCAACTGCATCCATTCAGAGTTTCAGCCAGTTGATGCACAATATCATATAGTTTATTTGACACTTCGTATGGGCCATTTGTTGTGTTCCACAATGTAACTAAACTGATGCTGTGTATAACGTTTTGCTATTGCAAATAGCAAAGAATTTCTAGCCATACTTGGTTGGCTTATTTGATATATACTGAACGGACGAACATCTGGCCTCACTAATAATCTTGTTGAACAGTGTCATTTCTTCTGTAATAGCCATATTGGACCAGGAAGGATTATTATTATTATTATTATTATTATTATTATTATTATTATTATTATTATTTCTTTCCTTTCTCAGACCTTAGGTCTGGTTCGAAATGAAAGTGACATGGACCTTGATCAAGCGTGACTTCCTTTTAACTGTACGGTATATGTTACATTGCGTTTAGGAACTTTCGGGTAATTGAACATGTATCAATAATTACGGATTTCTGTAGTTGTATATATATGTTTGGATGTAGCTGTATTGCGTTGATGTACTGGTGGATATTGTGTGGTATGACTCCTGTAGTTGATAATATAATTGGTATGATGTCAACTTTATCCTGATGCCACATGTCTTTGACTTCCTCAGCCAGTTGGATGTATTTTTCAATTTTTTCTCCTGTTTTCTTTTGTATATTTGTTGTATTGGGTATGGATATTTCGATTAGTTGTATTAATTTCTTCTTTTTATTGGTGAGTATGATGTCAGGTTTGTTATGTGGCGTTGTTTTATCTGTTATAATGGTTCTGTTCCAGTATAATTTGTATTCATCATTCTCCTGTACATTTTGTGGTGCATACTTGTATGTAGGAACGTGTTGTTTTATAAGTTTATGTTGTAAGGCAAGCTGTTGATGAATTATTTTTGCAACATTGTCATGTCTTCTGGGGTATTCTGTATTTGCTAGTATTGTACATCCGCTTGTGATGTGATCTACTGTTTCTATTTGTTGTTTGCAAAGTCTGCATTTATCTGTTGTGGTATTGGGATCTTTAATAATATGCTTGCTGTAATACCTGGTGTTTATTGTTTGATCCTGTATTGCAATCATGAATCCTTCCGTCTCACTGTATATATTGCCATTTCTTAGCCATGTGTTGGATGCGTCTTGATCGATGTGTGGCTGTGTTAGATGATACGGGTGCTTGCCATGTAGTGTTTTCTTTTTCCAATTTACTTTCTTCGTATCTGTTGATGTTATGTGATCTAAAGGGTTGTAGAAGTGGTTATGAAATTGCAGTGGTGTAGCAGATGTATTTATATGAGTGATTGCTTTGTGTATTTTGCTGATTTCTGCTCGTCCTATAAAGAATTTTCTTAAATTGTCTACCTGTCCATAATGTAGGTTTTTTATGTCGATAAATCCCCTTCCTCCTTCCTTTCTGCTTAATGTGAATCTTTCTGTTGCTGAATGTATGTGATGTATTCTATATTTGTGGCATTGTGATCGTGTAAGTGTATTGAGTGCGTCTAGGTCTGTGTTACTCCATTTCACTACTCCAAATGAGTAGGTCAATATTGGTATAGCATAGGTATTTATAGCTTTTGTCTTGTTTCTTGCTGTCAATTCTGTTTTCAGTATTTTTGTTAGTCTTTGTCTATATTTTTCTTTTAGTTCTTCTTTAATATTTGTATTATCTATTCCTATTTTTTGTCTGTATCCTAGATATTTATAGGCATCTGTTTTTTCCATCGCTTCTATGCAGTCGTTGTGGTTATCCAATATGTAATCTTCTCGTTTAATGTGTTTTCCCTTGACTATGCTATTTTTCTTACATTTGTCTGTTCCAAAAGCCATATTTATATCATTGCTGAATACTTCTGTTATCTTTAGTAATTGGTTGAGTTGTTGATTTGTTGCTGCCAGTAGTTTTAGATCATCCATGTATAGCAAATGTGTGATTTTGTGTGAGTATGTTCCAGTGATATTGTATCCGTAATTTGTATTATTTAGCATGTTGGATAGTGGGTTCAGAGCAAGGCAGAACCAGAAAGGACTTAATGAATCTCTTGGTATATTCCACGCTTAATCTGTATTGGCTGTGATGTGATATTATTTGAATTTGTTTGGATATTAAGTGTGATTTTCCAATTTTTCATTACTATGTTTAGGAACTGTATCAATTTAGGATCTACTTTGTATATTTCCAATATTTGTAGTAACCATGAGTGGGGTACACTATCAAAAGCTTTTTGGTAATCAATGTATGCGTAGTGTAGTGACCTTTGTTTAGTTTTAGCTTGATATGTCACCTCTGCATCTATTATCAATTGCTCTTTACATCCTTGTGCTCCTTTGCAACAGCCTTTTTGTTCTTCATTTATAATTTTGTTCTGTGTTGTATGTGTCATTAATTTCTGTGTAATGACTGAAGTTAATATTTTGTATATTGTTGGTAGGCATGTTATGGGGCAATATTTAGCTGGGTTTGCTGTGTCTGCTTGATCTTTAGGTTTCAGATAAGTTATTCCATGTGTAAGTGTATCAGGGAATGTGTATGGGTCTGCAATGTAACTGTTAAATAATTTAGTTAGATGTGAATGTGTTGAGGTGATCTTCTTTAGCCAGAAATTTGCTATTTTATCTTTTCCAGGGGCTTTCCAATTGTGAGTAGAATTAATAGCTTGGGTGACTTCATGTTGCAAAATTATCACTTCAGGCATTTGTGGTATCATCTTGTATGTGTCTGTTTCTGCTTGTATCCACCCTGCGTGCCTGTTATGTTGTACCGGGTTTGACCATATGTTGCTCCAGAAGTGTTCCATGTCTGTTATGTTTGGTGGATTTCTATTTTAATGTGTGTGTTATCTATTGTCTGGTAAAATTTCTTTTGGTTTGCGTTGAATGTTTGGTTTTGTTTCCTTCTATTTTCACTTTTTTTGTATCTCCTAAGTCGTTTGGCCAATGCTTGTAATTTCTGCTTCTTCTCATCTAATTGCTCTATCGCTTCTTGTTGTGAGATTTTACCTAACCTTTTTCATTTTTTTTCTGACATTTCATTTCTTATAAATTGTGTTAGCTGTCCGATGTCCTTTCTCAGTTTTTCTATTCTGATCTGTAGCCTGTGTTGCCATGCTGATTTTGTGGGTTTCTTCTGTGTGTTGGTTGGTTCTGATCTCTGCCTAGTGCGTATATTTAGTGTAGTGAGTGCTCCTATATAAACCAGTAGTTGCAACTCTTCCATAGTTGTGTTTTCATTTATTTTGTTGTGTATGATTGTGTTGATAGTTTTTATTGTTGTTTCGACTTGTGGGTTACTTGGCAGTCTATGCAAGAATGGTCTAATGTCTGTATTTGTGTCTTTGTATTCTATATATGTCAGCTGAAATTTTTCTTCTATATCTAACATGTGTGTCACTTCGTGTTCTATTTGTGCTTGTTCTGGTGGCTGTCTTAAGATTTTGTTTTCCTCTAATTGTTTAATTGATGTGTGTTGTTCTTTGTTTGTTTGGTCTGGGATGTTTGAGTCCGTTACTGTATTTTCTTCTTCTTCTTCTGATTGCACATTATTTTGTTCCAGTATTTGTTGTACTTGTTGTTTGATGTTTTCTAATTCTGACTGGGGTATCCTGTTATTTTTGATTATTACACGAATCTGATCAGCTAGTCGTTGTTCTGTTAAAAATTTTAATTCTGGGTATCTGGTAATAAATGTTGTGTATACTTGTGATCTGTATCCAGTTGTGTTGGTTCCTAGGTTTGTTGCTTGGTAATAATAGAACATGAGGTGTCGATTAACTTCATCTGACCATCTCATCCTCTGCCTTTGTTTTCCTTCTAGGGTGGTTGTAGGAAGCATATCCTGCAAAACACCTCTATTTGGATTTAAATCATTTTCCAGTTGGCTAGCAGTGTCGTTACCATTGTGGGCGGGCATAGGGTTCAAGCGTCGTCCCCGACCATGACGGCGCTTGTCCGAGGCTTCTTTAGTACTGTCCTGAACCAACTCATCACACTAAAAGGGGGGTTAGCCCTATTAGTGGTTTGTTCTTTTCGTCGCCTTTTACGACTGGCAGAACATACCGGAGGCCTATTCTATTTTATTATTATTATTATTATATTTTTGGCTATTATACTTTCCTTGGACCACTTAGTTTTAGTATTTTTACCATCAAAACACCCACATATAACCAAAAACTATCTCCTTTTTCATGACATTGTATTTTCTCTTCTTCAAGATTTAAGCTCATTTCCTTCTAAAGGACACATTTCTATTTCTGATGCACTGTTGTGATCACTAATAAGTATTTCTTCTTCCAGCCCATCACACAGTGAAATTCATAATACTCACTGCTGTCAGAACCTTCATGTGAAGCCTTTCAGTTTTCTCCTCTGACAAAGCTTCTTTATTTAAATGGGCCCTAAAAGTACAAATAAAAATGAAACCTAATTGCTAATGAAAGATTTTAACCCATAAAAACAATGGTATAAATAGTTAATACAAAAGAATTAACTTACTTCATTGGTTGCCTAGTTGACTCTGTACACCAAACAGAGTGCAGACAAAAATAAGCTGCAACTATTGCCAACACCTCTTTGCTACAAATCCAACAATACAGGTGACTAACAGGTTCAACTTGAAGGCAGGTGGAGCCACCAGCAGTCCAATAATGAGTGACTAGAATTCAGAGAGAAACAAATGCCGAGACCATTCTTCCAAGTAACTATTTCTTTTTTCATTCCCTTTTATAGTCTGATCTACGAATGACAGCAGTTCGCGCATGTTGAGGCACAGATGAGAATAGCATTGTTGATTATTTCAAGTGACAGTTGCAGTACAAGCATGCGCGTACTTTCTGCTTGAAGGAAGCATATATTCTGCAAATTATACCTCTCGCTTGCTTATGCAGAATTTATCACTCACCGCTACCATCAGCAATGACAACTCACAACAAATGAAATGTAAATTCACTAAACAACTCACTATGATAATGTTTAATGCTCCCGTTAGCTACCAGATTCAGAGCAGAGCAATCAGAACTCTATTGAACACACTCGTTGGTTGTCTGTGTGTGTCATAGATGCGCAGAACAAGCCTAAAGTTGACCACCATCGTTCATGACTCCAACTATATTTTTCTCTCTCTTTCATTTTCTGACATGTCTTGTTCCCCCTCCCCCACCTCTATACATATGAGGAACTTAGCTTTCCACTCTTATTAACTTCTGCACAATGTTTTTTCGGTAATCTCTTCCCTGGGTATTCTATTTCCAGCTATAAGCTCTCAGTTTCCTAAATTTTGCCCAGTGCAGTGCCTAACAATCAGTCTTTACTTCTTATACTGTTTGGTAAGTCTCTCCAGCCCAATGTTTCCTACGATTCTAGGTGCAAACGTGGCTGAACTAAGTTGTGTTAGGAGTTCTAAACTGTGTTCTTCCAGTTTAAATTCTGATCAATATGGACATCTAAGAATTGTGAAGTTTCCACCCTACTAATTATTTCCTCACCATGTGTTCACTTATCTTTGGTATAGTACCACTAGATGTGCAGAACTGAATACCGTATGTAGCGTCTTCTTGAAACCGATTGTGAGACTATTCACAGAAAACCAGTCCATGTTACTTTTAAGAACCTAGATTACAATTTATTCTGTTGCTGTATGTATGCTTGGATTGATTACAATACTGGTGTCATAAAAGAAAAAAAAATGATGGAAGATTTCTCACATATATTAGGAACAATAGCAGACCTAAAATCAAGCATTGGGGAACCCCATATATGATTTTTTTCACCAGTCAGAATAATGACCTCCGACTACATTGGTTGAATTACTATGTGTAACTTCCTGCTTTCTTTTGTTTATATATGGCACTCTCCATTAGTTGGCTACACCATCAATTCCACAGAACTTCAGTTTATGTGGGAGAATATTGTGATTCACACAGTCAAATGCCTTAGATATGTAACAGAAAATACCAACCAGCAGTACTGTTATTTATAGCTTATAAAATTTGGTGAATGAACACCTACATGGCATTCTCAGTACAGCAGCTGTTCAAAAATCCATATGATGATTTGCTGAGGATATTATTGTTGCTTGGATGAAATACTGTTCTAGAATACATCACCTTTTTCAAAAAAATTTGGAAAATGTCAGTAATGAAACAGGTTAGTCGTTACTGACATCTCTGTCATCACTTTTCTTAAAGAGGGGTTTAGCAATGGTACTTTCAATCTCTCTGGTAAAATGCCTTGTGTTAGTGATGCATTACATATTTTAGAATGTAGTTTATTTGTCTCATATTATATAAATCAAAGATTTTGTAATAAGGTGCCAATAACTAACATATTTAAGCAGACATTTCTGAATTTTTAGACATTAAAAATTTAACAAGTATATATATATAACACTTATGGCCATTTTGCAGCTTGCAATACAATTTATACAATATGTATTAACAATTTATTATACAGTACATAATCTTTGTTTCTTTTCTTTTCAAATTGCCTAACTGTCCTGCATGAATTTTTCAACTGAATAACAACATCTTCCACTAGTGGATTAAATAACAATCTTTTTAGTGGATCAAACTCCGTATTTAATAGATTTGTGTTATTTAATTTATTGTAACGTTTTAATCCTATGTACAGTGGTGTTCGAGCATAAAGTTTTAAATTATGAGAGGGAAGTTTGAAACTGTGTCTGTGACAAGTACTGTAATCGTGGTTGAAATGAAAATTGTCAAATGAGTTTTGATTTTTGTGTATGTAAATAAAAATTTTGTAGATGTACACAGAAGGAATGGGTATTATTTGTAATGTTTTAAGTAATGGGTGACATGATGTTCTTTTTGGACTAAACACGTTTCTTATAATTCTCTTTGGAAGTGTAAGTAATCTCGGGCTGTTTGTAGAGTTTCCCCAGAAAATTATTTTGTATCGAATTATAGTCTCAAAGTAGCTGTGGTAGAATATCTTCCTGGTGTCCATAAGGGTGGAACAAAATAAGACATTTATTACATAAGTTAAGCTGTTTAGTTTGTTTGCTAAGAAGTCTACATGTGCCTTCCAATTTAAATTTTTGTCAAGATTTAGACCTGGAAATTTTACATAACTTGCTTCAGTCATTTCCTGATTGCCGTGCACTATTTTTATGGGAAATGCTGATAATGTTTTAGCAATGAACTGCACTAATTGTGTTTTTATGACATTGAGTTTTGATCTATTTTGCTGAAACCATAATTCTGGGTTTCCCATTATATTTTCCACAGTATCGTGAATTTGTTTTAAATTGACATTTTCAATTAAAACTGAGGTGTCATCTGCGAATAAAATGGAGCAAACATTAATGCTTAAAGGTAAATCATTTATGTACAGCAGAAAAAGATAAGGCCCTAAAATCGAGCCCTGTAGGACTCCTATACAAATAGAGCTTATTATGTGGTAACAAATCTTTAGCACACTACTGAAATCATCATCAAATCTAGATAAGCTTTTATTTTTGAGGGAGTGTACATAATTTTCCTGATTTCAGATGGAGAAGTTCATGATACATTCATATGTTTGAATTTTACAAGTGCTCCTATTGCAACATACTGTTGTTATTTTTCTCTTTAACTGTTTTCCTGAAATGATTATTAAATTTATTTGCTACCTGTGACTCATTATTTATATACCTGTATATTCAGTGTTATCCTGTTCTTTGTCTTTTTAACACATTCCATATAGCCTTAAGTCTGTTGTCGGAATTACTAATTTCTGACATTATGTGGATGTTCCTTGATTTTTTTAACAACTTTTCTTAATAATTTTGAGTAGTTTTTTAGCATGCAACTAACACAGGCTCTGTACTTGTTCTTGCCAAAAGCTACATTTCCCTTTTCATTTCACACGAAACTTTAATCCCTCCACTGATCCATGGTTTTTTAAGTGGTTGTTTAATGTCCTTTCTGATTAGCTTATATGGGAAGCTATTTTTCAAATAATTGCATGAATTTATCATTGAATAGATTTAATTTTATGACAGAATTTGGTTCATTATAAATATTATCCCAGACCATCTCTTGTAAACTATTCTGAAAAACATGTGTCCTATAGTCATTAATTATTCTAACTCATTTTCAGTGAGGGGGGCATCAGTACAGTAAGGCTCTGTTACTTACCCAACTAAATGTGCACCATGATGAGAGAGAGCATCTGTTACTGAGTAAACAGTTATTTTCTTGCTTTAAGCTGTAGTAAATGTAACATTACCAGTTAGGGTCCTACAGTCTTTATACATTAGTGTTAGACAGTTAATTACTTAGATCAAATTGTAGAATCAAAATAAGGTTCTCCAGATCATTTTTCCTATCAGAATCTTTTACAAAATCTGCTCTGAAGTCACCACAGACTTAACTGCTTGCTACTATCTGACAGATAGTATAGTAAGGAATCCAAATTCCTCATAAATATTTCAAAGTTTCCTAGTGGGGATCTACGTACAGTTACACTGAGAAGTAAACTATTTCTCAGTATTAATTAACAAGTACATACTTCTAAGTGCTGATCATTACAAAATCTACTTGTCTCAATATTTTTTGAATGTGTGTTCTGTCTTTATCCGACTTTATGGTTATATGGTGCTCAGGTAGGCACAGGGTGTCTCAATTTTCCAAACACACAAGAAGTTGTTTTATCTTATAATTGAATCCTCTATTATTTTGATGAAATAAGCAAACATTACTTTTCTGTGCATTCTTAAGCATTTTGCAGGGTTCTTCTGTTATTTTGATTTCTTTCAAAATAGGGTGCCTGAACACTGATTACAACCTAAAAAGGGTACTGTTCCGACACCATGAACCACAGGGATCTTGCTTTGTATGATGGTAATTTCCAGTTTGTAATCCCACCTAAGGGCAGACATCAGGAGATTGACACCCCTCATGTACAAAAAGTATGGAATGTGTTGGATGTTCAAGGAAGTGATGAATGGTGATTGCACAGGACACCAAGAGCTGGTATCATAGGAACTGAAGAGGAAAGATTCCCACTTTGGCAAGGAGACTCGTCTGTGGGGTAGTCTGGAAGGTGCCAGAGGCCAGAAACTTCAAAGTGATGGACTGGGTCTAACAATTTCTTAGCTGAAGGTGCTGCCAAGCCATAAACCTGACAACCACAGCCCTGTAAATATGGAGAAAAGTAGCACAATCTGCACCCCTGAAAGTGTAGGCAAGGAAGCAGAGTGTGTTAAGCTTCTGCATGCAGCTAGTCTTAAGATGAATGTGGGGCACCAAACCAGCTTTTTTCAAAATTTGGCCCAAAAAACAGAATTGTGCAACAATTTCCAAGCACTTCGTACGCACTACAATTCTTGGTCAGAACATACTGTACTACGATAGAAATGCATGACTCACATTTTTACAGGAGAAAATTGGAAACCATTGGGAAGAGTCCACGCAGAGGCCCATTGGATGGCACCTTGGAGCTGGTGTTCAGCCGAGTCTGCTGAGTGAGAGCTGTACCAAATGCAAAAATTGTCGACTTATAGTGCAGGCGTGATCAGTGGCCTGACAATAGGTGACTAGCCCACTGATGGCGATAAGGAAGTGTGCGACACTCAGGACAGAGCCCTGGGGGACATCAATCTCTTGGAGAGCTGAGTGAAGGACCAACCCAAACCCAGATAAACTGGTGGGATAAAAACTGACAGGAATCGAAGAAAGCCTCAGTCATGGAAGTAAGAAATGTGATGGTGCCAAGAGGTGCTGTATGCCTTATGTAGGTCAAAGAAGATTGCAATGTGATGTTGGCATTCAGAAAATTCCTGTCAGATTGCTGTTTCCAACTAGACAAGATGGTTTGTCGTGGGTCATCCCTCCTGAAAACAACAGTGGTAGTGGGGAAAGGATGCCCCGAGACTCAAGATCCCAGCATAATTTGTGGGCAACCGTACTTTTGAGCAGTCTGTTGAGGCTAATTGGTTGGTAGCTGAAGGGATACGTCAGGTTTTTGCTCACTTAAGGATTGGGACAATGATACTATCTTGCCATTGTGAAGGGAAGACACATTTAATCCAAATATGGTTAAAGAACGTGGGTAGATGTAGTCTCTGAGTAACATTTAGGTGTTGGATCATTTCATTATGAATTGAATCAGGACCTGGGACCATATCATGAGAAAAGGCAAGAGCCTGAAGCAGATACCAGTCAGTTAAAGGTTCATTATATGATTCGGCCCTGGGTGGTGGACATTCTTCAAGTCTTCAACTTGTCGTTTCTGCAGTAGAAGGGTAAGCAGATTAGAAGGGGACACTGCTGCTACCGCAAAGTGGATCGTAAGGAGCTAAGCAAGAACTGAAGAGAGGATTCAGCCTTATCTCAACATGCTGCACTAGGTGACAAGAGAATGATGAGATGCAGATCATAATATTCTGCTATTAATATACAGGGATTTACCAAGATCTAAAAGCAACTATGGAAGCATATTGTTTTAGAGAGACTACAGAAATTCCAGTATAGCTGCATCTGGACTTGCCTAGGAGCTAAGCATTCCATGCAAACAAATGTATTGTTAGCAGAAAACCCAATGCCTTACGATGGAAATTGATGACGGGTATCTTCCTGCTACAAAGACTTTCTGCAATTGAGCACCCACTGATAAAGAAACTTGACAGACTATCAAGATGATATGACTTAGACAGAATAAATATCGGCCAAAAAACAGAATTAAATACAAGCTTCAGAGATTTAAAGGTCATTTTACCTACCCTCTTAAGAACACCATGTCGTGATTCAGACTAATAGTACAACAGAATAATTTCAGTAGGTGATGCCTTCTGCTTGCTAATGAAAGGAAATGTCAGGGCAAAAGAGTACAAAGAACTGATTTTGCTTCCCAGTGAAACTTTTAAGTTTTCCGGCAGAAGCCACAGTTACACTCATAGCTTTAAATTACTAGCAGAAGCTTCCAATCAGAAATATTTTTATTTCAACAGAATTCAGAAACTTACTCCACAATATTGAGTCACTTGCCATTCTCAAGAAAACTAATCCACTAGTACTGGACATAATGAAAGCTACCAAGGAATATGAATATCTCACAAAAGAAGATTTATTTTATGTGGCTCAATGGACACACATACATCAAATACTTATTACTGTAATCAGACCTGAAAGCTACATTATATAGAAGAATAAGATGTCAGTGGGCACAATAATATCAATTATCAGTATCCATCAAAGCGGAATAATATAGTCAAATACAGCCAAACATTCACTCAAAGTCATGTTTACATACAATTAAGATGAATAAAATCTTTTTAAGTTCCATGATTTAAATACAATTTATATAAAATTCTTTGATAAGTGCAGCTTTACTCTATGAAACTCCGAAACACACAGATGGCTGTCTGATCTTCACGACAAAAGTCACAAAATATTTTTTTTTTTTTTTGCAACAGAATTTCAATATACCTTGTGTTCCAAAACTATTAGTTCAAATACAGGATGTAGAGAACATCAAAACAAATATATTTCTTTATGGTACACATGGTCACCGACAGCAATTTCTGATGCTAGGGACAATTTACACAGAAGTTAGCTTAGCATGCTAATTAGAGCAGTGGCATTCACAGGAACTGCTCGAATGCACCGGGTCTGTTCGAAGATTCCAGGCATGTCCACAATGGTGCCAGCAATTCTGGTGACGATGTCTTCTTCTGTTTCCGTAACAGTTTCATAAACCAATTGCTTCATATTCCTCAGAGGAAGAAGCCCAGACACATGAGGTCAGGTGACCTGGCCGACCAGGCTACAGGGCCACCTCGGAGAATCCAGCGATTCCCGAAGGTGGCTCTTCATTGATTCCTCATTGCAATGCTGACATGGGCTGGTATTCCACGGTGCTAGAAGTACATTCTCCAGCAGTTCTGGCAATACATGTTCCACAAAGATATGAATCTCCATCCGCTGAGGCAGAATGGATGAATGTATGGTCTAATCAACCTATCACCATTGATATCACAAGGTGGTGATGCTTGTGAATGAATCCATGCGTTTCCAAGCAGACCTCAGAGCCAACCATCTGTATACAGAGCAGTTTTGAATGTGAGTACATATCAGGGGCACCGACTTACAAAAAATATTGGGGAGGCCCATATGCCCCGGGAAATTTTCTAAATTTTAGATGAAAAATAGTGAGCTTTAAAGTTTCTTTTAAGCATTTTAGAGTCTATGATCATCATTAGAACCCTGAAAATAGGACTCCTGATAATTCAACATTCCGCGAAACTCGACAAGCCTGACACATGTTTTGGCTTTGAAAAAAGATACAAAACATAAACAAGCACAGTATTTTCATAAAAAGCTAATTTAGTTTACAGTAATAGTCATGCTTATAGACTTTACAGAGCTGTGAATATATAGCTCTGAAAAGACTGAAATTTTATTTAAATAAATCCTGAACTATCATTAACAGAATAAAACATAAAATATTGCTGTCACACAGTAACAGCACTTTGATTAATAAGTGAAATAGCCAATTTAAGCTTACTTTGAATTAGGCTCCGGGTTCATTAAATAAAAACAATATCTCAAAGTCAATGCTTTAATACAATTAATAAAGTTAATACAGTATGCATAATACTTTCAGTCAAAGTATGTAAATAGTGGGTTTTAATTGGGTCTTACACCCTAAAAATATTTAAGTATTTGAAAATAACTAATACAGTACTGTAGTAATACAGTACTGTAGTAATACAGTACTGTAGTAACAGTACTAATATTTCGAAACTGAAAATTTAACATACGTATGCATTTAATCTTCGATTTTATAAAGATTTTTGATATTGCTCTAAATGCCATTATTAGGGCTAGAGTGTCTTTAGAAAGGTGCAAATGTCGACCGTCTGACTGGGTTACTGAATATGAGGTCATTGAGTTTACTAAAAGCAAGCACTTTTGTTCAACTGCAATGTCCTGTGTGAGTCCCGTTGAAGCAAACTGTTCAGTAAAGCAAGATTGCAACGTTTCACACACTTCAATGTAAATAGCTTTGTAGTATTCCTTTGGGGTTCAGAAAGTGTGCAGTGAGCTGGCTTTGTCGTTTTCATACTTCTTTGGTATACTTGGATTCTGAGGAAGCGAAGGATCAACAATTTGTGAAGGTTTTTCTTTTAAACACAATTACCAAAAGTGTTCAAAACTATCATGCCTTCCATTCAATATACAAATCAAGCTCTCATATTTATTTCAGATCAGCAACACTTGGATGAGAGCATTGAGTTTTTTCATTGCATCCTCTACTGGGTTCATTGCATGGCAATAAAGACATAAAAAGAAATAAGTCTTGAATTATAACATTGACTCAAGGTAGCCTGCACATTTGTAACCTGCCTCTGTTTTGTCCTCTGCAGAAAATGTTTCAAAAAACTCTAGAAGTTCTTCAAAGTTTTTCAATATTCTCAAGATACTGGAATCTCGCGTAATCCATCAAGTCAGGCAAAGGGGTCATAGACCAGATTGGCCATTGGCGCTCTCACAGCATATGCTTCTGAAAAGTTCCATTTTTTTGTTGGATTCCCTTACGGTGTTTATTAAGTCCTTGGCTAAAGCCATAATAGTTGAGACGTCTACAACCGCCAAGTTTACACTGTGAGCAGTGCAGTGCACATAATATGCTTTTGGTTGTATATCCAAAACACTTTTTTAGTCCTTTGAACTTGCCTCTCATATTCGAAGCACCATCATAGCACTGCCCTCTTAAGTTATCCATTGACAAATCAGGATGAGCAAAAATGTCTTTTAAAATACTTAACACAATAATTGTTGGAGGCTGACCTATCTATATCTAATTACCTGTAACTACCGTCTACATCAACTTCCAAGCTCGCCTTTTTGGTAACAAATTTATCCATTGCAAACTGAATTCACAATACGCTAAGAGACTAAAGTAAACGAATAAAATATAGTCATATAAAATAGTCCACTTGCCACTAAAGTCGGAACACTAAACACGTCTGCAGCATGCGCTGAACGAAATTATCCACACTGAATGACAGGGTGGGTTTTATATAGCCGCGGCGTCGTAACGTCTCAAAGTGTCCAGGCGAAACAAAGTAGAGGGTTCCAGGTGCTTTTGCTCGAGCCATTTTGATGTCGCTGTGGTCGCAGTGCTGGCCCGCCAGCGCTGGAATTTACCCGAAGGTTCACGCACCAGGACAAATTCTAAGTGTGCCCGCAGCACCGTAACACTATCGTGATTCACACCACTCATTTTCAGTTAACCTGCTTACTACCATAATTATTACATGTTTTAACTCATTACTGAATGTATTTTAAAAGGTAACTATCGTCAAATAAAAAATTCCAAATAATTTTGTGATTTCACAAAGCATAATATAACTAATAATTTTGTGAAATTATGGTGGGGGGGGGGGGGGGGGGGTGCGGCGCCTTTTATATTTGTGGGTCTTCAAAATTTATTTACGACAACTTCCTTTCTGATTCAGTGACAAGTTTTGATTGGTTCTGTATATATGAGTGGGCCTGAGCAGGCTTGTGCTGCTTTCCAATTGGCTGTGACAGTTCTCTGCCAATCAGAAACTAGCATATTCACCTGTTTTTTGGGGAACTAGAAACTTCTTTTGTGTAGAGAAAGCATAGTTACCAGATTTATTGATATGGGCTCCACTGAAAATTGTGTGTATTGTGATATTTCGGTACCAGAATGTTTGAGGAGTGTTGTAAAGTGTAGAAGAGAGTTAGAGTTAACGCACAGAATGAAATTCAGAACTTTCAGTGTCTTTAAATAATTAATTACTATGTGGCATGTTGCTTGTTCCGTGAGACTGATACTAGCAACATTTGAGTGAGAAATTCTAAAAGAAACAATCTGTTTGTAAACTTTCAGTGAAGGATTACCATAAATTGGCTACAGTTATAAATGAGGTGCACATGTGACCTGGAGGTACAACGATATTTGGAAGAACCGTACCTACAACGCACGGATAATCCTTTACACTATAGGAAAAAAATGAAAACAGTTACCCAGGACTACTTATAAACAAACAAAGAAGCAGACTAAAAGGCCAATTCATTAATAAAATCATATTTCTAAACAAAAATCGACGGCAGTGTAGCAATGGTATGTAAAGATGTCTTCTGCTGAAGAACTTTTGTTTCCTTTCTTTCTTCAGTAAGTAAACGCATGTACGCAGTTTCTGTATATAAAAGGCTATAGCACTTCTCTTTTACATTGAAGCACACATGCAGAATGTACAAGGTAATTTATTTTGTAAGAATAAAGCTTATGTTTTATGCGAATTCTGTGCTTTGTTTTAAACAACAATTCTATGATTTTTGTCTTATGAGACATATACTAATACTTCAGTACACATTAATTACGGTAGTACAGTTGATATCAATCATAGAATTTCAAAGTTTTCCGAGCACGTACGTATGATGAGTACGACCGCTGCGGCTCAGTGCTTTGTGTACTGAAGGTTTGCACAATTTCTCTGAGAGCGCAGCACTGTCAACTTCTGAAGCGTACCCGAGAAATTGCCTTTGCGTCGCGCGTTTCTCGAGCGCGATCATAGCCCATTCCAAGGGAGGGGACGACACCCTTTTGTAAACAATGTGAGCCACTTCTGTAGAAGGGGGGATGATGATCAGGCGGCCACTCCTCTGGACGACGCCGGAAAAATTATTGCAATTTTCTTTAAATGTAAGGCTGTTCCTAGAGTTCTGGGGTCGGCACAGCTGGTGAAGTAAGCCTGCAAAACTCACCTACAATAGTTACCAAGAAGCAGCATGGGACGACGACATGCGAGTTGCAGTTGGTTGCAGGCAGACAGTGGAAATGAGAACAGCTCTCTCTCTGCTCACCACCTCCAACATGGTAACAAGTATCCTCTCCTCGCTCCTCCATAGTGTTGTCATAATGGTTCCTTCAAGCTGCTGTCTGACTGCCTTTCCCTAGGGGAGCACTATGTACCCCGTATACTGAAAGGTAGGCTCATTTCCTGTTTTCATTTAAAATCTACCTAAACACCCACCTGGCAAGTCCTGTCCCATTGACATCCAGCACACAGCACTGTTGTATTTCCATTAGATGAGAACCACAGCCCATAAATGTTTCCTTCATCTTTGAGAATGGGGAGAAGTTACACAGAGCCAGGCCAGATGAATAGGGTGGATGTGGTAACACTCTCGCTCTCTCACTCTCCAAGAAATCCACTGTTCTGGAAGCAATGTATGGTGATTCATTGTCATGATGCAGAAGAAGGCGCTCACTCGTCAACTTCTATGACCTCCATGTGGCAATGACTTTCGGCAGACATTCAGTCACATACCCCTCAGCGACATGTGTCCTAGGTCACACACAAGATGAACCCTCTTGGTGGAGAAAGTAACCACTATTGTCTTTTTCTGAGCTATTTCTCTGAACTTCTGCAGATGGTCCCGCACCAGCTGTACTAAAGACTGCCTCTGTTTCTACCACTACTAGAAAGACATTCGCCGGACCTTGCAAATGAAGACATCCTGATGTTGAAGTAAATGTTTTGGAATTTGTCCAGGAAAGCAGGAAGAATGGACAACCAGTGACATCATCATCATAATAATTAAAAAAAAAAAAAAACCAAAGGAGGTGGCCTCAGTTCTTAATATACCGAAACAAGAGTTTAAGGCTAGCTGGGAATGCGTTGATTGCTTTATGAAACGAGCGGGCTTATCTTTGCAACGCCATAGAACAATATGCCAAAAGCTTCCACAGGATTTTGAGAAGAAACCAAGAATTTCAGTGGTATGATATAACACTTTGGAAAGAGAAGAATTTTTCGATGGGCCACATAGGCAAAGCTGATGAGACTCCAATTTGGTTTGATATGACATGTAATTACATGACTGATGAGAAGGGTACAAAAGAAGTTACCATCAAAAACGTCAGGTGTGAAAAATGGCACATAACAGTAATGCTGGCAATCACAGCAGATGGGAACAACCTTCCCCTTTTTTAATCTTCAAGCAAAAAACAAGCTCAAAGATTCCAAAAAAAAAAAAAAAAAAAAAAAAAAAAAATGAAAAGTTATTCCCTGATGACGTCTGTGTTTGGAATCAAGAGAGGGGCTGGATGAGTGGCTCCAAAACATGTGGGAACTCTGGTCCTGGTGGGCTTTTCAAACAACCATCAACGATTTGTCTTGAGGCATTTCGTGGTCATCTCACTGACAATGTAGAAAAGAAGGTCCACAGCCTGCCCAGTGACCTCGTTATATTCCTAGAGGAATGACTTCTGTATTAAAACCCCTGGATGTTAGTATAAATAAAACTTTCAGAGGTTACATTCAGAAACGGTACAAAAAACGCTTTTGCGAACCACACCATGAACTGAATCAGACAGGAAAAATTATACGTGCTGCACCCTACATTATTGCGCACTGGGTTTTGGCTGCCTGGAAACGCATCGAAGCACCAATGATTGTAAAATCATTCCAGAAATGCTGTACTTCAAACGCTCTGGATGGCAGTGAAGATGATGTGCTCAGGAACAACACCAAGGATGGCAGGGAAGGAGGAAACGAATTTATTTCTTACGCAGACTCTTCCAAGGATTCCAGTAATGATGACATCAGTGAATAATGACTAGTAATGCCTGTAATTTACAGTATATTTCTTCATACGCCATGTATGTAGTCAAGTTAGGCATTCTTTTTAATAATGAAAATGCCACATATTACCATAATGTGTAACTTAAAAATAAATTATTACTGTTTTATTATAGTTCATATATACATTCACTATTGTTTGAAATAAAGTTAGCATTGTGAAATAATTTTCAGCAGTACAAAAATACCCCACTAGTGCAGTGCCAAAATTCCTTTTTTTTTTTTAATGAATTTAATTTTTAAAATTGGGGTGCGCATCAGATTCGCGTACATATGGTATAAAGGATTAGTCTGAAAGCTTACTAACACACTGAATCCTGTCAACAACACCTTTTTCCTATTATTTATTGTTACACATGTGTTACAGATAGCATCAAAATTTAATAATAATTTCTTAAAGTTGTTTTCTTGTTCATTCACTGCCAAGGAGTATTAGTCAACGCCACTTTAGCTGGTTCTTTCTGTCTGTATTAAACAGTATTTCCTCGGTCTGTGTTTTGAATCTTCACTGTCAACCAAACATTAATGATATATGAACAATACCAGGTGTACCGGTATGAAATGAGCATCTTTTTGTGAAAATGGAACACTAATTTTGAATTGAAAATTAAAAACTTTTTATTCAAAGTACTGACCATTGCTTTCTATTCATTTTGACCACCTTTCTGGCAATTTGTGGACACCACGCCAATAGAAATGTTCGTCTTTTGAAGCAAACCAATCAGACACCCAATTTTTGACTTCTTCGTAGGAATCGAAGTGCTCCTCAGCCATTGTGTGCCCCACTGATGAAAACAAATGGTAGTCTGAAGGGGCCAAGTCTGGTGAATACGGTGGGTGGGGTAGCATCTCCCAGCCAAGTGTTCCGATTGTATCCTGACCCAGTTTTGCTTTGTGTGCAGGTGCAATGTCATGTAAAAAAAATTACTTTGCCATGTCTTCTGGCCCATTCTGGTCTTTTTTCGATCAATGCATAGTTCAAATTGATCATTTGTTGTCTGTAGCGATTAGTATTCACAGTTTCACCGTGTTTTAGAATCTCATGATACACCACACCTTTCTGATCCCACCAAACACAGAGCATTGTCTTCTTACTGAATCAATCTGGTTTTGCAATCGATGTTGATGGTTGTCCCGGATTCACCCATTATTTTTCCGTTTAGGATTCTTAAAATAAATCTATTTTTCATCGCCAGTAACAATTCGATGCAAAATTGATTTTCTTTCATGTCTTTGAAGCAAAATTTGACAAATGATTTTTCGGTTTTCCATCTGTCTTTCATTCAATTCATGTGGCACCCATTTTCCACACTTTTGGATCTTTCCTATAGCTTTCAAACAGTCAGAAATTGTTTGTTGAGCAACATTTAGTGTTGCTGCCATTTGCTTCTGACTCAAAGTATCATCTTCATCCAATATTGCTTGCAATTTGGCGTCTTAGAATTTTTTTGGTGGTCTTCCACGTTCTTCATTTCTTACATCAAAATCATTATTTCTGAACAGTTAAAACCATCTTTTGCACGTTGCTTCTGATAGAGCATGATCACCATATGCCTTGACAAGCATTTGATGCGACTCTGCAGTACTTTTTTTCAAATGAAAACAAAAAAAATCAATGCTTTCTGCAAATCATCACTTTCTGGTATAAAATTCGACATTGTTAACGCGATGAAAACATATGACGTTGTTTGTTCCATGACTTGATGTATACTAAAAATCTTTCACAAACGTCATAACAAACAAGAAATTAAGGCTCTTTCACAACAAATGTTCACTATCGACACATTTGTCTCTTAACACTCATTTCATACCGGTACACCTGGTAATATACAGTGAAACCTCTTTATAACGTTCCTCCATATAATGTTTTCCTCTATATTACATCTGTTTTTTTCGGTCCCAACTAAAAGTCCATATAAACAATATTACAATTTCCTCCATATAACGCTCATATTTTTGGAACCCTGGTCAATTATTTATCTCTTTATAATGTTTAAGTGACTGGATGTAGACACATCGTTTTCCGTTCTGTGGATTCACAGTTTGCACCGGCTCGGAAAGCCCGCGCTCAGCGTGTTTCACATGTCAGCGGCAGAACCTGGTCACGTGACATGTGACGCACATTCTGCTTGCGATCTTTTTGGTGCCATTTACTTTCACCCATCTGCCTACCGGGCCTCACGTTTTAATTACAAAAAACTAATCATTTCGTACATTGATCATTTGCAATGAATATCATATTACAGTGTTGTGAACATTTAAAATGTCATCTATGGCACCATTTGTCAAAGCTGATTAGTGGTATCCCGATCTTCAGTAATTCCCTATAATTATTATTTGGAAGCCTTCCTCTTTATAGTGTTTTCCTCTATATAGTGTTCAGAATTTGTGGTCCCTTGAAAAATGTTATATAGAGGTTTCACTGTATTTTGAAAATATTTTCTACACTTATTTTGTAATTTGATTATTTTGCTTAATGTTTAATTGGTTGAATAATACAATTTTGGTTTATTAAGTTTAAAAACCTGTCATACACAAATTGATTACTGGTAAATAATATGAAACTAAGTACTTATTACACTCAATAATTAAACTAATGCCTACTTTAGTTATCAAAGTAATCTACTTACAAAAAAAAGTACTGTTATCTATCAAGGGATTGTGTGTGTCTTACTACTTTGGGCATGACAACTTCACACTCATCTCTGTCAATTTAGGAATATTGCTTTCTCCCTCCCTTTTTTGGATAAATTTATGCAGGCTTTCGTAAAAAAAATGAAAGCAGAATTTCCAAATAAAAGCCGTCTTCAGTATATATTGGACATATGATGTTAATACATTTAAAAACTGCAGATCAGCAATTACGCAACTAATATCTGTTGTTTTTTAGAACTGTCAATGGAATTAATTTGCTGAAATACTCCAAGTTTTTCTCAACATTAAACATTTTGAAGTAGGTAAATGATGCCCAATTCACCAAATATATTACTAGTTTAAATAACATTTCTTACACCACCTTCATTTATTGATTTTCAAGTGTCACTGAGAATAAAATGACAAGACATCAACAATATGTATTTCAAATTTCACAGAATACACAAATGGTAAAATCTCTCTCTCGCTTACCATTTTTCACCTTGCAACAATGGTTGAAAAATAAGCTTCCACAATGTACCAGGAAAATTTCTTTACTGCAAAATTTCTTTACAGCAAGTTTACATGCTGTCAGATAAAAATACGAGTAGTATTAGGAAAAGGATAGATTGCTACTCACCATGCTGAGCTGCAGATAAGAATAATTAAAAGACTGTTAGGCACTGGGCTTTTGGTCAGAGCCTTCTTCAGAAATGAAAATACACATGCATTCACACAAGCAAGCACACCTCACACACGTGACTGCTATCTCTGGTTAAAAGCAGTCATTTGTGTATGAGATGTGCTTGCTTGTGTGAATGTGTGTGCATTTGTTTTCCTTTCTGAGGAAGGCTTTGGTCAAAAGCTCTGTGTAACAGTCTTTTCGTTGTGCCTGTCTGCAACTCAGTGTGTCATCTTTATGGTGATTATCAATCTATCCTTTCCATATTATTGTTGATATTTCAACCTGAACTTTCCTATGTTTGTAAACAATAAATAGTATTTCTTCATAGATTTGTTTGTATACATAAAGTTCTTTAAATATTTTGCAAATTTCAACAAGGAATAAGGGTGTACTGAACTCAAGGGTGGCCGTGTGTCTTACTGCAATCAAAAGGACAATTCAGTTGATTGAACTGTAAAATTCACGTATTTTAGTAAGCAAACCTCAAATGACTGTTAATAGAAGCATTTACAGAAAGAAACAAACAAATGGGTATTAGCAGGGATAATGAATGAATCTGATCATGTTATGTCCTTAAACACCTGTAATATATGGGCTTACAAACTGGTTTGTTTGGCATAAAACTTAAGTAATTCCACCAACCTCCAGTTAATGAAGCCACATACTTGGAGCTGCACTGTTCACAATGAATAAAAATGTGAACTGGGAACTTTTATTACCACGAAGATTTCTTTCACTGCATCACAATATAAGCTGGTCAATTTTCACAGTAATTTTCTATCACGATTACATCATATTTGGCATTAAAAAGGTTGAGGATAAAACATAAGGGATACTTTTATTAATTTCTGAAGTAAACAAAATAATGAAAGTGTGCATTATTTCCATGTATTATGTAAAAAAAAGACTTCAACAATAAATGAGCTCAATAATTACACGAACTGTCCTCAATATTACACTTCTGAAGAGTTGTTTACCAGATGACACCATGCAGCATATTTCTGAAGCGATACTGCAATTTTTTTTCCATGAAGATTTCTCTTTACTGATGGCAATGTCACGTGTCACGACATACTGGAAGACAAATATAGCATATTAAATATGAATTGCAAAGAAAATTACTTTCATTGAATGAAATATTTACTTCATTTTGAGCAGGGCTCAGGGCAGGAAAGAGTGAAAAGTAGGAAGGATACCAAAATTCTGTAGCAGAATACTGGCATGCAACAGTATCAGTGCTGTGTGTCAGCGGCACGATAGATAATGGCCCATTTGAAGAACTTTAATGAAATGCATGATATTAATTGAGCGCATCAGGATTATCAAATGTCAGCCAGATCTTGATCAAATCTGCCTGGATGATTACTGTTGGCTGATATCTAATTAAAACAGTTTGATTATCTCAGTACCGTATTTACTCGAATCTAAGCCGCACTTTTTTTCCGGTTTTTGTAATCCAAAAAACCGTCTGCAGCTTAGAATCGAGTGCAAAGCAAGCGAAGTTCTGAAAAATATTGGTAGGTGCCGCCACAACTAACTTCTGCCGTCGAATATATGTAGCACTACACAAGCATGCTTTGTAGGCACAAAGATAAATACTGGTGCCAAAACCTCAGCGTCAGTTAAAAAAAAGGGGGGGGGGGGGGAAGACGAGCTTTTTTTTCTCCGCCCCGAGTTTCGACCACTGCATTATCATACATTATCCAAGGAAGTAAATACAAGTTCCATATTGTTCATCTTCGAGTGTAGCAGCATTTCAATGTACTACGAAAATCCGACTGGCGAGACTGTTGGGATGTTTGTCAATATGGCCAACTCTACGTTCTGAATTTTTTCCTACCTGTGAGAAGAGATGGTTGCTAATAGGAACCTGATGAAATGTGAATCACACGCAGTATTCTCTTCACCATAAGAATAATACGAATATAAACATTTTGCCATGTATTCTTTCGTGTTTGTTGCTATCTCATTTAAATCCTGTCTGCCTAATAAACTACGAAACTAGAGTGAGACAACAGCAAACGCGGAAGAATATACATATCGTGTCATGTTTATATTCGTATTATTCTTATGCCTAATAGTGATACAGTCATAAATGAAGCACGGCAACTGACTAGATTTTTAAATCTAAGACGACTCTAATTTCTGTGCAGAATTTTATGTACTAAAGAAGCGGCCGCAAAGATTTTCAAACGGAGAAAAATTTCCGCCTAACTCTCGTTCAGAACATGTTTTCTGTCATACGCAGTCTATTATTTGGTTCTTGGTGATCATTATCAAACAAAGCAGCAGTGTAAGTAACAACAAATAGCAGTCTCTTGCCATTGTTTCACTAATGAGACGATTCCTTTTTTTTTTTTTTTTTTTTTTTTTTTTTTTTTTTTTTTTTTTTTTTAAAAGCGGCGGTAGTGCGCACAAAAGCAAGTCATGCCGCGAGCGGTGACATGCCATAAACACGCACTATCAAAATGCGACAAACAATGCATTACACAGTACAGTAATGCATTTTCAGCTTAGAGTGACGTAAACACCTATAACAAAAGAAAACGGCACTTATCAGATCAAAGCAAAATAAGCAATCGATTCAAACCAGACGAAGCACATGAAAAAGGAAGGGTTTCCGTATAAATACGGACGGAGCGCCTGACGCATAGCAATGGCCACCTGGTAAAGCTTAACTGCTAAGCTTACGACTCGAACCAAACTACTGTAGCTGTATCGTCATTCATTCGACCTAAATTGTGTCTCATATTACAATGGACCAACTTTGTTTCGATTTGGAGGTGCGGCCTAAAACTTTTTTTCTCCCCTTGAATTTCGAGTCTCAAATTTCACGTGCGGCTTAGATTCGAGAATTTTTTTTTCCTTTATTTCGAGTCTCATTTTTCAGGTGCGGCTTAGATTCGAGTGCGGCTTAGATTCGAGTAAATACGGTAAATGCAGCTCCTTTATAGTGTAATTCCAAACAATGTGCAGAAGCAGACAATTGTGCATATGAACACATCTTGTCAACACTAGTTCTTTTTCTAATGTGTAGATCTTTGCGCTGACCTCTACTGCCCACCAAGTTACAGTTTTCAGACACAATGTTTCTGTGATTACTGGATGACATTTTGATGGAGTAAGGCACGGGCATGTCACAAGGCAGTAACATCATGTCTAGTGGGAGTTCAAAGATGTTCAAATAACAGTGTTTATTATTGATATCGCAGTCCAAGAGGGATTGGAGATACAGTAATAAACTCTTTTCTCCTACATATTCAAAAATGGCTCTGAGCACTACGGGACTTAACATCTGTGGTCATCAGTCCCCTAGAACTTAGAACTACTTAAACCTAACTAACCTAAGGACATCACACACATCCATGCTCGAGGCAGGATTCGAACCTGCGACCGTAGCAGTCGCGCGGTTCCGGACTGAGCGCCTAGAACCGCTACACCACCGCGGCCGGCCTCCTACATATTCACCTCACCCCAACCCCTGTCATCACTGCCTTTCTTGTGTGGCTCTCCCATAGTGCCCATTATTCACAAACTGAACTATTTATTATATCACTATACAAAAGAAGCACGCTGCAACCTTTTTATACACTTATTTATGCCTCTGTTTTAACGTAATTGTATGGCAAAAGTGAACAAGGTTGCACGACAACACATTTATGTTGAGCAAGGTTAGCATGATGATCCATTTCTATGCTGGCCAGTATTCTGGTAAATTAGCACCTTTCATAAAATGTTACTTGGAAGTGTTGAAAGGTGCTAATCCACATATAAAAGGAAAGCCATTGCTCACTGATGAAAAACCCAATGGATCAACAGAACTGTGATGACTTCATGTACAGTAACAGGAAAATGCAAGCTACAATAAAATTAATGTCAAAATTGTATTAAATACAGCAACTAAAATACTTGCTGGAACCAAATAACTGATGAACACAACATTCAGAAATAAGATAAATGATATATTTACACTAATCTACACACCAAACAAGTGATTCAAAAAGCCACTGTTTTACTTCACATCAGTGGCAGCCGGCAAGTTGCAGTAATTAATTATCAAACAACATATAGCTGATCAACTCATAGAAAATACCTTTCAATTAAGGATGCTCGCATTGATGTTGCTATTGATGATGGCTGTGCATCATTTAATTTAAAGATGCTTTCAATTACTGATAACTCTGTGGAAGTGGTGTCCATTCCACAAAAAGCACACCAATCGTTAACAACCATTCCTGCAGCTATAACTTCCGATCCTCTGTTGACTGTTCCGGCCTGTAACAAATTATACTCAGTGTATTTGAATGATAGGCAACTGGCTCTTACTTATAAATAATGATTAGTCAACAGTGTACAACCAAACCTATCAAATAAATAAATTAAAATATCTCTGCTACTTTCACTTCACTGTGATATTCTGCTTCATCCCACTTTGAAAATTTCATAGTTGTATGAATTATACACTCATCACCCAGAACATTATGACCATCAACCTCCTATCAATATAAACCTGACCAGGCGATATCAGCGTCAAATGGCGAGAAATGACTGCTAGTCATACACATGCATGGTGCATGTAGTATCAGTGAGTGCTGTCCACGTGTAAAAGGGGAATGGCGCATGATCTATCCGAGTCTGACAGAGGGCAACTTGTGTGGCCAAGAGGCTCAGCATGAGCATTTCAGAAACTGCACAACTTGTCGGATGTTTAAGGAGTGCTGTGGTGAGTGTTTTCAACACATGACAAAATCAAGGTGAAACTTGTACAGACGTCATGGGGTTGGGCAGCCATCCCTTATTAGAGATGTCTGACGTCCTAGGCTGGGCAGATTGGTAAAATATCACAGGCAACGAACTGTGGCGGAACTTTACTTTAATGTTGGGCAGAGTGCAAGTGTGCCTGAACAACACACAGTGCATCAAACACTCCTAACAATGAGCCTCTGCAGCCGATGCCCCATGCACGAGCCAATGCTAAGACCACGACATTGGCAACTGCAAATGAAATGGGCACATGACCATTGGCACTGGATGTTGCCGCAGTGGCAGAGTGTTGTATGGCCTCATGAATCCTGATACCTCCTTTGTCATGCCGATGGGAAGGTGCAAATCCGTCATCTTCCAGGGGAAGAGCTTGACACCTGTACAGTGACATAGAGACAAGCTGGTGGCAGCTCCATTATGCTCTGGAGAACTTTTATGTGTGCATCCATCGGTCCTGTGAAGCTCATGCAAGATACCATGATGGCCAAAAAATATCATACACTGGTTGCAGACCACGTATATCCCTTCATGACAATCGTGTTTCCTGACGGCAGTGGCATTTTTCAACAAGATAATGTACTGTGTCACAAGGCCAGTAGTGCAATGGAGTGGTTCGAAGAACACAGTGGACATAGTGGCAAGTTCCAGTAGACATGCTGGCCCCCCAACTTGCCAGATCTGAACTCTGAACATGATCGAATGCATCTGGGATGTGACTGAACATGTCAGAGCTCACTGTGGAGCCATCTCCATCCAGCGACCTACCAAGGCACCATTGCTTCCATGCCATGAAGTGTTACCACTGTTATCCATGCCAAAGGTGGACATCCTGGCTGTTAGGTAGGTGGTTATAACATTCTGGCAGATCAGTTTATAAGAGGAATAGGGGATTGTCATTACAAATTAACCTTTGCCATACATTTGCAGAAGGACTTGCAATATATTGTAACAATAGCATCTCAATATGCTTAATTACTGAAACACACAGCACAGATATTTCTGGGGATACAGTTGACTAGTTTTATGTATTTTCTTCTGAATGATATAAAATGTAAGGTCCACAGAAACAAAATACTGGATGTAGAGAATAGAATTACACTCACCACTAACGGAACCTGCAGCAATGAAGATAATTCATCCTGATCTTGCACTGATGTATGTGGATGAACTAAACCACCTTGATTAGAGAGGATACAGTATGATCCAACCAACACATTAGAGGCAACTGTTTGCCTGAAAACCTCTACTTTCAAAACATCTGCTAAAATTTCTTCTGTTTCCTGAAAACAAATCAGTGTAATAAATTAATAAAGAATTACAGTAGACCTCTACTATATCTTCCAAACTCCCTTCAACAAGAATAAATGTTACGTTAAATGTCCATTAATGTTATATGCGACTGAGCACTTACACTGTTGGCCCATTTATGGAGAAGACAGCTATTTGAAAGGATTTAAGGGAACAGATGAGATAGAAATCTGAAACCCATTTCTCCAGAAGTCTTTGGTAGTCAGTTCAGTCCACTGAACAAGATGCAGTTCAAAAATAAGTTAAACAAGAAAACTGTGCAAATGCATGGTTGATACTGTGGAAATGGTGCTTACTGAGAGCCTCATTTCATGGAGCAGATTTAATAATTTAATGTTAGATTTAATGGAAATGCTATTGACGTCTGAAAGATCGAAATAAAGATATGCCAAACTGTGCCAAAAATTAGCCACTGGAATACAGGGTGTCTAGGGATGAACTGCTTAAAAAGAATGAAGAATATCTAGGAAACTAGTGAGTTTTATGTCACATGGGTGGCATGGCAGCAAGAAGATGGTATGGATGTGGATATGCAAGCATATATGTAGTTGGCCAAAATGGCAGAGCATATCTCCCTGCATACAACAGCAATTTCAGCAGACATTAAGGTGGTGAATCACCACTGGGTAAAACACAAAAATCACTGATCATCCAGATGGCCCCAGTACGTGTGTTTGGTTTTGTTTTGCTTCAGCAGTTCATCCCTAGACACCCTGTATTCCAGTGGCTAATTTTTGGCACAGTTTGGCATATCTTTATTTCGATCTTTCAGACGTCAATAGCATTTCCATTAAATCTAACATTAAATTATTAAATCTGCTCAGTGCGCGCGCGCGCGCACACACACACACACACACACACACACACACACAAAACTGGGGTCATACACACCCAAGTCAAAACTAGAGAACACGAAGACAAAGAGGAGTTAAAAAACGACTGTATGTCAGTCCCAATTGACATAGTAGAAGTCAGCTAAGAACAGGTACATGGAAAAAAGGGCTAAAAAAGACACCATACAGAAACGGAGGTACAAAACTAAAAATTAAGTGGCCTTTGACATAAAAAGTTAAACGCGGTCGACAGCCCGCATGACATTTGCTAAAATGGCCGATAAATCAGATGGCAAACCCAAGCGGGAACATAAACAGTTAAAAACTGGACATTCCATCAGGAAGTGGCTGACAGTTAAAACCTGTGCATAATGTGTACAAAGTCGTGGGGTAGCACCACTTAGCAAATGACGATGGCTAAAAAGGCACTGCCCAATACGCAGCCTAGTTAAAATGACCACCTCCCGGCAGAAGGGCTGAGAGGATGTCATCCAAGCCATTGGGAGAGGCTTAATAAGCTGGAGCTTATTCCCTTGAAGGGAGGACCATTGGCAATGCCAAAGGGACTCCATCTCCTGGCTGACAGCAACACAGAGATCATCGGAGGGAATATAGGTACTAGCAGGCTCAGGTACAAGGACTGCAGACTTGGCAGCAGTGTCAACAGCCTCGTTTCCCAGCAGATCGACATGACCAGGAACCCACAGAAACGTCAGACTGGCTCCACCAAGAGTGAGCAAATGACAGTTTTACTGGATCCGCTGCACTAAGGAACGGGCAGTGTACAGCGCACACAGACTTTGAAGAGTGCTGAGTGAGTCTGAGCAGAGGACACAATTTAAAATCTATGTTGCCGGATGTACTCTGTGGCCTGATACAAGGCAAAGAGCTCGGTTGTAATGACTGAGCAGTGTGCTGGAAGCCGATATTGAAAGACACGGGTGACAATGACGAAGGCACACCTGAACCCACGGTCAGTCCGAGAACCATCAGTGTATACAAAGGCACTATCACGAAGTTCCATTCGAAGGTCGTGTCCTTAGGAAGCGAATGAAGACCAAGGTTAACATTAGCCGCTTCACGAAGCCAAGGTGGTGGAGGGTTCACACCCACCGGGAAAGTTGCACGTAGCGTGAAGTTAAGCCACCGTATTAAGTGCCGAAAGCGGACTCCAGGAGGTAACAGAGGAGAGGGACGTGTCCCATACTAATGATCAAAGGAATCGTCAAAGAAGGAGGCACAGGATGGTTGGCCACACATGGCAGACAAACGGCATAAATACCTACTGAGGAGAAAGTCATGGTGGTAGGACAGTGGTAGTTCAGCAGCTTCAGCATACAGGCTCTCAACTGGGCTAGTGTAAAAGGCGCCCGTGGCCAAACGGATGGCACAATGGTGGACAGTGTTGAGACGGCGTAAGAGGGATGGGCATGCAGATGCATAAACAAAGCACCCGTAGTCGAGTTTCAAACGGGCAAGGGTCTTGTACAAATGGAGGTGGGTGGTTCGATTGGCACCTCAGGAAGTACCATTGAGGACACGTAGGACTTTAAGGAACCGTGTACAGCGGGCTGACACCTAAGACACAGGGAGGGACCAAGAGTGTTTCCTATCGAGCATGAGCCCCCCAGGAATTTCGTACATTATAACACCACTTTTACATTCCTGGAATTAACTTTTTCCCACCGTTTACGACATTTTTTATGGGTCCCATCAAATTTCATATTCCCAAAATGTTAATTTACACCTGATTTTGCATCAATATATTTATAATTTTCCCGCGATTTACACGTTACGAAAAAATGTTTGTGGAGAAAATGTGATGCTGGCATGATGTTGGTCGTCCAGTAGTGTTTACAAATATTAAGTGGTTAAGTTTCCTGACACCAGGGCACTCTATTCAGTGGATTTGAACCGGTAAACTAGTAAAAGTTGTAGCAATTCGTGCCATATCTCCTGCAGCTGCAAAGTTCTACTTGACGTAGTGGCTGATGGAAGTAACTAGAATGAAGATACTGTGACCAATCACAACCATTTCCAAACTGTCTCTACTGTGCAAATGCAGTTTCGTGCTTGTTGTGATCATCGTGACACCTTTGTCGAACCCTATTTAGCATGTTTCGGCATATGGCCATGTGGAGCATTAGTCGACAACATCGTTCACTTTTTGTTGCTCATATTTTTTAGTGTAAACACAGAATTGGTTATGTATTGTGTTCATGCTGAGCAAAACGTGTTTCGAGAATTTGTTCTTGTTGTCAAGTGCAGTATTTACGTATGTATTTTTTGTGATGTTACACAAACAAACAACGTGGGTGATAGTTTGAGTGTGTGTGGTTTTCTACACAACTGATGAAGCACAGTACCTCACAACCTCAAAAAGATGACTACAGTGCAAGAGACGCAGAATAATACATATTCAAACACCATACAAAATACTTATTTACATATTTGCACTTGACTACGAGAAAAAATTCTTGAAAAAGAGTGATACTAAGCATGAAAAAATATGTAACTCTTTCAGTATTTTATTATTTAAATAATGAATGACAGCTGCAGGCTTTCAAAAACATGGTTTATGACGTGAAATTGAGTCAAACATTCATACTTCCCAGACAGTTATCATTTCCAGTTACATCAGCAGTTTTTATTAGATGATAAACCTTCATTAGATAGTAAAAGAAGTCCCTGCCAAATCTTTTGATGCCTGTTATGTACATATATCATACATAAAGTGCAAGGGGGTATCCTATACACAATTTATACAGCTTAAAACATTATTTCCCAATTTTACATTTTCTCACATTTTACACAATTTTTTGAAGACCCTTGAAAAGTGTAAAAGCGGGGTTTCACTGTAGTTTCAACGAACGGAAAGGCAACAGGCCCAAGATGTAAAGATGGTGGGAGAAACCACTTTCATCGCCAGAAATTCATACAGAAGGTTTTGTCAGTGGAAAAGTGAAAGCCATTGTCAATGCTCCAGGCGTAAAGACGACCAGGGCATCGCTGAAGACGCCGCTCAGTGAGACAGGTCTGTCGAGAACTGTATAGATTGCAAAATCGTCAACAAAAAGGGAGCTGGAGATGCCAAGCGGGATACAGGCCATTATAGGGTTAATGGCGATAGCAAAGAGGACAACACTCAGGACGGAACCCTGAGGCACAGCGTTTTCCTGGATAAAGGTGTCTCGCAGGGCAGAACCCACACGCACCTTGAAAACTCAATCTTTTAAAAATGCCTGAAGGAAACAGGGCAGGCGGCCACGGAAACCCCATGTGTAAAGAGTACGGAGGATACCAGTTCTCCAGCAGGTGTTGTAGGCCTTCTCCAAGTCGGAAAACATGGCCACTGTTTGGGATTCCTACAGAAAACCATTCATGACATGGGCGGACAAAGTAACGAGATGGTCAACTGCTGAACGCCACAATCTAAATCCACACTGTGCATTTGTCAGTAAATTGCAAGACTTGAGCCACCATACCAGTCAGGCATGAATCACACGTTCCATCACCGTGCAAATGCAGCTGGTAAGAGAGATGGGGCAGTAGCTAGAAGGAAGGTTTATGTCCTTACCGGGCTCAGGTATGGGTATGACGGTGGCATCACGCCAGCACTCGGCAAATGTGCCCTCTGCCCAGGTGCGGTTGTACGTGTTAAGCAGAAAATGCTTGTCTGCAAGAGACAGGTGCTGTAACATCTGAATGTGCGTGGCGTCTGGCCCTGGGGCGGAGGATAGGGATGAACGGAGAGCATGATCTGGCTCCCTCATAGTATAGGCGGCACTGTAACACTCACGATTTGAAGAAGAGAAGGGTATCACCTTAGTATCCTTCGCTCACTTCCGGTGGAGGAAGGCAGGGTGATAGTGGGGAGATTTCAAAACTTCCACAAAATGGTTGCCCAAGGTGTTGGAGATAGCAATAGAGTCCACAATAACATTGTCTGATACTGTCAGGCCGGAAATTGGAGAATGGATCTTGATCCCAGAGAACTGTTGGAGGTTGTCCCACACAACAGAGGAAGGGGTGAAACTGTTAAAAGAACTAGTGAATGAAATCCAGCTAGCTCTTTTGCTATCCCGAAGAATGCAACGACATGCACGCATCTGTTTATAATGAATGCAGTTTGCTATAGTAGGATGACAGTTAAAAATGTGGAGTGCGCATTTCCGTGTATGAATTGCATAGCGGCACACCTCAGTCTACCAAGGGACTGGGGCATGACGTGCTAAAGAGGAAATGTGAGGAATGGAATGTCCCGCAGCAGTAAGGATAACATTTGTGAGATATTCCACCTGGGCATTACAACTGGGTGAAGGTCACCACAGAGGAGTAAAGCTGCCAGTCAGTCTTAGTGAACTGCCATTTGGGCATGCATCTGGATTGGGTAGGGTAGGAGTCAGCAAACGGAAAGCACACGGGAAATGGTCGCTCGAGTAGGTGTCAGAAAGAACGGACCACTCAAGATGATGGGCAAGCTGGGCAATGCAAAAGGATAGGTGTGCGAGGAGTCAGAAAGGATGTAGGTGCTCCAGTGTTAAGGCAGAAGAGGTTAAGTTGGTTAAGAAGGTCAGCCAAGAGGGCACCTCTCCAACAGGTCCTGGGAGAACCCCAAAGGGGATGATGTGCATTAAAGTCACCGAGTAGCAAAAATGGGGGAGATAGCTGCCCAATAAGCTGAAGTAAGTCTGCCCTGGTGACAATGAATGACAGACGGACATAAATGGCACAGAGGGAAAAAGTACGGTAGGGAAGGAAAAGGCGAACTGCAACAGCTTGAAGATTGGTAGTCAGGGAGATGGGCCGACTATGAATGTCATCCTGTATGAGCAGCATTATACCCCCATGAGAAGGAATTGCGACCTCAGGGGGAAGGTCAAAAACGAATCGGTAAGTAATGTGAAAGCTCAAAGCAGTCATGAGGGTGCAATTTCGTTTCCTGAAGGCAGAGTACAAGGGGATGCTGTGATGCTAAAAGCAGCCGTAAATCCTCTTTGTGAGAACAAAGGCCACAAACGTTCCATTGGAGGACAGTCATAATGAGGAAGAGATGTCAGTGTGTCAACTTGGCGGCTGCTGGGTGACTGCCAGTGTAAAGTCACTATTACAGGGCACAAAAGCAGGAGGATCCTGCTCCAAGGTGTCCACAGAAGCATCGGCTTGCTCGTGCGGTTGGTCCGTGCAGTCCAATGCTGAAAAATGATTGGTTGTGTGTACTGGCGATACGGAGGTCAGCCGGGCTAAGGTATCATGGAAAGACATCCTTGAAGAGGATCTTTGAGTTGGCAAAGGAGAAGACCGTTTGCCTTTGGTGGACTTCTTCAAGCTTTTCGGGTTAGAGGAAGACTCGGGTGTTGTTTAGATGGAGCAACGGAGGAAGTCAACACAGGAGTACTCCTTCTGTCTTATCCGATCCACCAGTTGTGTAGATTGTGGCTTCGCCCCTTGAGGCAAGAGTTTGACAGTTTGTTGCATAGCTGGATTGGGGGGGGGGGGGGGGGATGACGATGCTACCTTGATACTGGGCGATTTCACAACCTCACAGCTGAATCAGAGGTCAGACGCCTGCATGGCCATGTCCTTCATGGAGCGAGGGGTAACAAGAACAGAACTACAGGTGCCAGACGGGAGAACACAGGATTTACGAGTAGTCAGTAGCTTACGAGCTACTGGAAAGGCACTTTTTCCTTTATCCGGATATCTTGGACAGCCGCTCATCAAGATACATGGGACAATCCCGGGAGGAGGTGGCACGGCCACCATTGCAGTTGATACAGTGGGGAGAAGGAGGTGGACAATTGCCCTTGTGTGCATCCCTACCACAGGTTACACATTTGGCTGGGTGTCGACAAGACATTCTAGTAAAATTGACACCATGACACTGGTAGCAGTGCATCAGGTTTGGAATGTACAGCCGGACTGTAACAATTTCATACCCTGCTTTGATATTGGACGGTAGCACCACTCCATCAAAGGTGAGGAAAATATTGCGGGTGGGCACTAAGGAGGAATCTAGCTTTTCATTACACGATGGACGGCAATGACACCATGTTCAGAGAGGTAAGACTGGATTTCAGCCTCGGTTAGACCGTCGAGCAGCCTGGTGTAAATTACACCACAGAAAGAATTCACAGTCCTATGGGCAACGACACGAACAGGGTAGCCATGGAGAAGTGAGGCAGCAAGCAGTAGTTGTGCTTGAGAATCAGAAGCAGTCTCCAAAAGATGCCATGAATGTAGACCCCTGTGAGTATGAGTGTGGTGGAGAGGGCAAGGCAGAGATGGGTACCGTCATCCACAGATTACTTATGATAAATCTCTAATGACTATTATTTCACTATGATAAACATTTAGTTAAAATGGATATTTTTTGGAAAATGGATTCAGTACCCAGAAGCTGAAACAAATAACAATTTCTACAGGTAAATAATGTGCTATTGTTAAGACTTTATAAAGCCAATATTACATACGTAATTCCAATGAAACAGAAACACATTCTGAGACATATATGTTCTATGTAAGCCATTTTAAAGTTTATTACATACAAGACATATTTTATTGACAGTAGGTAGGCAGCTAGAATCTAATTTTATAAATTGGGGAGGGAGAAAAAAATTAAAAAAAGAAAAAATAAAAAAAACAAGAAAAAAAGAAAAATCGTGGAGTCTATTGTAACCAGCTACAGATTCATTGAATTTAAAATGAAAGAACAGTTACCCTGTCAAGATCTGGATGGACAAGAGCTACGTAATCATTACAAGCAATGACATTTCCTAAGGCAGACAACCTTTCTTCAACACGCTGTACACGAACTGTGTCAGGTAGAGAATTCCTTAGATGCTGAAGTTCAGTGTCAGTTGTTGAATTTGGAACTAGTAAACCATTCCGATTTCCTGTAAAAAATAATAAATATCAGAAAAATGGCAAATGATTGCTGTAGAAATCATATATAAACATTTAACTATGTCCAAAATTTAGTTTACTGTCACTCACCCACACACATACGACCAATAATTCGGCATCCAGCGAGGGAAGCATGTATCACAGGAATTGTGTCAGCCAACTCAGCTTCAAACACACTGAAAGCCACGAATGCAAATTTCTTATTAAGATTTATTTATTTTTACGTGCGTGCGTGCACACACACACACACACACACACACACACACACACACACACACACACACAGGGCGAGAGGGCACACACACAGAGAGAGAGAGAGAGAGAGAGAGAGAGAGAGAGAGAGAGAGAGAGAGATATTTTTAGTTTAATTACCAACACAAGCCAACTTCAGTCACAATTAATTTCAATGCATTGAGAACCTGTCCGCGGGTTTTCTGCTTACAGTCGAGAAACTTCCCACGTTGGATTATGTTCATTTCTGTGCTGAAAATATTTATGACTACAGTTGTGACGAGATTCAGTGTAGGATAAATGGCCAAGGGACTTCTAGACCTGTACCTTTTTTTTCTTTCTATAAGACAGTCTCGCAAGTGTGGAGAGTGACACTCTCACAATTAACTCACAAGGGTGGCAGACGACAGAACACAGGGGCTCCCCTCATGGAGTGAATGTCCACATTCACTGCAAGTAAAGGTACACTGTGCAGCGGGAAGATATGTGGGCGAGACACAAACTCCGAAAACACCTCATTGGTGTGTGTGTGTGTGGTTTCTTGTCCCACTGGTAAACCATAACCTTAACCTTCTCCAGGAGGGTATCTCCCCCAAATGCAATGCAAGAATAAAGGTGATGGTACTGATGCAATTTTCATTACAGATGTTCTCAACATTTTATTTTTATTATATTTACACGTCGAGTTCCGTAGGAACAAAGTGAGGAGCAAATCTCCAAGGTCATGGAATGTGTCATTACATGAAATTACAACATAAAAGTAGTAATAGATAAAAATAAAATGTTTATGAACCCACACCTCCCCCCATGAACCATGGACCTTGGCGTTGGTGGGGAGGCTTGTGTGCCTCAGCGATACAGATAGCCGTACCGTAGGTGCAACCACAACAGAGGGGTATCTATTGAGAGGCCAGACAAACGTGTGGTTCCTGAAGAGGGGCAGCAGCCTTTTCAGTAGTTGCAAGGGCAACAGTCTGGATGATTGACTGATCTGGCCTTGTAACAATAACCAAAATGACCTTGCTGTGCTGGTACTGCGAACGGCTGAAAGCAAGGGGAAACTACGGCCGTAATTTTTCCCGAGGGCATGTAGCTTTACTGTATGATTAAATGATGATGGCGTCCTCTTGGGTAAAATATTCCGGAGGTAAAATAGTCCCCCATTTGGATCTCCGGGCGGGGACTACTCAAGTGGACGTCGTTATCAGGAGAAAGAAAACTGGCGTTCTACGGATCGGAGCGTGGAATGTCAGATCCCTTAATCGGGCAGGTAGGTTAGAAAATGTAAAAAGGGAAATGGATAGGTTAAAGTTAGATATAGTGGGAATTAGTGAAGTTCGGTGGCAGGAGGAACAAGACTTCTGGTCAGGTGACTACAGGGTTATAAACACAAAATCAAATAGGGGTAATGCAGGAGTAGGTTTAATAATGAATAAGAAAATAGGAATGCGGGTAAGCTACTACAAACAGCATAGTGAACGCATTATTGTGGCCAAGATAGATATGAAGCCCACACCTACTACAGTAGTACAAGTTTATATGCCAACTAGCTCTGCAGATGACGAAGAAATTGAAGAAATGTATGATGAGATAAAAGAAATTGTTCAGATAGTGAAGGGTGACGAAAATTTAATAGTCATGGGTGACTGGAATTCGAGAGTAGGAAAAGGGAGAGAAGGAAACGTAGTGGGTGAATATGGATTGAGGGAGAGAAATGAAAGAGGAAGCCGTCAGGTAGAATTTTGCACAGAGCATAACTTAATCATAGCTAACACTTGGTTCAAGAATCATGAAAGGAGGCTGTATACATGGAAGAAGCCTGGAGATACTGACAGGTTTCAGATAGATTATATAATGGTAAGACAGAGATTTAGGAACCAGGTTTTAAATTGTAAGACATTTCCAGGGGCAGATGTGGACTCTGACCACAACCTATTGGTTATGAACTGTAGATTAAAACTGAAGAAACTGCAAAAAGGTGGGAATTTAAGGAGATGGGACCTGGATAAACTGAAAGAACCAGAGGTTGTAGAGTGTTTCAGGGAGAGCATAAGGGAACAATTGACAGGAATGGGGGAAAGAAATACAGTAGAAGAAGAATGGGTAGCTCTGAGGGATGAAGTAGTGGTGGTGGTGGTGGTGGTGGTGGTGGTGGTGGTGGTTAGTGTTTAACGTCCCGTCGACAATGAGGTCATTAGAGACGGAGCGCAAGCTCGGGTTAGGGAAGGATTGGGAAGGAAATCGGCCGTGCCCTTTCAAAGGAACCATCCCGGCATTTGCCTGAAACGATTTACGGAAATCACGGAAAACCTAAATCAGGATGGCCGGAGACGGGATTGAACCGTCGCCCTCCCGAATGCGAGTCCAGTGTGCTAACCACTGCGCCACCTCGCTCGGTGGATGAAGTAGTGAAGGCAGCAGACGATCAAGTAGGTAAAAAGACGAGGGCTAATAGAAATCCTTGGGTAACAGAAGAAATATTGAATTTAATTGATGAAAGGAGAAAATATAAAAATGCAGTAAATGAAGCAGGCAAAAGGGAATACAAACGTCTCAAAAATGAGATCGACAGAAAGTGCAAAATGGCTAAGCAGGGATGGCTAGAGGACAAATGTAAGGATGTAGAGGCTTGTCTCACTAGGGGTAAGATAGATACTGCCTACAGGAAAATTAAAGAGACCTTTGGAGAGAAGAGAACCACTTGTATGAATATCAAGAGCTCAGATGGCAACCCAGTTCTAAGCAAAGAAGGGAAGGCAGAAAGGTGGAAGGAGTATATAGAGGGTTTATACAAGGGCGATGTACTTGAGGACAGTATTATGGAAATGGAAGAGGATGTAGATGAAGATGAAATGGGAGAAGATACTGCGTGAAGAGTTTGACAGAGCACTGAAAGACCTGAGTCGAAACAAGGCCCCGGGAGTAGACAACATTCCATTAGAATTACTGACGGCCGTGGGAGAGCCAGTCCTGACAAAACTCTACCATCTGGTGAGCAAGATGTATGAAACAGGCGAAATACCCTCAGACTTCAAGAAGAATATAATAATTCCAATCCCAAAGAAAACAGGTGTCGACAGATGTGAAAATTACCGAACTATCAGTTTAATAAGTCACTGCTGCAAAATACTAACACGAATTCTTTACAGACGAATGGAAAAACTAATAGAAGCCAACCTCGGGGAAGATCAGTTTGGATTCCGTAGAAACACTGGAACACGTGAGGCAAAACTGACCTTACGACTTATCTTAGAACAAAGATTAAGGAAAGGCAAACCTATTTCTAGCATTTGTAGACTTAGAGAAAGCTTTTGACAATCCTGACTGGAATACTCTCTTTCAAATTCTGAAGGTGGCAGGGGTAAAATACAGGGAGCGAAAGGCTATTTACAATTTGTACAGAAACCAGATGGCAGTTATAAGTGTCGAGGGGCATGAAAGGGAAGCAGTGGTTGGGAAAGGAGTGAGACAGGGTTGTAGCCTCTCCCCGATGTTATTCAATCTGTATATTGAGCAAGCAGTGAAGGAAACAAAAGAAAAATTCGGAGTAGGTATTAAAATCCATGGAGAAGAAATAAAAACTTTGAGGTTCGCCGATGACATTGTAATTCTGTTAGAGACAGCAAAGGACTTGGAAGAGCAGTTGAACGGAATGGACAGTGTCAGGAAAGGGGGGTATAAGATGAACATCAACAAAAGCAAAACGAGGATAATTGAATGTAGTCGAATTAAGTCGGGTGATGCTGAGGGAATTAGGTTAGGAAATGAGACACTTAAAGTAGTAAAGGAGTTTTGCTATTTGGGGAGCAAAATAACTGATGATGGTTGAAGTAGAGAGGATATAAAATGTAGACTGGCAATGGAAAGGAAAGCTTTTCTGAAGAAGAGAAATTTGTTAACATCGAGTATAGATTTAAGTGTCAGGAAGTCGTTTCTGAAAGTATTTGTATGGAGTGTAGCCATGTATGGAAATGAAACATGGACAATAAATAGTTTATACAAGAAGAGAATAGAAGCTTTCGAAATGTGGTGCTACAGAAGAATGCTGAAGATTAGATGGGTAGATCATATAACTAATGAGGAGGTATTGAATAGGATTGGGGAGAAGAGAAGTTTGTGGCACAACTTGACAAGAAGAAGGGATCGGTTGGTAGGACATGTTCTGAGGCAACAAGGGATCACCAATTTAGTATTGGAGGGCAGCATGGAGGGTAAAAATCTTAGAGGGAGACCAAGAGATGAATACGCTAAAGAGATTCAGAAGGATGTAGGTGGCTGTAAGTACTGGGAGATGAAGAAGTTTGCACAGGATAGAGTAGCATGGAGAGGTGCATCAAACCAGTCTCAGGACTGAAGACAACAACAACAACAACAACAACAACAACAACAACATAATCATATGGGGTATCAAGTGAAATTTGTGACTGGATTGAGGACTTTTTGGTAGGGAGGACACAGCATGTTACCTCTGAGAGTCATTGTCAGGTGTAGTAGTAACTCTGGGTGTGCCCCAGAAAAGTATGTTGGGGCCCTTGCTGTTCATGTTGTATATTATTGACCTTGAAGACAATATCAATAGTAAAATCAGGCTTTTTGCAGATGATGCAGTTATCTATAATGAAGTACTACAACCTTCTATGTATCGTTCACAAAGAGATCTTGAGGACACAACTAGAATTATTACTGAATGTACAGAGGCATTCAAACAATCATTCTCCACATGTGAATGGAACAGGAAGAAACCCTAATAACAGGTACACTGGGACGTGCCCTTTGCCATGAACCTCAAGGTGGTTTCGAGAGTATAGCTGCAGATGTAGGTGTAGATTAATATCAATTATGGCACTCGAGAGCCTATCTGTGATCTCTAGTGGCCACCAAGGTACTGCCTTCCAAGAGGGGAATCCAGAGGAATATGGCACTGCAAAGTCAGCTGGTGTAGAATGGCCATAGTTGTGCTTTGGACAGTCACATCAACATTTTCATGTGGCAGGGTTCCAAGGGCAATGGCAGAGGTGAAGATACCCAGTTAGCACTGTTGAGAGCCCATATGAGTGGTTACCTAAGTGACGATCAGTCTCACAGGTCATCAGAGGCTCTCCAATGGATGGAGGGGAGAAAACAAGGCCTGGATACAGAAAGATCAATGGCCGAATGAGAGCCATATGCCACACAGGAGTGCTACACTGCAGAGACAAAGATCAAGCTCTGTGAGCAATTTTTCAAAAGCTTTGCCACGCCAGTGGTGGTGGTGGTTCCACCTCACAAAGGGTTATGGGCATTTAACTCACCCCGAATTAGGAAGGTCAGAGGAATCTCTGATATCAGTGCAGACATTGCATTCTGAGAAACTTCACCGTAGGAGGGGGGGATACACATTACAGACAGTAAAATCCTGAGGCGTCATCACTCTAACAGCCATGGGCTCCAAAGATGTTTCAAGAGGATCATGTTCATTGTTGACAGAGTTCAAAACATATGTGCAAATTACACCAGACACTCTTTCATAGTCAGCATAATTTTTAAAATAGCCCCGACAGCCACGGAAGGTAGGGATCTGCATGCTGGGAACCCAATGTCCTGGAGGGCAAAGCAGAACGCAGAGCAAAGGTGTAGGAGAAGTCAAAGCTCAGCTAGGTGGTGGAAAAAAACCGCAAGAGCCCCACTAGAGAATCACGCTACCGCTATTCTGTGGAGTTATGAAGGGGTTAATTAAATAGCATCAACATACACTGGTTCTGAATCAGGTTGTGTGGGTGGATCTGGTTCCATAGGGGCCGCCAGGAACTCTGGCTTGGATACAAAGGCAGAACATGAGGGGTCTGTGGCATGGGGCAACTAGGGGTCTCCTCCTCCTCCTCGGAGAGCTACTTCTTGTTGTCCTCCTCCTCCTCCTCCTCCTCAGATGATTTTGATGTCTGAGTACTTGTCTGCCTTAGTTTCAGGGACAGAGGTGGAATATGAAGTCATGTGAGCAGTGTCTGTGGCTCCTTCAGGCACTGACTTGTACCCAGTCGTACATCAGCAGAAACCTGGGTGGGGGAGCATCCTGAGGGACCCCTTCCTGGTGAGAGATCCCAAAGGAAGGTGGTCCTCCCCCGACTGGGGGTTGGGAATCGATGTCCTCAAATGGTGGAGAGTCAATACTTCCAAAATGGGTGTGAGGCATGGAGGAGGAAGGGGGCCACAACCAGGCTAGCACGCATAGTCAAGCAGTCCTCAGGGCCCAATGCACAAGGGAGGGGGGGGGGGGGGGTGTTCTTGTTCTTGCTACAGAAGATGGCATTGTCAAAGTCACAGCATACATCATCGCCGAACGTGCACGATGCAAACGATCATATTTCTTCTTGGTCTCTTGATACACCAGTTTTTTTTTTTTTGTGGTTTTAGGGCGCACAACGTCAACGGTCATTAGCGCCCAGACTACTTTAGGAATGCACCGCGAGTCACAAGTTTAAAACAGCAACAAAACGGAGAACACGATGAAAGACATACTGACAGGCATAGGATTAAAAAAGAAAACAGCATAATCAAATGTCCTTTGAGAGGGTTGTCAAATTGATAAAATGAAGAACGCGAGCAGCTGCTCGTGGGTCATCCGCTAAAATGGCTTCTACAGTACACGGCAGGCCAATATCGAGACGTAGGGTGTTAAAATTCGGACACGACGTTAAAATGTGGCGGACCGTCAGCAATTGCCCACATGGGCAGAACGGCGCCGGCGCAGCCGTCAGCAGATGGTGATGGCTGAACCGGCAGTGGCCAATTCGCAACCGGGCCAAAACTACCTCCTCCCGCCGAGAAGGGCGTGAGGACGACGTCCAAGCCACGGGTAGAGCTTTCAAGGCCCGAAGCTTGTTGTCTGAAAGTGCAGCCCAATCGGCATGCCACAGCGAGACAATGCGCCGACAAATTACCCTGCTACAATCTGACGAAGGGACACCATGAGAAGCTGCCCGAGGCTGGAGGACCGCAGCCTTGGCCGCGGCATCTGCAGCTTCGTTCCCAGGGATACCGACATGGCCAGGAATCCACATAAAGCTAACAGGAGAACCGACGTCCACCAGCTGCTGAAGAGAGCGTTGGATCCGGTGCACGAAAGGGTGAACCGGGTACGGATCACCGAGACTCTGGATAGCGCTCAGGGAATCGGAGCAGATGACATATGCAGAATGTCGGTGGCGGCAGATGTAAAGGACAGCCTGGTAGAGGGCAAAGAGCTCAGCTGTGAAGACCGAACAATGGCCATGGAGCCGATATTGGAAACTTTGTGCCCCGACAATAAAAGAACACCCGACCCCGTCAATGGTCTTAGAGCCATCTGTATAAATGAAGGTCGTATTAATGAACTTCGAACGAAGTTCGACAAAACGGGAGTGGTAGACTGAATCGGGGGTAACCTCCTTCGGGAGTGAGCAGAGGTCAAGGTGGACGCGAACCTGAGCCTGGAGCCAAGGTGGCGTGTGGCTCTCGCCCACTCGAAAGGTGGCAGGGAGTGAAAAATGAAGGTGTTGAAGGAGGCGACGAAAGCGAACTCCAGGGGGTAGCAGGGCGGAGACATACAACCCGTATTGACTGTCGAGAGAGTCATCAAAAAAGGAACGATAAGATGGGTGGTCAGGCATTGCCAGTAGCCGACAGGCATACCGACAAAGCAGTATATCGCGCCGGTAGGTGAGTGGCAACTCACCAGCGTCAGCATGAAGACTCTCGACGGGACTAGTATAAAACGCTCCGATCGCAAGTCGTAAACCCCGATGTTGTATGGAGTTGAGGCGGCGTAAGATGGATGGCCGTGCAGAGGAGTATACGAAGCTCCCATAATCCAGCTTGGAGCGGACGATCGACCGATATAGGCGAAGGAGGACAGTTCGATCCGCTCCCCACGACATACCACTGAGAACACGGAGGACATTGAGAGAACGGGTACAACGGGCAGCCAAATAAGACACATGTGGAGACCAACTAAGTTTCCTGTCAAATGTAAGACCTAAAAATTTTGTTGTCTCCACGAATGGGAGAGCAACGGGACCAAGTCGTAAAGACGGTGGGAGAAATTCTTTGTAGCGCCAGAAGTTAATACAGACCGTCTTCTCGGCAGAAAAACGGAAGCCATTGGCGACACTCCACGAGTAAAGACGGTCAAGAGAACGCTGAAGACAGCGCTCCAGGAAACACGTATGCTGCGCGCTGCAATAGATGGTAAAATCGTCCACGAAAAGGGAGCCTGATACATCAGCTGGGAGGCAATCCATTATTGGATTGACCGCTATGGCGAAGAGAGCGACGCTCAAAACTGAGCCCTGTGGTACCCCATTCTCCTGGCGAAAGGTGTCTGACAGGACAGAACCCACACGTACCCTGAACTGTCGATCCATTAAAAAGGAACGAATAAAAAGAGGGAGGCGACCGCGAAGACCCCATGTATGCATGGTGCGGAGAATGCCCGCCCTCCAACAGGTGTCGTAAGCCTTCTCCAAATCAAAGAACACAGCCGCGGTCGGGCGCATCCGCAAGAAGTTATTCAGAATGAAGGTCGACAAGGTAACCAGATGGTCAACAGCAGACCGGCGCCTACGAAATCCACATTGTACATTGGTAAGTAGGCGTCGAGACTCGAGCAGCCAAACCAATCGAGAGTTAACCATTCGCTCCATCACTTTACAGACACAGCTGGTAAGCGAGATGGGTCGATAACTGGAGGGCAAGTGCTTGTCCTTCCCCGGCTTAGGAATCGGGACAACAATAGACTCGCGCCAGCATGCGGGAACATGTCCCTCAATCCAGATGCGATTGTAAGTACGAAGAAGAAAACCGTTACCCGCAGGAGAAAGGTTCTTCAGCATCTGAATATGAATAGAATCAGGCCCTGGAGCGGAGGACCGTGATCGGCCAAGTGCGGTTTCGAGTTCCCGCATGGTGAATGGGGCATTATAACTTTCACGATTCGAGGAGCGGAAGTTAGGTGGCCTAGCCTCCTCTGCCTGTTTGCGGGGGAGGAAGGCAGGGTGGTAATGAGCGGAGCTCGAAACCTCTGCGAAAAAGCGGCCGAAGGCATTGGAGACAGCCTCAGGGGCCACAAGGACATCATTTGCGACCGTCAAGCCAGAAACTGGTGAGTGGACCTTAGTGCCAGATAGCCGGCGCAGGCTACCCCAGACAACAGAAGAAGGAGTAAAACTGTTGAAGGTGCTTGTGAAAGCAGCCCAGCTGGCTTTCTTGCTTTCTTTAATAATACGACGACACTGTGCACGTAATCGTTTATAATTGACACAATTCGCCACTGTAGGGTGGCGGTTAAAGGCGCGTAAAGCACGTCGACGAGCACGTAGAGCGTCTCTACATGCTGCGGTCCACCAGGGGACCGGTACGCGACGTGGAGAAGAAGTAGGGTGAGGGATGGAATATTCAGCAGCAGAGAGAATGACTTCCGTGAGGTGTGCGACCTGACTATCGCAGCTTGGGAATGTTTGATCCTGAAAGGTCGCCCTTGAAGAGAAGAGCCCCCAGTCTGCTTTGGAGATGTTCCAACTAGATGAGCACGGAGACGGGGTATGCTGCAGGAGATGGATAACACGGGAAGTGGTCGCTCGAATATGTATCAGAAAGAGCATACCACTCGAACCGGCGTGCAAGTTGGGGAGTACATATAGAGAGATCTAAATGGGAATAGGTGTGAGATGTATCCGAAAGAAAAGTAGGGGCGCCAGTATTGAGGCAGACGAGATTGAGCTGGTTGAAAAGGTCTGCTAACAGGGAGCCCCTCGGGCAGGATGCTGGAGAGCCCCAAAGGGGATGGTGGGCATTGAAGTCTCCAGTTAACAAAAATGGTGCAGGTAGCTGAGCAATAAGTTGCATCATGTCTGCCCTGGTAACGGCAGACGATGGAGTGTAAACGGTACAAATGGAAAATGAAAAAGTGGGGAGAGTAATGCGGATGGCAACTGCCTGCAGGCCGGTGTGCAATGTGATGGGATCGTAGTAAATATCATCCCGGACCAGCAACATAACCCCTCCATGAGCTGGGATACCTACCACAGGGGGTAGGTCAAAACGCACAGAGGTGTAGTGTGCCAAGGCAATTTGATCGCATGGGCGTAGCTTCGTTTCCTGGAGGGCTACAACGAGCGGATGGTGCAAGCGAAGCAGCAACTTCAAGTCCTCTCGGTTGGAGCGAATGCTGCGAATATTCCAGTGAATAAGTGCCATCGTAAGAAAAAAGGAAGATGAAAGAAGGGGTCACCTCGAAGGCCGCTGAGGGCCTGGCTTCGAGCGAGCACTGCCGCCGCTATCAGTAGGCGGACAGTCATCGTCCATTGGGTCTATAGGTTCATCGGCCATCTTGGGAAGATGGCCGGGAGGGGGAGCTTCCTCCGCCGGTGAACGGCCAGATGTTCGGCTACCAGCGGTGCGGCCAGGCGAAAGGGATGACGGCCTGGGGCGGCAACCGCTGGGTGGCGCAGGAGAAGAAATGCGCCGTGGCGGAGAAGGAGAACTGTGCTTCCTATTAGCCTTCTTGGATGGTCGTTTGGTGGAAGTACCGGACGAAGGCTGGGAGGTCGAGGTACGTAGGAAGTCTGCACGGGACGGTTCCTTCCTGAAGGCCCGTGCATCTGACTTCTGGGTCTTCGTCTTAGCAGAAGCTGATGAAGGGGCTGGTGTCTGTGGGGTGATGGGACGAAGAGGAGACGTCGACCGCGCGATCTTAGCACTGGCCGAACGGACGACCGTGGTGCTGAAGGTCAGATCGCAGGTCTGGGTTGCCACCTCCCTGGTAGTCCGAGGAGAGGCGAGGACAGTACTGTATTTCCCCGCTGGGAGCAGCGTGGGCTTCCTACTAGCCAATAGCTTGCGAGCAGCCGAGGTGGACACTTTCTCTTTGACCCGAATTTCCTGGATACAGCGTTCTTCCTTATAGACAGGACAGTCGCGGGAGGATGCAGCATGGTCACCCTGACAGTTCACACAACGAGGAGACGGAGGTGGACAGTCACCCTCATGGGCATCCCTGCCACAAGTGACACATTTAGCCGCATTGGAACAAGATTGGCGAGTGTGATTGAAACGCTGACACTGGTAGCAGCGCGTAGGTGTCGGGACATAGGGGCGAACAGAAATAACCTCGTAGCCCGCTTTGATGCGCGATGGCAGCTGAACACTATCGAAGGTCAAAAAAAGTGTCCGGGTCGGTACAAGGTCATTGTTGACCTTTTTCATGACCCTATGGACAGCCGTCACGCCCTGCTCAGCGAGGAAAGATTGAATCTCCTCGTCAGTCAAACCGTCGAGGGATCTAGTGTAGACCACACCACGAGACGAATTCAAAGTTCGGTGAGCCTCCACCCGGACAGGGAATGTGTACAGGAGTGTGGCCCGAAGCAGTTTTTGTGCCTGAAAGGCGCTCTCAGTTTCGAGTAATAAGGTACCGTTACGCAACCTGGTACAGGATTTGACAGATCCGGCTATGGCATCGACGCCCTTCTGGATAACGAAAGGGTTGACAGAGGAAAAATCCTTTCCGTCCTCAGATCGAGAAACGACGAGGAACTGTGGGGCAGGCGGTAGTACTTTTGTCACTGGTAGCTGGTCACGTTTCCGTTTTTGGGCAGAAGTCGAGAGAGATGGAGTGAAATCCATTGCGGAGAAATCCCCCATGATTGCCAGCGTCTCCGATGGCGCGCTCCTTCCTTGTGGGGACCCTCTCAGAGGGCACTCCCGCCTTAGGTGAATGTTTACACCTCAGGTCACACCTCCCGAGAAACAGACGGAGGGACCAATCGGCATGGTCAGAAGGTATCAGCTCAGGCAATCACCCCTCCCCGGGCCTGGCCTTTACCAGGGGGTACGCGCGTGCCTTACATGTCTACCCAGGGCGGGGAATTACGCGTTACCCCGTCACCGGCTACGCGTGCGAACGCGTGGGTCGGCCTTCAGGCGCGCACAGGGAGGAAGGAAAAAAAGGAGAGAGAGAGAGAGAGAGAGAGAGAGAGAGAGAGAGAGAGAGGACAGTGTCTCAAACGCCGAGGCGGAGACCAGAGAAGGCAAGGAGAAGAAGGCAATGAGAAGGCAAGGAGAAGAAGGCAATGAGAAGGCAAGGAGAAGAAGGCAATGAGAAGGCAAGGAGAAGAAGGCAAGGAGAAGAAGGCAATGAGAAGAAGGCAATGAGAAGAAGGCAATGAGAAGAAGGCAATGAGAAGAAGGCAATGAGAAGAAGGCAATGAGAAGAAGGCAATGAGAAGAAGGCAATGAGATTATGCAGAGGAAAGAGGAAGGAAGACAGTGAGGTGGAGAAGAGCAAAGAAAGGAACCAACCAAAGAAAGGAAGAAACGAGAAGTGAAAAAGCAAAATGACCGCAAATAGAGGTCGTGGAACCGTCCGTCTCCGGACGCAGGCGCTAACTACCCCCTTGAGGGGGAGGGACTCCTTTTAGTCGCCTCTTACGACAGGCAGGAATACCTCGGGCCTATTCTTACCCCGGACCCGCAGGGGGGGATACACCAGTTGGTCAAGGGGCTTGTATCCTTGGATTTTCTTTTCTCTCTGGAAGATAGTGCAGGCTAGTGAGCAGGGAGAATGGTGTTCTGTTCACCTGACATAGGTAGGACGGGGAGAGGGGAGGAGGAACAAGGAACATTTGTGTACAACTGACGTCCACAATCCCTACAGACGAGGCTAGTATTACATCATGAAGACATGCCCGAATCTCATGTATTTAAAGCACTGCATGGAAGAGTGGTACATGCACTGGCACAAGACACTGATACGCCATCATCTTGACCTTTCCAGGCTATGAGTTGCCTTAAATGCTAATACGAAGACCCCAACAGCAATCCCACTGTCCTTTGGTTTCCACTGGACACGATGAACAAAATTCACTCCCCACTGCTTCAATTAGCACCTAACTCATCGGATGTAAAAGAAGATCATGGTGTAAGATAATACCCTGTACCATACCGAGACTGTCACGAGGGGTAATAGAGGTGATAGTTACACTACTAGGGTAGCGGAGTACGTGTGGCATGCACATGGGGCTTTTTTAGCTTAGAGAACACCTCCCTTGGAAGCCATGACAATTTGCCTGTTAAATCAGCCACAGTGACCTCAGAGAATTTTGGTCCTCGCAGAACAGAGATAGAAAAGATTAATATGATTTAGTAAACTGCAGGCGTATCCAAGGAGAAGTTCCCAGAATTAGTATCGCTTACTGAAGGTTATAATGAACAGATAGTATTGGGAACAGAAAGCTGATTGAAACCAGATGTAAATGACAACAAAATCCTAAGTTCAGATTGGAATGTTTATTGTAAGGATAGGTTAGTCGCCAATGGTAGTGGCGTGTTTATTGCAGTAAAAAATTTGATAAAATCTAGCGAGGTTATCACGGATTCTGAATGTGAATTAATCTTGGTGAAGTTGAGTATCAAAGAGTGGTCAAAAATAGTGATCAGATGCTTTTATAGACCACCTGGGTCAGGATCTGTAGTTGTAGAGCACTTCAGACAGAACTTGCAGAATATCATTAGTAATTTTCCTGATCATGCCGTTGTAACAGGGGGTGACTTCATCTACCCAGGTATAGATTGGGAGTGTTCTGCCATCAAAACTGGTGCCAGAGAAAGGGAATCGTGTGCCACTATTCTGGATGTCTTGTCCGAAAATTACCTTCAGCAGATAGAGAACCAACTTGAGAGGGTAACGTCTTAGACCTCCTGCAACAAACAGACCTGAACTTACCAAATCAGTTAATGTAGAGAAAGGAAGGTATCAGTAATCATAAGGCTGTGACAGCATTTATGACGACGGGTCCTACAAGGAATGTTAAGAAAGGTAGGAAGATATATTTGCTCAGCAAGGGTGACAGGATAAATCTCAGAATATCTCAGCAGTCAGCATCAAATATTCGGTGATGAGGACGAAGATGCGGAGAACAAATGGAAAAATTTCAAAGGCATCGTTCAATATGCCCTAAACAAGTATGTTCTGAGTAAGGTTTTAAGGGATGGTAAAGATCCACCATGGTTTAATAGGCACATTAGAAAAGCGCTATGTAAACAAAGAGCACTTAATCTCAGATTCAAGAGAAGTAAAAACATAGTTGACAAACAAAAGCTGAATGAAGTGAAAATGAGCGTAAGGAGAGCAATGAGAGAAACGTTCGATGATTCTGAAAGTAAGACAACATCAACCAACCTGAGTAAAAACTCTAAGAGATTTTGGTCATACATAAAATCAGTAAGTGGGTCAAAATCATCTATTCATTCTCTCAGCAACCCCACTGGCACCAAAATGGAAGATAACAGAGAGAAGGCCAAAATACTGAATTCAGTCTTCTGCAATTGTTTCCCCACAGAAGATTGTAACATTGTCCCTCCTTTCAATCATCGTACGAACATAGAAATGGCAGGTATTGAGACAACCGATCACGGAATTGAAAAGCAGCTACAATCGCTTGGTAGTGGAAAGGCTTCAGGATCCGATGAGATACCTGTAAGATTCTATAAATATTATGGGAAAGAACTTGCTCCCCTTCTAGCAGTAATGTATCGTAGATCGCTTGAACAACAAAAGGTACCTAAAGACTGGAAAAAGTGCAGGTCATTCCCATTTTTAAGAAAGGCTGTAAGACATATCCACACAATTATATACCTGTATCGTTGACATCAATCTGTTTTAGAACCACGGGACATGTTTTATGCTAAAAAATTATGACTTTTTGGAAAATGAACATCTCCTCTATAAAAACCAACATGGATTCCACATGATGAGCTAGCGAGGTGTGCACATTGCTGCCACTGCATGCTATGCTTACTTGGCTGTTGTGAGCTCGTGAAGAAGTTCTGCGTTGTGGGCACCGCGGGAAGCAAATTGTCATGTGTTGTTTTCACAATGCCAGCAGAATGTCGTTTTCTGTGCCCCACAGCATGGGAAGCAAGTATGCGCAGAGGGAACCTGCTGCTACGAAGAGTCCTTCGGTTGTTCAACTCACTGAGTCTGCCGACCAAGCAAGGAAGCCCCGAGAAGACAAGTCGCAGCCTGTCCCTCCCTTTATACGTCAAGTCCAAAGGCAGGTGGACAGCGCTGTTCAACATAATGATGAACTGCACCCAGAATGAGGTGGTCTACGAGTCTGTTGACACAGACTTGCTAATCTGCGTTCGGGCTGCAAACGTGGCTGACCACAGGTTGATCAAGGTCGCAGTGGCCGACCACATTGTCGACGTGCCTCCAGCGCGTGAGAAGGCACCTTCCACTGGAAGGAAGAAGACGACCAAAACACTCCTAAGGGGGTTACCTTGGTGCTGTGACGAAGCAGTGGTCCAGGAAGGGCTGCTGCAAGCCAGGATTGGTAATCCAACCGCTAGGTTGCACAACCTGACCAACAAGAAAAGGGTGCTCATCTACGCCGTGACCGTGCAAACAGCCGACAGCGAGCGCGACATCTTCAGCTTGCGGAAGTTGCTGGGCTTCCTGGTTACGACAGAACTTCTCCCGACCACCATGGAACCCCAGCCCCAGTGCTTCAGGTGCCAGGGCGAGGCCATGTCACGTTGTACTGCCGGCAAGCACAACAGCCACACCTGTGACCGTGGAAGTAACGTTCTGCCGACTTTTGTCCAGTGTGGCGGTCCACACGTCGCCACCTGGCACGGCTTTCTCAAGCCGCAAGCGTGCCGAAGGCGGCGAGGCCGCACCAATGCAGAGGAAGAAGAGAAGACAACGACGGCAATGACACAGGATGTAGACCAGTCCAGCCCAGCTGAGCTGAGGGACAGCGCAGAAGCAGCTCCAGCTGCCAGGAGTGGGAACGACCATCTGGAGGCGGGTGATTGAGATGCAGTTCACGCCCCCGTGAAGAACTGTGGCCTTGAACTCGGCACCGCCGTGAAGGAGGCCACTGAAACCCTCAAAGCCGTCGTGGCGGCAGAGAGGGCTGCCTTTGCAGCTGCCGCGGCTGCAGGGAAGGAAGAGGCCTTGAGGCAACTGCGTGCAGTCTTCGCCCAAGGCCTCCATGCAGCAGAAGGGGTTCGAACCCCTGCGACCTCACAGAAGGACGTTCGTGTGCCTGCTCCAGCAGCACTGCAGGTGAAAGGCGCAAAGATGACAACTGCCGCCCCAGCGGTATTGGCGGCAACGCCAACCGCCGTGCGGGTGGCCCCCGCAATGGACCGAGAAGCCAAAAAGGCAGCCATCAGTGCACAAGCGCGAGCGAACAGTGTGCATTTCTCCGATGCTGACGCGGCGCAGCTCACCAAGCAAGCAGAGGTGCTCGAGGCCCAGATGCGGCAGAGCTGTGCTATGCAGTAGCGGAGGATACCAAATGGCGGCAGGCTGCCACTGTTCGGCACCAGCCTGATGAAGCTGTGCCAAGTCACTGACGACACGGTACAGTAGAGGGCGTAATGGCAACACATGCATTGCCGCACTGAATTCCTTTGTTACAGGGATGAAGCCACTGCAGCAGGTCCAGCTGAAGCACCCGGACTGACCCAACTATAACGAGCACGCAGCAACACAGGTAACAATGCACGATACCTCACACTAACATTACCTCACCTTGCATGCACTGTCACAGCTAGCAAGCCACTACTGCCCTTACTACCCGTCCTACTGTCACAGAGGTTTTATCCCCTTGGCGCTTGCCTTGGCACTTTTTTTCCTCTGCCCTTACAACCGTTACCCTTCGATTGCTTTCGTCCACTTTCTATCTCCTGATGGTCCATGTAAATGAGTAATCTTACCCAGACACATGGATAACATCACAGCCGGCATCCTGTGACGGAGGTGACAGTAGAACTTCTGGTTTGGTCACCACATTGGTGTGGGCAAGGAGGGGCCCCACCCTGATTTTAAAAAATCCACAAACAGAGATCCTGCAAAACTCAGTTCGCTCTGCACCTTCATTAGATCCAGATACTGTATTCCTTGATTTCAGTAAGGTATCTGACACAGTCCCGCATTGCCATTTAATGAAAAAAAGATGAGCTTACGGAGTATTGGACCAGACCTGTGATTGGATTCAAGACTTTCTTGCAGATAGAACACAACAAGTCACTCTCAACGGAACTAAATCGACAGATGTAAAGGTAATATCTGGAATACCACAGGAAAGTGTAATAAGACCATTGCTGTTTAGAATATGTATAAATGATGCAGTAGAAAGCATCAGATGCTCTTTAAGGCTATTTGCAGATGATGTAGTTGTCTATACCAAAGTAGCAACGCCACAAGATAGTACGAATTTGCAGAACGACCTGCAGAGAATTGATGAATGGTGCAGACTCTGAAAGTAAATAAATCTAACATACTGCACGAACATAGGAAAAGAATCCCCTACTGTACAGCTACACTGTTGATGACAAACAGCTGTAGACAGCGTCTGCCATAAATATCTAGGCATAACTATCCAGAGCGAACTTAAGTGGAATTACCATATAAAACAGATAATGGGAAAAGCAGACACCAGACTCAGATTCATCAGAAGAATCTTAAGGAAATGTAACTCAACCACGAAAGAAGTGGCTCATAAGGCACTTGTTCACCCGCTTCTTGAGTATTGTTCATTTATCTGGGATCCCTAACAGGTAGGACTGATAGAACAGGCAGAGAAGAACCAATGAAAAGCGGCACTTTTTGTCACGAGATCATTTAGCTGGCGAGAGAGCTTAACAGAGATGCTAAACAAACTCTACTGGTACACATTACCAGAGGGGCGTTGTGCATCACGGAGATATTTACTACTGAAATTCCGGGACAGCACTTTTCACGAGGAGTCACGGCAACATATTACTTCCCCCTCACACACATCCGACATATTGACCACAAAGTGAAAATTCAAGAAATTAAGAGCCAGTACAGAGGCTTACCGACAATCATTCTTCCCATGCCCCATTCGTGAGTGGAACAGCGTTGGATGGGTCAGATAGTGGTACCAAAAGTATGCTCCGCGACACACTAGTAGGTGACTTGTGGAGTATGATGTAGATGAATGTTACTCAGCTTGTCAGAGTTGAGCAGCGCTTATGGCTGGGCAGGAGACTGAACCACTTTTCATTTCCAGGATCACTGCTACTTCTCCAACACTGCCTTCAAGGTGTTTAACAAAGAATAAGGGTTGTGGCCAAACAGCAGTCCCTGTCAGTCCTAGAGCAAACTAAGTACTGGGGGAGTATTTCTCCCCTTTTCTCTTAGCCATACATTCCTCCCACTGTGTAGCCAGAGAAGGAAACATTCTGGGGCAATCTCTCTCCACACTGTAAGAATCTTGTCTTGTTGGTGCCATGTGGCCACCTGTGGCAGAAAGTGTAAAATGCTTCAAATGCAAACAGTCCACCATGGTGCCACCCAGAGTGAATGGGGGCTCTCCCAAAGGGTGCCAGCCAGCTTCAGCAACGGCTAACAGATCAGTAATCTGTTGCCCTGGAGTGCCCCAGCCAGGAATGCCATATACTCGGGAGGGGGGGGGGGGGGAGGCTATCACCCGGCAGGTACTTGGCGAAACCCCCCCCCCCCAAACACGGCAACGGAATGGCTACAGTGTTGGGTTCTGGACCTTTTACCACAGCCAGATAGGAAGGCTGCAAAGATAGAAATGTGCAAAGGTGGAACACACATCACGTTGTGTGACCTTCCCTGCACAATCCGCACTTCTATTAAACTCTGGTAAAGGAATGGTAGGTCCAACCTAAGAATGGGTCCATGTAGGAAGGGTGAAAAGACTATTAAGTGCAGGAAGAAAAGACAAAACCATGAGTGTGCAAAGTCACAAACCAAATGCAAGCATGGTCAGCACCAAGACGACTATCCGATGGAAAGGCAGTGAGTAATAAGAATAGTAGCATGGGCTTGCAGCTCAAAAAAGGAAGTAGCGCTGCAAAGGATGGGGTCCCATGTTGGTCAAGCACTTATTCACAGAAGAGCTGTGAGCCCTCTGCGTGGAAGTGAGGGAGGAAATCAGCTTGCTTCCTGATGGCGGAAACAGAGTAGATGACGACAACGCTGCTCAACTGTGCGGTCATCAGTGCCCATACAAAGTCCCAATCTTTACACAGTCCAAAGTAGCCACTTTCACAAATGATGAGGACAACACAAACACTCAGCCCAAGGCAGAAAAATCCCCAACACAGCCAGGAATCGAACCCAGGAAACAAGGTAGACCTACTTGCTTCATCACTAACAACACACATGCTGTAAGTGCCAGTCCCAACAGTTGCTTATTGTTTTTCCTTACAACTAACTATTCATGTTCTTAGGGCCAGATTTAGTCACTCCAAAATGCTGATTTTTCTAACTTTTACAAAAATTTACCTTCAATATCACCACCTAAAGAGCAGCAGAAGTTACACAGTACATTTTAAGAGAGCTTTTTATATTACCTACAATGTCATTTGCAAAAAATGAAGACAGCAATGGATCCATTTTACTTCCAGGACCATGCAACTTCAGATTTATTTATGCCACGTCTCAGTTAATTGTACATTAAGAATTTAATTGTAATTCATTTTGATCATAGTTTTTTTCTGTTTTTGCCTGTACTGCCGAGACTGACCTGTATTCTTTCATATGTAAAGAGAAGATATTATGAACTGATTTGATAACTTTAATAATCTCTTCAGTTAGCATTTTGCCATCTATGACTATATATATATATGGGTTACTTTATAGATACAAGACGATCATTGTGTTCAATGCAATAGGACTGTCCTTTTGTGTAACAAAACTCGAGCCTATTTTATTTATAAGCTATGAAGACATTACTGTAAAATGTACATGTAATCACATAATTTACCAACCGAAGTCGCGAACAAGCGAATGGTAGCTCCGATATCTTCCTAATTATGCAATGTTACAACATAACACTAACTGCAACAGTTCCGCTTTTAAATGTAGAAAGCACACATTTTCATGCGTCCGTGTTACAAATAGTTTAGCTTTAGATTAATATTTATCAATGAACTTTATACCGAACTATTCAACGTGACCGACAGCACTTAATCTAAGTTATCTGCGTAATAATTACCTGTAAAAATTCTCTGAACCGCCAATGGCAACTAAACAGTATGAGTTAGTTAACTTGGAAAATACACCAACTTCATTATTATTTTCAAACTGCACGCGCACAGCCATAATTCTCAATGCAAAACGTCAACCCCCCCAAAACCCAGCACAACACCACCTGTGCCTCGTCGAGTCGTCAGAACTTAGTATCTGCAACCGGAACACGAAGAGGTTTACTCTCCATACCCATGTCACAAGTTGAGCAACAGTTTTAACAATGATTTGTAAAATAGGAAAACGTGTTGTAATCTCCTATTCTGTTACAGCTGTAGTCGAAACTTCAGATTATGGAATTTATGCGATATTCAGACTTCATCTAACATTTTTTTCTTGCATTTCCATGAAGGGAAATACGTATTACGAAAGTGGGAAATTTGATGACCGGCGTATGTTTCCAAACCTGCTTGTTGCCTCTACATTCGAAATTGAGAACAGAAGGCTGGAGGTTAGTGTTTGTATGTTGTACGTGTATTGTGATATTTAAGAGTTTATAGTTGATATAAAATGTTTTGTTAAATTGAGAGGCAGATTAGCATTCAAACTGTTTTAATCAACTATGGTTACATCCATTATAAGCATTTTTGTTCGGCGTTTTAGTGCCAGCACATGCCGCAGTTTACATAACTTTTTAGCTTAGTTAGATTGTTTCTTCGGTATTAGTACTTACAATAAGCTTCAGGACTTAAAACTGTATATTACTTCGATACAGTTTGCCGTAGCTTGCATATTCTGTGGACTGAGTAAACAAATAACATTGGAGATATCAGCTGTGTCGTTACTGTATGTGCTAACGTTTTGAGTTTGATATTCGCATTCGGAGTACTTCAGTTTATTTGAATACCCCATAGAAATAAAGATAACATATTCTGGATAATGATTTTAAGCTGACTGCAAATCCTTCGGATGCGTTCATTTAATAAAGGTGGCAATGACATAGGAAGTTTCAAAGTAGTATAGCGTTTCGAAAGTAACAGTTCTTGCGGTGTCTTTCAGATGACACGGTAGAATTTATTAAGAAGGCTTACATCTGTTTGAGACTTTACGTGTATGAACAAAATTGAGAAACGCGCTTGCGTCAGCCGGCAGCTCGAAGTTTCACGGTATTAGATAAGCTAAGACGTTCAAATTTGCAGTTTCTTCCTGCAGGGCTGTGGGATTGATGTAATAGCTAAAACACGATCTGAATTTTGCCCACATTTACGAAGGATAAGATGAAGAATGGGGGGAGGGGGCAGCGGTTATTACCTTTGTGGCTCTTGTGTTAAACTACTTGTCATTAGATTCATTTTAAGCTGGAAACACTTTTGTATTGAGAACTGATGTTTTTAATATTATCTAATGCATAGCCTGTATTTAGTTGTTTAGTATTTGTCCACATTTAATAACAACTTTTGGTTATTGATATTGTATTCCCATCAGTAATCATTGCAGTTTACATTAAATATGTTGTGATTAAGAGGGAGAATTGTTTTCACTAAGCTACCAATACACACAGGAGCACTGTTTATCAACACAGATTGCCACATGTGTGTTTACGACAGAACAGTCCAGTGGTAGCATGGCATTTTTTGCCATATATTTTTCAAACGAAATTAGTTTTTTATGGTTCTACATTGTTTCTGCATCATGTTGTGTACCTGTACTTTCCTGTCTTTGCATACAAGCAATAAAGTTGTGGGATTATTCTCATCCCATTCAAGGTGTGTGTGTGTGTGTGTGTGTGTGTGTGTGTGTGTGTGTGTGTGTGTGTGTTTGTTTTGCTCTTTTTCTCCTTCTATGGATTCATATTGAAATACACCAGGCCATGCGCCTAATTTATATTGAAATACACCAGGCCATGCTTCTAGGCGTTTCAGAATGGAAGTTTGGAGTGTCCTAAAGGTATGTGATGTGGCTGAGATTGTCTACCTTTGGTAACCTTTTTGGGCACAGTCCACAAAAGAGTCCCACTAGCAAAGTCATCTCTATTTTAGAACTATTGTAATAGTACTGCATCAAATTTTCACAACTTTTACAGTGCTAATCATATTTTTCCTGATATTCCTATGATAGATTGCAGTGTTACACATGGAATATGCTGTTGCTCTTGGTTGTTTTATCTCCATGCTGTCACAAGAAGCTTTGAAGATTGTTGCAACCTTGCCATTGCTTGCCTGTCTTTGTTGTTGTGTAAGTTAGAGGATAATGAAACCTAGGTAACTGTAGTGATGAGCTACTGGAAGGGCAGCATTGTTATCAATAATATTGGTATGTTGAGCTGCACATGTAACTGTAACAATCTTTTCTTGTTGATACTTATCTGGAAGAGTTGACAGACATGCCAAAATCTGAATATGTGAGTGCTGCATCAACTGCACACATTAGTTTACAAGTGAATGTCCGTGCATTTAGTCATAGACAGTAACGTTATCATTTGAAAGAAAACTCTATTTTTCCTACTGATCAAATAAACTCGAGCATTCCAGTCCTACAGGACATTAAAATCACTGTTGACTGGAATTTTCTGCAGAGTGTGATCACTTACTTGCAACCATGTCTTGACTCAGATTTACACAGTCCTTTTAAGTTTCCTCGTCAAATTTAACAGTGTTTTGCATATTATCATGAAGTGACAAAATAAGGGACAATAGGGTTCTTGGGATGGCCAGGACAAAACTGTGATTGTCTCAGAGTAAATTTGTGTGGATGAAATTTCCAACCTTTCTTGGTTTATCATGACAAAAGTTTTGCAGGAAATACTGACATCTATACTCAGAAAACACTCAAGAACATGGCACAGGGTATGTCCCATTGTACCATTTATCAGGGATTTCTCCCATTCTACTCATGTATGGATCACAGGAAGAACAATTGCTTAAATGTGCATGCTGTAATTAACCGTGTCTTGGTAATCCTTTTGGGAGTGATACAGAGCTGGTTGCAATATATTCTTGGATTCATGATCTGAAATTGATCTAAAAATTTTCCATGTAGGTTTTCAGGGATATTTTCCTTCTATCTTTAAGTGTCTGCCAGTTCATTTCTTTCAGTATCTTCATGAAACTTCCATGGACCAACAAACCTGAGACCATTTATGCTCTCTTCCTTTGTATACATTCAATTTACCCTAGTCTTATTTGCTTTGGCTCCCACTTATGACCTCACTTTATTTAGGATAGGTCACATGCATGTTTTGTATGCAGTCTCATTTGCAAACTGATGGTGTATCCCTGGTATTCTACCAATGAACTACACTCTACCACCTGATTTACCTATGGCTGAGACTATGTTATTGTTTCATTTCATATCTTTACAAATTGTTACACACTGGGATTTGTATGAGTTGACCAATTTCAACTGTGGCTCAATATTATGCAGTGGAAACTCAAGATTGGAATATCAACAGTATTAGGAAAAAGATAGTTTGCTACACACCGTTAAGATGGTCCATTGAGTTGCAGACAGGCAGAATGAAAAGACTGTTAAAAGTTTTGGCTTTTGGGCGACATTTCAGTCAGAGCTGCCAATGTTGTGGTAATGTATGCACAAGACATGCTTGCTTTTGTGTGTGTGTGTTTTGTTTGCTGAAGAAGGGCCAAAAGCTTCAGTGTGTGTCTTTTTGGTGTACCTGTCTGAATCTCGTCTTTGCGGTGGGCAGCAATCTATCCATTTCCTAATACTATGTATTAATATTACAGTTACTTAACACTACGTTTGTTTGTTTTGTGAAGCATTCGGTTTTACATTTCTGAACATTTGAAGCATGTTGCCAATTGTTGCACTACTTTGAAATCTTATCAAGATCTGACTGAATATTTGCACAGCTTCTTTCAGATAGTACTTCATTATAGAAAACTGCGTCATCTCAGAAAAACTTGAGGTTACTATTAATGTTGTCTGCAAGGTCATTAATATAAAACATGAACAGCAAATCACAAAAAAACACTTTCCTGGGATACACCTGCACTTACTCCTGTGTTGCTTTAGTATTTTATCCATCTTCAGCAACTGTAGTTGTATATATTGGAATAATCAGCAACCAGTTGCCCTTCTTCAGGAGGTTGTAACTGTTACATTATTTGCAAGTGTCAAAAATAAGATGTGTGTACAAAAATGGTATAAGGAAGCCAAACAACAAGTGCAGACTTTGTGCCAGAACTGGAGTCAGTTTTGTGGATCATTTCTGCTACCCTTTTTGTAGACAGGTGTGACCTCTGCTTTCTTCCATTTTCAGGGCATGGTATTTCGTAGAGGGATCAATTGTAGGCTAATTCAGCTGTTAATTCAGTATAGAATCTGATAGGTGCTCCATTGGGCTCTGAGGCTTCTTTCAAGTTTGACTACTTCAGCTGTTTCTCAATACCACTAACACTAATAGCTATTTCAGTCTCCTTTTCAGTGGGGTCAGTCCATATAAAGTGGTCCAGTGATGGTTGCATGACCATTTTTAAATATTTTAATTTTTTTATATGTGATTGCTCTATATTAGAGAAGGTCAAAACAGTTTTTTTTAAATAATTTATCTTGCACCTTTATTGGATGGTGCCATTTTTATTTGTAGGTCCACCATGATTTTTCGGTCTGGAGACATTAGTGAAAATTTGAATATCTCTGCACTGGGTTAAGTTACAACATTGCAATTGACATGATTGTTTTTAGAAAATTGTCCTCTGCAACATTGACTATTACACAAAATACCCTACATTCAAAAATATCCAGTCAAAATGGCCTCAGAAGTTTGGTATCCTAATTTTCAAAAATCCAATTTTTAGGCCCAAAAGTAACAAACAAGGAGTGATTTATGACAGTATTTTTTTCATATACTTAGATGTCATACCCTACTAGCCTTATATAGAGCAAGAACACTTACAAATGTTTCCTTAATTTTTTATGAATTTTTGAAATTTGAATATTTTCATTTTTTGTAAAGTTTGGGGTTAGTTATCTCGGGTGAGACTGAATATAAAAGTATGGTTTTTGCGCAGTTTGTACACCTATATGATAGCAATGTACTATAAAAATTTCAACATTGATATCTGACTGTGAACAAAGATATGAATTTTTTAAAATGAGGAAATAACTCGCATTACTCTAAAACTGATCTTATGGCTGTTGCCTATTTAAATGCTTTATTGTTTCATTGTAATAAAATTTAATTGTGACATATATTTATTTAACACTATCACCCCATATTCATTTAGTTTATTTATTTTTAATAATGCAATATTAAACAAAAGGAGCCTTTGCTTTTGTTCTGTGGTAATAAAAATGCCCATTTATGTTTAAGTTTATTGTCAATAAAGAAGTACATTATTGCTGGTGTGGTATTGTATAAGTACATTATTGCTGGGTGTGGCATTATTATAGTCAGTCTGTTCTGAAACCTCTGTTAAAGTGTATGTACATACTTAATTGAGAGTGTAGAATGTGTTATGTGCTTTGTTCTGTGTGTAATTTGTAATTAATTTTGAGAGATTAACCGGAATGCAATAACATGGATGAACAGTGCTCTGTTGGACAGATAGCAAGTGAAGTGTGTCACAAAACAGTTTACAGTTCAGTTTCAAAAAACTTGAAAAATTTTAATGACTTTGATGAAGTTAGACAAACTTTGTGTAAATTTCAACTAAGTTTTTCTGTAACATCAGTGTGTGAGTATCATGAGAAGAAATATGTTCTGAAGTACAACCAGATTTTTGGAAGAAAGTGCTGTGATCCACTTAAAGTTCATTAGAAGCCTATTACTAAAGGTGTGAGGGAAATAACACTTGAACATTTGTCCTTGTTATGTGTGAGTGAAACAGCTTCCCAAGTGAAACGTAATGTGATTCCTGGAAATCCCCTGTGCCCAAATGGTTACTCAAAAATATTTGTTGTGAATCCAGAACCAGAATAATGTAACCTTGATAATGACATCTATATTGCTAATGAGGAAGCTGTTAGCATATTGGATTTTGCTTGTTCTAAGTTAACCTATTTCCTGCTTCAAAAATAATAAAATTAAGTAGCAGAAAAAGAAAAGCAACTATTGAAAATAAGTTACAACAAATTTCAGACAAAATTAGAAAAGACTTGGAATCATGCTTTAATAATACAGATACCAACATTATTTCTAAAGAAGAACGAAACCTACCACCAGCATCATCTGACACTGAATATTTGAGCTTAATTGAGAAATTAAAAATTAAATGTTCAGTGACATCTAAAGAGGAAAAAGTTAAAATATTAAGTTTGCTTCCGGAATCACAGTCAGGAGAATAAATAGTTCATGAATTCAGTGTTTCTCATTGTTTGGTTAAACTAACCCAAAAATTAGTGAAAGAGCAAGGCGTTCTTCCAGTTTTAGGAAAGAAGAAAGGAGTAGGTATAAGTGAAGAAACAGTTAAAAAGATCGGGCAGTTTTTGAAGATGATGAAAACAGTAGAATGTGCCCAGCTTGCAAAGATAGCAAAAAAGTTGTTATAAATGGAGTTACAGTAACGAAGCAGAAACGACTAGTGCTGTCAAATTTAAATGAACTTTATGTAGCTTTCAAAAATTCTCATCCTGAATGCAAGATTGGAAGGTTAAAATTTTGTTGCCTCTGCCCCTAAGTGGTGTATTTTGGCTGGATCCTCAGGGGGACACTCCATATGTGTTGGTTTGTATCATCAAAATGTCAAACTAATGATTGTGGGTACAAAACTCTGTGATCTTAACTACAAAGAGTTACTAGATTTAATGGTCTGTGACAGTAACAGTTATGACTGCATGAAGAGTTTGTGTAGTAAATGCTCTGATAAAGAATCCGTTATTGAATTGTTTCATGAATGTGAGGAGGAAATGCCAGACAGTATTACCTTCAAACAGTGGGTCACAACTGACAGGGCAGAAATGATAACAGTGGTTAAATCTCAGGAAGAGTACTTGGAATCTTTAATTGATAACTTACAAAAACTCAAAAGTCACCACTACATTTCGAAAATCCAAAGTAAGTTTTTGAAGGACAAAAAAAGCACAACTTCATGAAACTGAATGCATAGTGTTAGCTGATTTTGCAGAAAATTTTACATTTGTGATTCAGGATGCAATACAAGGGTACCACTAGGTCAGTGACCAGGCTACAGTGCATCCATTTACTCTGTGCTTTAAAAATGAGAAAGATGAAATTTGTGGTTCTTCAATTTGCATTCTAAGTGACTACTTGGAGCACAACACTTTGGCTTTACATGTGTTTCAAAAGTATGTAATAAATTACATAAAAGAAAGTTTTCCCAAGGTTGAGAAGCTGAGATATTTTTCAGATGGATGTGGTGGTCAGTATAAGAACAAAAAGAATTTTTCAAATCTGTGCAACCACGAAGTAGACTTTGGGTTGGAGGCTGAATGGCACTTTTTTGCATCTTTGCCATGGTAAAAATGTATGCAATGGAGCAGGAGGTACAACAAAATGTGAAGTAAGTAAAGCCAGCCTACAAAGACCAACCACAGACCAAATTCTCACAGTACAGGATGTATGTCTTTTGCAAGGATAATATTAAAGGCATTACCTATTTTCTGATCAAGAAGGAAGTGGTTCTGCATATGAAAACAACACTTCAGACCAGATTTGAAAACTGGAACAAGGCATTTCCACAAATTCCTTGGCATTGCAGCAAACTTAACAAAATTTGGATACCATTGAAAAATGTTTTAAGGATACTTTCAGTGCTTGAACTTACCACAGCAACTGGGAGGTCTTATTCTATATCACAGAAGTTTTCTGAAGAAATAAGTGTTCATAACATCCATCACCAGGTTTAGGAACAGTCACATCTCGAAGGAAGTTAATTGAAAATAATTGTGTCAAAATAATATAAATGTTAGTTTCGGTGATGTTTCCAATTTTTGTATATAATTCAGTACCTTACTTCAATAATAATTGATTATATCACACATAAACAGACAACAGCCGTAAGATTAGTTGTAGAGTGATGTGAATTATCTCCTCATTTTCAAAAATTCATATCTTTTTTCACAGTAAGATGTCAGTGTTGAAATTTTTACAGTACACTGCTATCATATAGGTGTACAAACTATGCAAAAATCACATTTTTATATTCAGTCTCACCTGAGGTAACTAACCCCAAACTTGACAAAAAATGAAAATTTTCAAATTTCAAAAATTCATAAAAAATTAAGGAAACATTTGTACATGTTTTTGATATATATGTGGCCAGCAGTGTATGACATCTAACTATATGAAAAAAATAGGCTGTTATAAATCACTCCTTGTTTGTTATTTTTGGGCCTAAAAAGCGGATTTTTGAAAATTTGGATACCAAATTTTGGAGGTCATTTTGACTGGTTATTTTGGATTTTAGGGTATTTTGTGTAATAGACAATGTTGTAGAGGACACTTTTCTAAAAACAATCATGTCAATTGCAATGTTGTAACTTAACCCAGTGTAGAGATATTCATATTTTTGCTAATGTCTCTGAACTGTAACATAGTCGCGTGCTTACAAAGGAAAATGGCTGCCATTCACTAAAGGTGAAAGGTAAAAACAAATTTTTAAACTCTAATATAGGTTAATCACATATAAAAAATTAAAATATTTAAAAATGGTCAAGCAACCAACTTAAATTGTTATTGGACCACTTCATTTGGATTGACCCAGTGGTACAGATATTAAATTGGGGAATAGTTCTTGGTTTTCCTTTGTAGAAAGACATTTGAGGTTAAGTTTAGCCTTTCTACATCTGATTTGCTGCCTTCTGTTTCAGTTCCTGCCTCATCTGTGAGTGACAGGCCATGAAGAGCATTCACAGACAACCATAATTCCTTTTGGTTTTATGAAATACCTGTTTACAATATTCCAGTGATACTTCTTTACTAAAGTATCAGTTGCCTAGTCTGCTTTTTCTTTGTACCCCATTACCATTTATGCACTTCTCATATTTTGTGACTCCCTCCAAGCATTCATTAGAATCTCTTACAGAAAAAGTGACACACAAAACTCCTATTATCTGTGTATGTAGGTTATCACATCATGTATATTGTCCCAGCTTCAGGACAGCTTTAAGAACAAGCAAAGTTAATCGGAAGAGGATTGTCTAGTTCAGATACGAGTATGCCACTCTGTGCTTCGTGGGTTATGTTGAGTTCCTCTTCCATCAATGGTGGCCTCATTCGCAGGTCTTTAATTGTTTCTCATCTTCTGATGCATGATCCAGTTACACAACTCATGGCTTTATACTTGTGCTCAAAGTCCCCAGTGTGGAATGGATTTACTATATTCACACAAAATAGAATGAAATTCCAAAATACTGTTCCTTCCATCTTTCAGTTCTATGGAGAATTATTACTAAGAGATTTCTTCAAAGATGACTGAGATGTTGTTTATACGGTTTCTTCCTTGTTTCACTTCTGTAGATAATTATCACTAAGAGGTACCTTGAATGATGACTAAGGTGGTGTTTCTAATCTTGCAGCATTCTTAGTTTGTTGAGTGAAGAGTTTTATCCATGACCAGGGAGTGGTTTCTGTCACCGTTTTGCTCCATGATGTGTGCATAAAACACATCTGATGGAAAGTGTAGCATAAACTGATGCTAGTGCCCCAGTAAGTTAGTTTTTATACATTTTGTATGCAGATCAGTTCTGAAATAGGTATTAGCAGCACAGAGTGCATGTAAAGCACAATTATTCAAGACACTGTCCATTGTCATTCATGTTTTTGATACTGTCTAGCTCTGTATAGTTTGACATGTTTGTGGTATTGCAGATCCTTGTGTAGAAGTCATCAAATATTAAAAATGATCCATTGTGTTTGAGAAATCACACTTCTGCTTGTTTATAGTAGAGTCGAATCTTGAAATTCAAAACAATATTAGAAGTTTGTTAATCACTGAAACAGATTAATTGATTTTCTTTTGTTCTTAATTTTACAGGTGGTTTTATTTTTCACTCTTACATTAAAACGGAGGGGACCAACATGCCTGTCAGAAAAACTGCAACAAAACGGAAAAGCACAGCCAGGAGTATTACTCCTGGGCTTCCCACTAAAACTTCAAGGAAGTCACGCTGTGAGTAACGAAACTTATTTCCAGTTTTTTTTTTATCTTTTCTTTCTACTGTGCCGCTGCCCCCCCCCCCCCCCCACACACACATCCCTCCCCTTTGAAACAGCTCTCTATTCAGGAGCAGCATAAAATGAACATTTTCTTTTAAAGTGTGATGTTGTAAAGAGAAGTTTATTTTAAAATCTGTTCTTCCTGTGATATCTTATGATTATGTTGAAATATACATAGTTGCCTTTATTGTATGGAAAATAAATGTAAAGTTGTTGTTTTGTTGTTTCTGTTTGCATATCAAAAAATGCATATTTTAAAAATCTGATTTCTACACAGCACCTAATCTTATTTACTCCATCTGAAATCTAAGTCTTTAGAGTTAATCTAGGAACTAGTTTCTATAACATAATCAAAATACCATGAGTATTGATGAAAAGTTCTCATATTTGTAGCTTTTTAAATGGGACAAAGAAACAAAGAGTAGAAAGTTTGGTCATGGATCCACAGTGTCAGATATTTAAACAAACAAACAAAATACATGTATCTGGTTGAAAAGTTTTGTTTACTGAAGATAAAATTTTAAAGCAGTTTTTCCTGAGATCATTTGAATCAGTCCATGCATCCAGTTTTGGATCCCTCTCAAACATTTAACTCCAGTCACTCATTGCCAGAGCCAGCCAGTTGTATAGAACTGAAAATTCCCCCGGATGTGGATGTAGATATCTTTATATAATACATAATATTCGTGTATCAAACAATGGAAATATCCACCTACATGATCCCTAAAATGCACAAACCCAACAATCCTGGATGCCCCATTGCAGCTGGTTATTGTGCCACCACTGAAAGAATTTCGGCCTTCATTGACCAACCTCTCCAATCAGTTGCCCATAATTTAGCTTCCCACAGCAAAGACATGTCACTTCCTTCACCATCTCTTCACCATCCCCAATCTTTTACCTCCTGGTTCCCTACTTGTCATAGATGATGCCACCTCTCATACACCAAGATCCCTCATGCCCATGGTCTTACTGCTGTTGAACACTTCTTTTCTTAACATCTTTCAGACTCCAAACCCACTACCTTGTTCCTCATACATCTTACTCTCTTTATCTTAACACACAACTGCTTCTCATTTGAAGGGAAGGTATATAAACAAATCTGCAGCACAGCCATGGGCACCCGCATGGCATCCTGCTATGCCAAGCTTTTTATAGGCCATCTAGAAGAGACCTTCCTAGCCTCCCAAAACACCAAACCCCTAGTCTGGTTCAGGTTAATTGATGATATCATCATGACCTGGACTCACAGCCAAGGTACCCTGTCTTCATTCCTTCATAACCTCAACATCTTCTCTTCCATGACCTTCACGTATTCCTCCTCAACCCAGCGTGCCACCCTCCCAGATGTTGACCAGCCTCCTCTCTGATGGCTCTATCCGCACCTCTGTCCACATTAAACCCACCAACAGTAGCTGCATTTTGACAGCTATCACCCCTTTCACACCAAAAAATCTCTCCCATACAGCCTTGCCACCCAAGGACAGTGTATCTGCAGTGACAAGAATTCCCTTGCTCAGTATGCCGAGGGTCTCACCAACACCTTCACAGACAGGCACTATCCCCTGAACATAGTCCACAAACAGATTCCTGTGCCATTTCCCCTCTCACCCCCAATCCTCCCCACCATCCCCTAGAACCAACCACAAAGGAGTGTCCCCATCTTCACCCAGTACCACCTCAGTCTGGAACAACTGAACCACATCCTTCGCTGAGGCTTTGATTAGCTATCATCATTCCTTGAGATGAGGAACATCCTACCCAAGATACTTCCCACCCCTCCTAAAATGGCGTTTTGTCAGACACCCAACCTCCACATCATCCTAGTCCATCCCTATGCCAATCCCAACCCCTCGAGACAAAGATCATATACCTGTGGAAGACCCAGATTTGAGACCTGCCCAATCCACACAACCAGCACTTCCCATTCCAGTTACAGGTTTATTTTACTCCATCAGGAGCCGGGCCACTTGTGAAAGCAGCCATGTCATTTACCAGGTCTGCTGCAATCATTGCACAGCTTTTTATATTGGTATGACTACCAACCAGCTGTCCAATAGGATGAATGGCCTCCGCCAAACTGTGCCCAAGAGCAAAGTAGACCACCCTGTGGTATAACATGCAGATGAGCATAACAGACTTGATTTAAATGGCTCCTCCACTACCCAAGCTATCTGGATCTCCACCACCAGCTTTTTTGAACTGTGATTGAGAGTTAGCCTTATAACACATTCTCTGCTCCTGTAATTATACTGGCCTCAACGTACAGTAACATACTGTCTGCACACCCTCCACCCAACAGTTTCCACCCCCCACTGTCCTATCAGTCCTCTGCCAACGCATTTGCCCATCTTTCCCCACTCCTCTCCTTTTTTTCCTCATTCCCGTGCCCTACAACTTCTTTGCACACTCCACCAGACAGCATTCTTCTCTCTCCCCACTTGTACTCTGCTATCCCTCCCTCTTCCCCGCCCCTCCATATTGCTGCTTTCATCCCATGTGATAGTTGCATTCTGGCACAAGATCCTGGAGTCGGCAGTTGTGTGTGCATGAAGTGTGCTTGCTTGTGTATGTGAATGGTGTGTGTGTGTGTGTGTGTGTGTGTGTGTGTGTGTGTGTTTGTTTTACTGATGAAGTCTGTGGGCGAAAGCCTTATGCAAGTGTCTTTTAATTGTGCCTGTCAGCAACTTGATGTGTCTTCCTTGCAGTAAGTAGCAATCTGTCTTTTCCTACATTGTTAGTATTTGTGTATGTAATTTTTGAAAGAGTTATGTAGTGTCCCCTCCCCTTGCGTTTGTTGTAGTTAATGTACAATGTATAAACATCATACATATTAAAATGTACATCAGAGATCTGTTTTTACATCAGAGATCTGTTCTCTTTTCAGAAATTACATTGTAGTTTTAGTGGTAGCGAAAAATGTGTCCTATACGGAGTGAAGAGATCTTAAGCTAAGCTGTAGATTAGTCTGTCACAACAACAACGATTCTGAGGGGAACCACTATCACACTAGAGCCCTTGATTGCTGTTTTTAGCAGTATGATCGGTTTCACATAAATTAACTCTAGTGTTGACTTAGGTAGACATGCACTTTCAGGATGTGGTGAAGTTGGCAGTACTGCTGTTCTAGCAGTGTCATCAGTCAGCGCTATTTTTCGGTAATGAAACTTGTAGTGATAGCTTCCTCAGCCATGTAGCCTAAAGTCAAGGTTAAGTTGGAAGGTTTAGTTGCAGACAAAAACAATCAAAAAACTGCAAAACATTTAAGCTTTCCAATAAAAGTCCTCCTTTCGAAATCACACACACACACACACACACACACACACACACACACACACACACACACACTGCCACAGCTTGCACACACGTGGCCGCTCTCTCTGGTTGTTATGTTTTGGAAAGCCTTTTCATTGTACCTGTGTACAGCTCAATGCCTCCTCTGTGGTGATTAGCAATCTAGCCTTCTCATATTAATCATTGTCATTGACTCAACAGCCCCTTGTGAGCCTTGGCCTTATGTGGAAGATTAATTCATTCGTCTATGTTTAGCGCTGAGGTCCTCAGATTCTGAATGCCAAGTTTCCTTATGTCCTCTCTGACACATTCCTCCCACCTTAGCTTTGATCTTCCAACTCTCCTCGTTCCTTGTGGCACTCACTGAATATTTTCTTAATCATTCTGTTGTTTGCTCTCAGTATATGTTCTGTCCAGTCCAGCCTGTTAATATTAATGTAGCTTACAATGTCTGGTTCCATTATGTAGCTGAATCTCCTCCTCCAGATACCATTTTTCTTCCATTAGACCAAGAATTTCTCTCAGGCTCTTTCTTTCAAGTATGTCACGTTGCTTTTAATCAAATTTTGTTTATATCCATATCTTGAAACCTTCTGTTAGCACTGGCCCCACTAAAACTTTATAGTTACAATTTCCATAAAAGCGCTGTGAGACAAAGTGGGCATTGGATGCACTTAAACACTCTGAAATGTCTTGACCACAATTTGAGGATTCCAATAAGCAGTTTACACTTGCTTATCATAAATAAATATTGACCAGATAACATGTATTAAGTTCGGCGAGTTTTTACTTACTCTTAATAATGATATTAAGAATTTGCCTTTGAGAATGACATAAAGTCGAAATGTGTGAAGTGAAGTGTATTGGAGCAGTAAAATTGTGGTAAAGACATTTCAAAGCATTTAAGTGAAATTTATACATCATAACTTTAGTTTTACTGAACAGCAGCTAGATTTCAGATGTTTCTTGGCCCCATATTAGCACTTGTTAGCAGACAATATTTTTTTCTGGCTTTAAGACCTGACATTGTTCTTACAGTCTACTTCTGATTCAAGGCAAGTGAAACTACACATGAAACCAAACTTGTGTAAACCAATTTCTGTGGATGGGGGCTCATTAAGATAATCTTTTTTAATTATAGGCATATACTTAGATTTCCATTCATTAACATATAGCTTAATCTTTCTAGTGGCCCTTTCAAGACAAACCTTCTTGCAGTTGTATCAGTATCATCTGCATGTGCCAGTACTTGAAATGATTTGTATGGAATAGTCCCCAATCCCCCCATGAACCATGGACCTTGCCGTTGGTGGGGAGGTTTGCGTGCCTCAGCGCTACAGATGGCTGTACCGTAGGTGCAACCACAACGGAGGGGTATCTGTTGAGAGGCCAGACAAACATGTGGTTCCTGAAGAGGGGCAGCAGCCTTTTCAGTAGTTGCAGGGCCAACAGTCTGGATGATTGACTGATCTGGCCTTGTAACATTAACCAAAACGGCCTTGCTGTGCTGGTACTGCGAATGGCTGAAAGCAAGGGGAAACTAAAGCCGTAAGTTTTCCCGAGGACATGCAGCTTTACTGTATGATTAAATGATGATGGCGTCCTCTTGGGTAAAATATTACGGAGATAAAATAGTCCCCCATTCGGATCTCCGGGCGGGGACTACTCAGGAGGACGTTGTTATCAGGAGAAAGAAAACTGGCGTTCTACAGATCGGAGCGTGGAATGTCAGATCCCGTAATCGGGCAGGTAGGTTAGAAAATTTAAAAAGGGAAATGGATAGGTTAAAGTTAGATATAGTGGGAATTGGTGAAGTTCGGTGGCAGGAGGAACAAGACTTTTGGTCAGGTGATTACAGGGTTATAAATACAAAATCAAATAGGGGTAATGCAGGAGTAGGTTTAATAATGAATAAAAAAAATAGGAGTGTGGGTTAGCTACTACAAACAGCAAAGTGAATGCATTATTGTGGCCAAGATAGACACAAAGCCCATGCCTACTACAGTAGTACAAATTTATATGCCAACTAGCTCTGCAGATGATGAAGAAATAGATGAAATGTATGACGAGATAAAAGAAATTATTCAGGTAGTGAAGGGAGACGAAAATTTAATAGTCATGGGTGACTGGAATTTGTCAGTAGGAAAAGGGAGAGAAGGAAACATAGTAGGTGAATATGGATTGGGGGGAAGGAATGAAAGAGGAAGCCGCCTTGTAGAATTTTGCACAGAGCATAACTTAATCATAGCTAACACTTGGCTCAAGAATCATAAAAGAAGGTTGTATACCTGGAAGAATCCTTAAGATACTAAAAGGTATCAGATAGATTATATAATAGTAAGACAGAGATTTAGGAACCAAGCTTTAAATTGTAAGACATTTCCTGGGGCAGATGTGGATTCTGACCACAATCTATTGGTTATGAACTGCAGATTGAAACTGAAGAAACTGCAAAAAGGTGGGAATTTAAGGAGATGGGACCTGGCTAAACTGAAAGAACCAGAGGTTGTAGAGAGTAGAGAGTTTCAGGGAGAGCATAAGGGAACAATTGACAGGAATGGGGGAAAGAAATACAGTAGAAGAAGAATGGGTAGCTCTGAGGGATGAAGTAGTGAAGGCAGCAGACGATCAAGTAGGTAAAAAGACGAGGGCTAATAGAAATCCTTGGGTAACAGGAGAAATATTGAATTTAATTGATGAAAGGAGAAAATATAAAAATGCAGTAAATGAAGCAGGCAAAAAGGAATACAAACGTCTCAAAAATGATATCCACAGGAAGTGCAAAATGGCTAAGCAGGGATGGCTAGAGGACAAATGTAAGGATGTAGAAGCTTATCTCACTAGGGGTAAGATAGATAGTGCCTACAGGAAAATTAAAGAGACCTTTGGAGAGAAGAGAACCACTTGTATGAATATCAAGAGCTCAGATGGAAACCCAGTTCTAAGCAAAGAAGGGAAGGCAGAAAGGTGGAAGGAGTATATAGAGGGTTTTATACAAGGGCGATGTACTTAAGGACAATATTATGGAAATGGAAGAGGATGTAGATGAAGACAAAATGGGAGATAAGATACTGCTTGAAGAGTTTGACAGAGCACTGAAAGACCTGAGTCGAAACAAGGCCCCTGGAGTAGACAACATTCCATTAGAACTACTAATGGCCTCAGGAGAGCCAGTCCTGACAAAACTCTACCATCTGGTGAGCACGATGTATGAGACAGGCGAAATACCCTCAGACTTCAAGAAGAATATAATAATTCCAATCCCAAAGAAAGCAGGTGTTGACAGATGTGAAAATTACCGAACTATCAGTTTAATAAGTCACAGCTGCAAAATACTAACGCGAATTCTTTACAGACGAATGGAAAAACTGGTAGAAGCGGACCTCAGGGAAGATCAGTTTGGATTCCGTAGAAATGTTGGAACACGTGAGGCAATACTAACCTTACGACTTATCTTAGAAGAAAGATTAAGAAAAGGCAAACCTACGTTTCTAGCATTTGTAGACTTAGAGAAAGCTTTTGACAATGTTAACTGGAATACTCTCTACCAAATTCTGAAGGTGGCAGGGGTAAAATACAGGGAGCGAAAGGCTATTTACAATTTGTACAGAAACCAGATGGCAGTTATAAGAGTCGAGCGGCATGAAAGGGAAGCAGTGGTTGGGAAAGGAGTGAGACAGGGTTGTAGCCTATCCCCGATGTTATTCAATCTGTATATTGAGCAAGCAGTAAAGGAAACAAAAGAAAAATTCGAAGTAGGTATTAAAATTCATGGAGAAGAAATAAAAACTTTGAGGTTCGCCGATGACATTGTAATTCTGTCAGAGACAGCAAAGGGCTTGGAAGAGCAGCTGAACGGAATGGACAGTGTCTTGAAAGGAGGGTATAAGATAAACATCAACAAAAGCAAGCCGAGGGTAATGGAATGTAGTCAAATTAAGTCAGGTGATGCTGAGGGAATTAGATTAGGAAATGAGACTCTTAAAGTAGTAAAGGAGTTTTGCTATTTAGGGAGTAAAATAACTGATGATGGTCGAAGTAGAGAGGATATAAAATGTAGACTGGCAATGGCAAGGAAAGCGTTTCTGAAGAAGAGAAATTTGTTAACATCGAGTATAGATTTAAGTGTCAGGAAGTCGTTTCTGAAAGTATTTGTATGGAGTGTAGCCATGTATGGAAGTGAAACATGGACGATAACTAGTTTTGACAAGAAGAGAATAGAAGCTTTCGAAATGTGGTGCTACAGAAGAATGCTGAAGATAAGGTGGGTAGATCACGTAACTAATGAGGAGGTATTGAATAGGATTGGGGAGAAGAGAAGTTTGTGGCATAACTTGACTAGAAGAAGGGATCGGTTGGTAGGACATGTTTTGAGGCTTCAAGGGATCACAAATTTAGCATTGGAGGGCAGCGTGGAGGGTAAAAATCGTAGAGGGAGACCAAGAGATGAATACACTAAGCAGATTCAGAAGGATGTAGGTTGCAGTAGGTACTGGGAGATGAAGAAGCTTGCACAGGATAGAGTAGCATGGAGAGCTGCATCAAACCAGTCTCAGGACTGAAGACAACAACAACAACAGTCCCCATTATATTGATGCCTACATTTTTTATAATCTTTTCCAAGTTTGTGTTAAACAGGACAGACAATATCTCCCTGCCTTACTCCAATTTTGTTGTAACAGCACTAGATACCATAGTCTGTGTTTTAACTTGAGTGCAGGTGTTTTCCTTACTAGCTTAAGGCTCTCAATTTAATAGATATCTGTAACTCTTCCATTGCTATGTACAGTTCACTTCTGTCAGTACTGGTGCAGGTTGATCTGAAGTCTATGAAGAGTTGGTGTATCAATCCCAGTTTCTTACATTTTTCTACTATTCGCTCCATCATGAAGATCTGATCATCAGTAGATCTTCCTTGATGAAATCCACATTGATAGTCACTGACAGAATTTTCAATACAGTGTGCAAGCCTATTAAAGAGGATATTGGAGAATACTTTATATGCTGTAGGTAATAGTCAAGTTGTCTCATAGTTAAAGCACACCATGATGTCACCTTACTTGTGTGCTGGAGCTGAACATAAGATACCTATGCTCCAGTCATCAAGGATACCACCATCTATCCAAGTCGTAATTACAAGCTTTTGGAACTGCTTGCTAAGTTCCTTTTCTGTATTTTTATTAAGTTCTCTTGAACTAGATCCATTCCTGGAGCCTTAGTATTCTTCAGCTTCTTGATGGCTACCTCCGTTTCCTCAGCAGTTAGTTTTGGTTCCTCTGTTTCCGAGTCCCTGTATTTACAGAGGGCATCTTTGGTTCTTAGCAATTCGTCAAAGTGTGTTGAGTCCACCTTAACATGTTGCTTCACCTCTACTCAAAATTTAGCCGTCTGTATATCTAAATAAATTTGTCATAGACTGGAAATCCATTTGCCTCTTCTTTTAAGTGTTGATAAAAAGCTCTCATCTTATTCATCCTTTCAGCTGTTCCATTTCTTCAGTTCTTTCATTTCATGCTACCCCCCCCCTCCCCCCTACCTCCCCCCCTCCCTCTCTCCACTCCCTGCTGCCTTTGTTTTTGTGTGCCGCCTCCTTTCTCTTCTTGCTGTTCTGTAATTGTCTACAGATCTTCGGGTATGGTTTATCTGTTGCATTCTCTATTTCAGGCTTAATTTTTAATTGCTGTTAAATGCATACTTCACTAAACCAGCCATTGTGTATGGTCTGATTTACTCTTCCTAAACCTTTGCTAGTGGCTTCTGTAAGGATGTCTTTCAGGTTTTCCATATTTTCTCAATACTCTCATTGTCAGGAAAATGTGCCAGGTCTTCCTTGAATATGTCACAAAATCTTTGAGCTGATTCAGGCTCCTTGAGCTTTTCAATCTGTCATTTTCTTGTGTGAAATCTGTGAACCTTCCTTGCATCAAACATTCAACTTCTGATCGTTGCTATTACAAGGCAATGGTCAAAGTCAACATTAACTCCTCTATAGCTTCTACCATTCACTAGGTTGGACACATGTCTTGCGTCTACTAGGAGATGATCAATTTGATGAAAAGTATTTCCAACTAGAGTTTTCCACATCATTTTTTTATATGTTATATGGTTAAAAGTTAAACTACCTCCTACCATGTTTCTACATCTACATTTATGTCTGTACCCTGCAAACCACCATGAAGTGCATAGCAGAGGGTATGTTCCATTGTACCAGTTGTCGGGATTTCTTTCCAATCCATTCACATATGGAGTGTCGGAGGAATAATTGTTTAAAAGCCTCTGTGTGTGCTGTAATTATTCTAATCTTGTTCTCATGATCCCATTGTGAGTGATACTTAGGGGGTTACTCTATTCCTGGAGTCATTATTTAAAGCAGGTTCTTAAAACTGTGTTAACAGACTTTCTTAGGATAGCTTCGATCTATCTTCAAAAGTCTTCCAGTTCAGTTTCTTCAGTGTCTCTGTAACCCTTTCCCACAAGTCAAACAAACTTGTGACAATTTGTTCTGGCTTTCTCTGTATATATTCAGTATCCTCTGTTAGTCTTATTTGGTATGGGTCCCACACATTGAAGCAATATTCTAGAATGCCTCACAAGAGTGATTTGGAAGCAATCTCCTTTGTTGACTGATTGCACTGCTCCTGTATTCTACCAATTAAAAAAACTTAACCCTCAACTGAACCTACATGAATCGTTGTATTTCACATCCCTACAAAGTGCTACACCCAGGTATTTGTCTGAGTTGGCCAATTCCAACAGTATTGGTATTATAGTCATAGGATACTACATTTTTTCATTTTGTGAACTGCACAATCTTACTCTTATGAACATTTAAAGCAAGTTGCCAATCTCTGCGCCACTCTGAAATCTTATCAAGAACTGACTGAATATTTATGCAGCTTATTTCAGAAAGTACTTGATTGTAATAACTGCTTCATCTGGAAAAAGCCTGACTTTACTGTTAATGTTATCTGCAAGATCATTAATATACAATATGAATGGCAAGAGTCCTAAACCACTTCCCTGGAGCACACACAAAGTTACTTCTACATCTGACGATGACTCTCCATACAAGATCACATGCTGTCTCCTCCCTACCAAAAAGCCCTCAATCTCGTCACGAATTTCACTTGAACCCCGTATGATTGTCCTCTTGACAATAAGCATAGGGGCGGTACTGGGTCAAATGCTTTTCAGAAATCAAGAAATATTGCATCTCCCTGGCTGCCTTGATCAAAGCTTTCAGTATGTCGTGACGAAAGTGCTAGTGGGTTTCACATGATCGATGTTTTCGAAATCCCTGCTGGTTGGCATTGAGACGGTCATTCTTTCAAGATACTTTATTATGTTGGGGCTCTGAATATGTTCTAAGATTCTACAACAAATCTACGTCAAGAATACTGGACAGCAGGTTTGTGGATCACTTTACTAACCTTCTTGCAGACGGGTGTGACCTGTGCTTTCTTCCAAGAACTAGGCATGGTTTTTTGTTCAAGGGATTTGCAACAGACTATTGGTAGAAGAGGGGCTAATTCAGCCATAATTGTAGTATAGAATGTGATAGGGATTCCATCGGGCCCTGGAACTTCGTTACATTTTAACGATTTCATCTATTTCTCTATACCACTGACACTAATACTTATTTCATTCACCTTTTCAGTGCTACTAGGTTTAAATTGGGGCAATTCTCTTGGGTTTCCCTTTGCAAAGGAGCATTTGAAAATGGAGTTAAGAATTTCAGCTTTTGCTTTGCTACCTTCAATTTCATTTGCTAGGGATTCGACACTTAACTTTGGTGCCACTATCAGCGTTTATGTATGACACAAATTTCTTTGGGTTTTCTGGAAGATTGTTTGACAATATTCTGGTATGATAGTCACTGGTTATGACCTGTAGATTAAAACTGAAGAAACTGCAAAAAGGTGGGAATTTAAGGAGATGGGACCTGGATAAACTGAAAGAACCAGAGGTTGTACAGAGTTTCAGGGAGAGCATAAGGGAACAATTGACAGGAATGAGGAAAGAAATACAGTAGAAGAAGATTGGGTAGCTTTGAGGGATGAAGTAGTGAAGGCAGCAGAGGATCAAGTAGGTAAAAAGACGAGGGCTAGTAGAAATCCTTGGGTAACAGAAGAAATATTGAATTTAATTGATTAAAGGAGAAAATATAAAAATGCAGTAAATGAAGCAGGCAAAAAGGAATACAAACGTCTCAAAAATGATATCGACAGGAAATGCAAAATGGCTAAGCAGGGATGGCTAGAGGACAAATGTAAGGGGACAATATTATGGAAATGGAAGAGGATGTAGATGAAGATGAAATGGGAGATACGATACTGCGTGAAGAGTTTGACAGAGCACTGAAAGACCTGAGTCGAAACAAGGCCCCTGGAGTAGACAACATTGCATTGGAACTACTGACAGCCTTGGGAGAGCCAGTCCTGACAAAACTCTACCATCTGATGAGCAAGATGTATGAAACAGGCGAAATACCCTCAGACTTCAAGAAGAATATAATAATCCCAATCCCAAAGAAAGCAGGTGTTGACAGATGTGAAAATTACCGAACTATCAGTTTAATAAGTCACTGCTGCAAAATACTAACACGAATTCTTTACAGACGAATGGAAAAACTAGTAGAAGCCAACCTCGGGGAAGATCAGTTTGGATTCCGTAGAAACACTGGAACACGTGAGGCAATACTGACCTTACGACTTATCTTAGAAGAAAGATTAAGGAAAGGCAAACCTACGTTTCTAGCATTTGTAGACTTAGAGAAAGCTTTTGACAATGTTGATTGGAATACTCTCTTTCAAATTCTAAAGGTGGCAGGGGTAAAATACAGGGAGCGAAAGGCTATTTACAATTTGTACAGAAACCAGATGGCAGTTATAAGAGTCGAGGGGCATGAAAGGGAAGCAGTGGTTGGGAAAGGAGTGAGACAGGGTTGTAACCTCTCCCCGATGTTATTCAATCTGTATATTGAGCAAGCAGTTAAGGAAACAAAAGAAAAATTCGGAGTAGGTATTAAAATCCATGGAGAAGAAATAAAAACTTTGAGGTTCGCCGATGACATTGTAATTCTATCAGAGACAGCAAAGGACTTGGAAGAGCAGTTGAATGGAATGGACAGTGTCTTGAAAGGAGGATATAAGATGAACATCAACAACAGCAAAACGAGGATCATGGAATGTAGTCGAATTAAATCGAGTGATGCTGAGGGAATTAGATTAGGAAATGAGACACTTAAAGTAGTAAAGGAGTTTTGCTATTTGGGGAGCAAAATAACTGATGATGGTCGAAGTAGAGAGGATATAAAATGTAGACTGGTAATGGCGAGGAAAGCGTTTCTGAAGAAGAGAAATTTGTTAACATCGAGTATAGATTTAAGTGTCAAGAAGTCATTTCTGAAAGTATTTGTATGGAGTGTAGCCATGTATGGAAGTGAAACGTGGACGATAAATAATTTAGACAAGAAGAGAATAGAAGCTTTCGAAATGTGGTGCTACAGAAGAATGCTGAAGATTAGATGGGTAGATCATATAACTAATGAGGAAGTATTGAATAGGGTTGGGGAGAAGAGAAGTTTGTGGCACAACTTGACCAGAAGACGGGCCCGGTTGGTAGGACATGTTCTGAGGCATCAAGGGATCACCAGTTTAGTATTGGAGGGCAGCGTGGAGGGTAAAAATCGTAGAGGGAGACCAAGAGATGAATACACTAAGCAGATTCAGAGGGATGTAGGTTGCAGTAGGTACTGGGCGATCAAGAAGCTTGCGCAGGATAGAGTAGCATGGAGAGCTGCATCAAACCAGTCTCAGGACTGAAGACCACAACAACAACAACAACAACAACAACAACAGTCACTGAAGCCTTCATGCGTTGCTCTCTTGACAGCCAAATGTGTTTCATTTAGCATCTCCCTATCTATAACCATATGGCTGGTTATACTTGCATTGTGCAGTAGTCTGTTTCTTTAGAAGTTTCTTTACAGTGACTGTTAACGTCCCATTGTGGACTGTTTTGGATACGTATCTATCCAGTCAACTATTCTGTTAAACTTGAGTGGCAGTTCCTCCACATGCTGCTGCCTGGTGCTGAAAGTTTAATGTTCCTCATTGAGATAAGATGACACTACTGATTTTTTATCTAGTTTTCTGGACATATGTATCTTTCTGGTTGTTTTAGTTGTCATTTGCACTTTGGTAATTATTGTTGCCACAACTGCATCATGATCACTGGTACCAATTTGTGTGGGCATCCTCAAAGAGGTCAGGTCTGTTTGTTGCCATTACATCCAACATATTTCCATCATAAGTGGGGCTTCTAACTATCTGTTCTAGGTAGCTTTCAATCAAGGCGATGGTGACTTATCATGCCCACCACTAACAAAACTTTAGTTTTCCTAATTAAAGTCCCACCGATGATTACAGTATGACTGGGGAATTTATGTACAAGTGAAATGTGGTTTTCTCTGAAGTTTTCGGTTACATCAGGAGAAAAACATGGTGGGTGATAGAATTCTATTACCATTTTATGGCCGACTGGAGTGGCCGAGTAGTTCTATTCGCTACAGTCTGGAACCGCGCGACTGCTACGGTCGCAGGTTCGAATCCTGTCTCGGGCATGGATGTGTGTGATGTCCTTAGGTTAGTTAGGTTTAAGTAGTTCTAAGTTCTAGGGGACCGATGACCTCAGATGTTGAGTCCCATAGTGCTCAGAGCCATTTGAACCATTTTATGCCCACCCTTGATATGAGTCTTGCCCAGTGTCACATACAGCTTCAGTTTCTGTCAGTGGATTTGAGTTTGTTGTCTACTGCAAAAACATGCCGCCTCCATTTCCTATTAGTCCATCCTTTCGATATACACTTAAATTTTCCTCGAAAATCTCTCTGCTATCAATTTCATGTTTGAACAAGCTTTCTGTACCTAGTCTTAGGTGAGCTTCACTGCGTTTCAGGAGCACTTCAAACTCTGGCACTATGTTGCAAATGCTTTGGTATTTAACCATTGAGATTTTAGTTCTCTCACCTGTGAGATGCATTTCTGTCAATGTCTCACTTGTACTTCTGGGTTTCTTGCAGCTATCATTGTCTGGATTGGATGGAGAGTCACGTAATCTAAAATCCCTCACATACATTCAGCTACCTGAGTAGCAGCTTTCAATGTGTAGTGTGAACCTGACTCATTTGGTTGGATCCTATGGTTCTCAAACCCTATGGTGCAAATCGTCAAAGTTGCTGCCTAGTTTGTCACAGAACCTTTGAAGTCGTTCCATTTGACTAGGAACCAAGGGGCTGAGATCTGTTATGGGGACAGTGCTGGAAATTGTGAATTTCGTTGAAACTCCTTGTGCAAGGCTGGTCTTCTCAATCTTCTCTGCCAGTTGCTGGAGTAATTCAAGTATGACCTTGGAGCCCAGATGATAGGCACCATTTGTTCCAATGTGCATCACGATAGGCAGTTGCTTACACCCTGTTCCCTCAAAGGCTGCCAAAATAGCCTCTTCAACATGTTGACTGAGGCCCACAGGCATATACGTTGAATACATCTGGTGTCCTTTCCTGTCCCTTGCTGCTATTTCCCTATGGGACACAATTATGTGCCACACATTTGAACTGCCAATGATTAATAGACCTCTATTCCTCTTAAGTTTGCCACCTCTTGATACCGGATGAAACAGATTCCCCAAATAGGTGAAGTGAGCCCAACTGGCTCATTTCAGTGAAAGACAGCACCTCAAAATTGTTTGTTAGGGGGCTCAGTGTAACTCCCTGAGTGCTCTCTGGTTCCCTTCCATCCTGTACAAGACGCCTAGTCCTACCATGATTCTCAGAAACTCTTCCAACAAAACGAATTGCAGCAGCTGCCGATCATTTGACATTAGTCAGGGCAATTTCCAGCTGCTTACGAACATTAATCAACTCATCCCATATTAGATAACAGCATTTTGGGTGGTAAATTGTATTACAGGACAGTGGACAAATAACTTTAAGTAAGTTTGCTGATTATCTCTTAATATGTTGAGCTTAAAAGTTACTAATTTCATATAAGAATTTTCATATACACAAAGCGAGATTTCTATTAAGCCAACAGAAAAACTTATGGTAAAAATTACTGGTTTCCTAAAACTTTTTGAGGTTTATTCTAGATGTTAGCAAACTTGGAAACAAAGTTGATTTAGATGAATATTGATAATATATGTGGCCATTACTCTTTAGGGGAAAGCTAAATGTAACACAACATGTCGGTTATAATATACGCAACAGTTATTAAATCACAAAGGCTGATTTACGACAAATTAGATTATGCACAGAGTAATGGTAATTTCCGAAAGTTCTCAAAAGTGCGCATTTATTTCCTCTGATGTACAATGAAATTCAGGGATGGATCTATTCTTTGGTGGTAGCTATGACTCACAAATGTTGATTTGCTATGAAATAAGTTACATATCCAAAACACTCATAATGGCAACTTATGAAAATATAGTTTTGTAAGCACCTAGAAATTCTCAGAAACAACCTGTTTTTCATGTAATTATATAATGAAATTAGAGAGCAATTATTTTGAACCAGGATAGGCCTACGGTTCTCAAAAATCGTAAAAGAGCACAAACACATTTAAGCCTGCAATTCATGATAACAGAGTTTATCACAGCACTCTCAAATGTTCGAAATTTCACAATGTATCACAATACAAACGGGTATTGATGCAGTCAGTAAAAGATTATGCAGAAGCGATGCAAACAGTAAAATTTGTGAATCTACACTTTCAACTTGGCACACGAATTTTGCACTTGCAGCGTCGAAAAATATCAAAAATGTGCAGCACCGCCAGAGCAAGTCTTCTGCCTGTTGCAGCTAACAATGCTAACCCTTTTCTTGGGGCAGCAAAATGTATAATTCTGATCCCATTGTCATTTGAGTTATCACGTAGACTGTATTTTCCAGTGCAAGACTGGTATGTTCCTGTTTTTAGCATTTACATCGCCAAAGTTTACCTTACTGTCTCCTCTTGAATATTCATTGTATACTTCATCTAACTTGTCATAAAAAGCCCCCTCCTGTTCTTCGCTCTTCTCTTTTGTTGCAGTATTAGTACAGATGACTATAGCTGAATTTCCTTCTGAGTCTGCACAGTCATCATGGTTTCACATGGAAGTCTATAATAAGGTGGTTTCTTTTCCTCTTCTTTTCAACAAAACCAGTATCAAACATGAGATCTGTGTTTCGGCAGCTATAAAAAAATGCTCCCTCCCTCCCTCTCTCTCTTTCTCTCTGTCTGCTGTACATCTACATTGCACCAGATGAATGTAGTCTGGGAATGCATTTAGACAGGTATATGGGCGAGAGACAGGTTGTCAGGTGGAATGGGCAGGGTGGGGAACAGGATGGAGGGATGGGGAAGAGTGGACGACACCTCGGTGGAAGGCAGCAGGTACACAATGCAGGCATGTGAGAAAACTGGTGCACGGGATAGGAGTGACGTGCATCAGAACTGGTGTTCATGTGCAGCACCCAATGGTGGTGATGTCAGTGATTAGGTTGCAAGGGGACAGAACAACGGGGGGGAAGGAGAGACTTTGTGAAGCAGGTGTAGCTGTAGGGGATCAACAGAGTTAGAGACCAGTAGGATTATATGTGAACAGAATATATGTCACAAGGATAACTCAAATCTGCATGGTTCAGTAAAGCTGTGGGTGGGGATACAGCCATTGAAATTGGACCTGTTTTACTCAGCAGTATGCTCTGCCACCGGGTGGTCAACTCTGCTCTTAGACATAGTTTGGCTGTGGCCATTCATACACGTGGATAGTTGCTTGGTGGTCATGACCACATAAAATACTCAGTATAAATTGCAGCAGAGCTGGTATGTGGCACGGTTTCTTTCACATGTGGCTCTGCTTCTGATAGGGCAGAATAAGCCTGTAGGTAGATTGTGCTTAGTGGGCGGATAAGATGGGTCTTGTGCCTCGGGTCTTCCTACCACCTCTAGTCTTTCACAAGAATGTGATCCATGTGGCAAGGGTTTGGAATGTGAGTGGGACAGGAGTGGTCGTGGATATTGTGTAAGTTGGGAGAGCTAGCTAGGTGTGCCTCACTTCATGGCAGAATTGAATGGTGAGTTTCTGATTTCTGTACTATATACCAGATATATTATTAAAATAATAAGTTACCTGAAATGGAAACAACTGCATAAAAGTGATTTTAATGAACATAAACTGCATTTTCATTAGAAAAGTTGTAAACTATCTCTTTCCTGGCACAGAGGATAAAAAAACTGCAAAAAGCAATAGCTTAAACCATGTTACTTGAACTTCAGTGAGAGTCTTATTAGTGTGTGACTGCATCATGAGATGACAATGCATTCTGAGTCATTAGAAATTAAGCCATAATTCAGATGTGGGAAGTCAGTGTTCTTCATTTTAATACACGACAAAAAATTGCGGTGTGGCTGGTGGTCTAGTGGTAGGACTAAACTTCACCTGCAAGCACCAGTACGTAATTTTCAGTGAAAATGTAGGTTGTAAGAACTTTGGTTCTTGTGAATGATTTTGTATAAACAGAAAACTGTACACCAACCATGAACTAACAACAGAAGCTGTAACAATTACTTTCAAAACCAGTCTGTGGTGACTTAATGCTGTGAGATCGGGGCAGTATGGCAAGGCATATTCAGTCGAGGCATTGTTGCTTTATGACAGTACACATCCCCATTCTGGTGGTGTTACTCAGAACCTTATTCAACAATTCTGTTGGGAACAGTCCACTGTAACAGCCCCAATTTCCCACCTTCTGACTGCCATTTGTTCTTGAACTTGAAGCTTGAGTTAGGAGGACAGCAATGGTGACGTGAAAATCAGTGTCCAGCTGTGGCTGTCTTCACAGGTGGAAATGCCTCTTCGTAGAAAAGTTGGTATCCCACTATGACAAATGTCTGAATAAGGGTGTCCACTATGTATGTAAATAAAAAAAAAAATAGTTTAAGATATGCTCTTGTAAAAATAAGTTTAGGTTTGGAACAAGTTCTTCTGAAACAGTACTTACTTTTCGGACGTGCCTCATATATGAGAACACAACTGAGAAATTGTCTTCTAACAATAGAATAAAAGATACAAGAACAATTCCGTTATTATTGATCATTGCTTGCAATATTAACTACTAAAGGCTTGTTAAAGTGGGGAGTAGACAGCCTGCACAGGCAGTGTCCTCCACCTTCTGGTGTCTGCTGCACATTTTGGCATTGCCTTGGTTAAACAGAAGACTTGTACTCTTACCGTATCTTCCTTTGCCGTCGGCGTTGTTGTTACCATGAGACACCGTTATACCAAGAGGAAAGGCGCCTCGATCTTGGAGCACGAGATATGATGACCTTAAGCCATTGACAACACACAACGGTCACGGTAGCACCTGATTCCAGAATAGCTGCAGTAGTTAAGATCTACGAACTATCCCCTCTTGACCAGGTCCCCAAAACTTAACTCGTAATGAGATCCCTTCAAAGCAAATTGTCATAACGATCATCTATAAAGGCTTCGTACAACGAGAAGAAATGTTACAGTTTATGGAATAATAACAAATACGACCAAACTGTCTTGTCTCTTCTGCTTTATTTAACATAACTTCATTCACAGTTTCATTTCGCATTCACCACTCATTCACCGAAACCCTTTGATGAACAGTTTTGGTTGCTTGACACCAGCAGTCAATGATAATGATACAGCTTCTCTCCTTTTTATAAATTGAAGCCCGCTCTCCTCGATATAATTTAAAAAAAAAAAAGAAAAAGAGGTCTCAATACCGCGTCCCTCTTGAGATGCGAATAGACTTATCCCGGAATTGACCGCCCTGTAGGTGTACTCAGTTTAATGACCACACTTCGCTGTCCGCTATTTCGTGTAACTGAATGTCCATTTGTTAGTCTGATTATACACTGTAGCTATTTAAAATTCGCCCCTATATTTTTCACAACGCACAATGAGCACTTCTTTCCTTTTTTCTTTTTTCCCCCCAAGAGTAAACGGAAAAAAAAGACGCCGTATCATCGGTTTAGTCGATATAAGGCAAAACACCTTAATATGCCCAATTTTACCTCTTCTTATAGGATCGGCTACCTTACTCATTAATTTACTACATATTATTTCCAATAACACTAAACAGGTATCGCCGTTACATTTGAATGGTGTTCAAAAGCATGTTACTATTATTATGACCGACCAAATCGTAACAAATCGCGCGGCGTGCGTTTTTAACGATAACTTTACGCTATTCAAGTTCTGTTACAGCTATCTTGACTCGTAATGTTACACGGCCCCCCAGACTGTGATGTCTTGAAGAGGATTCCAGACAGAACAGGCTTATTTTTGTGTTTACTGTGACTGGAGAGGGTGTTTGTTTTTGCGAATACACTCACTCTCAGATTTACTCAACAAAGTCAGTACATACATTCTACAATATTTAAGTTGAGTTAATGGGCCTAGACAAAATGCCCTTAACAAAATTCCACATTTGTTTATAGGTTGTCTTAGAAACACTTCGCCCTAATCACTTTATATTCACTCCACATTTTTTTTTTTATATGAAACCCTTAGTTCTTCAACTGACCATGCAAGGCAGGGATCACAGCCGGGTTCGACAATTGGCATCCTAGGCCAAAACCCTTATCAGGCCACTTGTTTAACCAGCGAGGATTTGGTCCTTTTCTTTTCCTTAATTCCACTTTTAAATCATCCATCCTCGCTGTTCGGTGAGAGGATAAATTGTATTTCAGCGTTGTCATTGTTGCTGATACCAAGAAGGTGTCTCATGGAAATCTTCGGTATATTCTTTAATTTTCTTTGTAAGTTAGTATAAGTACGTATTTATCCACTGGTGCTTTTATTTAGTCCACTCTGAGTGTAGTCTTGGTATCATTCAGTGTTTCTTGAATCTAAATTTTGCTCATTATTGATAATACTTCTTCAGGTCTATGTGAGGGAACAAGCCCTTAATTACATCAGTATCACAATCTGCCAGGAGGTAGCTCCCTTCATGAGGTATTTTCATTATTTTGTATGGACCTGTATATAAATATTGCCATTTCTTATTCAGTCTTTTCCTGGTTGATGGTTTTGGGTGATTTCTCAAGAAAATTTCTTCCCCTACATCATATGTGACTACTTTCTTCACATTTTTATCAAAATGGGTTTTTCTCAATTGTGCTTGATGCTTCAGGTTTTTGTAGACCTTCTTCACCATATCTTCTTTCTTGGTAATCTTTATTCTATCGCAGGTAATTTCTTCATCCATTCTGGCACAATACTTTCGCAAAATACTATTTGGTTAGGTGAATAACCTGTCGATAAGTGTGGTAAGTCATTATACACTTTCTCAAATTCATAAATACAATCGATCCATTTAAATGTTGTTTGGGTATGTACGTCTGTAAAAATCGGTTAAACTCTCGGAAGATTCTCTCAACCGCATTTCCCCAAGGGTAAAATCTTGAGATGTAAATGTGCTGGATTCCTTGTTCTTTCATAGTGTCTCTCCATACTTTGCTTGTATAATAGGCAGCATTGTCTGTCAAGATTATTATAGGTTTGCCGAGCTCAGTTATATAGTTGTTGATAAATTTGGGTAACATGGGTCGAATGTGGAGATTTTTCAAAGGATATAATTTCACATATTTTGAAAAGAGATCATAGAAAGCCAAAACATATTTGAACTGTCCACGTGTCATGGGACATGGCCCACAGACATCACATGACACCAACATTAACGGTTGTTGTGGGATGATCGGATGTAATTCTATCTTCCGACAATAGTTTATGGGTTTTGCCTTCTGACATATTTTGCACTTCTTAAGAATATTTGTAGCTAGACGTACCAAACTTGGATGATAGCAGTATTGTGCTATTTTGGCTGTACATTTAGTGGCACCAAAATGACCCCAATTCAAGTGAGTGTACCATATTAGTGACTCTAAATATATATTTGGAACACAAACTTTCCAAACATCTTCTTCATCCTTCCTCCGATACAATATTCCGGATTTTAATTGATACTGTTCTTGAGAGTGACTTAGCGTTTTGCTTTCAACAGCATGTCTAATGGCTTTCCACAACTTATCTTCTTGCAGTTGTGGAAGACTTCGACATAGCTGTGAAATCTGCCTCTCACAATATTGCCTTGATAAATTCATGACTTTAAAGTCAATAGTCCGTTCTTCACACTCGTCGTCATTCTTTCTTTTTGGTAGTCTTGAAAGAGCATCGGCTATGATGTTGTCTTTCCCTCTGATGTATTTGAGTGTAATATCATATTCTTGCAGTAGCAAGGCCCACCGGGTTAAACGTGAATGGAACATCCTTCCTGTTAAAATAAAAGATAAAGCTTTGTGGTCGCAGAATAATATGATCTTCTTTCCATATACAAAATAGCGAAACTTTCTAAGGGACCAGACCACGGCCAGTACTTCCAATTCAGTAGTACAATACGCACGTTCACAGCTAGAGAGTGTTCTGCTGGCAAACCCAGTTATTTTGATGGCACTGATATCTTCTGGATTGTCCATCTGGAAAAGAGTGGCACCCAATCCTGTTTCAGAAGCATCCGCAGCAATATAAAAATCTTGATCAAGTCTCGGATGATGTAACATTGACATTGACATGTTCCACATCCACGAGGATCTCCTCAGCACGGATCTATGGAACGAAAAACTAATCTAATCTAATCTAATCAACAGTGGAGCATTAGTCAAAGCATTGCGGATGTTATCAATAGCTTGCGTGCATTCGGAATTCCACTCCCACGACATTTTTTCTTAACAGCCATAACAAACAGTCTTGGCTTCCTAACTGATTGGGTAAAAATCGTCGAAAAAATGAAACTAAGCCGATAAATGACTTTAATTCCGTTTTATTCTTTGGATAAGCACATCTGTTAATTGCATCCATCTTTTTAGGATTTGGTTTTATCCCTTCAGGAGTAATTATATGTCCAAGAAATTTCAATTGGTTGTGAGCAAACTTGGATTTGCTCAAATTTACAGTAACTCCGTATTCCAAAAATTTTGCAAAAACTGTTCTTAATAAGTCCAAATGTTCCTCCCAAGTTTCAGAAGCAATTAGCAAATCATCCACATATAAAGTAACTTCATTCAAAAGGTCTTTGCCCAGTACGGTATCTAATGCCGATATGAAAACACCACCGCTTATTTTCAACCCAAATGGCATGACGGTAAACTGGTAACTTCGGCCAAGAAAAACGAATGCAGTATATTTTCGAGATTCTTTCGATATTCTAGTTTGCCGATATGAACTGCACATATCCAAAGAAGTTAAGAAGTGGGCACCATAAAACTTTTGTACTAACTCTTCTAGGTTCTCCGGTCGCGTTTGTACAGGTATGATGATCTTATTGATCTCTCTGGCATCCAACACCAATCTGATGTCACCATTGGGTTTAATTACCGCCACAAGAGGGTTACAATATTCGGAATCTGAGGGCTCAATAATACCCCATTCTAACATTTTATTGATTTCCTTTCTGACTACTTCTTTCTTTGTCCATGGGATAGAATAGGAAGTACGACAAAAGGGTTTATGTGCATACATCTTTATATGGTATTCAAAGTCTTTTATTATACCCGGACGTTTACTAAAAATCGACTGATATGCTTCCAACAAGTAGTACAATTTGTCCCTTTGGATAACAGATAAATATTCTGATTCTAACACCTTTTCCTGCAATGACATTTTATCCATCATTTCTTCAGAACATTCAATAAGGCAGATATACACATTTTCGTCATCAATACTGACATATTTTACCATTAGATTCATACACAATTGATTTGGAATTACTCGGCCCTTTCTCAGGGTGGCTGTCAAAACATTACCATTGGAATTAAATATACATTCACCTTTCTCTAAATTAATGATTGCACCGGTCTCACATAAAAAATCCAAACCCCAGATACATGGTACTGTCATTTTAGGAACAACCAGGAATGTACTTTCTATTTGAGCCCCCCGTATTGTAACGTCGACACGTACCTGTTTCACAACTTTTTGCATTTTTGCGCTGAACGCGCCAGACACGGTACATCCTGTGATAGGAAAAGTGGGCATTTTTACCCCTCGGCTTATCTGTTTTAAACAGTCCAGCGTCATGACACTAATAGTCGCTCCAGTATCAATTAATATTTCAACATCAACATTATTTATACTTGTTGGAATTATTGCCTGTAAAATTTGTCCGCATTTATTAGAAACTTCAGGTTTTTCTTCAATTAATTCATTCCTTATATCCTGATCATTATTGTACCTTAATACTCTCAGTTCAAATTGATGCCTGCCTTCCTTCTCCTTTCCAGTCATCCTAGGAAGGCATTTGGTGACTGGTATTAGTTTAATCTATCTCGTTGAGTCATCGGTGGGGGTTCATGAACTTCCACAATCCGTACAGTATGATCCGAGTTGTGGTATTCACCCCGTCGCACATTGGAGGCTCCTTCACCCATTGGTATAACTCCTTGTGCTGGATGAGGACTCGAGGCATTTGTTCCATCCTGCCGATGAACATTATGCTTCGAATTATCTTCCCAAGGTCGAATACAATTGGGTTCATCACTTGGGTACCTGTTACTCTTATTAATATCACTACTATGCACATTCGTGTCACCATATCGAGGTTTAACTCTAGCACAGTAAGTATCTCTTCTATATTTATTATAATCATTGTTTTTATTGCAACCATAGGATGAAGATTGTCCACGCTCCTGTGATGCGGGTTTGACCTGGTTTTCGGTATTATTTTTATTATCATATGTTAAATTATTATTATAATTATTCGTATTACTATGAGTGTGAGTCGACATTTGATTACTACTCATTTGTCTTGCATCTTCCATAATCATATCTATAGAGTCAATCACCAACAAGAATTGTTCTACATCGTGTTCAGGAACATTTATTAACTTTTCACATATATTTATGGGCAACCTTCCCTTCAAAATTCTGATCACTTCAAGGTGAGAAATTGGATCACTCCAATAACGTGTCTTATTTATGTACTATTCAAAATATTGCCTTAAAGTACTCCTTTTACTGTTAAAATACTCGGGTTGATAAACCTCTTTTCTTAATTTCTCTTGTTTACTCGACGACCAGTATTTAGCCAAAAAAAGTTGTTCAAACTCGGCGCAAGTATGGCAACTTTCACTTACTTTGGCGGCCCATAATGCGGCTTCTCCGGTAATTTTGGATACTATAAATTGAAGTCGGTCGTGTTCTGACCAGCTACGTGGAAATATTCTTTTGAAATTATTGATAAAGATTTTCGGATGCAGGTTGTTCTTTTCAGTGGAGAATGTTGGGAACTGTCTACTTTTAAAAATGCTGTTCTCCACCTTTAAAGAAGACAAATATCCTCGCTGACCAAAAGAATCATCATCTTTACCAACCGAATCATCAACTTCCCAATGCAAATTTTCACCACAATTGTACTTCGTATTATCACATGGTCAGTTGTTTTTTGACCTATTCTCCAAACGTTCGTCCTCTGTCAACAAATTTTGTGATGACTTTTGTTCTAACTCCGCCAATTTATGATTGGTTTCCTTTTGCCATTTAGGTAACTCATCAACTATTTTGTCTTTTATTTTCTGAATTTCGCTAGTGAAGAGCTTAATTAATTCATCATTTCTACTTAGGTGCTCATTGATATTTTCATTTGCCTGGAATCCAATAGTAGTCTTAACCTTGTCTACAATTTCATTTCCTTTTATTTCTATCCATTCAGATAGATCTTCGTCAGGTCTTTTAGTTTGATCTACTAAATACTTGTCAATCCCCTTACGAGCATCGGACTCAAACTCGATTATTTGTTTCGAAAGCTCTTCTATCTGTGCGCTAGCATTGAAACAGCTGCTTTCACACTTAATCATCCTATTTGACAGGCCATCATAACTCTTCGAAACTACCTCATATTTCTTTTCTACATCATGAAGTTTTCCCATTAATTTATTATATTGCCTTTCTAAGGTGTTAGAAAACTCTACATCTAGTTCTCCAAATTTCGCATTTAATTGAGTCTTCCAGTCCGCCTTTAATTCTTTCTTAGTATTTTCCAGTTTATAATCAAAGGTGTTCAGTTTGCTTTCCAAAGAATCCATTTTAACTTCTAATGAACCAAATTTGGCCTCAAATTTTTCATTTAACTTTTGATTGTCCTCTTTTAATTGCTTATTATCTTTTTCTAGTGAACCAAGTCTTCCATTCATTACACCCATTTGAGTATTTATTGATACCACAATATCAAACATTTTTTGATTAATATTTCCATTTTGAGGATCAACTTGCTGATCTGCTTCCGAAACCTCAAGATCTTTATGTTCTCCCACGCTGCCTACCTTACTTACCATTGTATTTGAATCTCCTAACGGCTCTAAATCAATAACTGTATTATTATCTGTGCATGTCTCCTGTCCCACATTGAGCTCTTGGGATGCATCATCCATATCCTCTTCACTTTCCTCTCTCTCTCTCTCTCTCTCTGCTCATTACTCTACTCAACTGCACATTATCATGTATTCTTTTTGTTCGTTTTGACATGATTATTCACTACCAAGACATACACCTATTTTCACTATGAATTTATATATATTTATCTACCAAAATCATATGTCTCAACTTACTTTTTTTAATGATTATACAGTTATTTTAATCATACCTGGTAGTATCGCTCACTTTAGCGATTATTGAAGAATACCTCTTTTATTGGACAGACTCACTGGCTGCTACAATATTTTCCAACTCTGGGGTTCGTGAATCCGGATGACACTCGACTCGATGCAGCAATCCTCCTCGATCGAGCCCCACGTTGGGCGCCACTTCTACCGTATCTTCCTTCGCCGTCGGCGTTGTCGTTGTTACCGTGAGACACCGTTATACCAAGAGGAAAGGCGTGTCGATCTTACAGCATGAGATATGATGACCTTAAGCCATTGACAACACACAACGGTCACGGTAGCACCTGATTCCAGAATAGCTGCAGTAGTTAAGATCTACGAACTATCCCCTCTTGACCAGGTCCCCAAAACTTAACTCGTAATGAGATCTCTTCAAAGCAAATTGTCATAACGATCATCTATAAAGGCTTCGTACAACGAGAAGACATGTTACAGTTTATGGAATAATAACAAATACGACCAAACTGTCTTGTCTCTTCTGCTTTATTTAACATAACTTCATTCACAGTTTCATTTCGCATTCACCACTCATTCACCGAAACCCTTTGATGAACAGTTTTGGTTGCTTGACACCAGCAGTCAATGATAATGATACAGCTTCTCTCCTTTTTATAAATTGAAGCCCGCTCTCCTCGATATAATTAAAAAAAAAAAAAAAAAAAGAGGTCTCAATACCGCGTCCCTCTTGAGATGCGAATAGACTTATCCCGGAATTGACCGCCCTGTAGGTGTACTCAGTTTAATGACCACACTTCGCTGTCCGCTATTTCGTGTAACTGAATGTCCATTTGTTAGTCTGATTATACACTGTAGCTATTTAAAATTCGCCCCTATATTTTTCACAACGCACAATGAGCACTTCTTTCCTTTTTTTTCCTAAGAGTAAACGGAAAAAAAGACGCCGTATCATCGGTTTAGTCGATATAAGGCAAAACACCTTAATATGCCCAATTTTACCTCTTCTTATAGGATCAGCTACCTTACTCATTAATTTACTACATATTATTTCCAATAACACTAAACAGGTATCGCCGTTATATTTGAATGGTATTCAAAAGCATGTTACTATTATCATGACCGACCAAATCATAACAAATCGCGCGGCGTGCGTTTTTAACGATAACTTTACGCTATTCAAGTTCCGTTACAGCTATCTTGACTCGTAATGTTACAGTATCTCTATTAAATTACTCTTTCCTGTAGTGGGAATCTGTAATATTGTGGTTTTCTACAGACACTGCAGCAAACAGGTGTGGAAAATGTTGGAAGAGATCGAAAGATTAATTGATTTGTTGTGTCCATACGTATTTTTGTACAATACACACCATATGGCATTAAAAGTATCGAAAAGGTTGGCACTGTAGAAAGAAATTGGCACCAGTCTGAATCATTTGAAGTAAACACACATTTTATAATATATACTACCATATAAATATTTTTATGTAAAATACAGTGTAACTGATGTACAGTGGAATCTTGCATAGTGAGCTTAATTTGTTTTGGAATCGTACTCATTGTGTGATACACTCGTTAAGCAAAAAAAATTCATCCCATATAAATTATTGTAAAATATAATAATGTTTCATCCAGAAAAGGTACCAGAAGTTTTGTCGTACTCATGCCATTTATTCAAAGAAAATTATACCTACAGTATTATGTACTTTATTATTCACAATACTATAGTAGCTATCTATAGTCATTTATTTCTGTTGATGCTCCAACACTTGGCAAAAGTGCGACACAGCATTATTGTCAAATAAATTTGCAGCGCGGCTAGCCACTGCTTTATTGGGGTGATGATTTTTTAATGTATGATGCAACCAGTTCCCATGCTTTCGGCATGTCTCTTATTGTGCCAGAAGATTACTGCTTTGCTATTACTCCTCTCCAGTCCTCCTATGAAGAATAAAGAACTCCTCTCCACAACTTCTGCTGTGAAACACACTGCAACCCCACAAGCTCTTCAGTGGTCATTTTTTGGCTGTCACGTTCCACAAGATCAATATCATTGTTATCCGTTTCTAGTCCAATACTCTTGGCAAAAGACACAATCTTGTTGACTACAGGCTCCACAGGTACTGATTCAAATGACTAAGAATCACATTTGACAATGCACTCTGGCTAGAGCATCTTCCTAGCAGAAGAGAGAGTTCTCTTGATAGCCCCTTCCCATGCCTTTTCGATCATCTTGACACAGGCAACAATGTTGAAGTGTAATGATATTTCCAAAACTATATGAGAGTGAGATGGTAGCTTCAGTCAACTCAAACAGTGCTCAAAGAGTGCTTCGGTGCAGAGTTTCTTAAAGTTAGAAGTAATCTGCTGGCCCATAGGCTGGAGTAACTGAGTGGTGTTGGGAGACAGAAATTGGATCTTGATGAGCTGAAATTCTTCAAAGAGATGGTATTGAATGCCTGGCGAATGGGCAAGAGCTTTGTCCACAACAAGCAAGACGTGGAGTGGCAGATCCATCTTGAGCATATATTTTTTTACCAAAGGACCAAACACTTCATTGATCCAATCACAAAGAAGATCACACGTCACCCAAGCCTTGTTGTTGGAGCTCCACATCACATTTAACATGCTCTTATGGTCTTTACACTTCTTAAAGGCTCATGGAGTTTCTGAATGGTAAACAAGCAGCGGTTTAATTTTCAAGCCGCCACTTGTATTGGTACAGAATGGCAGTGTGAGACAGTCTTTCATTGGCTTGAGACTGGGCAGTGCTTTCTCCTCTGCTGTTACAGACGTACGCTTCAGCATCTTTTTCCAGAATAGACCCGTCTCGTCACTACGAGCATTTTGAAGTTTCTGATGATGATTACTGTTGCCTCTGTGTCGGAGCTGGATGCTTAGCCATGCCTCACAACACTATGGATGCCGGTTCTTCTCTTAAACTGCTTGAACCACCCAAGGCTTCTCTTAAACACTTTTTCATCCAATGAGGATCTTGGCGGCGTCTTAATTAGGTTGGCAAAAATCATTCTTGCATTCTCACAAATGATGATCTCGTTAAAAGTGTCGCCTTGCAATTTATTTTCATTTATCCATATAAGAAGCAACCTTTTGACATCATCCAGAATATGATATTGTTGTTTAGATACTCTTGTCACTCTATTTGAAGCATCTGTCTCCATGATCTTGTCTTTGTTCTTGAGGATAGTGCAAATAGTTGATGTAGACCGATTGCATGTGCATTCTAAATCAGCAATGCTCACACCACAGTCATGATTTTCGGTGATTCTACATTTCATTTCTAAGGTCACTTTCTCTCACTTCTGGTTGTCTTCTTGTGGTTTTATCTTTGGGGACATTTCTACGAATGTTATTAAAATTTGCACACAAAAAAACACTATGTGAATCCAAGTTAAGAAAAATGTGTGATCATAAACTGTGCTAAGATGGTAGCAGAAAGAACATTAAACACAGCCTGCAGTACATACTAAAGACATTGTTCAGATACCACTGCCAACAATGAAAGGTGTTCAGATTTTTGAAAGCTTCCCCTGCTGCAAGTGAACAGCTGGTGACGTCAGATTATATCGTCGTCACTCATTATGCGAAACATTGCTAGTTAAATGAGGCAATTTTTTTACAGTTTGTTTGTGAATTGCACTTTATGGGAGGTGCTTGTTAAGCAAGGTTCCACTGTAGTATCCTCTTTGGATTAACTTAGTGTGAACAGTTGTATATTATAACTAGCCTAAAGCAGATAAAAGACATGTTCCTAATTATTATCATTCTGGAGGATTGTTTAAAAAAGCCCAGGTTATCATTTCAGTTTGTTGACAAGGCACATAAAAGCAACAGAAGAAATGGTCTTCACCAAACCTCAGTTTTTACAGAAGGTTCTGAAATTCACCTTAACCTTAAGAGTTTACTATTAATAGGACATCATATTAATCTTCCTCAAAGAGATTGTAAATAAAAGTAACAGTTGGTCATCATTGGAGCTATTGCTCATGTTTGCAGTTCACTTGCAACAAACGCCATTCAACAAATGGATTTCTGAGAGCTACTCACACTGTTTGAGTCTTCCGAAAAATCAGTTTGGTGCAGTACTAAATCCTTACATTTAAAAAGTAATTATTCCTTCAAACAATCCATTCTCTAACTTTAAATTTGATCAGAGATATTCAGGAATTAGCAAGAAGGATGCATATTTTGCAGAGAAGAAATAAGATATGTTTTATGATTTTTAAAAAATATATTTTTTAACCAGCAGAAAAAAGCTCTGATCAGAGCACAATAAGGGGAATGTGCTCCTGTTTAAATGACTGACTGAGAAGTGGGATACCAGTGCCCTCATTCTACCTTGCTCGGCATCTTAAAAATGTTTCCAAAAATTTTGATGTGCAAGCACATTCACACTTTTTTTAGCATGCAGCTTGCCTCTCACTCCCACAAGCACTCCTAACTGTAACTTGCGCACACCCACTGATCCATTGCTGTGGGAAGGGGAATTTCCCTCTCAGTGGTTGGAAGGTATTATTATTCCTGTCCTGGAACTGGGAAAGGACCCACATACTTTAACTAACTACTGGTCAATCTCTGATGGATGAGCTGTGTAAACTATTGGAACAAATATTCAGCCACTGTCTTTAATGGTAGCTTGAAGCTGGAGGGCACATATCGACGATTCCAAATTAGCTTTCGCACTTTCCGGTCCACCACAGATCATCTGGTTCATATGGAATCTGCAGAACACAATGATTTTGCACATCCCCAACATCTGATAGCTGTGTTCTTTGATGTACAGAAGGCATACGATACCACCTGGCAACATCACATCCTTTCTACTCTACATGAGTGGGGTTTCTGGGTCAATTTACCCATTTTTATCCAGAATTTTCTCTCTCTCCAATTTTTTGGGGTCTGGATATGTTCGACTCTCAGCAACCAGTTTATAAAGGAAACTGGAGTCCCTCAGAGATTGGTTTTGAGCGTAACACAGTTCTCTATCACCATCAATGGTATTGTAAATGCATTAGGCCCCACAGTGTCTGTCACTGTATGTGGGTGATCTTTGCCTTTACTGTGCTTCTGCATCAGTACGCACCACTGAGTGCCTACTACAAAGGGATATTTGGAAAGTACATGATCGGGTCCTGTATCACGGCTATGTTTTTTCCTAGAAAATCATAAGTTGTGCATTTTTGCCAACTCTGCACTGGCACCTGCACCCAGAAATTTATCATGGTGAACAGTTACTTGAAGTCATGGAAACTTTACAATTCTTAGGTATTTTATTTGTCAGCAAGCTGCCTTGGCTGCCCCATGCCTGCCAGCTCAAGGCAACTTGCAGAAGAAGCTAAATGCTCTTCGTTTTCTTAGCAACTCCTCGTTGTGCCGTACCACATAGTTCTAAGATCTACAAAGTGGTAGTTTTATCCTGCTTGGACTATGGATGTGTTGCCAATGGGTTGGCAGACCATTCCCACTGAGCCTGCTGGACCCTGTTCACCACACTGGCGTGCAGTTGGCAGCGGTCGCCTTCTGTACGAGTCCTATTGACAACCTCTTGGCAGAAACTGGTGTCCCACCACTGCGGGTTAGATGACAGCGGCTTCTGGCCAATTAAGCAGTCACAATCCGTCAGGTGGATACTCACCCATGTTACTCAACTCTGTCCCACAGCAAGAGTCAGATACTTTGCGCATTGTGAAAAACTGGATAGACCAGTTAAGATCTGACTTGACATCTATACCCTGCCCTGTGACATGGATGGAGCTCTTTTGTGCCCTCAAGAAGGATGCTGATCTTATCCTTCAGACACCTGTTTTGTCTGATCATTCACAATTATTCTAATTTGGTATGCATCTATATGGACGGATCAAAAGTCAATGACTGGGTTGGTTTCACTTTTGCACACGCAAGGGGACATGAGAAGTACCTCTGCTGAGTGCCTGTAGTGTATACATTGCAGAGTTGGTTGCCACATCTCAGGCTTTGTGGTATGTCAAATCCCTGGCCATGGTGAACTTCCTAATCTCTAGCAATTCCACGAGTTGCTTAAAAGGCATATCCCTGTGCTATCCCAAAAGTCTGTAGTTGCCAACCTCCAGGACCGACTGGTTGACCTCTACAGCTCTGGAAAGACCATGATCTTCATCAGGACACCGAGCAACATAGGCATTCCAGGAAATGAACTCTCTGACCATCTAGCTAAAGATGCAACTACAGAAGATCAGCTTGACATCGGAATACTGAGTGCCAACTCCAACACAGTATTTTAAGGCTCTGGGAATTGGGATGGCAGGCTGCTATAACCCAAAATAAGCTGAGAGTGAATAAAGTGTCCACTAAGGTGTGGCATACAACTTTCCAGGCCTCTCGGAAAGATGCCATTGTGTTGTGCTGACTACACATCGGCCACATGCGACTCATCCACGAGTTCCCTCTGTATTGAGAGGATCCTCCTCACTGAGTCTACTGACAATAACAAATGTTCTTCTAGAGTGCACCCTGCTGGCTGATCTGCGGCACGCTCTCAGCTTGCCTATCTCACTATCTCAAATACTTGTGGATGATGAGACAGCTACTAACAAAGTGTTGCATTTATGCATTTCCTGAGGAAGAGCGCATTTTACACTAAGCTGTAATGCTCTTCTGCTTTCAGTGCAGTGTTTGAGGTAGTTGTGGGAGGGGGGGCGGAGCCTCCCGCTGCTGTGGGTACTCCCCTATGCGACCGCTAGTTACTTTCTTCCCCCCTCACCCTTTTGTACCTTTACACCCTCTTGTGCAAGATGCCTTGGTTCTCTATTTTCTTTTGCCTATCATGTTACAACTGCTTTCTCACCCTTTTCCAAACTCTTTGCTTTGCTTAAATAGTTAGAGCAGCCAGGTCCCCACTTTTTTTTCTTTTTACCTTTTGAGGTGTTTCTCTCATGAAATAGAGGGACTGTTGGCCTAGTAGTTTGGTTCCTTTAACCACATAATCACAATCTGTATTATGTCCACAGAACTTTACCATAATTTGTCTTATCACAAATATTTGATGAACTGATCCTCTGTCTGGTCTAAAGCCACACTTATATTCCCAAACTATGCCTTCTGTGCACTTCTGTATCCTTTCATTCAGATCTTGTAAATTGTGCTTAGCAATGTTATACCACTGAAATTTCACATACTGTTCTATCTTCTTTCTTGTAAATGGAGATTATTATTATTGTTTTTCAGTTATCTGTCATGGTTTGTTTCCCATGTTTGATACTACTGTGTACAGTTCCTTTATCCTGTGTTGTCTTCATCAAGGGCTCGATTGTTTATCATCTTGTGGGCAGCCAGAGAAACCTCTTGCATTGTTGCCTTTCTTACATCCTTGCATGTTTCTAGCTTCCCTCTTTCACCCTGTGGGGTGTTCATTATCCATCTAGGCTGATAATTTTGAAGTAGTCTGCCTACCATCTGTTCTTCCTCCCTTATCATTTTCCCATATTTACTTGAACAGGCCTTTATTTATTTATTTATTTATTTATTTGCTCAGATATACTCCTTATTTTAACTACAGCATGATAGAACTTCCTTATTTCACTCTGTTCCTTTAGCTCTTCTTATTGTCGGAATTTGTTCTTAGTCCACTCTTTTCCTTTTTTTTCCGCAGTTGCACAGCTGTTAGCTCTTCTCCATAATTCTCTACATTGTTTCATGATGTTTATGCTTTCTCTTTGTAAAAATCTCGTTCCTCTATTGCTAACGTGGACTGAGAGGGTTGATATAGCAACAATAATCTAAAAAATTTCTCCAAGCAGGTGTTACAGGTCCTTTGCTGTTCCTGATCTACAGGATCTGAGCAGCCCTCTTAGATTGTTTGCAGATGATGCTGTCATTTACCATCTTGTAAAGTCATCATTTGATAAAACAAATTGCAAAAGATTTAGACATGATATATGTATGGTGCCAAAAATGTCAATTGACTCTGAATAATGAAAATTGTGAAGTCATCCACATGAGTATTTAAAAGGAATCCGCCAATTTTTGGTTACACTATAACACACACAAATCCGAAGGCTGTAATTGCAAATTGCATAGATGATGCTGTGGGACAGCAAACCAAAGACTGAGATTTATTGGCAGAACACTTAGGAAATGTGTCAGGTCTACTAAAGAGACTGCTTGTACTATGCCTGTTCACACTCTTCCAGAGTACTGCTGTATGGTGTAGAATCTGCACCAGATAGGATTGGTGGAGAGCATTGAAATAGTTGAAAGAAAGGCAGCTCATATTATCGCAAAATGTGGGAGAGAGTGCCATGGACATGATATGAATTTGGGTGGCAATCACTAAAAAACACATTATTTGTTGTGGCAGAATATTCTCATGAAATTTCAATCACCAACTTTCTTCTCGGAGAGTGAAAATATTTTGTCACACGCATACATAGGGAGAAATGATCGTTGTCATAATTAAGAGAAAGCAGAGCTTACACAGAAAGATTGAAACGTTCATTTTTCCCACATGCCATTAGACAGTGAAACACCAGAGAAAGAGCTTAAAGGTGGTTTGATGAACCCTCTGCCAGGCATTTAACTGTGAACTGCAGGGTAATCAGGTAGATGTAGAACCATCTATTTAATAGCTTCTTATTCTGAACAGTGAAACAAATGAACACACTGTAACAGGAAGAGTGGGGTAAGAGGATACGGTTTCATGTGCAGGTATAGATTACCTAGGTGCAGGAAGGTCCAGTTGCATGTTGTTGTAGCTAGGTCTTAGGAGCATGAGAAAGCATGATAAATGAAACTTCAATAACCATAAGCATAAATAGAGTGAGAAGCTGAGACATGCAGATTTGGTTGAAGGGGACAAAGGAAATACAGATGGAAGCAGGGACAGAGGTAGGTGGAGGACAGTGATTTGTTTGTAGAGGCATAGGGGATAAAGGGGATACCATCTGTGAAGTGAGACGAGCTGGTGTAGGTGATAGGGGAGCCAGATGGACTATGAAGCATCCCATTACATTCTGCCAGTTTTATTGTGCAACTTGCCCTCGTGCTCTGCCATTTGGAAAGTCATCTCACCATTTGACTTTGGTGGATGTATGGTTGATGGTCATTCCTTCATAAAAAGCAGTGCAGTGGTTCCAGCAAAGCTATGCATGGCAAGACAGTTTTCACAGGTAATAGTGCCTTTATAGTGCCGCTAATGGAGTAGAATATGCCAGTGACACAAATGGAATAGCTTTTAGTAGGTGGATGCGCATTACAGGTCTTTCACTTTGGTGCTTCGTGCAACTGTTGCCTACGTGACAAGGTATTGAGGACAGAAATGTGTTAAGAATTGACTGATTCGTTTCTTAGATTGAACAGATAGAGTATTGCTTTAGGACGCTGGACTTCAGGGAGGATGTCCTCATTTTTAGAAAATATTTACAGTACACCTCATCCTCTCTCAGGGGTCAGACTCCCCACCCCCTGTCCCTGGGAGGGGGGCATGCGGTTCTTTCGTGAGTTCGCGTGTGGGGCACACAGGGCCCCAAGCTGTAGCAGCCCATTCATCCGTCCTAGGCTGCATTTCCTTCTCCGTGCCCCTCCCTCCTTTTCCTCACTTCTCCCCCTCTGCACCCTCCTTCCCCTCTCTTGGTGTCCTTACTTACATCGAATGGTCTATCCACCTGGTTTCCTGTGTTGCTTGCAGTTTTGTTCCCCTTGCCTTTTCTTTTTCATCCATCCTTTTTTGGAGTTCTTGGTCTCCATTTGGGGTTTGACCCCCATTTCTAAATTTTCTCTCCATTGTGTGAGGCATTTGGGAAGAACTCTCTCCCTAGCATCTGTGGTGTGGATGCCTCCTCTCCCTCCCTCCCTTCCACTCTTCCTTCCACTGAAGCCGCCATGTGCCCTGCTTGGTCACCAGCATGTACAGCCAGTCAGTGTGGTGGGGCTGTTTACACACCCATCTGGCTGAGCCCTCCTGATGACAAATGATCACACTTCTGATACCTGAGCTGCTGCATCCCCATCTAGGAGTGGTTGCTTGTCATTCTGGAGCATCATACTTCCGGCAATGGCCACCTTCCCTCTTTGCTGCGGCTGGGTGATGTACATGGGGAGAGCCCCTGATTGGAGTGGGTGATATTGGGGTGGATGCTTTGCATGTGAAATGTATCAAGGTCCAGAAAACTGGCCATTGTTCTACAGCCATCTTTTTGGTTGGTAATGGATCATTGAATGCTGCTTTTTATGACTTTGCAGCCGTACTTTCCCTGGCACACACTGGGAGGAGGGCCAGGCTCGCCAGCTTGGAGTGAAACACTTTTTCCCACTACATGGTCTGCACTAGGATGGATGGGAACACCGGGGGGAGTCATTCCAGATGTTGAAAGGGTCCTTCCGGATGCCATGGAGGGTACAGGGTGCACCCATTTGCAGGTGGTCGCTCATGTCGGCACCAATGATGTGTGTCGCTATGAATTGGAGGAAATCCTCTCTGGCTTCCGGCGGCTATCTGATTTGGTGAAGACTGCCAGTCTCGCTAGTGGGATGAAAGCAGAGCTCACCATCTGCAGCATCGTCGACAGGACTGACTGCGGACCTTTGGTACAGAGCCGAGTGGAGGGTCTGAATCAGAGGCTGAGACGGTTCTGCGCGACCGTGTGGGCTGCAGATTCCTCGACTTGCACCATAGGGTGGTGGGGTTTCGGGTTCCGCTGGATAGGTCAGGAGTCCACTACATGCAACAAGCGGCTACACGGGTAGCAGGGGTTGTGTGGCGTGGGCTGGGCGGTTTTTTAGGTTAGATGGCCTTGGGCAAGTACAGAAAGGGCAACAGCCTCAACGGGTGTGGGGCAAAGTCAGGACATGCAGGGACCAAGCAGCAATCGGTATTGTAATTGTCTGTCAACTGTCGAAGCTGCGTTGGTAAAGTAACGGAACTTCAAGCGCTGATAGAAAGCACCGAAGCTGAAATCGTTATAGGTACAGAAAGCTGGCTGAAGCCAGAGATAAATTCTGCCGAAATTTTTACAAAGGTACAGACGGTGTTTAGAAAGGATAGATTGCATGCGACCGGTGGTTGAGTGTTCGTCGCTGTTAGTAGTAGTTTATCCTGTAGTGAAGTAGAAGTGGATAGTTCCTGTGAATTATTATGGGTGGAGGCTACACTCAACACCGAGCTAGGTTAATAATTGGCTCCTTTTACCGACCTCCAGACTCAGCAGCATTAGTGGCAGAACAACTGAGAGAAAATTTGGAATACATTTCACATAAATTTTCTCAGCATGTTATAGTCTTAGGTGGAGATTTCAATTTACCAGATATAGACTGGGACACTCAGGTGTTTAGGACGGGTGGTAGGGACAGAGCATCGAGTGACATTATACTGAGTGCACTATCTGAAAATTACCTCGAGCAATTAAACAGAGAACCGACTCATGGAGATAACATCTTGGACCTACTGATAACAAACAGACCTGAACTTTTCGACTCTGTATGTGCAGAACAGGGAATCAGTGATCATAAGGCCGTTTGCAGCATCCCTGAATATGGAAGTTAATAGGAATATAAAAAAAGGGAGGAAGGTTTATCTGTTTAGCAAGAGTAATAGAAGGCAGATTTCAGACTACCTAACAGATCAAAACGAAAATTTCTGTTCCGACACTGACAATGTTGAGTGTTTATGGAAAAAGTTCAAGGCAATCGTAAAATGCGTTTTAGACAGGTACGTGCCGAGTAAAACTGTGAGGGACGGGAAAAACCCACCGTGTTACAACAACAAAGTTAGGAAACTACTGCGAAAGCAAAGAGAGCTTCACTCCAAGTTTAAACGCAGCCAAAACCTCTCAGACAAACAGAAGCTAAACGATGTCAAAGTTAGCGTAAGGAGGGCTATGCGTGAAGCGTTCAGTGAATTCGAAAGTAAAATTCTATGTCCCGACTTGACAGAAAATCCTAGGAAGTTCTGGTCTTACGTTAAATCAGTAAGTGGCTTGAAACAGCATATCCAGACACTCCGGGATGATGATGGCATTGAAACAGAGGATGACACGCGTAAAGCTGAAATACTTAACACCTTTTTCCAAAGCTGTTTCACAGAGGAAGACCGCACTGCAGTTCCTTCTCTAAATCCTCGCACAAACGAAAAAATGGCTGACATCGAATTAAGTGTCCAAGGAATAGAAAAGCAACTGGAATCACTCAACAGAGGAAAGTCCACTGGACCTGACGGGATACCAATTCGATTCTACACAGAGTACGCGAAAGAACTTGCCCCCCTTCTAACAGCCGTGTACCGCAAGTCTCTAGAGGAACGGAGGGTTCCAAATGATTGGAAAAGAGCACAGATAGTCCCAGTCTTCAAGAAGGGTCGTCGAGCAGATGCGCAAAACTATAGACCTATATCTCTGACGTCGATCTGTTGTAGAATTTTAGAACATGTTTTTTGCTCGAGTATCATGTTGTTTTTGGAAACCCAGAATCTACTCTGTAGGAATCAACATGGATTCCGGAAACAGCGATCGTGTGAGACCCAACTCGCTTTATTTGTTCATGAGACCCATAAAATATTAGATACAGGCTCCCAGGTAGATGCTATTTTTCTTGACTTCCGGAAGGCGTTCAATACAGTTCCGCACTGTCGCCTGATAAACAAAGTAAGAGCCTACGGAATATCAGACCAGCTGTGTGGCTGGATTGAAGAGTTTTTAGCAAACAGAACACGCCATGTTGTTATCAATGGAGAGACGTCTACAGATGTTAAGGTAACCTCTGGCGTTCCACAGGGGAGTGTTATGGGACCATTGCTTTTCACGATATATATAAATGACCTAGTAGATAGTGTCGGAAGTTCCATGCGGCTTTTCGCGGATGATGCTGTAGTAATACAGAGAAGTTTCAGCATTAGAAAATTGTAGCGAAATGCAGGAAGATCTACAGCGGATAGGCACTTGGTGCAGGGAGTGGCAACTGTCCCTTAACATAGACAAATGTAATGTATTGTGAATACATAGAAAGGATCCTTTATTGTATGATTATATGATAGCGGAACAAACACTGGTAGCAGTTACTTCTGTAAAATATCTGGGAGTATTTGAAGTGGAATGATCATATAAAATTAATTGTTGGTAAGGCGGGTACCAGGTTGAGATTCATTGGGAGAGTGCTTAGAAAATGTAGTCCATCAACAAAGGAGGTGGCTTACAAAACACTCGTTCAACCTATACTTGAGTATTGCTCATCAGTGTGGTATCCTTACCAGATCGGGTTGACGGAGGAGATAGAGAAGATCCAAAGAAGAGCGGCGCCTTTCATCACAGGGTTATTTGGTAACCGTGATAGCGTTACGGAGATGTTTAATAAACTCAAGTGGCAGACTCTGCAAGAGAGGTGCTCTGCATCGCGGTGTAGCTTGCTCGCCAGGTTTTGAGAGGGTGCGTTTCTGGATGAGGTATCGAATATATTGCTTCCCCCTACTTATACCTCCCGAGGAGATCACGAATGTAAAATTAGAGAGATTAGAGCGCGCACGGAGGCTTTCAGACATCATTCTTCCCGCGAACCATACGCGACTGGAACAGGAAAGGGAGGTAATGACAGTGGCACGTAAAGTGCCCTCCGCCACACACCGTTGGGTGGCTTGCGATGTCCTGGTGTTCGTTACTCATCACCTCTCTTTGAATATGGTTCAGTGAGTCATTTTTCATAAAGACCTCATCTTTCAAACTGATGTGGAACTCTGGGGGGAGTCATCCTCCCAGAGAAGGTCAAGGTTATGTGTTATTGGTGTTACATGAAGCTGTACAACCCAACACTCATGAGGTGCTTTCGGTGTTTACGTTTTAGGCACATGTTTTCCCGATGTACAGCAGACCCTCTTGTGTCATGAATGTGGACGCCCGCTCCCTGAAGGGAGGCCCTGTGTTCTGCCACCCATGTGTGTTAATTGTCAAAACTGCCACACTCGCCAGATTGCCCTTCTTATAAGAAGGAAAAGGAGATACAGGAGTATAAGTTCCTTGATTCTTTGTCTTACACTTAGGCTCGTCAGAAATATGACCAACTTCACCCTGTCAACAACTTCTACTTTTGCTTCTGTTGCATCCTTTCCTCCTCTCTCTCTCTCTCTCTCTCTCTCTCTCTCTCTCTCTCTCTCTCTCTCTCTTCCTTACCCCAATCCCATCCCCCTACCCTCTCCACTGTGGTTCCCATGCCCTCCCCTCAAGATGTCGCTCCACCTCCCAGGTCGAAGAAATGTCCCTCTTCTTTGACACTCGTTGGTGACGGGGCTTCCTTACTAGTTGTCAACCCTCCCCCTCCCACCCCCTCTGGCTTCATTCAGCCCGGAGGTTTACTACACAACTTGGCCAGAGGACACACAATCTGTGTGCCCCAAGGTCGCTTGCTCTCTTTTGGGCCCCAGATCTCCATATCTTGCAGAAGCCTGCTCTACCTCTGTGCCCTGCCCTCCTCAACCTATGAAAGAGAAGAGGAAGAAGAAGACAGAGGTCAAGCCCTCCTGGTACCCCCGGAGCTGCCACCTTCCACCTTGCAACCCTAAGTCTGACCTCTTATTTAGGGATGTCACCGCATCCTCGTTGGTGACCGATGGTGAACCTGCAAGAAACCACCATTCACACTAAACCTCCACAAACGTATCAGTTTAGCAAGTAAGTCCGTAATGATAGTATAAGGGGCATATAGTATAACTGGCCACGCTTCCCAGTTGTGCAATAGTGATAATTAAGTCAGTCCAACCTTGAACTGACATAGTGAGCTGCCATGTAGGATTTCATCCTACCTGTTATATAGATATGTGCCATAGCTTTATGTTCCCCTGGAGAGCCGCAGTAGTGCTATTGGATTCTGGAAGTGCATTACTACTACGTTTTACATAATGAAGTGGAAAGGAGGGGTTTTTTTTTTTTGTGCAGATAAATTTTACATGGGCACCATTATGGTGCATTTAAGAAACACCATAAAATGAACTTGCTCACACTGATTATAAGCTAACTATTAATAGTAAGAGAGCACGGTCTACCGCACGACTGTATCGAAAGGCATCCTATCGATGACTGCTGATTATGGTGCACAGCCTGTAACTTGAGTGTACATTTGGTAAAGTTTGTATAAGATCGTACACCTTTGGTTATGCCAAAGTTATTTATTTATTAATATCAGCATTTCCTTTCTTTGTAAATTACTGGAAGATAGTATTGAAGATCCGTAGACTTTTCCTAATGTCAGAGTGAAAAAAGGCAACTTTTGTTAGCAAATATTTATTAATAAGAATTACTTGATCCGTGCCAGAATAAATGTACTTTCCCTACATACCTCTTTGCTAACATCACAAGTGATTACTGTATTGGCTCATCCCACTGGCTCTGAAACCATCTCAGCTAGCCAGTGTGGGAATGTACTGTTCACTCCATACTCTGTACTTTGCAGTGCTGATACATTCACTGTCTATATGTGAAATAGCAAAACTGAAAATAAAGTATAATGCACTCTTGTCTGCAAATTAGGGGTACCTTACAACTCAGCAGTGTGCTTGGCTCCAGCTCTGTTGCCTCCCATTTGGATACCTGCTCCAGGCTTGTTCAATGGAACTGTAATCTTTCACTCCCCCCACCCCCATCCTCTCCCCCCTCCCCTCCTGTCCTGTCCCCTCCCTTCCCTTCCTTCCTTCCTTCCTTCCTTCCTTCCTTCCTTCCTTCCTTAAACTGGTCACCACACAATAACCTTTGTGGTAGTGACCACTTCCTGCTGATTCTCCAGTTTCTTCCTCTCTCCCAATGGCCATGTTACCCCACATAAGCTTAGCATCATGTTGATTGGCATCTGTGCACCTCCCAGGTTGTGTTTACATACACCATCTTTTTTTCAGATTGTATTGATGAAGTCGTCCATAATCTGCCCGATAAGATAATCCGCACTGTCAGGATTGCCTTTCCCCATTTGACAGGCTCCATTCGCAGTAAGCCAATTCCAGGTTAGAGCATGGCCATTGTAATTGCTATCCACGATTATTGTCACAGCTTGCTACATCTCAAGCAGCATCCATCCTATGCCGGTCTTATTACCTTTAAACATCTACATGCCAAACCCCATTACTTAATCGAACAGAGCCAAGCGAGTGTGTTGGGAACACTTTGTTACCTCTCTAGTTTCTTCTCTCCCTTTGTCGTGGGTGTGGGCTAGCACCCTCCGAGGTTGTCAGTGGCAGTCTTCCATTCCAGTCCTTTCCCTCCCAGGTGGCCTTGTACAGATCCACCAGTTCTTGTAGGATACATAGTGAACCATTTTGTGATGGTGTCAGCATCAGCTTCCTATCCAGCTCCTGTCCTCCTCAAGAAACAGCGGGCTGAAGCTTCCCACTTATGTTTTATCCCTTGTCAGACAGACCATAAAATGAACCTTTCACTGAACGGGAGCTTCTTCTGGCCCTCTCTTCTTCCTATGATTCAGTTCCTGGCATTTATTCCATCCATAATCAATGCTTCAACACCACTCTTCCACAAAGACAGTATGTCCTCCAGGCGTTTATTCGCAAAGGCATTTTTCCCTCTCAGTGTAGAGACTGTTTTGTGATCCCTGTCCTGAAGCATGGCAAGGATTTGTCATCCCTTGATAGTTACTGGCCAATCAGCCTGACCAATGTCCCCTCAAGTTACTAGAATGGATGATGGCTCGTTGGCTCCGCTGGGTCCTTGAGTGTTGGGACCATATATCTCCTTACCAGTGCAGCTGTCAGGAGGAACACTCACTGATTAATCATCTGCTTCAATTTGAAACCACAGTTCAGCGGTTTTCTTTGATCTCCATAAGGCCTATGACACAGTTTGGTGCAATTTGCTTCTGATACTGACAGCTCTAAATCTGCCAATCATGTGGTATATGTCTTCTGTTGGCACAGAACGCCATCTCTTGCCTGCCACTTGTGGATTTTTTACTGCAGAATGGATGGCCATCTACCGGCCTCTTTGCTTCATTAAATGGTCCTCACTCGGCCAAGTTTTGTTATGTATGGACTCAATGAGTGCCTTACAGGCTATCGTTGCTCGGAGTTTTTCCAACTGTCCCTTGGTCTCTGCCAACCTTCTGGCTGAGCATGGTGTAGCTGTTTGTTCTGTTGATTTCAATTGAGTTCCCGCCCAGTTAGGTATTCCCAATAATGCACTTGCTGATTGTCTGTCTGGGGGGCGGGGGGGCAGATAGCCACATTATCTCTCCCCCCCCCCCCCGCCCCCCATGACCTTTCCAGGGACAGATTTGCAGCTTTACATCAAATCCTTTTTTGCTATCATGGGTCAACTCTTCGGAAGCCCCCCCCCTCCCCGGTCTAACAAACTTCGTACAAACAAGGAGGCTCCCACCATCCACCATGTGGTATTCTTCCCTTTGCCTCTTCTGATGGGAATCTACCATCCTCTGCTGTCTTGATATTGGCTATACTAGGTTGACCCATGGTGTTTTATTCTGCAATGAGCTGCCCCCTTTGTAATTGGATGGTCCCCTCACAGTGACCCACATTTTGCTAGACTGCCCCTGTCGTTTGGTCCTTCGCACTAAATGTGCCCTCTCACACTCCTTGTCTTGGGTGTTATCAGATGACCCTCGCAAGGTGACATCTGTCCTCAATTTTCTTTGTCAAAGTGATTTGTCCTGTCAAGTTTAAGTCCTTGAATTTTCTTTTGGAATTTGAGTCCCTCAGTTAGCATAGGTGTTGGTTATGAAGGCCTTGAACTTGCCTCCATACTGGCCGTGTTCTCTTTGCCTTTTTCCCTATATTTTATCTGGTCTGTTGTGCAGTTTTATTTCCCATTTTCTTGTGTCTTCTTCCCCTAGCGTTGTCATAATAATGGTATTATATGGATGTCGGGACAGGCAAGTGGTGGTGGTGGTGGTGGTGGTGGTGGTGGTGGTGGTGGTGGTGGTGGTGCCCCACTGCATGTAGAGTTTCTGGAGCACCCCCCATTTCCACTCACCTCCCTCCTGTTCTTTCCTCTTTCTGCTGCTCTGATGTTCCTTTTCCCCTCTTAGTTTGGCCGCTACCCCTTCCCCTTGACTGGACTGTGCTGTTCGTTGTTCCTTCCTTGATTTCTGCTGTCCTTGATCATGGGCCCAATGACCTCACTGTCTGATCTCTCACTCTCTCCCCTCTCCCCATTTAACCATCCAACCACACACTTTCACCCTCCAGACTTCCATATTTAATTACCCCTACAGCAGTAACAGTGTTAAGGTGCATTAGTAAGACATTGAACGGGGTGCTTGGAACACAATGTTTTTACTGCGGCCTGGTGTCTGTTAATAGAACCCTATGTTTTATTAAACAGACCTCCCTTACCTGCATTTTAATTTGTACTGAGTCAATGGACAGTCTCCAAGCTATTGACCAATGTTATTCTTGTCACACTGTGATATTTGCTACTCAAGATCTTCTCTTTGAACTCATACTACCAGCTTAGCTGCCTTTGTCTGTGTCACAAGTTATGTGGGTATTCCAGAGAATGAACTGAGCAGTCATTTGAGTAGAGAAGCCATTACTCACCCAACATTCACTTTGACTGTCCCAGGCACAGATTTGTGGGTGTAGATACAACCTCTACTCATTCGCACATGTAACATCTAGTGGGCCATTGCTGCATTCTCTAATAAACTCTCCACTATCAAGGAGATTATGGCTGCATAGTGCTGCTCCTCCTGTTCCTCCTGGAAAGAATCCACTATCCTGTCATCTCTGCCTCCTCCAGGAATTCAGAGTCTTTATTTTTTGTTTGAAAGAATGTAATCATAATATGTTACTGTTTATGTGCAGTAATTTTAGGCAATTCTTTGAATGCCAAATCACTTCCCAAATAACACAGCACACCAATAACTTCTGCACATAAAAAAAAGTTTGAATTGAGAATTAATTTCAGATTTGTACAGTATCCTACTACAATGACTTTCTTCAACCCAAGTGTTTTGCAGATTGATGGTTAGTGTCTTAGGTAGTTAATGTTTATACTTGATGGTAAAAAAATAAATTAATTTGCACAGATATGTAACAACTTTGTTTAAAGACTGGGCAGAAAATAAGCTAGTTAAACAGTATTAAATGACTGATGACCTTCGATGTTAAGTCCCATAGTGCTCAGAGCCAAACAGTGTTAAATAGAAATTTATAGTAATATTTGTGGCAATTTATATATTTAACATTGACATGGATTAATTTATTTTTAAATACATCTGTTATATAGAATTATAAGATTTTGTAATGACATTCAATTATGAAAGCTACATGCTATATGGGACATATACAGTGACCCAATTTAGTAGACAGTCCTAATTTGAAACCTAACTATTAGAGCTGATGTAACTGTCCATCTTCATACAAATGAAATAATAACTTTTCTTAAAAGATAAATCATGTGTTGCAGTACTCCTTCCAAGTCCAGAATCCCTTGATGATAAGGAGACTGGCCTTGTATTCACATTTGGCCAGGGTGATGTTGGCCAGCTGGGCCTTGGGGAGGATGTCCTTGAACGAACTAATCCAGCTATTGTAAAAAATCTTGAAAATGTAGTGGATATTTGTGCAGGTGGTATGCACACAGTTTGTCTCACGAAGACTGGAGAGGTAAGACACACATGACCTTGCACTGTAAGATAACCATTTATTTATTGACAAATGTGGATTACTGTTTTTTACAAAAATAAGAAGAAACCAGTGTGTGAATTAAGACAGTTATTTTTAGTACAGCAAATAATGCCACTCATGTTATTATATTAAAAATGCATTTTTATTAAATCATTTTTTCTTTCCTTGTGTTAGTGGTTTCATAAGTCAACTCTCTTAGATTTTCTTCCCTGCGGTGAATGCCAAACCCTTGACGTAGTCTTAGTTTTTGTCACTAAAGAGCAATCTTCCTTCTGTGTGATCAAGCCCAGGAGACTACATTATGTCATGAGTCTAGTCTAGTCTATTCCTGCAGTCTTCCTCTATACGTCTAAGACTCGACATGCCTGTACATCTTTTATTCTGTCTTTTCATTTTCTCCTAAGACTTTCAATGGATAGCCAACAATTAATTGGGAAAATTAAGTTTTGTTAGTGGTGGGCACAATAAGATAGTTTGTGAACCTTTACTAAATGTCTTCTCTGAAAACTATCTAGAACAAATATTTAAAACCCCACTCAGGATGGAAATATATTGGATCTAATGGCATCAAATAGACCTAACCTCTTTGAGGATGTCCACATCGAAACTGGTGTCAGTGACCATAACACGGTTGTGGCAACAATGATTACTAAAGTACAAAGGACAACTAAAAAACCAGAAAGATACATATGTTCAGTAAACTAGATAAAAAATCTGTAGTGTCCTCGTATCTCAGTGAGGAACATTAAACTTTCAGCACTGGGCAGGAGCATGTGGAGGAACTAAGGCTCAGTTTAAAAGAATGGTTGATGAAGCACTGGATAGATACATACCCAGCAGAACAGTCCATAATGGGAGGGAACCTCCATGGTATACAGTCACTGTAAAGAAACTTTTAAAGAAATAGACTACTGCATAATAGGAATAAAACACACACATTTGACTGTTAAGAGGGCAATGCATGATGCATTCAGTGACTACCATAGCAGAATATTGTCAGATGATCTTCCAGAAAACCCAAAGAAATTTGCTTCATACATACAGGCTGTTAGTGGTACCAAAGTTAGTGTCGTCCCTTGGAAATGAAATTGAGGGTAGCAAAGCAAAAGGTGAAATGCTTAACTCCGTTTTCAAATGCACCTTTGCAAACGAAAACCCAAGAGAACTGCCCCAATTTAAACCTCGCAACATTTATAACACTACAGCAGCGTATACGTAGCTTATACTATGAAGTACCAAGTTTGGTTTATTACGTAGTATGCCCCAACAGAACAAATAGTCCTGTCACGGAAAAGCCACGTATAACACTCCTAACTGCTACTGCTATACCTTAACCTCAAAACTGGGGGCAGTTTGTAAAACAGAATTATTTTGTTATAGCGATTATGGTATAAAGCAACAGAGTAGTGTTACCCTCTGAGAGGAATTTTGTTAAGTTGACCGTGTTGTTCCTAACGGAGGTGGCTTATCGGAAATGAAAGTCAAAATTACGTAAATGTTGGAATAGTAACAAACAAAATTTTGCCTAGCTATATTGTTTACAGAATAAGGGAAACGGTCGCCAGCCTAATTAGGCAAGAGAAAGATTAACGTTCTCGTTTATGAAAGTAGGTATAAGTAACTATAACGGACAAACACGACCTAGACTTGGCGACACGCGAGTGCAATGAACTCTGACACACTCATATGTTTAGGGTAAGAGTGAAATTTACAGTTGGAGCAGCACAAACTATTTGCAACATTATAACAGATACAGAAAAACACTATCACTTTCAGGGCTTACACAAACTGAGTGGTCTTTATACTGTTAATATGCATTCAAGAGAGACAAACACTTAGTAATTATGAACATATAATTTCCTACTATGCAGTTTTCCACTTTTACTACATCGAAACACAATGTTAACAAAATTGCAAGAAACTGACTCACCTTTTTGAATTTGATACAGATATTAAGGTGATCATTAGCTAAGCAAAACTTTAGAAGTCTCAGCCTTAAGAACTTTTAATTTTGCAGTTGGCAACAGCACTTTAATAAGCAGTTTTAATAGGAAGATTATTTTCAGCAAACATCATTTACTTTAGCTCACTCTCTTGCCACATTAACTGTAACTTTCTTTTTACTAAGTTCAAGAGGCATTAATTAGCAAAACTCTAGGCTTTAATTTCTTTTAGTAAGGACACTCGGATATCACTTTAGCTTAAACGGAGAGGAACCTGAGAGGTGTTATGATGAGGAGAAAAATCAAGGTTGGTACATAAATTCAGATATAAATTACCTTATATTTGAGCACATTAGCGCATCCCTTAAGCTGATCCTTCACTGTACATCATTATAGTATTACGTTGCAATGATTGCGCAATGTGGTGGCAACTGCATGTTGATAGGTGGAATTGCTGGACTTTGTCATTTCTTGGTGGCGATGATAGATACAAACTCCAGAATAGTTCCAGCTATTTATCCATCCACCCGAGGCCTTGGAAAGAAGCAGGAAAAGCCTCTCTCAGAACTAGCACCATATGCATCTTTTACGTGACGGTGCACAGACTCGTGGCTCGTCCCCGACTGACTATCAGTTCCACCTTTCCCACCTAGGCCAACCACAATTTGCGCGCGCTACACAGTTCCGTTCCCGAGGGGAACCACTACACCTTTTACATACAGAATAACTAAGAGCCCTAAGTGAAGGTCAGCAGTTTACATAAGAGCAAACAAACACATTAAATAGAACAGAACATTTTCACATATTGATGCTTCTACAAAAACATTATTCACACAAATTCACAATTATATACGGTAAGTTTTGTTCCCTCCAAATGGGACAAAGAATATAAATTGCAGATACACTACTTTGCATAGAATCAAATCACGACATCAAAGGTTTGACAAAGAAAAGAGTATACAATTTTGTGTTATCTGTTCAATCAAACACATTTACAGGTACTCAATGTTATAACATTAAATAAAACAAAGGCAAAATAAATCAGTAGGGCATTAGAGCCATGGTGTTACACATGCCCCATGTTTCGTTGAAGTTTCCTGTAAGGGATACTTCAAGGAAACATCTATAACACCTAAGTGGTGTTAGCTACAGAAAAAAAAATTATACCATCCAACTTCAGTTGGGACAAAAAAAAAAATACACATATTACAAATATACAGTATATACAGTAAGGAGATTCATACACTTCTTCCAAAAACATTTTCAAAGTAAAGCATTTACAGTAATTTTCATTTTCAGACTGGTTTAAGGAAATTAATTTTCATTAATACACAGGATACCTTCAAGCATGTTCATTTCATACACACACAGTTCAAATAAAAGACAAAACAGTACACCAAATAAGTTTCATATTAGTAGAATAGGTATGGCCTTCAAACAAAAAAATTAATAATAATAAACACATAAACAACAGCGCAGAACATTTTAACTCAACAAAGCAGAAATTTGTATTTCAATATTTTTAAAGGAATGTAAATTTTCAGACACACAAGCATATTAATGATCATAGTACATTTTACAAGGTTCAGCAATTAATGGAATGTAAAAAAAAAATTCATTTTGCATCCACATATGTACCAATATCTACACAAAACAGCTATGAGAAATTTTTCCAACTGATTCCTTAAACACAAAATCAACTTTTCAAGGTTCTCTCAAACTAATTAACTTTAAAGCTGCTCTTCATTAATAGCAGTCCAAAATGTTTGTTGCACATAAACACATTAACCTATCCAGAACCTGTCTTTAATCATCACTGCTGTATTTTAAAAACAGACAGTCCAAAACTTTAAGTTATTCCAAAAACCCTAGCATCAAAACATCTACATCCGTTTGAATAAGAATCCATATATATTCTATAATAAATTTTCACTGACTTCCGAAAAATAGTCAGTTCATAACACACTGACCAAAAAACCTAACCTACTTCACTGCTTGCCTCAGCGCTAGCAGTCCATGTTACACATTCTGCCCACTATTGGTTTGGCAGTCTTTAGCTATAAGCATTTAGACACAAAAACACAATTTAGATTAAGAACACTAAAACAAACATTTTTCAATTAATTCACTGCCCCATCCTCTAGGTTTGGCAGTCCGTGACCACTTATCAACTCCTTGCCCCCACGATGGCAAGTCCTTTGGCTATTGCTCACAGAGCATACTTGGGTAGTCCTCAACTTCAGGACCACTGCATTTTTGTTGTTTTGTCTTGTTTTGCTGCCCAACAACATACTTTTGAGCAGTTTATTGTCATCATCTTTGTGTTTTTCATCATTACGTCACATCTTTGGTAACATTTGCATTAATGGTACAAAATATAAAACCTGCAACTTTGAAACAGTAATTAGACACTGGCAATAAAACCATTTCTTTTCAAATGACAATATCAGGAAACATATACATTAATCAAGAAAATTTTAAATGACATTATTGGAATAATGACAATGTTCAGGGGTTATTTGAGAGTCCCAGATTTGTAGTTTTTCTCCCCATTTTCTTACTCAGTAATATTTCTTTTAAAGTCAGTATCAAGTTTAATTACACATTTAGGTCATCAGATATGTCAAGCTCAGAACAATAATTTTACATCCTACTCTAAGTGATTTCTGCCTACCTTTTGTGGTACTAGGCACATGCCTCTCATACCTATTTTCAGATACATTAGTCAGGTTTATTTCCTCAGTTTTAATCACACATACAGTTTTTCAACACCATATTTGCCCCTTTCATTTTTCAAAACATTTACATTTAGCCATATTATAGTATTCATTTACTTTGTTTTTTAGTATTCTTACCTTTTCTCATCTGTACTTCTCTTTCCAATTACTTTCCCATTACATTTTTCCTTTACAGTATCCACAATACTTACATTCATATTGGTCATTTTCTAGTGTACCCAATTTAATTATTCATTTACTTGTCCACAAACAATACACAGTATCTTACATTATTTACACACTTTTCAGTTTACTCTGATAGAGAAGAAGGAAAGAAGATAGTAAAAGTTCTGAATGAGGAAGAGGAAGGTTGGCAGCACGAAAAGAAATGGAAGTAGTGCTGGCAACGACTCGGGTACCTAGCGCTCGTCAGACACTTGACAATGCAAAGAATGCATGTCCCCTGAGGGTTCTACATTTCATTCATCATTGGCTTCTGTGGACATATAATTTCAGGTCGACTATATTTCTAACTCCTAAAGGTTTCCTTGACCTAGGGTACACGAGAAAATAAGCATTTGCATGTGGAGTTCCTTGCACTTCAAAAGGCCCATTGTAAATGTATTTGAATTTAGAAATTTCATTATTAATTTCACTTGATTTTTCATGGGTCTTCACTAAGACATAATCCCCAAGCTTAAATTTAGTTGTTTTAAGGTTATTATCATGCCTTTTGGATCTAGCGGCCGCTTTCTCTTTCATTCTTTTCTTAACTAACTCTTTTTTCTCATGCAGATTAATTCCTACAATAGGTGGGAATTGCAAGATCTCTTCAATAATACTTTTACTTTTAGGGTCCAACAGAATTTCTTCAGGGGTAAAACCGGTGGTTTCATGGTATAAGGTGTTCATGGTCTTTTCAAAGTCACTTACAAATCTGCCCCAATCCTTATGGTTATGGTGACAGTAGGTTCTACCTAACCTTCCTAATTCACGCATATATCTTTCGACAGGGTTACTAGCCGGGTGGTAAGCTGAAATATATTTAACTTGAACACCATGTTGCTTCATGCCTTCCTTCCAGACTTTTGAGATAAACTGTGGTCCATTATCAGACAAAACTGCTTTAGGTTTACCAATGGTGTTAAAATACTCAGTCATCTTGCTAAAGACTGCTTTAGCAGTGGCTTTCCTGATTGGATATAATTTAATAAATTTAGAGAACACTTCCAACACTACAACAATGTAAGGCCAATTACCTGAGGTTTTAGGTAAAGGACCATACAAATCCACTGACAGTAATTCTAATGTGTCCTCTGGTACCGTATTCTGCATGAAACCTTGATTTACTCTATTTGTTACTTTTGCCCTCTGACATACATCACAAGATCTTATTCTCTCAGTAATTTTCTTAGTAGCACCTATATTAATCGCAACCACATCAGTTAACTTTTCAATACACTTCTTGGGACCACAATGCCCTAAGGCAAGATGAAAATAATCAATCACTTCAGTCTCAAATTGCCTAGGCCAACACACCTTCCATTCTTCAGTGCTGGTATTCTTTCTCCTGTACAAAACTCCATTAAATATCTTGTAAAATCTACTGATTTGTGGGAAATTAGGGTTACTAAAATTAATTTTCACTGACTTCCAAATTTCATCCTCATTCTGGTGGAACCTCATACTTTTACAAATTTGCACAATTCTTTTCCTACCTGGAACCTCCTTAATATATCTTATATGAAATTTGCCATCTTCATTGCATTCCCTTGGTAAGTTGTTCATACCTTCAGGCAACCGTGATAAAGCATCAGCTACATAATTGTCACTACCTTTAATGTATAATATCTCATAATCAAACTGTTGTAAGTACAGGGCCCATCGACTCAACCTGCCAGAAAACAGTCGACAATCCTTCAAAAACGTTAACGCCCTGTGGTCTGTATGAATTATGGTTTTATGCCCCCATAAATAAATCCTAAATTTCTTTAATCCCCAAATGATTGCCAAGGCCTCTTTCTCTGAAATACACTCCTGGAAATTGAAATAAGAACACCGTGAATTCATTGTCCCAGGAAGGGGAAACTTTATTGACACATTCCTGGGGTCAGATACATCACATGATCACACTGACAGAACCACAGGCACATAGACACAGGCAACAGAGCATGCACATTGTCGGCACTAGTACAGTGTATATCCACCTTTCGCAGCAATGCAGGCTGCTATTCTCCCATGGAGACGATCGTAGAGATGCTGGATGTAGTCCTGTGGAACGGCTTGCCATGCCATTTCCACCTGGCGCCTCAGTTGGACCAGCGTTCGTGCTGGACGTGCAGATCGCGTGAGACGACGCTTCATCCAGTCCCAAACATGCTCAATGGGGGACAGATCCGGAGATCTTGCTGGCCAGGGTAGTTGACTTACACCTTCTAGAGCACGTTGGGTGGCACGGGATACATGCGGACGTGCATTGTCCTGTTGGAACAGCAAGTTCCCTTGCCGGTCTAGGAATGGTAGAACGATGGGTTCGATGACGGTTTGGATGTACCGTGCACTATTCAGTGTCCCCTCGACGATCACCAGTGGTGTACGGCCAGTGTAGGAGATCGCTCCCCACACCATGATGCCGGGTGTTGGCCCTGTGTGCCTCGGTCGTATGCAGTCCTGATTGTGGCGCTCACCTGCACGGCGCCAAACACGCATACGACCATCATTGGCACCAAGGCAGAAGCGACTCTCATCACTGAAGACGACACGTCTCCATTCGTCCCTCCATTCACGCCTGTCGCGACACCACTGGAGGCGGGCTGCACGATGTTGGGGCGTGAGCGGAAGACGGCCTAACGGTGTGCGGGACCGTAGCCCAGCTTCATGGAGACGGTTGCGAATGGTCCTCGCCGATACCCCAGGAGCAACAGTGTCCCTAATTTGCTGGGAAGTGGCGGTGCGGTCCCCTACGGCACTGCGTAGGATCCTACGGTCTTGGCGTGCATCCGTGCGTCGCTGCGGTCCGGTCCCAGGTCGACGGGCACGTGCACCTTCCGCCGACCACTGGCGACAACATCGATGTACTGTGGAGACCTCACGCCCCACGTGTTGAGCAATTCGGCGGTACGTCCACCCGGCCTCCCGCATGCCCACTATACGCCCTCGCTCAAAGTCCGTCAACTGCGCATACGGTTCACGTCCACGCTGTCGCGGCATGCTACCAGTGTTAAAGACTGCGATGGAGCTCCGTATGCCACGGCAAACTGGCTGACACTGACGGCGGCGGTGCACAAATGCTGCGCAGCTAGCGCCATTCGACGGCCAACACCGCGGTTCCTGGTGTGTCCGCTGTGCCGTGCGTGTGATCATTGCTTGTACAGCCCTCTCGCAGTGTCCGGAGCAAGTATGGTGGGTCTGACACACCGGTGTCAATGTGTTCTTTTTTCCATTTCCAGGAGTGTAGTATAGTTTTTCTCATATTTAGTTAAAGTCCTACTAGCAAAAGCAATGGTATTATGTTCTGTTTCCCCAGATTCTGTGTTTTCCTGGAATATTTCAACACCAATACCATAAGCACTACTGTCTGTAATCATGTGGAATGGCTTACTTAAAACTGGGTGATGTAAAATGTTTTCCCTTACTAACTCAGTTTTCAAATTTTCAAAATCTTTCTGACATTCAGTTGTCCAAATATATACACTATTTTTCTTTAACAAGTTATTCAAATGTGGGCTGTTAAAAGCTTGCCCCTTCACAAATTTGCGGTAAAATCCACAAAGACCTAAAAACGCTTTCAACTGTTTTCTGTTCTTTGGAGGAGGGCACTTTTCAATAGAATTAAGCTTTTCTGGGTCCTTGCCAATCCCAGATGTGGTTATTATGTGCCCTAAAAACTTAATTTCTTGTCTCACAAATTCACACTTTTTTAACTTTAAAGTCATGCCCCCCTGCTTGAAGAGCAATAAGGGTTTTGTTTAACAGATCACAATGCTCCTCCCAGTTATCAGTAGCAATCAATAGGTCATCTACATATACAGTCAATCTGGCACAAAGTTCTTTTCCTAATACAGAATCCAAAGCCCTAATGAAAACAGAAACAGAAGTATTCAAACCAAATGGTACAACTTTGTATTGGTAACATTTTCCTGCAAACAAAAAAGCTGTATATTTCCTAGAATCTTTGTGTAATGGGATCTGCCAATATCCAGCAGTAAGGTCTAAACTAGTTAGATACTTTACATTATGGAACTTTTGTAATAAATCATCTAAATTTTCAGGCCTGTCTACTTCTCTCCTGACAATTTTATTCAATGTCCGTGCATCAATGACTACTCTTACACCTCCATCCTTTTTATTGACTATAATAAGTGGACTATTGTATTCACTATTGCTTCTTTCTATTACCCCCCATTCCAACATTTTATCAATTTCAACTTGTACTGCTTCTTTCTTAGCTATAGGTATTGGATATGGTCTGACAAAGAATGGTTCATGTTCCAGGATATCCATACGGTATTCAAAGTTGTTTACAACACCTGGTTTATCAGAGAACACTTTCTTATTACTATTCGAGATATCAAATAAATCATCTTTCTGTTCACATGATATTTCGTGGATAACATCAACAATTTCCCTAAAACTGTCAGTTTTTTGATCATCCTGCAATAAACCTCTCACATGGTATATTTCATATAGTTGGGATAGACCATCATTTTCAGATTCTATTTTTAACAAGATGGGTTCTACATTCACAGCTTGGACCTGGTTGTCACCTTCAAATTTAATTTCTATTGTTTCGGTTTTCCTATTAATTTTAACAGTTCCACTACCACAATCTAAGATTACTTTTTCCTTGTCTAGCCAATCAATACCTAGAATCATTTCAGCACTTAGTTCAGGGACCACTAAAAAATCATGTTCAAATTTTTGGCTTCCTATTTCAAAGTCCATCAATACTTGTTTTTGAATGGGCTTGCTGGACCTACCAGTAGCTCCTATAATTTTCACTCCACTAACAGACATTATTACTAACCCTGGTTTACATAAATATGATCAAAGAATGATTCGGATATGACACTGATTTGGGATCCTGTGTCTAAAAGTACTTGCAGTTCAGTGTTACAAACATTTACAGGTATTATAGTTTGTTTAATAATTCTCTGTTCCTTTTCCTCCTGTTCTTCCCATAACAAATCCTGCTCAACCATAATGTCTTTCCAGGAAATATTACCTACTGATTTCAGTTGTATATCAGGTGGCTTTTTGGGTTTGTGGACCTCTACATCTTTGCAGATCTTTAACAATTCACGTTCCACTATATTTATATCTGGAGGTTCTTTAAGTTTCAGTAAATCTATTTCTGTCATTACATTAAGTAAAGCCTGCCCTAATATAGTGTCATCCGGCGGCTCTTTCGGTTTTGTTTCAGTTACACATTCCGGATTTTGTTTCGAAAAGATGTCGTTAATTTTTTCGTAACCTCTTTCTGTAAAGGTATAAGTAGGTTTGTCTACCTCCGAAAACTCATCTGTATCTGAATCTGTATCTGAATCTGTCGTCTCTCCTTCGTCTGAGCTATCACTGATTTCATTTTCGTCATCCGATTTGAGCAGGAATGTAACTTTTAAACAGTGAGGCAGATTATCACTAGATGTTTCAGCCACTTTGTTTTTCGACTCATTTTCTACACAGTGCACATCGTTTGGACAGTCAGACACTTCTGTTATATCACTTTGAATGATTTCAGCCTTAACTTCATACTTAGTATAATCGTCATATACTTCGATAACTTTCAATTCATTTTCTTCCATGCTGTCATTTTCAGGTAATCGTGCGAAATCCCTACCAGACCCTTCTGCATTAAAATCATTAAGCACCTTTCCATCAACAATAATTTCATCTGCACTGCTTATAATGTCATGATTACTAACGTCCTCCTCATCATTTTTACCTATTATTAATTGTGCACACGTCCTTTGCATGGCATATTCTACCTCCCTTTCCTCTTTATTCATCATAACCTCCCCCACATCTACGTCTTTTACCTCATAAACATCATTAACAGTACAAATATCCTCCTTTTCGCTCGTATTTTCTGTCTCCCTTTCATTCTTTAATGAAGTCTTTTCGCACGATTCCGATACTGACTTATCTTTATCATATAACATATTAACTTTATTTTCATTTCTACATTCATCTACTACTGAAACTGGCCATCGGAAGTGTCCAATTCCGCCTCTACTGTTTCTCTCTACGGCAGCCATCTTGTTCTGATGTCTGCCATTTGTGTCTGCTGCCAAGTGCAATGTACGCTGCTCCGGCAACCGTTGGCCCGAGCACGAACGGTCACGTGACTTCGCACTGGGAACGCCACTATGTATCACTCCGCGCCCGTCTGCTACAGGCGCGCCCTTAACCTTCCTGCCCCGTAGTTCACATCTTTCCTTCTCGAATCTAATATTTGACATATTTTCTTTGGGCCCAAAACCGGTTTCCGCGTGAATCCGGCCCGTAACACACGCGGTTTTCAGTTTTCCATTTCGTCTCTATTTTGGAAATTCCGCGGCATGTATCCTCTGCCGCGCGTAGTATAATTTCCTCTACCTCTCGCGCGACCTCTCTGAATTGTGTTTACACGAAACCTATCATTTTCATGTCGTTCAGCTTGGTCATTACTTTCTCGCGAATGATTGTTGTTATTATGAGGACGGGGCTCGCGATTCCTTCGCCAGTGATCTTCATCCTCTACCCTTTCCAAAAACGCAGAAAAACTTCTGTGTGTACTTCCAACATATCGTTTAGAATCCTCAGGCAGTTTCTGCCAAAGAACCCAAACGATCTCAGCTTCAGTCCTTCTAGCCTTCAAATGTATCAGTTTTCTGTACCATGATTCGCAGAATTCTTTCATGGTTTGCCTAGCTCTGACATCATACAGTCTGGCCATTAGAAATTCACGCCACAACTGGTCTTGTTTTTGTTCTGACCAGTACTCGTCAATAAATTTTTGTTTAAAGGTCTCAAAAGACATCTGGTTATTATCCAGATTCAACCCCCATCTTTTTGCTTCTCCTGTTAGTGCACTAATTACGACATTAATTTTTTCCTGGTCGGACAAATATTCAGGAAAATTTCTTTCGCGATTCTTTATAAAGTCTAGGGGGTGCCATCCGTTACGCCTCTTTGCAGGGTCGAATTTCTCTTCGCCCTCTAATATTTTACTGAGAGGCATTCTCTCAGTAAAATGTGTAGGTCCGGTTTGTATTTTTCTTTCCAAGTCATACATTTTGCCTTGGATTTGTGAAGTGTTATGGTCACACTTCTTTTCGCAATTAACAATCTGTTTGGTTAGTTCCCTACTTTTTTCTGTTACAGACTGTTTGATCTGTGCAAATTCCTCGTTACATTCGGTTTGTAATTCGGATTTAATACCGAATACCTTTTCATCCACTTTAGTACAGACTAAGGGTTCTATTTGATCTTGAATTTTAATTACTTCTGAGTCAAATCTTTCGTTAATGTCATCAATTTGCCCTTGTACATTGGCAATATTGCCATTGATGACAGCAATTTTGCTTTTAATACTTTTGATTTCATTACTCACTGTTCCTACCCTTGAGTTAACTTCTTCAATTTGTTTACTAAGATTTTTGCCTTGCTCTTGCATTTGTTTACTAATATCGCTACCCTGTGTTGCAATTAGCTGTCTTTGTTCTACATTTTGTTGCCCCAGTACTGTGATTTGTGCATTAATATTGTCATTTTGCGCAGCATTTTGTTGTCCCTGTGCTGCAATTTGTGCAGACAACATTTTTAACAATTCTATCATATCTGGATTCTTTTCACTTTTAGGTTCTGCTACATTTTTGTGTTCGAGTTCTCCTTCCCTTTCAGTTTTTGGTGATTCAAACATATCCCGCGATTCATTGACATAGCCACTGTCTTCGACAACATCGCCCATATTGTCTTGCTTAGTACGCGCAACATTCAAAGCTTCTATCTGTTTATTGACATCGGCATGGTATCGTACGTAATTTAACTCGCGCGTAATGCCATCTGTTGGTGTGCTGCCTGAACTACTCTCAATTGCATTCTGCTCTCGCGTATTTAGATTCATTTCTAGTTCCCTGTCCATTTTAGCTATTACTAAGTACTGATACCTTTAATTTTCAATTTAAGCTGAACTTTCACTATCCGTTCTGTTAACTAGTGTACAGGTTTGTGCCGCTGGACGTTCTATGTTCACTCTTGTGTTTGTAAAATGCTTACTACTTATAATTTTTTTTTTTTTTTTTTTTTTTTTTCGCTTGTAGGTGCAAATTGAACAATGTCCTGTCACGCGGCGCCACGTATAACACTACAGCAGCGTATACGTAGCTTATACTATGAAGTACCAAGTTTGGTTTATTACGTAGTATGCCCCAACAGAACAAATAGTCCTGTCACGGAAAAGCCATGTATAACACTCCTAACTGCTACTGCTATACCTTAACCTCAAAACTGGGGGCAGTTTGTAAAACAGAATTATTTTGTTATAGCGATTATGGTATAAAGCAACAGAGTAGTGTTACCCTCTGGGAGGAATTTTGTTAAGTTGACCGTGTTGTTCCTAACGGAGGTGGCTTATCGGAAATGAAAGTCAAAATTACGTAAATGTTGGAATAGTAACAAACAAAATTTTGCCTAGCTATATTGTTTACAGAGTAAGGGAAATGGTCGCCAGCCTAATTAGGCAAGAGAAAGATTAACGTTCTCGTTTATGAAAGTAGGTATAAGTAACTATAACGGACAAACACGACCTAGACTTGGCGACACGCGAGTGCAATGAACTCTGACACACTCATATGTTTAGGGTAAGAGTGAAATTTACAGTTGGAGCAGCACAAACTATTTGCAACATTATAACAGATACAGAAAAACACTATCACTTTCAGGGCTTACACAAACTGAGTGGTCTTTATACTGTTAATATGCATTCAAGAGAGACAAACACTTAGTAATTATGAACATATAATTTCCTACTATGCAGTTTTCCACTTTCACTACATCGAAACACAATGTTAACAAAATTGCAAGAAACTGACTCACCTTTTTGAATTTGATACAGATATTAAGGTGATCATTAGCTAAGCAAAACTTTAGAAGTCTCAGCCTTAAGAACTTTTAATTTTGCAGTTGGCAACAGCACTTTAATAAGCAGTTTTAATAGGAAGATTATTTTCAGCAAACATCATTTACTTTAGCTCACTCTCTTGCCACATTAACTGTAACTTTCTTTTTACTAAGTTCAAGAGGCATTAATTAGCAAAACTCTAGGCTTTAATTTCTTTTAGTAAGGACACTCGGATATCACTTTAGCTTAAACGGAGAGGAACCTGAGAGGTGTTATGATGAGGAGAAAAATCAAGGTTGGTACATAAATTCAGATATAAATTACCTTATATTTGAGCACATTAGCGCATCCCTTAAGCTGATCCTTCACTGTACATCATTATAGTATTACGTTGCAATGATTGCGCAATGTGGTGGCAACTGCATGTTGATAGGTGGAATTGCTGGACTTTGTCATTTCTTGGTGGCGATGATAGATACAAACTCCAGAATAGTTCCAGCTATTTATCCATCCACCCGAGGCCTTGGAAAGAAGCAGGAAAAGCCTCTCTCAGAACTAGCACCATATGCATCTTTTACGTGACGGTGCACAGACTCGTGGCTCGTCCCCGACTGACTATCAGTTCCACCTTTCCCACCTAGGCCAACCACAATTTACGCGCGCTACACAGTTCCGTTCCTGAGGGGAACCACTACACCTTTTACATACAGAATAACTAAGAGCCCTAAGTGAAGGTCAGCAGTTTACATAAGAGCAAACACACACATTAAATAGAACAGAACATTTTCACATATTGATGCTTCTACAAAAACATTATTCACACAAATTCACAATTATATACAGTAAGTTTTGTTCCCTCCAAATGGGACAAAGAATATAAATTGCAGATACACTACTTTGCATAGAATCAAATCACGACATCAAAGGTTTGACAAAGAAAAGAGTATACAATTTTGTGTTATCTGTTCAATCAAACACATTTACAGGTACTCAATGTTATAACATTAAATAAAACAAAGGCAAAATAAATCAGTAGGGCATTAGAGCCATGGTGTTACACATGGAAAAGGTGAATGAAATAGGTATTAGTGTCGGTGGTGTAGAGAAACAGCTGAAATCATTAAACTGAACAAAGGTCCAGGGCCTGATAGAATCCCTATCAGATTCTATACTGATTTTGTGGCTGAATTAGCCCCTCTGTTGACTATAATCTGTTGTAGATACCGCAACCAAAAAGCTGAGCCCAGTAGTTGGAAGGAATCATGGGTCACACCTGCTTACAAGAAGGGTAACAGAGGTGATCCACAGAAGTACCATCTACTATCCCTGACAGAGATTTGTAGAATCTTAGAACATATTCAGAGCTCAAACATAATAAGGTATCTTGAAAGAATGACCATCTCAATGCCAACCAGCAGGGATGTAGAAAAAAATCGATCATGTGAAACCCACTTTCGTCACATGACATACTGAAAGCTTTGATCAGGGCAATCAGGTAGATGCAGTATTTCTTGATTTCTGAAAAGCATTTGACCCAGTACCGCACCTACGCTTATTGTCAAAAGGATGAAATTTGTGATGATGGGATTGAGGACTTTTTGGTAGGGAGAACACAGCATGTGATCTTGGGTGGATAGTCATCGTCAGATGTAGAAGTAACTTTGTGTGCCCCAGGGAAGTGGTTGGTTCACTTGCTGTTCATATTGTATATTAATGATCTTGCAGACAATATTAATAGTGAAATCAGGCTTTTTTTCAGATGATGCAGTTATTATAAATCAAGTACTATCTGAAAGAAGCTGCATAAATATTCAGCCAGATCTTGATAAGATTTCAAAGTGGCGCAAAGGTTGGCAACTTGCTTTAAATGTTCATAAGAGTAAAATTGGGCACTTCACAAAATGAAAAAACATAGTATCCTATGACTATAATATCAATGAGTCACTGTTTTAATTGGCAAACGCATACAAATACCTGGGTGTAGCACTTTGTAAGCATTTAAAATGGAATTGTCACATAGGTTCAGTTGTGGGTCAAGCAGGTGGTAGACATCGGTTTATTGGTAGAATATGGGGGCAGTGCAATCATTCTACAAAGGATATTGCTTGCAAATCACTCATACGACCAGTTTTAGAATGTTGCTAAAGTGCGTGAGACCCGTACAATATATGACTAACAGGGATGTTGAAAATGTACAGATGGACAACACAAAGGATCACAGGTTTGTTTAGTCCATGGGATAGTGTCACAGAGATACTGAAGGACTGAACTGGAAGACTCTTAAAGAGAGAGACGTGAACTATCCCGAAAAAGTGTAACAAAGTTTCAAGAACCGGCTGTTAATGATTACTCTAGCAATATAGTAAAACCCCCTATGTGTCATTCACATAGGGATCATGAGGATAAACTTAGAATAATTACTACACATACAGTGGCATTCAGACGGTCATTCTTCCCACACTCCATATGTGAACGGAACAAGAAGAAACCCTAATAACTGGTACAATGGGATGTAGCCTCTGCTATACACCTCACGGGGGTTTGCGGACTGTAGATGTACATGTCTTCTAGTGTCATGGGTCTTCTGCTGTCTGGTGCCATGCCCATAGCACTCTTTAGCCATAGTTTGTTTTTCGTACTAGCCACAGTGTAGCTCATTCTAGGATTTTCTTCTCAAAGAACCCTACAATATTTTGCTGCCAATACAAATTCAGTTAGGAGAAACATTAGTATCCTGGATTTGCTGTGTCTAATCAGTCATTAGTTTTTGCTGAGGACTTTTCTCTCAAAACTGAGGATTTTTTAGTTCCCAGTTCCTTTCACTACAAACTCAATGACCTTAAGGAAATGGAGGGAATATTAGGGTCTTGGGGAACCTCAAATTGAGCTCTAATGACACACTGAAAAGTTAGTTAAATTTTTGAGGGCATAGAAACACCTATTACTGACATGGTTTTAATATCTGTTTTACTTAGTGTTGTTTTTGTGAATATGGTTCCCAGATATTCATATTCCACTTCTGGACCTTGCATTCCGTATTCTTTTGTCACCATGTACTCGAGTTTAGAATTTTTGACTTAAATCTCAGAATTATCTAGCATTGCTTATAGATTTCCCGTAACATATTTTAGTTCAGTTGCTAAACATTCAAATCGTGTATCAACCTCCCACGAGGGGTTCATGGTCCTTTTGAGGCGAGCATGGCGCCCTAAGCTGTTGTAGCATTTCCTTCCTTCCTTGTGTTGCAATCTCCAGTCTCTGACTATCCTTACTTCTCATACATTCTTTCTTATAGTGGCAGCTTTTGCTGTTGAACTGGCTATTTCTCTGGGTTCTCTTTATCTCATTTATATCTTTCTTTGTGTGTTTTACATATGTGTTAAGTTGCAGTAATTTTTGGTCTGTTTTAGATGTGACCTGCATTTTCAATTTTTTTTTGTAGTGTGGATTGACTGGGGAATAATGTCTTAAATAGTGCCTACAGTGTATGGTGTAGAAGACCATCTTTGCACAATAACTGCGTAGACTTATGTATGTGTTTAACCCTTTAATTGGCAAAAGGATTTTTCCAGAAGAATGATGAAATACATGTCAGTACATTGTGGAGCAGCAGTTTATAAACCTGCTCAAATTATTATATATTTTTGTCTACCATGAGGTATGGGGTTGTAAATCTTCATACCATTGTACCAGGAGAAAAATTTAAACTCCATAATTCATGTTGTTTACCAGTTGTATATGTATTGAACTTTGTCACTTAGTTAAAAGCCAAAATGGTAGCCAAGCCAATGTGGTGGGCTCGTTACATACCCTTTTGTTACAGCTCCTTGACAACAAAGGGATTGCACTTCTGATGCCTGAGCTGCTAACTCCCATGAATGCCAAGGAGTAGGTGTCCATCTTCTTCGGGCAGCATGACTTCCGGCAATGGCCATTGTGCCAGACAACCTTTCCTTTGGTTGGGTGGCACCCAGGGGGAAAACCATTGAGTGAAGTAGGTGGTGTGGGGATGGATGTTTCGCACATGAAATGTATCAAGTTAAAACAATACAATTACTGTACTGATCAAGGAATCTCAACAGATGGGTACCGATATTTGAGTGCAGATAATTAAAATCCAGCTACTTTCCATAACCTGGCTACACCATGGATAGATGGGCAAGTGAGAAGATTCGGAATTAAACAGTTTATTAAATACATAATGAGTACTAGAACAGGTGGAGATACTTCTACAGAAACAAAACCGTTATTTTTTGTGCAACTTAGGCTAACGCTGTGGTCATTTCATCCCATCCTGTTGCACAGTGGACCCAAAAATGGGGAAACAACTGTCTTTGTTCATGGGATTGGCCAGAAATACAAGAATATAAATAGACCTGTCACATACTGAGGCAAGGAAAAAATATGAATGCACACGTTCAGTCAATATGATGACAGTTTTGCAAAAGTTGAAACCGCATCACCATCATACTCAACTTTTTTAAAACGAAGTCTGCCACTGCCCTCACCTTCTGTTGTTCCTGAGGCATCATCTTTGGGAATCATTTCCTTCAACCAGCCAGAGAAACAGTGTCCTTCTTTGGGCTCTGCCAGCGACAAGGGTCCCTCAGAACCCCTGTTCCCAGAAATCCACAGATCATAGGCTCAACACCAACCAGTAACTGTGGGTCCCAGGACTGCTGATCTTCCTCCCTTCCTACATCTGCAGTGGATAGCTCCTGACAAGAATCTCGAACCCCTTCCTCCTACTTGGGGATTTCAGTGTGCGTCACTCTGTCTAGGGAAGTATCGTTTCGTCTGATAGGGGCCTTCTGATTGATAAGCTTCTTTCCGATGTTGATCTGTCTCTCCTCAGTGACGATACTCTTACCCACTTCAGTCTCATCCGTGGCACCTTTATGGGTACTGATCTTGCGATATCTTCCCCCAGTCTTATGACTTCACTCGAGTGGTTGCTATGTTAAGATCTTTGTGACAGTGGCAACTTTCTAAGACACTGTGTCTTCCTTATCACTGCCCAATGGAACAGTTTCCGCATTTCCGAGTAGCCAGCTGGCAGCTGTTTGCCTCTGCTGTCGTCTTCACCACTCTGTCAGATAATGTTGACAGGGTCCTAAGCGGCCTGTGAGGCAGTCACCTGTGCCTCTTGAACTGCTATACTTCTATCTTCTCAACTTCTTGCCACCAGCTGGTGCCATGGTGGACCAAAGACATTACAACAGCCATTCAGAATCGTCAGAGAGTACTGCAGCATCTTAAGTGACCTCTCTCACAGACACCACCACCCCCCCCCCCTTTTTACTTTTACGCAACTTTGAGATAAAGCTCTCTATATAATTAAATGCAGTAAGAAGGGGTGCATGCTGGTTCCTCCCAGATGTGGACCAAACATGGCGGCCTTGTGGGCCACTTAAGGTCAGTAAGTGTCCCATGTCCTTTCCCCCAGGGTTGGCTTTGTACTGATGTCGTTTCTTGCTGTTTGACATCGTTGGTGTACCCTTTTTATATGGCTAGCTTTTGACCACACAATCCACAAGTTGAAGAAATCTACCTATCAACCCCCCGCCCCCCACCTCCTCTCCTCACAGGTGAATTATATAACTAACAATTCAGTGACAAGGAACTGCGTGAGGGTTTTGCCTTGTCACGCGATGTGGCCAATGCAGTGATTCGATTCATACTCGGGTGATCCAACGTTTTAATGTTACTCAGAGGCTTCCTCTTCAGAGAGTGTTAAATGTGTTTGGTTGTAAAAGGTCTTCTCTTAGCAATAGTGAGACAGTACCATCATCTATATTCTTAAACCAAGCAAAAATCATTGCCTGGAAACATCTACCGCCCGGTTATCCACACCAATGTGCTTTACAAACTGCTTGAAAGGGTGTTGGGCTCTCGAATCTTGGTGCCTTTTGTTCCCCAGTCATTTTGGTTTCCAGGAGGGACAATCTACAATCAACCAAATGGTTAGACTGGAATCGGCAATCCATAAACTACCTTTGGTTGAGGGCTGAGGTGGTTCGGACTACACCTGACCCTACCTCATTTGCCAGCTGTCTTTGTCATCCTCCTTTTACTCTGTTTTAATTGCTTTTAGAAGCAGTTTGCTCTTTTCTGCCATGCCCTCGTCTCTGCTTTAGAGCTGTGGTTCTGTTGAATAGTGGGTGCTGTTCCCCTCTTTAAAGCTTTGGCTATAATAGATTGGACAGGGATAGGTGTGCAAGGGATGGTTCCCAACACGTGCTGACCTGCAGGGCGTTTGGTTGTGATATGGCCCCACTCACATGCAGTCTTGATTATTTCTCTCACCTAATTTTATTATTAAGGGCCAGCAGATGTCTGTTACGTATATAGCTTTCTCACTTTAATCATCACAAAAATCCTATGAGTGAGTAATGTGGTCCTGCTGGAACAAGGGGCCAAGTGGAAGCACTGTTGACATTACAGAACGACTTTATTTAAGTCTAATACATGATGTGTCACGGCTCAGCTAGGCACGCACTTCTCTCTGTTGTCCCTGGCCTATGCTGATGTTTGGGCAGTAGCTTCCACCCTGGATGCTGAGCTGGTGCCCTGTGATGTTGACAACAGACCCGTGGTAGACCGGTTGCCTATAGTGGCCATATCCCTTGTCAGTGGCACGCTACTTTCCTCGGTGGTGTGGAGCCATGGCAGTCCCTTGCTCCTCACATTTCACTGTGGTGGCACGTGGAGATGGTTTTGTGCGAGGTATGACTTGCTGCCCTATGGCAGGGGTGGTGGTCTCTGTGATGAGAAGTCCTGCTGGAAATTCAAACTTATTTATATGTCTCTGGCATTAATTTGTTTCACTAAAATTTCGGACCTAGTCATGTTACCCATAGCAAGAGACTTTTCCTGTGTGGCGACATTGACCCTTGCTATGTGGTTACTGCTGCATGATGCTGTTTACTGTTGTGCTCAGCTGTCCTCACCTTACTGTCCAATGTCTGTTATTGTGACCCACATGTAGCCACACTGATGGCTACCAGCTCATGGCTGGTACTGCAGTGCTCTGTGGTGGCTTTCTCACAATGTCATATTACTTTCGCATGAGATTTATTACTTCACTCAAAAACTAGGTAGTGACACTTTACGTAGAAGACATTCTTTACCTGTTGTCCTTAATTGGGTTGGCAGGGGTTTTGATACTGTGGTTTTTGTCTTACCAAAGATAAGCACTGGGAGATGCCTCGTCTGCTCTGTCATCAGTATTATCTTCAATGGCTCTCTTTTACCACTCATATTTACTTCCATTATTTTATCACATTTCTAGCACTTTTCATTACTCCAGAGGAGCTTGACATTTTAATCCCTTGACCACTATCACCCCTCCCTCCTTCCTCCCCCCCCCCTCTCTCTCTCTCTCTCTCTCTCTCTCTCTCTCTCTCTCTCTCTCTCTCACACACACACACACACACACACACACACACACACACACACACACACACACAAACATCCCCTCCACTTTAACTCCTCCCCTGCCTGTCCCCTCCTGCCACACCCATCCTCTGCCCCTCCCTCTCTTCCCAAAACATTTTAAAATGTCTCGATATTAATGATAAAACCTATGTTCTGGACAACTTTCTTGTTTGTCTCAGTGCAGTGGCTCTGGAGATTTAAGGTGTTTGCTCTATTTTCTCCTGTTCCCAGGCCTCTAATATCTTACTTTAGTTTCTGTAATTCAGTTTGTTTCAACTCTTGTCACTTAATGGTTGATCGGAGGGGAGAGGGGGGTTTGTTAGAGAGGGGTGGGAATGGTGCAGTGATCAGTGCAAGCTTTTAAAATTGTGGAGTTATTTTCCAGGACGAGGGATAAGTAACTGAGAAGAAGTAATAGGAAGCTGCGATAAGAGGCCATTTCTAATATTTCTGTCTTTACCTTGTAATCATTGCTGTAGTAATACTAGAGTTTGTTTTCTTTTCCCTTGTAAGTAATTTTCTTCTTTTAAGTGTATTATCTGTCTTTAGTTTTTTATCTGCATATCTTTACCTGCTTAAAGATTGAGAACTCTTGAATTTTGTGACCTGTTAGTAATAACATTACTCATTTTATTACCATGTCATGGTACAGCTGTATACTTTAGCCCCAGTCACTTCTCAGAAAGCTCAAATATTAGTCCAAATTACCTAACATTACTTTATTTCCACTTAACTTATTATCAACTAATGTTGTGTTGATGAGTAGTTATGTCTAAAGTAAGGACCAGAAAGAACTTACTGCACTCACTCATTTTTCCCAGCCTAGAATCCACGAAGCAGAAGAAATTTCACTTTATTTTGCGATTGTTGTCTTGTTATAGTTGCTGACAGAAAATCCAAGTGTGTACTGCTGATTATTGTTGATCTAAAAAACAATATTTCAGCAATAGATTCTTTCACAATCATAAGGTAGTGGTGATAGGATCAGTTACCGAAATGTCATGTCTTTTGATTACCAGCAGCTAGCTGTACGCCTGTGAATTTTTTGTCATTTTTAGTTTTGGTTCCCTTTGTGGATTAAACTAATTTATTCTTGTTTTTAGGTTATCACATTTGGTTGTAATGATGAAGGTGCATTAGGCAGGGACACAAGCAATGGTAACTCAGAAACAGAACCAGGAAAAGTGGAGATTGACGGTACTGTTGTTCAGATAACAGCAGGAGATTCTCACACAGCTGCTCTGACAGAGAAGGGGCAAGTTTTTGCCTGGGGATCATTTAGAGTATGTATAAAGATTATTTTTAACTAATGTCTTTCAGGTTAAACCATTTAATCCCATGTATGTTATAATTGAAACACAAAATCTCCCTGAAAAATTGTAGTAGTATCTTTCTTTTGACCTTCATTTCATATGAGTGTACAGTTTTCAGAGTCAACAGAAAAGGAGGCTCAGAGCTCATTATTGTGTGTTGTAGTCATACATCCCACTCCTTGAATGAGAGGTATCATGTCCTTAAATAAATATGTTAGAGAAGAGAGTGGGCGGTGCATAAGAAAGAGCTCCATGAAATCTAAGACCATGAAATGTCAAAGACAGGCGCGGCTCGTAATTAAAGGCTCTGAGGCGGAGCCGCCTCAAAATGTATGTTAAAGTAAATTACGCAAGAACGTATTGCATAATTTAAATTATCAGGACGAATTTCACATAATTCCCATTCCGATTAAAATAACGACGGTCAACGTTTTTGGAACTGTTTGTATCGATAGATGTTTTACGAACGGTTAGTAGTGTTTAGGCTGCACCTTGGAACGTCCGTAAGCTGCATGTAGTAGCGGTTTGGGGGCGTGGCTTCTACATAGTGCTGCTCTTTATGGGCGACCCGAAGGCTCAGAGCTTGCAGCCTAAGGGTGTCATACCAACCACCACATGTTTTTCACGTTCCACTATCTATGTAATAAAGGAATGTAGAGTGGCTGAAACTTTGCTATCCAATCTCTGTCTCTGCACACCTCTACTGCGCTTCGATTCGTCATTAATCGACGTTTAGTATTATTGTTTTGATAATGTTTTACATAGTTGTTTTGTTTCTGCCATTGGCTATTTTATCCACATTTAGAATAAGTTTGCAAATATCCCGCCAGAGTGCACTAGACTACAGTAACTTAACAGTACTACCATCTAGCGAGAGTTTCATAAGTGATTAGAGGACAAAACGCGCGAAATTTGTCCCATTACTTTACTTTCCTTGCTTGCTGATGCTGACTGCTTTTGTTGATATCGTGTGATATTAGCAAGTTTCTTTTTCGGAGTGAATTTTGCAAGATTTTAGTGAGTTTTACTTGCACAAGACCTGTAACGTCACCAAAACATCACAGTATCGTCATGCGAACTCATAAACTTCGAGCTTTGGAGGTAAACCACAATAAACGCCTTAAGTTTAGAACTGAAAACACTTAAAATATTAAGCAGCCGCAAAGTTAACATTCATAGCATTAAAGATCTCTACGAAACGCGTCTTTTCATATGATTTGCTGCAAAGTGTCAGAAAATGTAATGATGACGTTTAGAAACACTAACCAAAGATTTTAACTCGAAGTTAGCTTCTAATGATATTTAATACCTGATTATAGAAGATACAGTACGTAAAATTAAGGGTAGAGAGTGATATGCCCACCCCCCTCCCCCTGAATTCTTAGTTGTTTATGTCAGACTAATCTGTAGCGTAACCCTAGGTCTATGTTGGCTCCGATCGATAAATACCGCAGCCTTCTCCAGTATAGAAACCACGAGCCGCGCCTGGTCAAAGATAATAAACGTATTGTAATTATTATTTATCAAGTTAAATATCAGATCTTTTATGTACATAGTACAGAGGCAGTATAAGAGTTGGTAACTGCCCTCATTTATCATGTACTGAGTTGTAATTTTGATGATAATATAAGGTGAATTGAATCTCTCTTCTTATGTGGTGGAGTGAATGAAATGAGCAGTTAATTTTCAGCAGCTTTATCTGCAGCCTGGAAGGAGGCGAAGTCTGAGCCCACAGATTCAGGGCACAGACTAGCTAGACCCTGGGAGGCACACGGATTCGGGACACAGACTAGACCCTGCTCAATAATAATTAATGGTGACCAAACATTCAGTAAGGCCGGTATTACACTATCAAATTTCTTTGTCGAAGATTTAATCAAAGATATGATCAAATATTCCGTCAAATATATTTGACAAAGATCTTTGATGTAGCGCTAGAAGGGGTATTGCACTGTCATATTTTTCGTCAAAGTTCAAGATGGCTGACAACAACAACTTGTTATTAACCGCAGCAGTTGCATGTACCGCAATTGCACTGTGTGCACATGTGGAAGAGAAGCGGGGGAAAAAAAAGAAACATACCTGGGTGAAGCCGTGGGTTTTACGATGACACGATAAAAGCATTCAACAAAACCTGTTACGTGAGCTTATAATGGAGGACGTCAAGTTGTACCTCAATTACTTAAGGATGGATGAGCATACATTTGTGTATGTGCTCAGTGAAGTGTATTCTCATATCACAAAGCACAATATTCACTTAAGAACTGCTACATCCGCAGAAGACAGGCTCACTGTAACATTCCGATTCCTTGCTACAGGAGAGGGTTGGGTTGGGTTAGGTTAGGTTAGGATAGGATAGGTTAGGTTAGGTTAGGTTAGGTTAGGTTAGTTGTCAGGTCAGGTCAGGTCTCCAATCTTCTTAATCTATTTTTGTATTCAGGGTGCTTCACGTTGTAAAGCGCCTCATCAGCTTCATAGGCCTACATCTCTATTAATTTTGTAGTTGTCGGCACACACCAATTGTATTTACCGCCGATGTTTATAAAAACACTACAGATGACAGAACGCTGCAGCAATGCTAGCGCTCCATGTGGTAACATGTCACATTGCAGTGAACAGAAGACAAGCGACTTCTTTGATCAAATCTACAGCGAGGCCCTAGATTTGATCAAATATTGGACATTTGACAAAGTTCCCTATTATACCATCAGATATCTTTGACAAAGAAATTTGATAGTGTAATACCGGCCTAAGCAACATTCATTGTACATAAAAGGAATGTTCAAGCGGCATCTTATTTAAGTGTTTGGTGCGTGAAGTGAAGTATAGCAAATCTCTGTGCAGAACAAGCCAACCTGAAACACTTCATTGTGTGATTTTGATAGTTGATACATATGGAAATAATTATGGAATCATCATAGATTAGATTAGATTAATATTAGTTCCATGGATCATGAATACGATATTTCGTAATGATGTGGAACGAGTCAAATTTTCCAATACATGACATAATTAAGTTAATTTAACAACATAATTAAGTTAATATAACAACTTTCTTTCTTTTTTTTATAATCTAAAAATTCCCCTGTGGAGTAGAAGGAGTTGTCATTCAGAAATTCTTTTAATTTCTTCTTAAATACTTGTTGGTTATCTGTCAGACTATTGATACTATTTGGTAAGTGACCAAAGACTTTAGTGCCAGTATAATTCACCCCTTTCTGTGCCAAAGTTAGATTTAATCTTGAATAGTGAAGATCATCCTTTCTCCTAGTATTGTAGTTATTCACACTGCTATTACTTTTGAATTGGGTTTGGTTGTTAATAACAAATTTCATAAGAGAGTATATATACTGAGAAGCTACTGTGAATATCCCTAGATCCTTAAATAAATGTCTGCAGGATGATCTTGGGGGGACTCCAACTATTATTCTGATTACACGCTTTTGTGCAATAAATACTTTATTCCTCAGTGATGAATTACCCCAAAATATGATGCTAAATGCAAGCAATGAGTGAAAATAGGCGCAGTAAGCTAATTTACTAAGATGTTTATCACCAAAATTTGCAATGACCCTTATTGCATAAGTAGCTGAACTCAAACGTTTCAGCAGATCATCAATGTGTTTCTTCCAATTTAATCTCTCATCAATGGACACACCTAAAAATTTTGAATATTCTACCTTAGCTATATGCTTCTGATTAAGGTCTATATTTATTAATGGCATCATACCATTTACTGTACGGAACTGTATCAAAATTCAGTGAGAGTCCGTTTACAAGGAGCCACTTAGTAATTTTCTGAAAGACATTATTGACCATTTCATCAGTTAATTCTTGTTTGTCAGGTGTGATTACTATACTTGTATCATCAGCAAAGAGAACTAACTTTGCCTCTTCATGAATATAGAATGGCAAATCGTTAATATATATTAAGAACAACAAAGGACCCAAGACCGACCCTTGTGGAACCCCATTCTTGATAGTTCCCCAATTTGAGGAATTTGCTGATCTTTGCATATTACGAGAACTGCTTTTTTCAACTTTCTGCACTCTAACCAGTTAGGTACGAATTAAACCATTTGTGCACTGTCCCACTCATGCACATACAAAATGCTGGAACCCACACAGTTTTGACTGTTATTGAAGAAGTGTTCCATTGTGGATGTGGGTTTTGGTTTTGCAAAGCGCAGTGTTCTCATTGGTTGCAGATGACTATTTTGCTCATGATCTATAACTTAAGACTATTAATTTGCTCAGCTTAATATTTCACCATGACCCCAATGTGGAAGATATCGGGCTTTGTTACCAAATTCTTGCAGTGTTTGCTGGATGTCAAAAGTATAGCAACATATAACATTGTGAGATATTGCAGTGGTCTGTACAGTGGAATCGCATTCAGGAGGACTGCAGTTCAAATCTGCCTGTGGCCATCCAGGTTTAGGTTTTCTGCAATTTCCCGTAATCGCTCCAGGCAAATGCTAGGATGGTTCCTTTGAAAGGGCACAGCCGATTTCTTTCTCTATCCTTAACAAAACAGCACTTGTGCTCCACCTCTTAATGACTTCATTGTTGGTGGGGTGTTAAACCTTAATCTTCCTACCTTTACATAAACATATCCAATTTAAAAAAAAAAAAAAAAAAAAAAAAAAACACTTTCCAGATTAAAATGATGCATATTCGTACTATCAAATACAGTGATTCTTTGTATCAACAACTCTTTATAGGGAATGCCACAGTGATCCCTCAACATCCACGTAAATGTCAAAACTGGCAGCTCGAGATACAACAGAAAGCTGTACCGTAAAACTCAGAATTAATAAATACACTTCTAAGGAAATTTGCTTTTAGCAAATATCTGTCGGTCCCAGTGAAACCTCCATAAGAAAAATGTTGTTTTTCCCCATTTTTAACGAACCCCACTTTAAGAAAAAGTACACTTTTAAGGAATAAACAGAAACATTTTGCAAATTGAAATCTAGTTTTTACATAATTCCTATCATGGTAAAGTAAGTTTCTGCTTTCTTTTCAATTCACACAGGTCTTTTTTTGTTGCGATACAGTACATATCAATCAATTCAGTTGGCTGACATGTAAGTTGATCATAGTCAGGAACTTGACTTCCCCTGTAGAGATAAAAGCAGATGTGTTCAAAGAAATGGAAATTTATTTCCATATGACTTAGGTAATGTGATCTGACATCACAATCACTATGTCCATGAAGTGTGAAAAGTGTAGTTGTTTGTGTACTGAAGTGTTGAAGTTATCAGTTTTACTGCTGTGGCATTATGGCCTGCAAACATAGATAGCCTACAGTTCAGTAAAAGCTGATCATCATTCGTAATGTTGATGACATTGTAACATAAATCCTTCCAGTGTAGTTAAGAAATAAGATTTAGCAATGTTGACAGTTGTGGCATATTCAAAAATAAGGAAGCATTCTTAACACTATGCCGTCTGGCGACACCACAGTGGTGTTGTGTGCATAGTATCGCTCAGTGGCCGGCGACAACACTTTAGTATCTTTTGCATTCTGTTGTTGTTTTGTTTAGGTAACAATAAGTTACACACATCAACAAGTACGTGCCCTTTCATCATGGCAGTCGAAAGAGACGATATGATTATTTACGATGAATACATGGACGTCTTGTCTGACGTTTCGGACAACTTGGCCGAGTGGGAAGAAGACGTTGAATATCAAAAAAATGAAAGTGAAGCAGAATCGTCGGAAGATAGTGAAATACGTCCAAGAAGAATTCAGCGAACGCTACGGTTGCCAACTGATTTGGATGAATCAGAAGAAGACAACAGTGCTCTGTGGTCAGACAGGATAGCAAGCCCAAACCATTTTCTAAGTTTGGGATTTTTTATCCAGTTTCCTTCTACTGCAATTCTGACTGTAGTACTTGTTGGTTTCGTTGCTAATATATTCAAATAGATCGTTCCCATTATACAATTCTACAATATCCTTGACGCTCTGTGTATCTTTGGGAAATATGTATGGACCGGGAGATCCTTCAAATTTATTACTGGTCCTCGATTTCATGTATCACACTTGACAACAATAATGTTTGTTGTGATGTCATATATCCCCTGCTGTAATTTCAAATGAGATCCATCCTTCACGAAATCCTCCCCACTCCACCAAAAGTGTCTCCGCCGTCCACCTAACCTTCGTAACCTCTTGGTTCATCCCTATGAAATCCCCAAAACACCTTCCCTACCCTCTGGCTCCTACCCTTGTAACCGCCCCCCGGTGTAAAACCTGTCCCATGCATCCTCCCACCACCACCACCACCACCACCACCACCACCTACTCCAGTCCTGTAACCCGGAAGGTGTACACGATCAAAGGCAGAGCCACGTGTGAGAGCACCCACGTGATTTACCAACTGACCTGCCTACACTGTGGAGCTTTCTATGTGGGAATGACCAGCAACAAACTGTCCATTCGCATGAACGGACACAGGCGGACAGTGTTTGTTGGTAATGAGGATCACCCTGTGGCTAAACATGCCTTGGTGCATGGCCAGCACATCTTGGCACAGTGTTACACCGTCCGCGTTATCTGGATACTTCCCACTGGCACCAACCTATCAGAACTCCAGAGATGGGAACTTGCCCTTCAATATATCCTCTCTTCCCGTTACCCACCAGGCCTCAATCTCCGCTAATTTCAAGTTGCCGCTGCTCATACCTCACATGTCATTCAATAACATCTTTGCCTCTTTACTTCCACCTCGACTGACATCTCTACCCAAACTCTTTGCCTTTACATATGTCTGCTTGTGTCTGTTATGTGCGGGTGTGTGTGTGTGTGTGTGTGTGTGTGTGTGTGTGTGTGTGTGTGTGTGTGTGTGTGTATGCGCGCGCGTGCGAGTGTTGTACACCTGTTCCTTTTTCCCCCTAAGGTAAGTCATTCCGCTCCCGGGATTGGAATGACTCCTTACCCTCTCCCTTAAAACCCACATCCTTTCATCTTTCCCTCTCCTTCCCTCTTTCCTGATGAAGCACCCATGGGTTGAAAGCTTGAATTTTGTGTTTGTGTTTGTTAGTGTCCCTATCAACATACCAACACTTTCGTTTGGTAAAGGCATATGGAATGTTCTAGAGGAGCATATACTGTCATCATTATCAAGAGATTGTTGCCATTAACAAAATTACGTACAAATGCTGGATTGAATGTATAATAAAGAAATTGAAGGGATATATATTTGGTGAAAAATATTAAAATGCTGTGGAAAAGTTGGCATAGGTTGCCGGCACCTCTAATTACCATAATTACAATCAAGTAACGAGTTAACATAAAAAGAACCTCATTATCATAAGTGATGTATTTTCATTTGTAATCTATTCTTATGTCCTTTTCTGCAATTGATATTCTTTATAATTACATTTGTAATTAACTCTCCAATTGTTTACATGTCACAGTGTTCCAATTGCAGAAATTGAGGCCTTATTTGTATGTTCTATGTATTTAATCAGATAAAGCACGAGCTCTGTACTACCATTACATGTTAGGGGCCAAATCCAAACTAATTAATTCCGTAACTAAAATAATATGAGAGATATTATTGTAATTAAAGTTCAGAATGATTTTCTTATGGAAAACTAAAGATATTACTAGAAAAGATTGTTATTCAAACATGGTATTTTATACCTTACTCGGCTGTAACATTTCACCCAGACTTGGGCCTTGGCCCATATTACAGGATAGGCTGGCACCACAAACTTCAGTCATGGAAAAAAAAAAAAATTAATATTCGCAGTGTTCTGTTGTTCTTCCAGAAACACATTTGTACGTAGGCACGCACGTGCGTGCATTCATTTTTCTGAAGGAGACTTTGGCCAAAAGCTCAGTGTGTAACTGTCGTTTCACTGTCTGTCTTCAGCTCAAAGTATTGTCTTCATGATGAGCAGCAATCTATGCTTTTCACAGTATTAACAATGTGGGAAAAGGTCAGATTGCTACTTACCATAAAGATGATACAGTATTTTGCAGATAGGCACACTTACACAAAGCTTTCGGCCACAGCCTTTATCAGCAAAAGAGAAACAGAGAAATACACACCAGTCATACACAAAAGCAAGCACATCTCACTCACAAAACAACTAACTCTGGCAGCTCGCGCCAGAAAGCAACTGTCATGTAGGATGTAAGCAGCAGTCTGGAGGAGGATGGGAAGAGAAAGGGATAGTAATATACAGGTTGGGGGGAGAGGAACGTTGTCTGGTGGAGTTTGCAGGTACTAGAATGCCAATAGGCACAATGTCAGCAGGTTGTGGGGCAAGGAAGTAGGGAAAAAAGGAGAAGAGTGGGGAAAGATTGGCGAGTGGGGTTGACTGAGGGCAGCAAACAAAGAGGTTAGGTGATGTCTTGGGGAGGAGATGATAGGACAGAGGGGGCGGAAACTGTTCGGTGAAGGGGGTGTGGACAGTATGTTACTGTAGGTTGAGGCCGGTATTATTACGGGAGTGGAGAATGTTTTGTAAGGATAACTCCCATCAGTGTAGCTCAAAAAAGCTAGTGGTCGAGGGAGGGGGGGAACCAGATGGCTCCGGTAGTGAAGCAGCCATTGAAATAGTGTGTGTTATGTTCATCTGCATGTTTTGCCACAGGGTGGCCTACTTTGCTCGTGGCCACAGTTTGGTGGTGGCCGTTCATTCTGGCGGACAGCTGGTCATAGTCATACCTATATAAAAAGTTGTGCAATGATTGCAGCAGAGCTGATAAATGAAGTGGCTGCTTTCACAGGTGGCCCAGCCCCTCATGGGGTAGGATTAAACTGTGACAGGACTAGAATAGGAAGTGCTGGTTGTGTGGATTGGGCAGGTTTTGAACTTGTCTTCCACATGGATATGATCCATGTGGCAAGTGGTTGGGATTGGGAGCAGCATAGGGATGGACTACGATGTTGTGGAGATAAGGTAGGCGATGGAACACAACTTCAGAAGGGTTGAGAAGGATCTCAGGTAGGGTGTCCCTCATTTCAGGGCCTGATGATAGGTAATCATAGTCATGGAAATCCAAATTTACCTCTCTGATCAGGGTGTCATTGCCATCCATTGGGTGAACACAAGTTCAAAACGTGCCCAATCCACACAACCAGCACTTCCTATTCCAGTCCTGTCACGAATGGAATATTCCATAATTTGAAACACGAACAGCTGCTAGCATGAGTTTCTTTGAAGTAGATACCTTACGGGTTGCGAAGCAAGTTTTCAGGTCCAGATTGTATACCGATTAGGTTCCTTTCAGATTACGCTGATACAATAGCTCCCTACTTAGCAATCATATACAACCACTCGCTTACCGATAGATCTGTACCTACAGATTGGAAAATTGCGCAGGTCGCACCAGTGTTTAAGAAGGGTAGTAGGAGTAATCCATCGAACTACAGACCTATATCATTGACGTCGGTTTGCAGTAGGGTTTTGGAGCATATACTGTATTCAAACATTATGAATCACCCTTGAAGGGAACGATCTATTGATACGTAATCAGCATGGTTTCAGAAAACATCGTTCTTGTGCAACGCAGCTAGCTCTTTATTCGCACGAAGTAATGGCCGCTATCGACAGGGGATCTCAAGTTGATTCCGTATTTCTAGATTTCCGGAAAGCTTTTGACACCGTTCCTCACAAGCGATTTCTAATCAAGCTGCAGTCCTATGGTGTATCGTCTCAGTTGTGCGACTGGATTCGCGATTTCCTGTCAGGTAGGTCGCAGTTCATAGTAATAGACGGCAAATCATCGAGTAAAACTGAAATGATATCAGGTGTTCCCCAGGGAAGTGTCCTGGGACCTCTGCTGTTCCTGATCTATATAAATGACCTGGGTGACAATCTGAGCAGTTCTCTTAGGTTGTTCGCAGATGATGCTGTAATTTACCGTCTAGTAAAGTCGTCCGAAGACCAGTATCAGTTGCAAAGCGAGTTAGAAAAGATTGCTGTGTGGTGTGGCAGGTGGCAGTTGACGCTAAATAACGAAAAGTGTGAGGTGATCCACATGAGTTCCAAAAGAAATCCATTGGAATTCGATTACTCGATAAATAGCACAATTCTCAAGGCTGTCAATTCAACTAAGTACCTGGGTGTTAAAATTACGAATAACTTCAGTTGGAAAGACCACATAGACAGTATTGTGGGGAAGGCAAGCCAAAGGTTGCATTTCATTGGCAGGACACAGAAGAAGCAACAAGTCCACTAAAGAGACAGCTTACACTACACTCATTCATCCTCTGTTAGAAAATTGCTGCGCGGTGTGGGATCCTTACCAGGTGGGATTGACGGAGGACATTGAAAGGGTGCAAAAAAGGGCAGCTCGTTTTGTATTATCACGTAATGGGGCAGAGTGTGTGGCAGATATGATACGCGCGTTGGGATGGAAGTCATTAAAGCAAAGACGTTTTTCGTCGCAGCGAGATCTATTTACGAAATTTCAGTCACCAACTTTCTCTTCCGAATGCGAAAATATTTTGTTGAGCCCAACCTACATAGGTAGGAATGATCATCAAAATAAAACAAGAGAAATCAGAGCTCGAACAGAAAGGTTTAGGTGTTCGTTTTTCCCGTGCGCTGTTCGGGAGTGGAATGGTAGAGAGATAGTATGATTGTGGTTCGATGAACCCTCTGCCAAGCACTTGGATGTGAATTGCGGAGTAGTCATGTAGATGTAGATGCAAAATGTAGGTTCATCCTTAGTGCCCACACACACTCTTTTTCCTCACTTTTGATAGAGTGGTGCGTCCATCAAAGTTCAAAGCAGGCTATGAAGTTACCACAGTCCGTCCATACATTTCAAATCTGATGCGCTGCTACCAGTGTCATCATTACAACCACACTCTAGAGTCCTGTCGACACCCAGCCAAATATGTAACCTATGGTAGGAAAGCTCACAAGGGCGATTGTCCACCTCCTCCCCACTGCATCAACTGCAATGGCAGCCATGCCGCCACCTCCTGCGATTGTCCTGTGTATCTGGATGAGCGGGTTGTCCAGGAGATCCATATGAAGGAAAAAGTGCCTTACTCAGTCACTCACAAGTTGTTGGCTAGTTGGCAGTTCTACCATCTGGCACATACAGTACTGTTCTTGCTACATCAGGCTCCATGAAGGACAGGCCATGCAGACATGCGACCTCAAATTTAGCACCGCGGTTGTGAAAAGACCCAGCAACATGGTAGCGTCCCTGCCACCTCCTCCAGCTGTGCAACACGCCACCAAACTTCCTCCCCATGGGGCGAAGTCAGCAGCTACACAACTGGCAGGCCGGAAAGGACAGAGGGAATACTCCCGTGAAGTCCTCATGACAACATCGAGCTCTCAAATTTCTTCCCAGTCCGTTTTGACCTTCCCCCCGAGGTTGGCATTCCATCTCCTGGGGGATGATACTGCTCATACAGGATGACATTCATAGTCAATCCATCTCCCTGACTATCCGCCTTCAAGCTGTTGCAGTTCGCCTTTTCCTTCCTCACATGACCTTTTCCCTTTGTACTGTTTACACCCCTCTGTCATTTGATGTCACCAGAGCAGACTTCCTCCACCTTATTGGGTAAGTATCTCACCCTTTCTGCTGCTCGGTGACTAATGCACACCATCCCCTTTGGGGTTCTCAGAGAACCTATCTGAGAGGTGCAATTGTGGTTGACCTTCTTAACCAACTTACCTCTTCTGCCTTATGCTGGAGCACCCATGTTCCTTTCAGACTCCACACACACGTATTCCCATTTGGACCTATCCTTCTGCACTGCCCTGCTTCCCCATTTTCTCAAGTGGTCCGTTCTCTCTGACACATACTTCCGCAACAATTTCATGTGTGCTATCTGTTTGCTGACTCCTACCCCAGCTATGTGCACACCCAGATGGCAGTTTATTAAGGCCAGCTGGATGCTTTACTCCTCCCTGGTGACCTTCGATGAACAACATTTCCTCAGTTGTGAGACCAGGTGGAATATCTTACAAACATTACCCCACAGAATTTTCCATTTGCAACACTCTCTCTTTACTGCACTGTGTCCCGGTCCCTTGTTGGACTGAGGCATGCCACAACGTGATTTGTGCACGGAGATATCCTCTTCGCGTTTCTAACTGCCATCCTATGATGGCAGACTGCATTCATTACAAACAGTTGCATGTGCAGTGTCATCAGGTTCTTCGGGATAGCAAAAAAGCTAGTAGGATTTCCTGTACTAGTTCTTTTAACAGTTCCACACCCTCTTGTCTTGTAGGCCAGCCTCCGATGGCTCTCTGGGACCGAGATCCATTCCACAATTTCTGGCCTGACAGTAGCAGACAATGTCATGGTGGACTATATTGCTGACTCCAACACCTTAGGCCACCATTTTGTGGCAATTTTGAGTTCCATCCACTACCACCCTGCCTTCTTTCATTGGAAATGAGCGGAGGAGGCTCTCTTCTCAGAATCGTGAATGCTATAATGCCGCCTTTGCTATGAGGGAGCTGCACCATTTTTCTAACATCATCGTGATCCTTCACCCCAGGGCCAGATGCTGTCCACATTCAGATGTTGCAGCACCTTTTCTTGCAGGTAAGCACTTTCTGCTAGATTGCGTACAACCGCATCTGGGCAGAGGACACGTTTTCCAGATGCTGGCCTGAGGCCACTGTCATACTCATACCTAAGCTTGGTAAGGACAAATAACTTCCTTCTAGCTACAGCCCCATTTATCTCACCCATCTCTCTTACCAACTGCGTTTGCAAGGTGATGGAACATATGATTCATGCCCAGCTGGTATGGTGGCTTGAGTCTCGCAATTTACTAACCACTGCACAGTGTTGATTTCGAACACTGTTTTGCAGTTGACCATCTCATCACTATGCCCATCCATGTCATGAATGGTTTTCTGCGGAAATCCCTGACTGTAGCTCCCCCCCCCCCCCTCCTTCCCCCTGCACCCCCCCCCCCCCCAATTTGAAGAAAGCCTAAGACATCTGCTGGAGGAACCCACATAAACATCACAGTGGCTCCATCAGTAGTGAGCAAGTGACAGCTTTCCTGCATTCATTGCACTAAGAGATCTGCTGGAGGACTGGTATCCCCTGTACAGTCTACATGTGGGGCTTCAGTGGCTGCCTGCCCTGTTTCCTTCAGGAATTTCTAAAAGATCGAATTTTCAATGTATGTGTGGGTTCTGCCTTGTCAGACACCTTTATCCTGGTAAATTGGGTGCCTCAGTGTTCTGTCCTGATTGTCGACCTCTTTGCCAAGGCCATTAACCCTATATAATGGCCTGTCTCCAGCCAGGCATCTCTGGCTCCCTTTTCATTGATGATTTTTCCATCTAGTGCAGTTCTCCACGGACTTGTTTCATTGAGCGGCATCTTCAGTAATGTCTCGTTTGTATTTACTCATGGAGCATCAACAATGGCTTTTTCCCCTGACAAAACTGTTGGTATGAATTTATGGTGGTGCAATTGGTTTCTTTCATTGTCCTTACATGTAGGGCATGTTGCTCTTCTGTTCATTGACACTACAAAATTCCTGGGGCTCATGCTTGGTAGGAAACTTCCTTGGTCGTCCCACGTGTCTTACCTGACAGCCCACTGTATGTGGTCCCTCAATGTCCTAAGTGTCCTCAATGGTACTTCATTGGGTGCAGATCAAACCACTCTCCTCCCTTTGTATCGGTCCCTTGTCCGTTAGAAACTAGACTAAGAGTATTCCGTTTATGTACCTGCACAACTGTCCCTCTTTTGCCATCTCAATACTATCCATCATTGTGGCATCCGTTTGGCTACTGGCACCTTTTACACTATCCCAGTTGAGAGTCCGTATGCAGAAATACAGAAGCTGCCGAACTACCGCTGTCCTACTGTGGTGACTTTCTCCTCAGCAGATGTACATGCTGTTTGCCAAGTTGTGGTCTCCTCCTTCAATGACTCCTTTGATTGCCGTTATATGGTGCCTTCCTCATATCTGTTACCTCCTGGAGTTTGCTTTTGGCTCTAGTTCTGACAGCTTAACTTCATGCTACCAGTAACTTTTCCAGTGGGTGTAAACCCTTCACCACCTTGGCTTCGTGTGGTGGTCCATGTTCACTTTGGCCTTCATTTGCTTGCTAAGGTCGCTACCCCAGCCTCACTCTATCGCCTTCAGGCTAATGATCTTCACACGGAACTTTGCAATAGTACCTTTTTGTAAACTGATGGCTCTCAGACTGACTGTGGTGTCAGGTGTGACTTCGTCATTGGTGCCGACATTTTTCGGTATCGGCTTCTGGAACACTGCTCAGTATTTAGAGCAGAGCTGTTCGTCCTGTATCAGGCCACGCAGTACATCTGGAGACACAGGCTTTTCAGTTGCATCATCTGCTCAGACACTCAGCACCCTTCAAAGCCTCTGTGTGCTGTACTCCGTTCATCTCTTAGTGCAATGGGTCCAGGAAAGCTGTCACTTGCTCACTCTTGATGGAGCCACTGTGATTTTTATGTGGGTCCCTGATCACATTGTTCAGATAGGAAACAAGGCCACTGACGCTGCTGCCAATGTTGCAGTCCTCGTACCTCAGCCTGCTAGTTCGTACATTCCCTCCTATGATCTCTGTGTTGCTGTCTGTCAGCAGATGGTGTGACTTTGGCATCACCACTGGTCCTCCCTTCATGGGAACTAGCTCCGTGTTATTAAGCCACTCCCCAGCTTGGACGATCTCCTCTTGGTCCTCATGCTGCAAGGAGATCATTTTAATTTTGTTGCATATTAGGCAATGTCTTTTTAGTCATCACCATTTGTTAAGTGTTGCTCCCCCATCACTTTTTGCACATTGTGCTCAACTTTTGACTGTCCACCATTTCATGATAGAATGCCCCCCCCCCCTTTTTTTTTACTGCGTACCCGTTCCCGTTTCATGTTTGCTGTGTGAGTTATGTGCCATTTTAGTGAACAACGCACAAGCTGTTGATGGCGTTTTACCTTTTATCCATCGTAGCAATATGGTGAAGGCCATTTAATTTTTAGTTGTGGACCTTCGTTTCTCTATCTATGGCTTATTTTGTAGACCTTTTCCCAAGTCCCTGTTTTTAGCTGTCTTCTTTTCTGTTGATTGACATGTAGTCGTTTTTAACTGCCCTCTTTGTCTTTGTGTTCTACAGTTTTGACATAGACGCATATGACCCTAGTTGTTTTTGTGCCCTAAAACATAACATAACATAACAAAACAAAAACAAGGTCTGAAATTCTTTCAGTGGGGGCACAATAACAGGCCACAATAGGGCATCCTGGATTGTTGGGTTTGTGGATTTTGGGGAGCATGTAGGAGGAGAGTATGTGGGGTAGCATAGGGGTGAGAAGGGAAATTGACTCAAGGGAGAGGTTCTGGGAAGAGCCTAGGGCTTTAAGCAGGGATTGGTGTTTGTGTTGGACTTCTGGGGTGGGGTCACTCTGGCAGAGTTAATTAGTGGATGAGTCAGATAATTGGCAGTGTCTTCTGGCAGGTACTCACTGTGATTTGTAACAACAGTGGTGGAATCTTTGAATGCAGGTAGGATGATTAGGTCAGGATTTATTTTGAGGTCGCGTATGGCTGTTTTCTTACTCAAAGGTTGGTGTTGTGCGGAAGGGATCTGGGGAAGGATGATGATGGTAAGTTGGAGGTAAGGAATTCAAGGCAACCAGTGAGTGATAGGTTGGCGGGGGGGGGGGGGGGGGGGGTGACAGTTGGATAATGGTATGAACTGAAAGAGGCAGAGTTGAATGTTGGAACTAGTGTGGTTCTGAATGGAGGGATTGGCATTGGCGGCAAATAAGTGCTTCCATTGCAGGGATCGGGAGGAGAGGAGTATGTCTTTGACAAGTCCAGCATGATTAAATTTTGGTATATTGCTACCGTTGAGGCCTTTGGAGAGAACTGAAACTTCTATTGAGCTGAGGGTATTGGTGGAAAGGTTATCAACAGTGTTTCAGCTCTGGGGGAGAGCTGGTAGGGAGTTTTGCGGGATGCGGCAAGTTGAAAAGGTCAACTAACAAGGGAACCTTCCCACCGCACCCTCCTTAGATTTAGTTGTAAGTTGGCACAGTGGATAGGCCCTGAAAAACTGAACACAGATCAATTGAGAAAACAGGAAGAAGTTGTGTGGAACTATGAAAAAAATAAGCAAAATATACAAACTGAGTAGTCCATGCGAAAAATGGGCAATATCAAGGAGACTGTGAGTTCAAGAGCGCCGTGGTCGCGTGGTTAGCGTGAGTGTCTGCGAAACGAGAGGTCCTTGGTTCAAATATTCCCTCGAGTAAAAAAGTTTAAATTTTTATTTCCAGACAATTATCAAAGATCAGGCAATCACACATAATCAACTTCGCTCTCCAAAATTCCAGGGCATGTTCAGATTTGCTTGGACATATGCAGGATTTGACGGTCTACACACGGAAAAATTTGAAAACGTTAAAAACATATGTTTTGACAGAGCACAGGGAAAACTGTGCGACTGTGAAACTATTGCATTCATTTGTTGCAGTTTATGTGACAAACTCTTATGTTTTCATCACTTTTTTGGGAGTGATTATCACATCCACAAGAAAACCTAAATCGGGCAAGGTAGAAGAATCTTTTTACCCATTCGCCAAGTGTACAAGTTAGGTGGGTCGACAAACATATTCCTGTCATGTGACGCACATGCCGTCACCAGTGTCTTATAGAATATATCAGACGGATTTTCCTGTGGAGGAATCGGTTGACCCATGACCTTGCGATCCAATGTGTTCGGTTCCCATTGGAGAGGCACGTCCTTTCGTCTACTAATCGCACAGTTTTGCGGTGCGGTCGCAAAAAACAGACACTAAACTTATTACAGTGAACAGAGACGTCAATGAACGAACGGACAGGCCAGAACTTTGCAAAAATAGAGAAATTAAACTTTTCACTCGAGGGAAGACTTGAACCAAGGACCTCACGTTCCGCAGCTGCTCACACTAACCAGGGGACCACGGCACTCCTCGGCTCATATTCTCCTTGATGTTGCATATCTTGCGCATGGACTACTCAGTTTGTATATTTTGCTTATTATTTTCATAGTTCCACAAAACTTCTTCCAGTTTTCTCGATTGATCTGTGTTCAGTTTTTCAGGGCCTATCCACGGTGCTAACTTATAACTAAATCTGAGGGGGGTGCGATGGGGAGGTTCCCTTGTAAGAAGGGTTTAGATGCTATGAGGGATGGAGGGGGAGGAATACTGTGTGTAGGGGTTGAATAATGGTGCCCTGAGGTGGCAGTAGGATGTCAGCAGGTTGGATAACTTATGGAGATATGTCTGGAATGCTCCTCTAGGTACTTGAGACCAAATGATTCAATTTTAGAGATGTGATGTATGAAGCAGGGATTGCATAGTGGTAGTATCTCGTGGAGGGAGCAGAGGTGGTTCTGGGATACCTGTGCCATGAAGAGGTGTTTTTGCAGTACCATGTTGCTGGGGGCTGGCAGAATCTGAAAAGATGCCGGTCATTGGGAAAGGAGAGGTGAGTTCCAGAGAAAGGAATCTTTATGGTTGGGTCATCTAGGGGTATTCCATGGTTTAGGAAGCATTTGAGAAATAGGATGTGTGACTGTGTTTTAGCCAGGGAAAGGTATACTTTTCTGAACTTCTGCAGAAAGATGGAACTGGGCTACATTATACAGGAATGGAGTAAAGGAAATGGGAAAGGCACAGTAATGGGCAAAATAGATGTTGATGGTTGTGAGAGGAACTGGATGAGAGAAAGGATGCATAACAAAATGCAAAAATGCTTGAAACCATATAACAATACACACAGCGATGTTAGAAATGTACAGTAAAGTGTGGGAAAAGAAAAGGAACGTACGTGTGTGTGTGTGTGTGTGTGTGTGTGTGTGTGTGTGTGTGTGTGTGTGTGTGTGTGTGTGTGTGCGTGTGCGTGTGTGCGTGCGTGCGTGCGTGCGTGCGTGCCCAGCACATCACTAGTGATGAGGTGATAGCCTTTCATTAGTTTCTCTTAATATTCATTGGTGAGGTTGAACTGTTGTGATATCTTTGGTTTTCTCATTGTAAATTGTGATATCTATGGTTTTCTTATTGTAATTGGTTAATTGTGCACTCCTGGGTGTTCAGCCAAGCTGTTTTTTCCATATTAAGCACACTTTTTTGCCAACCGACCCAGTCACACATTCAGATGGTGTCAGCACATACCACAGCACCATGAACAGTTATTTTTCAGTGTTAAATAGATTGTAAAAACTCTTTCAAACTCTGAATACTAGCAGAAAAATATTCCAGTCCTCACCGTTTTATACCATGTGCTAGCAACTATACTGAAGTTCAGGAATGACTATTGCAGTCATAAAGTTGGACAGTAAGTGTGAAGTGTGGTATGCTTGGCCAAGTGCTGAGAGTGTAGGTGATTTTGGGATTTTTTTGTATTATTTTATTTGTAAGATATGTAATATTTGCTAAAGGAAACAATGTTTTCAAAATTTAGGATTCCAGTGGTTCAATGGGGCTTATGAAAGCAGGTGTTGCTGAGCAGAAACCAGTTGAAATTCTCCCTGGATTGATGACTGTGAAAATCGCATCTGGAGCTGATCATCTAGTCATGCTTGCTAATGACGGGCATGTTTACACATGTGGATGTGGTGAACAAGGACAGTTAGGTCGAGTATCAGAACGTGCTGCAAATCGTAGTTGCAGACAAGGGTTAGGTAAGTGTTGTGTTGAACAATTATTATACATATGAAATACTGTTTGTTTTTTATCTAATGAGGAAGACTGTTTTGACGAGTTGAGTGTCTACAGCATAATGCAAACAATGGGAAATCCAGAATGGAAAAATGACAATGTTATGTGAAGGAGAGACTACTACTCACTAAATAGCGGAGATGTTGAGTCACAGACAAGCATAGCAAAAACACTACTAAACACATAAGCTTTCGGCCAGAAAGCCTTCTTCTGAAATTGACAACCTATACACACACTTTCATGCAAATGCATCTCTCTCTCACACACACACACGCACACATGACCGCTGGCCATGTGTATGCGTGTGTGGGGGTGTGTGCACTCTGTTTTTGCATGAATTTATGTGTGTATGTTGTCTATTTCAGAAAAAGGCCTTCTGGCTGAAAGCTTACATGTTCAGTAGTCTTTTTGTTGAGCCTATCTGCATCTCAGCATCTCTGCTACATGGTGAGTAGCAATCTATCCTTTTCATAATGTTGTCATAACTAATATTACTATTGATTAGATGTTATAGAGTACAATATGTTTTGGAGAATAAAGATTTAACTTGAGACATACTATCATGGCCCCTTTTTCTGCATCAATTTATATTATGAAAGTGTTTCTTGTAAGGCAAAAAATAATTCTTATACATTCTGCACATTTTCAGAAATTAAAAATGGCTGTCACATTTTGGATAAACGATAAATTTTTTTCCAGAGTGTAGATTGAATTTGAAATTGTAAATATCAGTGCAGTTAGATGACCAAATAGAAGAACGTCGATTCTCAAGAAATTCTGTATTAATTCTAGTGTAAGATTCCACTGGTGGCTTTGAGCAGTAACATCATACTGGTCTCAAAGATGCAACACACTCAAGACATCAAAATGGCGATCAGCACTCTCAAATGCTTACATGACACTGAAATGTAACCATGAATTATACAATCATGGAAATTCTTAACAATAAATTATGAACTAACAAGACGGCTGTAGGAAACTAGTTCTGGTTGGGAAGAAACTAACATGTACTGTAAGAACCCCAGAAACACAATTATAGTAAAATACAGGAAATGCGAGAGACAACAGCACTAGCTGTCAAATAGAATTGAGCTGTACAGTTAAGTACATACCTAATGAAAAATAACTAAAAGTGGAATAGACAACTTGAATTGAGCTATGTAGCTAAAGGTGGGGTGTGTATGTGGAGGGGGGGGGGAGGGGGGGGGATAAATATGATTGCTGTTCATTTCACTTGCAGCCATTTAGGCTGCACTCTTAGGTTCCTGCCTAACCTCACCCTCGTAAAATGTGAGATATTCATAATAGTTTACACCAGTTACTAAGACAAACACAGGTTAAATTTCCTTTGTATTGTAAACTCAAGGCGTCATGACTCAAAGCTGAGAATTGAAATCACCCTCTATAATTGACCCAAAATCCCAGTCTAAGACGATTCATTGTTTTCTCTTGTGAAACATCACTGGTTATCAAACTTTTGTGACAATTATTACTGGTATAGCAAAATTAGGAATCTCAACTCTTACTTGTAAAAATTGGAGAAACCCATTTTTTGTTCTATTTTGTGTTGTGTATCAAGTTAAGAATGGATTAGATATTCCTCTTGTGTGAAATGTTACTTACAGAGTTGTATCATTGTTATAATTGTTGTTGTGTTTCTCATTTTAGGGCATTTATTGGTACCTGCGCCAGTGCCCATTAATCCCAGGTCGAAACTTGGCTTTGAAGATATCTGGGCTGGAACTTGGTGTACATATGCCAAAGCTCAGAGCCATATTTATGTATTTGGACTAAATAACTACAGCCAGTTAGGTTAGTAGCTATTATTGTAGCATTTCAACTCATAAGAATGTGTGTGTTTTTTGCTGATAAATGACTTCTAGCTTAATTATAAACAGAATTTTGTTGGATTATTTTCATATTGCCAATAGTATTTTTAATGAGACAATGTGGTAACATTTAGCCCTAGATTTTAAAGTTTTAAATGCAAGGTTAAATCTGTTTTGTTATTTCTTATTGAATGCAAAGGAAAAACATATTTTAAGCTGTGGTCAGTATCACGAGCAAGCCATTAATCAGAATTAAGATTATTCAAAGAGATTGTGGTTTTGGTGTGGAAATACTCAAATGTTTATAAGAAAGCAATCAAGATGAAACTTCAGTCAAATAAAGATTAAAAAGTGCTGCTGCTAACCAGACAATGGGAGACATACAGATTAAAAATTGACAGTGGTAGCTTGTGGAACCACACACTTCATTTGTCTATCTATAGAGGAGAAGGTATTGAAGGAATTAACAGTGCTTTGGGGTTAAGCTGGACCTGGCTTGACCTGATTTGTGATTCCTCTTTGTTACATTGGGATCATATTTTTACCTTCTTTCTCCCTTGATTTGTGGCGTGAAAAGCCCTTCTTTTTAACACCTATACTAATTACAGGTTTTTTTCCAAATTTACACTTTTGCCTGTTGCTTAATGAAGAAAATGAAAATTCCATAAAGCTAATGGTCCAACAGTTTTTTTATGTTTGAGTTTGTTGCACTCGCTCTGTTTGTCCTTGGTTTTACATGTAGTGAGTAGACTAATTTTTATCACTACCATTCACACTGTTGTTAGTGTTTAACATAAAAGTAAATGTGTGTGTGTGTGTGTGTGTGTGTGTGTGTGTGTGTGTGTGTCTTGGACTGTACTGTGAAGACACTGCGGTACACTAAAGGTTACTGTCACAGAAAAGAAACTTTAACTGCAGATTTTGTAACAGTTCTACTTATGGGAAGGACACAAAGTTTTCGGAGTGGATATGTATTACAAAATCATCTGCAGTTAAAGTTTCTTTCCTGTGGCGGTTTCTTTCCAGCACTTTTAACCGTCAGTTTTTTAGAACTAAGGCTTTGTTTGTTTAATCATTTACAAACTAAAAAGTAGTTATGAATTTTGACAAAAATAGATAGCCTACGAATTTTGTAGAAAATAGATGATGTAAAAAATAGTTGCTACACTTTCTGGTCCCTAGATATCAGGAAGGGTTCATGTCGTGGAATTATTGCATGTGGATAGAGGAAGGATAGCACCTGTATCCTGATGGCAGAAGAAATAAAGGAAAAGAAAGAACCATAGTTCAATTAAAATTACTTAATAGTTGACACGTCATGCGTTGGAGCTGGTTTCTTCCAGTCAGTGTATTCGTCACTCCTGAACTGTTCACCATTGCCATACTGCCACAACTACTAATCAGTTCACTTCCAATTCCTTGTCTGGCTTTGTTTCGTAATATGTTTGGATCCTGAATGTTAGGTATGGCCCTTTTATTTCATATTTCAACCCAAATTGAGTATCTCCCCTCACACACACACACACACACACACACACACACACACACACACACACACACACACACACACAATACTAATGATATAAACACATTTTATACACAGCAGTGTTGGATATACAGTTATTGTAGTAACAGAGAATGGCTTACATTAGATAAGCTCCACACGACATTGTAAATGTAAGAACTTAACCCAGATTGCTACAGTTGCATAGTGGTTATCACATAAACCTGATGTATAGAAAGTTGTAAGTTTGAATCTCATCGAACGCACCATCATCATCATTTGTGATAAAATACTGCTGAGCGGTTGGTAATGTGGCAGCTTGTGTAGCAGCATGAACATAGTTTCAGGTAACCAATGATGGTGAGAAAACACACTTTGCTTTGAGTGCTGGAATTAAAATATTCCTGTCTTGAGATTGCTCGTAGAGGTTAGCTATAATGGCCATGAACAAAGCGATCGTTATTGCAGTTGTGCCATGGGTTGTAGACCGTTTTCTCAGTTACATGCATTGCACATCATGAGGTTGTGGTTAGGTTAGGGCACGAGTTTAAATACAGGGCTACAAAACAAGTTGTCTACTGCAGTTCAGTCATTCATCACTTAAAATCAACTGTTGACAGACCATCAAGCATTTCCATAATACCTTGCAGTGGCCGCTTCCAACTGCTCTTCATTACACATTAACAGCGTTTGTGAAGTAATCTACTGTTAGTGTGTTGCCAATAACCCAGCAGTAGCCAGCAGTCAACGTGACAGCAGTGTAGTGACAAGTGACAGACATAAACTATCAAGTAATTTTAATCAGACTATAGGGGCTTAGGGACCTAAGAAAGACTGACCCCAAAGACTGGTACCTTTCAGTCCTCCACCCCAAACTGCCCTCCTAGTACATTTACCTAGCATGATTTCTGGAGAGGAACAGGAGAAAAAAGAAACTTAAGACTATGGTTATAAGATTGTACACCCAATTAACCAAAGGATGCAGAGAATCTGTAGAATGGGAATAATTTCTACTTAACTAAGGACAACTACCCTCCCTAAAAAATAAGCGTCTGTGTCGGTATTAGGCCCAAGTATTGCCGATCAACAAAGTATTGCGTTCTTTTCGACGTCCTAGTACTGGGAAGACTTTTGTGATAGTGTGTGGTAGGTCATTCAATGTCTCTCCAAATTCTACTATTAGTTCCATCCACCTTGAATGTCTGTTCACACAGAAGGTTTGGCATAAGCTGCCTAGCACTTGCTTGATACTTTCAGAGGAATTGCTTTGCTGAATGTACCTAGAAATAAAAATATAATGTACTTCTTCCCATGCTAGAAATTCTATGAACTTTTTGGCCATGAACTGTGTTGTGTTGTCGGGCAATAGGTTCTTAGAAGGGACACACAGTTTCCATGCAAAACATTACGTTCTTCCAAAAGTGATATTTTAATAGGGAGAAATAAAACAGCAAGATATCAATACCGTGGGAGGAAAATTATACGTAATTCAGTGATGTCAGTGAATTATTATATTTTCAATCAACAGTACCATAAACCATCTGCTTAAAGTAATTATATTAGTCATAGTGCAGGTACGAGATTTCGATGGTGTGGTTAAAACAAAGTGGAAGAGAACAATGTGCACACCTCACTAAAGCCACATCTTTAAATTCGAAATCACTTTGACTTTCAAGCAGTACAATATAAAAATCCACACTAATTACATTTTCAGATGATAAGGATATGCAAGTGTCATGACCTGCCTTTTGCCAAGGACATTCCAACATTCATTTATACTTTGGTGTAGAAAATTGACTGTAAATCATAGAGTGAAGTTTGATGATGAAATAAGTCATATATCTTCATTTGTGGTTTGGCAGATTGAAGTCTTACAAAATCAGTAATCCTTCTGATACAGAGCTTTTATTGCCAAAAGAAGTAAACATTAAGGGGTTGGCAATATTTTGTTGTGTTCGGTGACAATATCTTCAGCATAACAGCATATAGGGTCCTTTCCTGTGTTACTTATTAGCAAAGGGCTAAAGTTAGAAGACATTTCCTGTTTTCTTTATTCATTTTTCTTCTTTTGGTTGCTTCTGTGTGGATGGGCAGGTTGTTTAAAATTCCTTTGAAATATTTGGCTCAAAAGTGCCTTGTGACTCTTGAAAATAGATGTACAACTTGTTTGCTATTTTGCCTGCCATTGATAAAGCCACACAAATTGGGTAGCTGTGGAGTAGAGCTATGGACAGACTGCAACACATTATACCCGGATCAGAATAAAAAAGTGATTGACTTCTAGGAACAGGTAACAGCTGCTGCAGCCAGTTGCTGATGATGCTCGCGGCTGGTAAAGTAAACAGTTGTGGTCTGTTTTGTTGTTTGCTTTGTTTCTCTTTGTGGTGAATTTGTTTTGCCCTACAGAATGTCTGAAGCACAGTCTCTGATGACCACGATGTTGAACACCCAACAAACCGACATCATCATCATCATCATCATCATCATCATCATCAATGCCTGAAGCTTGTAGTGGAAGTGCGCAAAAAAGTGTGACTGCTAAACAGAAAGTTCAGCAGTCTACTTACGTTTTGCATAGTCAGACACATGAGTTTGTGTTCAGTGCAGGAATATTTTGAGGAGGAGAGACAGTGGTACAACTCTACTGCCTCCAACAAAGGTAGTCAAAAGAACTGCAGACACCTTGAAGATACTGTCATCAAAATTTGTAAGGAGAAATATTGTACAGTAGGGGAAGAGCCTGGTTCACCCAAACTCTGGACACTCGGAAAGAAGAGGACAGAACCATGCATAACAAACATTGACTTCTATGGATATTATGCAAGAGAACAAAATCCTACTACAAAAAAGCTGTGCTTTACTCTTCGTGGGGCAGAGTTATTCAGTGGCAGCAAAATGTCTTTGACAGGTATCAGAGCCCCCAGTTTTTGTTATAAAAAAATTAATGGACAGAAAATTGTGGTGGAGAGAGGAGACAGTATAGTGTGGTGTTGTCAATTTTTAAGATCTAGCATTAAAGTCCCATTTGAAGACATTGTGTGGGTCAACGAAATGCACACAAATGCCTGTCATTCCATAAGAAAAGACTGGACAGATGATAGAGTACAGAGAAGCTCTACTGTTCCAGTGGGAAAGGGCGCATGAATTATTGTCTTGCATGCTGGAACTGCATCTGGTTTTGTACACAAGTCTTCTCATTTACAAATCAAGAACACAAATGACTACCACGAGGGGATAAACACGATAGGCCATCTGTCATTGTAAAGGATAGTTTTCCATACCATTCAGTTATTAAAAATAGAGCTGCAATGATGGCAATGAAGGGAAAAAAAAACCATCATTGTTGAGTGGTTGAAACGCCACAGCATGAAAATTCAGGACACTTTATGTAAGGTGGAGCTCATGAAAATAGTGAAGAAAAATAAGCCGCAGTTCCAACAGTATGTTGTGAATGGGGCATCTAAAGAACGTGGCCACTAAGTTCTTAGGATCCCACCATACCACTGCCACTTTAACACCATCGAAGTGATTTGGGCACAGACAGGGTGTATACGACCCGGGAGATCCGGGAAAAACTCGGGAATTTTTTCATCCAGGAGAAAACCGAGAAAATCCCAGGAATTTTTTAGAATTCTGGGAATTTTTCATAGTTTTCTGATAATTTTTTGTAATTTTGACGTAAGAACCGATACTCTATATTATTGTATCCCGCTACTGCAGAATAATATTAAACAATAAAACATAAATTACAAAGGAAATGTACCATATACAGCAACGACACACAGTGCTCATGCAAGCGTCTGCCAACAGCAAAACGTGTCAAAAGTTTTAGGAATGCTAAGCAGTGCTTCATAACAACAAATTGATTCCGATGAGCGTGAAGTCACAACTGTTTACATTAGATTCATTTTAGCATTTACGAGCGGGCTCATGCGCATGCGCAGTTGAGTCACATTTGAGTAGTAAATTTTCCTGCTTCTGGTTACAGGAATGTGGCTGTTAGCTGTGCAAGCAGTCGCAGCAAGCAACTGGATGCTACCGGGAAAAGGGGGCGTAAAATTCATATTCTTGAGGGGGGGGGGGGGGGGGGGAACTTGTTTCACAAAGCGCCTAGCACCCAGCGCACAATGGTCTATCAATTATTCGTATGATTTTGAAACACATCCCTGTTGGTTTTTGAACACATTTTAAGTTGATTTATGAATGAATCATAAGTTGATTTTTGAATGTGTGCATAGTGTATGTAATGTCTCTGTCAGGAGAATACTCATCGCATCTAGAAATAAAGTTTCCACAGACAGAAGGGGGACGGGGCTATACAAGCTGAGCGGAGTAAAGCCGAACAGATGAATGCCAATCACTGTCTGATTATGGGGTTGATTGGGTTTGCGAATGATGAGCGTTGTTATAATTCCTAGCGAAATCCATAGATTCAGACTTCCAGAATGGAAATAAACGACTAACAGGAATAACAGGAAAGAAAGATTACGTATTATCTTCTTGGTGTACCCAAGAAAATGAAATTTTGACAAAATTTTTGACCAGATCGCTACACTAGTAAGGACCAGTTGTACAGTCTCCGGCTAGCAGCCACTTAAGTTCTGTTCTGGAAGTAACGTGGAAAATGTTTTGTACAAACACATAATATCGCCTAACCGGAAAATAATCGCGGGATAGCTAAATCTGTGGTTCCGGCAGGGTTAGTGAAGTTAATCGACGAACAAATTTTGACAATGGCAGGAAGAGTTACAGAATTGGTGGTGATTGTTTATTGTTTGTTAGAACGAGGGAGGAGAAGAAACGGGGACATCACACAAATTATTGGAGAATAAGACGATTCAAAATTTATACAAAAATTTTGTACTACTACTTTTTGATCTCATGCTTGAGAAACTGGTGCATATGAATGAAATGTGAAACTATTTCCTAACATACAGCTTTTTGCTTCTAGTAGTCCTAACAGGCATTTGATATTGGTACTTCGTGAATTATATTCTGTCGTGTTATAAAAATAACCATTTGTGCCAAAATAGTCTCTTTTATTTGGTGTGTGTTACAAAATTGCTGCAATATTAGAAAGGCCTATTTTGTTTTATCTAGCAGATAGTGACAAAATAGACGTAATCCGTTCGAGAAAGCACATCAGTCTTGGGTATTATTTGTATTTACAGGGATGTGTTTCAAAATCATACGAATAATCAGTAGACCATTGTGCGCCGGTTGCTAGGCGCTTTGTGAAACAAATCTTTTTCCCACCTCAAGAATATGAATTTTACGCCCCCTTTTCCCGGTAGCATCCAGTTGCTTGCTGCGACTGCTTGCACAGCTAACAGCCACATTCCTGTAACCAGAAGCGGGAAAATTTACTACTCAAATGTGACTCAACTGCGCATGCGCATGAGCCCGCTCGTAAATGCTAAAATGAATCTAATGTAAACAGTTGTGACTTCACGCTCATCGGAATCAATTTGTTGTTATGAAGCACTGCTTAGCATTCCTAAAACCTTTGACACATTTTGCTGTTGGCAGACGCTTGCATGAGCACTGTGTGTCGTTGCTGTATATGGTGCATTTCCTTTGTAATTTATGTTTTATTGTTTAATATTATTTTGCAGTAGTGGGATACAATAATATAGAGTATCGGTTCTTACGTCAAAATTACAAAAAATCATCAGAAAACTATGAAAAATTCCCAGAATTCTAAATAATTCCTGGGATTTTCCCGATTTTCTCCTGGATGAAAAAATTCCCGGGTTTTTCCCGGATCTCCCGGGTCGTATACACCCTGTCTGTGCCCAAATCACTTCGATGGTGTTAAAGTGGCAGTGGTATGGTGGGATCCTAAGAAATTAGTGGCCATGTTCTTTAGATGCCTCGTTCACAACATACTGTTGGAACTGCGGCTTATTTTTCTTCACTATTTTCATGAACTCCACCTTACACAAATTGTCCTGAATTTTCATGCTGTGGCACTGCACTTTGGCACACTTAAGACCAAATAACATGTCTTACATTTCCTCGAACACGTTTTATGTTTCAGACTTTTCAGAAACATGTGCGTTACAAGACGATCATATTTTTGAAAATTATTTATTTATTTATTTACTTTTTTTTAATTTTCTTCTTTTTTTTGTAAGTATTGATTGTTATTGTTTATTGTTGTTTAGTATTGATTGTTATGAATTTTTTAGTATTGATTTTGCTGTTTCCCCTTTGTTTACTCTGACGTCAAATGAAAACAAGACGGATATCTGTGGCCTGGAGCTATCAAGTGAATTAAAATACATTCACATAATTACAGAAGCCTAAAATATGTTATTAGTTTCAGATTTGATTTTATTTCCACTTTTCTGACAGCCAAGCATTGGTCGCCTTGCAGAACAATTAAGTTATTTTTGTCTGTTTGCTAAAGAAATTTGACTTTTATTAACCTTTTCCACAGAGGCAGTCAATGTATTTGAGATGAAATGTTTAATTCCACAGTACCTAGTTTCAACTGTTCGCTGCATTTGAAGTGCACGTTTTCAGTTTCTAGCACGTATGGCCGTCTGCTTCACGTCTGCTGTGCAGCGAGCTACGTTAATTTAAGTATTAACTGTATTTTTCTTACTTGTCACTTCTTCTTCCATGTGTTTTTGCTTTTAGGAAGCTTTAACTGTCGAGTACTAGTAATAGTGTTTCATAGATTTCGTGTTTGTTTTGAATACAGTCAGAGAGAGTCCCTTTCGTCAACCATAGTGCCAGTAGTGCTAGTGTTTGTCTTCAATACAGTCTAGAGACAGGTAGTGCTATTTTCATTGTTTTCTACAAGAAGAGTCTAGCAGCCACAGTTTAGTCAACTATTAGCCGCCTTTAGTGAATTAGCAGTCTAGTTAAAAGTTGATTAACTCTCTACAGTAAATTGATGTCTTAGGATGGATAGGATGTGAGACTGCTGTGTACGGATGCAGGAGGAGCTGGCCACTGTTTGCGAGCAGCTGAACGTGTTGATGGCCGCGGTCAGCCGTCTTCAGGCTGCTGCCTCGGACTGTAGCGGCAGTGGGGAGTCTGGTGCGTCACATGGTATACCCCAGGTGTTACATGCTTCACCCACTGTCCCTGCTGTCAAGACATCTTCGCGGGTACCGGGCGCAGTTGGGCCACCCTCTCCCCAAGGGGAGTGGCAGGTTCAGCGGCATTCGTTGCGCACGAGGCGGAGGGTCAATGTGGAGGCTGGCCGTGTGGCATCACCCGCTCTGCCTGTGAGTGGACATGTGGCCGCTCCTTCAGCAAGGTCTGAACAGGCACATGGGGGGAGGGGTTTATTAGTTATTGGGAGCTCCAACGTTAGGTGGGTGATGGAGCCCCTTAGGGAAATAGCTGAAAGGTCGGGGAAGAAGGCCAGTGTTCACTCTGTCTGCTTGCCGGGGGGTTTCATCCGAGATGTGGAGGAGGTCCTGCCGGCGGCGATAGAGAGCACTGGGTGCACCCGACTGCAAATTGTTGCTCATGACGGCACCAATGACTCCTGCCATCTGGGTTCAGAGGTTATCCTCAGTTCGTACAGACGGTTGGCGGAATTGGTGAAGGCGGAAAGCCTCGCTCGCGGGGTGGAATCAGAGCTAACTATTTGTAGTATCGTTTCCAGAAGCGATCGCGGTCCTCTGGTTTGGAGCCGAGTAGAAGGCTTAAACCAGAGGCTCAGACGATTCTGTGGAGATCTGGGGTGCAAATTTCTCGACCTCCGCTATCGGGTGGAGAAATGTAGGGTCCCCCTGAATAGGTCAGGCGTGCACTACACGCCGGAAGCGGCTACAAGGGTAGCGGAGTACGTGTGTAGTGCACACGTGGGTTTTTTAGGTTAGAGAATTCCCTCCCTAGGCCCGACAAGACGCCTCCTGAGACGCGGCATGGTAGGAGTAGGCGAAATGCAGCAGGGACTAACAATATTAATGTGCTAATAGTAAACTGCAGGAGTGTCTATAGAAAGGTCCCAGAACTGCTCTCATTAATAAATGGTCACAATGCCCATATAGTACCAGGGACAGAAAGTTGGCTGAAACCAGACGTAAACAGTAATGAAATCATAAACTCAGATTGGAATTATACCGCAGAGACAGGCTGGACAGTGAAGGGGGAGGCGTGTTTATAGTGATAAGAAGTGTAATAGTATCGAAGGAAATTGACGTAGATCCGAAATGTGAAATAATTTGGGTGAAGGTCACGGTTAAAGCAGGCTCAGACATGGTAATTGGATGTCTCTATAGGCCCCCTGGCTCAGCAGCTGTTGTGGCTGAGCACCTGAAGGATAATCTGGAAAATATTTCGAGTAGATTTCCCCACCATGTTATAGTTCTGGGTGGAGATTTTAATTTGCCGGATATAGACTGGGAGACTCAAACGTTCATAACGGGTGGCAGGGACAAAGCATCCAGTGAAATTTTTTTAAGTGCTTTATCTGAAAACTATCTTGAGCAGTTAAACAGAGAACCGACTCGTGGCGATAACATATTAGACCTTCTGGTGACAAACAGACCCGAACTATTTGAAACAGTTGACGCAGAACAGGGAATCAGTGATCATAAAGCGGTTACTTCATCGATGATTTCAGCCGTAAATAGAAATATTAAAAAAGGTAGGAAGATTTTTCTGTTTAGCAAAAGTGACAAAAAGCAGATTTCAGAGTACCTGACGGCTCAACACGAAAGTTTTGTCTCAAGTACAGATAGTGTTGAGGATCAGTGGACAAAGTTCAGAACCATCGTACAATATGTGTTAGATGAGTATGTGCCAAGCAAGATCGTAAGAGATGGAAAAGAGCCACTGTGGTACAACAACCGAGTTAGGAAACTGCTGCGGAAGCAAAGGGAACTTCACAGCAAACATAAACATAGCCAAAGCCTTGCAGACAAACAAAAATTACGCGATGAAAAATGTAGTGTGAGGAGGGCTATGCGAGAGGTGTTCAATGAATTCGAAAGTAAAGTTCTATGTACTGACTTGGCAGAAAATCCTAAGAAATTTTGGTCTTATGTCAAAGCGGTAGGTGGTTCAAAACAAAATGTCTAGACACTCTGTGACCAAAATGGTACTGAAACGGAGGATGACAGACTAAAGGCCGAAATACTAAATGTTTTTTTCCAAAGCTGTTTCACAGAGGAAGACTGCACTGTAGTTCCTTCTCTAGATTGTCGCACAGATGACAAAATGGTAGATATTGAAATAGACAACAGACGGATAGAGAAACAATTAAAATCGCTGGAAAGAGGAAAGGCTGCTGGACCTGATAGGATACCAGTTCGATTTTACACAGAGTACGCGAAGGAACTTTGCCCCTTCTTGCAGTGGTGTACCGTAGGTCTCTAGAAGAGCGTAGCATTCCAAAGGATTGGAAAAGGGCACAGGTCATCCCCGTTTTCAAGAAGGGACGTCAAACAGATGTGCAGAACTATAGACCTATATCTCTAACGTTGATCAGTTGTAGAGTTTTGGAACACTTATTATGTTCGAGTATAATGACTTTTCTGGAGACTAGAAATTTCCTCTGTAGGAATCAGTATGGGTTTCGAAAAAGACTATCGTTTGAAACCCAGCTCGCGCTATTTGCCCACGAGACTCAGAGGGTCATAGACACGGGTTCACAGGCAGATGCCGTGTCTCTTGACTTCCGCAAGGCGTTCGATACAGTTCCCCACAGTCGTTTAATGAACAAAGTAAGAGCATATGGACTATCAGACCACTTGTATGATTGGATTGAAGAGTTCCTAGATAACAGAACGCAGCATGTCATTCTCAATGGAGAGACGTCTTCCGAAGTAAGAGTGATTTCAGGTGTGCCGAGGGGAGTGTCGTAGGACCGTTGCTATTCACAATATACATAAATGACCTTGTGGATGACATCGGAAGTTTACTGAGGCTTTTTGCGGATGATGCTGTGGTATATCGAGAGGTTGTAACAATGGAAAATTGTACTGAAATGCAGGAGGATCTGCAGCGAATTGAAGCATGGTGCAGGGAATGGCAATTGAATCTCAATGTAGACAAGTGTAATGTGCTGCGAATACATAGAAAGACAGATCCCTTATCATTTAGCTACAAAATAGCAGATCAGCAACTGGAAGCAGTTAATTCCATAAATTATCTGGGAGTACGCATTAGGAGTGATTTAAAATGGAATGATCATATAAAGTTGATCGTTGGTAAAGCAGGTGCCAGACTGAGATTCGTTGGAAGAATCCTAAGGGAATGCAATCCGAAAACAAAGGAAGTAGGTTACAGTACGCTTGTTCGCCCACTGCTTGAATACTGCTCAGCAGTGTTGGATCTGTACCAGATAGGGTTGATAGAAGAGATAGAGAAGATCCAACGGAGAGCAGCGCGATTTGTTACAGGATCATTTAGTAATCACGGAAGTGTTACGGAGATGATAGATAAACTCCAGTGGAAGACTCTACAGGAGAGACGCTCAGTAGCTCGGTACGGGCTTTTGTTGAAGTTTCGAGAACATACCTTCACCGAAGAGTCAAGCAGTATATTGCTCCCTGCTATGTATATCTCGCGAAGAGACCATGAGGATAAAATCAGAGAGATTAGAGCCAACACAGAAGCATACCGACAATCCTTCTTTCCACGAACAATACGAGACTGGAATAGAAGGGAGAACTGATAGAGGTACTCAAGGTACCCTCCGCCACACACCGTCAGGTGGCTTGCAGAGTATAGATGTAGATGTAGATGTCTTAACAAAGAACCAAACATGATATGATACAGTACTTGTGCTCCAATTAAATTTACATCCAGAAAACCACATTGAAAAGTTTAGTATCTGATCGAGGTCTACTTCATTGGGAATCTGGACATACGAATGTGCATTTTAAATATGCATTTTAAATGTGCACATTTTAGTATGGTTCATGAAATTCCGATTCCCTTGGAGTATCCACTGATGTCTTGTTACTTTTATGATATAATGTATGATCTTTCAATGTCTTACACGTACGTACATATGGGCTTCCTATGTCATGGTAGCTGCGCCAGCGTGGTGTCGCCTGTTATCTGCGCTCTCTGGCAACTTCTGAAACCAACCTATTTCTAACAGGTAGTGGGAAAATATTGCAAATGGTGGTTTGAAAAGCTTACTTTCAAAGTAAATATCCTTTTAGGTAAGTTGAACTATGTGCGAGACTGTACCATGAATTTCTTAAATCACAGAGTGTTTGACTCTCATTTAAAAATCAACGCTTTGATAACGAACCATTTTGAAGAATTTCGAACCCTGAAGATCTGACAATTGTGTCATTATTAAAAATTTTACTGGCATATTTGTGTGATATATCTTAAAATGTAACATGCGCAAAAAGATCAACATTATGTGCGAAAGCTTAGCTTCTGTTGCAGCTTATTAACGTTAGAGACCAACATTATATGTGAAAGGTTTTCTTTCCTTGTGGCAACACTTTGTATATTAATTTAAGCTGTTAACTTTCCCTGTTTGTGTGTTCGTGCTACTTAACAGAGATGTTGCTGTTGGCTGACTACATCACGTGTCCTATGCTCTGAATATCTGCTGGCCAGATCACGTGACATGAGCTATGACTGGCTTACAAAAACACACCACAGTCTAGATTTCAATGATTCGGAAAGTAACATGCAGTGTCTGGTGGAATTCCAATGTATACTTTCGTAATACAAAAATTTGCAGCGTACATGTTGGTGCAGAACAAAGATATTTCCAAAACGTGTCTTTTTCCCTGAGTTTCATTTTCTAAAGTGGCGGGAAATTCTACACTCGTGTATGAAACCATAACCATTCAAAGAATTGATAAATTTTGCAGTTCTGAGGGAAAATCACTTAACACGGAAAAAGTGTGTTTTCACCCGGGAGAAAGTGTATTTTTAACCGGGAATTTTTTTTTGCCTTGTCCGCGTATACACCCTGACAGATTAAAAATTATGTTGCAACAAATAACAAAAGCTTCATTTTGGTAGAAATTCAAAGGCTGTTATAGGAAGCAGGGGCACCAATGATTCCATATAAGTAGAGAAATGCTGTGCGCCACACAGAAACGGTTGTTAAAGAAACTTGGAAAGTGAAGTGTGTGGAGAGTCATATTGAAAATATAATTATATCCTTGGGCTATTCAAGTGACTCATCCACAGACCAGAGCTCAGATAATGACAGTGTCAAGGGAGAAAGAGATTCTTAAATAAGTGTCATTTGCCCTTTGCCTTAATTTGTCTTTATTTTTGTGCTTGCATTTTGTGTTTTTGACTGTCAGGCATGTACTGCAGCTGCACAACAAATCTCACATCATTATGAAGGAATACTCATGTGCACGAGTGTGTAACTACATGCATACTACAGTGATTGGTTAAGTTGTCAAGCGGTTTATGTCCGCGGTGGTCTAGTGGTTCTGGCGCTGCAGTCCGGAACCGCGGGACTGCTGCGGTCGCAGGTTCGAATCCTGCCTCGGGCATGGGTGTGTGTGATGTCCTTAGGTTAGTTAGGTTTAAGTAGTTCTAAAGTTCTAGGGGACTTATGACCTAAGATGTTGAGTCCCATAGTGCTCAGAGCCATTTGAGCCGGTTTATGTTATTTTAATGTCGTTAGTTATTGTATTTATATTAACAGTTCAGATCCATTTTAATACTAGTTACGAATCGAATAAGACAAATGAATGTGATTCATTTTGATTATTGTAAAAACAGTGCAGTTCCTGTTGCTTTTGTTGAGGTATACGAATAGTAGGAACAATCATTTTACACATGGCAATGTATTTGTTAAGCCACAAGGATATAATGAACCTGTAAAGTGAACTCAACACCGCACATTAAAAGGCGGTGTGAGGAGATAGTCCAGTAAGGATCTACACAGCTGTTGCTACTACAGCCAAAATAAGCGCGCATGCACTGGCAAACCGACAACATTGCCTCCTTCCACACTCAGCTGTGCTTCGCTCTCAGTAACTTTGTTATTCTGACCTGGGTATAGCTGTAGTTTCCTCTCCTCTGACAGACAGTGTTAATAATGAAGATATTTCACACTGGAATCAGCTCTGGTCACTGTTTCAAACATTTCCTTTCTCCACACCCTGTTTTGTCATAAACATGTTCACTTCATCCACAATCTGTTACTCCTTCTGACGTATACTACTACCATCTTCTATGTCCTTATGTGTGACAAGTATGATAATATGTCTGTATGAAATGACTTATTCAACCTTAAGTTTATTGATAAAAGAAATCGAAGCTTTGAAATTGCCCAAGCCAACTACTGTAGACACTTGTAGTGCTCACATTTGCAGATGGCAATAGTGAACTGTAGATCAGTATAATGTGTAATTGCAGCAGTCTGTCTCTTTTGAAATGAGATCCTGCTTGCCTTTTGTTAGATACATAATTTAGAATTAATCTGTAATCTGATTTACTTTTGACGCTCTTATAGTGCCTCATTAGTTTACTATAGGAATTGAAGCCATGATTGTAATAGTCTTCATAAATATTCCCTAGTACGCTCTCATAGACATCTTCTAATACACTGGCCTCGACTGATTGGGTGGTGATAGCCCATACTCACCTTGACTGAACTATTCCTGTTGGTATGGAGATGAGTCATGTACTACCTGAACAGCTACCTTCGGTTCAGGTTCTTCCTGTCCTTCAAAATCAGTATATCTATCCAGCATAATGTCATTTATTTCTGTGTCATCCCTATTATATTTTTGATTTACTGTGTTATATATCCGTGAAAACTCTGTAGACGACCCTAATTTCAGTGCCATATCCAGCATCTCGCAACTTTGTCCCTAATATTTTTACCACATTTATACTATTAATTCTCTTCATGATATCGCTGTATACAATTTATACAGTAACCCCCATGCAAACACTCAAACGCATTTGTACTGCAGCTATGCTCTTCACACAACTTGAGCACTTGTTAGTGCAGATACAACATACCACTGTCTTGTGGTGCTAGCAGACAAGGGCGAAGTTTTGCATGGAAATGACACAGACCACTGTTGTTTTTATGATCGAACTTTAATCTAAGCATGGTTTCATGCAGCTCAGAGTATCCAAGATCAAAGGTTTCCCTTGTTAGCTTTACCAACATTTTTAAAGCAATGATCTGTTATTTTAGTTAACATACTATTGGTTGTTGCTCTTTTGAGTGGATATAGTTTAACCAACTTGGACCGGCTTTCTAACACATCAAAGAAATGTCATATTCCTTCCAGCCTCGAGGTAATGGACTGTAAACATTCATTGCCAATAACTTCCATAGCCAGCCCAAAAAAATTCGCTACAGTATCAAGTGTACTCCAGCGGTATGCACTTTAAGTTTTGACAAGTCTTGCAAGATTTTAATATTATCTTTACTTGCTGACTCATATTTCTAAAATAATAGTACTTATTCATATGCATCATAAGTTTCTTAGGATCAAAGTGTACATAACCTATCAGTACGTACTAAGTTAGTAATTTTATGCTTTCTTGTGGTATGCATAGTAACCATTTTGCAGCATTATTCTTCCTATGGAATAAGATTCTCTTGTGCAGTTTCCACTAGTTACTGGTATTTACATTGTCTTGTTGTAAGTTATCAATTTGAGTTTTTACATGTACATATTGTCTTTGTTCTTTTTCTAAACTGTAACAGAAAGCTCTCTCTTTTTCATATGTATTAACCTTTAAAAAATAAATTGCAAAGTTTCTTTCTTTTACATCTTGATTTGCGTAAGTCCTGCAGGTAGTCTAGATAGTGCATCTGGTACTACGTTATATTGTCCTCTTGTGTATGTAATAGAAAATCTAAATTCCTGTAGAAAAAGAGCGCATCTTGTAAGTCTACTGTGTTATAATTCTCTTATGTAGAAATGTTAATGCAGTATGATTAGTGTGTATTACTGTTTCATTTCCTGCTAAAAGCTATTTAAATTTCTTGAACACTCATACTAAAGAGATAAGTTTCTTTTTCTGTTATATTAAAATTCCATTCATGATGCATAAGCATCCTACCAGCAAAAGCTACTGGTAAGTCTTTTATTGTATTGTGTGTATTATATTCCTGAAATATGTAACATCCCAAACACATATGTATCAACAAAAAATCACAATACTTCACTTTAAAAGAAAAAAGAAATTGTTGTTATTGCATTCACGGGTTGCTTTGTCTTTGGTTGTAACACACTGCTTCGTTGTCATCTGCTGCTGCTGCTGCTGCTGCTGCTGCTAGTGAAGTCTTGTGGTGATGTGGCAAACTGTAACCCCACAGGAGACTGCCAACCTGCGTTGCTCTGGCTGGTTCTGCTGCTTCAAAGCATTGTTGATATGAATGATTTACTTGTACCTGTCTTTGCAAACATAACACTAGTTTTTCTTGGTTATGATTGGATAATCTTTGTCTTCAGTTAAACCACTTTGTATGTTTGTGAATGGTCTTTGTTGTGCTCATCTCTCTAATTTTGATTAATAAGCACTTATTGAATAATTTTATTTTGTGATAATTTCGCTATTTGTTTGCTTAGTGACATTATGTTGACTGTGTTGCTGAAGCAAGAGTTATTTTACATTAAACTTTGAAATTATATCTAAGAACAAAGATGATGTGACTTACCAAACGAAAGTGCTGGCAGGTCGATAGACACACAAACAAACACATACATACACACAAAATTCAAGCTTTCGCAACCAACGGTTGCTTCGTCAGGAAAGAGGGAAGGAAAGGGGAAGATGAAAGGATGTGGGTTTTAAGGGAGAGGGTAAGGAGTCATTCCAATCCCGGGAGCGGAAAGACTTACCTTAGGGGGAAAAAAGGACAGGTATACACTTGCACACACAGGGATATGTGTGTGTGTGCGCGAGTGTATACCTGTCCTTTTTTTCCCCCTAAGTGTGTGTGTGCGAGTGTATACCTGTTCTTTTTTCCCCCTAAGGTAAGTCTTTCCGCTCCCGGGATTGGAATGACTCCTTACCCTCTCCCTTAAAACCCACGTCCTTTCATCTTCCCCTCTCCTTCCCTCTTTCCTGACGAAGCAACCGTTGGTTGCGAAAGCTTGAATTTTGTGTGTATGTTTGTGTTTGTTTGTGTGTCTATCGACCTGCCAGCACTTTCGTTTGGTAAGTCACATCATCCTTGTTTTTAGATATATTTTTCCCACTTGGAATGTTTCCCTCTATTGTATTCATATCATAAACTTTGAAATTAATTATATAAGCCCAATAATATATGTAACTCATCTTTGAATGTGGTTTGTATTGCCTTTCTTAATTGAAGTGGTCTATTTTCATACCAGTCTTCTTCTTGTGGCAAATATTTCCAGAGTTTGTGAAGTATTCTTGATTTTGAGCCTCAGTTTAATCTTTTCTTCCAGGTTCATTTCACTCCAGGGTCACCACGTGTGGGAATTCAGTTGATGTGTGTATTACCATCTACCCTGTACTATTTGTCAGAATCCCAACTAGGTGAAACCTTCTTAAATCTTGATTAGATGCCAATCCGTCTCCAGGCAACTTAGAGCCACAATTCAACTTTATTACATGTTGACTAAATATCAGTTAAGAGATAAGCATATGTCTTTGCCTGACATCATATTCATGTTATTATGTTCGTTAAAGAAAATGCTATTACCGAAAGATTTAACATGTTGACATTATTGTTATCATCGCTGTGTGATGCCCTTGAGGAATACCTCAAGCAAATAAAAAGAACTACCATGACAGAATGTGCTCCATAAGAAACCTTCATACATAATAAAGACAATGTTATGAAGTAATAAAGACAATGTTATGAAAAGGAAAGATTGCTACTCACCATGAAACAGATATGTTGAGTCACAGATAGGCACAAGAAAAAGACTACTAAATAGCTAAGCTTTAGACCAGAAGGCTTTCTTCTGAAATAGACATCACATACGTCCATTTACACAAATGCAGCTTACACACACATGACCATTGTCTCTGCCTTTCGGGACAAACTGGCCAGAGGAGGTCCTGTTAGATTTCTAAAATGGGATCATGGTCATGAAGTTCGCATGCAGAAGTGTCGGAAAGTTCTCAGATACCTTCAGCCATGTACTAAGATTAATGACAATTGTGGTGGCGCCCTTTGTCTGTTCGAAGGATGATAGGGTTTTGATTGGTTGTCAGTTTACTGATAGCTGTGTGTTCCATTACGTGTGATGTTGGACTAATGATGGAGTGATTTAGGAAAGGAAGGAGAGGACAGGTTGTATGTGAGCAATTCCTGAAAGGTAACCAGGGGATAACTCTTTGGAAGGAGAGGAGGATCTAAATTGTAGGGAGGTTCAAACTGATTCTGTATGGGGTTTCTGTTGGTGGTTGTCAGTGGGGTGTGAGGTGAAGAAATATTTTGACTATGGAGAATGAGTATAGGAAAGGTAATTTGAGTTCAGTGTGGTTGCTTCAGAAAGTACTGAGACTGGCAGAAAGGGTGACAACAGTTTTATGCGATGAGTATTCAGGGGCAGGATGTTTCATGGAGTGTGGAGGGAAGATTTCAGGGATATGGAAGGCGCAGTAATTCTGTGAGACGTGGTCAGGGAGTTGATGGGTTGATTGGGGGAGGGGTGTGGTTGTGTTTGTTTGAAATGGTAGGTACTATCTTGGCCTGTGGTAATCACATGTGGGCATAAGATAGGAGTAGCTGGGACAGCTGTCTCACATAGTGCTGACAGTGCTGCTCCAACTGTTAAAGGTCAAGTGTTGCTACTGCAGTGATAACATTAAGGGAGTTGTGCTCACAGAGTAAAAGAATTTTGCAAAAGCAGTAGAGGCTCTTCCCCCATGAACTATGGACCTTGCCGTTGGTGGGGAGGCTTGCGTGCCTCAGCGATACAGATGGCCGTACCATAGGTGCAACCACAACGGAGGGGTATCTGTTGAGAGGCCAGACAAACATGTGGTTCCTGAAGAGGGGCAGCAGCCTTTTCAGTAGTTGCAGGGCCAACAGTCTGGATGATTGACTGATCTGGCCTTGTAACATTAACCAAACCGGCCTTGGTGTGCTGGTACTGCGAACGGCTGAAAGCTAGGGGAAACTACAGCCGTAATTTTTCCCGAGGACATGCAGCTTTACTGTATGATTAAATGATGATGGCGTCCTCTTGGGTAAAATATTCCGGAGGTAAAATAGTCCCCCATTCGGATCTCCGGGCGGGGACTACTCAAGAGGACGTCGTTATCAGGAGAAAAAAAACTGGCATTCTACGGATCGGAGCATGGAATGTCAGATCCCTTAATCGGGCAGGTAGGATAGAAAATTTAAAAAGGCAAATGGATAGGTTAAAGTTAAATGTAGTGGGGATTAGTGAAGTTCGGTGGCAGGAGGAAAAAGACTTTTGGTCAGGTGATTACAGGGTTATAAATACAAAATCAAATAGGGGTAATGCAGGAGAAGGTTTAATAATGAATAAAAAAATAGGAGTGCGGGTTAGCTACTACAAACAGCATAGTGAACGCATTATTGTGGCCAAGATAGACACAAAGCCCATGCCTACTACAGTAGTACAAGTTTATATGCCAACTAGCTCTGCGGATGATGAAGAAATTGATGAAATGTATGACGAGATAAAAGAAATTATTCAGGTAGTGAAGGGAGACGAAAATTTAATAGTCATGGGTGACTGGAATTCGTCAGTAGGAAAAGGGAGAGAAGGAAACATAGTAGGTGAATATGGATTGGGGGGAAGAAATGAAAGAGGAAGCCGCCTTGTAGAATTTTGCACAGAGCATAACTTAATCATAGCTAACACTTGGTTCAAGAATCATAAAAGAAGGTTGTATACCTGGAAGAATCCTGGAGATACTAAAAGGTATCAGATAGATTACATAATGGTAAGACAGAGATTTAGGAACCAGGTTTTAAATTGTAAGACATTTCCAGCGGCAGATGTGGATTCTGACCACAATCTGTTTGTTATGAACTGCAGATTGAAACTGAAGAAACTGCAAAAAGGTGGGAATTTAAGGAGATGGGACCTGGCTAAACTGAAAGAACCAGAGGTTGTAGAGAGTTTCAGGGAGAGCATAAGGGAACAATTGACAGGAATGGGGGAAAGAAATACAGTAGAAGAAGAATGGGTAGCTCTGAGGGATGAAGTAGTGAAGGCAGCAGAGGATCAAGTAGGTAAAAAGACGAGGGCTAATAGAAATCCTTGGGTAACAGAAGAAATATAGAATTTAATTGATGAAAGGAGAAAATATAAAAATGCAGTAAATGAAGCAGGCAAAAGGGAATACAAACGTCTCAAAAATGAGATCGACAGGAAGTGCAAAATGGCTAAGCAGGGATGGCTAGAGGACAAATGTAAGGATGTAGAGGGTTGTCTCACTAGGGGTAAGATAGATACTGCCTACAGGAAAATTAAAGATACCTTTGGAGAGAAGAGAACCACTTGTATGATTATCAAGAGCTCAGATGGCAACCCAGTTCTAAGCAAAGAAGGGAAGGCAGAACGGTGGAAGGAGTATATAGAGGGTTTATACAAGGGCGATGTACTTGAGGACAATATTATGGAAATGGAAGAGGATGTAGATGAAGACGAAATGGGAGATAAGATACTGCGTGAAGAGTTTGACAGTGCACTGAAAGACCTGAGTCGAAACAAGGCCCCGGGAGTAGACAACATTCCATTAGAACTACTGATGGCCTTGGGAGAGCCAGTCATGACAAAACTCTACCATCTGGTGAGCAAGATGTATGAGACAGGCGAAATACCCACAGACTTCAAGAAGAATATAATAATTCCAATCCCAAAGAAAGCAGGTGTTGACAGATGTGAAAATTACCGAACTATCAGTTTAATAAGTCACAGCTGCAAAATACTAACGCGAATTCTTTACAGACGAACGGAAAAACTGGTAGAAGCGGATCTCGGGGAAGATCAGTTTGGATTCCGTAGAAATGTTGGAACACGTGAGGCAATACTGACCTTACGACTTATCTTAGAAGAAAGATTAAGGAAAGGCAAACCTACGTTTCTAGCATTTGTAGACTTAGAGAAAGCTTTTGACAACGTTAACTGGAATACTCTCTTTCAAATTCTGAAGGTGGCAGGGGTAAAATACAAGGAGCGAAAGGCTATTTACAATTTGTACAGAAACCAGATGGCAGTAATAAGAGTTGAGGGGCATGAAAGGGAAGCAGTGGTTGGGAAAGGAGTGAGACAGGGTTGTAGCCTCTCCCCGATGTTATTCCATCTGTATATTGAGCAAGCAGTTAAGGAAACGAAAGAAAAATTTGGAGTAGGTATTAAAATTCATGGAGAAGAAGTAAAAACTTTGAGGTTCGCCGATGACATTGTAATTCTGTCAGAGACAGCAAAGGACTTGGAAGAGCAGTTGAACGGAATGGACAGTGTCTTGAAAGGAGGATATAAAATGAACATCAACAAAAGCTAAACGAGGATAATGGAATGTAGTCAAATTAAATCGGGTGATGCTGAGGGAATTAGATTAGGAAATGAGACTCTTAAAGTAGTAAAGGAGTTTTGCTATTTAGGGAGTAAAATAACTGATGATGGTCGAAGTAGAGAGGATATAAAATGTAGACTGGCAATGGCAAGGAAAGCGTTTCTGAAGAAGAGAAATTTGTTAACATCGAGTATAGATTTAAGTGTCAGGAAGTCGTTTCTGAAAGTATTTGTATGGAGTGTAGCCATGTATGGAAGTGAAACATGGACGATAACCAGTTTGGACAAGAAGAGAATAGAAGCTTTCGAAATGTGGTGCTACAGAAGAATGCTGAAGATAAGGTGGGTAGATCACGTAACTAATGAGGAGGTATTGAATAGGATTGGAGAGAAGAGAAGTTTGTGGCACAGCTTGACTAGAAGAAGGGACCGGTTGGTAGGACATGTTCTGAGGCATCAAGGGATCACAAATTTAGCATTGGAGGGCAGCGTGGAGGGTCAAAATCGTAGAGGGAGACCAAGAGATGAATACACTAAGCAGATTCAGAAGGATGTGGGTTGCAGTAAGTACTGGGAGATGAAGAAGCTTGCACAGGATAGGGTAGCATGGAGAGCTGCATCAAACCAGTCTCAGGACTGAAGGCCACAACAACAACAACAACAACAGTAGAGGCTGTCAAGTTTGATTTGGGCTTGTATTGTATGAAATCTTGCAAAACTGGAATCCACATCATTTTGTGAAATCTTGCCTGGCGTGATATCCTGTGTACTGAACTTTCCATGAAAATTGGCATCATGGTCTGTCACCCACCCTATTGCAAGAACCTTCATCGTGCCCAACTTTATCAAGTTCCTCAGCCTCACCATAATGGTCCTTCATAATCATACAATCCAAGCTCAAACCACAGCTCTCAGCCGCTGCTCCTTTGTAACTGTCTTGCAAGGCATGTAATGTGCTGTGTTCATTGAAATTTATTTTTGATTCAAGTTTTCCTTCAACAGGTGTAGAGAATCAAGTGTGCCACTTTCATCCAGTGATATCACCCTCATTTTCGGAAAAATTATGGTCACAGATATGCGGAGGGCAACACCATACATTGGCTCGTGATAATGAAGGTAAGAAAACTTCTTATCAATTTCAAAGTGTTCATTACAGAACAACTGCAGTGTTAGTTTCAGTGGGACATAACAGACAGGAGAAGTTTGCTACACCTTCTTTTTCAATTATCTGATGCATTCACGCTATTCTGTGACAAATGTTTTGCCACATTTTAACCATAATTTTGTTGTTATAATCCCAATATTCAGGTGGTTTTCCATCAACATATATTTAAATGTCATATGTAGAGCATTGTTAGTCTTCTGCAGATTCAGTGTATGGTAAATAACTTGCATATGCAAGCTTCAACTGTATTTATCTTTATTATTCATTCTTTTGGCATCACAGTTTCTTCTTTACTTTTTTTGTGGATACAATTTTTATAATTGTTGCCACAGTTGTGCTTACTCGTAAGCCAGAGTAGCATGTATGTCTGTATCTTTCTGTATATGATTGTATTTAGACAAACAACCACAGTGGCATCTATGGCAAATGTGAATCTAATCACACTTCAGATAGTATAATGTACGTGTAACTGGAATGCACCTGATAATGGCACCATGCTGCCAAAACACATTGTGCTACTTAAATATTAGTAAAAAATGTTCTGAAACAGCATAAATTATTCCGTTAAATTCAAAATACAGTCAGAATCCTGAAAACATTCCATATAACATAGATAACTTCATGTTCATTTACATTATTTGATTTTATAGTAAATGCCAAAATGTTTTGTACTGTAAAGCCATGTCCCATTCTTGTTGAACTAGGAAGTATGTAAATGCTTTTATTTATGGATTGCCGTATTTACTCAAATCTAAGCCGCACCTGAAAAATGAGACTCGAAATCAAGGAAAAAATAATGTCCCATTCTGCAGATTCAGTGTATGGTAAATAACTTGCATATGCAAGCTTCAACTGTATTTTTCTTTATTATTCATTCTTTTGGCATCACAGTTTCTTCTTTACTTTTTTGTGGATACAATTTTTATAATTGTTGCCACAGTTGTGCTTACTCGTAAGCCAGAGTTTATTTTAATTCATGAAACATGTAGGAGCAGCTTATTTATATTCTAAAATTTATCATATAATTTCTACTGCTTAAGTAACTTTTTTATGATATTGAATTAGCATCGTGTGTTTCAGGAGCATGCTGCCATCATTTGCATTCCAGTTAAATGTATGTTATATCAATCTGAAGTGTGATTAGGTCCATTTGTTGTGTGTGCCACTGAGGTTGTTTCAAAGTAGAATCCTGTAGAGAAAGATGCTCACAAAAATGTATGTATCTTTCTGTATATGATTGTATTTAGACTAACAACCACAGTGGCATCTATGGCAAATGAATCTAATCACACTTCAGATAATATAATGTACGTGTAACTGGAATGCACCTGACAATGGCACCATGCTGCCAAAACACATTGTGCTACTTAAATATTAGTAAAAAATGTTCTGAAGCAGCATAAATTATTCCGTTAAATTCAAAATACAGTCAGAATCCTGAAAATATTCCATATAACATAGATAAGTTCATGTTCATTTACATTATTTGGTTTTATAGTAAATGCCAAAAATGTTTTGTACTGTAAAGCCATGTCCCATTCTTGTTGAACTAGGAAGTATGTAAATGCTTTTATTTATGGATTGCCGTATTTACTCAAATCTAAGCCGCACCTGAAAAATGAGACTCGAAATCAAGGAAAAAATAATTTCCCAAATCTAAGCCGCACCTGAAATTTGAGACTCGAAATTCAAGGGTAGAGGAAAGTTTTAAACCACACCTCCAAATTGAAACAAAGTTGGTCCATTGTAACATGAGACACAATTTAGGTCGAATGGTTGAAGATACAGCTACAGTAGTTTCGTTCGAGTCGTAAGCTTAACAGTTAAGCTTTACCAAGTAACCATTGCTATGTGTCAGGTGCTCCGTCCATATTTATACGGGTACCCTTCCTTTTTCACGTGCTTTGTCTGGTTTGAATCGATTGCTTATTTTGCTTTGATCTGATAAGTGCCGTTTTCTTTGTTAAAGGTGTTTACACCACTCTAAGCTGAAAATGCATTATTGTACTGTGTCATGCATTGTTTGTCGCTCTCTGATAATGAGTGTTTATGACCTGTCGCTGCTCGCGGCATGGCTTGCTTTAGTGCGCACTACCGCAGCTTACAATTAAAAAAAAAAAAGAGAGGAATTGTCTCATTAGTGAAACAATAGCAAGAGACTGCTATTTGTTGTTACTTACACTGCTGCTTTCTTTGACAGTGATCAACAAGAACCAAATAATAGACTGCGTATGATAGAAGATGTTCTTAACGAGAGTTTAGCAAAAAATTTTCTCCGTTTGAAAATCTTTGCAGACGCCTCTTTAGTACATTACATTCTGCACAGAAATTAGTCATCTTAGATTTAAAAATCTAGTCAGTTGCCGTGCTTCATTTCTGACTGTATCACTATTCAGCATAAGAATAATGCGAATATAAACGTGACATGATATTTATATTCTTCCGCATTTGCTGTTGTCTCACTCTAGTTTCGTAGTTTATTAGGCATACAGGATTTAAACGAGATAGCAGCAAACACAAAAGAATACATGGCATAATGTTTACATTCTTCTACCTTTTCTTTTAATTTATTTACTGACGCAGAGGTTTTGGTGCCAGTATTTATCTTTGTGCCTGCAAAGCATGCCCGTATAGCGCTACATATATTCGACGGCAGAAGTTAGTTGTGGCGGCACCTACCAACATTTTCTAGAACTTCCACTTACTTTGCACTCAATTCTAAGCTGCAGACGGTTTTTTGGATTACAAAAGGAAAAAAAGTGCGGCTTAGATTCGAGTAAATACGGTGCTTATTCTTATACATTCTTAATCTGTAATACCGTGACATGTCAAACATCCTTGTCTAAGTGATCCACAGATAAATAAAACATCTATTACAACAACAACAACTACTACTACTACTACCGTTGTTGCTGTTTTTTCTTAATTTGTTAGCAGGTGGCAAGAATTATTTTTATGCTTAAAGGGAGATCCTCAGGAGTTGGATTGACTTTTTGAAGCCATCTGTCTGATGGTGTAAGTTAGGGCCTCAGGTATCAAATCCTGCAGCGAGTTATCAAAGTGGGTCCTCATTTGCAAGTAATTGATGAAAAATAATTTCATTTGATCATATAGAGCCTTCAAATAATAGTGTTACGCAGAATGCTGGTGTGGCACAGTGCAGGTACACTTCTGATGTGCAGAAAGCTTGTATCTTTGATTTCCGTCAACTGCTTTGAAATATTTTATTTTTGAATGTTTATCAAAATTATTTGTATCATTATTTTTATTCAGTTAATTGGTTTTAATGTAACTCTTTTAATTTCTAATCTTTTGATGTGTTAACTTTCATCATCGTTCTGGCTTCTATTTTGCTCTTTTCTTCTTTCCCCACCCCCCCTCCATTTTTATTTGGAATCTTTGTGCATGTGATTTTAATTATTTTTATTTATCATCATGATATTTAAATGTTTCAAAATGCTGATCTATTGATTAAAAAAAACTAAAGATAAAATAATCTAACATTGCACTATGGACACATTAATGCAGATGAAGATTTAATCAGAAGAAAGGATTATAAATAACACAAAATTCAAGCAAAATGAGGAATGGAAATAATGGATTCAATATTATGAACACCTGTGTAGAATGATAAAATAGATGAAATGAAATTGGAGTTGATATATAAAAACAATTAAAATAACATACACAGAGATTTCAAAGGAAAAAAAAATAATTTGGAAGGAAAAATGAGAGTAAATAAAGTCAGTGTTATGAAATAATGACACAGCAAAAGATTAGATATTTTTAAAAGTTACATCTAAACCGAGTAGTTGAATAAAAACAACAGTCAGTCATCTTTATGAAGATTTAAAAATTGTTTCAGTGCACCTGTGGGATTCAAACCCAAAGCATGCTGCACATTAGGAATGTATCTTAACTACTGTGCTATGCCACCATTCTGCTGAACACTACAAGGTCTAGACTCTAGAGAAACAAGTTAAATTCATTTTCATCGATTACTTGCAATTTAGCACCCACTTTGGTGTATGGTTGCAGATTGTAATACTGGAGACCGTAACGTACACTGTCTGCAGCTCGTGGTATCGTGGTAGCGCTCTCGCTTCCTGAGCACGGGATCCCGGGTTCAATTCTTGGCGGGGTCAGGGATTTTCACCTGCCTCGAGATAACTGGGTGTTTGTGTTGTCCTCATCATTTCATCATCATTCATGAAAGTGGTAAGATTGGACTGAGCAAAGATTGGGAATTTGTACGGGCACTGATAACTACACAGTTGAGTGCCCCACAAACCAAACATCATCCTTCTAACGTACACTGCCATATTCATGGCTACAAAAAGTTGGTCCCACCCATGGGGCCGCTCCTCAGATTTTTTGTTTTGCCTTGTCAGTTTTCAAACCAGCAGCATCCACACTAACTTTTGTGTCTTTTATTTCTTTGGAATAGGACAGGTTTAGTTATCTGGTGATTATAAAAACATAAATGATTTTTTTTTATTTTGTAAGCAGATACAAATACTTTTAGTTGATTGAATCCTCTCTTGTATTTTTCCAATTAATTGAGTATGCAGTTGAGTTAAATTACAGTATATTATGACCACACCCTAGACATTTGATGTCTGGAATTGCATGTGTATGTCACATTATGTGCATCAGCAAAGTAGGAATGCTAGGAACCTGACAGGCTGTTTGTATACTTTAGTTCACTGCCATCACATCATGGGTGACCTGTCAGAGGTTCAAAAGTTATGCTAATCAGCTGTTGTATGAAAGGAGGCATTGTTGCAGACTGGCGGAGTTTGTGAGCTTTTTTGCATATCTGTGTGGTGAAGGTGTTGGGGGAGGACCAGTGGTGTCAGCCAATAATTGTTGTGGAAACTGCAACTTACTTTGGAAGCCATAAGGCAAGAGTAATTTCATACTTCAGCTCATAAGTCTTTGTTTTGATGAGGGTGTAAACTCTCTGGCCCAAGTGGTAAGTAAATTGTTTTAGAGTATCTATTACAAGATTTAAATTCCCACTGGCACCAATATCTATAATAGGAAGTGGGCAATGCCATTTCAGCACAACACAATATGGGAGGAATGTGATCTTGAAATGTCACAAGCCCTGAATGGATTGAAGAAGTTAACATCCACATAATATTTCATTTAATTACTAAACTACAAAACTTCAATCTCCTCATTGTTCTTGAAGCATATCTCACTGATGTTCACTGAATATTTATGTAAGATTTGCTAACTGACATGACTGTGTGTCTTGTGAAATAGATTAGAATTTGATACAGACATGCAAAATTCCTTTAAAAAATATAAAAATTATGTACTTCAGTGTTACCTAGAAGTGAAAATATATTTTATTTTCTATGTCATTTTTCATTTTTTACACTAAACTTTAGAATTTATTGTGAACATTCGCATATATAGCAGTTAAGAATGTAAAAAAAAATAATTTTTATTGAAAAGCTTAGTTAATATTTGTCAAGAAACATTTCCATATGTTTACAAATATGGAAGTTAATAAATTTGCTGCTAATGAGATTCGAACTATCAACTTTACGATTACAAACCTACCGGCAAATATGTTAATAAGCCAAAATGTATTCTACCTAAAATTGCACAGGAAATTTTTTAATCTTCAAATATGTTTTTTTTCTTTTTGATAGTTGTATTGAATTAGGAGAGTCAATCAAACAGTGGAAAATCCAGAATAGAATGTAACAGTATTATGGAAAGGGTATTTGCTACTCCCTATATTGTGGAGCTGCTAAGTCACAGATAGGCACAACAAAAACACCGTCAGAAAGCTAGCTTTAGGCCAACAAGGCTTTCGTTGAAAATGGATAAATCACACACACACACACACACACACACACACACACACACACACGCGACCCTTGTCTGGCTGATAAGACCATGCAGTCTGGCCCCAGCAGCCAGAGACTGGTCGTGCGCGCATGCCTGTGTGCATGTGCTTGTGTGCGTGTGTGTGTGTATTTTTAAGAAAGGCATTGATGGCCTAAAGCTCACTTTCTGACAGTCTTTCTGTTGTGCCTATCTGTGACTCAGCATCTCCACTATATAGTGAGTTGCAACAATCCTTTTCATAATTTTGCATTAGGAGATTGGTATTCTTTGGATCACGTATGGGTGAACATAATTGAAGATGGAAAGTCTGTAATGTCCCTTATGTCTTGAACAAGTACAAACACAAAAATTTGTCAGTGAAGTTATCATAACTCAGTTACCATTTTGAAAGTGTTGTGCTCAAGTAGAATCCATTAATTCAATTATTTATTCATACTTCCAGCATTCACCAGTGACTGCTCAGTTGTGAAGATAAGTGAGACTCACTGAAGGGCTATCCCAGTACAAACCTTAGGGGCTTTGGCGATTTTCGTGGCCAGTTCTTACAGGAAACGGTTTTCAGCCAACTATTTTTAATATGTTTGTTACTTGCTTGAGACAACCATTTCATTTGTGAAGTTGTAATTAAGTGTTGGTTTCATCTGTACTGCTCAGAACCGACCAATTCTTTTCTTATACGGGTAACACACATTTGCCATGAATTTACTTGTGTATAGGTGCCTGCAGTTTTTCTTCAGTGTGTAAGCTGTACTCAGGTGACACCTTTTTCAGTTTACTTCATGGCATGATGAAATTTGTTTCGAATACTGACATGATTAATTAAGGCATAAATGTTGTATGTTTTAGGTGGTGTTTATGTCATTGGTCGTAAAGATTATGGGCGCCTTGGATTAGGCAAAGACTGTGAAGACATCACTACACCTACTGCTATACCAAAACTTATTGGGATGAAATGCACTGACATTGCATGTGGTGCAGCAGTGTCATTTGCTGTAAATGATAAAGGTTGGTTCATGTTTTTTAGAAAGATAAATTCCTATTATTTTTATAAATTAGTTTCACAGTATCACTTCCAACATTTACCTTTGACACAGTACAACTACAACAAAATAGTTTCCCAAGTTTATTTACTATGAAACTTCCTGGCAGATTAAAACTGTGTGCCCGACCGAGATTCGAACTCGGGACCTTTGCCTTTCGCGAGCAAGTGCTCTACCAACTGAGCTACCGAAGCACGACTCACGCCCGGTACTCACAGCTTTACTTCTGCCAGTACCTCGTCTCCTACCTTCCAAACTTTACAGAAGCTCTCCTGCGAACCTTGCAGAACTAGCACTCCTGAAAGAAAGGATATTGCGGAGACATGGCTTAGCCACAGCCTGGGGGATGTTTCCAGAATGAGATTTTCACTCTGCAGCGGAGTGTGCGCTGATATGAAAATCTCATTCTGGAAACATCCCCCAGGCTGTGGCTAAGCCATGTCTCCGCAATATCCTTTCTTTCAGGAGTGCTAGTTCTGCAAGGTTCGCAGGAGAGCTTCTGTAAAGTTTGGAAGGTAGGAGACGAGGTACTGGCAGAAGTAAAGCTGTGAGTACCGGGCGTGAGTCGTGCTTCGGTAGCTCAGTTGGTAGAGCACTTGCCCGCGAAAGGCAAAGGTCCCGAGTTCGAATCTCGGTCGGGCACACAGTTTCAATCTTCCAGGAAGTTTCATATCAGCGCACACTCCGCTGCAGAGTGAAAATCTCATTCTTTATTTACTATGTTTGCTTAGCATTCCATTACTAACCCTCAACTGCAAATGCTGGAGAGTAAGTTTCAAATTTTTATTTTTGTAATGTTGATTTTGTTTCCTTTGGTGTGTTGTGTCCCATGTGTTGTGAAACAGTTGTCAGCCTTTTCATTCTCGTGAATGATTTGACCCAATACAGCAACTTTTCACTTTGTATTTTAGGGAAATGATAAAGTGCAAGAGTACATGTTTCTAATTCTAAGATGCAAGGAAAATATTTTGTACCTGCAACAGATTGACAGTGAAAAAGCCTGTAATATAAAATTGTCAGAATCAACAACACAAAACACAGTGTTTCTTGTAAGCATCTATCTACAGGTGCAAAGATTGTGTGAACAGCCCAGCTTAGTGTTGGGACTCTCTTTCACTGCATTCAAGCAGCCAATACATTGAGTGTGTGGCAACCAACTCTTCACCAGTTTTTCGTCCTTGTGCTTAGTAAAAGACTATCTTTGATTTCCTACTCTTCCTGACACTTTTTCTGTATTTGCCCTGTTTTTGTCTTCATCAGTAAGCCTATCCATACTGCTTTGTATTAGCATACAACTACCGTATTTACTCGAATCCAAGCCGCACCCGAATCTAAGCCGCACCTGAAAAATGAGACTCGAAATAAAGGGAAAAAAAAATTCCTGAATCTAAGCCGCACCTGAAATTTGAGACTCGAAATTCAAGAGGAGAGGAAAGTTTTAGGCCGCACCTCCAAATCGAAACAAAGTTGGTCCATTGTAATATGAGACACAATTTCGGTCGAATGAATGACGATATAGCTACAATAGTTTGGTTCGAGTCGTAAGCTTAGCAGTTAAGCTTTACCAGGTAGCCATTGCTATGCGTCAGGCGCTCCGTCCATATTTAAACGGGTACCCTTCCTTTTTTATGTGCTTCGTCTGGTTTGAATCGATTGCTTATTTTGCTTTGATCTGATAAGTGCCATTTTCTTTGTTATAGGTGTTTACGTCACTCAAGCTGAAAATGCATTACTGTACTGTGTCATGCATTGTTTGTCGCATTCTGATAGTGCGTGTTTACAGCCTGTCGCCGCTCGCGGCATGGCTTGCTTTTGTGCGCGCAACCGCCGCTTACAATTTTTTTAAAAAAGAGAGGAATCGTCTCATTAGCGAAACAATGGCAAGAGACTGCTATTTGTTGTTACTTACACTGCTGCTTTCTTTGATAATGATCGACAAGAACCAAATAATAGACTGCGAATGATAGAACATGTTCTGAACGAGAGTTTAGCGAAAATTTTTCTCCGTTTGAAAATCTTTGCGGCCGCTGCTTTAGTACATCAAATTCTGCACAGAAATTATAGTCTTCTTAGATTTAAAAATCTAGTCAGTTGCCGTGCTTCGTTTCTGACTGTATCACTATTAGGCATAAGAATAATACGAATATAAACATGACACGATACGTATATTCTTCCGTGTTTGCTGTTGTCTCACTCTATTTTCGTAGTTTATTAGGCAGAAGGATTTAAATGAGATAGCAGCAAACACGAAAGAATACATGACAAAATGTTTATATTCGTATTATTCTTATGGTGAAGAGAATACTGCATGTGATTCACATTTGATCAGGTTACTATTAGCAACCATCTCTTCTCACCGGTAGGAAAAAATTCAGAACGTAGAGTTGGCCATATTGATAAACATCCCAAACAGTCTTGCCAGTCGGATTTTCGTAGTACATTGAAATTCTGCTACATTCGAAGATGAACAATACGGAATTTGTATTTACTTCGTTGGATAATGTATGAAAATGCAGTGGTCGAAACTTGGGGCGGAGAGAAAAAAGCTCGGCAGAAGTTATTTGTGACGGCACCTGCCAACATTTGTCAGTACTTCCGCTTGCTTTGCACTCGATTATAAGCCGCAGGCGGTTTTTGGGATTACAAAAACCGGAAAAAAAAGTGCGGCTTAGATTAGAGTAAATACGGTAACACTGAGGAAAATACAATTCCAAGGCTCACATTCAGGACTGAGGTTCAAATCCCCATTCTTATAAGGTTCTCCACGATTTCCGCAAAATAGCTTACAGCCAGTTTGCTTTCACATCTTTGCCAATTCCAAGCTTGTGTCCCATCTCTCCTGCCTGCCTCCATCTGCCAAGACAACTGCATTGATAATTGACTGTCAGTGTTGCAGTGGCCATGGGTGTGTCCATTTGTGTGTGTGTGTGTGTGTGTGTGTGTGTGTGTGTGTGTACACTTCTACTAGAGAAAGAGTTCAAAAGTGAGGAAAATACTGTTCTTGGTGCTTGTTTCTATGTGCTACACATTGGTGAGCAATAAATGAGTGATTGCCTTTCCTTTATTTTGCATATCTTCCATGAATTTTCATTGTTATGGTATACCTGTCTGTTATTTATGTACACATAGATTTCGAAATTTTGTGTTAAGGTGTGGAATTTTTACATATTGTCACTGTCGATTAAAAGTACCAATGAAATAGTATTCAGCAGCATATGGAAAGTGAAAATCATGCCAAGAATAATGAACTGGTACATAAGAAGCAGTTTATTGGTTGATACGCTGTTGTGACAGAAGTTGCATTTCACACGTGCTGTTCTCTTTCCCAAGTCCTACAATCCCATTACGAGGTTGTATCAAGAGAAGTATATTTTAGTCTGTCCCTACTGAGAGTATTAATAGAGATAAAATCCAGTTCAGGTGCCAGTAAGTTTCTTATTTTATTAAATGGCTCTGAGCACTATGGGACTTAACATCTGTGGTCATCAGTCCCCTAGAACTTAGAACTACTTAAACCTAACTAACCTAAGGACATCACACACATCCATGCCCGAGGCAGGATTCGAACCTGCGACCGTAACAGTTGCGCGGCTTCGGAATGGGCACCTAGAACCGCTAGACCACTGCGGCCGGCCTTATTTTATTACATGATCAGTTTGAAAGTCTAAAGCTCCATCATCTGGTGCCACCATATTATTAAGAAAACATAAATGAGTGGCAGTCCAGCCTGTCATGAGGGATCACGCCCATGCCAAACACCTGACTGCAAAGGATCAACTACCAGGGTGCCTATCTCAACAACCAGCAAGGAAGAAAAACTTCCTTATTGGCTGTTGAGGAGGGTGCCCTGGCTGTTGGTCCTACACTCCCATGCATTTGTTTGGCATGGGTGTAATCCCTCGCGACTGACTGGCCTGACTGCCACACACATTTGTTTTCTTGGTGGCACCTGAATATGGAGCTTTAAGCTTCAAAACAGATAACGTTATAAAATAAGATGCAATTGAAGTGAATTTTTGTTCTATTAATATTTTTCTCACCTGTGGATGTTCGCCTGTCAGAGATTTTGTCCGAGTGACAGTACTTCAAGAAAGTTGTAACTTTAGTCTCACTAGGAAGGAAAAGTATCACAAAGCAGATGAGTAGTAATTGATGCCAGAGCAGATATATTCAATGTCACAGTGACACTTGAATGGAGAAGTGCAACTTGTGCTTATGTTATATTTCCTGCTTGAGAATAGTCAACACTATCATGATGTAAAATGTTATTAAATCATACTTTGTGCTGTGGACTGAAGTAAAATATGATTGAGTATGGCTAGTTCTTACAGTTCTAGCTTCTTATATTCTTTTTGCCTTCCCAGCCTCGACACACAACACATGTATCTTAAAAATTAAGATCTGCACTGTGCAGGTTATTCATTTAGTCAGTCATTAAAATATGTATACTCAAACATGAATGAGTTTCTATCTTGCATTAACAAATTCTTGAAAAAGGTCCTGCAAGAAAGAAAAAAAGCACTTTCAAATTGCAGAACTGCTTTATCATCTTCTCCCATCATTATAGATAGGAACATTGTAGAAAGTTTTGTAGTTTGTGTAGCAGTTTCCTGGCTTTATGCAGAAGCTTGGATGTTTTGTCAAATGATCCCACAACTGTAAGAAAGGCTAAGGAATTATCAGGTGAACAAGAACTGCGAGATGAACTTTGCTATATATGGACACTTCTTGCTGACGATAGCCACAATAAAACTGAATGTGATCTGTTTTGAGAAGGAAGCACAGTTTATCCAATGTCTCTGATGTGGAGGACATGGCAATGAACAAAAATACTGATTACCATTATTTTAAAAACAGGATATGCACATCTTGTCTTTTGGTGTACAACATTCCTTTTCTGTTTGCAAATATTTGCTGAGTAATGACAGGTACTGTTTTCTTTAAAACAGCATTGAAATATTGAATGAAGATTTGTTTCAACAGTTTTCTGAATTAATCAGTGTGATTAGTGACATAATCAGTAGACTTTTCATTGCTTGGCGAAGTTTTTGGGGAGGTTTCTGATTTAATAACTTGTGTATGAAATCCATAATTTCACATTTTGAATTGGCACCTTTGTGCCTAAAACTTCACACCTCTTTTGTCACATTTTTGCACATGAAAATACTTGGCCTTGTGGTGAACTAAACTATAACCCCCTTAAAATTTATGTAAAGTGACTGTTCAATATACGATAAGTCAGTTATTACCATTCTCCAAATACACTAAGTATGCATATTTTTTTAAATGGTCGGAGCTGCTTCCAGTGTGATTCTGCAGTACAAAATTATAAGTAAAGGTGGAAGAAAATAATGCTGCTGTCTCATATCCACAACTGACGGGAGTCACCTTTTAAGTACTTACAAGCAACCACTATGTAGTGCTTTTGAGATATGACCATTCGTGTTAAAACAATGGAAGCTCAGAAAGTAACTGTAGCTTGCTGATGGTGAATGTTTAAAGAAACAGTGTTGTGAATAATTTGAAATTTCATGTGACTGTTTTCATTGGGTAAGTGTTAAAATTAATGTAATTTATTAAACAAAATTGATACAGATGTGACCTCTACAGGTTCTTGATGTACCCTAGTCCTGTTACTGGCTGACACTACAGATCAGTAGCCATCTAAATACTGTTATACACCGTCATATTACCAAGAAATTTAAATTTCATAGACATTCTAAGGCATCTACTAAAAACAGATACACTGTTGTCTTTAGATAATTTGCACATATGATGAATGCGCCCCCCCCCCCCACACACACACACAGGTTTATCAATAAAAATCAGCCAGTAATCTGACAAGGATACATCGAGAACCTGTAGATGTTAAAGATTTAACAGTTTTGTTTAATAAACCACACTGATCTTGTCAAAAGCCAAGATGCAGTTTCTTCTTTCCTTTGTAGTCTCTCTGGCCCTCATCTCAGTATCCTTTCCTCTGGGTTCGCTTCTCAGTAATTACGCAATGTATTCCAAAGCGCTGTTGTGGATGGCTGACTCTGGCTACTGATGTACGTGAACTAACTAGAGTCCCTTTTACTCACGTGTGTGTGAACAACGTGACTGCCAGATTTGGTATATAAGTAATTGCTCTGGCACTGTTACTCATTCACTGAGATGCCTCAGTGTCATGTATCTTGTTGGTGTTCAACTATTTACAAGACTGTTTTAGATGTGGAAACTGATTGTAATATGAATGCTGCCAAGATTATCCATGCCTTAGATGATCCTCCTGTGTTTCTCAGTAGGTGCATTGATTTTGCATTTACTCATGTTAAATGTAAAAGCTGGTTATGCTTGGCATACTGTTGCTATCATCCATACTGATTCTGCATCATGTAGATTGGCTATTAGTTTGGAAAATTTCCCACCACATGATTTGATTGCATATCGAACTTTTATGGTAACCCAATTGGAAGTTTAAGCAAGAGCTGAAATCTCAGGAATTTTTTATTGATATTAGATTAGATTAGATTAGATTAGATTTACTTTCATTCCAATTGATCCGTAGTGAGGAGGTCCTCCAGGATGTGGAACATGTCAGAAAAACAACAATACATGACAAATATTTACAACTAAAACAAATAAGCTAATGTACCATTCCACAGGTCCCAAGTGGAATGATCGTCATTTTTTAATGAACACTAAGTCATTTTACAAATACTAATGCACTGAATTTAAAATAAAAAAGTTTTTTATTTATTTATAATACTTATTTACAATGAACACATTACTGCACTGAAATGGTGCAGAAGTTAGATTATACTAACACACACACACACACACACACACACACACACACACACACGAATTTTCAATGAACACATTACTGCACTGAAATTGTGCAGAAGTTATGTTGTACTTATATACAAATCAGTTGGTTTTACGAAGAAATTCATCAATGGAGTAGAAGGAGTTGGCCACCAATAAATCCTTTAGGCCTCTCTTAAACTGAATTTCATTGGTTGTTAAGCTTTTTATGGCTGCTGGCAAGTTATTGAAAATGTGTGTTCCTGAATAATGCACACCTTTTTGTACAAGACTAAGTGACTTTAAATCCTTGTGAAGATTATTCTTATTTCTAGTATTGATTCCATGAATTGAGCTGTTGGTTTGAAAAAGTGATATATTTTTAATGACAAATTTCATTAAGGAATAAATATATTGGGAAGCAGTAGTTAGTATCCCTAGTTCCCTAAACAGGCTTCTGCAGGGTGTTCTTGAGTTCACACCACATATAACTCTCACTGCACGTTTTTGTGCCCGGAAAACTTTAGCTTGGCTTGATGAATTACCCCAAAAAATAATCCCATATGACATTATGGAATGAAAGTAAGCATAGTATGCCAGCTTTTTCATTTTTATATCCCCTATGTCTGACAAAATTCGCATTGCAAACAGAGATTTGTTAAGACGCTTCAGCAGTTCTGTGGTGTGCTCCTCCCAGTTGAATTTATTATCAAGCTGTAATCCCAAGAATTTAACACTGTCCACTTCTTCTGTCTATCAAGCTGTAATCCCAAGAATTTAACACTCTATCTATTTGTGTGCATAATTGTCTTATGTGTACATGTATTAAATCACTTCATTCCATTTTTCATAAGCAGTCCCCTCCAGAAATGACTTTTTACAGTTGGTTTGCAAAATTTCATCTTGGTCTTGCTTCTATAAGGAATAAATTCCGTAAACTTCAACCAAAATGTGTGTTGTGTGCTACTATGTAGATAATGTATTGTCTTACTTAAAATTAATATCTCAAACTGAACCACACTAATTTAACGTGTACAGTGCATCTGTTGTCAACGTCTCTTAATTTTTCTTTATAGGAGAAGTTTACGGGTGGGGAATGGCAACAAATGGACAGCTTGGAAAAAGTGGTGATGGAGACGATGAGAGTGATGTGTATGAGCCACGACAAATCAAAGGAAAGCAGTTACTGTCACATGTGGTGTTGAAAGTGTCAGCTGGTGGACAGCATACTGTGTTGCTTGCTAAAAGTGCTAAAGTGACAGAGGAAAAATAGTGCAGTTAGCAGTTTTGAAATTGTATCAACTTTGTACCAAATTTGTGTATAGGGAAAAGTGTTTTTTGGCTGTAATATTAATAACTAAAAGTCCAGTTCAGTGTTCTTGTATCCCCCCACCCCCATCCCCACTTGTTTTCTAACTCATTTGACTACATTCAAAGTTCACATGGTTTGACATTGGCACAATACTAAAGGAAAAGGAGGAAAGCAGATGATACGGAAGTTTTGTAAAACATGCTTGTGTTTCACAGTGAAGATGAATTTTCATTTTAAAAACTCAGATTTTTTTATGTTGTAAATATTAAAGTCCATTACTTGAATATATGTGTTAATGACTTCAGTCTTTTATTTATGATCACACATTTTGATCTGTAAAATTTTACTGATTGAAACTGTTTTATGTACTCTACTTTGCCACATACAATGGTCACCACAGTAATGGTTATGTTTGATAAAATATAATCGCTGTACAGTAAGATACTTTTATTTGCCTTTTTCTCCTCGATACATAACCTGAATGATTTGTATTCTTTTGGAAAACATTTTGACAAATAGTGGAAAATTCATTTTAAATACTTGTACTTTTAAGTGGTAATGTTCCTTTGAATCAAAAGTGTAACTGTTAGAAAGAAACACTTTCTAAAATGAAACAACTAAGTAAATATGATGATTGCCTTTCATTTTAATTTAGTACTTTTATTATTTTCCTGACATTCTTGTTTTATTATTCTTTTTCTCGTTTGATTTAATATCATTTCCTGCCTCCAGGTAACATACTGTTTTACTTCAGCTAATGCACATAGTGTTTTATGTATTATCACCACTTCTTTCTCTTCCTTTCCTTCTCTCTTTGTGTATAGTTCAGTTTTGCCATCTACTGACCATCAGTTTCCTGGTTTGTTCCCCATTATGTTTAGTTTATCTGTACCACATGCATTTATTCTTTCTTGATTCTGTTTTCCTCATTTTCTTAGGTTCTTCATGTTTCTGCTTATGTTTTATAACATCATTTTATAAACAACTGTGTTATTTTGTTGGTTTGTATTTGGCCACTGGCTTTTCTAGGCTGTGTTCTCTAGTTTCACAAGCTGCAACATAGTCGCGAATCCAAAACAGTGATCCAGGTACTGTCCAATGTTTTTTATTCCAGTCTTTGATCACAGTATAAAGTCCTTCGTTGATGACCGGTTTCAGTCAGTAATGACCATCTTCAGATCTGTTCTACACAAAGTCCTAATGTGATAAAGCCATAATTGCATTGTCAAAACACATAAATATAGGCCACATCGCTCACACAGTCATTTTGCTAAATGATACGTGATAATGCTTTGCCGAGTGTATTTATATGTTTTGCCGATGCCATCATGGCTTTATCACGTTAGTACAGATCTGAAAATGGTCATTACTGACTGAAACCGGTCATTGTCGAAGGACTTTATATTGTGATCAAAGACTAGAATAAAAAACATGTGTTCTCTAGTACACAACAAATTATCAGCAACCAATATTCCATAATAGATTTAAATAAGAACATAACTTTGTGATGACTTGCGTTATCATTGTATGGATAACTGGATCAACAATACAGATTGACTTGCCGAGGATGCGATTCATTAAGTTAATAATTATCACACAAAAAAGGAAATCTGAAACTCAGCATGGTATTCATTACTCTAAAGGAACCAATAATTTTTATTTTTTTTTAATTAATTTATTTATTTATTTATTATTATTTTTTTTTGAGGCAATTACACACACCTACTGCATGTGCTAGGATTTTACTATGGGCATTTCTGGGGCCATGTGTTGATGGAGAGTGAGAATGAAGCTGCATGAAAATGCCGAGTTTTTATTTTTTTATGGCTTGGTGAGACATGAGTCAATTCTATTCATGTTGTCAAGCAGTGTAGGCCAGATGACATAAATAAACAGTAGAAACAACTTTCCACTAAGGGGACAGACTTATTATTTGTCATGCATGCACCTCACTGGATTTTCTGATTTTTTAAATCAATGAAGACGAGAGATTATTGTGAAGAAATAAACCGTGTTACATTTGCAACATGGTTCATATAATCACTAATTCAAAACTTGGGAAAACTGTCAACAGTTGTCCTAGAATCTAGTCAATGCTACTTACCATTCAGTTGTTGACGAGGCACCTATCACAGCAAAGAGGAAGGAGGACATGATTGGCTTCAGTGTCATAACATCGATCTAAGTGACAGCCTTAGAAAGGTGGATCTTGTGGTATGAATCTCTCTCCATAAAACACAGTTCTCCATATAGGAAATCTAAAAGCTGGCAAACTATAAGCTACCACCTTACCACTGCCATTTCAATCCAGAGTTAATATGACTCCCAATTAAAAGGTTACATAGCCTGGCATAATAATAATAATAATAATAATAATAATAATAATAATAATAATATACCCTATCTGCAACACTCACAAAATAAGCTGTTAGGAACATAAGTGTCTGAAGATTGCAAGATGGTTGACAAACATACATAGAGCTTTGGTTGTAAATATTATTTCATTAAATAACAGTGACAATTACAGTGATACTTCAAGCATATGCCATGACAACAAGAGTGGTGTCGGAAGAGTTTTTGAATTATCACAACAGAAATGAAGTGTGGGCAGCTTCAGCTGCTGTTTGAAGTGCGCAACTTGCAGTGGAAAGTAACTATGTAACAAAATTATAGTTGAAAAAAGAGACAGCATTGGTCGTATATTTTTTACTATTGCAAAATCGATTTTCTGTCACTGAGTGACCATCTTCAGTGCTATAAGCAATAGCGTGTCGTCTATGTTGACTTGTGATCGCCAGCTTGATTTTTAACTTCTTGTATTTAAAATACGCTGCACAAGCCCAGCTAGGCAAAATTTTATTGATTGGCGACTCCATGTTGTCTTGTGCACAACGACCAGATAACAGGTATACTTGAAAAAAGAGACAGCATTGGTCGTATATTTTTTACTATTGCAAAATCGATTTTCTGTCACTGAGTGACCATCTTCAGTGCTATAAGCAATAGCGTGTCGTCTATGTTGACTTGTGATCGCCAGCTTGATTTTTAACTTCTTGTATTTAAAATACGCTGCACAAGCCCAGCTAAGCAAAATTTTATTGATTGGCGACTCCATGTTGTCTTGTGCACAACGACCAGATAACAGGTATACTTGAAAAAAGAGACAGCATTGGTCGTATATTTTTTACTATTGCAAAATCGATTTTCTGTCACTGAGCGACCATCTTCAGTGCTATAAGCAATAGAGTGCCGTCTATGTTGACTTGTGATCGCCAGCTTGATTTTTAACTTCTTGTATTTAAAATACGCTGCACAAGCCCAGCTAGGCAAAATTTTATTGATTGGCGACTCCATGTTGTCTTGTGCACAACGACCAGATAACAGGTATACTTGAAAAAAGAGACAGCTGGGCTTGTGCAGCGTATTTTAAATACAAGAAGTTAAATATCGAGGTGGCGATCGCAAGTCAACATAGACGACACGCTATTGCTTATAGCACTGAAGATGGTCACTCAGTGACAGAAAATCGATTTTGCAATAGTAAAAAATATACGACCAATGCTGTCTCTTTTTTCAAGTATACCTGTTATCTGGTCGTTGTGCACAAGACAACATGGAGTCGCCAATCAATAAAATTTTGCCTAGCTGGGCTTGTGCAGCGTATTTTAAATACAAGAAGTTAAAAATCAAGCTGGCGATCACAAGTCAACATAGACGACACACTATTGCTTATAGCACTGAAGATGGTCACTCAGTGACAGAAAATCGATTTTGCAATAGTAAAAAATATACGACCAATGCTGTCTCTTTTTTCAAGTATACCTGTTATCTGGTCGTTGTGCACAAGACAACATGGAGTCGCCAATCAATAAAATTATAGTTGTGTGAGTGTTTACATTTTAATAAGGCAGTCGTATCAGTAAATATCTCCAAATGAAGTTAATCTCAATACGAGAGAAGGAAAGTTGCTACTTACCATATAGCGGAGATGCTGAGCCACGATAGGCACAATAAAAAGATTCACACAATCATAGCATTCGGCCATTAAGGCCTTTGTCAGCAACACACACACACCACAGCTTGCACACACATCTGCAGTCTCAGAGAGCTGAAACTACACCCAGTTTCAGCTCTCTGAGACTGCAGATGTGTGTGCAAGTTGTGTGCGTGCGTGCGTGTGTGTGTGTGTGTGTGTGTGTGTGTGTGTGTGTGTGTGTGTGTGTGTGTGTGTGTGTGCTGACAAAGGCATTAACGGCCGAAAGCTATGATTGTGTGAATCTTTTTATTGTGCCTATCGCGGCTCAGCATATCCACTATACAGTGAGTAGCAACTTTCCTTCTCTCGTATTGTTTCGTTCCATCCTTGATTTTCCATTGTTTGGAGTTAATCTCAGGAATTCAGTCCATATAACATAAAATGAATATTACTGTTTACAATATAGCTCCTGCAATACTGAAGTAATGTTTTTTGTGTCACTTTTCTTCTTTCTCCCAATATTGGTTGGCCTATTTAATATAAATTTTCACACCACAAGAAACATGCATAAATCTTTTATTAGATATTAGTAGATGGATCACTAAAATAAATAACAGGTTAATTTTTCTTAACAAAACTACATGGGTGACCACTTAGTGCCAGGTGCGCAAGCAGCCCAATGCGAGCCATATTTAACAATAACTATCTCATGTTAGAAAAGTCTGGCAGAGTTCCGGTTTTAAGTAGATGAAAATCTGTTGTATTTTTAAGATTTCATTCACTTACGTGTTCATCTAACTTTAGTAACAAAAAAAGGTTTCTTGTGTGCTGAAAATTTGGTAATATTTCCAGAAAATGCATTTCCATGAATTGTCTGCATATTGTCTTAATAATTTTGTTAGTGCACATAAAACAAATGAAAACACAGTGCAGGTCTTACATAACAACTGCTGCTAGTTAATGTGAGTAGTTTGCAAGTTTGAGTGAGCTGAATGAAACGTAAGATTATGCACAGGTTCTGTGGCAGGACATTGTAACTCTGCTTTGCACCTTAACGTGTTCCTCCCGAACTGTCAATCCTAAAGTAATTTTGAACATACTATAGCAACCATACTCTTTCCCTACTACATCCCTACGTGTCCTCCCCCTCCCCCCCCCCCCCCCAACCTACCCTGCTCTTCTTTATCCTCCCTGCTCTATGCCTTCTCCCTATCCCCAATAGCTGATGCTCATGTCAATTGCAGTAGAGCCCCAGAACCTTCTTTTTTCTGTGCCTGCCAGAGACTCAATGCCTCCTTTATGTGGTGAGTAGCAATATATCCTTTCCATATTACTGTTATACTATTCCGGACAGCCACATGGTCTGAGATGCCTTGCCACAGTTTGCGCAGCTCCCCTCCGTCGAAGGTTCAAGTCATCCCTCGAGCTTTTTTCTCGAATTCCCTCAAGCTGAAGTACTTTAAGACTGTATTTTACAGGTTGTGCTACTACTTAATAATTTAACTTTACTGGAAATCAAGAATGGCTTTTAGCGTGGTTCTCCTTCATATTTGCCAACAAAATGTCCACATACGTCCATTGTTTCATCGACGGGTATCCATGTGTAGTGGTTACTATTGCAGTGGGGCGCTCTTCTGGGACTTTATATATGCTTACTGCATTCTCAACATAGAACAGTCTTTCCATCAGCAGTAGAAGTGTCATGCACTGTAATCCAAAATCTTAATTTAGATGGTAATTTTGATGCAACATGAAACAACATGAACAGTCGTGCTCTGAAGAGGAACTATTTGGCAAAATTTGCTTGTTGCATGGTCCCCCTAGTTCTGAAAACATCAGGCCACTTGCCTTGTTTGTCCCTCCCTCAACCTCAACAGCACGCAAAAGTCCTTTACTACACACAATAAAGACTACTACAATGCTACATGGAGTTTTGTTATTGTACCTGCTTTATTTTTGACAAATTCTAATCTTTGAAAATCAAGCAGAAACCTGTCCATAAACAAACTCAAAGTGCAACTAATCATTTTTTTCTGCACTAGAATGTGATTTTTCCTGTCTTCAGCTTTTATGATAGGTTGAACTCAGATATTTTTCTAATGGTATGGTCTATTGAGAACATGACAAAATAGATAGGAGGATTAAAAAGCAATAATATGCAATTTCATGTAGCATATAGATTAAATATTTAATTATGGTGAAATAAATATATGTTTGGCAACTTTGGGCACTTGCTGTGGCTCGAGTTATTGTGGAATTGGCAGAATGCAAGTTTTCCCCTTCTGCTTCCACCATAGTTGTCAATCCTACAGTAATTTTGAACAAATTATAAAGTTGTGATGCTTTGGTGAGGGGGAGTACAGAATGGGAAAGGAATATGCATTGATGGGACAGAAGGTGTCTGTAGTACGGGAATAGGAGCAGAAAAGGGGATACGTGGGCGGACAAGGACAAACGAAGGTTAAGTCCAGAAGGGGTATGGGAATAAAAGGATATGTTGTCGGAAGAGTTCCCAATTGTACAATTCATAAAAGTGGGCATTGGTAGGAGCAATCCAGATGGCACAGGCTGTGAAGCAGTTGTTAAAAGTGAAGCACATCCTTTTGAGTGGCATGTTCAGCAATGGGGTGGTCCAGCTGTCTCTTGGCCACAGTTCAGATGTAGCCATTCATGCAGACAGACAGCATGTTACTTGTCATACCCGTACAGAAAGTGGCAAAGTGGCTTCAGCTTAATTTGTGGATCACTTGGCTGCTTTCACAGGTAGGAAATGCCCGTAACAAGTAGAATAGGTGGTAGTGGGAAAATGTATGGGGCAGGTCTTGCATCTAGATTTATTGCAGGGACATAAACACTAAGCCAAGGGGCTGGGAGCAGGGACGGAGGAAGATATTGTGTAGGCCGGGTGGACAGCAGAATACCACTGTGGGTGTGGCGGGGAGGATATTTTTTATTTCAGGACCTGCTGAGAGATTAATTGAAACACTGAATGTAGAGAGGTAGTTGTGATATTGATGGATAATGTGATTAAATTGCCCCATTCCTATGAGTCATGAGAGAAGTCACCATTGGGGCCGGATGGAGCATATGTAGGAAAGGAATGGGGGTGGTAGGTGATGAGAGATGGCTTGGGAGCTCTGTTGCTAGACAAGGTTGAGAGCATAACTTTGAACTGTGAATGTCTCAGAAAGACCCTTGAAATGTTTGGGGATGGACCACTTGTCACTGCAGATGCAAGCACCACGGGTGTTCTGCTGTATGGAAGGGAGTTCTTAGTGTGGACTGGGTGGCAGCTGTCAAAGTGGAGATATTGTTGGTGGTTCATAGGTTTGATGTGGATGGAAGTACTAATGCAGCCATCCTGGAGTTGGAGGTGGCATGTTAGCCTTCACCTGGTCTTCTTCTGTTGAGTTTCTAAGGAACGTTTTTATTAATTTCAATTTAGAAAATCATCTTTTTGCCATAGCAAGAATAACTTGCAGAATCAAGTACAGCTGATGAGGGCTTTCCATACATCATGGAGACCATTTGTAAAAGTATTTTCAACAAATAAAATTTCTGAAATCTTTGACAACAATTTCTTAATTTTTAGATGCAAACCTTTTTATGCTAACAAGTTCATGTGAAATATTTATGCTGAAGTCTTTCATAGTTTCTAACTGCCTTTTCTGCTCTTTTCCAAATTAAAAAGATGAACATAACATAAGACAAAAAATAATCGTTACATTTTGTAGATTGGTGCAGCATTTGGCACCTTTGCTTTAATTATTGACAGCAAATACGAGTATTTGCCACTCATTGATGTAACACCCTCGTGTCCTTGATCTCTGCAGATATCCAGCTGTATCTCCTCAAAATCAATTATTACTTCTTTTTCAAAACTCAGCAACATGGCCCCTTTACCTCAAGGAACCCTAAAAACAATTTCTTTATTTCAAACTCTTTTTCTGTCTGCTTTGCTTAAAACGAAGTCAAGTACGTTGCAACACCAAGTTGGTCCTTCCTTGATACGTCAGGGGTTGTGTCTGCAATAAGTGAAAAGAATGGCTGCTATTTAATTTCACTGATGATCCACTCTAAAATAGAATGTTTTAACAGTTGTATCACCTCATTTTGAATTTGTGGGTTCAAATAATTTGTATTATTTTTTCATTTGGAATATATGTCCTCAGAAGAAGATCATATCTGTAGAGCTGGTCTATTGTTTTTAAGAAATTTCCACCCTATTCCTCTATTTCTGATCAATAATGACTGTGGAAAACATACTGACACAGAGCTAATGCCCTTCTTTACATGCAGCATTCTAGAAATTATAGCTCTCATAAAATGCACTACAGTGCAAGTTACTATATGAAGCTTTTGAAGCTTTTTGGGATGTAGTTCTCAACTAAGGATTAAATAACCCTGATATTCCGGAAAAGTTATAGCATAACATTTAAAAAGCTATTGAATTTTTTTTGTACACAGTGTCACTTATTTTATGAAAGTCATGTTGAAAAGCACACAGCTATGAAGAACTCTTATTGTGCAGACAGTTTCATCATCATCCCCTGAATCATACAGAAACAGGACAGATTCAGTCCTACCCTAAAAACAAGCACAATTGGCACAGTATGTGTTAACTCACTTGTCCTAATTACCCAATAAGCTACCTTAGAATATGATTCTGATAAACACCATTCTGTCTTGTGTAAGGTTAAATTTGCTTCTAAATACCTACATTTGTTATGTTAGATCTGAATGAAATTACAGGTTCAACATATGTGTTGGATATCAGTAAACAGCATATTTTGAAAATCCAACCTGATTATTAAAGTATTAAGTAAACACGTCCAGAAGCTGCTAAGACACTTAACCTTTTGATCTTGCTATACTTACTAAACATTTCTCTATTCCTATCAAATGCCAGAAAAATCAAAAGAGTAAGATGTACATGCCACATGTCATTATTTGTAAAATCGTATGTTTTATATATAATTACGAGTGTTGTAGAAATGTTGAGTAGATATGCTGAGAAAAATAGGATGAAGCATCTTTATCATCTTATAGATACACTAGGTGTTTTCATAGAATGAACTGTTGTTATTCAAATCGAGTGCTTACTAAAATCCATCAGATATATTCAATGTGTAATTTTATTTGTATCTGACATTACAAAGATAACATGTTATAGACTTAGACAGAATAATCGTTATGAAAACTATGATGATGTATTAAACCCACATGTACTAAGACAATGTTTCATGCTAGTACAACCAAGTGAGTTACCATATTGTATTATGTCAATTATCTTGTTTTCATGTTAGAATTAAATCTGTTTTATTTCTGTGTGATTCATGGCATGATCTTGTAGATCAAAATGAGTAGCATAATAAAGAGAGGTAGAACGAAGAGCAGGAAATGTGCAGCACACTTCAACTGAGGCCAAGAAGCCTAAGAATTTACAAAGTGTTAGGAAGAAGGAAGTGCTGCTGCTAAGTAGTAGCCATGGGCGAGGTGTAGGCCCTCAGTTACAGGAAAGTTTAGGGGCAGCATACCATGCCACCAGTATCTTCGAGCCAAATGCAGGGCTAAGTCACGCGATAGAAGACCTAGGGTCTTTGTGTAAGGACTTTACAAAAGAGGACCATGTAGTGATAGTGGGTGGGGTGGGAAACAGTTTGGACAGGGATGGGGCATATGATATAGGTGGTGACCTGGACAAGATAGCTTCCCTGACTCATGGTACCACCATACACTTTGTTGAGCTGTTCCGGCGTCATGATCGACCACACCTTGATGGAGCTGTGAGGTGAATCAGTGTGGGGTTAGGGATGGCTCTGAGGACAGCCAACTTTGCTCATGTTTTTCTGGTGCCTGTCAGGACTATCAACAGTTGGGGTTTCGCTAGCCATGGCCTACACCTAAACAGGACTGGAAAGGGAAGATTGGTACAGCTGATCTATGAAAGTATAGGGGGTGGATCTCGGGCCACACATGGTCAAATACCTGTTGTCATAGGCTGGGAAAGTAGGTATTTTTAGGATAAATCCAGACAACAGGTTCCCCTGCCTAATGAGTATCTCCAGCACTTTAAAAAGTCCTGAAACAATTACTCACAAGACAGATTTTAACACCTCAAACATCACATATACCAGATGTCACAAAGAAAAACAAACCATTGGAAAAAGTAACATGGGGCATTTCAGAGACTTAACAATCCTCCATCAAAACATGCAACCAATAAAAAATAAAATACAACTATTAAAAGTTGAGCTCCAATCTTGGAACTGCACAGTAGTTTGTATTGCTGAGTAATGGTGTAGAGACACAGAAATCCAACATGTAGTATCATCATCATATGAAAAGGCAAACTCTTACTGCAGAACTACTTCAAGAGGTGGAGGATCATGCATTTATATCAGAAAAGGAACACAGTTCAAGTCAAGACATGACCTCAGTGCAGTAAGTGAAGGCAAACGCTTTGAAGTATCAGCTATTGAATTAACAGTGCTTGATGTTACCAAGAAATTAATCAGTTTGTATGTGTATAGATCTAATGATTGTCTCTAACTAGAAGTCTGTAAATATATGTGTGTACGAATTAGCTTATTTTAAATTGATCTAAATTTGTAAATACTTTGACATGTCCTATATCCTTGTAAAAAGAGATCTACGGATGAATAAAGCTACTGCTACTACTCTCAGCAGCAGCTGCTGATGGTGTGTTTCCTTTTGCTGTCCTTCAGGCAGAGCGGCTTTGTTCTTTACTGAAGAACAGTTCTCATTTTCGTTATCAACTGTAACTTACTTCATGTCAGACTTATTTTTTGGCTGTTCTGTATTAGGAATGTCCCCATTTTGTGGCTCATCTCATACTGATAAAACAGCACAAGGTGGTACAGTAGTATGACACTGAACTCTTATTCAGGGGGATGGCAGCTCAAATCGATGTCCATCCATCTAGATTTACCTTTCCTGTGGTTTCTCTCAGACACTTAAGGCAGATGCTGGGATGCTTCCTCTGAAAATGATATGGTTGATTTCCTTCTGTATCCTGCCCTAGTCCTAACTTGGGCTCTGTCCCTAATGACCTTTCCTCCATAGTGAGCACCACACCCATAAATTTGTTGAATGATGTCAATGTTTTTCCACTTAGGCAGTAATAGTCATTAAAGTCTGCACACAATGAACGATGTGGCTTTTCTTCATTTTGCTCTAGGACCGAGTTATTGAGAGTCTGTTGTTAGCAGAACATTTGTGTCTCCAGAATATGGACAAGAACACACACTGTAACAGGGTTGTTCTCTGCCATTAATCTTTCACTATCTTCCCCAGCTCTCATGGACACTGCCCTGTCAAAATGATCAATGAACTATATTCCACTGACTTCTGTCCTACCTAGATACATCTACCTGAATGAGTAGTCCCAGATGGATTCAAGCTAAATGTTGTGTAGTCAGCAGGCTGTATTTGAACATAGAGACGAACCACGCAACCGCTTACTATTGTCTGGCCGCTATACAAAAACACCAGCAGAGCACAAGCGTACGAATACTACTATACGCTGGTGTGCGATAGGCACCCACGGTTGGAACAATGAATGTCACTTTGTAGTCAGGGACAGGTGCATAGCCCAGCATAAATTCCAGTGCAGATCACAAGTTGAGAACCATCTAGCCTTTCAGGTTGTTAGAGCTAAATATGAGATGAGAACCATCTAGCCTTTCAGGTTGCAAGAGCTAAATACCATCATATAACAAAATATCACAAGGAAAGATTGTGACGGACACTCCTGAATTCCAGAAACTATTATAGTAAGTGTCAATTGTATTCTAAACCAGGATAGTTTTGGGTAGATTCCCAGTTAATTCTGTAATGAAGAATGGTATTCTCCAGACCAATAAAGGAGATATTGTCCAAACTGTGACTGAACATTTTGCAGATATATATGCTACCACTGGACAGGACCTAGCTTTCCATCAATGTTGAGTGACTGCTGAAAGGGTGGCATTGGCCTTGGTTCTACAAATAATGGAGGTTCTAACCACCCTTCCTCAGTGTCGAAGGTGGAGTCTGCAATGTCATCAAGTCATGACAGCATTCTTTACAGCATGGTGGCATCTCAAAAGCTGGCCATGCACTACAGGACTTCAGCGATGGCTCAGAGATGTTTCTGGCAGATTGTTGAACACCTGCAGTCTCCGCCTGTGTGTTAGTGGTGGCACAACCTTGAGACCACTGCCTACAGTTCTGGGAACTGTCGATCCAGCTGGACAGCACATGTAGATTTCTGCAATGGGCCTCATTCAGGAAGTCCATGAGCTTCCGGTGAGTTGGTGACTGATGCACTACTTTGGCAGAACAGTGCTTCCTGTCGGCTACCTAGCTATCTTCCTCACACAATTTTAAATTAACTATTTGGTAAAAAAAATAGTTTTTACATTAGTTATTGATTTATGTCAGCTTTACAGTGAAGTTGAAATTTGAATGATCTACAATGAAAAATAGGCATTCCTGTGAATCTGTGTGCATATTAGACGACATTACTGCACATGAAATTTAGCTAATTTATTGCATTTTTCTTTAGACTTGGGAGGAGTTACCTGTCTATCACCAGTCTTCAGCAAATTGATTTTATGTGCACTCATTTGTGATCGCCCATGCTCTTATCTTCTTTTATGTGATAGTATGCAAAGAGGAGAGTATTTTGCAGTATGATAAACATGTCAAACTTTATCTACCACAATATATGAGTAACTGTACACCTTTGCAATGGAATGATGTAATTTTTTAAGAGTCTTTGAGAGCTGGTGAAATGAGAATTAGTGTGGCTTTGCAACAAAATGAGTGAAGAAATTACACATTTATTTTTACAGTGAAAATGTGCTATTTCACAAACTTTTGACCTGATTTGTCCTCAGTTCCTCATTTAATGAACCACTGTCCCAAGATTCAGTAACAATAGAAAATGCATTAGAATGTTAGCAACATGACACTGTGTAAGCTCCACTTCGTTTCACCAAAGAAAAGCAAATTTTAAAACGACAGCAAGAGAAATGTAGCTGGTAGTATAAATTCACTACTAATGAATGAGTGATTTTCCGGTTGCAGCAAGTTTTAGCAGCTACAAATATAGTGAAGGGAATGGACCAATAACCACATCAAAGAACTTGCACAGTTGTTCCGTGAAATACTTGTCTGTGAAAAATTAAACATGAACTTTACATAAACAAGAATGTAAAAAGTAAGGTGTACAAAGAGATGGCTGAAACATTTATGGAAGTATACCAGCTGTGGATCAAAGTGCGAGTTTATAGTTCCAAACAAGGGAATATTTTCACTTAGAGTAAGTCACACACAAGTGTAAAATAAGTTAAATTGGATCACTGCTGGAATAAATAGATCCAGTGGGATAAGAAGTTAACTACACAAGGAACTGAAATATAACAAAGTCCCTGGTTTTATTAATTATGTTAAACAGTACAAAAGCATATGTAAAAGGTGAAGTGACAGCAGCAAAAGAAATGGTTAACAATAAATACATCTTGATTAATGGACACAAATCAAAGGCACTGTGATCCGTCATAAAATCAGAACTGGGTTTTAGAACTGACAGCAAAGACATTTCTATAATTAAGGTGGGAAATAAAATCATTAATAAATTCTTGTCAAATGTCAGAATCATTCAATAATTTTTTTTTATAAATGTATCAAAATCAGATGTACATGCAGATGCTTACACAGAAAAAGTGCATGTAAGTCAGAAGGCAGAAGAATATTTTAATAAATTTGAGAAAATTTCAGCCAAAGATGTAGAGAAAACCATATTACAGCTAAAAAAACAAAAATTCTGCAGGGTGGCATGGCATACCTACCTGAGTAGTTAAAGCAGCTGTCAGGATAATAGCTCATCCCCTTTGCTCAATAATTAACGAATCATTTGAAGAAGGCTACTTTCCGGTTGCACGAAAAACTTTCCGGTTGCACGAAACAAAAGCAGAGGTAAAACACTAGTTTAAAAAAGGCTCAAAAGAAGCCACAGAAAACTACCACCCAATCTCTATTCTTCCAATTTTTTGAACAATATTTGAAAGTTGGGTGCTAATGCAAATCAAACAATTTATAGAAAAATACTTTCAGATACTCCATATGGCATTCAAAAAGGCAAAAGCACAATAGAGGCAATTAATGAGTTTTTGAAAAAAATCACTTCTGTATCAAAAAGGCGAGAAAAGTTGCAGTATTTTTCTGTGACCTGACAAACAATTGGTTGTGTACAAGGTCTGTTCAAAAAATTCTAGAACATTCATAACTTCATGCCAAGGGTTGTTGTTGTTGTGGTCTTCAGTCCTGAGACTGGTTTGATGCAGCTCTCCATGCTGCTCTATCCTGTGCAAGCTTCTTCATCTCCCAGTACCTACTGCAACCTACATCCTTCTGAATCTGCTTTGTGTATTCATCTCTTGGTCTCCCTCTACGATTTTTACCCTCCACGCTGCCCTCCAATGCTAATTTTGTGATCCCTTGATGTTTCAGAACATGTCCTACCAACCGATCCCTTCTTCTCGTCAAGTTGTGCCACAAACTTCTCTTCTCTCCAATCCTATTCAATACCTCCTCATTAGTTACGTGATCCACCCACCTTATCTTCAGCATTCTTCTGTAGCACCACATTTCGAAAGCTTCTATTCTCTTCTTGTCCAAACTAGTTATCGTCCATGTTTCACTTCCATACATGGCTACACTCCATACAAATACTTTCAGAAACGACTTCCTGACACTTAAATCTATACTCAACGTTAACAAATTTCTCTTCTTCAGAAACGATTTCCTTGCCATTGCCAGTCTAATTTTTATATCCTCTCTACTTCGACCATCGTCAGTTATTTTACTCCCTAAATAGCAAAACTCCTTTACTACTTTAAGTGTCTCATTTCCTAATCTAATTCCCTCAGCATCACCCGATTTAATTTGATTACATTCCATTATCCTCGTTTTGCTTTTGTTGATGTTCATCTTATATCCGCCTTTCAAGACACTGTCCATTCCGTTCAGCTGCTCTTCCAAGTCCTTTGCTGTCTCTGACAGAATTACAATGTCATCAGCGAACCTCAAAGTTTTTACTTCTTCTCCATGAATTTTAATACCTACTCCGAATTTTTCTTTTGTTTCCTTTACTGCTTGCTCAATATACAGATTGAATAACATCGGGGAGAGGCTACAACCCTGTCTCACTCCTTCCCCAACCACTGCTTCCCTTTCATGCCCCTCGACTCTTATAACTGCCATCTGGTTTCTGTACAAATTGTAAATAGCCTTTCGCTCCCTGTATTTTACCCCTGCCACCTTCAAAATTTGAAAAAGAGTATTCCAGTTAACATTGTCAAAAGCTTTCTCTAAGTCTACAAATGCTAGAAACGTAGGTTTGCCTTTTCTTAATCTTTCTTCTAAGATACGTCGTAAGGTTAGTATTGCATCACGTGTTCCAACATTTCCTCGGAATCCAAACTGATCTTCCCCGAGATCAGCTTCTACCAGTTTTTCCATTCGTCTGTAAAGAATTCGCGTTAGTATTTTGCAGCTGTGACTTATTAAACTGATAGTTCGGTAATTTTCACATCTGTCAACACCTGCTTTCTTTGGGATTGGAATTATTATATTCTTCTTGAAGTCTGAGGGTATTTCGCCTGTCTCATACATCTTGCTCACCAGATGGTAGAGTTTTGTCATGACTGGCTCTCCCAAGGCCATCAGTAGTTCTAATGGAATGTTGTCTACTCCCGGGGCCTTGTTTCGACTCAGGTCTTTCAGTGCTCTGTCAAACTCTTCATGCAGTATCTTATCTCCCATTTCGTCTTCATCTACATCCTCTTCCATTTCCATAATATTGTCCTCAAGTACATCGCCCTTGTATAAACCCTCTATATACTCCTTCCACCTTTCTGCCTTCCCTTCTTTGCTTAGGACTGGGTTTCCATCTGAGCTGTTGATATTCATACAAGTGGTTCTCCTTTCTCCAAAGGTCTCTTTAATTTTCCTGTAGGCAGTATCTATCTTACCCCTAGTGAGACAAGCCTCTACATCCTTACATTTGTCCTCTAGCCATCCCTGCTTAGCCATTTTGCACTTCCTGTCGATATCATTTTTGAGACCTTTGTATTCCTTTTTGCCTGCTTCATTTACTGCATTTTTATATTTTCTCCTTTCATCAATTAAATTCAATATTTCTTCTGTTACCCAAGGATTTCTATTAGCCCTCATCTTTTTACCTACTTGATCATCTGCTGCCGTCACTACTTCATACCTCAGAGCTACCCATTCTTCTTCTACTGTATTTCTTTCCCCCATTCCTGTCAGTTGTTCCCTTATGCTCTCCCTGAAACTCTCTACAACCTCTGGTTCTTTCAGTTTATCCAGGTCCCATCTCCTTAAATTCCCACCTTTTTGCAGTTTCTCCAGTTTCAATCTGCAGTTCATAACCAATAGATTGTGGTCAGAATCCACATCTGCCCCTGGAAATGACTTACAATTTAAAACCTGGTTCCTAAATCTCTGTCTTACCATTATATAATCTATCTGATACCTTTTAGTATCTCCAGGATTCTTCCAGGTATACAACCTTCTTTTATGATTCTTGAACCAAGTGTTAGCTATGATTAAGTCATGCTCTGTGCAAAATTCTACAAGGCGGCTTCCTCTTTCATTTCTTCCCCCCCAATCCATATTCACCTACTATGTTTCCTTCACTCCCTTTTCCTACTGACGAATTCCAGTCACCCATGACTATTAAATTTTCGTCTCCCTTCACTACCTGAATAATTTCTTTTATCTCGTCATACATTTCATCTATTTCTTCATCATCTGCAGAGCTAGTTGGCATATAAACTTGTACTACTGTAGTAGGCATGGGCTTTGTGTCTATCTTGGCCACAATAATGCGTTCACTATGCTGTTTGTAGTAGCTAACCCGCACTCCTATTTTTTTATTCATTATTAAACCTACTCCTGCATTACCCCTATTTGATTTTGTATTTATAACCCTGTAATCACCTGACCAAAAGTCTTGTTCCTCCTGCCACCGAACTTCACTAATTCCCACTATATCTAACTTTAACCTATCCATTTCCCTTTTTAAATTTTCTAACCTACCTGCCCGATTAAGGGATCTGACATTCCACGCTCCGATCCGTAGAATGCCAGTTTTCTTTCTCCTAATAACGACGTCCTCTTGAGTAGTCCCCGCCCGGAGATCTGAATGGGGGACTATTTTACCTCTGGAATATTTTACCCAAGAGGACGCCATCATCATTTAATCATACAGTAAAGCTGCATTTCCTCGGGAAAAATTACGGCTGTAGTTTCCCCTTGCTTTCAGCCGCTCGCAGTACCAGCACAGCAAGGCCGTTTTGGTTAATGTTACAAGGCCAGATCAGTCACTCATCCAGACTGTTGCCCCTGCAACTACTGAAAAGGCTGCTGCCCCTCTTCAGGAACACATGTTTGTCTGGGTACGTTGGAGGGAAATGTGGTTGGAATATGCGCACTCGTCGTGTTTAATTTGTAACTGACAGAAGTTTCATTGTTGTGTGTCATTAGTTATTGTTCAGTGCTTTGTTGAGAAGGATATTGTGTTGCGCAGTTGGAAATTTCGAGATGGTAGAGGTACAGGAGTAGTGCATTTGCATTAAATTTTGTATAAAAGTCAAGAAAACCTTTATAGACACATACCAAATGATGGAGGAAGCCTACAGTGATGAGTTCTTAAGCCATACTCAGTGTTATGAATGGTTCAAATGTTTTAAAAATGGCCAGATGGAAGTTAAAGATGACCAAAGCTATGCTAATAGTTTTATTTGATTTTGCAGGATTACATCATCATGAATTCATGCCACAGGGAAAAACTGTTAATCAATGGTACTTTCAGAACATGTTGCGATACCTGTGAGAAAATGTGAGAAGGAAACAGCCTGAAATGTGGTGAGACAATATATGGCTCTTCCTTCACAATAATGCACCCGAACATTCACCTCTGTTGGTGGGTGACTATTGCACAAAAAATGAAATCACTGTGCTGCTTCATCCTCCATACCCTCTGGACATGGTCCCTGCAGATTTTTTTTTTTTTTTTATTTCCAAAGTTGAAAACCACATTTAAAGGATGAAGATTTGCAATGATAGATGAGAGAAAAGAAAATTCGCAGACGGCACTTCGCTTGATCCCGCAGGAGATGTACCGAGACTGCTTCCAGAAGTGGAAATGGTGTTGGAAGCAGTGTATGGATTGCGAAGGAGACTATTTCTAAGGAGACCATTCACAATAAGTAAAAGATTAGTGCAGAAAAATTTTGCGGAGAAAGTTACGGACTTTTTGAACAGACCTAGTAAACCATCACTTGCTCCTGCATAAAATGGAAAGATACAGAACTGGAGTTTTGCTTTACAGTTGCTTAGGTCATATCTCACAAAGAGAGACCAACAATGTAGGAAAAGATACACTGCTACTTACCGTAAAGATATGCTAAATTGCAAATGGGCACAATTAAAAGACACTTACACATAAGCTTTTGGCCTCAGCCTTCATCAGAAAAAAGAGAATCACACACCACACATTCACATAAGCAGACACATATCATGCATACACAACTTCCAACTCCGGCAGCTCAGGCCAGAAAACAAAGTAATTGGATAGACAAAAAGTCTACTCACCAAGTGGCAGCAGGAAAACATACACATTTATTACAATTTGGTTGCCTTTGGAGCCAGTGACTCCTTCTTCTGGCAGAAGGGTTGAAGTGGAAGGAAGAGGGGTGAAGAAAAAGGATGGTAAATTTTGGGAAAAGGGGCAGAGTTTGGAAAAGTCGCCATAACCCCGGAACAGGGGAGACTTTCCAGATTGGATAAGAAGGAAAGATGGTATTGCACCAGACAAGATTTGAGCTTAGATGTGGAAGACAGGGTAATATGCAAGACAGAGATTACTGATAAAATATTTTGCACAAATTAATAAGAAAGAAAAGCTAATTGCATTGTACGTGATAGAGGTGGGAAAGGGACAGTGAAAAATAGACAGGTCAGAAAATGCAAGACGCAGAAAACTAATCTGGAGCGAAGAAAGAAATAGTTGCTGTGAAGAAATGCTGAGACACTTACACTAAGATTGTTGCTGATTGCCACAGGGCTCTGGTGGAGCTAGGGGGAAGTAATAGGGTGAACCTAGTGTGGGTCCCTGGTCACTCAGGGATCTGTGGCAATGAACAAGCCAACAGATTGGCCAGGATGGGGGCAACAACTCCATTTATTGGACTGGAACCTGTCCTGACAATCACTAAGGCTATGATCAAATTAGAACTACAGAACTGGCTTAGGAAACAGCACGTAGGATATTGGACCAAGGTCCATAAACAAGAACATCGTAAGGTAATGATGCCCAAGCCACGTTTTAAAAGACGCTCTGTAATCCTGGGATTGAACAGGAAAGAGATCAATGTCATGACTGGACTGATGACCAGCCATGGGAATTTCAAAAAACACCTACACACAATGGGTATAACGGAAGAGGACCCTAAATGTAGGATCTGTGATGAAGGTGAAGAAACTACATCACACCTAATCTTCATATGCATGGCATTGGAGAGTAAAAGATACAGAATCTTCGGGACAACTATACCTGAAGAAATTGTCTAACAAAAAACTGTTAGAGGGACTCCTTGCACTATTTAAGGGCACTGGTTGGCTTTACCAGATATACAGGGAGTGATACCGCACAATAAACCTAGTTTCGATGCGGGCAGTGATGGGTCAGACGTAAGCTGTTTTAGCTTCCCTGTTAAAATAAGTCAATCAATCAGTCAATGCTTTGGTTTAGCACTGAAGCCCATTTTCTTCTGGATGAGTTCCTCAATAAGCAAAATTGGCATATTTGAGGTCTGAGAATAAACATTTCGCGATCGACAAGTCTCTTCACCCTTAACTGGTGACTGTGTGGTGTGTAATGTCCAGTCAAGGAATAATTGGTGCGATATTCCTTGATGGTATGGTGACTACCAAGCAGTACATGCAGGTTTTGGAAGATGATTTCATCCTCCAAAGTGACCCTCATTTCAACAAGATGTGGTTCATGCAAGACGGGACTTGATCCAGTTGAAGCAAGAGAGCATTTGCTGTCCTGGAGGAGCACTTTGGGGACTACATTCTGACTCTGGGATATCCAAAGGCCACTGGGATGGGCCGCAATTGGCTGCCATATTCTCCAGATCTGAACACATGCGACTCCTTTTTGTGGGGCTATATTAAAGGTAAGGTGTACAGTAATGACCCCAAAACCACTGCTGAGCTGAAAACAACCATTCAGGAGGTCATCAACAGCATCTATGTTCCAACACTTTAGCAGGTCATGCAGAATTTTGCTATTCATCTGTGCCATATAATCGTGAATGACGGCAGGCATATCGAACACGTCATAACTAGATCCAAAAATCTGTAGTGATGTTTATGTGATGAATAAAGTGTGTACATGCCGTAGTTTGTAACTAATTTACATTTTTTTCATATAGTTGAATAACTGTCACTCTGTATATGTGTGTCCTCTGGGGGTCACTTTATGAGTAGATTTTTTATCTATAAAATACATAACATTTTCAAAAATTAGTTTCATTAATAAACAGAAAACAAAGGATAGTTATATCATCAAGTAAGGGAAAATTCTTCTCTGAATGGATGACTAATTCACAATTTGTTCTACAAGGTCCAATTCTAGGTCCATTTTTTTTCCTACTTTATGGAAATGACTTGCCCCTAAACATAAATTTACACTCAGTTTTACTTGCTGATTATACTTCTGCCCTTGTCAAAGACATGACTTGGAACAAACTCCTTCAACTGTGACAAATGTGGGTCTCTCGGGGAGCATGCCAGAGATAAGTCCCTGCAGTCACACTATCCTCTTGTGTCCTCAATGGCTCAGTCGGATAGCGTAATCTCTCTAGTTAGCAATGTCAACAACCATCAGTTTTCATGTAGTTCTTGAAAAATATAGGTAATTTACTTTCTGTTCATCTCTAAATTGTGTTGCCATGTGGTTGCAGTGTCAACACATACCTGAACAGCACTGAGTCATGCATCGGCGGGCGAGCTGTGCGGACAGGTCTTGTTTACATCCTCACTGTGGCCGGCCACGTGCTGACATGTAAGTGGTGGTTTGGGCACTCTTGCGGCTTACACGCCAATTGTATATTTGATAATGAATCAAACATGAATATGAAGCAACAGCCTATGTATGCAGTTATAGAGCTATTGTGATGTATGATGGACGACCACGTATTGCTCTGGCTGTGGACAGACTGGACATGTATGTTCCGAATGTATACAGAGGAGAGTGACACAGGTACCAGTGGGGAAGTAGTCCCTCCCATGACGATGACAACCTTACCAGTGACATATGCTACGACCACCTGTGGCCACACTGCTACAACAACATCAAGTTTCACAGTGGCAACAGAAAAGACAATGACCAAAGCTTGTCAGTGACCACTAGCTCTACTGAAGTAATGACTATTGTTCAGTCACCTGAAGTGGCACCCATCACAGAAGCAGGACGTGTTTCCAAAAGTGCCGGAACTTTTGAACAAGATGTACAGCGAGACGAGAACGAGGATGCTGCACGAGATCCCAGCATGGCTTCTGAGAATGAGGAATGACAGAAATCTGGATCTTCTCCCAAAAAGCATTAAAAACAGAGGATAGCTCCACCTGATGCTTCTCAAAAGCAACAATTAGTGCATGAAAAGGCAAAACAAATTTCTCACAAAATCAATGGTATGACATCTGTTAATTTTGATGTATAACCACAGACCCCACACAAGGCAGGGAAAGATGACTTTCGAAAAGTGAAAATGCAGATGCAACAGGATGGTGAAACGAAACTGTCCACAAGTAAGGAAACAAAGAACAGGTCTCATCTCAACGAGGGCCAGAGATAGAGTTGTTTCAAGGCAGTGATACGAGAAGCTGGGCAGATGACATTTAAGAATTTCCCGCAGATGAGGAAATGAAGGAAGTGTTACACCTACCAGGAGGAAAGATTCCAGTGGAGAAAGACAAGGAAATGAAGGATGAGATGTTGTCTCGTCCACTACATGGAAAACCTTAGGCTCCGTCAACTGTGGGCCATAACGACTTGTATACTTAATTAATCATGACTTCATTACTAGCTTATAGAATTGGGACTTCGAATCTAAACAAGATCCATAGTGAACTAAACCATAAGAACTTGCAAGATATGCTCTATGCTGCTGATATTGATGTTATTATGTTACAAGAAGTAACAGATATTAGACTGGATGCCATCACAGGTTACAATGCAGTAGTAAATCCAGGGAATGACCATGACCTCAGAACGGCAATACTCACCATAGAAGGAACCATCATCAAAGATGTCGAGAAACTGGCAAATGCCAGGGGTCTAGCAGCCACCATTCATAATACGCATTTTATAAATACCTATGCACCATCTGGCACTGGGAACAGCAGGCAAAGAGCTGAATTTTATAAAGATAATATAGTTCCCCTTTTTGGTGGCCGCTATGAGCATATCAGTTTTGGAGGTGTCTATAATTGTGTGCTGCCTCCAAGAGACCAGACGCCGCATTTTAATAACTGTGCAGAACTCAGAGCCATAATTACAGAACTCTGCTTGGTTGACCTTTTGGAGCTCAAAAATGATGCATTTCCGGGTTTCACTCATATTATGAATCATTCTGCTAGTTGCATCGACAGGATCTATGTAACAGTCGACCTGAAAATGCTCGTCCTCCAAACAGAGCTATGGCCCACTATCTCTTCAGATCACACTGCATACTTATGTACCATGAATGTAAAATGGCAAGAAACGTACAGGGGATGAGGCTTGTGGAAATTGAACATGGAACACCTAAAAGACCCTGAATACCATGAAATATTCAACAACTTATGGAACACGTGCGAGAACAAATACACTTCATATATCTCGGCACTGACATGGTAGATTAAATGTGTGAAACATGCCATAAGAAATTCGCTGATGAATTACTCCCATGAGGAAAACATTTGGCAAAAATGGACCTTAGAATATTACTCCCAAGTCCTTCGTGACCTGTACCAATATGATGTGGCAGTAATTGCCAACTACGTGGAAATAAAACAAATTCAGGCTAAACTTCTTGGGCTGAAGCAGAAACAGCTGGAAGGTCATCAACTTAATGAACTTTCAGACCAAGAACATCATAGAACAAAAATACGTTGGTCACTCTTGCCGTCATTGTGGTATTATTTTGTGGATAGGAAATTTCCAACAAACTCCAGACTACATTCCATTCATCTGGCAGATTCCCCTTTGTGTACCACTTGCAACCTGATTGACACAGATGAACATTAATATTTCTGTGAAAATGCAAATAACGTATGGTTGACAATCAGAAAAAAATTAGCAACTATGCAGAGAAAACCACCATATTTCATAACTCCAACGTGCCTTTTATACCTGGAAGAAGAATTATACCCCGCCTCAAAGGAAAATGCCGTCAACTGGTTGAAGAGACATGTGGTATTTTACCTACTGTCCAGTAAAGAAAGGAGCAAAGGAGATTTTTGGACATACATCTCTGACCAGCACCACAAGCTACTACGCATCAACAGTTACTATGATACATATGCCAACTTCCTCAGAAGAACCATCATGTGAACTCCAATTTTTGATGATGCGATTCAGAACATGGGAAAATGAGAGAAAATCTGACCTATGAAAAACATGTACGATCAAATGATGAACATCACTTTGAAGAAATGTTTTGTTTTCGCAAAGGCTTCCAGTAATGCAGAAGATTATCTTTAGGTCTATGTCACTATAATAAGCAATTTCATAATCTTGTCATAACTATTTCTGAAAAAGAAAGATAGACCATCTGCTATGTAAGCAAGAGATCCCAGGTTCGAGTCCCAGTCGGGGCACACATTTTCAACTGTTGCCATTGATATTTATCAAAGCCTGTAAGCAGCTAGTGGTCTGGATTTCATTATAATTTCAATATACTAAGAGTTTAGGCAACTGGTTCCAACTAAATGGATTGCAGGTGATTATTGGAAAAGCACATACACTGCAGTTTAAAAGTAAGATCTCTAAGGTAAATGCAGCACCCATTAATCACAGAAACCAAGATCGGGCTGTGTAAAATTTTTAGGAATACATCTTGACCAAAATTTATCCTGGTCTGCACATATGAAGTACTTAAATAAATTAAATGGCCTGACCTTCGCAGTGAAGATTCTGTCATATTATCTAGCACAAAATTAAGAAAAACAGTTTGCTGCAGCTATTTTGAATCATTTACTTTTTTTGGGGGGGGGGACCAAGTAAAATGATTAGAATTACTTTTGAATACATTATGGGCACAGCAGTGATCAATGTCTTATAAATAATTACTATTAAAAACAGTCTTGATCACGATTTATTTAACAAGGTGACCAGTTTCAACCACTACTGTGGTCATCTTCAGACCATTGAGTAGGAACCTCTTTCTTCAACAGAAAGAGGTTCCTACTCAGTGGTCTGAAGATGACCAAAGTAGTGGTTGAAACCGGTCACCTTGTTAAATAAATCGTGATCAAGACTGTTTTTAATAGTAATTAAAATGATTAGAATATTAAAATTACAAAATTCAGTTGTTAGAAATATGTGTAATACAAAACCAAAAAATCTTGTCACCCACTGTTAGAAATTTAAAAATATTAAGGTCCCTCTGTAGGAAACCCAAGTTACTCGTAGACAATAATTTTAAACATCAATACAACAGTAGGAACAATGGGAATTTTATGCTGCCCATTCATAGATTAAAGCTATATCCACAAACCCCAGAATACACGAATATGAAAATTTACAACATTCTAATATAAGAAATAACTCCACAACTGGAGCTAAGGATAAGTGGCACAAAAGCTATGAAACCAGTTGGTACAGAAATGATATTATCCCTTAGAACAATTTCTCAATGATAATGTGAAATCTGAGCAAGAAAGCAAATTGTTGACATGTTTTGTCAATTAAACTTAGCAGTTTTATGTCAAATAACAACTGTAATAATTATATATTTTATATTAATGCTGTTGTTATATATTGTTTTTGTAATACATATGAATTGTGATTGCAGTGTTGACAAGTCTCTGGGACAATAAACACTCTGATTCTGATTTTTTTAGAAGTAGAAAACAAGCCAGATTGTAAATTTGTTTCATTATAGACCTCTAATGATGCTTTATTTCAATAAAATGAAAAGCATTTGGTGGAAAAAATAAGCATTTTGTTGTAGTTCCAAAGACAAGTTTAAAAGACATCCAATAATTCCAGAAATAATCTAAGAAAGGTGTAGGTCTAGTGGAAAAATCATAAAAGTGAGGTAAGAGTTGCATAACCCAACACTCGTGTGTGCCAATAAAATATTGCTTGTACTGTGTTCATTATTGTAGGCTATTACCCATAACTGTGTTATGTTCACTATTTTACAGGTATTACGAATTGCTGTACTTTACAAAGGCTCATGAACATCCTCTTCCTAAAATATTTAATCTTCATGATGCTCAGAGAAATGCCAAAGATTCTGATACGGAATGTTGCCTTTCAGCAATCCATTTTTTGCACTTTGCAGGATTTTCTTTACTTTTTCTGTAGAAATACATGGTGTTTCAAAAAGAATATACATATTTCATACATATATACACTCCTGGAAATTGAAATAAGAACACCGTGAATTCATTGTCCCAGGAAGGGGAAACTTTATTGACACATTCCTGGGGTCAGATACATCACATGATCACACTGACAGAACCACAGGCACATAGACACAGGCAACAGAGCATGCACAATGTCGGCACTAGTACAGTGTATATCCACCTTTCGCAGCAATGCAGGCTGCTATTCTCCCATGGAGACGATCGTAGAGATGCTGGATGTAGTCCTGTGGAACGGCTTGCCATGCCATTTCCACCTGGCACCTCAGTTGGACCAGCGTTCGTGCTGGACGTGCAGACCGCGTGAGACGATGCTTCATCCAGTCCAAAACATGCTCAATGGGGGACAGATCCGGAGATCTTGCTGGCCAGGGTAGTTGACTTACACCTTCTAGAGCACGTTGGGTGGCACGGGATACATGCGGACGTGCATTGTCCTGTTGGAACAGCAAGTTCCCTTGCCGGTCTAGGAATGGTAGAACGATGGGTTCGATGACGGTTTGGATGTACCGTGCACTATTCAGTGTCCCCTCGACGATCACCAGTGGTGTACGGCCAGTGTAGGAGATCGCTCCCCACACCATGATGCCGGGTGTTGGCCCTGTGTGCCTCGGTCGTATGCAGTCCTGATTGTGGCGCTCACCTGCACGGCGCCAAACACGCATACGACCATCATTGGCACCAAGGCAGAAGCGACTCTCATCACTGAAGACGACACGTCTCCATTCGTCCCTCCATTCACGCCTGTCGCGACACCACTGGAGGCGGGCTGCACGATGTTGGGGTGTGAGCGGAAGACGGCCTAACGGTGTGCGGGACCGTAGCCCAGCTTCATGGAGACGGTTGCGAATGGTCCTCGCCAATACCCCAGGAGCAACAGTGTCCCTAATTTGCTGGGAAGTGGCGGTGCGGTCCCCTACGGCACTGCGTAGGATCCTACGGTCTTGGCGTGCATCCGTGCGTCGCTGCGGTCCGGTCCCAGGTCGACGGGCACGTGCACCTTCCGCCGACCACTGGCGACAACATCGATGTACTGTGGAGACCTCACGCCCCACGTGTTGAGCAATTCGGCGGTACGTCCACCCGGCCTCCCGCATGCCCACTATACGCCCTCGCTCAAAGTCCGTCAACTGCACATACGGTTCACGTCCACGCTGTCGCGGCATGCTACCAGTGTTAAAGACTGCGATGGAGCTCCGTATGCCACGGCAAACTGGCTGACACTGACGGCGGCGGTGCACAAATGCTGCGCAGCTAGCGCCATTCGACGGCCAACACCGCGGTTCCTGGTGTGTCCGCTGTGCCGTGCGTGTGATCATTGCTTGTACAGCCCTCTCGCAGTGTCCGGAGCAAGTATGGTGGGTCTGACACACCGGTGTCAATGTGTTCTTTTTTCCATTTCCAGGAGTGTATATTTATTAAACTGCTAGGCATGCATATTTACAAATCTCTCAAGTTTACATTACTCAAGCACTGTATGTCCTCCACCAGTGACACAAACAATATCACTATCACAATGATATTCGAATTCCTCCTGTACTCAGGTACACTGCTGCTCTAGGAAGTCAGTGCAAATGGATCATATAACCCACTACAAAAAAAATCATACTACCAATGAAAGTATCATAAATTTTAATTTTTGATTCTCTGCCCACCTATTACCATCTCAGCCTATGCCTGTAGGACTAATTGGCCTATGTTTCATAGTCACAATAAAATTAAAACTATTTATTGATGCTAGAACTGTTTGTACTTGTGTTGATGAATCTATTCACTGTCACTGACTTCAATATAACCATCTGTTATAGTTGGAAGCTTATCAACTTCATCTACATCCTTCAACAGGTAAAGATGAGTAGGGGTCATTGTTTCAATCACAGACTTAGTCGCCTTTAGCTGCAATGTAGTGCAGCAGCCGTTGGACCATTTGGCACACTGTGACGCCAGGAGAGTTCCATTCATTGTAGACATAGACAGCCAGTTCCTTAACTTTGTTTTCATTCTGTGTATCTTGCTGAAAACAAAAATTTAAAAAGGAAATACTTTTAAAAAAATAATATTGAAAATTTTGGTTTTGGGAAGTCTTGCATATCACATTTCCTCATTCACTTAATAATCTCACTAGTTGCCGATAAGGATGGTAACAGTAACAACCAAACAGCTTACAATCTTCTGGCAGTAACAATTTTTCTCTCACCTGAATACTTGCTTGCATCTGTGGAATAGTACTGCCAGGGCAGTCAGCTAAAGCACCATACAAATGCACACCATCGCTGGATGAGATTTTTCCAACCTGAAAATTATATACACTGTCCATTAATTAGATTTGTATTTGTGTACATTTAATGCATGGGACAACAATTTTCTCTTCATATATGGATTCAAACTGAAATTATTTTAGAAGCTCATATATAGCATATTATTACCAAAACTGAATGTACCTTATGGTAAAATCTATCAGGTTCAGATTTTCAGGTAATTCAACTCGTGATACAAGATCTGATAGTGTTGAAGTAGGTGTAACTTCTCTCTATATGAGACAAGGCTCTTTTCGGAGATAACACAGATAAATGTTTTAGTTGAGGGTCTTTAAATTTAAACCACATATGATCTCCTTTACATCTATGAATTAAGAAGTTATGGCATCTCTCCCTATATTCCCTTAGAAGATGAGTCACGGCCAAAACATTCTTTGACTTCATTGCGTCCAGAAGTTCTACACCTAAATACATGTTGTTAATGTCCAAAAAATTAGGAGATTCTTTGTAAACATAATTCAGTCTCATGTAGGTTAGCAAAATGTTTCTAAAAGATGTTTGCATTTGTTTCTGTAATTGGAGGTACTAGTGAAATTTCAACCCAATTGGAAAAAAATTACAAGGGTCTGAAAATTTGTTTCGTAACATGTCTTGGCATGCTGAATTAAGTGGATAAATCCAATTTGCTACAAAAATTTTTTCATACTTCTGAATTTTTGAATTTTGAAAAATCATTATTTTTTCAAACCCATGTGTGGAGTGCTTGCTTATCATGGAAGTTGAAGTATAGTTAGTTTTCCAGCACTGGGTAGACATGGACAGTACAGAAATTTAATTGAAACATTAACCGTCACAAATGTGTCTATATATGTGTTCAATCTGTACATACATCTGTAATTGTGTATATATATGTGTCTAATCTATACGTACATGTGAAATCAACGTGAATATATATGTGTAACTATAATTTACATTTTTTGCAGTTTCTAGACTAGAATATTTACATTCTCAGCAGACTCAGTAGTGAACTGGAATTCAGTCTCATGCAGGTTAGCAAAATGTCTCTAAAAGATTTTTGCATTTGTTTCTTTAAGGATAGATACTGGTGAAATTTCAACTCAATTGGGAAAAAATCACAGGGGGCTGAAAATTTGTTTCATAACATATTGTGGCATGCTGAATAGAGTGGATAAATCCAATTTGCTTAAAAAAAATTTTCATTCTTTTGCATTTTTGAGTTTTGAAAAAAATCATTATTTTTTCAAACCCATGTGTGGGGTTGTTGGTTATCACGGAATGTATACACAAAATAATTTTGAGCCAAAAATGTTAAAATCTGACAATGGAGTAAAATTTTTTTTATTGTGACCACTTTTTTTTTTTAATGTAGTTGAAGTATAGTTAGTTTTCCGACACTGGATAGCTATGGACAGTACAGAAATTTAACTGAAACATTCACTGATACAAATGTGTCTATATATGTGTAGAATCTGTAGATACATCTGTAATTGTGTATGTATATGTGTCTAATCTGCTACAGAAGAATGCTGAAGATTAAATGGGTAGATCATATAACTAATGAGGAGGTATTGAATAGGATTGGGGAGAAGAGGAGTTTGTAGCACAACTTGACAAGAAGAAGGGATTGGTTGGTAGGACATGTTCTGAGACATCAAGGGATCACTAATTTAGTATTGGAGGGCAGGTTGGTTGGTTTGTGGGATTAAAGGGACCAGACTGCAACGGTCATCGGTCCCATTGGAGGGCAGTGTGGAGGGTAAAAATCGTAGAGGGAGACCAAGAGATGAATACACTCAACAGATTCAGAAGGATGTAGGCTGCAGTAGGTACTGGGAGATGAAGAAGCTTGCACAGGATAGAGTAGCATGGAGAGCTGCAACAAACCAGTCTCAGGACTGAAGACCACAACAACAATAATGTGTCTAATCTATATGTACATCTGAAATCAATGTAAATATATGTGTGTAACTATAATTCACATTTTTTGCAGTTTCCAGACAAGCAGATATTCATTCTTGGCAGACTCCGTTGTGAACTGGAAAGTAAATATTTATAATGGTTTCAGATCTAGGATGGGTGGCGGCAGTGTATGGGGTTCTTAGGGAGAGCAAGTGATCAACATTCGAACACAATCCAGTTACTTTACGTAACTTCATTCATACCACAATACATACGTACATACACTGTAGCAGTAATGACCTTGCAGGTTACCAACTAGTGCAATGCAGAATCCCGGCGACTGATGACAGCATGACACCTGGTGCCAGAAAAGACTCACATTTATTTCACATGGCCAGTTTTACCCACATTTTAGCCGTGGCCGACGACCCGCCCATGCACGTGCAGCGGAGTCATTAATGTGCTTTCTGCATTATAGGGTATTAGGGTATAGGGTATTATAGTGAAGAAGAGATGTAAAAATGTGAAAAGCAAAGAAAACAAAAGATCAGAAACAGTGGTGAAAGTGTCAATGAAAATATATTCTATGAGAAAAATATACATACACAAACAAAATTCGACAGTATTGTTAGAAATAGCACTGAGAAACATGATTTTGCTAGGACTAGCAATGACAAAAACACTGAAGGAAAGACAGATAAATCTGAGTATATGCTATTTGATTTATCATTGTTATCATCATTATTGTTGTTATTGTTGTGGTCTTCAGTCCTGAGCCTGGTTTGATGCAGCTCTCCATGCTACTCTATCCTGTGCAAGCTTCTTCATCTCCCAGTACCTACTGCAGCCTACATCCTTCTGAATCTGCTTAGTGTATTCATCTCTTGGTCTCCCTGTACAATTTTTACCCTCCACGCTGCTCTTCAGTACTAAATTGGTGATCCCTTGATGCCTCAGAACATGTCCTACCAACCAATCCCTTCTTCTTCTGGTCAAGTTGTGCCACAAACTCCTCTTCTCCCCAATTCTATTCAATATCTCCTCATTAGTTATGTGATCTACCCATCTAATCTTCAGCATTCTTCTGTAGCACCACATTTTGAAAGCTTCTATTCTCTTCTTGTCTAAACTATTTATCGTCCATGTTTCATTTCCATACATGGCTACACTCCATACAAATACTTTCAGAAACGACTTCCTGACACTTAAATCTATACTCGATGTTAACAAATTTCTCTTCTTCAGAAACGCTTTCCTTGCCATTGCCAGTCTACATTTTATATCCTCTCTACTTCGACCATCATCAGTAATTTTGCACCCCAAATAGCAAAACTCCTTTACTACTTTATGTGTCTCATTTCCTAATCTAATCCCCTCAGCATCACCTGACTTAATTCGACTACATTCCATTATCCTTGTTTTTGCCTTTGTTGATGTTCATCTTATACCCTCCTTTCAAGACACTGTCCATTCCGTTCAGCTGCTCTTCCAAGTCCTTTGCTGTCTCTGACAGAATTACAATGTCATCGGCGAACCTCAAAGTTTTTATTTCTTCTCCATGGATTTTAATACCTACTTCAAATTTTTCTTTTGTTTCCTTTACTGCTTGCTCAATATACATATTGAATAACATCGGGGAGAGGCTACAACCCTGTCTCACTCCCTTCCCAACCACTGCTTCCCTTTCATACCCCTCGACTCTTATAACTGCCATCTGATTTCTGTACAAATTTTAAATAGCCTTTTGCTCCCTGTATTTTACCCCTGTCACCTTCAGAATTTGAAAGAGAGTGCTCCAGTCAACATTGTCAAAAGCTTTCTCTAAGTCTACAAATGCTAGAAACGTAGGTTTGCCTTTCATTAATCTTTCTTCTAAGATAAGTCGTAGGGTCAGTATTGCCTCACGTGTTCCAACATTTCTACGGAATCCAAACTGATCTTCCCCGAGGTCAGCTTCTACCAGTTTTTCCATTCGTCTGTAAAGAATTCGCGTTAGTATTTTGCAGCAGTGACTTATTAAACTGATAGTTCGGTAATTTTCACATCTGTCAACACCTGCTTTCTTTGGTATTGGAATTATTATATTCGTCTTGAAGTCTGAGGGAATTTCACCTGTATCATACATCTTCCTCACCAGATGGTAGAGTTTTGTCAGGACTGGCTCTCCCAAGGCTGTCAGTAGTTCTAATGGAATATTTTCTACTCCCAGGGCCTTGTTTCGCCTTAAGTCTTTCAGTGCTCTTTCAAACTCTTGATGCAGTATCATATCTCCCATTTCATGTTCATCTATCTCCTATTCCATTTCCATAATACTGTCCTCAAGAACATCGCCCCTGTATAGACCCTCTGTATACTCCTTCCACCATTCTGCTTTTCCTTCTTTGCTTAGAACTGGGTTTCCATCTGAGCTCTTGATATTCATGCAAGTGGTTCTCTTTTCTCCAAAGGTCTCTTCAATTTTCCTGTAGGCAGTATCTATTTTACCCCTTGTGAGGTAAGCCTCTACATCCTTAAGCCTCTAGCCATCCCTGCTTAGCCATTTTGCACTTCCTGTCGATCTCATTTTTGAGACATTTGTATTCCTTTTTGACTGCTTCATTTACTGCATTTTTGTTAAATTCAGTATCCCTTCTGTTACCCAAGGATTTCTACTAGCCGTCATCTTTTACCTACTTGATCCTCTGCTGCCTTCACTATTTAATTCCTCAAAGCTACCCATTCTTCTTCTACTGTATTTCTTTCCCCCATTCCTGTCAATTGTTCCCTTAAGCTCTCCCTGAAACTCTGTACAGCCTCTGGTTCTTTCAGTTTATCCAGGCCCCATCTCCTTAAATTCCCACCTTTTTGCAGTTTCTTCAGTTTTAATCTACAGTTCATAACCATTATTACAAAAAACAAAGTGGGCTGATTGTGACCAAAGTACCTTGAGTTTTGAGTTAGATCTAACATGTTCAGAGTTTTTGCACAGAATCACACTAAAATGTTCGTTGTTGTTGTTGTGGTTGTTGTGGTCTTCAGTCCTGAGACTGGTTTGATGCAGCTCTCCATGCTACTCTATCCTGTGCAAGCTTCTTCATCTCCCAGTACCTACTGCAACCTACATCCTTCTGAATCTGCTTAGTGTATTCATCTCTTGGTCTCCCTCTACGATTTTTACCCTCCACGCTGCCCTCCAATGCTAAATTTGTGATCCCTTGATGCCTCAAAACATGTCCTACCAACCGATCCCTTCTTTTAGTCAAGTTGTGCCACAAACTTCTCTTCTCCCCAATCCTATTCAGTACCTCCTCATTAGTTACATGATCTACCTACCTTATCTTCAGCATTCTTCTGTAGCACCACATTTCGAAAGCTTCTATTCTCTTCTTGTCCAAACTAGTTATCGTCCATGTCTCACTTCCATACATGGCTACACTCCATACAAATACTTTCAGAAACGACTTCCTGACACCTACATCTATACTCGATGTTAACAAATTTCTCTTCTTCAGAAACGCTTTCCTTGCCATTGCCAGTCTACATTTTATATCCTCTCTACTTCGACCATCATCGGTTATTTTACTCCCTAAATAGCAAAACTCCTTTACTACTTTATGTGTCTCATTTCCTAATCTAATTCCCTCAGCATCACCTGACTTAATTCGACCACATTCCATTATCCTTGTTTTGCTTTTGTTGATGTTCATCTTATATCCTCCTTTCAAGACACTGTCCATTCCGTTCAACTGCTCTTCCAAGTCCTTTGCTGTCTCTGACAGAATTACAATGTCATCGGCGAACCTTAAAGTTTTTACTTCTTCTCCATGAATTTTAATACCTACTCCAAATTTTTCTTTTGTTTCCTTTACTGCTTGCTCAATATACAGATTGAATAACATCGGGGAGAGGCTACAACCCTGTCTCACTCCTTTCCCAACCACTGCTTCCCTTTCATGCCCCTTGACTTTTATAACTGCCATCTGGTTTCTGTACAAATTGTAAATAGCCTTTCGCTCCCTGTATTTTACCCCTGCCACCTTCAGAATTTGAAAGAGAGTATTCCAGTCAACATTGTCAAAAGCTTTCTCTAAGTCTACAAATGCTAGAAACGTAGGTTTGCCTTTTCTTAATCTTTCTTCCAAGATAAGTCGTAAGGTCAGTATTGCCTTACGTGTTCCAACATTTCTACGGAATCCAAACTGATCTTCCCCGAGGTCAGCTGCTACCAGTTTTTCCATTCGTCTGTAAAGAATTCGCGTTAGTATTTTGCAGCAGTGACTTATTAAACTGATAGTTCGGTAATTTTCACATCTGTCAACACCTGCTTTCTTTGGGATTGGAATTATTATATTCTTCTTGAAGTCTGAGGGTATTTCGCCTGTCTCGTACATCGCGCTCACCAGATAGTAGAGTTTTGTCAGGACTGGCTCTCCCGAGGCCATTAGTAGTTCTAATGGAATGTTGTCTACTCCCGGGGCCTTGTTTTGACTCAGGTCTTTCAGTGCACTGTCAAACTCTTCACGCAGTATCTTATCTCCCATTTCGTCTTCATCTACATCCTCTTCCATTTCCATAATATTGTCCTCAAGTACATCGCCCTTGTATAAACCCTCTATATACTCCTTCCACCTTTCTGCCTTCCCTTCTTTGCTTAGAACTGGGTTGCCATCTGAGCTCTTGATATTCATACAAGTGGTTCTCTTCTCTCCAAAGGTCTCTTTAATTTTCCTGTAGGCAGTATCTATCTTACCCCTAGTGAGACAAGCCTCTACATCCTTACATTTGTCCTCTAGCCATCCCTGCTTAGCCCTTTTGCACTTCCTGTCGATTTCATTTGTGAGACGTTTGTATTCCTTTTTGCCTGCTTCATTTACTGCATTTTTATATTTTCTCCTTTCATCAATTAAATTCAATATTTCTCCTGTTACCCAAGGATTTCTATTAGCCCTCGTCTTTTTACCTACTTGATCGTCTGCTGCCTTCACCACTTCATCCCTCAGAGCTACCCATTCTTCTTCTACTGTGTTTCTTTCCCCCATTCCTGTCAATTGTTCCCTTATGCTCTCCCTGAAACTCTCTACAACCTCTGGTTCTTTCAGTTTATCCAGGTCCCATCTCCTTAAATTCCCACCTTTTTGCAGTTTCTTCAGTTTCAATCTGCAGTTCATAACCAATAGATTGTGGTCAGAATCCACATCTGCCCCAGGAAATGTCTTACAATTTAAAACCTGGTTCCTAAATCTCTGTCTTACCATTATATAATCTATCTGAAACCTGTCAGTATCTCCAGGCTTCTTCCATGTATACAGCCTCCTTTCATGATTCTTGAACCAAGTGTTAGCTATGATTAAGTTATGCTCTGTGCAAAATTCTACAAGGCGGCTTCCTCTTTCATTCCTTCCCCCCAATCCATATTCACCTACTATGTTTCCTTCTCTTCCTTTTCCTACTGATGAATTCCAGTCACCCATGACTATTAAATTTTCGTCTCCCTTCACTACCTGAATAATTTCTTTTATCTCGTCATACATTTCATCTATTTCTTCATCATCTGCAGAGCTAGTTGGTATATAAACTTGTACTACTGTAGTAGGCATGGGCATTGTGTCTATCTTGGCCACAGTAATGCGTTCACTATGCTGTTTGTAGTAGCTAACCCGAACTCCTATTTTTTTATTCATTATTAAACCTACTCCTGCATTACCCATATTTGATTTTGTATTTATAACCCTGTAATCACCTGACCAAAAGTCTTGTTACTCCTGCAACCGAACTTCACTATTTCCCACTATATCTAACTTTAACCTATCCATTTCCCTTTTCAAATTTTCTAACCTACCTGCCCGATTAAGTGATCTGACATTCCACGCTCCGATCCGTAGAACACCAGTTTTCTTTCTCCTGATAACAACGTCCTCTTGAGTAGTCCCCGCCCGGAGATCCAAATGGGGGACTATTTTACCTCCGGAATATTTTACCCAAGAGGACGCCATCATCATTTAATCATACAGTAAAGCTGCATGTCCTCGGGAAAAATTACGGCTGTAGTTTCCCCTTGCTTTCAGCCGTTCACAGTACCAGCACAGCAAGGCCGTTTTGGTTAATGTTACAAGGCCAGATCAGTCAATCATCCAGACTGTTGGCCCTGCAACTACTGAAAAGGCTGCTGCCCCTCTTCAGGAACCACATGTTTGTCTGGCCTCTCAACAGATACCCCTCCATTGTGGTTGCACCTACGGTACGGCCATCTGTATCGCTGAGGCACGCAAGCCTCCCCACCAACGGCAAGGTCCATGGTTCATGGGGGGTTCGTATTGCAAATTTATCTACCAAATCACATATTTATACATTGAAGCCATGTTTCAAACAAAATACAAGCACAGCTTCCTTTGCCGTAAATACATGTCTGTGCTTGCCATTTATGTACACAGGAAGAGGATATTTGAGAATTCAACATTTCGTGATGATTATGAATATGTGATCTTTCTCCTGTGATACTTTTCAAGAACATGTGCAACAAGTAGAAACTGCTGCTGATGAATCTACGAAGGTAATTTTTGATGAATGTTGGGTAATAGGAAAATATATGTATAAAAAGTGAGAACTGGATTGCAAGGTTACTGAAAGTGACTCTAATGAAGATTCAGAATTGTATTTTGAGAATGAGCTTACTCAAATAATCTCGAGGAAAATGCAAAATGATTCTGATTGTGAGCTTATTGATTATGATTGTGAAGACAATTTGCACATGGATTCTGAGTGTGAGCTCAGAGATAATAATATTGCCAATAATGATGTAATACTGCAAAGTTTTTAGATTGTAAAATAGATTTCGGTGTGAGTTGCGATGATTCATGGCCAACTAGAAGTTTTTGATCAAAAGTTGGTTTTGGCAGTGTTATTGATTTGTTCACAGGATACATAATTGATTTTGATATTGTAACAAAGTTTAGTCAAACTTTACACCAACTCAATTAGGTGAAGATTCACCGGAATTTCATTTTTGCTTGGAAGGGCATGCCGATCAATGTTCCATGATACATTTGGGATCCTCTGGTGCAATGGAACCAACGATTGATGAAAATATATGGAAACAATCTGAAAGCTACGGATTTTGATATGCCAAAATGCTTTCAGATGGTGTTTCAAACTGCCTCACTGAATATTTAGGGAGATAATCATGAAATACAAAAAATATAACTGTAACGTCTCCTTCTCTACAGATAACAGTTTAAAAAGAAATCTTGTACATTCAGTAGAGATTGCCAGTGATTAGTTTTCCAATTCAGGTGTTTACAAACTAATCTGTAATAACTGTCCTTCATATTATATTGGTCAAACAGGCAAAGCTGTGAAAACAAGATATAAAGAACACCTATTAGGTAAAAAAGGAGCGAATATACACAGCTCTACTTTTGCTGAACACCTCTTGATAGCCAGCCAAACGCCTAAACAGTTAGAAGACACGGTTATCCTACACAGACAAGTCAAAGGGCGTAGACTAGATCTGTGGGAAGAGTTACAAATTTTTAAACATCTAAGCTCAAAGACGGTAATATACTGAACGACCAGTTGAACCTTGCTTGTAGACAATTTTTCGAAGGCTTTAAACCTGTACTGTTTATGGTATAACATTAATGCTGGTAACCTCAGTGGTCTATTTTCTCAGGAAGCTATGATGCACTTTCAAATCTTTAAGCTCACTACCCTTTATGTAATGTGGTTTTCTCACGATGTATGGCTGCCACTACATGGGCCCTTATGTGATTTTGTATGGCTTTATAACGTTGGTTCCCTGCGAATGTGTATTAACTGGATTGTGGACCAGGGTTCGTAATTCTGTCTTAAGAGCCATTATTGTCAATTTTAAAGTTCTGACATATATACCGTTTGTGGGCTTCACTAATATAGTAATGTAATTTTTATATTTTGGCTGTATATGCCACTGTGCGTAACTCTCGCGGTGTAAGCGCCACCTGTCTTTTTGATGTATAACTACATTAATTGTACCAAGGCTCCCATAGTGTTATAACAGGAGTGTTAAACGCTTTCCTTCTTTTTATTGTTACTTTATCTAAGGACATTAATAATACTGATAATTTACATGTTGCTTTTGTACGCCAATTGGCACATGGTTTGCGCCATGAGCGCCACCTGCCCTGGCCGCAGAGTAACTACGCTGGCCGATTACAATCAGTCGGTTGTGAGCTCTGCAACATCCATGTACTAATTTATATTTACGTGACAAACCCTATTTCTAGGGCTATATTTTAATTTTGACAAATGGATCTATGCCGACATTTATAAAAACGGCGATGGTACATTAGTCCATACTAATGTAAAATTGTAAGTACCAGTCGTCGTTCTCATATTTTTGTAATGCAAGAGCTCTCTAATTTGTGTTAAAATCTATTCTTGACTTAAGTTTCATACCTTCCTAATGTAAGCTATGATGTTCATTGTCCTTAAGGCCACCTTCTGAAGAAGACAAATTTAAATTTGTTGAAACCTAGGTAAAGAATTCTTTATCCATTGCAACTGGTCGGCTGTTTATAATTTTATTACGTGGAACCGTTGCTGTTGTGCAGCTATGTTTAAAATATATTTACAATTCATACTTTTTGAAGGGTCTATGCAGGTATAACACAGATTGTGAAAGAAGCAGAAACAGCCAGGACAACTGAAGAATACTACAATAAAAGAACCTGCAAAATGTTACAAAAAAAGCCGTATATAGAAATGTGAAAGAAGCTGAAAAGTTGCTTTGGGTGGCAATGGCCATGGACAGCTGAAGAATACTACAATAAAAGAACTTGCAAAATATTACAAAAAAGCAATATATAGAAATAAAAGTGATGTAAAGGTGTGTATAAACATACTTTTCGATATGATAGACATTTTACAGCTACAATACTGTCAAATAATTTATTTTTAGAGAATATGAAAAATGCAATATATGCATCAATATATCACTGCGCTTCTACTGAAAAAAATCCTCAACATTCTTACTGCCCGAAAGGAAAGTTATCATGGTGTTTTTGTCGTCAGCATTGGCAAGAGAAATTGATCCTGGATTTCATGCATCTAATATAAAAACACCAATAAATCAACTTTGTTTCGATAAAATACTGCTTCTTTATACCTGCTTGCCTGACGAATCACTACTAACATGATAGGCTTGATGTCTACAACAAAATGCTAATGAGAATTTACACAGCAATGTATGGAGTAGGTGTCCCAAAGACACATATGTTTCTGCAGTGAGAGTAAATGTAGTGGATTGTATCAGTGTTTGTGAATATACTATTTCCGCAACCTAAGTTGACATTGCTGAGGGTTGTGACCATAAAAGGGAAATGCCTTTACAGCCGCTTAATAATGTTAGCTCTCACAGAGTTATTTCAGAAATAATGACATAAGTAGGGCTCTAATATGCTTATCAAACAGCACAGGCATCAGTAAAAAAGGACAAACTAGCATTGCCTCAAGCTGAATTGAAAAGAGAGAGAGAGAGAGAGAGAGAGAGAGAGATTGATTCACACTCACTTTAGTTTCTTTGAAAAAAATGAAAATGGCTCAAAATGAGAAAATGCTACTTCTCCATCAGTTTTAAACATTTTTGGCTCAAACTTTCTTTGTGAATACATTCTGTGATAATTAAAAACTCCACGTATGGGTTTGAGAAAATAATGAATTTTCTCAAAACTCAAAAACTGAAAAGTAAAAAAATGTTTGTTTAGAAAATTGGATTTACCTACTTAATTCAGTGTGCCAACATAAGTTATGAAACAAATTTTTAGCCACCTGCGATTTTTTTGCAATCAGGTGGCAATTTCACCCGTAACTTCCTTTAAGTCTAGCACTACAGCTTTTAATGATTGGAAGCAAGCATTCATTGCATTAAATTTGGGCAAAATCCACTTCAGAACTTGAAAATACTATTTAATAAATGGATCATGGAGCCCACTGCTCAATGAAAAATAACGGTAATGCATCCCACTGTTCCAACATTTTCTTTACAACATAAAAAGTGAAAGCCAATGAGTCTGTGCTAGATACAGTATTTTATATACTTCAAGCTGCATATATTTTTGAAATTGTGATAGCTAATATTGCCATTTTCAGGTTAGTTTTAAGTTATTATGTATATCTCTTGCAAGTTCCTCACAGCGACTAAGGAAGTGCCTTTCAACCAAAATTACCACACACGTGAATTGAACAACAAATTCATTTTGTTAATAGAATACAGGAAGAAACTGTACTATTTTTAACATACCTGTCAAATTGTCACTTGTATTAAATACAAAGTTTGTTTGTTGAGTGTTGCCATGCCTTTAAACAAAAACTTTGCAAAAGTTGTGCATGATTTTTCAGTGAACCACTCATTTTATCAATTTGCTTTCTTGACGGCATGTGTTTCTTTAATACAGTTAGAGTAGCTACTACAGAATCATTACAATGTTTGCCTTTTGCCTTACAGCAGTTATTACCTTACAGCAATTATTAAGCTCTTCTGCTATCCATGAATGAAATGCTAGGTCCTCCTCCCACGCAGTGCAATTGTTGAAGCCTGCGCTGGGCTTTCTCACTTTTTAGCAACCCACCTCTTTACATCTTCTTTTCCTTTGTCTTAGAAACATGCACATCTCTTCATCACTACTTGACATTACAACCACTCAATAAATTACACAAATTACTTCCAATCAACAAATTACAAAATTAACACAAAATGTTAATGTTATATGTTGTTTGACAAGGCATGCTATGTACTGAACCAGAGAACAAAGAGCTGAGAATGATTATTAAACAGGTCACAGCATAGCTGCCGGTATAACCACGTGTAATGAGAAATCATACACTACAGGAAGCACCTGGTCAAAATCCATTGCTGGTTACATAATTAAGTATTAATCCAATCTGTAATGGACACACAATGCTGAAATGTACCTTACTTCACAACAAGGTCCCTATGAGGTGCATGTATTGAAGACTAAATAATCTTAACATGAGCATAGTTCACTGTTGTGCATGTGCTTGTTTTGTAACGGTTTCTCACTGAGAAATACCCAGATTATCATATTTTCATGTATATTCCTTCACTTAGGATCATACATTGTACAGAACTTGAAGTTATGGTACATGTCTATCATACAACTAACAACCCTGCTTGGGTAGGAGGGTAAGCATGTCCATCGTCACTGACATCATGGCAGCACAAATTAGATTCTTCAACTCTTCTAGATTTTTTTCCTCTGGAGAACTAGGTGTTGTGTTGTCCTTACATTCATAGTGTCATAACTGACATTCCACTACTGAGATGGCTGTAAAAAAAAGAAAAAAAAGGGGGAGAGGAAGAAGGTAAGAAGTTACAAAGTGTTAAATATGGTGACTTTGGAGGCCAGCTGACAAATGTTAAGTTGCTGAAGGGTGCCCCATCTTACTGCAAAATGAAGTTGTCCTCAGCCTCAGAAACTAGTTTTGTAACATAGCAAGGTACTATTTAGTGTTTCCATCAAAGAAGAATTGGCTGTAAACAGATGAGTTGGGTACTGCACAAAACACATAGACTTTGGGTGAATCTTGCACATTTTCATTGTGTGCATGTGGGTTCTGTAGGTCCCAAATTCAAACATTGTGTTTCTATACTTTGCCACTGAGATGGAAAGTCGTTTCATCACTGAAATTGTGAGAAAGTGTTATCATTGTCAATAGTATTCTGAAGCTTGTTAGAAAATGCCACACATTTACATTTGTTGTATTGATGTAGAGCCTTTAACAGCTGTAACTTGTACAGCTGTAACTTTTAACATGTACAGACACCTCCAGACATGCCAACTTGTTGTAAAAACTCCCAAATAGCACAATGAATTCATTCTATAGGGCAATGTTGGAAAGCAGTTTGGGACATTTTCATACGAAACCCGAGGGCAGCCAGGACTCTTTCCTTTACATACACATCCTGTATCTACAAACTGTTGACATCATCTACAAATATTCCATCCATTTGGAGTATCAGTTTGGTACCTCAACCTGAACCATCTTCGCACTATAATCATGGAATTAAACTCGGGGCCTCAAAATGATTTCTGCTGTAAAGCAGTCATTTTGTAACATCTGATGGTAACCAAGCAAACAGAAGATAACTAACATCCAGCAGCAATGAATATAAACTAGACACTGTATTCATTCCTCCAATAACTGAGATGCGGCACAGCAGATGATAATACTTTGTAATAAATATATTCGTTTTGAAACACCCTGTAAATGAATACATAGCATACAAACAGCTGGCAACTGCAAGAATTTTCTTCCTAGCATTGCCCATACTATCTTTCAGAGATACAAATTACTTTCAAAGTGCAAAAATGTACTACAATAAGTGAAATATTAATAAAACAGTGCACTCTACAATGTAGGATATGCAGCGGTAAAGATCTGCATGGGCCAAAGATCCTACTGTGTGTTAAAAGTGCACCATTGCTCATTAAAATGGCACAGTCATACGATCAGGAAGCCAGTATGATGAAAGCCTTAGTCTGGAAATTTTATGTCTATGACCATCTGACTTATAACTATGACGTAATGCATATTTTCACATATGTTAATGTAACAGTTGTCAGTATTCACCAACTTATGTGTTAAAATCATGATATAAATCATTAAATGTTATGATATCTGTAAACATGGAGGACTGTGTAGGAAGGTTGCAGCATCACACCACATCAGTTTCTATTGGTGTTTGGCGGGAAAGCATAGTTAAGTGAACTGTTGCACTTGGGCAAAAGTCCAAGGGATTGATGGGGCAAAGGTCAGTTGTGTACTTTTGCCCAACAGGAGACCCTTATCATTTCTGCACTTTATTAATGCTTTGTAGAATACAAAATCGAATCTGACATGAAGCTCTAACACTTTTTGTGTCCATTTTAGGAACTACAAGCAAAAGAGTCAGCCTGATGCCACTGACAGAGGCACCTATAAATGAGGCATGTATGATGAAGCAAAATGGCATATCTTTCAGGGTAACTGGTCACATATTTGGTTATGATGAATCCACAATTTGAAGTGAATGAAAGCTGACAGAAGTATGGAGCCCATAGGAAATTTTAAACATGTATTTATGCTGGAGGAAGAACAGGAAATGGTCAAATGTTGCAGAGCCCTAGATTCCAGGTTTTATGGTCTGACATTAAAATGCCTATGCTTGCTTTGTTTTGAGTACACAGAAAGGAATTGAAAATCTCATTCATTCTCACAAGAAATGAAGCTGACTGGAAGGGACTAGGCAAGAGATCATGAAGAGAAATCATATGTCCCTGATAGTCTGAAGGAAACCCAGTACTGCTAGGACAATGAACAGCACATAGCTCTGTATTTTTAAACTCTGATATAAATCATTAGAAAATATTATTTTCCACTAAATCAGATCTATGATATGGATGAAACATGTATTCAGACAGTCCCAAAGAATATGCCTAAATATGTTGCTCCTGTACGCAAGAGAGAGATTTCAAATATGTTTCAACTGAGCAAGGTAAAACAATGACTATCAAGTACTGTATGACTGCTGCAGACTGTTTCTCATATTTGCTTGGAAAAGACAGAATCCAGTTCTGATTAAAGATGCCCCAACTAGATTTGGAATGGCTGTGACTGATTCAGGTTACATGAACACAGACATATTTCTTGCATATTTGGAGCACTTCAGGAAGCACACCAGTGCAACCCAGTCTTGCTGATATTAGATAACCATATCTCATACATTTCCCTGCAAGCAAACACCTAGACAAAATGTAACAACTTTCACAGGCTCAGTCTGCCACCACAAAGCAGTCACATACTGCAGCCCCTTGACCAGAACCTCTTGAAAGCTCTTATGAGTTGTTATGATGCCCTGTGTGATCACTGATCAGCACCACACCCCAGTCAGCTATTTACCAAGTATCATGTTGCTGGTCTGATAATTCACTTGATCCCCGTATCTTCATCAAAGAAGATTTCTTGCCAGCTGAAGTGACAGACCAAGAAAAGTAGATGCAGCTAATCATTGTATTTAAAGCAATTCTGAGGCCTTATGATAACAACGCTCTCTCTGATAAAACAGATAGATCTTCTGATCCAAAAAGTAATCAGGAGGAACCAACTTCAGAGATCATAGAACCTGCCTCTTTGTCTTACAATGACCAATTTGAACTTTTCCAGCTAAACTACAAATCTACTCTGCTCCGCTCTACCATCCAAAAAACTTGTTTGAAGATGAAACAGACACTAACAGCACACACACACACACACACACACACACACACACACACACACACACAGGGAGAGAGAGAGAGAGAGAGAGAGAGAGATCACCAGTGTGCTGACTTTCCAAATGATGGTACATAAGTATATTTTACAGAAGATCTGCCCAGACAACACTATTCTCAGCAACAGATGAATAATCTTTCATCAGTGCAGAAGACATTATGCAGAAATAACCAAAACTAATTCAAAGAATTTCTGGACTTTTTCAACATAAAATTGTTTTTTATAATGATCTGAGTGATACTGGACAATCCTTATAATAATGTCAAAAATGATGTTTTTTGTGATCATGTGTTATTTCTTTAATACAATACCCTGTATCATAAATTTAATGAGCATTCAGTAGATTTCTGCAAATTTCCATGGATCTTTGCCCCATCTCATGGCAGTGTTCCGTTTCTGCAACATATGTTCTTAATTTACAGTATGTATACAAGCTACATAGTATTTAAGTACCTAGAATCTTGAAACTTTCTAGCAGGTTAAAACTGTGTCCTGGACCTGAGACTCAAAATCGGGACCTTTGCCTTTCGTGGGCAGGTGCTGTATCAACTGAGCTCCGTCAAAACTTCACGGAAGTTCTTCTGCAAAACTTGTACTCCTAGAAGAAAGAATATTTCAGAGACATGGCATAGCCACAGCCTGGAGAATGTTTCCAGAATGAAATTTTCACAATGCAGTGGAGTGTGCTCTGATATGAAACTTCCCGGCAGTTAAAACTGTTGCCAGACTGAGACTCGAATTCAGGACCAGTTTTACTCTCCTGGGAAGTTTCATATCACCACATACACCACTGTGAAGTGGAAATTTCATTCTGGAAACATCCTCCAGGCTGTGGCCAAGCCATGTCTCCAAAATAGCCTTTCTTCCAGGAGTGCTATTCTCATAAGGTTTGCGAGAGAGCTTCTGTGAAGTATGGAAGGTAGGGGACTAGTTACTGATAGAAGTAGTAAAGCTTTGAGGATGGGTCGTGAGTTGTGCTTGGGCACCTCAATCAGTAGAGCACTTGCCTGGAAAGACAAAGATCCCAAGTTCTAGTCTCAGTCTGGCACATACTTTTAATCTGCCAGGAGTTTTTATATCAGCATATATTCCGCTGCAGGGCGAAAAATTCATTCTGTAAACAATCTAACCTTTGTGATCCTCCTCCTGGTTATAGAGATGAGATGAAGTGGTACTAACCTATTTCCATATCTATATGTACATGATTACTATTCACACTTTTGTCTTTGGCAGAGTGTTCATAGAGTCACTTTCAGACTATTTCTCGACCTTCCACTACTCAACAGCACATGTGAAAAATGAACACCACAGTATTTCCTCTGAGTTTTAATTTCTCATATTTTATTACAACAATCATTCCTTCTTGTGCACATGGGAGCCAACAGGTTTTTTTCCTTCAGAGGAGTATGTTGGTGACTGAAATTTCCTGAAAATATCTTGCCACAATGAAACATATCTTTGTTTTAATAACTGCCACTCTAACTCATGCAGCTCTCACCTATTTTGTGATAACACAAAATGAGCTGCCCTTCTTTGAACTTGTTGCATCTTCAAAGTGCCCTGCCAATAAAATGCAGTCTTTATTGTGACTTCTCCACATTATTTTCTGTGTGATAGTTCCAGTTTCAGTTGCTTCTAACTGGAACCCCTAGTTATTTGGTTGAATCCGCAACCTTCAATTTTTTCCATGCTCATGTAGAGGATATCTCACTTTTTATTGTGTAGGGCCAATTGACATATTTTGGACAATGCAAGTGTCTTTCCTGAATCATTTTTCAATTTGATCTTCTATGACTTTATCAGACAGTAAACAACAGCATCACCTGAAAATAATTTAAAAGTACTGCTCAGATTGTCTCCTAAACCATTTACATGGATTAAGAACAGATGGGCTGTAACATCTCATTAAAACTGTGACTTTTCTCACAGATCGCAAATCCAATCATAGAACTAATGTGATATTCCATAGGTAAGGAATATGATTAGAGGTAGCTTCTCAAGTAAGGCAACAAAAGCCTTCTAGAAATATGGAACCAACTTGAGATTCCCTGTCCATAACACTCATTACTTTATGTTGACAAAAAGACAGCTGTGTTTCACAAGAATGACATTTTCTGAATCTGTGCTGGTTATGTGTCAATAAACAGTTTCCTATTAAGTATTTCTTGATACTGGAATACAGTACATGTTCGAAAATCCTGTTACAAATCAATGCCTAAGATATAGTTCTACAACTCAGCAGATTATGTCTATTTCCTTTTTTGTGCATTGGAGTGACCTGTACAACTTAGGACAGATTTTGTTGAGCAAGTGGCTGCATATCAGTTTGAAAAATTGGTGGATCTATTTCATCAGGATTCTCTGAAAGGAATCAGCTGGTATATAATCTAGATCAGAAGACCTGCCTTAATTAAGAGGTATGTATTGCTTCGCTGCACCAAGGGTATCTACTTCAAAATGACTACACAGCCATCATTCCACTACCACACCCAGTCTTTCTATTCCTCTCCTTTTCTGCAACTATCCAACCTCCCCACCTCTCCCCTGCCCCCAGTCTAACCTGCAGCACTTCACTGTCCACCACCCCCACCATTCTATCCCTTGCCCTCCCTGCTCCAGCTTCCTCCTTACCCCCACCCAGTCGCCACCCCCATCATGCACTGGTGCTGCTGCTCGCAGTGTGGTTTCAGTTGCCTGAGACTGCAGTCGTGCGTGTGAGTTGCGTTTGCATGTGTGTGTGTGTGTGTGTGTGTGTGTGTGTGTGTGTGTGTGTGTGTGTGTGTGTGCGTGTGTCAGTCTATTGTTGACAAAGGCCTTAATGGCTCTCAAAGCCATAATTGTGAGAGTCTTTCTGTTGTGCCTCTCTGCGACTTAGCATCTCTGCTATATGGTGAGTAACAACTTTCCTTCTAATAATATTGTTACATTCCATCCGGGATTTTCCATTGTTTGATTTAGAATGTAAGGAATGGAGACTATCTCTTAGGAATGTGTCAAGCTAGTATTTATTTGTTTTTTGAAAAATGTATATTTTGATTTATAGTATTAAATCTCACTGCAATGATCTGGTCACTAATTCCTGTAGCCATCATGACACTATTTGCTTCAGACTCCCTCTCACTAAGAAGCCTGGAATGTTATGGCAACCATTTACACTTTATGTGGACTCCTGAACTAATTGCTAAAAATAATTTTTGAAGAAGCATTTAGTACAAATTTGAATAGTGTTTTATGCCTACCACTGACTTTCAACATGTATTTTTGCCAACACATCAAGAATAGATTGAAGTCATTACCAACTATAATTGTGTGAGTCAGACACCTATTTGAAATGAGACTCAAGTTTTCTTTGAATCTTTCATCAAGTGTATCATCTGTGTCAGGTAGACAGAAAAGAGCCAAAATATTAATTTATTCAATTGTCAAGTATAACCTCTTATTCATAATCACAGAAATTATCTAGTTCACTTTTGCTAGGAGATAAACTGCTGCTTATAGCAACAAACACACTGGCAACACCAACTGAATTTAGTCTATCCTTTCTAAACATCATTAGGTTCTTGGTAAAAACTTTGGCTGAACTTATCTCCAACTTCATCCAGCTTTCAGTACCTATAACAATTGCTACCTCAGTGCTTTTTGTGAGTACTTGGAACACAGGTTCTTTTGAAAAGCAGCTATGACAATTTACAACTGTAATACCAATGTTTCCTTAGTCTACCATGGCCCTGTGATTGATAATCACCCTGACAGATGCACCCCTGTTTGTGCTTTCACTAGACCCTTGAACCTAAAACTGCCCAGTTCACTCCATACAGCCCTACTACCCATGTAGCTACCTCCTGTGTATAAAGAAACCTCAATCTATTAAGTTTGTGGTGCCAACGAAATCGACACCAACATCGATATGCATTCATCTTTGGACTCTAAGCTTTATCTTTGGCTGTTTCACCATGTTCAGTTCAGTTCTTTGTGGTCCTTGTATGTGTTAAGGTTAATAAATTAACTACTGCTAAATGGGTGTGATTATTGGTGCAACCAACCCAGTAATCCTGCTCACTGGTGACCCCGAGTTGTAATGTCTTCCGTTTTCGCCGTTTTACTGTGTCTGCAACCTCCGCGTTGGTTTTTTTGCGTGTATTACATCGACACAGCATTCGAACAATGACTTCGGCCCAGCACCTAACGCCAGATTTTGCAATCGACATGCATCGTGTTGCGGGCAATGTACACCCGCCAGGACTGCAACACGATGCCCCTCACTCAATGATTCCGCCGATATCGCCGGACGTTTTCGAGCCTGCAACAATAAGTGAGGTTAGGAGTGCGCATGACTCTGGCTATCAAATGCCTTTGTTCCCGCCACATGTGCCCTCCCTCATCGACTGTGCAGTTACCCCTTACGGATCTCCGTACAGTGCGGGACCAATGCCGATTTCTGCAAATGCTTCGTCGGACAACCTACTACCGCCAGGATAACGATTTGCCACGCCGCAATCAGTGCAGTACCACGCAGATACCTGCCATGTGGCCGGAGCTGCTTTGTTCACAGGTCTACCTCCTCAGCATCCCACCACACCTGCGCCTACCTTGGTTCAGCATCAGCACATGCCTTCCTACTTTGATACCTCAGCCTGCAACAGGAACAATAACTTGTTATTTGTGCCTGACTTCCACCTCCATTCCACTGCTACGCCTCAGCATTTTGTGTCATGACATTCACCTTACCCACACACCGTTTTGAGAGGTGTGACTATGAACAGTGAACATTCACACATTCCGTCCCACGTCCAACATCATTTCCCACACTGTGCTTCTTGACAGCCCGCACCTCCACAGCCTCCCTGCAACACAGGTGGCCCTGCAACACAGGTGGCCCTGCAACACAGGTTGAGCTTTCCGCGGACTAACACACATTCTCAAACTTTGAACTTTTCCTCACCTGTCGCCCCCACGCCGGCTCCAGTCGACCTTCTGTTACCGATCTCGGCACATCTTAGCGCCTCATCCTCGTCGGTCTTCCGCGACGCGTCAATCCAAACACACCCGTAATGTGTTGAGCTTCTGCAACCGTAATCGACACATTACGGTGTCTCACCCACGTCGGCCTTCCGTATTGTAATGGATCGCGCTCAACCACAATGTGTCACCTTCACGCTGCCACCCGAACAGCCGTCATTGCCACATCTCCCGGAGGCACACTCCCCTGGAATACTACAGCAACAACAGCTTGTTTCAGGCAGTGCCCCGACAACGAACTCAACTCACCCTGATCTTACGAACATTCTACAATGCTTACCGATGCTGCTGCCATTTAATCCCGACAGAGCAACAACCTGGTTCAAAATTGTGGACGAAATGTTCGACCATTACAAACTCAACGAGTCAACCAGGTTTCTGTGCCTCATCACCCACCTGTACGACCAGGAGGACTTGATTGCTGACCTGGTCAACAACACGAACTCATCTACCCAGTACACTCTACCCAAAAAGACAGTTCTATGTTGGCTTGAACGCTCACCGGAGGTAGCAATACAGCAAGTGCTCCACGTCGAGCAACTAGGCAACGACAAACCTTCCCAGCTCTGGAGACGACTACGTGCCTTGGTCAGCGCCGATATACTCTCTGACACAGCTCTCCTCGCCATGTGGTCAGATAAACTATCTCCTCACATCCGCTTTGCTCTGGCTCAAAGGTCTCCTGAACCTGTCGAGCAAAGAATGACAATTGCTGACAAGCTACATGATGCATCACTGCTCTATTTCGCCAGCCACTGCCTACCGGACAAGTCTCAGGTTCAGGCTCATCACCCTGCGTCCGGACGCGGCCGGGGCCGCACTGTGCCGACCATTCCACTCGCTCCGGGAAGCAGTAAACAAGCAACTGGGATGTCACCGGCTCCGCCCACAGTCATGCCCCCTCCTGCAACCGAACCTGCTGCGGCCCTCGAACATCAGCCACTGTCACTGGCAACAGACCTTCTGCAGGAAATGCAACCACACTAGCCGTACTGTTATTTCAACTCACGATTTGATGAGATGGCACAGAACTGCAGACCACCCTGCTACTTCCCAAATGCCAATCACAGGTAGGTCTGGGTGCTGCCTCCTGCACACAACATGACAGACACCCCCCAGTGCTCCATTCTGTCCAGGAACGATTAGATAATTGTGGACGACTTTACATTAAAGACATTTCGTCACGATACTTTTTCCTAGTGGACACAGGCGCCGATGTTTCGCTGCTGCCTTCATCCTTAGCGTCGTTGAACATCCGTCCTCATCTTCCTTCACAGCAAGCCATGAATTCAACTAAACTACAATGCTCAGGTTCAACTTCACACGTTGTCTCACTCTCTGCAAACTGCAAACTTGAGTGGACTTTTTTAGTGTGCGAAATTGACGAACCTATACTAGGCATTGACTTCTTGCGAAACCACAAACTTTCACCGGATCTAGTGCGAAACACCATGTTTCATCATCCGTCCAAGACTCACTTCCCCTGTGCTCCGTCGAGCAACCCTCCCCCCGTGACACATCGGTCCGAGCTCATCTCATCTGTACATGCTCGTCTCTGTCGATGACGTTACAAGAAACCACGCCCAAGTGCCTCGTCAAGCTTGAAGCCTTGTCAAGCTTGAATACGTTGCTCGCCTACACAAGCATTTCGCCCGCACCCTCGGACAATGGATTCACTAACAGCTCACCAGCTCTACTGAGCTCACCTGACCACAGTGCCACTGCTTTGGGCCGGCGGCCATCTTTCTGCATTGATTCCTGGTACACTTCGCCGCCTCAGCTCCCATCGGATCTGCTGAGTGGCTCCGAACACCACGTCCACACCTCGCCTGCCCCGCCTGCCGCAGGCAACATTTCCGTCATCACCAACAGCACGGTTCACAAGCTTTGCCTCAAGCCAGGTCCCCCAATATCCAGTAAACCACGTCGACTTTGTCCCGAATGCCTCTCCAACCATAAAAATCAGATTTCTGAACTACTAAGCTCTGGAGTCATTGAACCCTCTGCCAGTAGCTGGTCTATGCCCATACATATGACACCCAAGAAAGACGGGTCCTAGTGCATGTGCGAAGACTACTGTCGACTAAACGCATGAACAATTATGGACTCCTACCCCATACCCAACATTGCCGACTTTACCAGTTCCCTCGCAGCTGTGATTACGTTCTCTGTCATTGATTGCAAATGGGCCTACCAACAGATCCCCATGGCACCTGACGACATTGAGAAGACAGCAATCACCAACCTGATCAGGTTATTTCAGTTTCAATGCATGCCCTTCGGTATGAAAAACGCAACCCAGACCTGGTAACACTTCATCAACGAAGTGCTATTCGACCTAAAATTTTGCTTTGCATATCTCGATGACATTCTTGTGTTCAGCTCCTCTGTCGAGGACAACATTCGACATGTGCAAACTGTTATGAACACTCTCGCGGCAGCAGACATCGAGACCAACCAGGACAAATTGCAGCTACATCAACCCGCTGTCACTTTTCTTGGTTTTCGGGTCTCTGCCGATGGCATTTCACCGCCCTGTGAGAAAGTACAAACAATACTAAACCTACCCAGACCTTCATCATTCAAAGAGCTCCGGCGCTTTCTGGGGACAGTTAATTATTATCGCCGACATCTACCTCGGGCTGTGGAGATTCAGGCTACACTGACGGACGCCTTGGCAGGCCCAACACTTCTGGATCTTGGCCCGTTCCATGGACCCCTGCTATGACTGACTCTTTCACTGCCCTCAAAAATCTTCTTGCCGAGGCCTGCACCATCGCGCATCCTCATCCCAATGTGCAGGTTTTCATCACCACAGATGCAAGCGATACTGCCATCGGCGCTGTCGTTAGCCAGACAATCGATGGCCAAACTTCGCCTCTGCAGTTCTTCTGGCTCGCACTCACCAATGTACAACGGAAATGTTCCGCGTTTGACAGGGAGTTGCTCACTGTCTACGAAGCGATTAAGCATTTTAAGACTGACGTTGAGGGATGCCGTTTCTATGTTTTAACGGAACACAGACCCCTGGCGGCGGCCATTACGAACCCGCCAGCTGACCCACCTCCTCGCCGCTTCAGATACATGGACTTCATATCTCAGTTCACTACTGATGTCAGACACACAAAGGGTGCTGACAATATAGTTGCTGATTTCCTTTTACAAGTCGACGCCGTGCATTTGCTGTTAGACCTCTCTGAACTGGCTAACCTCCAACCCACCGACAAGAAAACACAAAACCTGATTTCAGACTCTACTTCTTCACTACACTTCGTCTGCACCACCTTCCCTGGCATTTCTGGTGAGATCTGGTGCGATGACAGTACGGGCACGTTACGCCCCCTCATCCCAACCATGCTCCGTCGAGCTGTCTTCAACGCATTTCATAATTTAGGCCACCCTGGTGTTCGTGCGTCCGCCCGCCATGTAACGGAGTACTTTGTGTGGAGAAATGTCAACAAGGACTGCCAGCAAAGGATATGCAACGGCGTTGCGTGCCAACGCTGCAAAGTACACAAGCACACTTCGCTCCCCCCCCCCCCCCCCCCTCTCTAACGGCTTTCGTTATGTTCTCTCATCTATCGACCATACAACTTGCTGGGTCAAGGCTGTTCCCCTCCCCAATATTATGGTAGAAACTGTTGCTCGAGCTTTCGTCAAGTCATGGGTATGTTCGGATGTCCAGCTATCATCACGACTGACCATGGCAGACAATTTGAGTCTGCCCTGTTCAATGGCATTTGTAACATTTGCGGCATCCGGCGCATCCATACCACAGCATATCACCTGCAAAGTAATGGGCTAGTCGAGGGCTGGCACCTCACTTTCAAGGCGGCTCTTCGATGCCACGACTCTCTATGGACGGAGGCCCTTCCCCTTCTGCTACTCAGCATTCATGTGATCTATAAGGAAGACCTTAAAGGCACAATAGCCAAGTTCGTATACGGCCAGAACATTGTTCTCCCTGGCGAACTTGTGAGCCCTTCTGCTTTTCTCCCTCAGTCTGACTTACCTTCCTTCGTGGACCACGTCAGACGCCACTTCATCAACCTCCATATCCCTCTGCCCACCAGCCATTCCCGCCCTAAGGTTCACGTCCTGAAATCTCTAGACAACTGCGAGTACATCATGCTCCGTGATGACACTGTCCGTGCTCCCCTCCAACCTCCATATACCGGCCCGTGCTGAGTTCTCCGGCGCTCAGCGAACACCTATGACATCCAGATGAAAGATTCAGCTTTTACAGTCTCTCGCAACAGACTTAAGCCTGCTCATGTCGAGCCTTCTTCTACCCCCCCTTCAGGCCACGAACACGCCACTCACTGTTGTGGCTAACTACGCTCCGACCACTCCCTCCACGATGGACTTACACACTCGATCGAGTGACTTACAGTTCCAATCATCAAGCTCTCCTCTGACCTCACCCTCTACTCTGGTCTCATGCACTGCGTCAAGTGATCACATGCCCCCCACGTCGAGCTTACCTACGATCATGCCCTCACTGCTGGGCCCTTCGCTGATCCCTTCGACCTCTCCACCGTCGCCTGCCTCACCCTGTCAAAATTTCTCATGCCCCCCCATCTTGAACATGCCCTCGCTCGAGGTGTTTGTGCCTGTCCCCCCAGACATAATCCACGACATCTCAATAATACTGCCTGATTATACACTGTTCATCGTGTGTTTCTCTTCATCCAGTGCTCATGACACAACCTCCGCCATTCCCTGCTACCTGGTGAAATGTGTTCCCCTCCCACCCAATGTCGACCTGGACATGCTTCGTGTGTTCACCACGCCCACCGGAGACATCTTCATCGTCACTCCGTTCCACCCGCAAAACCGCCGGCCTACCTGTCGCCACACAACCAGCATGCCCAGTAAGACACCCGGCTCGCTTCAACGACTTCCAGGTCCGGAGGCCGGCCGAACCTTCCTTCACGACATCTACCCTCACAGCTCCCTGATGACGTCGTCAAGCTGACCGTGGTCCGGCTCCCACGGACCACCCCTGCCGATGTCATAGTCACCCTCCCCCCCGCCCCACGGTCTCTCAAGATTACTCCGTACTGTGTGTGTATGTGTGGGGGAGGGGGGGGGGAGGGGGCTATTTAGTGCCAATGAAATTGACACCCACATCGATTTGCATTCATCTTTGGACTCTAAGCTTTATCTGTGACTGTTCTGCCATGTTGGTTCAGTTCTTTGTGATCCTTGGATGTGTTAAGGTTAATAAATGAACTACTGCTAAATGGGTGTGATTATTGGTGCGACCAACCCGGTAATACTCCTCAAGTTGATCCTGACCTCTCCACCCTTGGAATCAGCAGTATCGATGATTACAAAGTCATCTGAGCCTATGATTCAGGCCTCTATTTGGCTCCGTAACAGGGTACTGTGATCAACCCTGTAAACAGTGCTGCACATAGTGAGCTCTGCCTTCATGTTGCAAGCAAGACTGACTGTCTGTACCATTTAAGATAGCCATCAAAAACCAGAGTGAATCACTTTTTATCTGAAGTAACATGTATGGTTGATACTGTCATGAGCCACTACCTGCAGCTGGCTGTACTCTGTGCTCTTCATGGCATCTGGAAGACCTGTTATACATCATTTATAAGATGAATGCCCCTGGTATGCACAGGGTGCACACTGGATTTCTTCACCTTCTTGGCAGCCATACCCTAATGGGCTCCATCAAATGCCAAACATTACCAAACTTCCGCCCTAGTGAATGCCCAGACCTGGTAAGCCAAGAGGCTTCCTCTGAAATGGAGAAACTGACTGTAGCTGGCTCAGAATCTTTACCAGTTACAGATAGCACATGAAACTAGTTTGTCAAACTGGGGAGCATTTTGATTGGTCTTGTGAAAGTATTTTACTGCCTACCGCACCTTGAAACAACCTCCCACTCAACCACAGGTAAATGGCCATGCAATAACTGCACTGAGCACAGTGGTGGAACAATTGGGGGACATGTGGGACATACTGGACATCCCTTGGATCCCTATGTTAGATCTCCCACAGTGATGTCCATCAGCAACAGCCTCCAGCTGCTATTCTCTGACCTATGGCTTTGTAATAGTACAACAGATCTCTGAAGATTTATTTTGATTTTTATGGCTGTGCTTGGAACAATAACTTCCACCAGTAGTAAGGCTGCATTAATTCACTTGATGAGGAACAATAAAGGTGTATTTGTCTCTCATTTGCAGGTTCATTATATCATAGCAAGAATAAAACGATTCCCTTTAATTTCATGTATGTATAGATGGCAGCAAATGAAGGTGACAAGTTATGAGAAGTGTGCAACAGATTACTAAAACACATGGAACTAAGTGTGATTTATGGACTATGGTGTGGGAACTTCTTTTATGTTCCTCACCATACTTTTGGAAGTTATGCAGTGAAATATCAACAATCTGTGAGTGGAATCAGCCATATTGACAGCAAAAAGGTGAAGGTAGGTGACAATATTAAAATCATTAATGAGCACAAAAGTTCTGATATACAAGATGAATAGGGATGTGGAACTGGATTAATAATTGCTTGAGTAATTGGAAAAATTGATTGGAAAGGATAATTGACAAAATTTTGAAGGTTAATCTGTGCACAATCTTGGGTGCACTTTAACTGATACCAATATCATTACATTCAAGGTCAATAAACATAATTTGCATTACTTACTGCTGCTTCCAGTAGTGTGCAGTGCCAAATAATCACCAAAAACATTGAAATCATTGATCTTTACATTAATTCCATTGTGTTTAGTCTTGATTGTGACAATGTTGATGCAGAAATGCTCCTCTGGATACAGCGTGAATTATTTTTGTCTGCACCAAACCTCTTGATGCAGGATCTCGGCGGTGAGTGAAATGATGAACAGATAGGATCTGAACTCTTAACCATGTGAATAAATATTCATTTTTTAATAGCTTTTTATAATACTTTTAATGAACGGTTGAAATACACATTTTTAATAATGCTGGTTCGATGGATCCAAGCACAGATCCGTACGCTACCACTGCCCGAAACAAAGGGAGGAAGATACGTGAATTAATAAATTGAAGAGCACATTTCTTACTTTGTTTCACACAGATATTTAATGATGTATCAAAACATTATACTTGCCACAAAACAACTCATTAATTTATCTTTGGTGGTGTCCGTAACTCATTCAGTTTAGATATAGCTTATATACAGGGTGATTCAAAAAGAATACCACAACTTTAGGAATTTAAAACTCTGCAATGACAAAAGGCAGAGCTAAGCACTATCTGTCGGCGAATTAAGGGAGCTATAAAGTTTCATTTAGTTGTACATTTGTTCGCTTGAGGCGCTGATGACTAGGCGTCAGCGTCAGTTGATGCTAAGATGGCGACCGCTCAACAGAAAGCTTTTTGTGTTATTGAGTCCGGCAGAAGTGAATCAACGACAGATGTTCAGCGTGCATTTCGAACGAAGTATGGTGTTAAACCTCCTGATAGGTGGTGTATTAAACGTTGGTATAAACAGTTTACAGAGAATGGGTGTTTGTGCAAAGGGAAAAGTTCTGGACGGCCGAGAACGAGTGATGAAAATGTAGCACGCATCCAGCAAGCATTTGTTCGCAGCCCAGGAAAATCGACTTGCAGAGCTAGCAGAGAGCTGCAAATTCCACAATCAACTGTATGGAGAGTCCTACGAAAAAGGTTAGTTATGAAACCTGAACGTCAACTACCCGAGGCGATGGATTGGCCGCCAGGCAGCCCGTGACAGAGCACTTCATCACTGGCCTCCAAGAAGCCCTGATCTTACCCCCTACGATTTTTTCTTATGGGGGTATGTTAAGGATATGGTGTTTCGGCCACCTCTCCCAGCCACCATTGATGATTTGAAATGAGAAATAACAGCAGCTATCCAAACTGTTACGCCTGATATGCTACAGAGAGTGTGGAACGAGTTGGAGTATCGGGTTGATATTGCTCGTGTGTCTGGAGGGGGCCATATTGAACATCTCTGAACTTGTTTTTGAGTGAAAAAAAACCTTTTTAAATACTCTTTGTAATGATGTATAACAGAAGGTTATATTATGTTTCTTTCATTAAATACACATTTTTAAAGTTGTGGTATTCTTTTTGAATCACCCTGTATATAAGAAAAGAAAAGAAAAAAAAAATAATATGATTCAATACAATTGCCCCCCACTGTACACTGATGTCATACAAAGGTGCACAGTGTCTGATCTTATTTCCCTTTTTGAGGTTTCATAACCCTGTCCAGTATGGGTATTTTTGGCCATTGGAGTTATCCTGAATGGGTATCGATTTATATGGGCATGTCAGCTTCTTTTAACACATACATATATAAGTATTCTCTCCTAACAAAGTTCATGCTGTAACGATATAGCCCCATTATTGTCAGTCAGCATCTGGACAGTGTTTAGCTTGTGAAGTATGCACGTGCAGGCCAATGTCCGTTATCATCACAGTTTGCGCTCACATGTTCAATACGAGGCCAGGAATGTCTGTGTCATGCGTTTACAGTAGCTTTCACTGTACAAATTCGTGAAGCTCGTGTTCGGCGGCATGATCCTTTGTGAAATCTTTGATGTGGTGACAACTGGTTTCTGTATCAGCGGTCCAAGTAATTTATTTCACCTCTTCACTCTCATTTGTTCAGTGGGGAGACCAGCCATACATCCAACATCCAACAAAACGGTAAGTTCCTTGCTCCTTTTATGACGTTGTCGAACACAGAAAATTCATGTTACATTAAGTATTGCCATTTTTAGTTTACCACACATGCACTCGTGTATTCTTTTAACACACATACGCTTAACACTTTGTAGCCAAGTTTTGTATGTTTTTGTGCTTTGTTTTTGAGTGTCTTTCATAGAGTCACATTACATAAAGTTTCTGTAGTGTCCTTTCCACATACTGTACAAATAACATAATAAAATACAAATACATTTACAAAACACACTTATCCTATTCATTTGCTGACATGCCATTATTGTCGCTCATATACATTATAGTCTGTAACATATTCTCTTCCCTTTTTATTATAGGGTCATTAATTGTCATTTTGTTAGATTTCATTTTTGTTACATTATTCAATTCCAATTACACGAGTACACATTTTACTCTTGTTTGGTTATACATGCTTCATGTAACTTTCATACAAAAATAGATTCTGTTTTCATTTATAGCATTATTTGACATACATTTCATTACAATTTACTATCACTCCTTGTTGGAGCATATATATCAATTGAAAAGAATCAAAGAAGCAAACAGTAGTTGCTACAATAGATACTACTCACTGCTCAGATAACTATGCATGGCCTCGCCTCTCTAGCATTCTCCAGGAAGGATCTACTCACTACAGGGTTGTGAAATTCCATAGAAAGGTATTTATGTGCTCAGTTACATCTTGTTAATAGACTTAACTGTAATTCCAAGAACAAAATAGTTTGTTGTTTATAAACACAACTCAAATCTGACGATACCAGTTGTAGCAAATACTTATTCAATGTTTAAAAGTGCAGCACAGTATTTACTTGTTATCTTCATTGTATAAAGGATAACTATTTCATGTGATGAGGTTTACAGAGTTGTATCATCAATACGATATGTTACATATAATGAGTGTAAAACAATGTTCACATAGGTAACAAAACATGCATAAAAGTTTCAATGTAATTCAGGTGTTTGACACTTTCATGGTATTTGATGCTCACTCCAGTTAGGTTTTGGTGCTTGATTATTTTGTAGTACTCAACCTTAGTTCAGCATTGTGATATGCAACATACTGCAACGGTCTTCTTCTTCACATACATTTACAGTATCACGTTCATACGTATTATAAACTTACAACTCTACTTACTTGCGGTGCGGTCCTTTCTTATGTACCTAATGCTTTACAAGCATTTATCTTTCTGCACTTTAGGATGTGTCGATGCATCATTCCCTAGAAGAAAAGACTTAATACTAACTTAAAACTAAATCTTCACAGATTTATGAGAAGCACCCAGAACTGTATGGACAGTGATACTGAGCAATGAGAATGTCAATTGGCTTTAGAGCTGCAGTACATAATGCCATTGCCAGCAAACTTTAAGAGAACAAATAAACCGGACTGTGAAAGTGCCGCTAACAAGATTTTGTTGTGACCGACACAAACAGAGCTTTTATGCTAATGAACTTTGCTGGCATTGATATTCGGGTGGTGGAACTGTTGTCTTTCCCATTTTATCAAACCGTGAAAGTGGAGACTTAAATGAACTGTGCAGTATATCTGACTTTCAATGACGTTACAGAAGTTTGAACTGCAAGAACAGAGTGGACATTGCTTGCGGTGTGCATCACCTAAAAGAACAATTTTATGAACTGTGTATTTCTGGCTACAGCTATATGAATTTGACGAACTGTGTAGTTGTGGACAAAAGCATCATGGACAGTGCACAGAGTGTATAAACAAATGCTGTCTACGTAATGTGCTTTACAAGAGGGGACGTGTAACCAATGGTCACATACGAGCATCGTATGGTTTGTTAATTGCTACTGGGTTACTGATACAGCTGTGCAGAAGCTTTGTTCGCATTTCGACAGAGAAGATTAACAAGTGGAACTACCTGTATCCTGCTCACAACCTCATAACCCACCAACGTCATGCTGCCCAGCATAACACTTCATATGCAATGAAAAGTTAAGATAGTTTGCCAAATGCTATTCCCTGATCTAAAAACTTTCTTTCACTATTAAAAGTAGTAGAATTATGGACTATATTCAAATCAATTCTTTGCTTGTTTATGTTTGCTTTCTGATATCGAAAATAAAAGTACCATTAGTGAACTAATAGTTGCATGGTAGTCATTGTTGAAACACCAGTAAATATAGACGTCTTCCTCTCATTAGAACTATTTCTCCTTGCATGTCAAAATTATTGCAGCTGCGTTTATTTTAGGTGATTTTATGTATTGTTATGAGTGCAGCAATGTGATAGTGACTAAAAGAGTATTTTGTTGCGAAATATGGCTGCCTACATAAATTACGGTGACTGCCATAATTGCCTGAGATCAAACCAATGACATAAAAGCTGCCATTTCACCATTGGTGCATTTCTTACCACGAGTGTGAATCACATATGTCAGGTGTCAAAACGGATGGGGAATGTTTACATAGTATTAGAAGCTTTGATATTGTATTGCTATGAGTCATAGTATTGAGAGATCATAGTATTGAGAGATGCTGGTTACACTCAAAAGTGGGTACATGTAAGGTGAACCCTCCACTGTCCATGTAATTATTAACAGTGTTGTATGTGATTCACATACCTTTTCTAAATTCTGTCAGATTTTGTCTTTGATGTTTTTTAGTTTCAGAGGGTATATACACAATTTTGTTGACTCAGGTTATTTTCAGAGCAGCTTCTTGTAAACATTTGGTTTTTCAGTTCATAAATAAAGTGGGATTGTGGACAATTGAGAAGTATAACAAATAGTTTGGTTTTCCACCTAGAGTCTGGGTGACTTCACAGCTCAGATTTTGATAATTATTTTCCCTATGGGGTGAGATCATCACATATGGTGTCATGTTGTGATAGGACAGTGTTTTAGTAATACTGTCTTTTTGGACCTAACCTTAGGATTGGAGTTTGAAATTTGGAGGGGTGAAAATTGTATTGTTTGGTTTTTTATGGGTTTCCTTTTGTAGACAAAATGAAAATCAAAGAGGATGAGTGTGTAGCTATTTTCAAGGGGTGGGAAAGTGAGCAGGACAAAAGTAAAGAAGAAGAGTTTGTTATGGAAAAGGTAGATAAAGGATTAGACATTAAAGTGGAACCAGGTGTCAAAAGAAAAGTATGACTTACTGCTTGTAACTTCCCACCACACATAACAGTTTTCCCTTTTGCTCCATTTTAAATTACTTTGCATGATTATTGATAAGACATTTACAAGCTTATAATGTTAAGTTAAAAATAAGTATAAAAATAATTTTCACCCACATGGCTATTTAATACTTCAATTAAAAACTACATTAATCCAGATCTTGCCAAATATATTACATGGAATATTTCAATCTAAATTAACTTAGTAGCTAATAATCATGTTGCTGTTCATCCACTGTAACACTCAAAAATTGATACATGGTATCAAATGTTTTTCACAGATGTATCCCACACTTAGTTGAGACTCACTACTTAATTGTAACTTCCACTTTGTCTTGCACATTGAACACTTGAAGTTTTTTCCAGTTATATAACTGGTATTCAGACATTAATGGCATATGCACACTTACAGGAAGCATAACATATTGTACCTTAGATTCCTGAGCCAAGAAATTTGCACAACGCAGGTAATGTCTCAGTTATAAAAGCAGCTGGTTCATATTGGTCTTCATCATCACTCTCCTCATCATTATGACTGGCATCTGTACTATCAATTTCACTAGATGCAACAGAGTTCTCCCAGTCTTCTGATTCACTTTCTGAAGTTTGGTTTAAGTCTTCTGAATTCATAATATCAGTTTTAGTAAGCCATAGATTTGGGAATTTCTGAAAACAAAGTAGTAGTAGTAAAACTTTATTGTGCATAAAACACACATTTATTACTCCACTGGCATTTAGTGCTACATTAGAATGATAATTTTATAAAATAAATTAACTGGATGCACTAATTGCAGATTTTTGAGAAGTACACATGCCTATACCTCTCTTCTCCTGCATCTTTTCTTAGTACAAGTCTTGACAGAAGTAATTGTAACACAACTACCATAACAAAAATTTACCTGCTCCTTTTATCACTGCAACTGTATAATCATCACAAAGTAAGTGTTCCTTATGTGGAAATGAATCACATAGCACTTTTCAAATTCTTGGTGGACAGCCTCACTGAGCTAGTTGCTTGATAACTTTAAATCATACTACGATCAACACTTTTAATTGATGTAACTTTTGAAGCAACCAGTTTCCAACAATATTTGCAATGTTCATTTACAATAAGTCTCACCTTATGTATATGTTTGCCAGAAAGACTACTGTTCACTACACCAATTAAAGAAAAAAAAAAAAAGATGACACATTCATTAATTCAAAGTTTGGTAGAATTTCTTGATAGGAAAGATCTGCAGAATGACTATATAGTTCAAACTATAATCAAGTTAACAAAATACCACACCTTACACATAGCCATGAGTATAAATAATATACTGCTGGTACATTTCATTAAATTATAATCTACCTACATGGTAAAAGATATGTATGTCATATGGTATTGTTGACTGGGATATCCTGCAGGTTGGGTCCAGCCACCTGTTGGAGAGGGTGCTCTTCCTCTGCACACTTTGGTCTCTGTGAGAGTTGTCTTATGTGTATTTATAGTTTCTAGATGTGTGAGTAGTGCAGTGTTTATGTTTGTGTTGTATGATGATGAGAGAAGGGAGAGGGTGAAACCCAGTGCCACCACACAGGCAAAATAATATGAAAAGGTTTTTCATATTACGGAAAAGAGCCTAGAGGATCAGAGCAAATGTGAAATTGGGAAAATCTTTTAAAAGTCTATAAACGTAAAAATAATGAAAAGGCAATCATTCATATATAGCAGTGATGTGTGGCAAATAGACATTCACAACAGAAAGCAGTGTTCACAAGTTTTTAATCTCTCTGGCTCTCTTCTAGTAGAAAACACACACATTCACACAAACAGCCACAAAGACACCCAAACATACAGGGCCACAGCCGTGGCACTGTGGTTGCAGTAATCTGCATTTGCGTGTCTGTGTTGTTGTGTGTGTCAATGTCTGTACTTTCTACTAGAAGAAGGGCCAGACACCTAGAAAGTTAGTGAGCACTGTTTTCTAACAACGGAAACTGCAGGTTGGAATATCAACAATATTAAGAAAGGGACAGATTGCTATTCCTCATAAAAATTACACACTGAATTGTAGACAGGCACAATGAAGACTGTTACACATGAAGCCTTCAGCCAAAACCTTCCTCAGTAAAGGAAACACACACAAATGCATACAAGGAAGCACATATGATCAACATCTCTAGCAGCTCAGACCGGAATGCCAAGGCAATGAAAAAAGACAGAAAAGAAGAGAAAGAATGGACACTGACAAGAGTAATACTTTAGGGAATAGTGACAAAGGAAAACATCGCAGGGCTGTGGGATCAAAGTAAAGCTGTTACACAAAATCAAACAATGGAAACTCCAGGCTGGAAAATCAATGACATTAGGAAAAGGATACATTGGTACTCACAGAAAAGATGACATGTTCAGATGCAGGCAGCCACAACAAAAAGAATGGTATACATTTAGCTTTCAGCCAAAGCCTTTTTGAGAAAAGAAAACACACACACACACACAGACTTTCACTCAAGGAAGCAGACCGAAAGCACAAATGACTGTCATCTCTGGCAGATCAGTATGGAATAAGCTGCTGCAGATGGCTGTCATGTGTGTCTGAGGTGTGCTTGCTTGTGTGAATGTAGATGTGTCTTCTTTTCTGAAGAATGCTTTGGCTCACAGCTAAATGTGTATCAGTCTTTTCTGCCATGCCTGTCTGCAACTCAATGTGTCAGAGTAGCAATCTATACTTTTCCTAATATTGCTGTCCCCGTTATGTATATCAATGCCCAACACATCAGTCTGCTGCAGGTGAGTGGGTGTCTTCCCATTGCATTATGAATTGTTCTATCCAGGAATTTCCTTTATTTCTATTCACTAATTTTATTATTCTGTCAATTTATGCCATGTATATGCTACAAAGTATTGTGTTAGTGAAAGAAGACACTAAGTTCACAAATAGGAACATGCCAATTCACAATGATGGCACAAAGTGTAAAACAGATTGCCGCATGTGTTAACAGAGGATAAAGTCCTTATATAGAAGGAGTTCTTTTTCATAATTTCCTACCAAAGACATAGAAGGAAGACACTTTCAAAAGGCAACTTCATTAGCTCCATAACATTAAATGCTCATATAACATGGAACTAACCTGAACAATAATGAACTGATAGTAATGTCTTAGCAAGAAATGTAATTAACATTGTGCCTCCAGACATACAGACAAACTGTTGTTTCCAATGGACGGGATGGAAACAACAACTTGGCTGTATACCTGGCAGCATACCATTAAACAGTCACACCAAGAAAACCTGAGAGATCACAGTAAAAGTTATACTAAATTGCATATAAAAACCACTGTTACATTGTGGAGTGAATTATAGTCCTACCACATAAGTTAAAATTAAATAATTGTACAATAGCATAAAAAACTTCTTTTTATGCAAAATAATGATATAAATGTACATTGTTGATATTGCCCATGCATGTAAAATTACTCATTATAATCAGGAAATAAATAAATGGCTCCTTGAGGGAACTAATCTCAACCATTGCCCCAGTGCTGGCTACCAGTAAATGCTTGAGGAGATTGGCCTGTTCCAAACTATGAATGTGTGACACAGCAAAATGACACAAATTACACAGAGAACCATGTTAGTGCAGTATCAGGACAGACAATTTATCTAAACATGCTTCAGGTTCCAAACTCATTTTGGAAGCTTTAAACTGCTGTGTAATGTTGCATCATTTTGCAAATGTATCAGCTAGTAATGAACTGAAGCAACAGGTTAAATACAGTTGGTGGTGGCACGTTTGTTACTGTTACTAGTAGTTTACCTTGTAGCAAATTGAAGTAGATAGTTCCTGTAAGTTAGTTTAGGTACAGCTTATACTTGAGAAACAGAATAAATTAATAATTGGTTCTTTTGCTGACCATCCAACTCAGATGATACAGTTGCTGAACTGTTCAAACAAACATGAGTCTTATTTCAAATAAGAACCCCATTCACACAATTATAGTTGGTGGTGACTTCAATCTACCCTTGATATGTTGGCAAAAATACATGCGAAAAGTCGATGGTAGGCATGAAACATCATCCAAAATCGTACTAAATGCAAGTGATGATATAGTGGACGCTCATGTTTTTTGTAATATATAGAAGATTAGTGTGGAAATTGCAAGTGGTTCAAAAAGAAAGGGAAGTACATCAAGAAAATATGATCCAAATGTCTAAAGTTCAATTTGGCCAGTGTTCAAGCCTATCCCAGATGTTGATGGCAACAGTATAAACTATGTTTGTTGTGTGGAATACAATAAACTTTTTTACTCACATGCAAAAGGGTCATCTAGCACTTTGCATATTTCACACCATTTGTGTGTGTCTAACAAACAGGTGGTATCAGTAAGTGTAGACCAAACGTGCCTTCTCAGATCTGCTCAAGGCAAAATTACTGACAAATGTGGGGCTATGTCTTGTTCAGATTTGAGACCTTATGAAGCTATTGGATGTGAAGGACTTATTGATCGTACTCATAGACTGGTCAACATCACAGCAACTTATGGAAAAGGATCATCAAAGCGTATTACACTTCACCCTACAACTGTCTCAAGACACATCACAGAAAAAGCAAAAAACCTTAGAAAGGAAATTGTGTCTGAAGTAATTTATTATGTGAATAGAGGTGAATGCTTGGTGACCACAGATATATGGACCCATAGTGCAAAGAGAGATTGGTACCTGACATGTACAGTTTCTTATTTTGCTAATTGGTACCTCAGATCACACTTCTTGTTTACGAGCAAGTTTCCAGATGAGCCTAAAACAGGTGAAAATACTAGAAGGAATTGTTGAGATGATTTATCTCCCTTGGTATTCACGAGAATAGTCTCAAAGATGTGTCAATGTTACTGCTGCTCTTCTACACTGACTTGTTCCTGTCACATGCTGAACACAGTGCTAATAAATGCACTTAATGTGCAGGATATGTCATCCAATTGCTCATGATTTCATTTTGTCCTGACTGCACTGAAGGAACTTGTGACATTAAGAAAAGAAAGTGTCCTTGTTCATAGGCTAGAGAAAACACTGGAGCAGTTGAACGATACTCACTCAAACACACAACTGACCATGCTTGAATCAATCAAATGGCAGTCTTTGCTGTTGTGTAAAAAGCTCTCAGAGAAATGAGAAACAGAAAGAATTGACATCACGTTGATGTATGAACTACTTTCTGTTCTGACGGTATGTATGGTGTTTTGTTTTTGTATTAAACTGATATACATTAGCATGTAAATTATTTCAGGAATTGTAAAGCAGGGATTTTTCTTACATTCCTTTAAAGAGAACACAAAAGAGCTGAAAAGTGAAAAATCACCTACACTGCACCTACTGCTGTCATGGAATATGATGCTCACGAAACAATTAATTGAGAATCCTCTGAAATAAATATTCCAAATCCACATGAAAAATTATGTAGAGGAAAAGACACTAGGAGCTAGCTACTTTCCCGTGGCCACTATTTCACCCTCTGAAAATTATTTCTGAATCTCAGAGATGTGAAGTCAGGGAGAGTTGAAGCATACAACTCACTAACTACTACAATGATACACAGTGAAAACAAGAGTCAGAACATATTAACTCTTTTTGACTGTCATGGACGTCACTGTGCTAAAATTATGATCAATTTTCAAAACTCAAAACACTATGTCTCTCTTTTATAAAACCTAATGCCCAGTTAAAGGATGTTGTTTGTAACAGATGGGAAGACAAAAGAATATATGAAAAAATGATAGTGCCATCATTCTAGATGGGGAAAAAGATGTCACAAAGAAATTTGAGGATTTTAAATGTGCCCTAACAGATTCTCTTCAAAAGAAAGTCCACACAAAGGTAATCTTGTGCACAATTCCCTACAGATATGATGTGCAAAAATTGGAGAAATTCCCAATGAGCACTGCGAAGAATTACGAGCATGTAATGGTAATGGACTCAATACATTCCTCAGCAGAAGCGATTATAAAAAACGTAGACTTCAATTACAAATGAAAGGCAAAGAGAAATTATGTTAGATATTTATGGCTAGCAGTAAAGACCAGTCGGCAAATACCAGCTCTAACAAATATACAATGTGAAGTCCTTTCAGAAAATACGGAAGTGAAAACACAAGAAAAATAAACAGCAGAAAACGGACTTATCCAACTCGACAGTGATGAAAGAGAAATGAGGAGACACAAGAAAGAACCATAAAACACCTACAGCACTCAAAGAAGAAGCAGCAAAACAAAACTATTAAAGACTAAACCAGGATGTGGCACCAGCAACAACATGTAGTCCAAAAATATCTACTCAGCCAAGTTCCACATCTGAAGATGTTCTAGATGCAACAACAAGAAATGTGCAACTACATTCTGGATCAGCATCATTCAAAGCTGTGAGAAGATCTTACACACAACAATGCTGACCCCCAGCTTACAACCAGGATTTTTTTGTGGGCAGGAACAACGACAGCTCCCAGCTAGCAGCCCACCAAAATACAACAGGTGCAGAAAGTAAACTCCATAAACCTCCATTAGAGGAGAACTTGGTGATTGGTGCTCCAAAACTTTATCTACAGTCTTAAGTATATAGAAAGCCATCTGTCCCAACAGAAAACAGGCACTAGTACCTCTTAAAATATTACACCATAATGTGCAGGCAATGTTTATTAAATGGTTAGAAATAAATCTATTCCTGAAAACTAATTTACAATTAGGTGTTCTCTGTATTGCTGAGCATTGGCCAACAAAAGATAAAATTGGGGGAAAAAAACACTAGTTGGAGAATATAATCTAGCTACTTAATTCTCATCAAAATGAAAGTAAGAGAGGTGGTACAGATATTTATGTTAATACGCTAACAGAAAAAGATTTTCAGTTTTCTATAACTCTCTTGAAAGACTCTGACATACTGATACTGAACATGTATAGATCTCCCACTGGAAATATCCCATCTTTCAATCACTCATTTGCAGCACTACTAAATAAACTTTATGCACTCAATAAAATTTTGCTATTATTTGGAGTTTAATATCAACTTCCTTAAACCTGGAAAAAACAAAGATGAACTGCTAAATGTTACTAATTTATTCCACTTTTCTCCAACTGTTGAAACACCAACTGGGATCACTGAAAAGTGAGGGATTTCCTTCCATGTAACTAATGGGGTCAAAATATTTTTTCTTTATTAACAGAATTTCATTTTTCACAATCTATGCGAAATAAATTCTCAATAACATATTCGAAATAATTTTTTGAAATGCTATTTTCTGCTGAAATGTATACATGCAGTTAATAATACATCTGATTAGATACGTTAGTATACACTTTGAATATCTTCATTTTAAGCAAAATTGCCAGAATTAAGCAAAATTGTGGGTAGTATTCACACAGATTTCTCAGTCATTATGCACTTAAATTAGATTTTGACACATTCAGAACCAAATTCTAAAACTAACTGACAAGTAGAATGAAGTGTGCAGACACTGGCACTACCTGAACCTACCCAAAAGCAGCATTGTTGATTCTGTTTGGTCGAACAAATACACAATTTTTTTTTCATTAGTTTCAGCAACTGATTTTGAAGAATGCCGATGTGAAGAAATAGCATTAAAAATAGATTTTAATGCAACTGGTGTGCTATTTCTTCACATTGGTATCTTGTTATTACATTTACACTGCCAACCCCTATGCAATTGGACTTCTTCTTTGTGCCATCTATACTTGTTTCATGCAGTCAAAGAGAAAGATTGGACATGATGAAACTTTCATGACATACAGGGAAATCCCTCACTGAGAGGAGGTAACAGCAGGTACACAGTGGTACAGATAAGTACGCACTACGGTACGTATATTTGACAGTGGCCAGGCCCATAGAGTGCAGTGTGCTGTGGCAGGCTGAGCAGCCCAGTGCTGCAGGCTGGCAGTGCAGCTGCATCAGCTGAGTAACTCAGCCCATGGAGTGGGCCGGGCAAGCCTGTGGGCTGGCAGTGCTGCACAGCAGGCCGCTGCGCAGGACTCTGATCTGTATGGTATGAAAAGTATGCAGCCATCCATATGAGTACTTAAAAGCTGTCAATTCAACTCGATACCTAGTTATTGCAATTAGGAACAACTTAAACTGGAACAGTCATATAAAATATGATGTGGGGAAGGAGAACGAAAGGCTGCATTTATTGGCATAATGTTTAGAAGATGTGACAGGTCTACTAAAGACACTGCCTACATCATACTTGTCTATCCTCTTGTGGTGTGGTATGGGATCCAAACCACATAGGATGGATGGAGGGCATTGAAAAAGTTCAAAGAAGGGCAGCTCATTTTGTATCATCTCGGAATTCAGGAAAGAGTACGACAGATATGGTACCCGAGATGGGGTGGCAATCATGAAAACAAAGGCGTTTTTCATTGCAGTGGGGTCTTTCTATGAAATTTAAATTGCCAACTTTCTCCTCTGAAGTTGAAAATACATCAGTATGCAAAAGTTAAGGACAAAAGTAACTTTTGCATGATGTGTCACAGCCAAGTAAAAAGCTCGATGAAACTTGGACCATAAATAGAAATAACTGCTATGGTATAGTAAAGGAGGTAACTGAAAGAAACATGCAGTGAGACAAACATAAATGAAATTTTTATTCAAAGACAATAAAATGTTTCATTATTTTTGCCCTAAATTTTAATTTTTATAATTGATAATGTAGTTATAAAAGGAACTATTATTTTGATTATTGTTCAAAGATTGTATTTAACGTGCCAAAACTTTCAGAAGTTGTAAAAATGGTGAGTGCTAAGCAACTGAGAACAAATGAAAAAGGAAAAAAAATATGTTTTTTGTCTCCTGCTGGTACTATCACCTTTCTGTTGTTGGAGCTCAAGCTGAGTGTATGTAAGTGTATGTGTGATAAAGATTATTTGAATGTATCTGTCCTGTCAGCCATTACCTCAGCTTTTAATTACTTATGCTGTTTTCTTTACATGTTACAGGCAAAATTGGTGAAGTTGGTGGTGGACTGTTTGCACATGGACAATCGGACATAGTTAGTGTCCTTTCATTAATTAATTCTCAGTTCAGTACTCAAACCCCCAAGAGATGTTTATTCCAATCATTTCTTGACTGTCTGCAATATTTCATAATTAAAACTGCATGTGTCTGATCAGATTACGTTTCTGAACAATGACATCTGACAGCCTACTTAATGGCCTAATTCAATGCAGATCTACAGATAAAAATAAAGAGGATGGAGTTCAATAAAGTAAATTGTTGTGTTAAACCACTACATTGAGCGCTTTACAGTACAATCATCAATCCTCAACGAGTGTTCCCTCCATATTGTGGCAGTTCGATTTCATATCATGGCAGTTCGGTTGTTCTAAACTGCCCCTTTGTAAACTGATAAATGCTTGCCACTTCTTTGGGTAATGTCTCATCTGGCTCTCACCTAAAAACTGGAGGGGAAAAACTTTCATCTGGCTCCCAAAGTGTAGGGGCATGAAAAAGTAATCTGAAATTTCTGTTATTGTTTTTAATTACATCTTGTGTCCTTCAAGTTGAAACAAATGTGCTGGAATGATACATTGTAATATCTGAAGGAAGATGAATGGTCTGAAAGGAAGTGGTAAAACAACATGGAAGAAAAGAGAAAAATTTAAATAAAGGTAGGGGATACCCTTGTCTATTGCTCGCATTTCATTTGCCGCAGTCTTTTCTTTTCTGCAAATATTTCATTGAGCAATTCAAGACTCTTATTAAATGATCACAAGTTCTACACTGAGAGACATTGAATTTGGTCCATTGCACTGTTGTAAAAGATCATGACCAATATGGAAGCATTTCAGAAGCATGCGGATAAGACACACCACAAATGACTTTCTGCTGTTTTAAAAAGGGGCATCCATCTTGTTCAACAGCAGTTAGAAATAATTTTCACTGTGCCTGCTCAAATCAATACCACTCTTACTGAGCACAATAAGGAATTAGCTGCTCACATTGATTTCCCATTGGTCCAGTATTTCTACCAAAATTTCGCTACTTAGGAAAATTTATGAAGGTGTTCCAAAGGCAATAAAGAAGATAACAACAAATGTACAGTAACTGCAGACACTGCAGTCAACTGCAGTAACCACTGTGCATCAGCTGTCTCAGAGAGTTGAAAGTGTTTATAGCGATAAGAAGTGCAATAGTATCGAAGGAAATTGACGGAGATCCGAAATGTGAAATGATTTGGGTGAAGGTCACGGTTAAAGCAGGCTCAGACATGGTAATTGGATATCTCTATAGGCTCCCTGGCTCAGCAGCCGTTGTGGCTGAGCACCTGAAGGAGAATTTGGAAAATATTTTGAGTAGATTTCCCCACCATGTTATAGTTCTGGGTGGAGATTTTAATTTGCCGGATATAGACTGGGAGACTCAAACGTTCATAACGGGTGGCATGGACAAAGAATCCAGTGAAATTTTTGTAAGTGCTTTATCTGAAAACTACCTTGAGCAGTTAAACAGAGAACCAACTCATGGCGATAGCATATTAGACCTTCTAGTGACAAACAGACCCGAACTATTTGAAACATTTAACGCAGAACAGGGAATCAGCGATCATAAAGCGGTTACGGCATCAATGATTTCAGCCGTAAATAGAAATATTAAAAAGGGTAGGAAGATTTTTCTGTTTAGCAAAAGTGACAAAAAGCAGATTTCAGAGTACCTGACGGCTCAACACAAAAGTTTTGTCTCAAGTACAGATAGTGTTGAGGATCAGTGGACAAAGTTCAAAGCCATCGTACATTATGCATTAGATGAGTATGTGCCAAGCAAGATCGTAAGAGATGGAAATGAGCCACCGTGGTACAACAACCGAGTTAGAAAACTGCTGCGGAAGCAAAGGGAACTTCATAGCAAACATAAACATAGCCAAAGCCTTGCAGACAAACAAAAATTACGCGATGCGAAATGTAGTGTGAGGAGGGCTATGCGAGAGGCGTTCAATGAATTCTAAAGTAAAGTTCTATGTACTGACTTGGCAGAAAATCCTAAGAAATTTTGGTCTTATGTCAAAGCGGTAGGTGGATCAAAACAAAATGTCCAGACACTCTGTGACCAAAAGGCCGAAATACTAAATGTCTTTTTCCAAAGTTGTTTCACAGAGGAAGACTGCACTGTAGTTCCTTCTCTAGATTGTCGCACAGATGACAAAATGGTAGATATCGAAATAGACGACAGAGGGATAGAGAAACAATTAAAATCGCTGAAAGAAGGAAAGGCCGCTGGACCTGATGGGATACCAGTTTGATTTTACACAGAGTACGCGAAGGAACTTGCCCCCCTTCTTGCAGCGGTGTACTGTAGGTCTCTAGAAGAGCGTAGCATTCCAAAGGATTGGAAAAGGGCACAGGTCATCCCCGTTTTCAAGAAGGGACGTCGAACAGATGTGCAGAACTATAGACCTATATCTCTAACGTCGATCAGTTGTAGAATTTTGGAACACATACTATTCGTCCACGAGACTCAGAGGGCCATAGACACGGGTTCACAGGTAGATGCCGTGTTTCTTGACTTCCGCAAGGCGTTCGATAGTTCCCCACAGTCGTTTAATGAACAAAGTAAGAGCATATGGACTATCAGACCAATTGTGTGATTGGATTGAGGAGTTTCTAGATAACAGAACGCAGCATGTCATTCTCAATGGAGAGAAGTCTTCCGAAGTAAGAGTGATTTCAGGTGTGCCGCAGGGGAGTGCCATAGGACCATTGCTATTCACAATATACATAAATGACATGGTGGATGACATCGGAAGTTCACTGAGGCTGTTTGCAGATGATGCTGTGGTGTATCGAGAGGTTGTAACAATGGAAAATTGTACTGAAATGCAGGAGGATCTGCAGCGAATTGACGCATGGTGCAGGGAATGGCAATTGAATCTCAATGTAGACAAGTGTAATGTGCTTGAATATATAGAAAGATAGATCCCTTATCATTTAGCTAGAAAATAGCAGGTCAGTAACTGGAAGCAGTTAATTCCATAAATTATCTGGGAGTACGCATTAGGAGTGATTTAAAATGGAATGATCATATAAAGTTGATCGTCGGTAAAGCAGATGCCAGACTGAGATTCAATGGAAGAATCCTAAGGAAATGCAATCCGAAAACAAAGGCAGTAGGTTACAGTACGCTTGTTCGCCCACTGCTTGAATACTGCTCACCAGTGTGGGATCCATACCAGATAGGGTTGATAGAAGAGATAGAGAAGATCCAACGGAGAGCAGCACACTTCGTTACAGGATCATTTAGTAATCGCGAAAGCATTACGGAGATGATAGATAAACTCCAGTGGAAGACTCTGCAGGAGAGACGCTTAGTAGCTCGGTACGGGATTTTGTTAAAGTTTCGAGAACATACCTTCACCGAAGAGTCAAGCAGTATATTGCTCCCTCCTATGTATATCTCACGAAGAGACCATGAGGATAAAATCAGAGAGATTAGAGCCAACGCAGAAGCATACCGACAATCCTTCTTTCCACGAACAATACGAGACTGGAATAGAAGGGAGGACTGATAGAGGTACTCAGGGTACCCTCTGCCACACACCTTCAGGTGGCTTGCGGAGTATGGATGTAGATGTAGATGTAGAAAGTGTAGTACTTGACACTGAAGAAGTGGTACATTAGTTCTTAGAAGCTCAAGATCAAAATTCTACAATAAATTCACTAAATGGTTGGAGAAGAACTAAGAAGTTAATGAAAAGTTAAATACAGAGTGGAAAGATATTGCATGGTGAATTAATGCAGAGGCAACATTTGATTCGGGTGCTGTGGGTGAAACCATCCAAAATTATCTAGAAGATACAAAGCATGCGTGAAGCATGACAATCCTGAGTGGTGTGAACACTTGTTAGCTCAAGTCAATGACTTACACTCAAGGTTACAGCAAATAAGGTACCCCTGCACCAAATTATGTTCCTGAAATGTACGAGTCATTTTATCCTTACCACCGAGCTTACCTGAATGATGCAGCACCAATGAGTCACCATCAAGGGTATGAATGAATAGGTGGGGGAAGCACCCACTTTAGTGGCAATACTTCTTGAAGAAAGGTTAGTGAAGCACCGACAGTTTCAAGCATATTTATCTGAAAAGAAATCCCCACACCCTGTTTTCTTTATAAAGGCTTTTAGAGGTGTCTCGCCTAGATTATGGGATGAAAGGCAGAAAATTCAGCTTGTCACAGCCTGTACTCAGGGCGAAGGAACTAGAGCTGCTGGTTAATTATCGATATACTGAAACTTTTTCCAATAAATATCAATATATACTGGCGATATGCTTTTCACTGATATATTGATATCAAAATGGCAATATCGAGTGCTGATATTTTTATTGTATATTATATTTTTTTCGCAATTTTCAATAAGTATTTGAAGTAGTTCTTTTCAAACTATAGTAGAACATAATTTTACTTTCACTGTGTGAAGGAGTGTTGCTATTTCTTAAACTTTCATTATGTCCAATCTTTCTCTTTGACTGCATGAAACAAGTATAGATGGCACAAAGAAGAAGTCCAATTGCACTAGGGGTTAGCAGTGTAAATGTAATAACAAGATACCAATGTGAAGAAACAGCTCACCAGTTGCATTAAAATCTATTTTTAATGCAACTAATGTGCTATTTCTTCACATCGGCATTCTTTAAAATCAGTTGCTGAAACTAATGAACAAAAATCTAACTGATAAGATTCACCTTCACTGTGGGTGGTGGGGGAAATGCTAAGGTAATCAACAGTCGACACTACCAACAGAAATTGCAACATTTAACTTCACCATGCAATTTTGACTCTTTAACTGCTAGGTCGCTGGCATTTGCAGAACTCGACACAATGTGCTCCAGACAAATCTGATACATGATGAAATCGAACTATGGACCCATCAGACACCATTTATTGTGCCACTTACCTGCAGTTACTATTCTTAGCAAAGTGGTTATCGCCAAGTGTGAACCTGCATCATTTTCCTTTCAATTCTTGTCCTGAGGGGGATAAGCAGGCTGCTAGCTTGTTCATGTACAGAATACCTAACAATAAATCAATACTTAAATATATAGCTCTAAAACTGGCACTATACTTACAATGTGCAGCCGATATTTTCTTGGCTGGAACATTACATTTTTCAGTCACTATATCGTTAGTTCTTTCGATATATCGAGGTCCAACTGTGATACTTTTTTAAAATATGGATATATCGGATTCCTGATATTAAAAATATCAACAGTCATAGAAGGGACCCTGTGAGCAGCCACTGCTGCCAATAAATACACTACATTTGATGAGTTTGAGAAGCCTTTACTGGCTATGTCTTGGCCAGGAGCACCTTATGAAGGAGGTTTTTAGCCTACAAGCTTATAACTCCAAACGGAGTAGCCTGAGAAAATACTTTGAGTGCTATTTCAGTAAGACAAGATACTGGGACAATCCTATCACATAGATTTGCTGTGGGTTCTAAACACAATATTGCTGATTAATATACTTCAGAAGCTAATCACAAAACCAGACAATGATTTGGAATACTTTCTTTTGGCCCTAAATTCGAATGGTTTGATACAGGATGTTTTCAAATATGCTAACAGGAATGGTGGTGCCCAGCCTGTTGACATCAGAGTGCATGCCATCAATCCTGGGTGCAGTAACAGGTGATGTGGCAATGGCACAGTGCCACAGACCACACTGCTGAATCAAAACAATCATGTAAACACTCAGAACTCAAGGCATTTTTAAAGGCATTCAAGGAATAACACCCGCCAGTTCAATGCAGGGTACCACAAAAATTGCAACTGGACTGCACAGAACCAGTGGCATTCCAATTATGGTAACCAGTGGCAGCAAAATCATGAAAACTGGCCAGCACCATAAAATTCTGAGTATGTTAACAGACAGGCAGACAATGCAAGGCCTACACCAAATTGGTCACCACCTCAAAACAGTAATTTTGACAACCAAACAATACAGAACCTTCTCCAAATTGGCCATGACCTGAGAATCACATGGTTTGTATTGTTGAGGTGACAGGTGAGCACACCTCAATAATGAATAAAGTGTCAAATTAGATGCAACTACACCGTACTTCCTAATGACAGTCACAGGAAGGAAAGGGGGCTCTATTTCCACCAAGCAGCTATGTATGTTGCAATATAATGACAACATAGACATTAGGAAAGGGCTCTGTGATGCCTCTGAATCATGTAGGGAACCAGTACAAAAACTAATTCAGGCCACAGTTAATGTAGTTATGATAGAAATTCGACCCTTGTTATACCTGACACAAGTGCAACCAAGAATGTTTTTGCTGACAGTTCCCTGAGAAGAACAATGGAAAAAATGAAAGGAACTAGTCTCTCAGTGCAGAATTGTTTGGTATCAGGCACTATTGGTGCCAAGTGACAGAGCGTAGATAAGCAAGTGCAGATTCAACTTAAATTTGAGGACCGAACCATTAGTTGCAGGTTTCTTGTGGTGAAGGTGCCCTATTGGGTATGGAGTTTTTGTGAGGAAGAAACACAAGGATAGACCTTCCAAGCAGCTAGTTGGTGGTAGAGATGTTGTATTAAATTTAATTATAATAAAGGCACATCATGGTTAATTTTGTCAAGGAGTTAATCAATCATACAATCTCAGGTGTCTTACACACATCATCACCCTGTTCATCTTAATACCACACCTGTTACTCAAGTTGTGAAGAGGGTATCTGTGACCTGCATGTATATACAAGGAAATGAAAAAAAATCAGAATGTTTGTCTGAGAAGCAGCAGCTCAAATTAGTAAACTTGTTGATGTGCTATATTAAACTTTTCTCCAGTAAACCTGGGGGGGTCTAAGTAATCATATGGAGGTGGTCCACCACAAGGCATATTTGCATGCAGCCTATGCTAGAAGGGAGGCCTTAAAACATGAAATTCAAAAGATGTTGCAGTGGGGCATAATAGAAATATCTTTGTCCCCTTTCAGTAGTCTACTGTTCGTCGTACCTAAGTCTGGCGGAGACATGCGCCTCGATTTGGTTGTGAGGTCCATCTGCAAACTAATAGTTCTGGTAAGAACCCAACAGGACATAGTAGAGGGACCAATCAAAAAATCTACAGAGTACATTATCTATCCATGATAGATCTCTGTTGCTCCTATTGCCAGATAACCTTAACAGAGGAATCATGAAAACATCCCACTTTTATTTTTGGGGCAATGTCATACCGACTTAAAGTATCACCTTTCAGACTGAATGTGAGCACTAGAGTTTTCATAACAGCCCTGGACACTGTTTAGGGACTGGAAGTATTAGATAAAGTTACACTCTATGTGGATGACCTGCTAGTAGCAACTGCAACTTGGGAGGAACCTCTTAAACTGCTTAAGAAAGTGTTCAAGACGTTCTTGAATAGTGAAGTCACAGCTAACTTAGAAAAGTCAAAATTTGCAAGGGACAAGATCAAATTTTAGGTCATACTGTCTCACCCCAAGGAGCTGTACCAGATGATGAAAAGATCACACTGTTAAAAAATTGCTGAATCTCTCGCATAAGAATGGAAGTTGGTTCTGGTCCGATAGGTGCCCAGAAGATTTTAACAAAATAAAGCAAACTTTATTCACTCATTGCCACGCAATGATGCAGCACCTGTGATTCTTCCCTCGATGTTGTCACTTTATTATTAATACAAAATGTTTATTGAGAATTACACTTTCACAAAAAATATCAGTGTTCAACAAACAGTAAGATTTCATCGGTTTCTCTGTCAATAATCCATGGATAAAACAATTTTGAATGATCTATGCAGAGACCCTTTTACGTCTGCAAATAATGAAAAGTGTATAAAATCTGTTATTCTGTGTCCAATAAGCTTGACAGTGATTCATGTAAATGTTACTAAATATACGATTTTGAGACAGAGCATTAACTGCATAGAACATATGATGATGTCCCTTACTTTGTCGGTTTTTTCTCCTTGGTTCTTTTTTCCAGTGAAACGGTTCCATTTGAGGAGGGACAGTGAACTCAAAACCATAAATGAGCCAAGAACATTAGATTAGCTATGAGTAAAAAATTATTTCTGTTCTCATTCACATACTTATCAATGAAGCAATTTCCTGAATGTTGTTTTTTAGACATTACTATATTTGTAAAGTTTCCTTAACAATTCATTCATCAAATAATTTATTTTCTATTTCTTATCTTACATTTTGTGTTTCTTTACTAAAAGGTAACATCAAAATAATATGCTGAGAGATAATTTCCACCCCCAACTGCTGTTGAATGATTGTAGTGTATACTGTGACATGATAACTACAAGTATTTAAGGAGGCAATAAAACGTTTCATTAATTTTTTTGCCTTAAACTTATAGTTTCATAATTGATGCTGTAGTTATAAAAATAACTATAATTTTGATATATGTACAAATATTTTATTTGAAATATCGAAACTTTCAGGTATTGTAAAAGTGATGACTGCAAAGTCGCTGAGAACAAACGAAAATAGAAAAAAAAGATGTTTTTTACCTTCTGATTGTATTATTATCTTTCTGGCATTGGAGCTTGAGCTGAGCAGATATAAGTGTATGTCAATATTTCGTTATGAATATAATAGAGGGAAACATTCCACGTGGGAAAAATATATCTAAAAATAAAGATGATGTAACTTACCAAACGAAAGTGTTGGTATGTTGATAGAGACACTAACAAACACAAACACACACACAAAATTCAAACCTTTGCAACCCACGGTTGCTTCATCAGGAAAGAGGGAAGGAGAGGGAAAGACGAAAGAATGTGGGTTTTAAGGGAGAGGGTAACGATCATTCCAATCCCGGGAGCGGAAAGACTTACCTTAGGGGGAAAAAGGGACAGGTATACACTCGCGCACACACACATATCCATCTGCACAAGCAGACATGTGTAAAGGCAAAGAGTTTGGGCAGCCAAATGTTTCAACAGTAATTATGCTGAAGTCATCATGATTCATGATTGTCTCCTGGACATTACAAAAGGCAGGACAAGGCTCTTAATAGGGCATGTGATCACCACAGATGACATTGTGCGATCTGCATCATGCTGGCCACAAGTTTGGTAAGTTCTTGTGGTATGGCATTGCATGCCTCAACTAGTCTGGTTGACAACTGCTAGATGATTGATGGTCCATGTGGACATGCTGCAATACATCTTCCCAATGCATCTCACATGTGCTCAGTGGGTTTTAAATCCGACTGTTTAGCATGCCATTCCTTTTTCTGAATATCCTCACATTCCGAGAGCTCCTCTACCTGCGCTGTTCGATGCCATCATACATTGTGGTCCATAAAAATGATGTCAAGGCTGCATGCATCCCTGGAAAGATATTACTTCGCTGTGGCTAACAGCATCATCTGCAAAAAGCCTGATTTTATTATCAATATTGTCTGCAAGGTCATTCATATACAATATGAACAGCAAGGATCCCAACACACTTCCCTGGGGTATACCAGGAGTTACTTCTACATCTGGCGATGACTCTCCATCCAAGATAACGTGCTGTGTCCTCTCTACCAGAAAGTCCTCAATCCAGTCACAAATTTCATTTGATACTCCATATGATCAAACTTTTGACAATAATAGTTGATGTGGTATTAAGTCAAATGCTTTCTGGAAATCAGGAAATATTGCATGTACCTGGTTCCCTTGATCCAAATCTTTCAGTGTGTCATGTGAGAAAAATGCAAGCTGGGTTTCACATGATTGATGTTTACAGAATCCATACTGGTTCGGACTGAGGAGGTCATTCTGTTAAAGATACCTCATTATGTTTGAGCTCAGAATATGTTCTAAGATTCTACAACAAAATTATGTCAAGGATGTTGGATGGTAGTTTTGTGGATCACTTCTACTACCCCCAGGTAGATGGATGTGACCTGTGCTTTTTCCAAGAATTGGGCATGGTTTTTTGTTCAAGGGATCTACAATAGGTTAACATGAGAAGTGGGCCTAACCCAGCCGCAAATTCAGTATAGAATCTGGCAGGGATTCCACCAGACCCTGGAGCTTTGTTCAGTTTTAATGATTTCAACTGTTTCTCAACACCACTGATACTAATACTTATTTCATTCGTCTTTTCAGTGGTACAAGGATTGAACTGGGGCAATTCTCCTGTATTTTTCTCTGTAAATGAACGTTTGAACATTGGAGTTAAGCATTTCAGCTTTTGCTTTGCTACTTTTAATTTCAGCCTGTCTCATTTGCCACTACACCCATGACAAATAACTAGAATTTCTTTGGGTTCTGAGAAAGATCACTTGACAACATTCTGCTACGGTAGTCACTGAAGACATCACACATTGCTCTCTTGACAGCCAAATACATTTCATTCAGCTTCTCTCTACCTACAGCTCTACTTTTGTTTTCACTCCTGTTTTACAGTAATCTCTATTTCTTTCTAGTGACTGTACACCGTGGAGGTTCCCTCCCGTTATAATTGTTCTGTAAACTTGAGCCATAGGTATTCTACATGGTCCTACCTTGTGCTGAAAGTTTCAAGTTCCTCACTGAGATAAGACACTACTAGTTTTTTTTTATGGAGGTATGTGCCTTTGGTTGTTGTAAGGAGTGTCTTTTCTAATATACTGCATATGTATAGCAGTACTTTTCTTTAGACTTACTTTTTAGTTTATAATTTGGCATATCAACTAACCACACGCCTGCTTACCAGCAGACTTATCACTTTCATGATAATGTTTCTTATGCCTTTTCCACATATTTCAGTTCTTACTGCATAGTGGGAATTTGTTATGGTATATTACATTAGATTTATAATTTGTGTCATTAGAAATGTTTTACTAAATAAGTTGTATCGCATGAGTCTGTGATCGAAAAACTGAATTGATATATCTTTATATTTTTGTTCATTAGTTATTATTACTGTATGGGACGTGATAATACAGATAGTTATGTGGTCGACCTCCAATAAGTAGTATATGTTTTTCTAGTGTATGACAACATGTAATCAAATGTTTTACCTTCAGTCTGTACTCGTCAGTATATGACTGTATTGTTTTACTTCAGTTGTTTCACAGGCATTGTATTAGAGTTATACCAGGATTATCTACGCATAACATGAGATATTATCCTCCGTTTAGTTGGTTCTTTTTTACATTATGGTGCATATACTTTGCTCCCTAGTGTAAGTTAATACAGTGTGCAACTGTTCTTAGATTAGATTAGATTAATACTAGTTCCCTGGATCATGAATACGATATTTCTTAATGATGTGGAACAAGTCAAATTTTCCAATACATGACATAATTAAGTTAATTTAACAACATACTTAAGTTAATATAACAACTTTTTTATTTTTTGTGTTTTTTATTTATTTATTTTTTAAATATTTTTTGTTTTTTTTCTTTTTTTCTTAATTTATATCTAAAAATTCCTCTATGGAGTAGAAGGAGTTGTCATTCAGAAATTCTTTTAATTTCTTCTTAAATACTTGTTGGTTATCTGTCAGACTTTTGATACTATTTGGTAAGTGACCAAAGACTTTAGTGCCAGTATAATTCACCCCTTTCTGTGCCAAAGTTAGATTTAATCTTGAATAGTGAAGATCATCCTTTCTCCTAGTATTGTAGTTATGCACACTGCTATTACTTTTGAATTGGGTTTGGTTGTTAATAACAAATTTCATAAGAGAGTATATATACTGAGAAGCTACTGTGAATATCCCTAGATCCTTAAATAAATGTCTGCAGGATGATCTTGGGGGGACTCCAGCTATTATTCTGATTACACGCTTTTGTGCAATAAATACTTTATTCCTCAGTGATGAATTACCCCAAAATATGATGCTACATGCAAGCAATGAGTGAAAATAGGCATAGTAAGCTAATTGACTAAGATGTTTATCACCAAAATTTGCAATGACCCTTATTGCATAAGTAGCTGAACCCAAACGTTTCAGCAGATCATCAATGTGTTTCTTCCAATTTAATCTCTCATCAATGGACACACCTAAAAATTTGGAATATTTTACCTTAGCTATATGCTTCTGATTAAGGTCTATATTTATTAATGGTGTCATACCATTCACTGTACTGAACTGTATGCACTGTGTCTTATCAAAATTCAGTGAGAGTCCATTTACAAGGAACCACTTAGTAATTTTCTGAAAGACAGTATTGACAATTTCATCAGTTAATTCTTGTTTGTCAGGTGTGATTACTATACTTGTATCATCAGCAAAGAGAACTAACTTTGCCTCTTCATGAATATAGAATGGCAGATCATTAATATATATTAAGAACAACAAAGGACCCAACACTGACCCTTGTGGAACCCCATTCTTGATAGTTCCCCAGTTTGAGGAATGTGCTGATCTTTGCATGTTATGAGAACTACATATTTCAACTTTCTGCACTCTTCCAGTTAGATACGAATTAAACCATTTGTGCACTATCCCACTCGTGCCACAATACTTGAGCTTGTCTAGCAGAATTTCATGATTTACACAATCAAAAGCCTTTGAGAGATCACAAAAAATCCCAATGGGTGGTGTTCGGTTATTCAGATCATTCAAAATTTGATTGGTGAAAGCATATATGGCATTTTCTGTTGAAAAACCTTTCTGGAAACCAAACTGACATTTTGTTAGTACTTCATTTTTACAGATATGTGAAGCTACTCTTGAATACATTACTTTCTCAAAAATTTTGGATAAAGCTGTTAGAAGGGATATTGGACGGTAATTGTTGACATCAGATCTCTCCCCCTTTTTATGCAAAGGTATAACAATAGCATATTTCAGTCTATCAGGGAAAATGCCCTGTTCCAGAGAGCTATTACACAGGTGGCTGAGAATCTTACTTATCTGTTGAGAACAAGCTTTTAGTATTTTGCTGGAAATGCCATCAATTCCATGTGAGTTTTTGCTTTTAAGCAAGTTTATTATTTTCCTAATTTCAGAGGGAGAAGTGGGTGAGATTTCAATTGTATCAAATTGCATAGGTATGGCCTCTTCCATTAACAGCCTAGCATCTTCTAATGAACACCTGGATCCTACTATATCCACAACATTTAGAAAATGATTATTAAAAATATTTTCAACTTCTGACTTTTTGTTCGTAAAGTTTTCATTCACTTTTATGGCAATACTGTCTTCCTCTGCTCTTGGTTGACCTGTTTCTCTTTTAATAATATTCCAAATTGTTTTAATTTTATTATCAGAGTTGCTGATTTGAGACATGATACACATACTCCTGGATTTTTTAATAACTTTTCTTAATATAACACAGTAGTTTTTATAATGTTTGATAGTTTATGGGTCACTACTCTTTCTTGCTGTCAGATACATTTCCCTTTTCCGGTTACAAGATATTTTTATACCCTTAGTAAGCCATGGTTTGTTACAAGGTTTCTTACGAGTATATTTAACTATTTTCTTGGGGAAGCAGTTTTCAAATGCATTTACAAAAATGTCATGAAATAAATTATATTTTAAATTGGCATCAGGTTCACGGTACACCTCATCCCAGTCTAACTGCTGTAGGCTTTCCCTGAAATTTGCAATTGTTAAATCGTTGACTGAACGTACTACTTTGGAGGACTGTTTAGTATTGCTGAATGGAGCTATGTCATATATTGTAACTAGCTGTGCACCATGATCAGAAAGACCATTCTCAACAGGCTGGGCATTTATCTGGTTAAACTTATCTTGGTCTATAAAGAAGTTATCTATCAGTGAGCTGCTATCCTTTACCACCCGAGTAGGAAAATCAATAACGGGTGTCAAATTGAAAGAACCGAGTAATACTTCAAGGTCATTTTTCCTATTACCCTCTTTAAGAGAATCTACATTGAAGTCCCCACAAATAATAATATGCTTCCCCCTGTCTGACAGATAGCACAACAAGGGGTCCAAATTTTTCAGAAGTAGATGAAAATTTCCTGATGGGGACCTATATACAGTTACAATTATAAATGTGCCTTTCCTTAATTTAAGCTCACAGGCACATGCTTCTATATGTTTCTCTACACAAAACTTTTTTGTTTCTATACTTTTTGCACAATGATAACTTTTGACATATATGGCAACTCCTCCTTTCTCCATATTTTCTCTCATTACATGTGCAGAGAGCTTATATCCACTTACATTTACCTTTTCCATATCAGTAACAATGTGATGCTCAGACAGGCATAGTATATCTATTTCATCCTCAGCTTCTAAATCTTCTAAACAAACCAGAAGCTCATCTACTTTATTCTTTAAACTCCCAATATTTTGATGAAATATACTTACATTATTTTTATACCCGGGCCGCTGAAACATTGCACTTGACGTTTGCGTATGAAGTTGGCAGCGTAACAGAGTAACAAGTGAAGAACGATAGGCGCTAGGCGTTCAGCGTAGGGCGCCAGCCAATCACAGCGCAGTGAGCACTGCTGTTACTCACGTGCTGTGACGTCAAAGTTCCCGCGTTGCCGGCTTTGTTTGGTGAATGTGTACACAACGTGAATTGTATGTTGTTTACCGCGTGTTTTCGTTGTACTGTGTGCTATATCGTTGTGACTTTTGTTACGTTGTGAGTGTACATACTTGGAAAATGCCACCGAAAAGGCTTCGTTCACCAAGTGACAATCCTTTGCGTCGAGGGGTGCCGCTAAACAGCCAGGCACTGGAGTTGCTACGCAGAACTCGTGAGTTTTACGAGCAGGAGAAAAACTACGTAAGCATTCATGGACAGCCATCAATTCCTGCCGACAAAGTGGTGGAACGTACGTCGAAAACTCTTGGTATTAGTGCAAGAACCGTAGTAAGTAAGGGAGTATTACTACAAAACTTGGAAGATACTGAAGTGAGCCGTAATGATTCCGAGCTGTCTGGATCAAATAATACATTTTTATCAACCCCGGGAAAGAAGAAAAAGCGGCCTAGTCCTATCACAGATTCAGATTCTTTCCAGACTGATGCAATTCGTAGGCATGTTTATGCTTACTACAGCAGAAAAGAGTATCCGACTGTAGCTAAGTTATTAATCTCTTTAAAAGAAAGTGAACTCTTCAGGGGTGGTAAAACATCACTAAAAATTGTGCTAAAAAATATGGGTTTCCGTTACAAAACGCTAGACGGACGCAAAGTACTGTTAGAGAGGGCACATATTGTTACCGCACGTAGCATTTTCTTGCACAAAATTGTGGGCAGAGACATTCATTCCATAATTTGGCTAGACGAAACGTGGGTTAATGCCGGGGAAGCTGTCAGTAAATGTTGGACAGATAACACACCCAGCAGTAGCGGCCATCAGCCGACGGGAAGAGGAGCTAGATTAAGTGTGGTCCATGCAGGCTCCTCCAGTGGTTTTGTTCCTGACGCACTTTTAGTTTTTAGATCAAAAAAGACTGGTGATTACCATGAAGATATGGATCACACACGATTTGTTGAGTGCAGGAACCTTTTAAAACAATTTCTTGTCCCTACAACAATTGTAATGGATAATGCTCCATATCATTCGGTGATACAGAACAAAGCCCCAACCACAAATGATCGGAAAGAAGTTATGGTGCAGTGGTTACAGGCTCGAAATATTGCAGCGGATATGAGTATGACAAAGGTTCTGTTATATTCTCTTGTTAAAGAAAATAAGCCTACGACACCTACATACGTAGTAGACGAAATTGCCAAGGAGCAGGGTCATACTGTAATAAGGCTGCCACCATATCACTGCCATTTCAACCCTATTGAGTTAATATGGAGTGATGTAAAAATGTATGTAAGGAACAACAACAAGTCCTTTGCAATAACAGAGGTGGAAAAGCTGTTGCGTGAAGCTCTTGTGACTGTGGATGCAGCAGCCTCATGGAGAAAAAAAGTAGAGCACGTCGAGAAGCTTATACGAGCAGCACAGACAATAGAAGGCATTATCAGTGGCCATGAACAATTAATGATTTGTCTTGCTGATGACGACGATGAAGACGGTTTTGGCGATGAATCGGACAACAGTGACGATGGCGAGCTGGATGGAATTGCGCCATTATCGCTGTAAATTGGTGAGTGAAAAATTACTAATATTGCTTATTTATTGCAATCTCGGTTATTATTTATTTTGTAAACTACGTACATTATTGATTTTAAAGTACCAGTCGTGAGATGCTTGTTTTTTGTATTTCTTTGCTCCGTTATCGAAAGGGTGCGCATCGTTGTGCTTTTATATGCATTATTATACGGTTGTTTACTTCCTATCATTGTAGTACAACTAAAAACGAGTTTTTATATACACTGTAATTGCTCAATCGCTTGCATTTACGAGACGGGACGGGAAACTGTGTCGTCTGCTGTGTGTATAGAGGTTGCTGTTGCAACATCGCTATTACAGTATAGCCAACCTAACTAGACAAAAAGCGAACTGTCAAGTGCAATGTTTCGCCGGCGGGGGTATAATTACCGTATTTACTCGAATCTAAGCCGCACTTTTTTTCCGGTTTTTGTAATCCAAAAAACGCCTGCGGCTTAGAATCGAGTGCAAAGCAAGCGGAAGTACTGAAAATTGTTGGCAGGTGCCGTCACAACTAACTTCTGCCGTCGAATATATGCAGCGCTACACAGGCATGCTTTGTAGGCACAGAGATAAATACTGGCGCCAAAACCTCGGCATCATTAAAAAAAAAAAATAAATAATCCAACGAAGTAAATACAAATTCCGTATTGTTCATCTTCAAATGTAGCAGAATTTCAATGTACTACGAAAATCCGACTGGCAAGACTGTTTGGGATGTTTATCAATATGGCCAACTCTACGTTCTGAATTTTTTCCTACCGGTGAGAAGAGATGGTTGCTAATAGCAACCTGATCAAATGTGAATCACATGCAGTATTCTCTTCACCGTAAGAATAATACGAATATAAACATTTTGTCATGTATTCTTTCGTGTTTGCTGCTATCTCATTTAAATCCTTCTGCCTAATAAACTACGAAAATAGAGTGAGACAACAGCAAACGCGGAAGAATATACGTATCGTGTCATGTTTATTTTCGTATTATTCTTATGCCTAGTAGTGATACAGTCAGAAACGAAGCACGGCAACTGACTAGATTTTTAAATCTAAGATGACTATAATTTCTGTGCAGAATTTGATGTACTAAAGAACCGGCCGCAAAGATTTTCAAACGGAGAAAAATTTCGCTAAACTCTCGTTCAGCACATGTTCTATCATACACAGTCTATTATTTGGTTCTTGTTGATCATTATCAAAGAAAGCAGCAGTGTAAGTAACAACAAATAGCAGTCTCTTGCCATTGTTTCGCTAATGAGACGATTCCCCTTTTTTTTAAGTGGCGGTAGCGCGCACAAAAGCAAGTCATGCCGCGAGCGGCAACAGGCAGTAAACACGCACTATGAAAATGCGACAAACAATGCATGACACAGTACAGTAATGCATTTTCAGCTTAGAGTGACATAAACACGTATAACAAAGAAAACGGCACTTATCAGATCAAAGCAAAATAAGCAATCGATTCAAACCAGACGAAGCACGTGAAAAAGGAAGGGTACCCGTATAAATACGGACGGAGTGCCTGACGCATAGCAATGGCTACCTGGTAAAGCTTAACTGCTAAGCTTATGACTCGAACCAAACTACTGTAGCTGTATCGTCTTTCATTCGACCTAAATTGTGTCTCATATTATAATGGACCAACTTTGTTTCGATTTGGAGGTGCGGCCTAAAACTTTTCTCTCCCCTTGAATTTCGAGTCTCAGATTTCAGGTGCGGCTTAGATTCGGGAAATTTTTTTTTCCTTTATTTCGAGTCTCATTTTTCAGGTGCGGCTTAGATTCGAGTGCGGCTTAGATTCGAGTAAATACGGTATACTTTTATGAGAACCTTTCCTTATTCTAACATTTGCAGTACTCTCCTGTTTGAGTTTCTCATTGTGCTTAGGCCTAGTTCCTATACCAGTGGTCACATGGTGTTCAGAGAGGCAGATTATGTCAACTGGGTTGGGTGACTTTAATTCATCAATGCAATTAGCTAGGACTGAGATACAACTTGGTGGAGATAAAATTTCTGGTGATTGGTGAAAATTTACAATTGACAGCTGTGATTGGCGATCAATGTGCTACAATTGTGCTGTTTAATTTCTTTCCTAAACTGAAGATTTGTTTCAGTCCTGACCTCTCGTAGAACTTGACATCTTTCTGTCTTACCTATCCTAAAAAAGATGCTGCTCCAACACCTGTAACCACTGGTATTTTACCATTCATGGCAGTGCCTCCCCCCCTTAAATTTCCTGCTATTACCCCAGCCAGTTTCCCCTTCCCTTTCCTGTTGAGATGTAGGCCATGCCTGGTATAGTCCCACCTACTGAGAGAATCAACAGGAACCACACCAATATGAGCCCCCGCACTCGACCCAAGCAGCCGTTCTCTTATTTTATTCCTTAATTTATTTGTGACTTTGATGTAACTTCCTGTACAGTTTTGTACTGTTATTTTATTACATATTGACACTGTATGTAAGACTTTCCCCACCCTCCTTTTTGTTATCTACTATTTCATACTGTTACCATTGTTGTCTGAACACAGGAGCCTGAAGATGGCGTAGTAAATTGCTGAAACTGGCAGCCAAATAAAATAACAGTTTGGAAATTAGAGAGCTGAAAGGTGTTTGATTTGACATTCTGTACTGAACAGCTGAGTCCCACAACCGTCTCTGAAAAGTTGTCCATACAGAGGTTTTTTATCTAGTTTACTGAACATACATACCTTTCTGCTTGGTTTAGTTGTCCTTTGTACTTTGGTAATCATTGTTGCCACAACTGTGTCATAGTAGCTGATACCAATTTTGATGTGGACATACTCAAAGAGGTCAGGTCTATTTGTTGCCAATGGGTCTAATATATTTGTATCTTGAGTGGGGTTCCTAACTAACTGTTTCACAGTGTCACAATTATGTTGACCAGTGAATGTACCATGTTCAAAGATTTGGAGGTCAGTGTGCACCAGCAACATTATCCCTCACCACACTGTGACACCTGGACCACTAAAACGATCATGTTTGTCAAAGTTCCTGGATGCTTTCATTGTTCCCACCTGTCACCACATGAGGGTAAATCCAGCATTGTTGAACATGATTGTTTTGATAGTCCAATGTTATCTTGTTGGAAGACATAATGCTGCATGGGTGTCTTGACCCCCAAATCTTTGAACACAGTACACCCACTGGTCAGTGGCATTATGAAACTACACTTTCCTTCTGTGCAGCTTTTCAGGGGTGCATTCAGCCCAGACTTCATTTTGGAGATGACACAGCACAACAGCATCAAACAGCACAGGTGGGAATGAAAGGATGTTTGGCAAAAGGACTGGTCTGCCCGTTTTCCTGACTTAAATCCCATCGAGCACATGCTGGATGTGTGGGGGAGGGATGTACTGTGTAGCACATCCACATGCACCGACAATCCTCCAACAACTGTCATACCCAATGGTGGAGGACAAGAATGCCCTATCGCAAGAACTCCTTACCTACCTTGTGGCTAGCATGGGTGCATGTTGCAGAGTATGCATTGCCATCCATAGTGATCACACACCTATTAAGAACCACATCCTGCATTTTGTAATATCCAGGGAACCACCATGAATCACAGTGACTTTGGCATATTTACTGTCTTAAAGTGTCATTTGTGTTGATCTCATTGCATATTTCTTTCAGTTACCTTCTGTACTTTATGTGTATGGTCCAAGATTCATTAAGTTATGTTACTTGGGAGTGATACATCATTACTTTTGTCTATAAGTTCTGCAGACCAGTATATTTTGTTGATGCCAGCCTGCACAGGGAGAAAGGATCATCGTAATAAAATAAGAGAAATTAAATCTTGCATGGAAGGTTGAAATGTTCATTTTTGCAGTGCAGTATTCGAAAGGGGAATGGTAGAGAAATAGTCTGCCAGGCATTTAATTGTGAATTTCAGAGTAGATATGTAGATGTAGATTAAGCAAAAAGAGAACTAGAAGAGAATGTTCATGAGTGTATGAAGATGTTATTTCCATTATAAGACAGCTAGCTGGTGATGAACCACTTACCTGAGGGGTGATGAACTACTTACCTGAGGAACGATTTCAATGCCAAGCTAAGACTTTAACTTCACTATTCCACTTAAGAAAATATCCACAGAGTTAACTGCAAGTGCCTGAAATGTCTTTGTTTTCTCTTCTTGAGGTTCAGATGAAGGAAGTAAAGCTGGACATAGTAAGAATTCAGCAGAAAGCAAAATCACACAAAACAACATGTCAGCCTTGTGAGGAAAGCGCTTGTTGAATTCGGGAGAAATACATCCATTACAATTGCAAGAATGGGAAACTGGACATAGTAAGAATCCAGCAGAAAGCAGAATCACACAAAACAACATGTCAGCCTTGCGAGGAAAGCGCTTGTTGTATTCAGGAGAAATACATCCATTACAATTGCAAGAATAGATAAGGGAAATCCCTTAATAGTTATGGATACAGCAGCATATTGTAAGAAGATGGAACACCTGTTGGCTAGTCCAAATGCAATATTTTAAATGTATTTGATGAAGAGTATCAAAAGAAAGCTGGAAAATCTATTATCAACTCCAGAATGGACAGTTCTACCACCAAAACTCTCCCACTCCAACACCCTGCTTCACACAGAATACATAAGACTATCAATGATATACAAAGAAGGATATGTACTGAGTCCTAGTGAATGAGATTAATGTCACAATATACTTTTTGATGAGTCATTTATTGAGAAAACTGGAACATTTACTAATGTATCTGAGAAAAACATTTTCATGAGCTCCAACATGAAATCAGTATTTAAACAAAAATGCAAAAATAAAAACATTGGAAACAAGGGAGATTATTGGGAATAAGACTACTCCACATACATGTGACATTTTGATTGTGACTCAGCTATTTCAAATACAAAGAAGAATTATATAAATAGTCATTTGCACCGCTACGATCTTTGCCACTGTTGCCACGAATAACTGATGTTTTGGAGAATTTTAGACAATAGGTGTGGAACTAATATTGGCCTACTGGCACTGCTATAAGGATGAAAGATTAGCTGTATGACTGCAAAGTAAAGTAGCACTACGTAGCTATCACCATTTCTTAGATTAACTTCACCTTGAATGTGGAGAGTGGAGATGATCTCTATTACCTAAATGTTTTGGCTTATAAAAGATCTGACAATAATGTAGTATCTGAAAAGAATTTGTATAATTTCAGTAGATATAATGCTTATGGGCTGCTGATTATGTGGTTGCTAATGACCTAGGAAACACACCATTAATCAATCACTCCGAGAAAGTCTGAGAGATCACACTGTAACATGGCAGAATGGGGCAACACATTTTGAACACTCTGATACCACATTAATCACAGATCTCAGTACTAAATGTCACCCATCACATCAACCACATAGATGACAATACATATGCTGCGTACAGCACTTACTCATTATGTATAGAAGTTAATTTTGTTCATTCATATATCTATTAGTATTAAAATTCTAGTTTCCTACATATTTCATATTTAAGTAACTTTCTAGCTCACAATTGGCTTCATTATTCATTATTTGATAATAATAATATTTTTGTTATGTCAATATGTAAGCATTAACAGTCAGACCTTGAACTTCCTCACAGCAGAAGTCACTATCTTGTAAAACACATCTCTTCTATGAATATTGCAAATTAATGTTAGCATTTCACTGCATGCCATAAATTAACAGCACTTCAAGAATTAATTAAAATTATCATTGTCAATCATAACTATGTGTGATTTCACATGATTTGTTATTACAATGTATAAAACTATTTGCAGGAGAAATTTGTTATGTAATCCTGTAATTTATCATGAGCATAATTTCAATAAATGATTAAATTTTATCTGTAATTTTACAAATAATGCTTCTGTAATAACAACATATCATTTAAAGTATTATTGTAAAATTATAAAAGTCATATGGGTGAGACTATTTTTACGCAACTATTCACTGAGCCTCTATGACATAAACACTACATCAGTTAAATGTAAAATCTTTTTTTTTTAATATACTGGACATTTTCACTGAAATCTATGTGTCAATAGCATTGTTTAATAGTTACATAAGTCACCTATCTTCTAATAGACAAGTTGGACCACAGGAACAAATATTGAAAATCAACACTTGTTAAGAAAGAGCAGATATACATACAGATTATTTAAGTGATCTGCTTTGGGTATATCATAACATCAAGCAAGTAACTAGCCCGCCATGACATGTAAGGAAAGTAAATAATTCACAGGGAGACACCTCAGAAACACAGTAACATTCTCCCTCCTTGTCCCACGCCCGGGTTCCAGGGTTCGATTCCCGGCGGGGTCAGGGATTTTCTCTGCCTCATGATGGCTGGGTGTTGTGTGCTGTCCTTAGGTTAGTTAGGTTTAAGTAGTTCTAAGTTCTAGGGGACTTATGACCACAGCAGTTGAGTCCCATAGTGCTCAGAGCCATTTGAACCATTTGAACCCTCCTTGTACTACAAATGCCATTTCCAAACAATAACAATGGACTACTAATGAGAACCGGAGAAATCTACCCAATAATTCCACTTCTTCAGAAGAAGTGTGGGAGAACACTTTTCAGGGGTGTTCAAAAGCTTAGTACGCCAGAAGATCCCTGAAAAGATTCCAGATGAAGATCCAAAATATCACGTCTGTGCAAGAGCAAAAATAATGCCCAGGTGACATCATTTTAATTAAGCTTGTCACTACATGCATAACAGGTTAAAAATTGGATTTCAATAATATGTTGATTTCTTTTAGGTCTATGTAAACGATTATTCTTTACATGCTGAAGATAATTTGATTATATCCCCATAGGAAGGAAAACTAAAAGACTATGGCTTTGAGTTTGTGGTAAGTTTTGGTATTGGGCTGCTGATGAGGCTTCTTGAAGACCAAGTTTTGAAATATTATCTCCTTGCTATTATGAGTGTTTTGAAGAAGAAAGTAAACTCAAAAACACCAGTGTTCAACTTTCTGTTTGCAATCCACCCAGGTTTCTCTATTTATGTATGACTTTTATGTTTTCAATAGTGCCTGTGCAAAACGGCTATTTATTGTGTAATTAAATATGCAAATAAAATATGGGGATTTCATCACAATTATGTTGTAATGTGGAATCAAATTACATTATTTCCAAAAATTGTGATAATATTACCGACTGCTGAAGTGTCATGATTTTCAGTTTATTAGTTCCTTGAGTATGTGACAAATGACCCACTTTCCTTATGAAAATGAACAATAAATTAACTGCAAACTGTACATATGCCACACTGTTCAACTATTTTATTACTGTTTCATGTACTTATTGTTAATTATCTGTTTGATTATTTATTTGCCATTCATTGAAATATGTAGTCCATTTATTTTGTAATTGATCCGTCAGGAAACTTTTTGTTGTTATTGATATTTGCATAAATATGTATTGTATCCATATTGGATTATTATTCTGTAGTTAATAACATTTGTCCAAGTTTATATTATTATTATTGTGTTAATACTGATGACACAAATTGCATGTAAATATGCTCAAAGGTGGAATAAAACATTTATATAAGGAAATTAAATTCTACTGTACCAACCTGTACAAAAGAGATATAGTTAAGCAGTGTAACATTTCCTTACACTCAAAATTAACCAGGAAATCATCACATTGGGATCACAATAAGGCATGGCACAACATTCTGTGTGCTAAATACTATTTCAAGAGAATGATCTCTGTGCCAGACTGAGAAATTTTCTCCTTGTCCTTGAGGAGGAGATTCGGGTTAGTTACACCAAACAACCCCCATTTAGCAGTAGTTCATTTATTCACCCAATCACAAACAAAGCTCACAAAGAACTGGACATGGCAGAAGAGGCCAAAGATAATCTTAGCTTAGTTCAAAGATGGATGCATCGATGTTGGTGTCGATTTCATCAGCGCCACATCCTCATAGGCTCCTACATGAGAATGAGATCAGAATTTGTGAAGCATTAGATCAATATTGATGATGACACTAAATGAATCTACTAACTGATACCTTATTTAGTGGTTGTTATTGCCAAATTTTGTGGAATAACCATGGATCTAAAAAACAGACATACTGGGCTGGAAGCCTTAAGACATTGATTTATTTTTATCAAATACAGTCACTTTAGTTCATACTGATGGCTACAATGAATAAATCACAGGTGTGAGAGTATTCAAGTTTCATTTCTTACTGAGTGAACATGGACAGTGTCATTTGGTCTTGTATCATGTTAATGAACATTTAACATTTAAAGTCTTTCACAAACATTTTTCAGCACGTGAATGCAAGGATATGACAGAGCTAGATGAAATATTATCCCAGGACATAATTCACATGGAAAAATGCTATGGAAACAGGCAAACATCACTACAGTAAAGGGATTTTCCAGTGTTTTAAACGTTTTCTGCAGCATAGGCTGTGTTTTCACTGATGATGTTAGCTGAAAATATGACAGTGTTATAAAGAGTTTCACAAACATATAAAAATAATCATTTGAGTAGTTTACCTCTATTTCTGAAGGAAGTGAAGAAAGAGGGTTTCCTGTCACATCTAGCTTTTTGATATGTTTCACATTTTTCATGAACTCTACAGGAATTTCTTCAATAAAATTATCTCTCAAGTAGCAGTACTGCAGAAACTGAAAAATAAAATATCACTGAAGCACTATGTATATGAGAAATTAGGTTTGTACATAAGGGACAATAATAAATGAGAAGAAACATATCATTTCCTTAAAGAAATAAAAGCAGAAGAAGGAAGAAAAGTATTGTTCTAGCTACTAGAATGCGTTTTCACTCTGCAGTAGAGTGTGTGCTGATTTCAAACCTCCTGACAGATTAAAACTGTGTGGCAGACCAGGGCTCTAACCTGGAACCTTACCTTTCTTGGACAAGTGCTCTACCAACTGAGTTATCCAAACATGACTCACAACCCACCCACATATCTTTACTTCCACCATCGCCTCATCTCCTACCTTCTGACCTTCACAGAAGTTCTCCTGCATAACTAGTGGGACTAACGCTCCTGGAAGAATGGATGTTGTGGAATCATATCTTAGCCATAGACCAGAGGATTGTCTCCAGAATGAATTTTCACTATGCAGCAGAGTGTGTGCTGATCTGAATCTTCCTGGCAGATTAAAACTGGTGTGCCAGACTGGGACTCAAATCTCGGACCTTTGCCTTTCGCAAGCAAGTGCTCTATCAACTGAGCTATCCGACCATGACTCATGCCCTCTTGTTCTAGCTGTTTTGATTTATTTAAAGGTGACTATGGTATGTAAGATTAATCATAAGACAAACTGAAACAGCTTAAAACCTATAAAAAAAGCATAAGACTAGTGCATACTCTGTGGCTAATTAATGGCTACAGACTTAAGGATTACTAGTATTGAGACAGGAGAACCAATGACTCACGATCCACCTGTCTCATCTTGCACACTTTAGCACACCAGACTGACAATTTCTTACTACCAGTAACTAGTTTCTCACTAACCGTTCTCTACACTTGTCATGTCACTAGGGCCTTCCTTTGGGTAGACTGTTCGCCGGGCGCAAGTCTTTTGATTTGACACCACTTCGGCAATTTGCAAGTCGATTTACACTTGTGAAACATGTTGGTGACTGTGTTGTATGAGGCTATTTATAAGCATCAGTTTCAGATTGAGTACTAGTCAGGTCTGATTTTATGATAAGTGGTATCAGCACTTGAATGCACCATCACCCCCAACAACTAGAAAAATATACACGTTATCAACAAAAAACCCTACACCACAAGAAAGTACATTAAATATACCATAGGAGACATCTGCAATATTCAAAATTCTCAAGGAGCAGAGCAAAAACTACGAAAAATGTTTTATGTGCCTTACAGCCAAGTGAAACCTCCCCCACCTGTCCATCTCTCATCGGCACTAAACTTTCTGTATATTACACTTAAAAGATGTTGTTTTAAATGAACTGATAGGAAAACCTGTTTGACAGAAATATTAAAAAATTATATTTACAACTTATTAGGTATATGACATAGAATAGAAAGATGAATATGGAATCTGTATACAGTAATGTATGTGTGTCACGAAATAAATGAATGTTCAGCCGAAGATTGGGTCATCACTTTGAGTAGGTTGTCCATCAGGAAAAGAAAGAAGGCATTTAGTGATAGAATATAGATACAAAAGACATCTAAGTTGAACATGAACGTAACGAGATATGAAGAAACACTTGTACAGGTGAAACAACCTCAGTTTTTTCACTCATCTTCATTTAGCTGTTGGGAGCCCAGCAATGTTTCTTGGCTATTAGAAGAGTCAAGTGTTATGGAAGGTCCAAGCTGGACAATGAGTTGTTGCTGTTCTTCAACTGAAAAAAATTCTAGAATGATATCAATATTATGAAAAGGAAAGTTGCTACCCATCATTTAGTTGAGATTCTGAGTTCCACATAAGCACAACAAAAAGACTGTCACAAATAAATCTCTCAGTCAGTAAGGCCTTTGTCAAAAATAGACAACACACAACACACACACACACACACACACACACACACACAACTCACACACACGACGGCAATTAAAACAACACTGCGAGCAGCAGCACCAGTGCACGATGGGAGTGATGACTGGATGGGGATAAGGAAGAGGCTGAGGTGGGGAGGGGGAGGGGTATGGTAGGGGTGGCAGACAGTGACATTAGTTAGTTGGTTACCTCCACCCAGAGAAGTAAAAAGACTGGGTGTGATGGTGGAATGAGGGCTGTGTAGTGCTGGAATGGGAACAGGGAAGAGGCTGGATGGGTGAGGACAGTGACTAATGAAGGTTGAGGCCAGGAGGGTTATGAGAACATAGGATGTATTGCAGGTCCAGGTAAAGAGTCAGGTTGTGGAAGATCCCTGTTGCTGAGCATGCTACCAAAAATGACATCCCTCATTTCAGTGACTGCTTCACAGCACGTGCCATATGGGTCCTTCCCACCGACACCAGCTTTTCTGAATTGCGCAGGTGGGTATTCTCTCTGCAATTCATCCTATGTTCCCGTAACCCTCCTGGCCTCAACCTTCTTTAGTCACTGTCCTCACCCATCTAGCCCCTTCCCTGTTCCCATTCCACCACTACACAGCCCTCATTCCACCATCGCACCCAGTTTTTTTACTTCTCTCCTTTTCCGCTACCTCTCCCCACCTCTCCCCTGCCATATGTTTAACCTGCAGCACTTCACTATCTGCCACTCCTAGCCTACTATCCCTCCCCATCCCTGCCCCAACCTCCTTCTTACCCCGACCCAGTCACCACTCCCATTATGCACTCTAGTGCTGCTGCTTGCAGTGTGGTTTCTCTTGCCTGAGACTGCAGTCATGTGTGTGCGTATCATTTGCGCATGTGTGTGTGTGTGTGTGTGTGTGTGTGATATATTTTTGACAAAGGTCTTACTGGCCGAAAGCTTTATTTATGACAGTCTTTTTCTTGTACCTATTTCCAGCAGCGTCTCTGCTATACGATGAGTAGCAATTTTCCTTTCCATAGTATTTTTATATTCCATCCTGGATTTTCCATTGTTCAATTGAATGATAAATGTTAACAATAGAGAAAATGTAATGTAACTGGATAGATAAAAAAATCTGCTCACCAAGTGAGTGGCAGGAGAGCACACATACGAAAGGTACTGAAATTTGAAAGCTTTCGGAGAGGGGTTGAAGGGGAAAGAAGAGGGGTGAAGGAAAAGGACTGGTGAGGTTTAGGAAAAGCCACAAAAAAAATCCAGGTTAGAGGAGACTTACAGGATGGAATGAGAAAAAAAGACTGATTGCTCTGGACTGCATAAGATGATATTTGAAAACCTGAGAGTTTAAGGGTTGAAGATAGGATAATACGCAAGACAGAGATTACTGCCAAAACATCATACACATGTTGATAAGAATGAAAAGCTAAGTGCATTGTATGTGACAGAGGTGGGAAGGAAGTGGTGAAAAAGAAACGGGTCAGAAAATGAAAGAGAGTGAAGAAAGGAATAGTTACTGTGAAGAAGTGCCAAGATTGAAGAAATTAATTCAGATTATGGTCGGGTGGGTGGTGAGAACAAAGGCCATGTAATGTCAGTTCCCACCTGCGGTGTTCTGAGAAACTGTGTGGGTGTAGGTGGCTATCCCTTTTCCTAAACCTCACCAGTACTTTTCCTTCACTCATCTTCCTTCCCCTTTGACCCTTGTGCCAGAAGAATGAGCCAGTGGCTATGAAAGTTTTCAAATTTCAATACCCTTCACATGTGTGTTCTCCTGCTGCCACTTGGTACATATATTTTTTATCCATCCAATTACATTATACTTTCAAAAATGGATTTTTCTCATTGATATATTATGACAACACCCATCAAACTAGGTATAAGCAATGTGTGACAACAACCTACAAAGCAACAGAAAACATGACTTCCACATCTCTTACTGTACTGCAACTCAACAACACACCTTCAGAATTTTCCATCAGGTGCAGAAGTGGATTGGAAACTACTTGGATGCAGAGCAGTGGGGATGGTAGCTGACAAAATACAGGATGGCTCCCATTACCACACTGAAACCTCTCATTCCTGTGAGGCATCTTCAGCTTATATCTTACCTGGACCTTCTAATGGCCAAGAAACATTGCCTGGACCACCAACAGCCAAATGGAGATGAGTGAAAAAACTGCATTACACTAAGACAGGTATTTCTTCATACACTGATAGGTCCCTATACAAATAACATGTCTTTTGTATCCATATTCTATCACTAAATTCCTTCTTTATTTCCCAGATGGACAACCTACTCAAGGTAATGAACCAATCCTGGGCTCAACATTCATTTATTTTGTGAAATATATACATTGCTACATACAGATTCGATATTTCTCTTTCTGTTTTGTGTCGTGTACAGTACCTAATATGTTGTAAATATAATTTGTTAATTTTATGCCAACCATGTTTTCCCATCAGTTCCTTCTACACAAACTCTTTTAAGTGTAATACACTGAAAATGTAATACCAATGAGAGACAGACTGGTACTGTTTGGCTATAAAGTGCAGAAGACATCTTTTGTAGTTTTCCTTCTGCTGCCTCCCTGCCTCTGAGAATATTAAATGTTACAGATGTCTCTAGTAGGAAATTTACTGGACTTTCATGTGGCATAGGAGTTTTTGTTGATAACATGTATATTTTTCTAGTTGTAGGAGGTGGTAGTGGGCATTACAACATTTTCAAGGAAGGGCCCAAAAATTGCTGCTTTTCAGTGACTATATTGCTCATCAAGAAATCAAACCTGACTAGTGCATTTTGTAGGAAATTTTATCTACTTTAATTTTGTACAGAATAGTCACCTTCAAAAACAGGTGTTTTTGAGATATAAGCGAAAAACTGAAAAAAGTGCAAAATTTTAAGGTTCTTTTTTTTAGTTTTCATTTTCATTGTAGTGCTGATCTACAAGGCCGCAAACATGAAATTAGTATTCAGCACCGTCAAAGATATATAGAACAGGAAAGAAAAATCTTTCACAATTTTGTTATGAAAATGGCTGTTTTAAACAACTGACATGACTACAAAGGTAATGGGCTGAACTGGGAACACCATAACCTCCAAACCTTGAAAACGCATAGCTCAGCATCAATTTCCATCTGGGTAATAGCCAAAGTTGGAGGCGTCAATATCTAAAACTGGCCCACTTTGACTAATTTGATACACTGATGTGTTTTGGAACCATCTTCTGAGACAATTCACTGCTATCAAAAAAAGTATTTAAAAAGAGAATGTTAGAGTGGGCATGTGGAGTACCTCCAAGATACTCATGTCATAATCTTTTTACACAAGTGGTGATATTAACAACTACCTCACAATGCATCTTTTCAGTCATGACATTCATGCTTCACAGTCCTTCTCAGTATGAAACAAATGTCATATTTTGTTTATTTATTTGCTCCAAAGATCATTTTTAGTACACCTCTTGCAAACATGATAAAGGACAATGAGTGAAGATTCTCACAGTTATTATTCAAACAAAATAAAAGCACTCTGATTTGTCATTATTGGAACTATCGTAATAATACAACATTAATAATCAAAATATCACTGTTGTTAATCATGCTCAAACCTTCATCTCTGCTATCACTGTAGGAATTTTGTGGATGTTGTTTTTACTTATATTGAAATGAATGAGATTTTCCAGCTGGCTAAAACTTTCTGGAACTTCAGATACTTGATTATTTTCAACAGTGAGCCACCTATAAAAAATACAATACAAACACTGTTAGCAAAACCCATTCCATATTCACTGTATAGTTTTTTTCAAGAAATGAATTATTTGAATGATGCAGTTCGACACTGCTAACTACCTAAGTGAACCTAAGTAGCCAATCTCTTCTGGTAGCTGCATCAGAAGATTCCCTCTTATTCCAAGAGTGTTTAACATTTGAAGATTTCTTATTTCTGGTGGCAAAGCTACCAGGCCCATGTGGTTAATCCACAAGACTTCAAGGTTCTTCAGATTCCCTATCTCTGCTGTAAGATGCTTCATGGGATTATAGCTTAGGTTGAGAAAAACAATATTTGTCAGATTATTTAGGGGTGATGGCAATTTTGATAAATTGTTGTTGTCCACTGCTAAATATTCCAAAGTTTGAAGCTGAAGTAGTTCTGTTGGTAATGTATTTAATTTATTATCATTAAGGAATAGCCCCACTATATTTTTTATACCAAAAAGCCTCTCTGGTAGTCTTGTAAGCTCAAAACTGTTCAGTTTGATCCATGGGCGCTCTTTTGACTGTGCACTTTCTAAAACTGCAAGAACACATTGTTCTCGAATAAATTCAAGTAATGTTGCCATTTAATACCTGAAAAAGAAGATAAATTAATGCTGTAAATGCAGTAATATTGATTATATTGATGCTGTTGATTGTGATAGCAGGCTGTAGATAAACAGTCAGAGGTAAATTAAATATGTAGGAAATGAAAACTTTGAGGTTTACCAATGACAATGTAATTCTGTCAGAGACAGCAAAGGACCTGGAAAAGCAATTGAATGGAATGGACAGTGTCTTTTAAGATGGATATAAGATGACAAAAGCAAAAAGAGGATAATGGAATGTAGTCTAATTAAATCAGGTGATGCTAAGGGAATTAGATTAGGAAATGAGACACTTAAAGTAGTAGATGAGTTCTGCTATTTGAGGAGCAAAATAAATGATGATTGTCAAAGTAGAGAGGATATAAAATGTAAACTAGCAATGGCAAGAAAAGTGTTTCTGAAGAAGAGAAATTTATTAACATCGAGTATAGATTTAAGTGTCAGGAACTCTTTTCTAAAAGTATTTGTATGGAGTGTAGCCATGTATGGATGTAAACATGGACAATAAATAGTTTAGACAAGAAGAGAATAGAAGCTTTCGAAATGTGGTGCTACAGAAGAATGCTGAAGATTAGATGGGTAGATCACATAACTAATGAGGAGGTACTGAACAGAATTGGGGAGAAGAGGAATTTGTGGCACAACTTGACTAGAAGAAGGGATTGGTTAGTAGGACACATTCTGCAGCATCAAGGGATCACCAATTTAGTGATGGAGGGAAGTGTGGAGGGTAAAAACCGTAGAGGGAGACCAAGAGATGAATACATTAAGCAGATTCAGAAGGATGTAGGTTGCAGTAGTTACTCGGAGATGTAGAAGCTTGCACAGGATAGAGTAGCATGGACAGCTGCATCAAACCAGTCTCTGGACTGAAGACCACAACAAAAACAACAGGTTTACTGATAGAAACATTTAACATTAGGAGACAGTGTGCTAAACAAAATAGTGTGGGAGAACATAAATTTAAAATTATGTTTACCATACTCATCACAGATATAATAATGGATTATGGGAACAGGATACGATTATCGGTCAAATGCAATAACCATCCCCATTAAATTCCACATAGAGATATATTTCATACTTAGTCATAAATGTGTACACAGCCTGAGATACAGAACAGAACTTAGAACAAACATGGAGGCTCAGCAGAGCAATAAGAGTCCAAAGATGGTGTTCATAGTGGTCAATATGACCTATCGACACCACACAGCCCCCCCCCCCCCACCTGCACTACAGAGTACCACCTGTGAGGCTTGAGTGGAGGTCATTTGGGTGTCGGATTCGGTAGTAGTTGTGCGAGGCAGCAGGCGCATGACCGGGATTTCCATCTTGGTTGAGGCAGAGTGCGGAGGTGGAGTGATTGGCGGCAGGTCCATCTCATGGTCAGTCAACCAGTGGTGGCGGTGGATGTGTCAGCCGACCCGAGAGCAGGCATGTGGAACGGCCTGCGGCGTGGTGCAGGCATGTGGAACGGACTGCAGCATGGGCAGGCATACCCACCCCGAATGCAGATTGAGCCATCTGAGAAGACGAATGCGCAAATTTCTGATGGGTTGCAGTCACAGGGGAGGGACAGGCTAGGCACTACACTGACATTTAACTGCCCATTGGAGGGCGAGGCCGCGGTGTCTGTTAGGAGCATAAGCACACGGTCATCGAAGGTGATGATCGACACATCATCCACGTGGTATGGTGGCACGTTGCAGCACAGGTTGAATGTGGGAGAGTGAGTCTCCGCAGTCGGTGAAATGGTAGCGCATGGGGTGGATGGCGACGTGCCTGGAAAACCTGCAAATGATGACAACGAATCATGGGTTGGAGAAAACAGCGCCATGTGATGAGACAAAGTATTTTCAGGCTCCGCGATCGAGAAGTCATCAGGAGGGTCCGACTGAGATGGAAGAGGGGCGTCGGAGACCACGAAAGTAGGTTTGAGCCTGTGCAATGAAACAGTTTGAGGATGATCTTCAACCATAATGTCGAACATTGTCTCACCCCGCTGGAGCACTTTAAAGGGGCCAAGGTAGGGTGATTGCAGGGGTTGTCTAACGGAATCATCCCTGAGCATAACGTGGGAGCAAGTGTTGAGTGCAGTTGGCACGTAAGTGTCTGGCGGGGAATGGCTGATAGGTGGGTGTAGCCATGCATTTTTGAAGTGAGTGCGCATGCGACTAATGAAATCTGGGGAGGGGGGAAAATCCTCGGGTGCTTGAGGCAGTATAAGTTCCCCTGGTAGGACTGGGTTCTTCCCGAAAACAAATTCAGAGATGGTTCCCTGTAAGTCTGGTTTAAAGGCCAAACAGAGACCAAGTAACACCCATGGAAGCGCCTCAGACTAGAGGCAGTCATGGCACCTGAGGGCAGTTTTGAGGGTGTGGTGCCACCGTTTAACTAACCCGTTGCTTTGCGGGTGGTAGGCTGTTGTATGAATTTTTTTAATGCCGTAGATGTTACATAAAATGGTGAACCGGGCAGACTCAAACTGCCGACCTTGGTCAATGGTGATGGTGGTCGGGCAACCGAACCTGGCAATCCATGAGGAGACGAAACCCTTGGCCATGGTTTCAGTGGTGATGTTGCGTAAAGGAACAGCTTCCACCCAGCAAGACATGCGGTCGATTGTGGAGAGAATATATCTGTGACCCTCCGATGGTGGTAGTGGACCGATAAGGTTGATATGTACATGATGAAATCTTCCTTGCGGAATGTCGAACTTGCCTAGTGGAGGGGAGGTGTGGTGGCCAATTTTGTTGCGTTGACAGGAGACGCAGCCTTGTGTTCAGGTCTGACAGTCCTGTTTAATATTTTTCCGAACGAAATGCTCGGATAAGAGCCCTGTGGTGAGGGAGGTTATGCAAGGCGTTGAAGGCTTGCCAGCACAATGTGGGTGGGAACAACGGCCACAGGGTGCCAGTAGAAGAATCACACCACTACCTCGTCCAAAACATCAGGGAACTTGGCTTTGGCAAACACAAGAGATGATCAGCGGGGATGTTTCCTATGCCTTTGATGTAGTGAACATGTGTTGTGAATTGAGAGACTAAATCAAAGTGGCAGAAACGCCGAGGGTGTGGGTCCTCGAGAGGGTTGCAGAAAGCATACGCTAGTGGTTTATTATCAGTAAGGATGAAGAAAGAATGGCCCTCAACGTCAGGACAAAAGTGTTTGACGGCTTCATAGACCGCCAGAAGTTCCCTATCAAAAGCAGAATATTTCTTCTGAGCTGTAGACAGTTTCTTAGAGAAGAAATGAAGGGGAGAAACCATGTCATCTTTGCGTTGTTGTAGTATTGCCCCCACAGCTATATCGCTGGCGTCCATAGTGATGAACAACTTGGTCGACAGGTTCGGATGCGCGAGCTAAGGAAGTTTTTAGAGCCTTGAAGGCCTCCAGCATAGGTTCAGTCCAGCAAACTGGTTTAAGGCCTGAAATCTTTTTGCCCAACAGCGAGTCTGTCAGTGGGGCCTGCACGGTGGCAGCAGACGGCAGATGCCGACGGTAGTAATTTATTGTACCCAAGAAACGTCGGGGTTCTTTGTAAGCAGCCGGAGAAGGCAGCGACATGATGGGCTCCACGCAGGATTTGGGAGGCTGAATTCTGGCTGTGGAGATGGTGTAACCCAAAAATGTGACAGAAGACTAGCGCAATTGGAACTTGTCCTTGTTGACCTCGACGCCGTTGGAGTTCAAGGTCTGGAGGACCTTGGATAAATGATTTTCATGTTCCTCAGCCGAGTTGCTGAGAATGAGTATGTCATCCAGACATGCAAAGCAAAACTCGAACTGTTGTAAGATTGAGTTAATGAAACGTTGCTATGTTTGTGCTGCGTTTTTTAGGCTGAACGGCATGAAGTTGTATTGGAACAAACTGAGTGGCATGATAATAGCTGTCTTTGGAATGTCTTCTGGTGCTACAGAAATCTGGTGATAGGTACGTTTACAGCCAATAACACTGAAGATTGTGGCACCCGATAGCATATGAGTGAAATCGTTTATGTTTGGCACTGGGTAATCATCCATGACGGTACGAGCATTTAAGCATCTATAGTTGCTGCACATTTGGAAAGAACCGTCATGTTTGGTGACAAGGTGAATTGGTGAAGACCAGTTGTTGTCTGACGGTTGCAGGATACCTGCATCCAAAAGTTTGTTAATTTGCTGCCGGGCCGTGGGCAACTTAATGGGGTTGAGGCATCTAACCTTGTGCCTAATAGGAGGGCTCACAGTAGTGTGTCATTCCGTCAGTGACGGAAGATACTGAAACTGCACACGAGACTGAGCAATGTCCTGACATGAAATTTTTGGATGAGTGGGGTGCGATGAGGCATAACCATTAGCACGAGTGGAAAAAGGCAGCACGAAAGTCACATGCCTATTACATAAGTGTGGCGTGCGCTTGTTTGGAGAGGTCGGCTGCATGCGCAGTATCTAAGGACCTCACAATTTTGTAATTATAGACTGAAATAAAGAAATTTATTACACTTATTTTATCTGCCTAAATGACATAGAAGGCATAACGAGGTTGATAAAACCTATACAGAGCATTGCCTGAAGTCAAACTTAGGTCAAAAAGTGCAAATTTGGTGGCAAGTTAGCATAAGCAACAAATATGAAAACAAAGTAAGAGTCATGGTAACTAATTAATCTGTAACATAGCCTGATGCCTACATTCATGCCACATTTTATGTACTTTTTATTATAAAAACTGGAACTGCAAGGTTATGTTATGAATGGTAGGTTACTACTCACCATATACAGAATATGTTGACTCACAGACAGGCACACCATAAACACTGCTAAACAGGTGAGTTTTTGGCCAAAAGGCCTTCTTCTAAAGTAGGCAACGTTGGCAAATGTGCGCGCACATACACACACTCAAGCAAGCACAACTCACACATACATGACCTCTGTGCCTAGCTGTGGCATATGATTCAGTCAAGCCACATGATTCTCATAAAAAAAGACCCCTCTCTTTCATAATCTCATACCTGAGTGATAGAAAACAAATACAATGAAATGAACACCCTTAGCTGCTTACAGGCATTGACATACATCAACGGGGACAGATGAAAATGTGTGCCCTGACCGGGACTCGAACCGGGGATCTGCTTACATGGCAGACGCTCTATTCATCTGAGCCACCGAGGACACAGAGGATAGTGCGACTGCAGGGATTTATCTCTGGCACGCCTCCCACAAAACCCACATTCTCAATGTATTGTCCCGCACTACATTCGTAGTGCTCCCGCCCGTTATACTCATTACTCGCGGTGCATTGCCGATTCCCGTAAGAGTTCGGGCACTGTTTGTGCATTTGCACAGAAGAAGAAGATGGTCAAGTGGCCGATGAGCCTTAACTATGTATATATACTAAGACGGTATCTGTTCTTTCGGACATGTCCAAAAGAACAGATACCATCTTAGTATATATATAGAAAACAAATACTACAGTGCAGCAATAAAATGAATGTTTTGGGTGTCATATGCGGTATGCTGCAAACTCCTGTATTTAGACCTTTACCATTCATAATCTACATGAAAAGCATTATGAGTATGTTGTGCAAATCCATACTATATGCAGATGCCACTACATTTGTTACAGTTGGAAAGACTTGGCAGGATTAAAGTAAAAATAATCTCAGAGCAGCCAGTAAATAGTTTAGAATACATGAAATGCATGTTAATTGTGAAAAACAGGAAGAATCCTCTTCAGTTTATGTACTAATGATGACAGAGATTAGATTAGATTAGATTAGTACTTGTTCCACAGATCATGAATACGACACTTCATAATAATGCGGAACATGTCAGGTTAATCAAAGGTGTCTATACAAAATATTACATTACACAAAATATTACGTGACACTTAATATTTTTATTTATTTATTGTTTTTGGTGTGGGTTGGGGAAATTACCCACTTACTATATCCAAAAATTCATCTAATGAGTAGAAGGAGTTGCCATTAAGAAATTCTTTTAATTTCCTTTTAAATGCTATACAGCTATTTGTCAGACTTTTGATGCTACTAGGTAAATGACCAAAGACTTTTGTGGCAGCATAATTTACCCCCTTCAGAGCCAAATTTAGATTTAACCTTGAGTAGTGAAGATCATCCTTTCTCCTAGAGTTGTAGCCATGTACATTGCTATTACTTTTGAATTCTTTCGGATTGTTAATAACAAATTTCATAAGTGACTATATATATTGTGAGGCTACAGTGAAGATCCCTAGCTCTTTAAATGAGTGTCTGCAGGGTGATCTGGGATGAGCTCCAGCAATTATTCTGATTACATGCTTTTGTGCAATGAACACTCATTTACTCAATGATGAGTTACCCCAGAATATGATGCCATACGAAAGCAGAGAATGAAAATAGGCGTGGTAAGCTAATTTACTCAGATGTATATCGCCAAAATTTGGCATGACCCTAATAGCATAACTAGCTGAACTCAAACGTTTCAGCAGATCTTCAGTGTGTTTTTCCCAGTTCAACCCCTCATCAATGCATACACCTAGAAAATTTGAATATTCTACCTTAGCTACCAATTTCTGATCAGAGTCTATATTTATTAATGGTGTCATTCCATTTACTGTGTGGAACTGTATGTACTGTGTTTTGTCAAAGTTTAATGAGAGCCCATTTGCTGAGAACCACTTAATGATTTTATGAAAAAAATCCTTTACAATTTCACCAGTTAATTCTTGTCTGTCGGGTGTGAGAGCTATACTTGTATCATCGGCAAAAAGTACCAGCTTTGCATCTTTGTGAATATAGAATGGCAAATGATTAATATATATTAAGAACAGCAGAGGACCTGAGACCGAACCTTGCAGCACCCCATTCTTGATTGTTCCCCAGTTTGAGAAATCACCAGTTTTTTGCATATTATGTGAACTGCTTATTTCAACTTTCTGCACTCTTCCAGTTAGGTATGATTTAAACCATTTGAGCACTGTCCCATTCATACCACAGTACTTGAGCTTATCTAGAAGTATTCCATGATTTACACAATCAAAAACCTTTGAGAGATCACAAAAAATCCCAACGGGTGACTTCCGGTTACTCAGAGCATTTAATATTTCATTAGTGAAAGTATATATAGCATTTTCCATTGAAAAATCTATCTGGAAACCAAATTGACATTTTGTAAAAACTTTATTTTTACAAAGGTGTGAAGCTACTCTACAATACATTACTTTCTCAAGAATTTTGGCTAAGGCAGTCAGAAGAGAGATTGGGTGACATCAGACGTTGAGAGTTGTTGACATCAGACGTATCCCCTTTTTTATGCAGTGGTTTAACAATGGCATACTTCAGTCTATCTGGGAAAATACCCTGCTTCAGAGAGCTATTACATATGTGGCTAAGAATTCCACTTATCTCTTGGGAACAAGCTTTTATTTTCCTGCTGGAAATGCCATCAATTCCATGTGAGCTTTTATTCGTAAGAGAGTTTATTATCTTCCTACTTTCAGAAGGAGAGGTGGGTGGAATTTCAATTGTATCAAATGGTGTGGGGAAGGCTCTTCCATTAACTGCCTTGCTTCTTCTAATAGTGAACATTTAGATCTTATTTTCTCTACAACATTTAAAAAATGATTATTCAAAATGTTTTTGACTTCTGGCTTGTTGTTTGTCAAGTTTCCATTCAGTTTGATGGTAATGCCAGCTTCCTGTACTCTTGGTTGCCCTGTTTCCCTTGTAATAATATTCCAAATTGTTTTGATTTTGCTATCAGAGGTATTAATCTCAGACATGATGCACAAGCTTCTGGACTTTTTAATAACCCTTCTTAATGTAGCACAGTAGTTTTTATAATATTTGGCTGTTTCTGGGTCATTACTCTTTCTTGTTGTTAGATACAGTTCCTTTTTGTGGTTACAGGATATTTTTATTCCTTTAGTAAGCCAAGGTTTTTTGCATGGTGTCTTATAATTAGATTTAACTACTTTCTTGGGGAAACAGTTTTCAAATTCTCTTACAAGTGTATCATGAAATAAGTTATATTTTAATATAATGGGGAAACATTCCACTGCCCAAACTCTTTGTCTTTACAAATGTCTGCTTGTGTCTGTGTATGTGCAGATGGATATGTGTGTGTGTGTGCGAGTGTATACCTGTCCTTTTTTCCCCCTTAGGTAAGTCTTTCCGCTCCCGGGATTGGAATGACTCCTTACCCTCTCCCTTAAAACCCACATCCTTTCGTCTTTCCCTCTCCTTCCTTCTTTCCTGATGAAGCAACCGTTGGTTGCGAAAGCTTGAATTTTGTTCGTATGTTTGTGTTTGTTTGTGTGTCTATCAACATGCCAGTGCTTTCGTTTGGTAAGTCACATCATCTTTGTTTTTAGATATAAGTTATATTTTAAATTAGAATTGTACACCTCATCCCAGTCTAACTGCTGAAGATTTTCTCTGAAATTTCTAATTGTTGAGTCATTAATTGAATGCACAACTTTGGATGGTAGTTTTGAATTACTGAATGGAGCTATGTCATATACTGTAACTAGCTGAGTACCATGATCAGAAAGGCCATTCTCAACAGGACAAGAATTTATGTTTTTAAACTTATCTTGGTCTATGAAAGTGTTATCTATCAGTGTGCTGCTGTCCTTTACTACCCGAGTAGGAAAATTAATGACAGATGTCAAATTGAAAGAACCGAGCAAGACTTCCTGGTCATTCTTCCTATTACACTCTTTCAGTGAATCAACATTGAAGTCCCCACAAATAATAATTTGCTTTCCCCTATCTGACAGATAGCATAACAAGGCATCCAAGTTTTCCAGGAATAAAAGAAAGTTTCCTGAAGGGGTCCTATATACTGTTACAATTATAAAAGAGCCCTCCTTCAGTTTAAGCTGACAGGCACATGCTTCTATATGTTGCTCCAGACAAAACAGTGACTGTGATCCTGCTAAACTTCTTGGGATTCATCTTGACTCAAAACTAACTTTGAACAATTGTGTAGACTATCTTCATACAAAGTGATCAGATATGTTATAGGGCAATTTCTATCAATTAAAAATTTGAATTATAAATTAGCAGAAAAAGGCAATCACATGAATTTGTGAAGTCACAACTAAAATGTTGATCGCAGTATGCGTAGTGATGGTTGTTTTACTGCCAGGCACACAGTGTCAGGTGAGAGGCTGTGGTGTGTTGGTCAGTGGCCTTGTGTGGTATCAACATGTTAAAGAGTATTGTAGTTAATACTTCAAAAGTCTGAAAATACCAACAGTTACATCCCTCTTCATTCTAAACTGTTGGTGGCATGTACAAAGGAAATCAATGGAATTATAGACTCTGACAGTCTGTTCCTCAACATGATACACCAAAAACAGCAGACTGACATCACAGCTACCAGACTGTAAAACCCCCAAGCCAGTTACAAACACTTGGGCTTACAGTTACTAGCATATAAAAATTTTCCAGCACAAGCATAAGGTGTGGCACTTAGCATGTTCAGAAACACCACTCAAAACTCTAATCAACAGAAGAATTTAAAATGTGTCCCCAGAATGATATTGAATACTAGTGTTGTTTCACTTATTCTACATGTTTATATGTATATAATGTACAGGGTGAAGCAAAAAAGATGTTAAAATTAATAGGATGTTATCTTTTTAGTTTTTTCACAAATGGCATCCTGATATTTCACTGAGGAGCCTGGATGGAGGTCTTTCAGTCTCCAAGCATCGTACAAGAAAAATTCAAGGCCTGGACCAAATGGGATGCACCATCACATCTGACAACTGGTAAGATCTAGGAGAAGTTTGTAAGGACAGGGTCTGTTCCAAGATGACTGCAAGGGAGACAGCAGTAGAAAGAGATGTGTTTGAAGCCAGCCCAGCCAAGTCATCACACAGACTTTCTCTCAAACGTTAGTGGTTGGAATTTTTCACTGTGATTTAAGAATTTAAGCCATACCACTTGGAGATTATGCAACTGCTCACAGACACCGACAAGAAAGCCCATGTGAGTGCTGCACAAATTATCTTGGAAATGGTGCACATGGGGTGACATTCTGTTCATGTTTTCTGATGAAGCAAAATTCCACATTGGCAGTCATGAGAAAAAGCACAGCTGTGCCATCTGGGTGACTGAGCACCCCCCTGGAAATTTGACAACACATGTGGGACTTCCCCGAGGCAAACGTTTGGTGTGGAGTGAGCAAATTTGGTGTTATTGGACCTTCTTTTTTGAAAAACAGACAATCAGGGGAGACAATTAGCTTGCCATGCTAAGCACATTCATGGAGGAGAATGCACCACTTACCATTCTCCAATGAGGGTACTTCCAGCAAAACAGTGCCCCTCCCCATTACAGTCAGAAGGTTCAGGAGTACTTGAACAACATACTTCGTAAACATTGGATTGGTAGGCATGGTCCTCCTATGGCCAGCACGCCCTGCCCAAATGGCCCAATGGGCTTACAATCATGTACAAATTGAAACTATGTAACCAAATCCCAGCCTTGTAACTTCACTTGATTAAATATTCATTGAATGTTGCCATCTTTTTGCCTCACCTTGTAGTGTTTCATGAACAAATTATACTGTGATAGTAATTTATTTATTTATACATCCAGGGATCATCTCAAAACGATATAGAATTTGTCATCTTAATACAGAGAAAATAACTCCAATATACACAATGGATTGTTGAGCGCTTTTTTGTGAATGATCTCACTATCAATTTCAGTTTCAAAAAGACACAACATACCCAATTCCACACATCTAGTGGTACTACATCAACGGTAACTGTAACAAACATTTAGGATGGAAACTTCAAACTTTACGGTTCTAGGTGCTACAGTCTGAAACCGCGCGACCGCTATGGTTGCAGGTTCATATCCTGCCTCGGGCATGTTACTGAAGTTCCTACACTGATTCCATGGTACGGGATGCTATTATCCGATCATCGCCCGACAAAGAAGTTCGGCACCGTGCCCTTCAGTTGGTAACCAACTCTAGATGAAGTCCTATCCATCACTCGGTCTTTTGAAATTTCTCGCGCCGCTGGAGTGCAAATAGAGGCATGGGGCGACGTCGGGGACGTACAACCTCTGTTCAATGTTGATGAAGCGTGATGAAGCGTGTGGTGTGTCCCCTCAGGCCGACATGGCCACAGTACACTCCCAAGCGCAGCCTCAGCCTAACCGTAAACAAACCTCTTAGAAACTGCAGCAAAACCCACGGCAACTTCCTTCCTGTCCATGGTATTTTACAAAACATTCATGAGAAGATTGTCCACAACGTTGGGCCGTGTGTCACAAATGCAAAAAAAAGGTCATGTGTCATCTATTTGCAAATCCGACCGCATACATGATGTTCATGAACATGACGCTGATTCTGATTCTGTGTTGTCTGTCAACTGTACTTCTTCCCTTTCAGGGAAGTTATTCCTCACTGTCCAAATACTTGGTCAAGATGTTCACATGCAGGTGGATACTGGTTCTGCTGCCACTATCATCAGTTCTCAGACGTATCTTCAGTTGGGTTCTCCAATCCTGTCACCTGTCACTAGGCAATTATGGACTTACAATAAACAGAAGATTTCTCTCTTGGGACAATTTTATGCTGCGGTATCTTACAAATCTGTCGTTCACACTGTTCCCATATTTGTGGCTGACCATAGTAATGCGGAGAATCTTTTTGGTTTCAATGCCTTTCACGTTTTTGGGTTCTCCATAAATGACTCTGTCAATATCGTCTCTGATGCTATTCCTTATGCTCAATTGGATTCCTTTTATTCTCATGGTGTAGGCCATGAAAATGATTTTTAAGCTCATATCACGCTCAAACCCACTGCTCAGCCGTAAGTTTTTTCGGGCTCGATCCATTCTTGTGGTCCTTCGTGATCAGGTCAAATGGGAGCTGGCTCGTCTCACAGCTTCAGGGGTCTTGCTTCCTGAATGTGTGTGGATGTGTGTGATGTCCTTAGGTTAGTTAGGTTAAAGTAGTTCTAAGTTCTAGGGGACTGCTGACCTCAGAAGTTAAGTCCCATAGTGCTCAGAGCCATTTGAACCATTTTTCAAACTTTATAGGTGTCCATACTAATGATAATTTAAACTGGAGAAAACACATTTTGAAACTCCTAACACAACTTAGCTCATTCACATATGTTCTTTGAATCATTGCAAATCTTTAAGAGTAACCAATCAGTAAGTTTACAATTTATTTGTATTTTCATTCAATAATGTTGTATGGGAAAAGAAAGTCTTTGTTGCTCAAAAATGTGGTATAAGAATAATATGTGGTGCTCCCCCAAGAGCATCTGGTACACCTGCATTTAAGGAATTGGGCATTTTGACTAATACTTCACAGTATATTTATCCCCTCATGAAGTTTCTTGTAAATAATCCACTTTATTTCAAAAGTAATCTGCTGATGTACATAATTACTACACCAGAAGAAAAAAACAACATTAATTACTCCACATTAAGGTTATCTTTAGTACAAAAAGGAATGCACAATGCTGCCACCAAAATTTGTGATCACTTACTGGTTCCAAATAACAAAAAATGTCTGATAGACAGCAACACTAAATTTTAAATCAAGCCAAAAAAGTTTCTCCTCAACAACACCTTCTATTCTGTGGAAGAACTGCTACTTTTGTAATGTGTAAAAGGTGATGGATAAGGAGGAATAACTGCTAGTATGCAGCTATATTTCTATATGAATGTGTAAGGTGACTTGTTCCACATCATTACAATTAATCATGTAAGTGATGTGGGTGGAATATGAAACTAACTAACTAACTACAGACAGACTACGTAAGTATGGACTTGTTATTATGAGGACAGGACAGATGGTCAGTCATGGCCTTGCCAAACATTGTGAGCATTTGCCCAAGATAATTTAGCAAAATAGCCAGACAGAGCAAACTACATCCCCTCGAATATGAAGGCAGTGTTTTAACAGCTGCATTGTCTCATTCTTTTTATCTTAAACAATTTGCAGCAACCTTAACATTAGATTTTGCACTGCACCACTATATATGGCCCCTGGTTACTCCTGAACCATGAACATTGTATCTCACCATATCTTTTTCATAATGTGTACAGCCTATGTATTTTTACACATATGCATTTAGATACACAAAATGTGGAGTGTTAATTGAGCCTACCAATATTAGATGCCAGCTTCATGTCATTATATAATGATGTGACATGTGATGCAACACATTTGCAAATAGGGAGATGACAGAATACTGACAATTTTTTCTTGGAATGTAGGTTGTTGTGACAGACTGCTCTCTAGCATAGCCCAAGGTATAAATTAGGTTGAAAAGGTGATTATTTGATTGTGTGTTAGTGACATCAGTGAATTTGAATGTGGTGGACCTCTGATCTGGCTTCAGACTACTACCTTCCAAGTCACTCTATGGATCAATCTGTCAGCACATTCAAGTTTTATCACACTGAAACCTTGTTTATTGACGCACTTCAGTACGCACCACTAAAATGCCACAAAGCACTCTATCGAGTACTGATATGTTTTCTAACTATTTACAGTGCTCTGGCCAACAGATACAGCTGTCTAAAGATCCTTGCCAGGGTGCACTTTGATGACATAAGCATTGTCATTTTAGTAAGAAATTAGATTTGTCCTATTATTAATTGCAGCTGTGAACATCTGTCAGCTGAAAAACATCCCTCTAACATATTCACAATTTTCTAGACCCTAAAACTCTTGTTTCAGGTGCGTTTTTTACGTGCTGTTGACTCAACATATTTAATTAAACTATCAAACATATGTCTGGATTTTACTGACACATATTAGTTTGGCACTTTACCTGGCGAATTTCAAACTTTCTAAAGGCAAAAAGGACACTCAGATCATTCTTAACAGTTACTGACACAATAATGTTGGGTATTACATCACCAATATGAATTAGACACTGCACTATCTCACATTCACCCTCAATACAGCACCACTGTTCCTTGTTAATGAGAGTAATACCTGAAAAATATTAGTATACATCTTCAAAACTAGTAATAGCATTATGCCTTCCAAAGTCCTTATCACTGATTTTTCTCAAAATTATCACTTTCTGCGTCACATAACTTTCTGCATAAGCATCCAACTGTTATCGAGTAGCACTGTAAATGAGGCAAAATTGATGGCCCTGCATCTGGTTTCAGTTTTAGATAACTTCTTACAGATGTCTACATTTTTCCATCAAATATAACCTGTCCTGTTTTTACTATGCATTCTTCAATCCTTTATGCATGTTACAACATTGGGAAATAAGTGGGAATTTTTCTGAGACACTTTTCCTACAGTTCTTCATCGCTGGGTAAAGAAAATGTATTGATGGTTTGATTCTGTGACTTTTACAGCACCTCGAAACTTTTGCTGTCCGAAAAAGTATATTCAATATTTCTATTAGAATGTAAAAACACAATTTATTAATCATTTTGTATATCGTTACTTAATTTATACAATAACTTATGGCATAAATGCTCATTTATTGTTAAATTACAATAACTACTTATACAATCTGTAGCTGCCAATAAATACCTACAATAAATAGATCTGAACTATATAAACTTCATATTAATAGCTGAAGATAATAATACATGATGCACCACACAATGTGAATGTTGTAGTGTACCATACGTACAAACTCATGTGGAAACAGGACCCAGGCCAATGGCCAAGGAGAGAAGTGAGTGACGTCACCTGCATCAGATGGCAAGTTGCAGACTAATGTAAGCAGATGGCTTTAGTTACAGACTCATATGCCTTCTTTATGAAATCATGAAATTTCCCAATTAGCATCAGATATTGATGCATTGCCTCACAGTGGTGAGTCACATAAGGATATGGCCTGTTATTACATTTTATCTGTGCCTGTCTTAGAGTTCACCAGTGATGGTACAGATAACAGCACCTTCAGGACTGATCCCCTCAACAACAAAAAAAATATGCCTCAATGGTAAGCAATGCCATCAGTTCACACCACAAAGTCATCAATGCAGAATTAAGAGTACCAGTTGATGTGCATGTGGATTTTCCATTGCCTGTCTTCTGCATACTGACATGTTCTTGGAAATGGAAATGGGCTTCATCTGTCCACAGAATGTTCCATGGTCGTTCACTGTCCACTTCCATGTGAGCAAGAAATTCCAGAGCTGAGTATGGATGATTTTGTGTGGATAGCGATGCACTGTGCGCAGAGGTATATCCAATGTTTGGGCAATTCTCAGTACTCTGCATGTTTGAACATGACCACACGGCCCATCCTATAATGCTTTGTCCACATCTACAGCAGATGACAGATCAACTGATTTCCTCCTTCTGCCACATTGCACTTCAAAAGAACCTGTCTTTTTTAATTTTGTAATCAGTTTATCCAGACCCTTAGCAGACATTGAACCATTGCCTTTTTTTCATATCCTTCAGTGTCCAGAACTTTTGCAGTGGTATTGACGCAGAGTCACCATTCATGCAAAAGAATTTTACCAGCAGCACATGTACCCTTAATGGAGACAGTCATGTTGGGCGCCTCGGACACAAACTGAGGAAACGCATCATGCTGCATATCCATTGGCTTGCATATTCTGATGCTTACAGCACCATCTATTGGTCAAATTTATTTACTTATTTATTTACTTTTTTCCTTCCCATGATATTTCCCCCTGCGTCAATAATATGCCATTCAAATTTGATGTCATTCTGAGTAGTGGTTCTCCTTCTATAGTGTTTTGAAACTAGAACTTTAATTATGATCACCCTGTATATAATATTTTACTTTGGTTCATTTTAATGGATTTACTGATTAAAGTTGATCAAAATGTGTAATGAAAGCTATATTTTTGGGTGGGCCTTCGGCTCCAAAAGCCCTTTCAATGAGGTTTCGTTGAATGGTTCACATGCTGACACTTGTTGATGGCCCAGCATTTAAATCTGCAACAACTTGCGGAACAATGAACGATTCACTTCAGTCATCATTGGTTCCGCTCTTGCAGGATCTTTTTCTGGTCGCAGCGACGTCAGAATTTTGATGTTTTCCCAGATTCCTGATATTCACTGTATGCTCATGAAATGGTCATATGGAAACAAAAACACTTCATCACTACTTTGGAGATGCTGTGTCCCATCGCTTGTGTGCTGACTACAACACCACGTTCAAACTCACTTAGATCTTGATAACCTGCCATTGTAGCAGCAGTAACCTATCTAAAAACTGAGCCAGACACTTGTTGGCTTATACAGGGTGAAGCAAAATTCACGCACTCGGGCTTTGCAGTGTGACTCCTCACATACTAGAGATAAAAAAAAATGTCTGTCACAAAATTTCATCCGATAAGTACATCCGGCAGAAAAAAGATGTTAAAGAGTGGTAATCTGGTCGTTTCTTGGGTCACATGTAGCCTCAATTTACATCATTTTGTAATGCTGAACATAACAGATACGTGGTTAGACAAATACGAAGTAGACACTTGAAACAAATGACCTGTCATAGGGCAGAATAACTACAAAAACAATATTAATTTTGAGATTCCAAATTATGATAGCACAACATCTACTAGTCATTTATACTACATGTAATATGAGAGCTCAGATGTTGCAAATTAGCAACTAGTGACAATAATGATGTCCATATTAATGACCTCATGACCTTCACAAGAGAATACATTGTCCTCAGAACAACATATGCTCAAAGTGATCTCCCTGCACGTCCAAACATTGTGCAACCCACTGGATCATACAGCTATGGATCCTTCACAGCAAAGCTGGGTCCATAGTAACAAGAGCAGCATGAACATGTGCTACCAGTTCACCCACACTCGTTGGTGGAGTAAAGCACACATGCTCGTTCAGGTGTACCCACAGGAAGAAATGCAGTGGATTTAGGTCAGGTGAACATGGTGGCCATACAACTGGACTCCACGTCCAAGCCATTTCCCTGGAAATGTTATGTCTGAGGAGATTGTTCGGGTTGGTTACACCAAACAACACTCTCATTTTACAGTAGTTCATTTATTCGCCTCTTTACACAAGCAAGGCTTACACAGAACTAACATGGCAGTTTCGCCCAAAGATAATCTTAGTTTAGTTCAAAGACGATACTCAGATCGCTGCTGGTGTCGACCTCATCGGCACCACGACGCCCCCCCCCCCCCCCCCCCCCCCCGCAGTACGGATACTCTTGAACACTTGAGAGGGGGCAGGGGGGGGTGACTATGGCGTCAGCAGGGGTGGTCCGCGGGAGCCAGACCACGGTCAGGTCAACAGCATTGTCGGGGAGCTATGTCGGTAGAGGTCATGAAGGAAGGTTCGGCCACCAAACCTGGAAGTCGTTGAAGTGCGCCGGCTGTCGTACTGGGCGTGCTGGTCATGTGGTGACAGGGAGGCCAGTGGTTTGCGGGTGGAACGCAGCGACGATGATGATGTCTCCGGTGGGCGTGGCGAACACATGAAGCATGTGCAGGTCGACGTCGGGCGAGAGGGGAACACATTTTACCAGGTGGCAGGGAATGGTGGAGGTTGTGTCATGAGCACCGGATGAAGGGAACCACACGATGAACAGTGCATCATCGCATAATATTATAGAGATGTCGTGGATTATGTCCGGGGGGACAGGCACAAACACCTTGAGCAAGGGCTCGTTCAAGATGGGGGGGGGGGGGGGGCGTGAGAAACCTCAACAGGGCGAGGCAGGTAATGGAGGAGAGGTCGAAGGGCCCGGCGTCGAGGGCGTGATCGTTGGGAGCATGTGATCACACGACAGAGTGTGTGAGACCGGAGTAGAGGGTAAGGCTGCAGAACAGCTTGACGATTGGAGCTGGAAGTCACTCAACTGAGTGTGTAAGTCTGACATGGAGGGAGTGGTCGGAGTGTCGTGAGCCACAACAGTGAGTGGCGTGGTCATGGCCTGAAGGGGGGTAGAGGCGGTCTCGACATGAGGAGGCTTAAGTCTGTTGAGAGAGACTGTAACAACTGAATCTTTTCTCTGGATGTCATAGGTGTTGGCTGAGCGCCGGAGAACTCAGTACGGGCCGGTATATGGAGGTTGTTGGGGAGCATGGACAGTGTCATCACAGAGCATGACATACTCGCAATTGTCCAGAGATTTCGGGACGTGAACATTAGGGCACGAGTGGCTGGCAGGCAGAGGGAAATGGAGGTTGGTGAAGTGGCATCTGACACGGTCCACGAAGGAAGGTCTCTCATTGAACAGGGCCAACTCAAATTGTCTACCCTGGTCAGTCGTGATGATAGCTGGACATCCGAAACGCGGTACTCATGACTCGACGAAAGCTCGAGCAACAGTTCCTGCCATGATATTGGGGAGGGGGACAACCTCGACCCAGTGAGTTGTTTGGTCGATAGACGAGAGAACATAACGAAAGCCATTAGAGGGGGGGAGAGGGCCGACAATGTCAATATGAATATGCTGGCAATGCCCAGGAGGGATCGAAAAGGCGCCGAGGGGGGTGAAGTGTGCTTGTGTACTTTGCAGCGTTGGCACGCAATGCAGGAGTGTGCCTATTCCTGGCAGCCCTTGTTGACATTTCTCCACACAAAGCGCTCCGCTACGAGGCGGGCGGGCGCATGAACACCAGGATGGGCTAAATTACGCAGTGCGTTGAAGACAGCTCGACGGAGCGTGGTTGGGATGAGGGGGCGTAACGTGCCCGTACTGTCGTCGCACCAGATCTCACCAGAAATGCCGGGGAAGGTGGTGCGGATGAAGTGTAGTGAAGAGGTAGAGTCTGAAATCAGGTTTTGTGTGCCCTCGTCGGCGGGTTGGAGGTTAGGTAGTTCAGAGAGGTCTAACATCGAATGAACAGCGGCAACTCGTGAAAGGAAATCAGCAACTATATTGTCAGCACCCTTTATGTGTCTGACATCGGTGGTGAACTGAGATATGAAGTCCATGTATCTGACGCGGCGAGGTGGCGGGTCAGCTGGTGGGTTTGTAATGGCCGCAGCCAGGGGTTCTGTTAAAACATAGAAAGGGCGTCCATCAACATCAGTCTTAAAATGCTTGATCGCTTTGTAGACCGCGAGCAACTCCCTGTTAAACACGGAATATTTCCGTAGTGCATTGGTGAGCTTGCACGAGAAGAACTGCAGAGGTGAAGTTTGGCCGTTGACTGTCTGGCTAAGGACAGCGCCGATGGCAGTATCGCTCCCATCTGTGGTGATGAAAAGCTGTGCATTCGGATGAGGATGATAATAATTATCTGTCCCCAGAAAGTGGCGGAGCTCTTTGAATGACGAAGTTCTGGGTAGGTTTAGTATTTTTTGTACTTTTTCAGGGGGCGGTGAAATGCCATCGGCAGAGACCCAAAAACCAAGAAAAGTGACAGCGGGTTGATGTAGCTGCAATTTGTCCTGGTTGGTCTCAATGCGTGCTGCCGCGAGTGTGTTCATAACAGTTTGCACATGAGGAATATTGTCCTCGATGGAGGAGCTGAACACAAGAATGTCATCAAGATATGCAAAGCAGAATTTTAGGTCGAATAGCACTTCGTTGATGAAGTGTTACCAGGTCTGGGTTGCGTTTTTCATACCGAATGGCATGAATCGAAACTGAAATAACCTGATCGGGGTGGTGATTGCTGTCTTCGCGATGTCTTCAGGTGCCATGGGGATCTGGTGGTAGACTCGTTTGCAATCAATGACAGAGAACGTGGTCGCACCTGTGAGGGAACTGGTAAAGTCGGCAATGTTGGGTATGGGGTAGGTGTCCATAATTGTTCGTGTGTTTAGTTGATGGTAGTTTCCGCACATGCACCATGACCCATCTTTCTTGGGTGTCATGTATATGGGTGTAGACCAGCTACAGGCAGAGGGTTCAATGACGCCGGAGCTTAGTAGTTCAGAAATCTTTTTTTTAAGGTTGTAGAGGTGCTCGGGACAAAGTCTACATTGTTTACTGGTTTACTGGAGACCGAGGGGCCTGGTGTGAGGCGAAGCTTGTGAACCGTGCCATTGGTGATGATGGAAATGTTGCTGGTGGCACGGGAGGCGGTTTGTTTACAGTGTGTGGCGAGCGGGGCAGGCGAGGCGTGGTCGTGGTGTTCGGAGCCACTCGGCAGATCCGACGGGAGCCGAGGCGGCAAAGTGTCCCAGGAGTCAACGTGACAAGATGGCCGCCGGCCCAAAGCAGTGGCACCGTGGTCGGGTGAGCTCGGTAGAGCTTGTGAAGCATTAGTGAGTCCATTGTCAGAGGGTGCGGCCTGTGGCAGCACGGTCAAGGGTGAAACGCTTGGTGTGAGTGCACTGTTTGTGTTGCCAGTGGCGGTTGCACGGCGGCGCGCAGGAGCCGAAGTTGCATTGTTTGAGGTGCTATCAGTGAGGGGCGGGGTAGGAGCTGTCAGTTCGGGAACACATGACGCTCGTCGCGCATGCACACTTGTGTCCGGTCGAGTGTCAAACGCTGCCGTGTTAGGAGGGTGTGGCCCTGCGAAACTGTCAGTACACGTTATGGCAGTGTTGATAGCACACTTGTGAGGGGTAGCGGGAGGTAAACACACGGAAGCTCGATTGCTGGGATTGCAAGCAGATTTGGCGCACTTACTGACCTTGCTGTAGTGTCTGTAATTCCTTTGCTGCTTCGGAGAGCTGGAGCTGTGTTTCGCGGAGCCGGAGGGAGAGCTCAAAGTTTTCCTTGCTTAGGCGAGCGACGTCTTCAAGCTCGACAAGGCACTTATGCATGGTTTCTTGTAACGTCGTCGACAGAGACAAGCATGTATGGATGAGATGAGCCCGGACCGATGTGTCACAGGAGGGGTTGCTCGATGGAGCACAGGGGAAGTGAGTCTTGGACAGATGGTGAAACACAGTGTTTTGCACTAGGTCCGGTGAAAGTTTGTGGTGTCGCAAGAAGTCAATGCCTAGTATAGGTTCATCAATTTCGCACACTAAAAACGTCCACTCGAGTTTGCAGTTTGCGGAGAGTGAGACGACGTGTGAAGTTGAACCCGAGCATTGTGGTTTAGCTGAATTCACGGCTTGCAGTGAAGTATCATGAGGGTGGATGTTCAACAACACTAAGGACGTGGGCAGCAGTGAAACATCGCCACCTGTGTCCACTAGGAAATGGTATCCCTACGAAATGTCTTTAATGTAAAGTCATCCACAATTATCCGGTCGTTCCCAGACAGAATGGAGCACTGGGGGGTGCCTGTCATGTTGTGCGCAGGAGGCGGCACCCTAACCTACCTGCGATTTGCATTTGCGACGTAGCAAGGTGGTCTGCAGTTCCGTGCCGCCTCACCAAACGGTGTGTGGAAGTAACAGTACAGGTAGTGCGGTTTGCATTTCCTGCGGAAAGTTCGTTGCCAGTGGCGGTGGGCGAGGTTCGGTGGCTGCAGCAGGCTCGGTTGCAGGAGGGGGCGTGACCACGGGAAGAGCTGTTGACGTCCCAGTTGCTTGTTTACTGCTTCCCGGGGCGAGCAGAACAGTCGGCATAGTACGGGCCCGGCCACGTCCGGCCGCAGGGTGATGAGACTGAAACTGAGACTTGTCAGATGGGCAGTGGCTGGCAAGTTCAAAGTTTGAAAACGCATGTTAGTCCGTGGAAAGCTTGACGTACGATCAGATGGCCACCTGTGTTGCAGGGAGGCTGCGGGGGTGTGGGGTGTCCAGAAGCACAGCATGGGAAAATGATGTCGAACGGAATATGTGAATGTTCACGGTTCATAGTCACTCCACTCAAAATGGTGTGCAGATAAGGTGAATGTCGTGGCACAAAACACTGAGGCGTAGCAGTGGGACGGAGATGGAGGTCAGGCACAGATAACAATGTTATTGTTCCTGTTGCAGGCCGAGGTATCAAAGCAGGAAGGCATGTGCTAATGCTGAACCGAGGCAGGCGCAGACGTGGTCAGATGCTGAGGAGGTTGACCTGTGGACAAAGCAGTTCCGGCCACGTGGCAGGAATCCGCGTGGTACTGCATGGATTGCGGTATGGCAAATCGTTGTCCTGGCGGTGATAGGTTGTCCAACAAAGCATTTGCAGAAATCGGCATTGGTCCTGCACTGCATGGAGATCCGTAAGAGTTAACTGCACCGTCGATGAGGGAGGGCACATGTGGTGGGAACAAAGGCGTCTGATAGCTGGAGTCATGCACACTCCTAACCTCTCTTATTGTTGCGGGCTCGAAAACGTCTGGCGAAATCGGCGTAATCGTCGAGTGAGAGGCATCATGTTGCAGTCCTGGCAGGTGTACATCGCCCGCAACACGATGCATGTCAATCACAAAATCCGGTGTTACATGTTGGGCCGAAGTCATTGTTCGAATGCTGTGTCGAAGTAATACACGCGAAAATAACTGATGCGGAGGCCGCGGACACAGTAAAATGGCGAAAAAGGAAGACGTTACAACTCGGGGTCACCAGTGAGGAGAATGTTTGGGTTGGTTACACCAAGCAACACTCCCATTTTTCAGTAGTTCATTTATTCACCTCTTTACACAAGCAAGGCTTACACAGAACTAACATGGCAGTTTCGCCCAAAGATTGTCTTAGTTTAGTTCAAAGACGATACTCAGATTGATGCTGGTGTCAATCTCATCGGTGCCACATGTCCAAATACTGTCACACATTAATTCCAGAGAGTGGAGGTGCACCATCATGTTGGAATCATATCCTCTGCTGGACATGTAATGGAACATCTTCCAGCACATCACGCAGATAGTTTGAGAGGAATGCATGATACCTTCGTGCAGTCAACTGGTCAGGCAACATGTATGGGCCCAAACACCTGTCGCCCAATATTCCAGCCCAGATGTTGATACCAAAGGAAACTTGATATCCAAGGTCGTTGGTGATGTGCAGGTTAACCTCACAATAATGGTGAGCATTGTGTATATTGAAGACACCCTCACGAGTGAATGCTGCTTCATCCAACCATATTAAAGTGTTCATGAAGTCATCTGTGGCTTCCTGTTGTTGTTGGAACCATTCACAGAATTGCATCCGCTGATGGTGATCTGCAGGATGTAGATGTTGCATGAAAGCATAATGATAGGATTGTAGCCCATGCTCTTGCAGCACGTTAACGACCATGCATAGGAAGACATGCAGCTGCCTTGCTACGCTATGTGTACTTCACTGAGGTTCTTGGTGTATGACCTCCAGAATAGCTGCCTCAGTAGCTGGAGTTCGCCGAGTCTGGGGACGACCTCCATCACATGATGGTGGAAGGAGAGAACCTTACTCCCAAAGATGCAGCTCCAGATGATGAAACACATTTTTATCTGAATGGCATCGAGGAGGATATCTAGCAGCATATTCACAAGCGACAACACCAGCATGGTTATTAGAAGCACCAAGGACAAGAAACATACCACATATTCATTGTTTGTGTATGCCATATGTCTGCCACACGAGTTTAGAGGCATAGAGTGAGAAAATTCTATATGTTTACGCATATGTCATGAGCGCATTACTCAACTCGCAACTAGTGGACAGTACATACAGTATAAACACGCCATCAGTGCTGGAAGCTGTTCCACCTAACACGCATTACCCCACTGATAGATATTGTTCTGCATGATTCATCCTGACACCGCTAATTGTGAAATGTTCGGTTTCGAAATGCACTGTTTCCCTAACAGTAATAGACATGATGCTTCCACAATCCCATCGATAGAATAATAATAATTATTATTATTATATCATAATAATATTATTATTATTATGCATTGAGATACATACTAAACAGCATGCAGTTACCAGACTCAATGTTGAAAGGCATACATAATGGGACCATGGTATAACACATACAAATAGTAACCGAGTTTGGACATTATTCGCAAAGCACGTTACCAGCCCTAAAGGTAACATAAGGCCCTAACGAAACATAATGGACCTGAATGGGGCAAGAATAATAATTGGAACTGATCTATGGGCCCCCTGGAGGAGGGTACAAAGAAAACAGGTTTCACATCTAGTAGATGAAGTGGTGCAAATAAATTCATGCCCACAACGTGGAAAGGGCTTCTTTCAAAGCTCACCAATCTTCCATTTCTATGACTGTCCAAATGTTTCCTAGAGAACCCACTGCAATTGCTGTTCACGATTAAGATGCCAAATACCTGGACTACATTTACCAAATAAAAAACATATGACTCAACCTAGGATCGAACCATCGACCTATTGCATGCTACCCCAAAACTCTATCCACTGCACCAACAGTACACCACAACTAGTTACTGCTGACAGAGGTAGTTACCTTATATATGGTTACAGTGTTGCCAGTTGCCACTCTTTAACGTCCTTTTTCTGCTGGGCGACATTTTGTGAGAGACATTTTTTTATCACTGGCATGTGAGGAGTCGCGCTGCAAAGCTCGAGTGTGCGAATTTCACTTCACCTTGTATAGACATTGCCAACCGCAGCGCCGTATTCCGCCTGTTTACATATCTCTGTAGTTGAATATGCAGGCCTATAACAGTTTCTTTGGTTCTTCAGTGTATCATCACTCGATAATTCGAAATGTAGATTAAATATACATACATTACGGATCCCATATGCAGCATGTACATTTTCTACATCATTAACCGAGCCATCAAAATGATTAAATTTTCTATTGCCACGTAATTCCTAAGTTTTCATTCTGATAAAGACAGAGTTCAAAACGACACCCAACTGAAACACCATAATACCTTCACGAGCAATCTGTACCTCATGTACTCATTTGTGAATATCTAAGGCAGTAGAAGCGGAGGATTCCAATCGAAGTTGCATTGGATACAACCTGTTCTGTTTGAGTTCCACGTCCTACTTACAGGACTTTGTTAAGACACACACGAAATTACAAACCTCACGCGAGACGCAAACATACAGTCGCCGTGGCGGTGGACGAGAGACCGCTGGCTCTTCTCCACTTGCCAGTCACGGTTACCACTCGACTGTAGTATATTGTGAGTCTTTTTTTTCCCAAAAGTTGGCAGGTTCATACTTCCAAAGAAAACAAAGACACCAACAGCTCCCAAAATTGCAGTGAATATACCAACTGAATATCTCATATAATGAGCTATATCATATTGTGAGGTTTTTCTTTTCCAAAAGCTGGCAGGTTCATACCTTCAAAGAAAAGAAAGACGTCAATCGGTTCCGAAATTGAAGAGAATTTATATAAAATATATCATATAACATATGATGAAAATATATATGAATGTACAATGAACTGCTCCTTTATTTCGTCTGCAAAAGAGGCTACAGTAGTACAGCGTCTCGAACGATCACCCACTACCATGCTTCTCAAGATGGTTTGCAGAGTTTAGCCGTACAAGTAGACATAGATGAGTCGATACGCTCATTCTGTCGCCTTCGATACAGAGTGTACACGTGACGTCACGCGTGGCTTGACCAGGCTCACCCATCCAGAACTGGGTAATCTATACGAACGTCATGTTAGCATAAAATCTTGTGAACTGTAGGTTACCCTGTATCGAATATGAAAGGAGCTGTCTATCGACTTCCGTGGTCGTTTGGTTCACAACGCGCGTGGCGAACATAACGTTCAAAACAATAGCATTCACCTAAAATAGAGAGAACAGGAGGTAACGCTTTTTCCTTACTGCAGGGCACGTTAACCTGGAAGCTACGTCGTTTACAAATATATAAAGTTTTGTTGCTTTGTAATTAGAAAGAATAGGGAGCCATTCCAGCAGATGAATTAACGCAGAGGTTCATTTATCTTCTGCCCGATGAATAAATGCCGTTTCAAAACAGTGAGGATCTCAGTATTAATAATATTTGTTGTAATAAAATTATGAACAACGTCATATTGATGGTTAAAGATGTAGTTCAGTTTTTGTTTGACAAAGAAGTGTCGCAAGAGAACTATCTCGTAAATTTTCTTTCATACTCTATAGATGGCTTCGACTAAGTTGCCTTTTAATTCCTTTGCTAAAGTGTCAGTCTTTGCTGTTTATTCTGGGTGATAGTTTGTTTTACCAGATGATCAACGTGTTTTGAATATTTATTCGCATTTTCGTGTTTCACTCGTAACTTGTAAATTACTGGTCAATGACAATTCATAAAGGGTGGCGGGGGGGGGGGGGGGGGGAGAGGGAAGGGGGAAGGGAGAAAATACGTTCTGTACACAACATCGAATATTACGGAAGAAATATACTTCTATTAGGTCAATAATGAAGTCACAGAACCTCTTGGAAACGAGAAGGAGAAAAAAACTCAAATAGGGCGGGATGCAAACCACTAAAACATAATGAACTAAGGAATTCTTCCTTTTGTACTATAACTTACAGCTTCGACGACTTTAATAGTCAATACGTCATTAGGTGACGTTTAAGTATAACAAACCGTATCAACAATGATGTGTTTTTATAAATCTTATAGTGTGTTATTGCCTTGAAACTGCATACTTTCATAACACAGAAGTTACGATACAAAACTGTGGAATCCAACACAATGTTTTTCAAGCACCCAGCATCAAGCGTTTACGAAAGTCGATAGCAGTTCCTGTAATCTTCGATTGTTGCATGTGACATGAAAATGACGTCTTGTTTGTACAAGTCTTATGAACTATATGTTACCCTCCAGAACTAGGAGCCCTCATTCAATTCTTTGGAAACAGACAGCTATAGCATTGCAAGTGGCTTTCGTCAATGCTAAACAGGCGATTTAGTAGAATCGTAGGTGTAAATAAATCGACATCAACAAAGATTCTTCTAAATGCAGTCTCCATGTTGAACAGAGCGTCTTTCACACACAGCGTCTGTCATCCTGGCAGAGGCGTTTCATTCCTGAAACTTGTGGGAGCGGGAGGGCAACTAGGGAGGTTATAGACTGGACACGAGCCTTTTGCTTGCATAAGCTCATTTTGTAGGTAAAACAATGTGCAAGCGAGGATTAGTGCCACATCGTACTTTAGAAAGTGATGTTTACGATGTAAGTTTCGTATGAACGCGGGCGTGCTGAAATGTAAAGCCTCAGAATTTCGAATGTGAAAACTATTAACAGTTAAAGCAAAGGTTATGAACTTTCTACATCTTTATTCTTCATATATAAAAATTTGCAGCCCTTTTCCACAGTGGCAGCTGGTCAGAAGCCACGCCTCTTCACTTTTCTATGGCAATAGTGGTAGTTGTTGTTGCAATAATAATTTAGCACTTAATTTATGCACTTTTGTCCGCGAGCACGAAAGACGTTAGCTTATGTTATTCCTTCTACACTGCCAACACTAGAGAGCAAGTCAAAGTGCGACAGCTTAACCGTAAGCTAAGACAGAGGGAGGCGCTCGTACGTTTCTATTTACGCGATTGCCAGGCCACCTGTGAAGCCGTGGTAACCATGAAGTAGGAACAGAAGAGGGAGTACAGCCTGCCGTTGTCATGTTGCCATGCGCTTGCATGGCAGGGGAGGCCATCTCTCTAGGTTTCTCTTATGTTAGTTGTCCTGTGTGCAGTAGTTGTCCTGTGAGCAGTGAATATGAATGAAATCCTATCCTATAAGTTCTGATGTAACCTTTTCGAGTGAGGACGTTATTACTATCTTGCAGAAGCTGTCGTTTTTCAAGTGCATTCCTAAGTTCATGGTACGAGTGGCACAAATGGTTCTGTGCTAGCATTACAAAAGGAAAATTTGTTTGCTCTTAAGCACAAGAAAAACTGTATGGTCTTCTGAGGGTTTAGACGATCTGAGGAATCTGTCTAGAGGTTTAGCATGGCACGTGTCTTCTAAAGATCATCTAAGTGGTTCCATTTCGTATAAAACACTATCCACACAAGTGTTCAGTATTTCAGAGCTACTTACAGAACATCAGATGTAGTGTTCTCGTCGCCACTGTAGAGTTTTGCACCGAAGGGAAGCAAGGGAAAGGATGTTATGGGTGGCCGGTATCCTCTTTCTACAATACAAATGCGCCTTCCATGTCAGGCGCCAGTCCAGAGTGACACCTAGGTAGCGTCCAGTGTTCGTCCATGATGCTGAATGGCTGCAGGTCGGCGGGAATATAATTGTGCGTGAATATCACCACCTGGCTTTTGGCCGCGTTGAACCTGAGCCGCCGTTTTGTGGCCCTAGCTCCCAGGACGTCGCAAGCCGATTGCAGGTGGAGAGGCAACAACCCGGGGTTGATGCTGCGTCCATATAAAGCTGTGTGTCGGCATGGAGAGCGATGTGCGCCCCCCTGCCTCTTCGGAACATTGTCGGTGTAAAGTGAGTAAAGCAAGGGGCCGATGAAGGACCCTTGCGGTACTCCAGCTGCAATGGGAGGCGCTGTCGACGTCCCGTCTGTGTGCCAAGTCAGGTAGGACTGGAGCAGGCGTGTGTGCGAAAAGCCCCTGTGTAAGTAGTTTACACACAAGGTCCTCGTGCCACACGCTGTCGATGGCGCTCGGAACGTCCAAGAGTACTGGCCCAAGATACTCGCGACGTTCCAATGCCCCCATCGCCTCCTCTGTCAATCGAAGCAGCTGCTGCTGTGTAGAGTGGCCCCTCCTGATGCCAAATTGTTCGTCAGGGAGCAGGCCTTCTACATCTACATCTACATGGATACTCTGCAAATCACATTTAAGTGCCTGAGAGAGGTTCATCGAACCACCTTCACAATTCTCTATTATTACAATCTCGTATAGCGCACGGAAAGAACGAACACCTATATCTTTCCGTACAAACTCTGATTTCCCTTATTTTATCGTGGTGATCGTTACGCCCTATGTAGGTCGGTGTCAACAAAATATTTTCGCTTTCGGAGGAGAAAGTTGCTGATTGGAATTTCGCGAGAAGATTCCGACGCAACGAAAAACGCCTTTCTTTTAATGATTTCCAGCCCAAATCCTGTATCATTTCTGTGACACTCTCTCCCATATTTCGCGATAATACAAAACGTGCTGCCTTTCTTTGAACATTTTCGATATACTCCGTCAGTCCTACCAGGTAAGGATCCCATACCGCGCAGCAGTATTCTAAAAGAGGACGGACAAGCGTAGTGTAGGCAGTCTCCTTAGTAGGGCTGTTACATTTTCTAAGTGTCCTGCCAATGAAACGCAACCTTCCCCACAACATTTTCTATGTGTTCTTTCCGATTTAAGTTGTTCGTAATTGTAATACCTAGGTATTTAGTTGAATTTACGGCTTTTAGATTACACTGATTTATCGTGTAATCAAAGTTTAACGAGTTCCTTTTACCACTTATGTGGATGACCTCACACTTTTCGTTATTTAGGGTCAACTGCCACTTTTCGCACCATTCAGATATTTTTTCTAAATCGTTTTGCAGTTTGTTTTGATCTTCTGATGACTTTATTAGTCGATAAATGTCAGTGTACTCTGCAAACAACCGAAGACGGCTGCTCAGATTGTCTCCCAAATCTTTTATATAGATAAGGAACAGCAAAGGACCTATAACACTGCCTTGGGGAACGCCTGAAATCACTTCTGTTTTACTCGATGACTTTCCGTCAATTACTACGAACTGTGACCTCTCTGACAGGAAATTGCAAATCCAGTCACATAACTGAGACGATATTCCATAAGCACGCAGTTTTACTACGAGCCGCTTGTGTGGTACAGTGTCAAAAGCCTTCCGGATTTGCTAAGAGGTCAAGTGTGTTTTCACAACCGTTTATTATTCGCGTGGGCTCATGAACTAACTGCTCGAAATAATTTTCAGAGAATGCGTTCAGCACAATTTTGGATGATATTTTATGCGTACCTCCGGAACTAAACATGTATTTTCGCCAGCATATCGAGGGCAAATTAAAGTCACCACCAACTATTATCGTATGAGTCGGGTACTTGTTTGAAATCAAACTCAAGTTTTCTTTGAACTTTTCAGCAACTGTATCATCTGAACTGGGAGGTTGGTAAAAGGATCCAATTATTATTTTATTCCGGTTGTCAGCAATGACCTCTGCCCATACTAACTCACAGGAAGTATCTACTTCAATTTCGCGACAAGATAAACTACTTCTCTGACGCGTCGCCACAGCCTCTTGATAAACAACCCTCTCGAATATCTTCGAAACTGTGGGCAACAGGCTGATCGGTCGATGGTTTTGCGCCAACCGCAGGTCTTTTCCGACCTTGGGGACTGCTACAACTTCCACATGTTTCCACACAGAGGGGAAGTTGTAGGTCCTCAGCATGGAATTGAAGACTCTCGTAACTTGCTGTACAGCATTCGGTGGGAGCATCTTACAGCTCATTCCACCCGCCTGTCTTCTTGTCTGCAGGCGCGCGAGTTGCTGCGCGACGTCTTCCTCTGTGACTTGTTCGATCACATCGTCCACCTCTCTGTGCACCAGGAACACAAGGAGACGCTGCTCCACCAGGCGGACGTGTTCATCGTCCATGATGTCCTTCACCAGCGTGAAATAGGCGGCGAAGGCGTCGGCTAACGCGCTGGCTTTAGCGTCAGGCTCCACGATGACGCCGGGCTCGACCTGGAGTGGCGGGACTCGCTGGCGTCGTTTCAGGAAGCTCTTAGTCATCCTCCAGGCTGTTCCGTCTTCTATTTCGCGACGCATTTTTTTGATTGTGGCCTTCACTGCCGGCTGTCGTGTAACCCGCCACTCTCAGAACAGGCCGTTCTTCTCCCAGATGGCCTGGAGGATGTTTGGTAGGAGCTGTTTTGAGTGTTCCCAAAGTCGTCATCGTTCTCACGGTGTGACTGCTGCTGCTTTTTCGTGTGTCAAGTACGTGAATGCGGCAAGGGCCTCGTCGGTGCCCTCGGCCTGCAGGTGGCACATGGTGGCTATTGTCTCCTCCAGGTGGTCCTGTAAATGGTATCAGGCGACGTTACAGTACTGCTTGCAGCCCTCCGGTGGTGCGACTACGTCAGTGGCAAGATCAAAGATCACCGGGAGGTGATTTCATTTCATTTATTTATTGGTCCATTTGATTCATTACATACTTAAACAGTACATTGAATATAGGACAAGTCAAAATTGCGAAAGGAGCAGAAACACACACACACACATACACACACACACACACACACACACACACACACACACACACACACACACAGAGAGAGAGAGAGAGAGAGAGAGAGAGAGAGAGGGAGAGAGAGAGAGAGAGAGAGAGCATGACAAAATTAATTACAGATAACAATCATAAATTACAAGTGACAAATATAGCAATTTGAATTTAACCATTGTTACATAATCATTGTTTACAAGGCTATTTTTTGTAATTTAAAAATTCTTTTACAGAGTAAAAACATTTTTCCACTAGAAATGACTTAAGATTATGTTTAAAAAAAAAATTTTATGTTGCTGCGATTTTAAATCACTGGGTTGGCTGTTATATAGCTGAACTGTTATCTGTGATACACTTTTTTGGTACAGTGCTGTTCTACACTGTGACATGTGGATATTATTTGTGTGTCTTGTGTTGTGAGTGTGTATATGCTTATTTTGTTGAAGATGTCCAGTTTGGTTTAAAAGATACTCATCTGCGAACAGAATACACTCATATATGTAAAGGCTCGGTAGGCTCATTATTTTCATCTGGATGAAATGTGGTCTACATGTTTCCAGTTTTCCTAGGTTGCAGATAGCCCTGATTGCTCTTTTCTGCATCCTAAAGATCTTTATGCTGGTGGCTGAATTTCCCCAGAAGATTAGCCCATATCAAAGTAGTGCATGGAAGTATGCATAATACGCCTGAATAACTGTTGACTTGCTTTCACTTTTATTTAACACATGCAGAGCATAACAAGCTTTTGAAAGTTTTTTCTCAAGTTCTTTTATATGACAATCCCATTTTAAATTATCTTGTACCCATAGGCCTAGAACCTTAGTATCAGTAACCGAGTTCAGTAACGTATTTTCAAGGTATGGTACTGTAACAAAGTTTTGCACATGTGGAGAAGAGTGGAAATTCATAAAGACAGTTTTTTCTTTATTTGTTATTATTTTATTTTTTTGAAACCAGCTAGTAATTTGGGACATTATAGTATCTATTGCTGCTTCCAATGAGATTTTGTCACCAGCTGTTATTAATATTCTGGCAAGGGCGTACCCAGGATCTGAACTAAGGGGGGGGGGGGGGGGGGACAGGTCATACTAGTCTCAGGAAACAAGTACTCGAGACAACATACAGCACTTCTTATTACATAAAACAGTAAACCAGTGAAAAACTGCTTTTAATAAACATTTTAAATACAAGAATGCACTTGTACAATCCGAGAAAACATACAGCATTTCTTATTAAATAAAACAGTAAACTAGTGAAAAACTGCGAATATCTTCTAAGGGGGGGGGCAGCTGCCCCTCCCCCCCCCACCCTGCCCCTCGCTGGGTACGCCCATGTATACTGGTGTCATTAGCAAATAAGATTAGTTTTCCCAATGTAATAAAGTCATTTATATCAATCAATATAAAGGAGGAACAGTAGAGGTCCTAGAACAGAACCTTGTGGCACTCCATACATTATTGTTGATTTACTGGAGACGTGTTGTTGTGATGATATGTCCTTGTACTGAAATGTCATCATGCCTTAAAAGCACCACTTGCTGCCTGTTTTCTAGGTAAGATCTTATCCACTGATTTGGGATTCCTCGGACACCTTTTTGATCTAATTTTTGGATGAGGAAGTCACGGTCAATTATGTCGAAAGCTTTTGAACTGACGATAATGGCACATGTGTGGTGGCGATGGCGTCGTGTGCAGAACCCTTGATGATCGCAAAGTCTAGGACATTGGGGCGGACGTGTTTGGAATATTGAGTGGGGTCAAAAAGCCCAAGCACCATCGCATCATGTTGTTTGGCTACTCGCAGTAGCCTCCTCCTGCTAGTCGTCGTCACTTGGGAGTTCCATTCCGGGTGTTGGCATTGAAGTCGCCACTGATGAATAAGTTGCCTCACATCGACAGCAGCATGTGGAAGTCTTGTAGCTGCAGCAGCCATCCAGGTGTGGTCCGCTGAAGTGTTGACCAGGACACCAGTAGTCTCTATTGTGGTCAACTCTGGCAGCTAGATGGGATGGTGGCGTAGTGATGTTTTCACATACACCACTGTTCCACCACCTACCGTCTCTTAGTCATTGCAGTAGCCCTGGAAGTTCAGTGCACGCACATGCACTCCTGGTTTCAGCCAGGTTTCCATGACAAGCCAGACGTCCATGGCCTCATCACACTGAAACTGCCAAAATTCGCCAGCTTGGTCTCTAATGCTGTTTGCATTCCAGATGCAAATGGTTAGCCCCAGTATTGCTGAGTTAGCCACGATGTGGCGCAGGGGCTGCTCGTGCGGTGGTGGCCTGGTTGGTTGCAATCAGGGTAGATATAAGCATCTGTGGAAGCTGCTTAAAATCTTGCAGCATCTTGCACAACTGTGCAGCTCCACTGGACGCAGCTGGCGTCTCTGTTGTATGTGTCGATGGAGGCAGAGTTTTTTCGGCGGGTTTTGAAGCGGCGGTGTCGTTGTTGGGCCGCTCTCCCCGTCTATCGCGCCGACTTCCTGCCCTACTGGCGTGGGCTCTGCTGCTGGTGCTGCCCTGGCTGCTCTTTCCACCGTCCTCGCCCTTGGACGTCCCAGGGGGCGGTGGGGGAGGGGGGCGGATAGTCTCTGGGCTGGTCTCATTGTCGGTGCTGTGAGTGTAGCGGCAGCAGCAACGAAGCTCTTGCCCACTTGCACAGGCCTGGAGGGAGCAGGTCACCCCCTGGCTGCTGCTCTCTTAAAGGCTTTGCAGCCCCTATAGTTTGCAACATGCGCCTCTCTGCAGTTACAGCAGGTCGCACAGTCTGTTTTGGGGAGTGGACACCCCATACTGATGTGGTTTCCCTCGCATATGACGCAGGGCAGCGTCATCTGACAGTACTTCGCGATACGATCGATTCCTTGGCAACTGAAGCACTGTGGAGGTCCTCTTCTGCGCCGTAATTTCTCCACAGCGACTTCTGCGCTGCCCACCTTCTTCTCCTGGAATATTTTCCTATGCATAGGATTGTCATCCAGGGCATAGAAGAGTGGCTTATCACTCTTGTCTCTGGGCGACTTCATCTGCGATGTGGTGTGGATGATGTAACTCTTTTCTTCCACCAGCTCCCGGAGGTAGATGGGATCCGTGTTGATAGACAGTTTCTGAAAAACCACCTTCAATGTCTTCACTGATTCAGACGAACACATATAAGAGTGGAGACGTTCATGCTTCGTCAGCTCCATCACACCTTGATAGTCGTCCACTGCATGTATGATTACGTGGTACAGGTCTCGGCCTGCCGTCGGCGTCGTGAAGGTGCTCTTCACCACCTGTTTTATCTTCGATTCGAAGTCCTTGAAGGTTGCGTCAGGGAGGCTGTTGAATCGGTTGACAGAGTTTACCCTGTCTGCTGCTGCTGCTGCTGCTAGCACAACTGCCCTGGCTGTGTGCTTTCTAGCGAACCTTGTTAACCCGTCTACGTCCGTCTCAGGCAGCATCCTGGTCCCCTTCTGCAATTTCTTCTGCTGTGTGCGCCTTCTTGGCGTGCTGCTGGAGATGCCAGCAGCAGGGCGCCTTGCAGTCGCATCGAGCAAAGCATCAGCAAGACACTTCCGGCAGGTGCGCTCCAAAGCCGAATTTTCGGCCTGGTTTTCCGATTTTTGGGCTCCAGGGATGAGCGCCATCAGGAATTGGAGGTTCTTGTCCGTCTCTGTTGTAGCTGTTGCGCCCCCATTTTTGGGGTCGCTCGGCACTCCATTGTTGGTTTTAGCACGGATCGTCTGGCAGAGGCTTCTCTGATCCTGGTGGGGGTGGGCGAGGGTGTTTGCGGCCCCCCACGTCCAAAACCCACAGGACAGTCATCGATGGCAGGCCATCTTTCTTGGTCAAAACGCACCATTGCATCTTCTTGGCGCCATTCTTCGATCGCTGATTTGCCGTAAGTGGTGGGCAGAACGGGTCCACTGCACCACTCACCTCACCAGCCAAGGCTGGGTGCACATCACGGCTCGTTGACACAGTGGGAGTGTCGTCTATCTTGGTGTCCAGTTCCAGGTCAGGGTCAATCATAGGTAGTGGACAGGAAGATGCCTCTGCCAGAGCAAGCTCTAACGACAGCCGCCCCCCCCCCCCCTCCCAGGCTACTCGCCTCTGTGATGTGTACCACCTCCGCATAACGATTTTCCAGGCCCCAATAGGAAGCTGGCTCTTGATCATCATCTATGTGCTGGGTCTTTGAAGTTGAGGGGCCGGATGGGGCCACCGACTAAGTGAGCTCGGTGGGATGGCAATCTGCCACACCCTTCACTCCATCGCTACAATCTGCATGTGATGGCATGGCTCAGAAAAAAAAATTCCTGAAGCCCTCCAGTCAGAGGCAGTAACTAAATACTTGCTGTGGAGAGGTCATTGGGGCGTGTTGCTTGCGGGTCTGTCTTTGGTCTCCCTCCTAATAGGTGTGCTTGATCCAGCACCTACTGTCGATCTTCATGCTACATCTTTGCCGACCAGTGTGCTGGGGACAGCTTATGCCAGCACATCGGAAACTGATGAACATCAGACAAAATGAACTGAAAGCTAACAGAGACATTGTAAGACTTCTGTCTCTTCTTAGAACAGTTGAAAAGGCAGCAGTGGGAAGATGACTTAACGTGGTGTGAGGTACCGATGACAGATGGTTTCTTCAGTATGGGTATTGTGTGAAAGACCACCTAAATCGTGATCCATCTCCACGATTGGCTGCTGCTTTTGGGAGTTGCGTGCAAAAATGACATTCTTCTATTGTTAATATTAGAAAAACTAAACAGTGTACGTAGGTTGGAACTTAAATAATGGCAACACTGCTGAGATACACTATGCAATTGAATCTACTATTGTCGCTGATAGCGCACTTGTTGACATACCTACCTTATCTCCGAGCAAATGGACTCGCCCGTCCCACGTCACAGGCATGCGCACAATTCGAGGGAAACACAGCCACTTGTGAGCGAGCGGTCTAACATTACGGTGTCATTATGCTTTCGAAACAGGAACAATGGAGTTGGATCAAGATTGAATGTGCCAGAGGTTGTACAGCACTACAGTATCATCAAGGTCTTCAAGAAGCGTGCGCAGAATCGGGATTGCCGTACAGAACAGTGGCTTGTTGGGTAAAAGCCTTTAACGAAAGTCGGCAAACTGTGGCAGCCATGCATCGGGCAGGTCGTCCTAGCGTCTCTGAAGAAAAACTGCATGCTGTTGCCGCGTTAGTGATCGACGCCATAAGATATGTGAGCTCACCTACGGAACTGGATTAGCGCATACGACTGTGCTTTGCATCCTGAAGGAACGCCTGGGCATGCGAAAAATTGCATCATGATAGGTTCCACATGACATGACGGAAATGCAGAAATGGATGAGTTACGACGCTGCTCAGACGCACTTGGAGCGCTATGAGCCCGAAGGAGAGGCTTTCCTACGCTGTATCGTAACACTGGATGACACATGGGCCACATCGTACGAGCCAAAACTGAAACGCCAATCCAACGAATAGCGTCATTATGGGTCGCCGCGAAACTCGAAAGTGCGTCAGAGCCCCAGTATGGTGAAAGTTATGGTGATTCTCGTGTACGACTGAGATGGTGTTTTCCTAACTCATAACATTGTAACGGCTCCATGTAAGCCGCTACATGGCTCGACCCCACAACTAAAGACACCTGAGTGCCCTTCCGACACTCAGGGAAGAGCCTGATGATAATTAGTAAGATAGGGTTATTTAAATATAGACGATCATTTTAATATTAGATATGGTAATTGTCTGCAAAGTGTGAATGCGAACGTATGATGAGGTATGCGTGAGATGTCGGCTGTGGGTGTGCTATAGGCATAGTGGAAGTGTAGCCAACATCGAATCTAGTAGAGCGCGACTGCACTGGACCAGAGAGGCATAAGCTCCACGCGCGTCATTAGCGCTCGTTAGGTTGGCAAATAAGCGTGTGCGGTATTTCTGAGTCCTTGCGGCCACGATGTGTGGATCCGGACGAGGGAGACCGTATCGGGGTTGTTGCTGAGAAGACGTGGGTAAGTAAGCACGCTCTGCTCTATCGCTCCGATAGTTAGCGAAGATTTAGAATTCCATGTTCACTTTGAACTTGGCAGCAGCTTCCCTGCTGAGGAAAGCCACTATGGTATTTCCTAGAATCATCCCGGTTAGGAGAGATAGGGAGATGATTTCTTTTGCCAAGTAATTTCATGGGAATTTGTGTTCACTGCACTTGGGAGTGAACAGGCGCTCATTGCCGAGTAATACTCAGAATTGCTCAATTTGCATTTCAGTGTGAGTGTGAAGTATATATGTAAAGTGTATTTTATTTAAATGTGTTTATTGACTACTGATTGTGGAGAGATTGGTAACACGTGGTCCGCAGACCCCGTGCATTTCTTGGTGAGAAGCTTCAGCTCGACGTAATCACATTTCGTGATCGAGCTGGATCTTCTAAGTAAATTCACGCGTGTGATTTAATTGTTCCTTCATAATATCCAGTAAAACTCGCGGAGTTAGTTAAACGTGAAGACGGGACTTGCCCGAATTAAAGTTACAGTTGGAACCATGTGCTCTCTCCCAATGTTGTCCCACTTGGTGTATGGGAACCTTCCTCTTTTATCTGTTAGATAAAATGAATAGAGTGAATGTTAGTGTGTGTGTGTATGTGGCTAAATGATGATAGAAATGTGCAGGCGGTAGTCATTGTCGATTCACGGCACATGTTAGCCGGATATTTAACTAAGTTTACTTAGATATGATACTATTTGTATCACGCCAGCATTCCGTGATAGGTGAGAGGGAATATTTGAGATGGTAATGTTTATTGAATAAATGTGATTGTGTTATTATATAAATATGTTACAGTGACTTCTCCCAGCCACACCATATTCCCTTATCATTTCACAGAATATTTGGTACTCGTATTTCAGTTAATCACCTGTCTATGTCCCACTCATGGGCATATTTCATTTAATAAACTCTGTAAGGTGGTATTAAAACTTCATTATAATAATATTCTAATTCTAACTTGATCAAAACCACCGAATAAAACCTTAGTTTGAGTATTGATGCTTGTTGCTGCAAATGGCCGCCGGCGTCTTCTATAGTACAGGTCCCATTTATAAAATTGAGGATGCCAGCCGAGGGTGCGGAAAGCAAGTATCATGCAACATTACACCATGGCAGACCGTCAATGCACAGTATTACTGTTCGGTTTTGGAGCATCACCTGCGACCAGGTTTGCGAAATAAGCGACGACACTTTCTGCACAACCCACCCATCATTTTGCACGACAATGCGCGGGCGCATACAGCGCAAGCTGTGGCTGCTCTGTTCGGTCAATGGGACTGGCAAGTACTGTACCATCCACCATACTCCTAACTGTAGTCCTTGTGACTTTGATTTGATCCCGAAGAGGAAGGAACCACTTCGTGGCATTCGCTTCAGGACTGTTCCAGAGATTCGACAGGCAGTAGACCGCTCCATTCGCACCATCAAATAATAGGCTCTGCTAACGGTATACTACTCCTTCCACATCACTGGCAACGGGTTCTACACAACGCCGGTGACTACTTTGAAAGACAGTAACAGGTGCAAACATGTAACGCTTTTGTATCGGTTGTGAATAAGTAGTTGCCACTATTTAAGTTGCAACCCTCGTATTACCTTGCATTTCAAGTAAAAGCATCTCTCAATAGCTTGCTATCATTCCATTATTTCACAGGTATTAATAACCAGCAGAATAATAAACAACTGCTAAACGAAAAGGAAGATCAAGCATTTTGGTGATCATCGGATCGCGCCTAAGTTGGATAGTAGGCGAAGTGGTTCAGCTGTAAGATCAGGACTGATTCGGCAGTATCGTAGGACATACATGTTGTATGCTTAAGTCGGTATTAGCCAAGACTTTATTAGCATTCTCTGGTCTGTAAATGTCATGGCTGGACTGACAGTCTTGGAGGACAGACATGTCGTCTGCCGCAGTCGGTATCAAGTTAAGACTTTATTAACATTTTCTGGTTATTTAGACATGTAGTTGAGAACAGTGTGACAGTAATTACGAAAAAAAGCAATTTATTATTTTGTTGAAGAATGGAAGTTATTTGTGACTCCAAACTGGAATGTAATTGTGCAGTTTCTCGTGTTCTGCTAATAAAAAGTGGGTGGCATCCCATATTAACAGACTAATTAAAAAAATATTATTTCTAAACTATCAGTTCCTCGCTGAGTTTATTACAGCCTCAAGATAACGGATTCACGATCTACGTGCTGTTTTCTGCACAGGGGACAACAACAATAGAAGACTGCAGGTTTATGAATATTAATTAGAAATACGCATCCCACTCCGGCTGATGGAAGCAAATAGGCACCGCATGTGTACTGCAATCTTAGTTCGAATGAGGTCAGTGACACGACGTCATCTGTGGCAACACAGAAGAGGTATGATGGAGAGAAGTTTTCGAGAGAAGGGGTATCATACCCACGTATGTCTCACCCTCTCTCAAACTCCCTTTTTCAATTCACGAAAACTCTAAGTGACCTCGGAACTCATATGCGGCAGAAGATTCCTTGACTTCTAAAAATTTCATAGCCATTTTTAAACTTCTACTAAACAGAAACGAAAATCTGAAAGTACATTTGAAGAAAATGGGCTATTTCTGGGAAATTTCAAAAACTGTGCAGAACGAACTGATTGAATGTATAAAAGAGGAGCTATGTGAATTTATATATACATTCATTCAAGTTTGGATTGTACTTTATTTTATGCCTGCATTGTGGACAAAGCTACAGGCCTTTCAGATAAGTCGCACTGCTCTATTTTGCGAGACTAGTGGACTTCGACAGCGACGTTCAAGTAACTTTTCTTGGTTTTCATGATGATGGCGAAGATAGAACTGTTGTTGTTTTATTCGCTGTGCTGATTGGCGTGTTTCGGAATTATGAAGAAGAAACTGGGGACCCAAACCTACGACGGTGCTTCCATTCTGGCAGGAGAATTAAATGACCTGCAAGCTAAGGTCCGTGAAATTGTCCCCCTCCCCCCCCCCTCCCAAGCTCTTTTTACTCACTGTTTTGCACATCATTTAAATCTAGTTTGATAGGAAAGCTGTTCTTGTATAAAACCTGTAAGAACTCCACGCTTCGGGGTATTCCTGCTTTCTTTCGCCGCTCTTCGGAGCGCATAGCAATTCTCGACAGAATTGTTGGTAAACGCATTTATTCTAACAGTGAAACGAGATGGAACTGTAACCCCAAAATAATATCTGCCATTCACCAAAAACCGTCCGGGGCTAATTGTGGTTTTAAAGAAAAAATTGACAGTCCAGACTCTAGTGCAACCACTACAAGAGAAGCCTGTGGTTTCAAAAATAGTCTCCTAGGTTTTGTCTTTGATTTTCTTTTCTCTGTTTTCCAGAGCATATTTTTAAAGACTGAACTACTTTGCATCATTCTCCAGAAAAAAATAATGATGCACAGTTTTGCAACAATGCTGTATCAGAATGAATAGCTTACAAGAAAAGCTGTATGAATAAAGCTGAAATGATGGATGAATGCATTGGAGGTATTGGATAATATTGTAATACAACGAGAAACAAGATTTTCATATAGTGATAAACTACTCTTTCTTAAACTAGGGATGCTAGTCAGTTCGCCAGTGCTGCTTTCTTGTAGTCACTGATCACATTTTGTCAGTGCTACCCACTTGCTGTTACTGATACCCACCGAGTCGAGGTTTTCCCTGTAAACGATGTGGACTCATTATTAAAACCTGAGGCACATCCTAAAATCTCCTGCATATGCGTGGAGACTGCATAGAAGTGGAGACTGTATCTGCTTCGCGGCTTAAAAAAAAACTTTTCACTCCGTCAATTTGGAAGACGTTACCAAAAGAATGATTGAGAGTGAAATGGACGAAGTTCTTCCAGAAACTTTCAAACTAGCTTGTCTAATTGCTACCATTCCTGCTTCAAGTGCTTCAGTTCAAATGAGTTTTTCATGTTTAAAATGCGTAAAAATGTGTCTGAGGAACAGTATAGATCAGGATTGCTTACTAGCTCATGCTAGTACCTCAACTGAAAAACCAGTACTGCGAATACTTGAAAGCCGAGACACATGATATGACGATATCATCGAGAGATTCGGGAAAAAGAAGGACCGTCGAGTTAACTTGTTTTACAAGTAACAAAGCTGAAATTCGACTCTACCAGTTCATTTGTAAATAAAAGTGAGTGTCATTATTATTATTGTTGTTGTTGTTATTAATGGAATATGGTAGCTTTGTAATAGTATGAAGTATGTAACGCGCTTCCAAACATGCAAATGCATGTTACTAATGCATAACATGATTTATTTTATGTCTCCAAAGGGCACTCAGCATTTTCAACGCTATACGAGAATTTTTCTAAATTCTTGAGTCTATTCGGCACCACTACCTGATCTGGCACAACCGCTCTACGTGTAAGGCACGTGGGCTCCTGCTCAAATTCATCTCACGGAAACCGTTTTGTAAATACCGAAATGTTGAAATCAAAGATAGTGTGGTTCCTTAACGCTAAAAATGCGGAAGTTATTATCACAATATGACAACTGAAACCTTGAGTCAGACCTGGGATTCGATACCACTTCCCCTCTTTAGAGTGTCTGCTTTTACCTATCAGACCACCCGAGTACACAACCTGCGCTGATTTCCATTCTAATTGTCGTTACTTGTTTGCATCTAACTGCTCAAATAACTAACTTAGAAATAGCACACCAGAAGGAAAGGATGGTATAGGTAATGCCACCATAGTGATGAACTACACTATTCAAATAGAAGAAAGCACGCTGAAGAAAACGCAGAGGTACTGTGAGGCAAACCCACGCGTCACTGCGAATGGAAGTCGATCCAATACGGCACATAGGTGGCTTAAATGATGCAACCGATCTCTTGCGAAAATGAGGAAACCCGTTTCCGATAGGGCCGTTTGTACAATGCTAGACTAGGCAAGATTATGCGGCTGCCAAGAGTGGCAAAATTTTGGGGCGGCATAGGTCGGAAAAAATTAATTTCAAATCAAACAGGGAACGAAATTGAGCAAATAAGGAGAAGAAATTGCAAAGAGGAAAAATTAAAACACCGAGTTGTTCTCGAAAGAACACGGAACAGCTACTTAGTAAGTAAACACGACGAAAGTAAACACGTTGTCTCTACCTACCTGGAAACTAAAGCAGCCGCTTCTGCTTGCGAAACGGAAACAAACATCTACATCTACGTGATAACTCTGCTATTCACGATAAAGTGCCTGGCAGAGGGTTCAACGAACCACCTTCAAGCTGTCTCTCTACCGTTCCACTACGAACGGCGTTCGGGAAAAACGAGCACTTAAATTTTTCCGTGCGAGCCCTGATTTCTGTTATTTTATCGTGATGATCATTTCTCCCTATGTATGTGGGTGCCAACAGAATGTTTTCGCAATCGGAGGAGAAAACTGGTGATTGAAATTTCATGAGAAGATCCCGTCGCAACAAAAAACGCCTTTGTTTTAATGATTGCCACTCCAATTCACGCAACCTGTCTGTGGCACTATCTCCCGTATTTCGCGATAATACAAGACGAGCTGCCCTTCTTTGTACTTTTTCGATGTCATCTGTCAGTCCCACCTGAGAGGATCCCACACCGCACAGCAACACTACAGAATACGGCGGACAAGCGTGGCGTAAGCAGTCTTTTCAGTAGACCTGTTGCATCTTCTAAGTGTCCTGCCAATGAATCGCAGTCTTTGGTTTGCTCTAACCACAACATTATCTACGTGATCGTTCCAGTTTAGGTTATTTGTAATTGTAGTCCCTAAGTAATTAGTTGAATTTACAGCCTTCAGATTTGTGTGACTTATCGCGCAATTGAAGTTTAGCGGATTTCTTTTAGTACCCGTGTGAATAACTTCACACTTTTTCTTTATTCAGGTCAGTTGCCACTTCCCGCACCATACAGATATCTTATCTAAATCATTTTGCAATTCGTTTTGGTCATGTAATGACTTTACAAGACGGTAAATGACAGCATCATCTGCAAATAATCTAAAACGGCTAGTCAGATTGTCTCCTATGTCGTTAATATAGAGGGCTTATAACACTTCCTTGGGGAACGCCGGATATTACTTCTGTTTTACTCGATGACTTTCCGTCTGTTACTACGAACTGTGACCTTTATGATGGGAAATCACTAATCCAGTCGCACAACTGAGGCAGTATTCCGTAGGCACGCAGTTTGGTTAGAAGACGTTTGTGAGGAACGATGTCAAAAGCCTTCCGGAAATCTAAAAATATGGAATCAATTTGACATCCCCTGTCGATAGCACCCATTACTTCATGAGTATAAAGAGCTAGTTGTGTTCCGCAAGAACGATATTTTCTGAATCCGTGCTGTGTGTCAATAAATCGTTTTCTTCGAGATTCTTCATAATGTTCGAATACAGTATGATGTTCCAAAACCCTACTGCAAATCGACGTTAGTAATATGGGCCTGTAATTCCTAATCCCCTTTTTGCGTATTGGTGAGACTTGACCAATTTTCCAGTCTTTGGGTACGGATCTTTCTGTGAGCGAGCGGTTGTATATAACTGCTAAATATGGAGCTATTGTATCAGCATACTCTGAGAGGAACCTGACTGGTATACAATCTGGGCCGGAGGGCTTGGCTTTATTAAGTGATTTAAGCTGCTTTGTTACACCGAGGATATCTTCTTCTATGTTTCTCATCTTGGCCGTTGTTCTTATTGGAATTCAGGAATTTTTACTTCGTTTTCTTTGGTGAAGGAGTTTCGGAAAACCGTGTTTAATAACTCTGCTCTAGCGGCACTGTCGTCAGTGACTTCACCGTTGTCATCGTGCATGAAAGTACTGACTCCGTCTTGCCACTGGTGTGCTTTATGTATGATCAGAATCCCTTTGGGTTTTCTACTAGATTTAGAGACAGAATTTCGTTGTAGAAATTATTAAAAGCATCTCGCATTGACATACGCGCTATATTTCGAACTTCTGCAAAACTTTGCTAGTCTTGGGGATTTTGCGTTTCTTTTGAATTTGACATGCTTTTTCGCTGCTCGGCCTTGATTCATGTCTGTCGAGCGCTGCAGCGGAGCACATGTGCCGGCTTGGGTCACGTTGTGACTTGATATCATACGTCTTTCAGTCCGCGTTTTTGTCCTTGTCTCTGCAGTTCAGTTGTCAAAGGGCAGTTGTGTTGAGTGGTTCTGTTGATGTTTTTACTTCTACTGTTATTTCCTGTACATAATCCATAACGTATTCCCAAGATAGGCTATGTGCTTCTCTTTCAACATACCTAAGAGTTGAAACTTCCTGGCGGATTAGAACTGTGTGCCAGACCGAGACTCGAACTCGGGACCTGTGCCTTTCGCGGCCAAGTGCTCTACCAACTGAGCTACCAAGCACGACTCACGCCCCGTCCTCACTGCTTTACTTCTGCCAGTGCCTCGTCTCCTACCTTCCAAACTTTACAGAAGCTCTCCTGCGAGCCCTGCGGAACTAGCACTCCTGAAAGAAAGGATATTGCGGAGACATGGCTTAGCCACAGCCAAGGGGATGTTTCCAGAATGAGATTTTCACTCTGTAGCGGAGTGTGCGCTGATATGAAACTTCCTGGAAGATTAAAACTGTATGCCGGACCGAGACTCGAACTCGGGACCTTGCCTTTTGTAGGCAAGTGCTCTACCAACTGAGCTACCAAGCACGACTCACGCCCCGTCCTCACAGCTTTCATATCAGCGCACACTCCGCTGCAGAGTGAAAATCTCATTCTGGAAACATCCCCCAGGCTGTGGCTAAGCCATGTCTCCGCAATATCCTTTCTTTCAGGAGTGCTAGTTCTGCAGGGTTCGCAGGAGAGCTTCTGTAAAGTTTGGAAGGTAGGAGACGAGGTACTGGCAGAAGTAAAGCTGTGAGGACGGGACGTGAGTTGTGCTTGGTAGCTCAGTTGGTAGAGCACTTGCCCGCGAAAGGCAAAGGTCCCGAGTTCGAGTCTCGGTCCGGCACACAGTTTTAATCTGCCATGGAGATTCATATCAGCGCACACTCCGCTGCAGAGTGAAAATCTCATTCTGGATAACTGTATGCTCTGTAGCTGTTCATTTGCACTTTGTTATACATACACACACATCAAAGAAAGTTTTGCATCACACCGGTTCCCAGAACTCCTGAAGATAGACAGGTACAGTCCCTTTGACTGTTCAGAGATGTCACTAAACGCGCCCAAAGATGTAAACAACCATGTATGAGCAGCGCCTGTTAGACGGAGGAGTTCCGACATCCGATCAGTTCCAGTCGTTCCACCAGGAAGGAGGTACACGGCTCATGTTGTCTGTAGTTCAGCCATGCCTAGGCGGTCAATTTCGCAGTTCGATAGCGTCCGCATTGTTGTTTTGTGCCAGGAAGGGCTCTCAACAAGGGAAGTGTCCAGGCGTCTCTGAGTGAACCAAAGCGATGTTGTTCGGACATGGTGGAGATACAGGGAGACAGGAACTGTCAATAATGTGCCTCGCTCAGGCTTCCCAAGGGCTACTACTGCATTGGATGACCGCTACCTACGGATTATGGCTCGGAGGAACCCTGACAGCAACGCCACAATGTTGAATAATGCTTTTAATGCACCCACAGGACGTCGTGTTACGACTCACACTGATGCGCAACTTCATTCCCAACGTCCATGGCGAGGTGCATCTTTGCAACCACGACACCATGCAGCGTGGTACAGATGAGCCCAACAAGATGCTGAATGGACCGCTCAGGATTGGCATCATGTTCTTTTCACTGACGAGTGTCGCATATGCTTTCAACCAGAATCGTCGGAGACCTGTTTGGAGGCAACCTAGTCAGGCTGAAAGCCTTAGACACACTGTCCAGTGAGTGCAGCAAGGTGGAGGTTCTCTGCTGTTTTGGGGTGGCATTATGTGGGGCCGACGTACGCCGCTAGTCGTTATGGAAGGCGCCGTAACGGTTGTAACATACATGAATACCATCCTCCAACTGATCGTCCAACAATATCGGCAGCATACTGGCGAGACATTCGTCTTCATGGACGACAATTCCCGCTCTCATCGTGCACATCTTGTGAATGACTTCCTTCAGGGTAACGGCATCGCTCGACTAGAGTGGCCAGCATGTTCTACAGACATGAACCCTATCGATCATGCCTGGGATAGATTGATAAGGGCTGTTTATGGACGATGTGACCCACCAACCAGTCTGAGGGATCTACACCGAATCGCCGTTGAGGAATGGGACAATCTGGACCAACAGTGCCTTGATGAACTTGTGGATCGACGAATACAGGCATACATCAATGCAAGAGGGCGTGCTACTGGGTATGAAAGGTACCGGTGTGTAGAGAAATCTAGACCACCATCTCTGAAGGTCTCGCTGTATGGTGGTACAACATGCAATGTGTGGTTTTCATGAGCAATAAAAAGGGCGGAAATTATGTTTATGTTGTTCTTTATTCCAATTTTCTGTACAGTTTCCGGAACTCTCAGAACCGAGGTGATGTAAACCTTTTTTTGATGTGTGTAGGTTTGTTATTTTGATATGGTTCTTACATTTTGGGAAATACCATTTTGCCCATCGGAATTATTTGAAAATGAGTCTTGACCCGAAACTACTCATGAAGTAAATAAAAGTGAAATCTGCAACTATGGCTTTTTTCCGATTATTGGTATCGAAAAGGATTAAAAGGTATGAGCTGTACATACATAAAAATGAGCTTGTGTCTATCTGGTAGTCTGTCTCTGAGTGTCTGACACTCAAGGCACATAGCACAAGAAAAGAACTACATTGTCTCTTATGAAACAAATTAGCTATCGTTTTCTTAAAATTTGACGTACACGTAAATAATAACCAACAAGCGAATGTCACGACTTGATTATCGACGGAACATAACTGTAGAAATTGTGTGCCTTGTGGTTGCAAGCGCTTGTTTCAGTATAATTTACACATTAAATAAAATAAGTAATTGATGCCAAATTTGGCTGCACCGGTTTTTCAGTTAAGTTCTAGTTTAAAACGTTCAGCACATTCTTCCTGTTTCGATTACTTTGGGAAATTTCAAAAACTGAGGACAAAAAATAAGAAATTGAGGAAGTTTGTTGTCCTCAATTTGTTTTAAAGAAATTAAGGAAAAACATGAAAACTAGGGAGTGTCCCCAGAAAATGACGACGTCTGGTCACCTCAGGTTAATTATTAAAAGTGTAATAGGAGATTTGCATTGTTGGATGTTGGTGGTGGAGGAGGGGAGGTGGAAATGGGGAGACTGATGGTAGTAAAAAGGAGGGGGCGTCATTTATCCGTCTCGCCTAGGGTAACAAAACAACTAGCAACGGCCTTGCTTTTCGGATCCCTTGCCTAGTAGTAAATTGTTTGTATCACATGATAATCGTGCTTTAAATATCCAGCATTTACGACGTACATGTTATCGTAAGTGCAGAAGAGAATCATTGTCGCAAAAAGTCCGAAGAGGTTATTCAGCTTTCGTTTGACGAATAATTTCTCTCCGTCATAAAAGTGAGTTTTCTTACTCTTGTCTTAAATAAGAAAGAAGAATACGGTTACTAGAATTTTCAGTTTTTACCACTAGTCCAATTACCGATTACCGATAAGCAGAACCGATGCTTGTCTGCCGCTGCATTCCACAGCCTATGTCACACGACAAAACATTGCCACAAAATGGTTGGGAAAGCCCGATTGTGTTTAGCTGTGGAAGCTGGGAACCTAACAATGCGACATACGGCATTTATGAATGTGTTAAGAATTAAAACACGATAACTTTACAAGAATGTGTTGAAACATGCCGACAAATGTACTTGTGCCACACAATGATTTAACTTAAAATTAGCGAAAGGACGGGATCGCAAACACAACACTAAGTGAGCTACATTGTCAATAACCTCAACTTTGTGGCTCTTGTGATCGTCTGGTTGCTTCGCCTGTCGGCCTACGTCATTTGGCGCGAACGATTTTTAGGCGAACTGTGTGAACAACGGGAAGAAAACGGTGTAACTCGACAATGTAGTGGCCGAAGTTCGTAATGATACATAGCAGGCCAGAGTGGAACAGAACATAAAAATAATACTCTTGCAGAAAATAGCAGAAATGTCGTTTAATATAAGTGCGATGGTTAAATTCATTAAACGTTCGAAAATACAATCAATTTTATGTCAATGGTATATTATTTTCTGTGACTTAAAAAAAACTGGACAAGCATTAGCACATACTCCTAAACAGTATTATTATTTTCGTTTCAAAACTACTAACGGTTAATTTTTGTCCCGCTAAACGGGGCAAAGGGCCGTGTACAGAATGTGCTATATGGATAAACCATCTCTGGCTCTAAGGAATATAAAATGTGGGAGGGCTTCTCGGTGGCAAGACGACCGCAATGGCAGGGAAAAATACGATTTTCAAAAATATCCTCGCCGTGAACACTTTCACTGAAACCGTACCCTCTCCGGAGAGATATCAAGGACAATACAACAAAGGTTCCCTAAGAAGATTGCAAATCCAGTCTAAAATCTCGATTACTGCTACGACAAACATGAAACAATTACCCTTAATGGCATAGCTAAAATTGCTGGAAAGCAAGTGGAATACTCATTAAGTGTCTCTTAGTGCAGTGGACCACTAAACGACGTAAAACTGATTCTTAGAAGAAATGAACAAACAAATCTTCCGAGCGGTTAGACTAAACTTACCTTTTCTTCCGCAAGACGAAATCGGCACCTCTTTCAAATTGTATCCGTAACCACTGTCGCTATCAACTCTTTCTTTGATTAATCATCGTGAACCACAGCTCATAACATCTGAATCTGTCGTCGCCTTGGCATATTTCCCACAAGGTAGTCGGCTGGGGGGGGGGGGGGGGGGGGGGAGCACGCCGCCTGCCCCTCTCCTTCGCCGTTTACACCTCTCCGTCGTGAGTCCAGTGGTTGCCAAAACCTCCCGACTGCACCGCCCTAGGATAAATATAGTGTCGGCGCCATTACATTTCCGATCTAGGCAACCACTGGTAAGAAACAGAAGACAGCGTATCCTAACTATCATTCCACAACATTTCACATTTTGACGGCAATATTTTTTACACATTACCATTCTGGGAACCGAGTTGCAGACTGTATCGTCATTAAGAACTAACCCCGACTTCGACGTTCTACCTCATTCATTTGCACAACATGAAACGAAGTTGAATAACACTTGTGGTTGTAGTGTAGTTGAAGCAGTTCTGTTGCTGTTTTGTTTCTTGATGAGTCTCTGGCAACAAGCTCATTTGTGCCCCCCCCCCCCCCCCTGGAATGTAGATGTAGAGTGCAAAGTTTTTAGTTATGTGCTGTATCATACCGGATGTGCCATAAATAGGGAGCAAAGTATTAAGCTATTCCACAAGATACCTCTTTCCTCGGACATAATTGCAGACGCATGGGAAATAAAGGGCATGCACAAAAATTTGTGGAAAAACGCATGTGCGCATGGGTGTTCCTGTGTCCACACATTGCCTGATTGCGCAAGCAGCCTGTTGTGAATCCTCTTCTTTGTTTGGGAGATCGTGCTGCTGTTATTGTGTTGAAAAGTCGACAGAAAAAGAAAACGTAAAAGCGACTGTAGGTGAAGTATCTAAATGCGGAGGTACAACAAATTCGAAGTGACAACAATATTTGGTTGCAAATTTCAGCTGGTCACAGCGAGATTTTATTTTTCTACTTCGGAAAATGCTGCGATAAGGCTGTAAACAACATTTCGTTAGCTAGTAACTGGCGACTTGTATATAGTAGTTTGAACTATTTATTTCAGCCGCGCGGGATTATCCGAGCGGACTGGGGCGCTGCAGTCATGGACTGTGCGGCTGCTCCCGGCGGAGGTTCGAGTCCTCCCTCGGGCATGGTGTGTGTGTTTGTCCTTAGGATAATTTAGGTTAAGTAGTGTGTAAGCTTAGGGACTGATGACCTTAGCAGTTAAGTCTCATAAGATTTCACACACATTTGAACTTTATTTATTTCACATTTCAGAAAAAAAAACAATTCAGTGATTATTCCTGAAACCGTGAAATACTTATGGGAGGTTCTTAGTCGTTAGGCGAAGTTTAACTATCTTTCGATGTGTCATTTGCATTTTATTTTATGAAAGTTTTTTACACAAGTGTAACTGAGAAATATTATATTTGAGGAGTAACTTTTAAAAACGCGATTAGACCACAAATAAAAATTTTACAGGAGGCGCAAAAAACAACTAGGCAAAGTTGTGGAGTAAATTAGAATTTGTGTATGAGAATTTATTAAGCTTCAAGAAGTTAGAAGAATGGAATGAGTGAGACAAATCTCGCTCTTTACTTATAGGCAGTGTTTCCAACCGAATTTTTGAAATCTATGAACTTTTCTCGTTTTGCACCAGCCGAATGAACATAATGTGTTTTGAAACAAATTTACATAATAAAAAAACAAGAATCCAATCTTTGGGTTTTGCTTACAGTTTACACCAATAAGGCGCAACACAAATGAAACAGGAACAAGTGTCCAGTTGTTGTTGTAAGAAAACAATTAAAATTAGTCATTTGATTGAATGGTTGCTTACTATAATTGTTTACTTATTGTTTTTGGAGCAGATTTACAAATGCTATATTCCTTAATCACTCACTGAAAATTAAAATTAAGCATGCCATTTTCAAGCATTGTTAAAGAGTACAACCGTATTTCTTATCGAGCTTGCAAATTATGATATACATTGTTTTTCTCAGAATTATCTAAAACTTTTGTAAGCAATTAAATTGAAATTATTAATAATTCTTTTCACACTTAAGTTAATTAATTATTTTAAAATAATTGTAAAGTTCATTTTTACAGGATATTGAAAAGAAAATCATATATTGGACATCACTATCAAAAACGTCATTTCACTTTTCCCTTGTTTTAATTAAAGAATGATGTTCAAAATTTACTGGGTATTATTCATTCGAACTTTCTTCAAAGCATTTGATATCCTGTTTCCTCCTCCAAGCAATCACACTCTTACATCTTCAGCTTCGTCTTCCACATTGGCTACCACATAATCTTTGTGAAGTATGTCAACATAAAATCGTTGTTTCAGAAGGTCGAATAAATCCTTATTTATTTCTGATGTTATTCGATGTTCCAGACTTAACATTTGGGTGACGGATCTGATCTGTTGCTAGACCTTTTTTTAGCAAGGTCATATAACTTTTCGAAAGATTATCTAAATCACATGAGGGCTCCATCCTAAAAACAACATGGATTCTTTTCCCCTTCAGTTTCTTTTTGATTATAGCCCGTTTCATGTCTCTTGTGCCCACTGGCTTCCTAAAATTTTGGCAGAGATCCTTGAAGTTCAGAACATCCCAGTCTATTCCTAGTCGTTGAACATTCCCAATTCTCTGATAAATCCTGTGAGATTTTTTCTGGAGTTAGTTTTTCAAATTGCTCCCAAAGGCTTTTTTCCACAGTACCAAAAAGTCGATCTGCAGCTGAGTAGGAGTGACCACACACTGGAAACGTAATGCTATCTCTTTTACTGAGTCTGGAGATCTTTTTACGAGGGTTGTAACTTAAATAGTGGCAACTACTTATTCACAACCGATACAAAAGAGTTACATGTTTGCATTTGTTACTGTCCTTCAAGGTAGTCACCAGCGTTGTGTAGAACCCGTTGCCAGCGATGTGAAGGCTAGTATACCGTTAGCAGAGCATGTTCTGTTGATGGTGCGAATGGAGCAGTCTACTGCCTGTCGAATCTCTGGAAAAGTACTGAAGCGAAAGCCACGAAGTGGTTCCTTCATCTTCGTAATCAAATCAAAGTCACAAGGACTTAAGTCCGGGGTGTATGGTGGATGGTACAGTACTTCCCAGTCCAGTCGACAGAACAGAGCAGCCACAGCTTGCGCTGTATGCGCCCGCGAATTGCCGTGCAAAATGATGGGTGGGTTGCGCAGAAAGTGTCGCCGCTTCTTTCGCAAATCTGGTCGCATGTGATGCTCCAAAAACGAACAGTAATAGTGTACATTGACGGTCTGTCATGGAGGAACGTAATGCGTTAGGATAACACCATCACAGTCGTTCACAAAAATCACCATAACTTTCACCATACTGGGGCTCTGACACACTTTCGACTTTCGCGGCGACCCATAATGACGCCATTCGTTGGACTGGCGTTTCAGTTTTGGCTCGTACGATGTGGCCCATGTCTCATCTAGTGTTACGATACAGCGTAGGAAAGCCTCTCCTTCGCTCTCATAGCACTCCAAGTGCGTCTGAGCAGCGTCGTAATGCATCCATTTCTGCATTTCCGGCATGTCATGTGGAACCCATCGTGATGCAATTTTTCGCATGCTCAGGCGTTCCTTCAGGATGCGAAGCACAGTCGTATGCGCTAATCCGGTTTCGTGGGCGAGCTCACGAATCCTATGGCATCGATCACTGTCCACTAACGCGGAACAGTATACACTTCTTCAGAGACGCTAGGGCGACCTGCTCAATGCATGTCTGCCGCAGTTTGCCGAGCTTCGTTGAAGGCTTTTACCCAAAGTGCCACTGTTCTGTATGGCAATGCCGATTCCCCGCACGCCTTTACACTGTCATGCTGTACGACCTCAGGCACATTCAATCTTGATCAACTCCGTTGTTCCTGTTTCGGAAACATACTGATACTGTGTTTCCCTCGATTGTGCGCACGCCGGTGACGTGGGACGGGCGAGTCGATTTGCTCGGAGATAAGGTAGGTATGTCAACAAGTGTGCTATCAGCGACAATAGTAGATTCAATTGCATAGTGTCTCCACAGCAGTGTTGCTACTATTTAAGTTTCAACCTACGAAACAGTCACTAGTAGCGAGAATGAATCACATGGGCGTTCCTGCTTTGTCCAACGCAGCCGTCACAAAATAGTCTTATTGTTGAAGTATTTTCTTCATATCTATGTTTATTCAGAGCGTCAATTAAGGCTAAAGTCACTAAGTTTGAACCTCTGCCAGCCTGGTCTTCAGTGCAGCAGTGAAAGTCTGGAGACTTATTGTCAGCATCCGTAATACAGAGAGCATAATATGACAGTTGCCATGTGTAATAAGCCTCACCAGTAGCGAGTTTTGGCAGGGGTTGGACTTGCTGCAGATCAAGGCATAAAGTCAAGTTTCTTGGCAGTTCCTCCTTCACAATTTTGTAAAACCGTTTAGCTCTCATTTTATGAGTAGCAAGCTCTGCTCACGCCCTTTGTCATTTGACGAACTTTTTAGTTAGTTTTACCCCATGTTTCATTCTACAGCAGTAACTACAAACATCTATTGCAGGATCACCAAACCCCAAATTAAATTTTTTGCGCATATGTTGCTGAAGAACCACTTTTTTTGCTTTTAATGAATCAGGGACATTTTATTATAGATTTTAAAAAGTTTTGTGATATTTAAGTCAGAAGATACACTCCTGGAAATTGAAATAAGAACACCGTGAATTCATTGTCCCAGGAAGGGGAAACTTTATTGACACATTCCTGGGGTCAGATACATCACATGATCACACTGACAGAACCACAGGCACATAGACACAGGCAACAGAGCATGCACAATGTCGGCACTAGTACAGTGCATATCCACCTTTCGCAGCAATGCAGGCTGCTATTCTCCCATGGAGACGATCGTAGAGATGCTGGATGTAGTCCTGTGGAACGGCTTGCCATGCCATTTCCACCTGGCGCCTCAGTTGGACCAGCGTTCGTGCTGGACGTGCAGACCGCATGAGACGACGCTTCATCCAGTCCCAAACATGCTCAATGGGGGACAGATCCGGAGATCTTGCTGGCCAGGGTAGTTGACTTACACCTTCTAGAGCACGTTGGGTGGCACGGGATACATGCGGACGTGCATTGTCCTGTTGGAACAGCAAGTTCCCTTGCCGGTCTAGGAATGGTAGAACGATGGGTTCGATGACGGTTTGGATGTACCGTGCACTATTCAGTGTCCCCTCGACGATCACCAGTGGTGTACGGCCAGTGTAGGAGATCGCTCCCCACACCATGATGCCGGGTGTTGGCCCTGTGTGCCTCGGTCGTATGCAGTCCTGATTGTGGCGCTCACCTGCACGGCGCCAAACACGCATACGACCATCATTGGCACCAAGGCAGAAGCGACTCTCATCGCTGAAGACGACACGTCTCCATTCGTCCCTCCATTCACGCCTGTCGCGACGCCACTGGAGGCGGGCTGCACGATGTTGGGGCGTGAGCGGAAGACGGCCTAACGGTGTGCGGGACCATAGCCCAGCTTCATGGAGACGGTTGCGAATGGTCCTCGCCGATACCCCAGGAGCAACAGTGTCCCTAATTTGCTGGGAAGTGGCGGTGCGGTCCCCTACGGCACTGCGTAGGATCCTACGGTCTTGGCGTGCATCCGTGCGTCGCTGCGGTCCGGTCCCAGGTCGACGGGCACGTGCACCTTCCGCCGACCACTGGCGACAACATCGATGTACTGTGGAGACCTCACGCCCCACGTGTTGAGCAATTCGGCGGTACGTCCACCCGGCCTCCCGCATGCCCACTATACGCCCTCGCTCAAAGTCCGTCAACTGCACATACGGTTCACGTCCACGCTGTCGCGGCATGCTACCAGTGTTAAAGACTGCGATGGAGCTCCGTATGCCACGGCAAACTGGCTGACACTGACGGCGGCGGTGCACAAATGCTGCGCAGCTAGCGCCATTCGACGGCCAACACCGCGGTTCCTGGTGTGTCCGCTGTGCCGTGCGTGTGATCATTGCTTGTACAGCCCTCTCGCAGTGTCCGGAGCAAGTATGGTGGGTCTGACACACCGGTGTCAATGTGTTCTTTTTTCCATTTCCAGGAGTGTAGATACAGACTTTTACTTGTTTGTCTGCTATAGTTACTTTCTCTAGCCTTCAAATTTGCGATGAGTTGTATCACACTATCTTTGGGACGGATGACTGTAGCAGTTAAGTCCCATAAGATTTCACACATTTGTATCACACTATCTTTGTTTGCAAAGTTTTGTTTTGTTCTGCAGTCCCTTCCTCTTTTTTCACAAATTATATTACCAGCAACTACTGTGGAAGCAATGCTATTAAGTCGAGTTGTTCCCATACCGAACAGAGCTCTAAAAAACTTGGATGACACAGGAACTTACACGCTGCCTACTCTCACATGAAATTTTGTAGTCTGAGTCTTCAGTTTTCCATCCTCTTTCCGAGGACGTCATCGTTCTGGACGGTAGACAACCGTGAATGAAGACAGAATTCTGCGCTGCTGCAGTTTAAGTGTCTGTAGACTTCCATCCTATTTCTGATAAGATGGTATACAGGGATGGTATAGCATCTGAATCTTCCCTCTTTGTGTCCACAACGAGGCTCAAACTCCAGCATTTCAGAGTCCTTATCACAGTATCTGAAAGAGTTAAATAGTACAAGTTTAAGTGGATTCCTATCCAGAAATTAAAACGAAACAGGTAGTTGGTATGTGTAGTAAAATCAGTTTAGTAGACAATATCACAAAAACCTGTCTTTTAAAACATCTTACCTCTCTGTCTACTCAATCTTCCTTTTCCAATGCCGTTCTGCCGCTTCCTAGACCCAGAGGAGTGGTCCCATACACGTACAACTCCTTCCATGTCAGCCATATTTTTCACGAACAGCAAGCTCCAACATAAACAAGATACTGGCCAACCAATCTGTTGCAGGTGACAATGCGCTTGCTACAACAAGAAGTGGTACTGGTGTACAACAGATACATTGTAGTGAAGGCTTAAAACGCATTATGTCTTGGCTCCACAGCTTTTGTCTGTCTTACTGAACAAACTTTCGTTAGCAATCGACAGCAAATGGACTTATCGCGATTTGAACCAATTTCACTGATGGACTTATTGCACTTTGAACCGAAATTTTGCACATGACTTAAACGGTTAACAATATCGTTTTGAAAGAAAGCACACCTTGTAGAGAAGAAATTCGCTTCAAACTAATTTTTGACCATGAGTGGACTTATAGCGTTATGAAACGCCGCTCCTCATTTAGATTAACTCCCTTGGACCCAACAAATTTTGGAGTTTCGTTGACGCCAAAATCCACTACAACGTAGGTTGTGTTATCCAATTTGTATTTTTGGCATCATCAGTGTCCTTCATTTTCATTTATAGTACTTTATTGAGGACCTACACGGGGTCTATCATATCTTTCAAAAATGGTTCAAATGGCTCTGAGCACTATGGCACTTAACATCTATGGTCATCAGTCCCCTAGAACTTAGAACTACTTAAACCTAACTAACCTAAGGACAGCACACAACACCTAGTCATCACGAGGCAGAGATAATCCCTGACCCCGCCGGGAATCGAACCCGGGAACCCGGGCGTGCGAAGCGAGAACGCTACCGCACGACCACGAGCTGCGGACCTGTCATATCTTTCCTTCAGATGTATGTCTCCATAGTTGCTGTACTGTTAAGATGCCGTAGCATGAATATTGGTTCAGTTTTCATGCCCATATTCGTAAACTTCAGGCTTATTGTTCTCTATTTTCCTACTTAGACACTTACGGTGTACTATTCTTCACAGTAATGTGATGGGACACTTTTTACCTAATACTTGATATTCAGGGCATCACATCTCTAATTTTTATTCAAATAATCTACGGAAGCGGCATTCCATACTGCTGTCCGTAATCATCTATAAATTGAAGCCTGGTCGCTTTGAAGTCAACAGACATTATCACACATAAATCTGCCAAAAAGAGCAAAGATTCCCACTGAAGGCAGGAAGCAATGCGCTTAATGCTCAGCCTCCATTAAGTTACGCGTACACAAGCGAGCCTGCGTACTTGCGCTATTGGAAATTTATGTGTAGGTGCAAAGTTGAACAGAAAAAATGCATCGTGTGGACGCACCTTTAAACCCTGTACAGGCGGTGACATTTCTTGCGCAATGACTGCCATAGCGAGTAAATTGCTTCGTGTGAACGGTCACCTTGTGTGGCGTGTCACCGCATTGCTAGTAAATGGCATGCAACCAAACGAAACTATATTCCACGCCATATGGCTCATGGGGTTGAAAGATGTATGGGAGAAGAGGCAACAAGCTATGTAGTTCCGTCCAGACCACTAGAGGCGCTAGGGGTCAAACGAAGCTTGAAATGACCAACGAGAGCTGTCCAATGGCTGTTGTTGGTATTCTATTGTCTTGCTCTATACTGAAGTCTATGGTTACAGTCGTCTTTGTATTTATTTCATATTTACATACTACTGACCTTCATTATAAACAGATTTTTTTATTTTAAATTTCATAAAGTACACCATGGCATTGAAGAGCTCGTGCTGAAAAAAATGTCCGCAATTAATCCTAAGGTGAGACATTTCATTTTCAATAAATAGTCTCGTAGCCTATTAATGAAATGTATTGTCTTCTATCGTGAATTAAGCTGTGTGATTTCCATTTGTTTATTTAAATAACATTGATATATAATTAGTAGTTTAATTTAGTGAAGAATTTTGTGTTTCTTTTCAGAATATTCAACACAGCAAATTGATGTTGAAATACTACTGTAAATTCCCCGGCTGTTCATCTGGATATTACATGGGTTCAGCGGAGAAGTTAGCAACAAGCATTTCTGCAGGTTTCTAAAACAATATCATGAATTCCTTCTGAAGTGGAAAAGTGTTTATAAACTATCGCCTAATGTCAACTGTGCTACTTATATTTTTGTGAAGATAATTTTTTCGAAGAAGATTTTATGAACAAAACTGTGCATAGGCTAAACAGGGGTGTGTTTCCAAAACATGTGGCAGGTGTTCCTTGTGAAATTGCTAATATCAGTAGTGAATCATATGAAACTGATGTTAACAGTGCTTGAGAAATAAAAAGTAAGTTTTGTTTCCATTATCCACCTTTCCTATTTTCGTACTTAATATCGATGTCTTCTTTTTTGTGTTGAAGCATTTATAATCGTAAGATGTAGAAACATTTTTTTTTAAGAAATTACTAGCCAGTAGTGCAAGTTTCCTTTCCAATTACTCAAAAATTACAGTCCTGAAACATAGTTGTAACAAATTTTAGAATTATTAATTAATTAACAGTGTGATAAAGATTTCTTAATTGAATCTCTTTAACTGCTGATTATTCTCTTAATAAAAGATTTTTTTTCTCCATTGATCGCACAGCTTGTAAGACGTCAAAGTATGACATTATCGAGGAATATTTGTAGTCTAATTCAGTTCCAACAATTTTTATTTAGCTTGTAACATTTATTTAGGCTGCAACCTGGTTTCGACTTACTGTCAGTTTCAGGTGTTGCGTCTAGTTCTTATGACGCACAAAACTAGATGCAACACTTGAAACTGACACTAAGTTGGAACAAGCTTGTAGTGTAAATAGCTGAAGCTAAATAAAATCGTAGCTGCTTAATTAGACTACAAATATTCCTAAATAATAAGTTTGTCCCTGTTGTATTGCAATGTGTTATAGCTGTGTTTAAATTATTTTATTGTGATGCTAGCCTAAATAATTACATAGCACACCCAGAAAACTGAAGTAAGAAAGTTAAAAAAAAAAAAAAACTACAATGTACATAAGTTCGGAGGCATGCAACCCACAATGTTTATACTCTTTTAGTTCATCTCCATACCACTAGAGGTGCTACTATCGGTCTGTATTTCCCTCTTTTAACAGGGGAGTTGCACTTTTCTTGTTGTTCTGTGATATGGCTGTCTTTGAGTCCATACGTTTGATTGTTTTTGCTGTCATTAGTGCATCATGTGATAATGGAGTGGTCTAAGGAAGCTACAGAAATTCGTATTGAGGCATACAGACACGAAATATGTCTTTATGACACAAAATCACCCGTATACCATAAGAAACACGCTACAAAATACTCAGTCCACAAAAAAGCTGATTCACTGAAGGAGGCTAGGTTTTCGTCTAATGCTGATATTGCAGCAAAGATGAAAGTTTGCGCACGGCGTTTATGCCATAACTTAATACAATAAAAGCTTCACCAAGGAGTTGTATGGAATCTGCTGATGTGTATGAACCCATGGTGTGGTATCTTAAGAAACTTATGTTTTTGTGAGACCACGTTCAGGCAAGGAAACGAACTTGCAGCACAAAATTGACACAAGAAATCGTGGACTACACTAAAAACAGAACGTCACAGTAAGTAATTTTGTACCCTTCAGTTTCCTCTGCAGTTAGTACAGCAAGTGAAAAAAACTAAGTTGCTAACATGATTGCCTTGGCGAATTTCACAAGATACATTATACTAACAAATATACAATGTAAATGAATAGCACAGGTGTCTGGTATGTTTAGTTTACAATTCTAAGATTGTGGGTTTGAAACCCATTAGTGTACATACTTTCTTTCTTTGTAACTTAAAATTAAACATGTTGTGAAGCTGAGTTTGTGGTCCATGACCTCACACAGTGTCTCGTACTGGTCATAAATATCCAATCACAGAAAGTATAAGGCAGAGCTGTGTACAATTGTTGTCATTATTTTTCAGGATGAATGTCTTGTCAGTGAGACCCCAGAGTCGCCCTTGATGTTAGTGATGATTTCTTAATTATAAAAGAATGTGAAGTTGTACAAGATAGCTAGTCATTTCAAAGAGCATCATCATCACCATTCATCAGTCCACGTGGGGGAGGTATGATTGAGGGGACAAAACGGAAGAGTGCTTACAATGAGGTTAATGCTATTTTGAAAAGAGCTGGCAATATACTGACCAGCAAAATAAACCAAAAACTGCTCCAACTGATGTTGAAGTATTTGATTCATATGTAACTGCTTCTCCACAGCAAATAAAAAGTAAAGCTCTGGTAAAAAAGCTAAGAGAGAAATATTTAACATACTTTGTACTGTACAAGAGGAAGACATGGGCAGTAAGGAGTAACAAGACTGTTCATTTGTTTATTTTGAGTAACAAGACTTTATTTCTCTATTTTAAGTAACATGACTGTTTGTTTATTTTCATTAAAATATAGTTAATTAACATTTATAAAATACAAATTGAATGTAGTGCTTTATCTTGAATGTGGATTGTAATTATAGCAAATTCCAATTACAAAATTTAGTGCTAATACCAACTAAGTTAACTTATGAGTATCATATACACTCCTGCATACCATATTAACTATTCAGTCATAATTTACATTACTTATTTTCAAGTTTAGGCATTGTATCAGTACTGATTTTTTTTTTACAGATTCCAACTGCCACTGTACACATCCAGTAGTGTTGAAATATTCCTGTAGTGTGTCTCTCACTTTCCTAGCTTCTTTAACTGACTTGTGTTGACCTAACCTTCCTATGCCCCTCAGATTATTTTGCTGCCATTCTCCTGGAATGATAACACAGTGATTTGTGTCGTCTTTCTTTTCCAATTGTCCAACGTAACTCTTCCCACATGTGTCCAGTAAAAAATTAAGTAGCACACCCAAGTAGACAGTGCGATTTTCTCTACAGTTTCAACAGGTAGCTCTGTTTTCTTAAGGAGAATGCTGAACCTGTTGCTCAGTATTCCAAAAGCATTTTCAGAAGTTCTTCTTGCCCTACTCAAACGGTAATTAAATATTTTCTGTTCCTGTGTGAGATTTGCTTTATATGGCATTATTGTATGCTGTGATAAGCGAAAAGAATCATCAGCTATAACTATAAAAGGCACTGCAGTATGAGTTTCTGATAATACATCTGGTGTAAGAATGTTCACTACATTTTCAGTACCTGTAAGAATTTCACAGAGTGGACTGTTTTGAACACTCCTCCGTCACTAATCCTCCCATTGCATCCTATATCAACACATGTAAATTTATACTGTGCATCAACAAGTGCCAGTAACGCATTGCTGTTACCTGCTACATAATTGTATGATCCCATACATCTTGATGGTCAGAATTCCCTATGCTTCCCATCTAAAGCACCAAGATAATTTGGAAAGTTCCACATGTCTTGGAACTGTTTTGATATACGTTTCCATTCACTTTCTGTTGATGGCATCTGAAAGACAGAAAATGCGATGTAAATATGTCAATGTGGCTTTAATACACATGAACAGAAAAATAAGTGTGATCTTACAGTCTGGAATCTCTATATATCAGACGCATTTTTCCCTATAAAATGAAAATGATGAGTTTTGTCTGAAAATTCTACTGGTAGGGGAGAAACAGTTTTGGCATCCAAATTGTAAGGTTGAATTCTTCACTTTTACATTACAGGGATACATTTTGAATATATTTGCCAAACTATAAAAATATTTGATAATACCTGGACACAGGCATAGATTAAGGTTGGATTAAAGATCGCTCCCCCAAACAAATATTTTTTAGAAATTTTTAATAATGTCACTTTAAAGAATTTGTTGTTATTTCCAATGAATTTAGCAGAATAAAGGGTATGCTAGGGATTTGCCAAGTAACTAAATGTAACAAATAAAACTGCATCAAAAAGTTGTGGCATAGGCACACAGTATACACCCCCACCCCAAAATATGTTTCTTCGTGAGAGTAACACATCTGAACAAAAATGGTTCCCGTATTGTAATTTTCAGTTTATTTAAATGTGTTATTACGTTAACTTATTTTGGTCATGTTCTCATGAAATTTAACAAAATCAACGTACCTTCATGTGTGAATCCTTCAAGCACCAGTACATTGCGTCACAAGTTCAAGGAATAATTGAGTATATCATGCTTACAGGTATACTGAATGAAAACTTTAGGCTTCTATAACTTTCTCCAATAGCTAGAAACCTCAGTGTTAGAACTAATCTAAAGAAAATTATGGAACTAATTACAGCTTACAAGTATGCACTGCACATACAGCACCCTAGTAATAGTAGGTACCTACTCACCTGAGATATATTTTCGCTTAATTGTTTTGTTTCGTTATTCTTGGACCTAATAAACGACGCAATGTCAAGAATTCCGTCTCTCCCATTGTGAGAAAATTTTTGTATGATTCCCTGTCCTCTAACCTCGGTTCATCGTGTAATAAACTGTGTAATTCCCGACAGCCCTCATCACGTCTTAAAATCCAAGGTCTACTCCACCATCTTCTATTATGACAACATAAATTTCTTGGTCGACGTCGCTGAGATATTACTACAGTAATGACTGCATAAGTAACAGGTGCCACACTCTGTTCGTCATCACCCACTTTCCAAAATAATGTTTCTCCTTCTGCAGTCATTGTGTGTACTATCTCAGGCACCAGATGGCATGCCAGGTCTTGGAACAGGAAGTTGTAACATCTTATTGCACCATTAGTGGCGCAAGATGTGTCCCCGTGTGTACAGCGCTTTAGTGTGGCGTCAAAAATTAATTAGCCTTTCAATACTTTATCTAACAGTAAGAAGTGTATTTTATGTATATAGAATATTCTGTGCACTCCATTCATCGTAAGAACGATCCTTATGTAAATAGACACATGTGCCGAGATTGGTCAGCCCCGACGTGTGGAAGACTTCCCTGATCCTTATGTTCCCCAAACCTGATAAACCCCCTTCGACACTTCCTCCTATCGCCCTATTAGTCTCACGTCGGTCTTCAGCAAGGTCCTGGAGTCCATCCTTACCTGCCGCACTCACCACCACCTCCACCAGCACTGCCTCCTTCCCCTGACCCAATGTGGCTTCCGACCTTCCTTCTCCCCCACTGATCTCCTCCTCCACCTGACACACCTCCTTTGCATCTTTGTATCCCTTGACCTTGAATGCGCATATGACCGTGTATGGCATCCCCATCAACTATGTTCGCCTGATTGTCTCCTTCCTCTCTCACTGCCCCTTCTATGTTACAATCCACAACTCCAATTCTTACACCTCCTACCCCTCCACAAGCATGCCCCAACGCTCCATTCTTTCCCCTCTCCTCTACCCCTTATACATGGTGGACATGCCGAAGCCCCCACCACCCATCCATCTCCTGCAATATGCTGATGACACTGCCTTCCTTGCTCCCATCCCCTCCCTCCAATGTTCCCAGCGCCTTCCCCAGTCCCAACTTGACCAGTTCACCATATAGTGTAACCAATGGTTCCTTAAGATCAATCCCTATGAGACTCAGGCAATCATCATGCGCCGCACCACCCCCTCCTTCTACCTCCTGGATTTCTACCTCACCATGTATGGCCTCAAAAAAATGGTTCAAATGGCTCTGAGCACTATGGGACTTAACATCTGCACTCATCAGTTCCCTAGTACTTAGAACTACTTAAACCTAACTAACCTAAGGGCATCACACACATCCATGCCCAAGGCAGGATTCGAACCTGTGACCATAGCAGTCGCATGGTTCTGGACTGAATCACCTAGAACCGCTTGGCCACTGCGGCCGGCCCCATTGCTCTCAATCCCACCCTCAAGTATCTTGGCATCACCCTCAACTGCCACCTTTCCTGGAGCCCCCATCTCCACACATTCCAACCCAAGGCACGTAACCATCTCCTTCTCCTCAGCCTCCTCTCCAGTCAAACATGGGGATTAGACCCTTCCACTATCCTACATACCTTTAAGTCCCTCATCTGCCCCATCCTGTGTTATGCCCACCCCACTTGGATCTCCCCCCCCCCACCTACTACAAATCCCTCCAAATCCTTGAGTGGCATGCACTCCACCTCGCTTACCACATCCGTCTGCCATCCCCCATGCAGATCCTCTATGATTTGATCCCCTTCCCCCATCTCCTCCTGTTCCTTGAATGAATACGAATCCTATACGTCTCCCACAAACTGGATCCTTCCCATCCTTTGGTTTCTGCCATCCTCTCCCACCCCAGCCCACTGCCGCGCCTGTACCATAGTGTCCCACCTGGTCTCCATTTTCACACACTTCATACCCTCGCCCAAGGTGGCTTCCACCAACTCTCCCTTCCACATAATATCCTTGCGCCTTCCATCTACCCCTCCTAGCAGATCTAATCCCTCTTTTCCCCCCCTCCTCAGGGCTCCCTCTCTCCCTCCCTCTCCCCCTTCCCTTATTTCACTTTTTCCCCTGCCACCCACCTTCTTTCTCCTTTCCACCCCTCCCAGGTTTCCTGCTCCTTTCCTCCCCTCCACCACCTCCTCCTCCCTCCTCCTGGTTTCCACCTACCATCTCTCCCCCTCCCTTTTCTTCCCCATCTACCCTTCATCCGGTGGTAGGTCCCCCCTCCCCCCCCCCCCTTGCACAGCATAATGTTTACACCAGGATTGTTCTTACGAAGTATAGACCAAAGTGCATCTTTTAACATGGGTTTTATAACTTTTCGAGCATTAAAAAAGCCTTTAATGCCCGGTCTCCGTCATGATATCTAAGTGGGGTAATATCGATAAATGAATATGGGGTAGTGTCAAGATAAGTAGTAGAACAAAGTATGTCCTGAGTCTGATAATTTATTCAGAAAGACGGAAAGACGGCTGCTTCCCAATTCCACCCCCCCCCCAATTCCCCCATTATATCATCCACCATAAACAGGAAATGGCGGGAAATTTCAAATTTTGGCGGGAAATCGGTCGATTAGGCTACCTCAACTCCCTCAAACCCTCCACCACTCTTATGGTGACACCCCCCCCCCCCGCCCCCGTTCCATCACCATCACACCCCTGAAAATTCCAAGAAACTGTCAGTTTGTGCTCAACTGCCAGAGAGGAAGGTTAGGATAGTGTACTTTATTTATTTTCTGTGTATTCCACCACTTCCCTCCTCCACTTTCCGCCACCTCCCACCCAGACTTTTCGAGTTTCAGCTACTTGTTAGGAGGCACTGGCGGAGAGAAAAATTTCAGAGTCATATAGCTACTTTGGTGTTCATCACTCTTTTGAAACGCTGAGGGAGCTACTGGAATTAAGGATGTTAAGGCACTTATTTTTTATTTTCCTCACTTTTCGAAGCACAGTTCTACTATGGGAGGCCCACACTGGTGTCTAATCACAGATGGGAAAATCTGGACCATTACATATCTAAAAGCTCTTACAGATATTTCTAAATCCTACAACAGATCGCGAAAGAAACACAGATGCAACAGATCGGATATCTAAAAGATTCTCCTAGACTCGAAGCAGTGTCCTACAGACGAGAGAAATAAGACTGGGATTTTCGGTGAATTATCGATGTCCTACAACTGCTGGTCTGGATATGCTCTAAAGCTTCAATGGCGGGTGGGGGACAGCATTACATGTGTCTGAACCAGAGGAGTCTCGTCTGCCTGGAAATGTCTCTGAACACTAGAGCAAAGAAGACATCACATCACTCTTTGACATCATGGAACTTTCTGTAGGTGCCTTGTTCTGGCCCCTTATTATTCAAAAAGCTCGCTGTGTGTGTGTGTGTATGTGTGTGTGTTTGTGTGTGTGTGAGAGAGAGAGAAAGTGCTATGTATTCAGTTGATGAGTTGCTGATGCTGAACAGGGAGGAGATTAATAACTGTATTATCTGTAAACATTCAGCTGAGGGCTGTGTCCATAGTCTCCTAGATGAAGATTGGAAGGAGATGTAGTGTTGGGATATAGGAAGAACAATCTTCGACAAATAATGGCGATGCAATGAAATGGTTTGAAGATGCATTTCCCAACTCATGCAGATTCTTGCATATGCTACAACTGTCTACCTTTCTTGAAATGGCCACGTAAGACAACAGTGATGTTCTCTTCAGCAACTGCATGTTGACTGACCTAGTTTGCAGAAACGCCACCAGAGCGCGCTTGATATCGGTTCCCTACACCAGCGCCTCCCAGGGAACCACTAGGAATGCAGCAGCCATGAAGCATCAACAGCAGCTGGGATCTTTACAGTATGTCATCCCACCGCATAATAGGAAGAACTGGAAAAGTAAGTACCTGAAGATTATTTGCTGCATGTAGTACAACGTCCCATTATCTGGTGAGTAGACTTTCTGGGGCAAATCCCCAGTACTTTTCAATAGTAATACATCTCTCATTTCCACAGGGGTTAGGTTTCCTATTAGGTTGTGGCCCTTCTTCTTTGCCCTGCTTCATGTCTTTGTTCTGCATGTAACAGTTCTTCTTCTTCTTCGTTCAGCGGCCTCAAACCAGTCAGGACTGGAAGTGGCCTCCAGCTTGGCAAGGCCAGAAGGAGCTTGCAGCATGTCCAGACATGCAGTGCCACAAGTGGCAGAGATGACCACTACCTTGTCGGGACGTGCAGCACCAGAGGCAGTGGCGACGGACTCTGTAGCTTGATTAGTCAGCATTTTGGAGCGGGACAATAAGCTGTTATTATCCATCCCACTTATCGATTTGTGTAACAAAGACACCCAGGTAGTCCTCAACTCCCAGAAGAAGTGTGCTGGGGTTCTACTCCACATGGTGCAATTCAGTACTGGTCTTCAACATACCCACCATCTGAGAAAATTCCATTGACACTGCAAGGACATGATGCAGATGTTGTGGACTAGAAGGTTCAGAGTGTTCCCAGTGCACAACTGTTTTTCACCTCAACAGCTAATTTAACTGCTAGTGACTCAAAGCACTTAAATAGCGGTATAGAGGCAGCAATGGACAGTGACTGGCATGAGGTGATGGAGATCGGAAATATCATGAAGTGTATTAAAATGTAGTTTGTAACGCTTCCGCCCTAATCAGACGTACGTTATCTGTATAAAGCCTGTACTGTAATAAGTTCACGGGCTTCACCTTATAAACAAGGATTTTAGTACATAAATTGACCGCGTGTACCTAATAGAAGCAAGATCGGACTTGTATTCAGTCAATAACTACAGTGATGCATCAAGCGAATGTAAAGTATAATAGCTCGTTCGCATGGACAAGAAGTATACACAGTAGATGCTACCGTTAATTAATAATTCGGTCGCCAGCCTACTTAGGCAATGAGTGAGTTTTTCCTTGTACAATTGGGTGCATGTACAAGCATAGTAACACGTAGTAAAGATGCGTTATACGGCAAAGTTTGGCACCAGAAAAATCCACTAAACTAAAGCTTTCTCTTTTTATACTCATTTGGACGAGCTAAATTCACACAACACCACACTGCAATGATTACTACGAACTGCATTTTGTATATTGATCAGACTGAAATCGGGCATAGATTGTCCTAGGATAAGCGGTTTTGAAAGCACACATACAATGTCACTATTAAAATTGGAAAACAACACTAATACACTTTGGATTAATATAGAACTTAACTTTACTGGTCAAATCTGATCAACACATTTCAAGGTTTGAAAGAATGGACAAGACAAGAGGGGGGGGGGCCTGAAACTGTTATGGTCGTTATACTGAAACTGTTAAGTACTGAAGGCAAATTAACACTCAAAATTATCAATCTATGGATAACTACTCCTTTGTCTTACTTCTGAATAATTTAACTGTCATTAGTTCTGTCTCAAATTAATCAACTAGCATCGCTAACTCAATTCAAACAACTCTCTTCCAATTTAGTCATACTTTTGTTCTTTACCAACATTTACAATAACACACAGACTTTTTAAACTTCTTTATAACATAGATTGATCTACTGATAATTCTTATTAACACTAGTTTTAATCTTTCAGTTCAGGATACTCGGGTTGCACAATACGAGGTAAGGATCCTGTCTAGGTCAGTGATCAGGATAAGTCATGGCTAAAGCAATTCTGGTAAAAGTCACGTTATTATTGAACAGTTAGAAACAGTTTCGACACTGGTCCACACAAATACACTTCTAAAGATGAAATAAATGTTTGACCTGTGCAAGTCGGTGCGGCGGTTGGCGGGCAGCGAGATAGCGGGCAGCACGGCACACATACAAGCACGGCTAAGGCTCACACTACATCGGCACTTTCCATCTTCTTAGCGTCGTAATCTTTCCAACTTTGTGCCTCAGATTATAGCCATGCCAAGTAGTCGTCGGAATCGGTGCATCCGAGGCTCAATGGAATCCACTTTTCCTGGGTAGCCGCCTCGGTACAGTACGTGTTCCTCTGACCGATTTACCACTCCGACTCTTACTGTTGCTCGCCTCCGACTGACTGACTTGAGCCCGTTGTGCCGAACCGCGCCCAGTGTGCGTTTTCCCGCGCTCGCCTGCCTCCACCTTTTCCCGCTCCTCTACAGGTAGGGTATTCACCACAGGTTTTCTACTACACATATCCTACTGCATTACCTACGTATGGACCAAGTGTTTAAATTACAATATTCACATCTTACAATAGTTTTAACAATAGCACACTTCCTTTTGATTATCACATTATTTGAAATCTAACATAAATAATAATATTCATTACAAAAGTTGCTCACTATTTCTTTAACATGACACGAAAAGAGAAAGAAATGAAATCAAACATTGTTCACACTAATTTATCGAAATTCATAAAGAAAAAAATTATTATATGTACAGTTGTCGTTACACATGCCCCTGTTTCCAGAAAATTTTGCCTAAGTCCAAATTTTATGGGAACACTAAATCTTACAATTATACAGTGGTTCTGAGTCTTTACTTAAACGTCCAAAAAGATTTACAGTACATATTCCCTTTTACTTACTGTACATAGGTTTACACTCTTTTAACACATCAAGAATAATTATTTGTCATTTACTCAAGTGCCTTTTGCACAGTCCAACTTCCCATCATAACATTACTAAAATAGCAATTTTATCATTTTTTTTTCAAAGAAATAATTTAAAATTCTGGAATAATGCATTTAACTACAAAAACAATAGCATATTTTGTACACACTATAAGATAATTTATCGCTGCTTGCTTTGAATAGCAGTCCATTTCCTTACTTACTAAACAAAACACATATATATTCAGAAAATTAATTACACATATTTGCTGCCTATCAAGCAGATATGGGCAGTCCTTTTCACTTCATATTGTCACATCTTCTGGATCACATTCACAATTTCCATCGACTATTTATCTGCCCTCATTGGTATTTGGCAGTGCTTCATATTACGGTTCATACACTGCCCATTTTCATTGTTGACAGTTCCATCTTTTATCGGGCTGATAGCATTTATCCTTTCATTTCAGTCCTTTTCTCCATACATTTTTACAGTTACAGTACAATTGGTAATCTGAAACTCACATAACTACATTAGCACACTTTCAAGGGTATACAGACATTTACAAAGATCAGTTACATTTAGAATAACTTGGGTTCAGCATAAGATACAGCACATTTACTGCAAGCCGCTTTCTGATTATCCTTATATCACTCATTTCTAGGAACATACAGTTTCAGGTCCACAATATTTCTTACACCTAAAGGTCTTTTGGATTTTGGGTAGATCAGGTAGTAAGCATTGTCATGTGGAATATTCTGTATTATATATGGTCCATTATAAATATATTTAAATTTTGAAATCTCATGGTTTAGTTCACTAGACTTTTCGTGGGTTTTTAAAAGAACATAATCTCCAATTTTAAATTTTGAAACTTTTAAATTTTTATTGTGTCTTTTAGATCTAGATTCAGCTTTTTGCTTTGCCCTTTTTATCACCAATTCTTTCTTTTGATCCAATCCCAAACTTGTACAAGGTGGAAACTCTAGTTTTCCTTCAATTAAACTTTTACTACTTCTGCCTAACAAAATTTCTTCCGGTGGAAACCCTGTAGTTTCATGATGTAATGTGTTCATGACATTCTCAAAATCCGATATAAATCTGCCCCAGACTCTCAATCAACAAACCAATAATTCACTTTCAGGTAACACTGAGATACAGTAATAATAAAGTCATGCATAATACTAATAATATATACAAATACAGTATCCTGCCCCCAGTCTCTTTATTAACAAGGCAGTCTTTTAGGGTTCATAAAACAGTCACTTAAGTCTGGTGGCTTTTTAGGCCTCCTATTTTCTACATCTTTCACTAAGCCATTCAGATCTTGCCAACGTTTCGTTTCATCAGGTGGCTTTTTAGGTTTTGAAATTTCAAAGTCATTAGCAAGGTACAACATTCCCTGTTCTGCCATCATTTTATCAGGTGGTTCTTTCTGCTCCTGTAATTTATGCCCCTGTTTTACATTACTTAATAATTCATTCGGTTTTTGCCCACTACTATTTACTGTATCTTGCTCTGGAAAAACGTCACTAATTTTCTCATACCCTCTTTCAGTAAAAGTATATTCACTTTCGTTTACACCTAAAAATTCATCTTCACTAGAATCACCACTACTTCCTTCCTCAACACCAGATTCACTTAAGTACGCTACTTTTGAACAATAGGGAAAGTTAGTATATTCATTTTCGTCTGTTTTTGCGTACCTTTCATCATCTGAACTATCGTCGGAATCCGACCATTCCGGATCGCTTTCAGGTTCTAACATAAAAGCTTTTCTGATACAGGCACTAAGTTCCTCCTCTGTATTGTCGTCAGGCTTGGATTCTAACTCAATCTCCTCTTTTGGCAATACGGCCTCATCCTCAGCTTTATTCACATCCACTGTGACTTCATATTCGGTGTAATCCTCGTGGACTTTGATTACTTTCAGGTAATCATCTGCCCCTTCTCCACGGTGCCTCTCGGTAGCAGTTTGTACTATTGGCGGACTGTTAGCAGAAGTTATTTCTTCGTCAATGCTGAGGATTTCATCCTCCAAATCCTTCCTACCCTTAATCTGCGTCCTATCGGCGGCACGCGTACTTTGCGCGGCGCTATTTATTCTCTCCTCTTCCAATTCGGGCCACGTCACCTTATCGACGTCCCTAATATCTCCTTTTCCACTAACTAATTTCTTTGCCTCATACTCCTTCTTAAAATCCTCCCACTCACATTGCTTTAGGCCCTTGTACAGATCATCGATCTGCACACGCCAATCAGTTACTTCTGCTAATTCATCCTCGCCTTTTCTCTCATTGCAAACACTGCTAACCGCACCTCTCTGTGTATTCACAGTTTCCTTTATCGTTTCCTTTGTCACGGAATTATCATTCATAAAATTTTCATTAGCTCTGACGGCTATGTTCGTATCTACTGCTGCCGTATTTCTAGCGGCTTCTTTCCTAACAGATGTTCCGCTAGGCTGGGCCGTTGCCCTCTGATGCTCCACTCGCCTGTTAACATGTAGCGTTCTGTGCGGCAGAAATGACTCATTCTGGCTCGCAGCTGACGCTTGTTTCGCCACAACACGTCGCGGCGTTCCGTGCCTGTCCCTAGCCTGTCTCATTACCTTACGGTCGGTCCGGTATCTTTTCTCAAATCGGGGCCGGTATGTATTGTCCGCTTCCGTTTGGCCCGCAACGTTCGCGGAAATTAGTTTCCCGCGTCGTTATTACTTTGCGCGGTATACCCTCTACCGCGACCTGAATAATTTCCTCTTCCTCTACCTCTTTGTAACATATTGACGCGAAATCCTTCGCCGTCATTTCGTTCGTCATTATTACGATTATTACGATGGCCAAAATTTTGATAATTGGCACGACTTTCGCGCCAATGGTCTTCGTCTTCGACCCTTTCTAGAAATTCTTGGAAGCTACGATGATTGCTTCCCACATACCTCTTTGAATCCTCCGGAAGCTTTTTATATAGCTCCCAGATAATTTCCGAATCTGATCTTCGGCCTCTTAAATGCGTCAATTTCCGGTACCAATATTCGCAGAAATCTTTCAAAGAATTCCTGCCCCTGTTATCATGCTGTTTGGCCATGATGAACTCCCGCCATAAATGGTCCTGCTTTTGTTCAGACCAATATTCTTCCGTAAATCTCTGCCTAAATTCTTCGAACGTCATTCGTTGGGTATTTAAATTTATTCCCCAGCGCTTAGCATCACCTGCTAAGGCGCTAATTACAACATTTATCTTTTCCTGATCGGATAAGTGTTCAGGAAATATTCTCTCGCAATTTTTGATGAAATCTAACGGATGCCATCCGTTGTGTTTCTTGGCGGAATCAAAGCGTTCCTCGCCTTCTAACAGCTTCGTAATCGGTGTGCCATTACAGACAACACCAGGCCTATCTTTAATTTTATTCTCAAGGTCAAAAATTTTGCGTTGAATTTTCGAAGAATTTTGTTCACATTCGGTAACTCTCTCGCATAAAATCTTTTTCAGTGTCTGAAACTGCCCTTTTCAACTGTAAAATTCCGTGTTGACATTCGTTTACGATCTCAGATTTGAGACCGAAAACTTTTTGGTCTACTTTTGTTTCTACCAGGGGCTCTACTTTCTCTTGGATGTTGAGAATTTCAACATCGAACCTACTGTTAATGTTAACAATTTCCCCCTGCATAGTATCCATATTCTTGTTAATGGTATCAACTTCAAGTTTCAGAGTATTTACCACAGAATTTAGATTACCCACTTTTTGTTCTACCTGTTCTATTTGTTTACTAATTTTAATTCCCTGTCCTTCAACCTGTGCTTTAATTCGATCCACACGTGTTTTAAGCTGCTCATTCTGTGTTTTGAGCTGCTCGTCAACGTGTGTTTTAAGCTGCTCATTCTGTGTTTTGAGCTGCTCGTCAACGTGCGTTTTAAGCTGATTAACCTGATTGCCGACTTGTTTTTGAAGTTGCTCATTCTGTATTTTGAGCTGCTCACTCTGTCCTGCAATTTGTTTGGTTAATTGTTCAAATAAGTCGTTCATACTTAAAATGTTTATATTGTTTTGTTCTACGGAATCGATGTGTTCCGATTCTACTTCAGAAGTTTCTTTCGGTTCTTTCTTTATCTGTGGTGAATCAAACATGTCAGTGGATTCGTTCACGTACCCACTATCATCTACCAAGTCACCCTCTACTTCCTGTTTTGTCCCTTGCTGTATTCGAGACAATCTCGATATTTCAATCTGTTCGTTGACGTGTTCATGGTATTGTATATACGCCAATTGTCTTCCGCTAACGCCATCTGTTATCTGGCCGCGTAAACTCCGGCTACTGCCAGCCGCATTCTCCATTTCGCTTGGCGCATCTACCCTGCCTACGTTTCCGTCCATACTAAATGCCAACTACACCACACTATTATACTTGAGGCTCACTGCAATTTATTTTACTCAATTTTATTGCTATTCGTGCCACTGAACATCCACTGTTCGGTATTTACATTAATTTGTAACCGACAACAACTGGATGTCCTGTCACCGGGAAGCCACGTGTAACGCTTCCGCCCTAATCGGACGTACGTTATCTGTATAAAGCCTGTACTGTAATAAGTTCACGGGCTTCACCTTATAAACAAGGATTTTAGTACATAAATTGACCGCGTGTACCTAACAGAAGCAAGATCGGGCTTGTATTCAGTCAATAACTACAGTGATGCATCAAGCGAATGTAAAGTATAATAGCTCGTTCGCATGGACAAGAAGTATACACAGTAGATGCTACCGTTAATTAATAATTCGGTCGCCAGCCTACTTAGGCAATGAGTGAGTTTTTCCTTGTACAATTGGGTGCATGTACAAGCATAGTAACACGTAGTAAAGATGCGTTATACGGCAAAGTTTGGCACCAGAAAAATCCACTAAACTAAAGCTTTCTCTTTTTATACTCATTTGGACGAGCTAAATTCACACAACACCACACTGCAATGATTACTACGAACTGCATTTTGTATATTGATCAGACTGAAATCGGGCATAGATTGTCCTAGGATAAGCAGTTTTGAAAGCACACATACAATGTCACTATTAAAATTGGAAAACAACACTAATACACTTTGGATTAATATAGAACTTAACTTTACTGGTCAAATCTGATCAACACATTTCAAGGTTTGAAAGAATGGACAAGACAAGAGGGGGGGGGGGCCTGAAACTGTTATGGTCGTTATACTGAAACTGTTAAGTACTGAAGGCAAATTAACACTCAAAATTATCAATCTATGGATAACTACTCCTTTGTCTTACTTCTGAATAATTTAACTGTCATTAGTTCTGTCTCAAATTAATCAACTAGCATCGCTAACTCAATTCAAACAACTCTCTTCCAATTTAGTCATACTTTTGTTCTTTACCAACATTTACAATAACACACAGACTTTTTAAACTTCTTTATAACATAGATTGATCTACTGATAATTCTTATTAACACTAGTTTTAATCTTTCAGTTCAGGATACTCGGGTTGCACAATACGAGGTAAGGATCCTGTCTAGGTCAGTGATCAGGATAAGTCATGGCTAAAGCAATTCTGGTAAAAGTCACGTTATTATTGAACAGTTAGAAACAGTTTCGACACTGGTCCACACAAATACACTTCTAAAGATGAAATAAATGTTTGACCTGTGCAAGTCGGTGCGGCGGTTGGCGGGCAGCGAGATAGCGGGCAGCACGGCACACATACAAGCACGGCTAAGGCTCACACTACATCGGCACTTTCCATCTTCTTAGCGTCGTAATCTTTCCAACTTTGTGCCTCAGATTATAGCCATGCCAAGTAGTCGTCGGAATCGGTGCATCCGAGGCTCAATGGAATCCACTTTTCCTGGGTAGCCGCCTCGGTACAGTACGTGTTCCTCTGACCGATTTACCACTCCGACTCTTACTGTTGCTCGCCTCCGACTGACTGACTTGAGCCCGTTGTGCCGAACCGCGCCCAGTGTGCGTTTTCCCGCGCTCGCCTGCCTCCACCTTTTCCCGCTCCTCTACAGGTAGGGTATTCACCACAGGTTTTCTACTACACATATCCTACTGCATTACCTACGTATGGACCAAGTGTTTAAATTACAATATTCACATCTTACAATAGTTTTAACAATAGCACACTTCCTTTTGATTATCACATTATTTGAAATCTAACATAAATAATAATATTCATTACAAAAGTTGCTCACTATTTCTTTAACATGACACGAAAAGAGAAAGAAATGAAATCAAACATTGTTCACACTAATTTATCGAAATTCATAAAGAAAAAAATTATTATATGTACAGTCGTCGTTACAAGTTGACCAAAATGCAGTGGGAAGATCTATGTCATGCTATACCATACATCAATATACAGATGACTACTGAGTATTACCCATCTCGCTCTCCCTGGACATCCACTGTACTGGTCTGACGCTATCCATCACAACAATGAATGATAACACTGTGCTCTGGGTGAAATCAGGGGACCTGTCCACTTATCTAGAGCACCCCTCGCTGGCCGTTGTGCCCGAGCGGTTCTAGGCGCTTCAGTCCGGAACCACGCTGCTGCTACGGTTGCAGGTTCGAATCCTGCCTCGGGCAGTTAGTTAGGTTTAAGTAGTTAGTTAGGTTTAATTAGTTTTAAGTCTAGGGGACTGATGACTTCAGATGTTAAGTCCCATAGTACTCAAAGCCATTTGAACTATTTTTTGAGAACCCCTCTGTTATAAAATTGTATGGACTATGTATGGCATCATCTCTTGTGTTGAAGAGACTGCACCACTGGCTCTCATGTATTTAAGCTGTGTACAATGATGTTATGAACTACTTTCATGAGTATAGTGTACATGGTTCAAATGGCTCTGAGCACTATGGGACTCAACTGCTGAGGTCATTAGTCCCCTAGAACTTAGAACTAGTTAAACCTAACTAACCTAAGGACATCACAAACATCCATGCCCGAGGCAGGATTGGAACCTGCGACCGTAGCGGTCTTGCGGTTCCAGACTGCAGCGCCTTTAACCGCACGGCCACTTCGGCCGGATATAGTGTACATGTAGACAGCTTAGAACAGTGCTTCCATTCACGTATTAAAGCAGTGCCAAAGTCGACGCTGATAGACGTAGAAGTCATCAATGCTAAATCTATAGGTAGAATACAAGAGTTTTATAACGTGCCCATCAGCTTGAGGGAAGTACGTATAGAATACTGTGCATACAAGAAAACATTATATGCTAAATACTGTACATGGATAAGACAATGAATGAGCTAGTGGATTTTTCTGAACCATTACATCCAGTGTGTTATTACTGATGTGTAAATATACATCTGTACATTATCATAAACAGTGTTTTTATTTATATTTATTTTTTCATGAAAATATGTATGCTGAAAGTCTGGTAGAGTTTTTTGTGATTACAGCCAACTTCTTCTTGTTCATGATAGTGAAAACATTCAGGTGTTTCTAAATAATGAGGAGCGTGGGTAAATTCCGTCTTATTAAAATGTTATCATTGTAGCTTAGTTGGTGCTTAAGTGACCACATATATTATCTGTAAAAGCCCATTGTATGCCAATATCTAATGTAGTAGGTACCATCTCGGGGTGGGTGAAGCATCCTCGACACAAAGACTTTGTTGTAAGTGACTGGTCCTGTGATGATGTGGAAGAAGACCAGAAGAAGAAGAGGAAGAAGAAGAGCAATGAGATGCTCCTTCCCAAAAATATATGAACTATAATTGTAGGTCCATCCAGCTGTAGCAAGGCAAATGTATTCATGGAACTACAAGGTGGCACCAAGATGAGGTCCCCTTTGAGCATGTCTGTATTTTTTAAAGCCGCTGTTTCAACATAAGTATCAGTTCCTGCAGAAGGCACTCCAGAGCGTAGATGGTGCAACAGACACGACAATCAGTCAACACAGTCATATCCCTCCACCTGATAAAGTCAAACACAGTGTTCATATTTTACGATGTTTCTGTGGAAAGCGAGCATCAAATTCTTTGATATTTCAGTTTTTGGGATGTCCTGCCCACTTGTCTCTTACAGCGTGCCTAAAGGATGCTGCTTTCTCGGATAGCTAAACAAGAATTCAAGCAAATCACATTAATTGTTTTATTACAATAATGTAGACTGACAGTACTTAACTTTGAGTCGCAAGCAAATGGTGACATGCAAATAACCAATGTCCTTCGCTATATACAATGTCCATGCAAATATCTCACACAAGTTCATATGGACCGCAAGTAACGGCTCTTGTAGTGCCTCTCTTTTAGTGCGTGGTTTCTAATCCGGGTCTGCTAGTGCCAGTCTGCTAGTGCGCGTCTTCTACTGTCCGTCCGAGGCTGGCAGGAGCAGCCCTTATATTCCCTTTGGATAGAAGCCGCTCCTGTCATGGTGCGGACCTAATCAGCGTGCTATTGTTTGATATCGTCTCACAGCTCTTGCGTTCTTCATCTTCGTGCCAGCGCTTGTCATTAAGCTGGGTGCCAGCGCTTGTCATTAAGCTGGAACATTCCTTCCCCCCCCCCCCCCCCCCCTCCAAGGCGACGGACCGTAGTCGTCTAGGAAGCGCGACAATGGCGGGGGAGGCAGGAGTGTGGGCGTAGTGCTGGACTGGAAGCTGTGGCTACAGTGGACATCAATCTTCTGGTCGTACCGCACCATCCGGCCTTCGCTCTGGGAGAAACGTCCCCCGGGAGACGACCAGAAGGGTACGCGTCCACCTCCTGAGGCCCATAGCAAGTGTCGAAGGCGGTGACTTCTGCGGTGTGGGAGGGTCCAGCTCCATTGGTGGGACTAGAGGAGGCGAAGGCTCTGTCTCCATGGGGTCATCCCGTGGTGTCGTGATGACACCCTCTGGCGGCAGCTGCGGCCGCGCTGTCCTCAGGATCCGTGAATCTGGGGGAAGAGACACTGAAAGATCATCGTGTACATGACAGAGGCGAAGTTGATTTTGATGTCAGCGCTGCAAGCCATCTGGACCTGAAACAAGATACATGCAAGCGCCAAGTCGATGGAAGACCTCGCATCGCGTCCACCGTCTGCTGCCACTAAAAATCCGGAGACATATTTGCGGCCTTCCTTCGGTGCCGGATGCTGAGGAGGGTGGAGCAGATGGCGCAGTGCCCGATGGCGGCTGCCGTGAAGCAATTCCGTCGGCGATGGTCCATCTCATAGGTGCGAACGATGGGAGGCGAGAAACAGTTTCAATGCTTGATCCCTTGTCTGTGTGGAGAGAAGTTTGGCCATCTGTTGCTAGAAGGTTCTGACAAAACGTTCCGCTTCGCCGCTTGACTGTGGATGGAACCGTGCACTAGTGAGACGCTGTGTGCCATTGCGTTCACAGAATGATTCAGATTCATTTGACGTGAACTAAGGGCCGTTGTCTGGCACTATGACTTCAGGTAAACCTTCGAGGCAAAAAATAGAGGACAACACCTGAATTGTGCTACGTGACGACGCTGAGTTCATTGGCACAGCAAATGGAAAGTTGCTACACGAGTCAACCACAATTAACCAACGAGTGTTCCAAAAAGGTCTCGCAAAGTCGTTGCCATAGTGATTGTGACTTAGGCCAAGCAGAGAATTTCTGTAGCGGAGCGCACTGATTTTCCATACATGTGTGACAGTGTGATGTCATCTGTTTATTTGGGTGTCCATACACTGCCACATACAGTGTCGACGCGCTAACTGTTTTGTACGAACAATCCCCCAGTGCCCTTGGTGAAGTAACTGCAACACTTCTTTTTGCAAAACTTTAGGGATCAACACATGTGACTGTCCAGTGTCACTTTGAACAAGAATCACACCTTTCTGTACAGCGAGGCCATTCCGACGTGCAAAGTTTCGGCGAACTACAGAGTTCCTTATGCCATTCAATGAGTGAGGTCAAGAAGTGCGAATGTAATTTAGCAAAATGTACAAGTCTGAATCAGTTTCCGTGGCCTGTGCAATTTTCCTATAGTTCAGCGGAAAAGACTGAAGCAATTCAGAATCCTGAGCATCGATATGACAACAAGATGCAGCAGAGGCGTCAAAGTCTGTGTCAGGGCCGATCGGAAGACATGAAAGTGCGTCCGCATTACCATGCTGAACAGTCGGACGATACATAATCTCGTACTGGTGTGAATAGTTACACTGAGCTTGGACAACTGTTTGGATGCGAAAGCGATAGGTCTGTCTTTGTCACCAGTTCTGTGTGAAAGCACTGCACCGATTCTGTAACAGGATGCCTCAACTTGCAAATACAACTGGTTTGTCTGGATCAAAGTGAACTAAGCATCGATAACTGAGCAATGCATCTTTCAGTTTTTGAAAAGCTACTTGGCACTTATCTGTTCAAACAAATAGGACATTCTTGCGATGTAAGCGATGCAGTGATGCAGCTGTTTGCGCAGCATTCGGTGTGAACCGAATATAATAGTTCATTTTTCCCTAAGACTGACTGCAATTCTGTGACATTGCGAGGAACTGGTAGATCACGTATGGGTAACAAATGTGACTGAAGAGGATGTACACCTCATCTGTTTATAACATCACTAAGATACAGAAACTCAGGTTTAAAAAAATCACACTTGTCCAGTATACACTTTAGTCCTGCATCAGATAATACCCGAAACAAAGCACCCAAATTTGCAATGTATTCTTCAGGTGTACGACCTGCTACGACAATATCGTCCAAATAGTTTGAATAGTTTGGTACTTGGGCAGTCAGTTGTTCCAAATACCGCTGGAAAATGGCGGGTGCGGAAGCATTGCCAAAACGCAAATGTACAAACAAGCCCAAATGAGTGTTCACCACACACACGTTTAGAGATTCTTCATGTAGCGGTATTTAAAGATACGCGTCGCGCAAATCAATTTTTGAACAGTAGCGTCCAGCGCCTAATTTGTCCATGAGATCTTCTGGGCGTGGCAATGGGTAAGAATCAATCACAGTTTGTGGGTTGACTGTAGACTTGAAGTCAACACAGAGGCGAATGCGATCTGAAGGTTTGGGGAGCAAAACCAGTGGACTTGCCCGTTAGCTATCTCTTATGGGCGCAGTAACTCCGCTATCTTGCAATTCTTTAATTTCAGCCGCGACTTTGTCCCGAAATACAATGGGAACAGTTCAGGCCTGGCAAAATTTCGGATGAGCATTGTCTTTTAGAGTAATATATGCAACAAAATTGTTAGCCTTGCCTAAACCTTCAGAAAAGAGTTCTGGGAATTCTTTCAGCAAGTCTTTTGCATGAAATGCAGACACTAACAAGACATTGTCCTGAAAGTTAAAGGCAAACAAATCAAAGGAATCAAGACCAAATGTGTTCATACGATCGCATGATTGTAGCACCGTGAAAGTCACTGTTCGCGTATGCGAGCGATACATGGCAAGGAAAGTACACTTTCTGAGATTGGGAATGTCTTGACCGTTATAAGACGTCAGTTGGGTGCTAGTTGTAGACAGACGTGGGGAGCCTAACAGCCCATGTGGGTGACGATTTAGCAACGTAACAGAGGCACCTGTGTCCAATTGAAATGTCAGATGGTTCCCCACACAGAAGTAAATGAACAAAAAGTTTGTTTGACTGGCGTAGCACTGAAGAAACTGCTCACGTGGCAGTTTTGCGAATGTCTGCTGCAGACTTTGTATATACTGAATTAATGACATGGGCCTTGCGATTAGATTACTGTGAGTGGGCCGAATTCTTATGTTTGTTCCGTTGCAAACATACAGATTGTACATGTCCTTTCCTACCACAAGCGTAACACTGAGCTTGTCGGGAGTGGCAATCTTGGCGTTTGTGCCGTGAATAACACCGAGGGCAAGACTAAATTCTGTTCGCCTGTGTAGCCGCCTGTTTAGCGAACTGCTTACGCTGCGTGGAACGTTGTTTACTCAGCGGGGCTAGCCCAAGCCACAGCTGAATTGGCCAATCGCAAACAAGGGACTCAACCTAACAAATAGCTGGCCGCTCAAATTTATCGGCTGATAGGGCACCTGAATCGTACTGATCTAGTATTTGCACTACCTGCTGAAATGATGTAGTGTTTCAAAATCTGTTCTCTGAGTTTGACATCAGTACATTGAACACGATCGCATCACGCAACATAACATCTGAATATAAAGCACCGCCAGTGCATTGGAATTTGCATTCCTTTGTCATGCCCTGCAAATCTGTTACCCATTCGCGATAAGTTTGTTCTGACTATTTCTTCCACTTAAAGAATTGATACCTACCTGCTCCAACATTCACTTATTGGTCATAATAGTTAGCGACTGTATCATATGTTCATAAATAAGTTCACTCGGAATAGCGTTTGGAAATAACTTCTGAGTTAAATGGAACACTGCACTTCCTTCCGTTGATAATAGATACGGAAGTTTCACAGTACCTGGTACGTTGAGAGCTAGTTTGTGTGCCTCGAACTGGTGCAACCACTCGAGCCATTCCTCCTCTTGTTCTCGAAACTGTCGAAAAGGCGGTATAGTAGTAGGTGTTGCTGTATGTTTTGTTTGTTCCGTCGGGCGCACGAATTGGCCAGTAGCTGCTGCACTGCATTGAGCAACGGAGATATTTGCTTTGTCTGGAACTGAAACATCTGCATTAGTTGTGGCTGTGGCTGTGGTGCCTGAGAGAGGGCGGGAGATGTGGAGTTGGCCTTTTGGAAGACACAAACGCAAGAAACAGACAAGACAAGCAATCAAAATAAGGGCAAAAGCAAAGAAAATTTCTGCAGTGCCCACCTCAAAACACTGGTTAGCAAGGGAAAATGGTAAAGGAAGTAAACGCCCCTGTAAATAAAACTCAGTGACGGTAGGTATCGACGAAATTTCCAGGAATTTAAAGCACGTTTTAGGAATAGAGACAATCAGTCGTCAGCTGCACAATTTTCTTTTGTTGAATTAACTTCTCGACTAGTTTTGGCAAATTTATTTGCCATCCTCACAAGACCATACAATTAATTAAAAAGCCACGAGACATATGATGATTATGCCTGACTATAAGAGATTCCACTTATATAAGAAGCAACGTACGCTAGTGTGCGTAAAAGTTATGAAGATTAAACACAATGAGGGCAGACGTGTCTATAACGTAAGTCAAACGAAACTGACCATCAGTCTTAAAGAAATTAAACACCATGGAGACGTTATGTCCCATGCTAATCAAGCACATAAATTTTAACACGAAAATGATATAGATTGTAAAAAGAGCTGAAGAATACATACAATGATCAGGTTTATTCAATAATCAGCTGCCGACTATGAGTTTCCAGTAAGTGGGCCGGCCCCAGAAAAGATATCTGACTCAATGGCAAGCGCGAGGTTCCAGTGCGTATTTACAAGTTGCCATTCCGTTTAGGATCTCTAGCTATAGCTCTTATAAATACTAGCTACAGCAGAGCACATTTACGTTATTAACTTAAAACCTTAGCCTGATAATGATGTAAGATATAAAATAGGTTGGGTTGTTTGGGGAAGGAGACCAAACAGCGAGGTCATCGGTCTCATCGGATTAGGGAAGGACGGGGAAGGAAGTCGGCCGTGCCCTTTCAAAGGAACCATCCCAGCAATTGCCTGGAACGATTTAGGGAAATCAGGATAGCCGGACGCGGGATTGGACCGTCGTCCTCCCGAATGCGAGTCCAGTGTGCTAACCACTGCGCCACCTCGCTCGGTCGTAGGAAAAGGTACTGACAACTATACAAATAGGTGGCACACGGCTCTGACTAGCCATCACAGTTGAAATATATTTAAAGAACATATAAAAATAAATTACGTTAAAAAACACATTTTGACTAGATAACGAAGTGGAGAAAAAAATGAGAGAACAATAGATGCAAATGGTCGTTCTTAACATGCAGTAAAAAGCATTGAGAAAAAAGGGACTGATTATCTCTATTCCAGGAATTTCTTTACATATAGCCATGAAAAAAATGATGGGTACTTTAGTGTACATCACACCGTGGACAAGTTCGCATGTATGTTGAGCACTCAGCCTGAGAGGGTATGTATACACAGACAGAGAATGCGTCTAGAAATAGATGGAAAATTTCAATCTCTCGAACCTAAAGTTAAGGACTTGGAGACATACACCCAGACCCTTTTGAGGATGATCAACGACTTCGATGCTATTCGATGCTAGGGTTAAGGAACTAGAGACATACACCTGTTTCGTTCTGAGATAGAAAGTAGACAACGTCTGTAAGAGGCAGTCTGTTAAACGGTCCGCATGGTTTATAACAGGATGTCGACTATGCACAAAGTCATAGAGGCATGGAATGCTGTTCAAGAGAAAGTGCGATTGCTAAGGTTAGTACATCTGGATGGGGAGCAGGTACTGAGAGAAACATTTAAATCAGTTACTGAATCTCTTGGTGAAACACTACATGTTCCATGTAAGAGGTGTAAACCCTTACATGTTGGGTTGGTTCAAATGACTCTGAGCACTATGCGACTTAACTTCTGAGGTCATCAGTCGCCTATAACTTAGAACTAATTAAACCTAACTAACCTAAGAACATCACACACATCCATGCCCGAGGCAGGATTCGAACCTGCGACCGTAGCGGTCACGTGGTTCCACACTGAAGCGCCTAGAACCGCACGGCCAAACAGGCCGGCATACATGTTGGGCAGACAGCCTATAAGTTTAAAGGAAAAAACAATATAATAGACGATTGGGAATTTCATAGAAAACCAGGTCTACCTAATCTTATTTATTAAAAAAAAAAATAAGTGGAAAACGTGTAAAATCTTCACCCAAAGATCTGGAGATGTGTGGTGGGATTCCACAGTTGTCAGGTGTACACAGGAAACTAGGAAACCAACACAGTGTGAAATGTTGATGTTGTTTTGGTCTTCAGTCCTGAGACTGATCTGATGCAGCTCTCCATGCTTCTCAATCCCGTGTAAGCTTCTTCATCTCCCAGTACTTAATGCAAACTATATCCTTCTGAATCTGCTTAGTGTATTCATCTCTTGGTCTCCCTCTACGATTTTTGCCCTCCACGCTACCCTCCAATGCTAAATTTGTGATCCCTTGATGTCTCAGAACATGTCTTACTAATCGGTCCCTTCTTTTTGTCAAGTTGTGCCACAAACTCCTCTTCTCCCCAATTCTATTCAATACCTCCTCATTAGTTATGTGATCTACCAATCTAATCTTCAACATTCTTCTGTAGCACCACATTTCGAAAGCTCCTATTCTCTTCTTGTCCAAACTAGTTATCGTCCATGTTTCACTTCCATACATGGCTACACTCCGTACAAATACTTTCAGAAACGACTTCCTGACACTTAAATCTATACTCGACGTTAACAAATTCCTCTTCTTCAGAAACGCTTTCCTTGCCATTGCCAGTCGACATTTTATATCTTCTCTACTTCGACCATCATCAGTTATTTTGCTCCCCAAATAGCAAAACTTCTTTACTACTTTAAGTGTCTCATTTCCTAATCTAATTCCCTCAGCATCACCCGACTTAATTCGACTACATTCCATGATCCTCGTTTTGCTTTTGTTGATGTCCATCTTATATCCTCCTTACAAGACACTGTCCAATCCGTTCAACTGCTTTTCCAAGTCGTTTGCTGTCTCTGACAGAATTACAATGTCATTGGCAAACCTCAAACTTTTTATTTCTTCTCCATGGATTTTAATACCTACACCAAATTTTTCTGACAGCGATACATGCAGTTAAAAGCGCTGTGAAGCAGACAGGACTGGTTCAAGCACCCCAGGTTGTTCCGACATGAGGCTGAATTGTCGGCTTCCTTATTCCTCGCCGGCCGGAGTGGCCGTGCGGTTAAAGGCGCTGCAGTCTGGAACCGCAAGACCGCTGCGGTCGCAGGTTCGAATCCTGCCTCGGGCATGGATGTTTGTGATGTCCTTAGGTTAGTTAGGTTTAACTAGTTCTAAGTTCTAGGGGACTAATGACCTCAGCAGTTGAGTCCCATAGTGCTCAGAGCCATTTGAACCATTTTTGAACCTTATTCCTCCCTCGCAGGTCTCTCAGTGAGGGGTTCACTGGCTGTGACTATTGCCAGAACAGTCAAGAACACAAAGATCTCCCACGAGCAGCTGGAGGAAGCAAGAAGACATAACTGCATGGTGGAATTAGCAGCCATCAGAAAAGGACCATACCTGAAACCATAAAACCATATAAGGAAGGACAAAGTCTCTTGATATTTTGTTAAAAAAAAAAGCCTGATGAAAGATAGCACGCCACTCTCTCACTTTAACTCCACTGTCGGTCAGATTAATGTTCATGTTGTAGGTCATGATCCCCGTTTTCCCAAGTACAACATTTGGTATGAGTGGTTTTGACTTTTTTACACAAGGAAATTGTGGGTAGAATGTTCATATATCTGCATGTGTAGCCTGTACAGAACTAGTACTGAAGGAGCTGTATTGGAGGTGACATAGAACAGGGAGAAAGATGGATTGCAGGCCATAAATGTCCTGGCTGTGCGAGTGTTCAGGAAAGCAGCACGTTGTGAACTGTACATGTAGAAGGACTTCAGTGTGTGGTACTCCACTCTTCCCACTACGGGTCGAAGCAGGAGGGCGCCGGCTCACACAACATTTTATGTGGGCCAGGCAATAGACTGTCGTGAAGACAGCCAGTTCGTGGAAAGTGGGTGGAGGAAGCCATTTAAGAGAGCCTGCTGTGATATGAGCTTTTTTGCAAATGGCGAGACATTCATGAGACTTCTCGTGTCAGAAGCTGGGGTAACATGAACAGAGCAGCTGGTGCACATGTTTAGTGAAGGCAAGATTGTAACTCCTCTGAGGCCAGGAAGTCGCCAGGCTCCTCTAGCGAGCGGCAAAAACATATATTTCACAGGCATGGCTGTCTTTGAAGTTTAACAGCCTGCTTTCAGAAACTGGAAACGATCAGTCTGGAAAGATTAGATCTCTCCATAAATCAGGGTCTGTGGTCCCATCTAGGTAGAAATTTTTTGCCAAGACATGGCCATAGTTAATGTGAGAATGATGCCTCCCTAGTCTAAAATCTTCTTTTTTCAGTCAAGAGAGTTTTTAGTTGCTGACTGGCTCCCCTCAGGATATGCAAAGCAGAAGTTTGCTTCCCCAGCGTGGGAACCCTGGTGCTATGTTTGGATTGGCTACCACGCCAGCAGAACAGTAAAGAGGGGAGACTCAATAGGTGGAGGGTAGTTCAGTTGGTCTGTACAACATGGTGGCAGTTTCTTCTGTTAATTTGACTCCCGTGCCGAGCCTTGGTGGAAAGTGATTGTGATTCTTTGCCTTCTTCTTCTTCTGGACCTCCCCCGGTTGAGTGTTTCAGGTCTTTCCCTAGTGGACGAGACTTGTGGTCTGCAACTTGTGGCGGACTAAGAGCCAGTGGCAGTTTCCAATTATACCGACAATGGAACTGCATATCATTTTGGACATATCTTGTGTCACAAGGGTGAAATTATTCGACCTGAGTCAGCCATCTGACATTTGACAATTTCAGCACATGCCATCCTGACTATGAGTGAAATTGGTTGACCAGCGCCGTGAATGAGTGCTGCTCACACTGAAATCTCACGGGATTTCAGGGTTCGGATAGGGAAGTTTTCCCGTTTCTAGTAATTAGAACGCCAGTCCGCATAGTTTGCAAGTTTTTGTGGATGCATCAGAACATTACAGCTGCCGCCACACTCCGCTCCTCGACCACAGCTTTCTGCTGCCACCTGAATCGAGGTGAGTTGTTAAATGATATTCACAGCTCCCTGTTCTCTGTGAACCATAGTTTGTGGTGTACCTGGTCGTAGTAAATTCCATTCGAATAGAATTCGTCCTCACAGTGATTCATGTAAACGAAGTCTGACTGTGTTGTAAAAGGGATTAATTCAGGGAAGGATTTGTATAGTTTACGTCCCAATGAATGCTTTGCCACTCTGGCATCATCCCTTTCCTGATTTATGTTTGTCAATTTTTTTGACAGTGGTTGGGAAAGGAGTGAGACAGGGTTGTAGCCTCTCCCCGACGTTATTCAATCTGTATATTGAGCAAGCAGTAAAGGAAACAAAAGAAAAATTTGGAGTAGGTATTAAAATTCATGGAGAAGAAGTAAAAACTTTGAGGTTCGCCGATGACATTGTAATTCTGTCAGAGACAGCAAAGGACTTGGAAGAGCAGTTGAACGGAATGGACAGTGTCTTGAAAGGAGGATATAAGATGAACATCAACAAAAGCAAAACGAGGATAATGGAATGTAGTAAAATTAAATCGGGTGATGCTGAGGGGATTAGATTAGGAAATGAGACACTTAAAGTAGTAAAGGAGTTTTGCTATTTAGGGAGTAAAATAACTGATGATGGTCGAAGTAGAGAGGATATAAAATGTAGACTGGCAATGGCAAGGAAATCGTTTTTGAAGAAGAGAAATTTGTTAACATCGAGTATAGATTTAAGTGTCAGGAAGTCGTTTCTGAAAGTATTTGTATGGAGTGTAGCCATGTATGGAAGTGAAACATGGACGATAACTAGTTTGGACAAGAAGAGAATAGAAGCTTTCGAAATGTGGTGCTACAGAAGAATGCTGAACATAAGGTGGGTAGATCACGTAACTAATGAGGAGGTATTGAATAGGATTGGGGAGAAGAGAAGTTTGTGGCACAACTTGACTAGAAGAAGGGATCGGTTGGTAGGACATGTCCTGAGGCATCAAGGGATCACAAATTTAGCATTGGAGGGCAGCGTGGAGGGTAAAAATCGTAGAGGGAGACCAAGAGATGAATACACTAAGCAGATTCAGAGGGATGTAGGTTGCAGTAGGTACTGGGAGATGAAGAAGCTGGCACAGGATAGAGTAGCATGGAGAGCTGCATCAAACCAGTCTCAGGACTGGGGACCACAACAACAACAACAACAATTTTTTTGTGAGATTCATCAGCTCGATTGTAGTTATAAAAGGATGAATAAAAGCTTGTCATTATTTTTGTAAACTTAAATACGTTTTGATTCATGGGATTAGACATAAATGTGTGCATTATTTGAAAAAAAGGTCAGAGTAAAGTTGCGGCGTTTGATGCATTGGAGTCGGAAGCTTGCGGAAGGTGCAGTTGATCTGAATGCTTACAAGAAGCAAAGCTCGTGTGTATAGTGAGGAAGGCTGCGCACTGGTGTCGTTCAAAATGGAACAATAGGCGGTCATTGATGCAGAACTAGACAGGCCGGCGGAAGAAGGTGATTTAAATCATTCTGCAAACAGGGCACAAATTTCAAATGGAGAATACTCCCATTATGATGGTTCAGTTCACTCTGGAAATTAAAGTGAAAACTATGCCAAAGTGGTGGGTCACGTAGACTAAATATACCGAAAGAGTTACAGTCAGGGGAAGTAACAATCCGATTTCACGAGCAGTGTACCATAGAGCAGTTGAGTCACGAGCGTCTAGTCCTGGTACAGGAGGAGGAAAAACAGAGGAAGGAAATGGAAGAAAAGAGACGGCAGGAAGAAGACCAAAAGACAGAACATCCTCATTAATGACATTAGGGAAATTCAGAAGCGACAAGAGGAAAAGAGACATGGCGAGATAATGAAAAAAACTAAGGAAATTCAAAGGAGCGCTGATGAGTTTGTCGAAAACGTAACTCAGGTCAGGAGTGAAATTAAGGGTGCAAAAGCAGAGGTTGAAGAGATTAGGAAAACGTTGGATGAGACGCGAGAAGTAGCGGTAGGTTCCAGACGTGAGGCTGGGACAGGCAGATTAGTAGCACGAGATGTGCGGAGAAATTAGATTAGATTAGATTAGTACTTGTTTCATAGATCATGAATACGACACTTTGTAATGAAGTCGAACGTGTCAGGTTAATAAAAGGTGTCTATACAAGATACTACATTAGACAAAATATAAATATTACATGACACTCAATTTTTTTTGTGGCGGTTGGGAAATTACCCACTTACTATATCCAAAAATTCATCTAATGAGTTGAAGGAGTTGCCATTAACAAAATTCTTTTAATTTCCTTTTAAATGCTATATGGCTATCTGTCAGACTTTTGATGCTATTAGGTAAGTGACCAAAGACTTTTGTGGTAGCATAATTTACCCCCTTCTGAGCCAAAGTTAGATTTAACCTTGAGTAGTGAAGATCATCCTTTCTCCTAGTGTTGTAGCCATGTACACTGCTATTACTTTTGAATTCGTTCGGATTGTTAATAACAAATTTCATAAGTGAATATATATATATATATATATATATATATATATATATATATATATATATATATATATATATTGTGAGGCTACAGTGAAGATTTCCAGCTCTTTAAATAAGTGTCTGCAGGATGATCTTGGATGAGCTCCAGCAATTATTCTGATTACACGCTTTTGTGCAATGAACACTCATTTACTCAATGATGAGTTACCCCAGAATATGATGCCATACGAAAGCAGAGAATGAAAATAGGCGTGGTAAGCTAATTTACTCAGATGTATATCGCCAAAATTTGACATGACCCTAATAGCATAAGTAGTTGAACTCAAACGTTTCAGCAGATCCTCAGTGTGTTTTTTCCAGTTCAACCCTTCATCAATGCATGCACCTAGAAATTTTGAATATTCTACCTTAGCTACCGATTTCTGATTGAAGTCTATATTTATTAATGGCGTCATTCCATTTACTGTGTGGAACTGTATATACTGTGTTTTGTCAAAGTTTAATGAGAGCCCATTTGCAGAGAACCACTTAATGATTTTCTGAAAAATATCGTTTACAATTTCACCAGTTAATTCTTGTCTGTCGGGTGTGATAGCTATACTTGTATCATCGGCAAAAAGTACCAGCTTTGCATATTCGTGACTATAGAATGGCAAGTCATTAATATATATTAAATTGCGCGAGATCAGGCAACGCTGCCAAAGGCAGCAGTGAGCACAACCAGGAGGCTATTTCTGCTCTTTAAAATCAGGGACAGAGAGTAGCTGAAAAGACTCAGGAAGGAATGTTAGAAATCAAAGATGAGCAAACACGTCTGACTATCCAAAAGAATGAGCTGACGGATGAGGTGAGACACATACGCGAACGGGTCGCTCGTGTAGAAATTCAGCCGAGCACTGAGCCGGACCACAATTGCGCAACTCAGACTACGGAAACATTGCTACATGACTGATGACACGAAACGAGCGTACAACAGGATTCAGGGATCGGTCGGCCATGAACTCAGGCGCACGCGCGCCAGATTTGAGAGAAAGTCCAGGGGTGCGAAATAATGTATATTTTGGATTGCTCAGTACGATAGGGTACAACACGAGTCATGGCCACTAGTATGCAAACTGGAATTTGTCTGTGGATACATGGATGGTTCAATAGTAGAGCACATGCGTAGCGTTGCAACAAACTGCCGCAGTTATGCGAATTCAGAGAATACCTACTAGTTACAGGACACCAAAGAAAGGTTTAAACAGGAGATTATGTTAGGGAAGGCGCCGCAGTCCGGTAAGACTTTCTGAGACACTTATCAACAAGAACCATTACCTGGACCAACCATATATAGTGATAAGGAGATAATGTGACAGTGTTGCATGAAACTGCCATTGAGGTACCAGGAACTGCTCATTGGCAAATGTAATGACAAAATAGAGTCATTCAAAAGAGCTCTACCAGAGTTAGGCTTTGTCAAGGGAGCTTAAAAGGCGAAGGACCGAATGAGACACAATGAACGAAATTCGCAAGGTGCACCTGGAGGAAATAATGAAAGGCAAATTACAAATAGAAACAGGTCAACAAGAAATCAGTATCAAGGCCAAAGACTTAATAATGAGTCTCAGTGGGGTGAAAGAAGCAGACGGGGACCATAGCGGTAGCTTGCACGAAGACGGAAAGAGCAACAGGAGGGAAAAGCAAAATTCTAATCACTTCGTGCAGCAGGTTTGGAACTCAGGGCAAACAAGGGGTAATGCAAGGGTTGATAGGCGAAGTCCGTTACGTGTTCACCAGAATGACATAGTGGAAATCAGACCACTTAACTATTCAAACAGAAACCGCAGCAAAAATCTGCGTAGGAATTAAGGATCGGCCATCGAGGCCATAGCCCAAAACAAAGAATAGGACTTGTACAGTTATATCATTAAGGTAGTGTCAAGAATCATTTGATTTCAGTTCATTTATGTAGTCGATTAGTCTATTTTTCTTTACTTGTTTGCCCTAACATTCTTTGGATGGTTTATTATTATAATTAGCGGATAGATCTTCTCCTGTGGCATCCGATCAATGAGATTGGCACTCGTAGTTTTCTGTCCAATATTTTTCACTTTGATGATTTACCGCAAATTTGTGAACTACTGGTATCCTCTCATGTTTCTCTGATAGAAATTTATTTTATGAATAGGAATGTGCCGATTTCTCGGTGGAGACATCTCGGGTTTATGACAAAACTGGTTGGTTGAACACTTGAATATTGCTGTAGTAGTAGCTTGTCACGACACAGCAAATGTATGTGTTAGAACAACGTGAAAATTGCATTTCTGGTTCAGGAATAATTGCACAAGTCTTGGAGACACAATTCTTCTCAGAATTCATCTTGAATGTAGTAATGGTTTAGTTTCTTCTGTTGATATTGTGTGCATTGCCGGTGGGGCGTATGCAAGGTCTGTTCCACCATTCGCAGTGAGGAGACGACAATGCTGCCACAGAAGCTGATTTGTGATCCAGTATGGGATCTTGGCGTTATAGCGTCCCCAGTGAAATAATACGAAAAGACTTAAAAAACAATATTTATAAAGAAGAGACATTTTAAAATTGAATAATATACATTTTTCTCATGTACCCGTATTATAATAATTTCTCTGTGTAAGTTTCGAGGACAAAGAAATATAACAAAATGATCTAAGGGACGACAAGATACGCTCTTTTGTTAATTTTTTAGTCGTCTTCACTTCTTCTCTTGTCTTGTTGCGTGTTGATGGATATCTTGCGAGTGCTGGCATATGTAAGCATATTTGTACTAATTAAGCAGATAATATATTGGTTTAATATCATTGTTCACATTTAATTTGTAAGAGGTGATCCCGATTTCATGTCCGCCTTCCTTTGAATTAGCCTGCATTCGAGTAATTTACAGTTCAACAATCGCAGCGGCCGATGCAGCCAACGACGGCATTACGTCGCGATATTAACTTATAAAAAATTATCGGAAGCGAAAAACTCGCCCTCTATTAACATAATATTCATTTTTCTCCACAGCCGCCCGACGTTGCAGAAAATACGTAGCTTTAAGATTCTTATTTTCAGTACCACAGCCGAGAGCCAGAGCCAGGACTCCGACTACAATGCAATGGTTGACGGAGGTAAGAAAAATACTCTCGCGCGTGTGTGGGCCGCAATTGTAATAAATAACTAAAGATTTTTTGCTTTAAAGTGACTATCTGAGGAAATTAATATGAAAAGTTTATTCCATTGTTCAACTTATATCTTCATGCTTTAGGATTCAGTGAGTCTAACGTTCATTAACGTAAAAAATAATTTCCACTCAAGTTTAATATTGTTAAAAAAAGGAGAACTTCACAAAAGCATTTAATTGTAAATCAAAATTGAATGAAGTATTTTGATTAAGGCCCACCACGTAAGTCGGCAACAATCAACATTACCAATAAATAATATTTAAATTACGACGGCCGACGGACGCGAGAGCGTGAACTGGATCTTGCCACCGATACCGGTGGGGGTATCATGCGAGATGGACATGGGTTGTCCACGTCAGAGGCGTGTTGACGTTCGATTATGGTTACTTTTCTCGCTGTGTTTCGATTAGCATTCTCGTTGGTGGCTTTCGAGTCTGGTTACACTTATGGATAATCACCTACAAGGCGATGTTTTTCGCTGGATGTACTTTTTCATCTGTGGTTATCGCTTATGGATTATCGCACGTATCGAAGATTGAGTCACTGTGAATGCTTGTGCGGGGTGAACAAAATTTGCATCACGTGTCGTGAGCACGTGGAGTGCGAGTAACAGTAGTAAGTTTTTATAGGGATATGAAGGAAATGACGAATAGGACCAAATGGAAACTGAAGATTCTAATCGTTCTGCACTAAAAAATTATTAATAAGAGCTATTATTTTTATGTAAGTGCAGCAGCTCTTAATTGATGATGTCTATATGTCGATTTTTGAGTTGTCGGTCAGTTTCAGAGGGAAATGTGAATTCGTGCTGATGTCTGATCTATGCTGACAGCACAGATGGCGGTGAGCAGTATTCGACCCAGATTCTGCGTCAGATATCCGTATCAGCATCACCATTCAATAAGATGGCATTAGGAGAAATATCAAAGTCCAGAGTAGCGTAAAGTTGAAAGGGTTAGAGGTAGGTAAATTTGGTCATCATCATCATCATTTAAGACTGATTATGCCTTTCAGCGTTCCGTCTGGAGCATAGCCCCCTTATAAAATTACTCCATGATCCCCTACTCAGTGCTAACATTGGTGCCTCTTCTGATGTTAAGCCTATTACTTCAAAATCATTATTAATCGAATCCAGGTACATTCTCCTTGGTCTACCCCGACTCCTCCTACCCTCCACTGCTGAACTCATGAGTCTCTTGGGTAACCTTGCTTCTCCCATGCGTGTAACATTACCCCACCGTCTAAGCCTGTTCGCCCTGGCTGCTACATCTATAGAGTTCATTCCCAGTTTTTCTTTGATTTCCTCATTGTGGACACCCTCCTGCCATTGTTCCCATCTACTAGTACCTGCAATCATCCTAGCTACTTTCATATTCGTAACCTCAACCTTATTGATAAGGTAACCTGAATCCACCCAGCTTTCGCTCCCATACATCAAAGTTGATCGAAAGATTGAACGGTGCACAGATAACTTAGTCTTGGTACTGACTTCCTTCTTGCAGAAGAGAGTAGATCGTAGCTGAGCGTTCACTGCATTAGCTTTGCTACACCCCGCTTCCAATTCTTTCACTATGTTGCCATCCTGTGAGAATACGCATCCTAAGTACTTGAAACCGTCCACCTGTTCTAACTTTGTTCCTCCTATTTGCCACTCAATCCGTTTATATCTCTTTCCCACTGATATTACTTTTGTTTTGGAGATGCTAATCTTCATACCATAGTCCTTACATTTCTGATCTAGCTCTGAAATATTACTTTGCAAACTTTCAATCGAATCTGCCATCACAACTAAGTCATCCGCATATGCGAGACTGCTTATTTTATGTTCACATATCTTAATCTCACCCAGCCAGTCTATTGTTTTCAACATATGATCCACAAATAACATGAACAACAGTGGAGACTGGTTGCAGCCTTGTCTTACCCCTGAAACTACTCTGAACCATGAACTCAATTTACCGTCAACTCTAACTGCTGCCTGACTATCTATGTAAAGACCTTTAATTGCTTGCAAAAGTTTGCCTCCTATTCCACAATCTCTCAGAACAGACAATAACTTTCTCCTAGTAACCCGGTCATATGCCTTTTCTAGATCTATAAAGCATAGATACAATTCCCTGTTCCACTCGTAACACTTCTCCATTATTTGCTGTATGCTAAAGATATGGTCCTGACAACCTCTAAAAGGCCTAAACCCACATTGATTTTCTTCCAATTTGTCCTCAACTAATACTCGCACTTTCGTTTCAACAATACCTGAGAAGATTTTACCCACAACGCTGATTAAAGAGATACCTCTGTAGTTGTTACAATCTTTACTTTTTCCAGTCTGATGGAACCTGTCCCGACTCCCACGCCATTTCAATTATTCTGTGTAGCCATTTAAGACCTGATATTCCACTGTATTTGATGAGTTCCAACTTAATTTCATCCACCCCAGTCGCTTTATTGCACTCCACTTCCTCAGATGTGATCTTATTTCCATCATCATTCCTATCCCATTGTACATCGAAATCTGAAACATTACTGATCGTATTTTCACCTACATTGAGCAACTCTTCAAAATATTCCCCCCATCTGCCCAAGGAATCAACAGGATTCACCAGCAGTTCTCCTGACCTGTCCAAAATACTTGTCATTTCCTTCTTACCTCCCTTTCGAAGACTGCTAATTTCATTCCATAATGGTTTTCCAGCAGCTTGGCCCAAAGTCTCCAACCTGTTTCCAATGTCTTCCCAAGATTTCTTCTTGGTGCTTCTGGTGATGGGAAGAATAATTAGAAGTAAGTGTTGCATGGTGTGAGAGTGCTTGTATGAATGTGCAGGTTGTGCCAGCATATCCCGTTGGCGTGCATGACGGATGTTGGGAAACTAACATGAAACTGCCATACACAACAGTAACGCTTTCAAAGCTAGAAAATGATTGTTGTTGTGGTCTTCAGTCCTGAGACTGGTTTGATGCAGCTCTCCATGCTACTCTATCCTGTGCAAGCTCCTTCATCTCCCAGTACCTACTGCAACCTACATCCTTCTGAATCTGCTTAGTGTATTCATCTCTTGGTCTCCCTCTACGATTTTTACCCTCCACGCTGCCCTCCAATGCTAAATTTGTGATCCCTTGATGCCTCAAAACATGTCCTACCAACCGATCCCTTCTTCTAGTCAAGTTGTGCCACAAACTTCTCCCCAATCCTATTCAATACCCACCTTATCTACAGCATTCTTCTGTAGCACCACATTTCGAAAGCTTCTATTCTCTTCTTGTCCAAACTAGTTATCGTCCATGTTTCACTTCCATACATGGCTACACTCCATACAAATACTTTCAGAAACAACTTCCTGACACTTAAATCTATACTCGATGTTAACAAATTTCTCTTCTTCAGAAACGATTTCCTTGCCATTGCCAGTCTAGATTTTATATCCTCTCTACTTCGACCATCATCAGTTATTTTACTCCCTAAATAGCAAAACTGCTTTACTACTTTAAGTGCCTCATTTCCTAATCTAATTCCCTCAGCATCACCCGATTTAATTTGACTACATTCCATGATCCTCGTTTTGCTTTTGTTGATGTTCATCTTATATCCTCCTTTCAAGACACTGCCCATTCCGTTCAACTGCTCTTCCAAGTCGTTTGCTGTCTCTGACAGAATTACAATGTCATCGGCGAACCTCAAAGTTGTTACTTCTTCTCCATGATTTTTAATACCTACTCCGAATTTTTCTTTTGTTTCCTTTACTGCTTGCTCAATATACAGATTGAATAACATCGGGGAGAGGCTACAACCCTGTCTCACTCCTTTCCCAACCACTGCTTCCCTTTCATGCCCCTCGACTCTTATAACAGCCATCTGGTTTCAAATTGTAAATAGCCTTTCGCTCCCTGTATTTTACCCCTGCCACCTTCATAATTTGAAAGAGAGTATTCCAGTTATTAGAGTGGGTGTTTTATGGATAAGAGATTAATTATCGATGTTTCGTTCTTCATTCATATGAAAGATAGCAGCAAGTCGCTTTTTTCTCCGTTAATCGTACTGTAAGCTTTAATGACCTCAGTTCATATATTTGTCATGATTGTTCTTGTAAACATCTACATCTACATCTATACTCCGCGAGCCACCTTACGGTGTGTGGCGGAGGGTACTTATTGTACCACTATCTGATCCCCCCTTCCCTGTTCCATTCACGAATTGTGCGTGGGAAGAACGACTGCTTGTAAGTCTCCGTATTTGCTCTAATTTCTCGGATCTTTTCGTTGTGATCATTACGCGAGATATATGTGGGCGGTAGTAATATGTTGCCCATCTCTTCCCGGAATGTGCTCTCTCGTAATTTCGATAATAAACCTCTCCGTATTGCGTAACGCCTTTCTTGAAGTGTCTGCCACTGGAGCTTGTTCAGCATCTCCGTAACGCTCTCGCGCTGACTAAATGTCCCCATGACGAATCGCGCTGCTTTTCGCTGGATCATTTCTATCTCTTCTATTAATCCAACCTGGTAAGGGTCCCATACTGATGAGCAATACTCAAGAATCGGACGAACAAGCGTTTTGTAAGCTACTTCTTTCGTCGATGAGTCACATTTTCTTAGAATTCTTCCTATGAATCTCAACCTGGCGCCTGCTTTTCCCACTATTTGTTTTATGTGATCATTCCACTTCAGATCGCTCCGGATAGTAACTCCTAAGTATTTTACGGTCGTTACCGCTTCCAATGATTTACCACCTATGGCATAATCGTACTGGAATGGATTTCTGCCCCTATGTATGCGCATTATATTACATTTATCTACATTTAGGGAAAGCTGCCAGCTGTCGCACCATTCATTAATCCTCTGCAGGTCTTCCTGGAGTACGTACGAGTCTTCTGATGTTGCTACTTTCTTGTAGACAACCGTGTCATCTGCAAATAGCCTCACGGAGCTACCGATGTTGTCAACTAAGTCATTTATGTATATTGTAAACAATAAAGGTCCTATCACGCTTCCTTGCGGTACTCCCGAAATTACCTCTACATCTGCAGATTTTGAACCGTTAAGAATGACATGTTGTGTTCTTTCTTCTAGGAAATCCTGAATCCAATCACAAACCTGGTCCGATATTCCGTAAGCACGTATTTTTTTCACTAAACGTAAGTGCGGAACCGTATCAAATGCCTTCCTGAAGTCCAGGAATACGGCATCAATCTGCTCGCCAGTGTCTACGGCACTGTGAATTTCTTGGGCAAATAGGGCGAGCTGGGTTTCACATGATCTCTGTTTGCGGAATCCATGTTGGTTATGATGAAGGAGATTTGTATTATCTAAGAACGTCATAATACGAGAACACAAAACATGTTCCATTATTCTACAACAGATTGACGTAAGTGAAATAGGCCTATAATTATTCGCATCTGATTTATGACCCTTCTTGAAAATGGGAACGACCTGTGCTTTCTTCCAGTCGCTAGGTACTTTACGTTCTTCCAGAGATCTACGATAAATTGCTGATAGAAAGGGGGCAAGTTCTTTAGCATAATCACTGTAGAATCTTAAGGGTATCTCGTCTGGTCCGGATGCTTTTCCGCTACTAAGTGATAGCAGTTGTTTTTCAATTCCGATATCGTTTATTTCAATATTTTCCATTTTGGCGTCCGTGCGACGGCTGAAGTCAGGGACCGTGTTACGATTTTCCGCAGTGAAACAGTTTCGGAACACTGAATTCAGTATTTCTGCCTTTCTTCGGTCGTCCTCTGTTTCGGTGCCATCGTGGTCAACGAGTGACTGAATAGGGGATTTAGATCCGCTTACCGATTTTACATATGACCAAAACTTTTTAGGGTTCTTGTTTAGATTGTTTGCCAATGTTTTATGTTCGAATTCGTTGAATGCTTCTCTCATTGCTCTCTTTACGCTCTTTTTCGCTTCGTTCAGCTTTTCCTTATCAGCTATGATTCGACTACTCTTAAACCTATGGTGAAGCTTTCTTTGTTTCCGTAGTACCTTTCGTACATGATTGTTATACCACGGTGGATCTTTCCCCTCGCTTTGGACCTTAGTCGGTACGAACTTATCTAAGGCGTACTGGACGATGTTTCTGAATTTTTTCCATTTTTGTTCCACATCCTCTTCCTCAGAAATGAACGTTTGATGGTGGTCACTCAGATATTCTGCGATTTGTGCCCTATCACTCTTGTTAAGCAAATAGATTTTCCTTCCTTTCTTGGCATTTCTTATTACACTTGTAGTCATTGATGCAACCACTGACTTATGATCACTGATACCCTCTTCTACATTCACGGAGTCGAAAAGTTCCGGTCTATTTGTTGCTATGAGGTCTAAAACGTTAGCTTCACGAGTTGGTTCTCTAACTATCTGCTCGAAGTAATTCTCGGACAAGGCAGTCAGGATAATGTCACAAGAGTCTCTGTCCCTGGCTCCAGTTCTGATTGTGTGACTATCCCATTCTATACCTGGTAGATTGAAGTCTCCCCCTATTACAATAGTATGATCACGAAACATTTGTTGTAAAAACATGACACTAAAACATATACTAAGGGTTGTGCAGAGGACTACAGTGTTCCAAACAGCATTTGAATAGAATACTGTGGCTGGACGTGACTCAGAACAGCGCAGGCCACATCACAGTGCAGCTGGTGGGGTTCAGGTGTCATCATGAAACCTTGGGCGTGGCTACCAGCTTGACGTCACAGCAGGGGTGATACTGTCATAATATGGAAAATGCCACACATGGCTGTATCTGACTAGCAGCATATTCTAAAGTTTTTAAAAGTTGATAATGCTGGTGTATTTCTACCACTAACTTTCCATTTATGGGGGCGTTTCGAATACCCCATTGAAGCAAAGCAAGCGCTGTATCATGTGTGAGATACAGAGGCGAGCGACTGTGTCGGTACTTACCCCAGTTCACTGCTGATAGCGCCACGTCACTTTAACGCATCTAGGCGTAGCGTGCAAGTATTGCACCACAATTAAGTATGAAATTAAAAATCTAAATTTATGTTTAAAAATTTGTTACAATATAATTTAGTGTAATAATGTTCCAAATACCAAGTCTTTATGTTCGAGTCTTAGTTTATGTAAAAATGCTGTTTTAAGAGAAAAATAAGTGGTGCTAAATAATGAAGCTATAAGCCAGAATTTAGTCAGAAGGAGTCTTTAGAACTCGTAAGAAAGTGATGCAGGTTTCCAAAAACATAAAACAAAAATTAACACTGGAATCCACGTTTTTAGGAAAAATCAAAGGCGCTAAATAATGGACTTAGAAACATGAAAATTTGTTTTATGCTTCACCCCAAAAATAATAACTGAAAGACCATTTTATGCTACCTCTTATAGTTTTTGAAACTTTAAATTAAGTAAAAACCAATTTCGTAAGTAAAATGTACCCAATTGTTGTAGATTAAGTACCTGTGATTTTGGTGATAGAGAATTTTGGTTAAAGTGGATGATAAAACATATCAAATAATAGAACTATACCAAATTTGAGAGTTGTAGTATTAATAACTGCTGACATAAGTCCTAGTAAAGATATGGTTCAGAGGTAACGATCTACCGTTACTTCCACTATAAAAATTCTAGAAGGCAAAGTTTTCATTCTAGAGAGCTGAAACCTTTTCTGTGCTTTCAAACAGCTTAACTGTATACAAATTAAAATTAAGAAGTTTCTGAAGTAATTTGTAACCATGTTATTAAAGATTATGTGCCCGAGAAAGCGGTCGTCGGTCGTTTGGAGGCTGCTGCAGTATGCAGATAGCCATAAACAACAGATATTCCTTCGGTCGTCCGCAGTAGAAAGATTCACTTCGCACTCAGCTACTGTAGATCCTCGTCTGTCAAACGTCGGATCGCGCTCTGCCTCGGATGACGTCAGAGCCGAGCTGTGCCAAAGCGCGTATTTTGCGGTAAAAACAGATAGGGGATAGTGAACTCGCGAGGACTGTACACCATCCTGGATCGCTTAGAATTCGCCAGAGTAACTCTTAGTGTGCCGTCCGTGTGAATTACCAATTCCGTGTGGCAAGTGGTGACTTTATTTCCACTTTTATGGCGAGCATTAATTTTGAACATTTATTGCAAACTTTCATTGAGTAATTTTAGTCAGGGCGAAAGACAATCTGGTACGAACGTACCGTAGAAGTTGCCTCTGAACTGCAAATGTGTTGTTAGAATAGAAAGACTTGCTTTCAATTGAAAATAGTGAATTTCCAAGTATTGTATGTGAGAAACTTTACAATTTTGATTGGAACTTTATACTTTTGTTTAAAATCATAGTCCTGATCCTGCAAAGAAATAGGAGGATATAAACTTTTCTTTCAGTGGGCTGGACCAGAATGTGGCCGTGCAGACTGGAAACTAAGGTCAGTATGTTTCCCTTCGCTTTCTGGCTGAACACAAAATTAGTTGCCAGGCTCACGTGAGAAAAACGGCGAACAAACAAATGAATAACTTTTACCCGCCACCCCACACCATGCTTCTGACTGCAAGCACACATACACGGGCTATTAAGGTGACTGTTCAAGTGCAGATACCAATATTTGTCATAATTTCGTTTCAAACCAACAGAAGAGGGAATATAACAAATGATTCCACCATATTTGACAATTGTGGGTTAACTAATGTCAAAGTCTGCCTGAACTCGGAATTCTACCCATATGACAACTTATACCTATAGTGGGATGAACATGTCTACAGTTTAACATTTGACATCTATGCAAGATTCCGTATTTCTTACTATGAAGAGGAAGGATGTCTACTCTGTCCATGGGATTTCAAGTAGCTGGCACCTATCATCAAAACAGACTGCTCAAAACAGAATGAGGAAATTAAGTCTGGACCTACAGATGTATGAATTGAATTTGATGGATCAGCATATTTCCCAATTCCCATTGCAGTGTATGATGTAGTTCTGCATAACCATATGATTGACTAGTGTCCACTCACTGGTGTTGTGCAGCGAGCTGTATACATGAACAAGTGTTATATCATACCAAGAGAATTTCACAGTGGCATCTCTAGATGTGAGCATCATTGCAGATGCTCAAGGTATCTATGACAATGAGCATAAACAGTTCCTATTTAAGGATATTGCTTTTGTAGCATACACAGAGGGTGCTGGTATATTACAGACGTTCTCAGCAAACATTGCATTTTCAAGACGTTGTTTCAAGGGTGTGAAGTGTGCTAAAACATGCAGGAGTGCAACTGGGTGTTGTGTGCTGTCCTTAGGTTAGTTAGGTTTAAGTAGTTCTAAGTTCTAGGGGACTGATGACCATAGATGTTAAGTCCCATAGTGCTCAGAGCCAAGATGGAGGAGTGCGAAGTGGTTAACATGTTTGTATCATGAATTCACAGTGACGATACTGGTATACCCTCTAAAGATGTGGTAACATCACTTCAATTATTTTACCACACAGATACCATCACCTATGTCAAAGGTGAGGAAAGGATCACTTGGAGCTATTCAAGACCTGAGTTTCTACAGGTGTCCTACTCTCCACTGACTCAAGAAGATGTATGAGAAAAATAGTGTTGTGTCTGCTTACAAAAATGTAAAATTACTTTTAAGTTGGATGAGAAATAAATGAACTTTTCACCTCTCATTTTGTGTACTTTTCTTTTACTATATAGTTATGTCCAGATACCACGTCTGTGGTTTTCCTCAAGTGCAGGTGATATAATTTTAGATATGTTTCCTGTATATCTTTTGAAGTGGACACAGTCACGTACCATATGTTAACATAACGAAATATACACAGCATGACGGGCATATTCCCATGCAACCATTATGTGTATTTTGTTATTCTCCATTTTAGACCTGACAGCAGCACTCATGTTCAAAAAACTAATGTCATGTGTGTGTCTTACACACCCTTTATATACACAATGCAATGGGGTAAGTTTTCTGGAAATAACAACAACAAAGATTTATGGTAATGAACTATTTGGTTAATTCAATTAACACAGATACAGTTTGATTCATGAGATACAATTTATTTCTTTTAGACACATGGACACAGATGCTTGTCAGTGTTCAGTGATACAGTTTGGTTCTTTTAGAAAAACAGATACCTTTTCTTGATTCTTTCAGGAAGAGTTACAATTTGGTTCTTTGTGGTTCTATTAGAAACAGATACTTTCATATTGTACATTGAGACTGAACAGCCAAGCAGAGATTTTTTTTATAACTATAGCTCACACTCCAAACAACTTAGTGTTTCACAGTAAAGCTTATCAATGTCCCGTGAAAGTTTTTGGATCTCATTGAGCAATGAAATCGCAGGATTATCCCAAACATATGATCTGTGATGGTTAAGATTGGAATGCTGCCACATACAGTATGTGTTTTACAGTGAAGGCTGTATGTGGGAACCCCTTCACATCGTGTCACAGGAGCAAGGAGGCAATCAAAGTCAGCATACACTACAAAGAGACTTCACTCGTGGCAGCGGTGGTTCTGAAACTTTAAGAATTTGTTTTCATCTGTCAGCATTTCAACATGTACCGTATCCTTCAAAGAGTAGTCAATAGTATGCTTTACTAATGACTCATCAGAAAAAGTAGTTGAGACACCTCTAGTAAAAATGCTTTTTCATCGTTCATTTACTCTGTTGGGAGGAAAGGAGTTTAGATATATCCTTTATCCAAACCTTCCACATCATTACGAAGTGTCGTATTAATGATCTATGGAACAAGTATTAATCTAATCTAATCTGTTGATTTTCTATCTCATCTGAGATTATTAACATGTTTATATGCAGCTTGCACTGCCCAGATTTCGATAAACGATGACTTCGTGGGAATTTTACCATCGTCATCTTTATCTGGCTTCTTTTTCCTCTTCTTAAGAACAAAAATGTTAACCAAAATACCCTCATTGGTGCATCTCGAACTTGGGTATGTCCTGAAGTTTGACAGGGACATCAATAACATCAAAGTTTTCCGAAGATTTCGGGATTGCAGCCGGATCTCATCGACTTCTTTCCACGATATTTCGGCTGACAACCTGACAGCCATCTTCAGGCGAATGTTTGACACTGGAGATTGCTAGTGCAAGTCGCTCTATTTATACGTAAAAGTGCCGCCGGCGCGCATGCGCAAGTTACCGTAGCATACGCGCCACCTGTCGATTCCAAGGCCCTCTACAATATAACTGCGTCTATGGAGCGCAAACGAATGCGTGAAAAAAGTAAAACATGCACGCAGATGTGACCAAAACAATAAAATGCAACATTTCAATATTAAAATTAAAATTACTTGTCGCTCGACATGTCAGAAGCCATAAAAAGTTTTCTTTTGGTTGAAATTAAAGAAATCAACGGGTCCCAGGCCTTATTCAATAAAAAGCCGCCATCACGGTTAATGAGATTTTCCACTAAACGTATTTCCACGGATTCCTTCACAACTGAATCCCAGAAAGATCTCGATGGGGCCAAGATTTTCCTGGTCGAATAACCCATAGTATGTCCTGTGGAAATACAATGTTCGGCTATGGCCGACTTACTGGGCTGTAAAAGGCGAGTGTGGCGCTCATGTTCAACGCAGCGGTCGTGTACTGTGCGTGTGGTCTGACCAATGTAGGCTTTCCCATACTCGCAAGGTATTTTATAAATTCCAGCCTTCCGTAATCCCAGACCATCCTTGGCTGAGCCCAGAAGAGCACGAGTCTTTGTAGATGGTCGGAAGATTGCTTTCACACGACGTTTCTTTAAAATTCTGCCTACTTTCGATGAAATGTCCCCGACATATGGGAGAAATGCTCTGGACTTAAACACCTCATTTTCCTCTTCATCTTGTGGGTGGTCACGTTTTTTCCTCCTTAAAGCAGTACTGACCTGATGTGCAGAATATCCATTATGTTGAAATACAGATTTCAAGTGCTCTAATTCGTCTGCAAGGCTGTCTTTATCAGACACGATATGTGCCCTATGCACCAACGCTCCAAGGACGCCCATAGTTTGTGGCGGGTGATGACAGCTTGACGCCTGCAGGTACAGGTCCACATGCGTGGGTTTTCGAAAGACAGAATGCCCCAATGACCCATCCACCCTGCGTTTAACCATGACGTCCAGAAATGGTAGGCAACCATCCTTTTCAACTTCCATCGTAAACTGAATGTTTGTGCGGATGGAATTCAGATGTTGTAAAAACCGTGAGAGCTCTTCTTCACCGTGAGGCCACACTACAAAGGTATCGTCGACGTACCGCCAGAAGACTGTTGGTTTCAACATCGCCGAATCGAGAGCCCTCTCCTCAAAGTCTTCCATATAAAAGTTTGCTACCAGAGGGGACAGAGGACAACCCATGGCAACACCGTCAAGTTGCTCAAAATATTCATTATTAAATAGAAAGTAAGTAGAGGACAGGGCATGGTGAAACAGCGCCGTTATATCGGCCGTAAACTTATTGCCGATAAGTGACAATGAATCCAAAAGAGGGACCCTCGTGAAGAGTGAAACGACATCGAAACTTACTAACAAGTCCGAATCCTTCAGCTGTAGTGTTCTCAGTCTGTTGATAAAGTCCGCAGAGTTGCGAATATGGTGCGTGCATTTACCAACAAAAGGTCTCAGTAGCGAAGCCAGATGACTAGATAAATCATATGTTGGAGCACCGACATTGCTCACTATGGGGCGAAAGGGCACATTATCCTTATGGATCTTTGGAAGACCATATAACCTCGGTGGAACAGAACTGTGAGGTCTCAATCTTTTCACAACTTCTTGCGGCAGAGAAGAGGAGTTTAGCAACGGCGCTGTTTCACCATGCCCTGTCCTCTACTTACTTTCTATTTAATAATGAATATTTTGAGCAACTTGACGGTGTTGCCATGGGTTGTCCTCTGTCCCCTCTGGTAGCAAACTTTTATATGGAAGACTTTGAGGAGAGGGCTCTCGATTCGGTGATGATGAAACCAACAGTCTTCTGGCGGTACGTCGACGATACCTTTGTAGTGTGGCCTCACGGTGAAGAAGAGCTCTCACGGTTTTTACAACATCTGAATTCCATCCGCACAAACATTCAGTTTACGATGGAAGTTGAAAAAGGATGCTTGCCTACCATTTCTGGACGTCATGGTTAAACGCAGGGTGGATGGGTCATTGGGGCATTCTGTCTTTCGAAAACCCACGCATGTGGACCTGTACCTGCAGGCGTCAAGCTGTCATCACCCGCCACAAACTATGGGCGTCCTTGGAACGTTGGTGCATAGGGCACATGTCGTGTCTGATAAAGACAGCCTTGCAGACGAATTAGAGCACTTGAAATCTGTATTTCAACATAATGGATATTCTGCACATCAGGTCAGTACTGCTTTAAGGAGGAAAAAACGTGACCACCCACAAGATGAAGAGGAAAATGAGGTGTTTAAGTCCAGAGCATTTCTCCCATATGTCGGGGACATTTCATCGAAAGTAGGCAGAATTTTAAAGAAACGTCGTGTGAAAGCAATCTTCCGACCATCTACAAAGACTCGTGCTCTTCTAGGCTCAGCCAAGGATGATCTGGGATTACGGAAGGCTGGAATTTATAAAATACCTTGCGAGTGTGGGAAAGCCTACATTGGTCAAACCACACGCACAGTACACGGCCGCTGCGTTGAACATGAGCGCCACACTCGCCTTTTACAGCCCAGTAAGTCGGCCATAGCCGAACATTGTATTTCCACAGGACATACTATGGGTTATTCGGCCACGAAAATCTTGGCCCCATCGAGATCTTTCTGGGATTCAGTTGTGAAGGAATCCGTGGAAATACGTTTAGCGGAAAATCTCATTAACCGTGATGGCGGCTTTTTATTGAATAAGGCCTGGGACCCGTTGATTTCTTTAATTTCAACCAAAAGAAAACTTTTTATGGCTTCTGACATGTCGAGCGACAAGTAATTTTAATTTTAATATTGAAATGTTGCATTTTATTGTTTTGGTCACATCTGCGTGCATGTTTTACTTTTTTCACGCATTCGTTTGCGCTCCATAGACGCAGTTACATTGTAGAGGGCCTTGGAATCGACAGGTGGCGCGTATGCTACGGTAACTTGCGCATGCGCGCCGGCGGCGCTTTTACGTATAAATAGAGCGAATTGCACTAGCAATCTCCGTGGAAAGAAGTCGATGAGATCCGGCTGCAATCCCGAAATCTTGTGGAATATTCGATACACCGGGAAAATTTCAAGAGTAACATCAAAGCTATTAATATCACAAACATGGTATTTGTCTGGGCGCTCTGGCTGTAGTTTGTAATTTCTTTCACAAGACAGGACTGATCATACAAAACAAGTGTTGCCTACTTTATTTTTGACATTAATACACGTCCTCTTATCAGCTACATCTTTTGGTAGCTTGATATAGCTGGACCGTCCATTTATTGGGTCATGGAAATGTGAGTGGGTGTCGACATATAGAACACAATTGAGTGCTTTACTTGATCCTTTACCGGCCATCTCTGGAAGCTTGGTTTGAATAGCACTCAAGGGGAGATTATGGAACCACTCAGTGATAGAGGTGCTCCGCCATATCACTCCGTTGTTTCCCGAAAGATTGACAATACTTTTCTCCTCAAGGCACCTTCCTCTTTAGGAGGATGTGATAGATCGCAGCACAGTACTGCACTGTATATCACAGAGGGATATCACGGATTATTTACGATCTTGATGAGCTCTCTTTCTCTGACAGGGAGGCACGCCAACAGGAAACTTGTAACATTCTTGTACCACCCCGCTGAATTCTCGATCCTTGTAAACAAGAAGCACTCATAAAAAGCGTCCTCGATCACTATCTAGTCTAATTCTGACATGACGTTTGTAATTTGATGTCCTGTAATAGGGCGGGGAGGTTGCTCCTACTAGCCATGCGCTACTATTATTACTGGTAGAACTAACCAAAGGCGGTGGTGGCGGTGGCGTAGGACGCTGGTGCCAAAACAAACAAGCCAATTGAGGAGAAGCCGGCTGTGGCAGCGGTTTGTGGCGCCAGTGTTTCTCTGACCGGTGGCGAGCAGGCCGGTCCCTGGTGGGTACAGGGTACAGCGGGCTCTTGCGCAGACTGCGCAAGTGGAACCCGCTCAATGGTCAAGTGCGGAGTAGATACTGCCAGCTGACTGGCTGTAGAAGGGAAAAGTGTAGTGGACTGACAAGGCAGCCAGTCCACAGTGACGGGTAGCCGAAAGGGCACACGTACACACACGCCGACTGGCGCGAAGTCTGGAACAGGATTCGTAATGAATGTGATAAAGAAAAGAACGTAGCTACTAGAACACTTAACTTTTATATCGTCCTTTGGTATACAGCATTCTTGATGATACAAGTGAGACTATCTTGAGATACATGCAATGGTACAAATGGCGCCTTGCTAGGTCGTAGCCATTAACTTAGCTGAAGGCTATTCTAACTGTCTCTCGGCAAATGAGAGAAAGGCTTCGTCAGTGTAGTCGCTAGCAACGTCGTCGTACAACTGGGGCGAGTGCTAGTACGTCTCTCGAGACCTGCCTTGTGGTGGCGCTCGGTCTGCGATCCTGACAGTGGCGACACGCGGGTCCGACATGTACTAATGGACCGCGGCCGATTTAAGCTACCACCTAGCAAGTGTGGTGTCTGGCGGTGACACCACAAAAAGCATATTAATTAAACACATAAAGCACATAGCCGCATCGGCTGTAGACAGAGGAAGAAATGTACATTGATTAAAAACACCGATATCACAAGGAGAGAGAGAAAACGTACCAATATATAAATAATAATAATAATTTACCTGAGTCAGTAGCGCCACTAAACACCATCATTCTGGTGTCTGGAGGCAATCATCTCCTGCAAATCCTCAGGCACAGCATTCAGATAGCGGTAACTCAAACCCTGATTCACCTTGGTTCGCAGGTGATCTTGATTTCTCACTGTTCAAGCTGCCCTGCAACTACCGGTCTAATTTGCAGAGATCTTGGGCTGTAACAATAAACCGATTTGTTAGAGAAAAAAAAGAACATCCTCTCTCCTATACTGCTACACAAGCACAAATGAAATACATTTTAGCTGTGAAAAATTTTTTTCGAACAAACTGGAGAGTCCACCATGGTCCAGCCTCATCTTCCTGTTTCTCCTCACACTCCAGAATCCTGGAGCTTTGCTGTAACATTGGAAAAGAAACGGAATTAGTGACGAGAAATTCGCTATAGAATTTAACATGCTAAAGTTTCTTTTAAGCACAGATCCACGATGGTAAAATTATTTACTTACGTGCTAGTTCGTCCTTTGCAAATCTACAGCGCTTGCCGCTGATGTTCAAGTTGTTGCTGCTAAGTTTCATCTTACACTGACACAGACAAAGCAGCCAGAGAACTATAGCCACCACAGCGGACAGGAGCGGAATGGGGATGAGGTGGGTGGGTGGGGCTTATGTAGACTCATCTCACAATCAATCAGAGGGCTTCATTTTGAAGGGGCATCCAGTCACGAAGTACGGTTGACGGAATGTCCGTAGACGTAGTTGTAGAATTTTGGAACACGTATTATGTTCGAGTACAATGACTTTTCTGGAGACTAGAAATCTACTCTGTAGGAATCAGCATGGGTTTCGAAAAAGACGATCGTGTGAAACCCAGCTCACGCTATTCGTTCACGAGACTCAGAGGGCCATAGACACGGGTTCCCAAATAGATGCCGTGTTTCTTGACTTCCTCAAGGCGTTCGATACAGTTCCCCACAGTCGTCTAATGAACAAAGTAAGAGCATACGGACTATCAGACCAATTGTGTGATTGGATTGTAGAGTTCCTAGATAACAGAACGCAGCATGTAATTCTCAATGGAGGGAAGTCTTCCGAAGTAAGAGTGATTTCAGGTGTGCCGCAGGGGAGTGTCGTAGGACCGTTGCTATTCGCATTATATATAAATGACCTTGTGGATAACATCGGAAGTTCAATGAGGCTTTTTACAGATGATGCTGTGGTATATCGAGACGTTGTGACAATGGAAAATTGTACTGAAATGCAGGAGGATTTGCAACGAATTGACGCATGGTGCAGGGAATGGCAATTGAATCCCAATGTAGAAAAGTGTAATGTGTTGCGAATACATAGAAAGAAAGATCCTTTATCATTTAGCTATGATATAGCAGGTCAGCAACTGGAAGCAGTTAATTCCATAAATTATCTGGGAGTAGGCATTAGGAGTGATTTAAAATGGAATGATCATAGAAATTTGATCGTCGGTAAAGCAGATGCCAGACTGAGATTCATTGGAAGAGTCCTAAGGAAATGCAATCCGAAAACAAAGTAAGTAGGTTACAGTACACTTGTTTGCCCACTGCTTGAATATTGCTCACCAGTGTGGGATCCCAAGCAGATAGGGTTGATAGAGGAGATAGAGAAGATCCAACGGAGAGCAGCGCGCTTCGTTACAGGATCATTTGGTAATCGCTAAAGCGTTACGGAGATGATAGATAAACTCCTGTGGAAGACTTTGCAGGAGAGACGCTCAGTAGCTCGGTACGGGCTTTTGTTGAAGTTTCGAGAACATACCTTCACCGAGGAGTCAAGCAGTATATTGCTCCCTCCTACGTATATCTCGCGAAGAGACCATGAGGATAAAATCAGAGAGATTAGAGCCCACACAGAGGCATACCGACAATCTTTCTTTCCACAAACAATACGAGACTGGAATAGAAGGGAGAACCGATAGAGGCACTCAAAGTACCCTCCGCCACACACCGCCAGGTGGCTTGCGGGTATGGATGTAGATGTAGATGTAGATGTAGACGTCACAGTTGCCTCTATTCAAGACAAGTCTATTATGCAAGTGATCGCTAGCATGCAGCTGATATCGAAAACAGTCGCGATATGATATTCCGGCAAATCATGCGAAAATACATGATATTCCAGAAACTTTCAGGTGCCACTCGATGATTTCAACGTAACAGTGTCACAAATATCGTCTTTTTTGGCGTGTAAAATCGTATATTGTAACTTATATCGGTTTTGTTGTCAGTAAGTTAACTCGCGATTGTCGAAGCACTTCTCATAGACAGAGATCAGAAAGTAAATTTTCTTGCACTCTCAGAGTCTACAACGAGGCTATGATTGTTTTTGTTACGTAAGAAGTACCACTGGGCTGTGCGCGTCTCACTTCAGAATGCGCTAGTGGTTTACGTGAAGATGTGGGATTGGGATTGTATGCGTGTTTTCTGTTCGTAAACTTGTGTTTGATGTTTTATGTACGTGTTATTGGCTCCTAAAGAGGCGTGTAAGGGTTTTCCTAAATTCTGAATGGGAAAGTGGAGCGAAGTGTACTAATTTTAAAACTACGTTGCTTACTGGTCCATGGCTGCAAAACAACTGGCACTGCAGTTTGTGTGTGAAGCAGGATAGGAATGGTATAGGCATGCAACTGAGTTTTGTTTGTTAAAATAAGCCATGCCAGTCCACTCACAGAACTACCAACATGCCACTCCATGCTGTGCCATGGGCACTAGGTAGTGCCAACTATATAACTTATGCCACTTTGTCACAATGCACCCGTCAAGACTGCCTACAAGCGTCCAACTCAGTACCAATAACTCAGGACCTCCACTGAGCTTCGCATGATGTCATGCAGTCTCACATCAATATTGACTCCACCCCAGGGAGGCTGGTTTGTCCTGTGCGAAGCGACTCTGGACCAGTCGAAACCATGTCGTTAGTCTGGTATGCACACAGATGTTTGTCCCTATTGGGACTACAGGTAGTGTGTCCCTCCACCACAGCTGGCTGCACATTTTCACACTCAACCCTACCTTAATTTTAGCACAGGACATGGCCTGTGGTGCTAGAGGGATATAAGCGCTATATCGGCACCAGACATTTTCCTCACACCATAGATGAAGCTACTTGACAGGACACTTAATTTATGGAAGGACGTAGACGTTTCCTCACGATGACATATCATGGCACTTTATGGAGTCAGCCCGATCCATTATCGAAACAGCGCGAGGAAAGTGGAATTATTTGTACATAAATCTGAAGACATATGATCAGTCAACCACACTAACAAAAGATATCACTTCATACACATCACCATCTTGAACACAGGAATAAAAAAGAAAAAAAAGTGTTACTTAACCAGCTACAGGGAAGTGCTCAAGAACTAAATACTTAAGGAAGTAACTTAGTGTAATAGAATAATTTCATACATTTAGCATTATTTCATCTAACAGCCACGCTATGTTTAGATATTTAGTTGACGATATAACTTTCAGATCTATAGAAATCTCGAGAATGATACTTCATCTACTCTACACAGATTCTAAGAGTTTGGTACAGCTTTTCCTAGTAGTGCATTCCCTGCACTTCACATAACTGCCTGTACCCTACATCCTGTAGCTCACAATTAACATAGTGTGTTACATGACTGTAATGACTGCATGTATTAGACAGCCATTACAGAGAGCTCAGACGATTCAGGCCTTGTACCAAAGAAATTCAGCCTGCAGGTAGTACACGAATGCATGTATGACTAATTAATTACATCGATCAATTAATTAAATCCACCATCTGGAATACCCCTAACCCCATCCCATTACCTCCCCCCACTTGGAAATTGGCGGGAAAAAGACTCAATTGATTGGTCATTTAGCGGGAAATCGATCACGGTGTATGGAATATTCTTTAAACAATTTAGATGCTGTGTGGAATAATGTTTATATAAACAGTTTATAGACTCCAAGACAGTGTATGGAATACAGTTTATTTAATTAGTTAAAGGATTTGCCGGAAAACTGACTGCAGTGTTTGCAATATCGTTTATTTAAACAATTTGCAGGATACAACATGATGTATGAAACATAGTGTATTTAAAGAATTTGTCAGAAATCGATGGCAGTACGGAATATTTAAATAATCGTGGCGCTTTTTTATTCTGATCACGCTTGGAAACGCTGAGTAGGCTTAATTTGCAGTGGTCAGATGTTAAGGCTCTTATTGTCTATATTCCTCATTTTTCGAAGCACACTGGTGTCTAAACACAGACGGGAAAATCAGAACAATTACATATCTAAACGTTTATGTCAATATTTCGAAACCCACCGTCACTTTCTGCAGATCGACAAATTACTAGAATCTCAGCGGTAAACTATTTTGTACAGATTGAGAGACATACAGCAGTCATACTCCACTGACAGTTAAACCCTGTAAAAGTGGTCTATAGATCATCAATGGAATGATGTACAGCATAGTTGTCTCCATTTCAGGTCTCCCTTGCGTGTGTCTATCGTCGGGGCACAACCATGAAGGTCAAAACCGCCCAGTGTCCTCATTACAGACCACGTTACTAAACACCACCGACCACGGAACGCATATCGGCCTCCTTTGATCTCGCAGTACCCCAATCAAAGTAATATTCGGAAGGAAGGGGAAGGTGCATGATACAATACAAACAACAGGAAGTACCAATGAAAAACAGAGTCCACTGTGATGTGACGAGAAGCACTAAACACGACACACTTAAACCACGAACCAGTTTGTAGTAGTATTAGTTGACGTGGATAGATCTCGGAGATCACTATCGGTCGGGAATTTGACGTCGCAATTGGGTTTTTCAAGCATCGTAGAATTCCTAAATTGGTTCTCTCCGCTACATTCAGAAGGAAAAGGCCTACTGTATGATAGGATAGAGACAATAGCAAATACCACTTCAAGACAGAGTCCACTGCAATGTATTGAGAAGCACTAAACGTGAAACACTTAATCCACGATGCAGTCCATAGCAGTAGCTGTCATGACTAGATGTCAGAGATAGCTGAAAAAACTCGCACATCCTGCGTGCTCCTGTCCCGAGGTGCACACGCAGTGCACCCGTCCCCATCTACACCGCCATGCCGACGTAAAGCAATAATTGAAAATTAGTACTGGGGCCACAGCCGCAGTCATGGACGAGCATATATGCCAGAGTACACCACCCCCAGCCATGGGGGGAATCCAGGAATGATTGGAGTGGTAGGAATTCTGATGTTGTAAATACCACCACTTCAGATGTTTATCATTTTGAATCTTCTCTCACGTAACACACACACGTCCACTTCTGTTGCACTCACCCAGCACAATGGTGACTTCGCCAGTGCTTGCTGCCGTGGGCAACATCAGACACATCAGGGCATTCTTTGTACCCATCACAGGCTGAGCTAATCTGTTACTTCTGGTTGCCGACTGCCACTGCAGGCAGCCGCGTTGCACTGCGAAATAAGCAGCTGCAGCTTGGATGTGTACAGTAGTCTTTCACTTAAAATCATCCTGTATATGTGTTGCCGGAGCAGCAGCGTAATTTACACCATGCGATGTCCAGCTTTCAGTCACAGCCAATGGACTGAAACGTGTTAATGTTAGTTTAGACTCTGGCACAGGCTTCGAAGTCGAGGTGGAAAAAACAAAATGTATGGAGGCATAAAAGTTGTGTTATATGCTATTTGGATGTGTTACAGCAGACAAAAAAAAAACAATGTATCTGACAACAAAACAGAGATCCTCTCTTGTGACTGGTAGTCTGTATGGTATGGCCCTCCTACAGTACAGATGGTGAAACTTTACACTGGTCTGTGCAAGCGGCTTCGATCAATGAGTGAATCAATACCTGTATATTATAGGATCGCTGCATATGCTCGATGCCAGCACACAAACAGTATTTGTTTTCGATATACGTAATAATGGTAAAAATCTTATCGAGTTCTCTGTCAGATGAAGTTAGCAGAGCTTTTATAGTTTGTAGTTTTTCTCTGTTGGATGGTACAAAATGACAATGATATAGAGAATGTTTGGGTGACATATGTGAATGCATCCTGAGCGAAGCAGATCTCCTTCAGACTGTAGTACCTGCATGCAGTTTGGAGATGCACAACAATGCAGCAGAAAAATCCTCAAACTTCTTTCAGTTCCCATAATGTCTTTTGTACTACCTCATGTTGCAGGAGAAAGTTTCGTTCTGGCGCTGGTCTCACACATCGTACGCCGTTGGCGGAGCTACAACAAGATGTCCTCATTTCCACCGAGTGGTCAAAACAGACAGTCCTGTCACCGTAGCTCGGCTCCGCCTGTTTCTCCAAAGGGTACAGAGGATGGTAGATATAGCTCTCTCCGACTTGAGTTCAGTTCCGACTTAAATTGGAATGATCACATGGACAAAACTGTAGGGAGGGGAGGGCAGAGACTGAGGAACGGTTACAAAATGCAGAGGGACTGTTTAAAGCCACGTCGGAGTTTTTATGTAACCCAATAGGTTCGAAAAAGGTGACTCCTTTCGAGATATGAGAGTGGCATTGATATGACTCACCAGTGGCTGTAATCATTAAACATGTCTCCATAGGATCCAACCCAAGTATGTGATTGACTGGATAGACTTGATTCCGAATCGCAGACAGCGTTTCTACCAGAAATCCGTGACATGCCCCCTGATGGGTGGAGGTGATGCCTAGGGCACCATGATAAGAGTCTTGAGTTGGCCTTTTTATTTGTTGCGACTATGTTTTTTAACGATATTTCAATCTCTCACCTACACAATGAGTGACAATCATCATAATGAAATCACATGTATTAACGAATTTCTAAAGTGATATGTAGTCTACACCTTGTACAGTATTTACAACTTCTCTGTGCTGCTACCATAACAGAGGAGGCGTCCTGTGACAGTGGTGGATCTTAGCACTCCACCATGATCCAAAAATGAGTTTAACATACTAGTCCTGTGATGCAGGATGTAACAGATTAGAAAAGATATTTTTCTACTTGATGACAGAATACTTAGAGACAACATAGCCTATGCCATAGTCTTGTACAGGATTTTCACGACAAGCAACTATACTTTAGCGATGAGAAAACGTGTGTATTGTCCGATTTCTTCTATCTACGAAAATAAGTAGTATAAACGGGAGGAATCTACATTTCGCGTGAGAAATTCGAGGTGTAATTAATGGTCAACAACATCGCTGTGGGTACAAAGAATGCGCCGACCTCTGATCTTGCCCACGGCAGCGAGGGCTGGCGAAGTGACCAGTGTGGCAGAAGTGGACGTGTGTGTGTTACATGAGAGAAGATTCAAAATGATGGATGTTTGCGCTGGAGGTATTGATAAAATCCGAATTCCTAGCGTACAATCATCCCCGAATTCGCTCCATGGCCGGGGCATACACGCTTATCTGTGACTGCGGCTGACACCAGTGGTAATTTTCAACGACCTCTTAACGTCGGCGCCGGCGGTGTAGATAAGGACGGGCGCACTGTGTCTGGACCTCAGGACAGAAGTGCGTAGGGTGTGTGAGTGTTTTCAGCTATCTCCGACATCTAGTCATGACGCCTACTGCTACAGACTGGATCGTGGATTAAGTGTGTCGTGTTTAGTGCTTCTCAATACATCGCAGTGGGCTCTGTCTTGGAATGGTATTTGCTGTTGTCTCTACCCTATCACGCAGTAGGCCTCAAAAATGGCTCTGAGCACTATGGGACTCAACTGCTGAGGTCATTAGTCCCCTAGAACTTAGAACTAGTTAAACCTAACTAACCTAAGGACATCACAAACATCCATGCCCGAGGCAGGATTCGAACCTGCGACCGTAGCGGTCTTGCGGTTCCAGACTGCAGCGCCTTTAACCGCACGGCCACTTCGGCCGGCAGTAGGCCTCCATCCTTCCGAATGTAGTGGCGATAACCAATTTCGGAATTCTACGATGCTTGAAAAACCCAATTGCTACGTCAAATTCCCGACTGGTAGCGATCTCCGAGATCTAGACACGACAACTAATACTACTACAGACTGGTTCGTGGTTTAAGTGTGTCGAGTTTAATGCTTCTCAATACATCACAGTAGGTTCTGTCTTGCAGTGGTATTTTCTGTCGTCTGTATCGCATCATGCACCTTCCTCCTTCCTTCCGAGTGTAACGGAGACAACTAATTTAGAAATTCTACAATACTTTTAAAAACCTATTCGCGACATCAGATTCCCGATTGATCAATTTATTGTTTCCAATAGTTGTATTGCGTCCTCGCATGAATTTGGAGTTGGCAGGCAATTCTTTTACCTTGGCGGCTCGCGCATGCCTGCCCAGACGCGGGAGATTGCTGCGTTGCCAAGTTGCGAACGACGCACGCGCCAAGAGAAGCAGCGCCATAGTATAGAATAGTTCGCAAACTTACGCTTAGAGGGGAGCGCGCAGTTTATGAAGTAAAGCCACCACGGCCGCATTAACCCTTTCGCTGCTACAGAGACGTGCTCCCCGCATTCCGCGCTGTGCGCGTGTTTGTCATCACTGCACTGCTCGCCTGTGCTGACACACAGTGTTCCGACTGCTTTGACACACTTATCATTCGATTTCTCAAAAACTATTTGGCCCAAAAATTTGATTTTTATACATCTTCTTGACTGATACCTTCCCCCCATAAATGACGTAATTTTGTTTCGATGTTCAGTGCAGTTATTGTGCAGCATTAAATGTAGTAAACCATTGCACGAAATTTTGAAGAGTTTGCAGAGATAAAAGTCCATAGCGTGTACTTTCCGTATGGTAGATTTCAGTTGCCACAATGTTGAGAATTAAATGTGGACAAGGTACCTAAAATGGTTCAAATGGCTCTGAACACTATGGGACTTAACATCTATGGTCATCAGTCCCCTAGAACTTAGAACTACTTAAACCTAACTAACCTAAGGACATCACACAACACCCAGTCATCACGAGGCAGAGAAAATCCCTGACCCCGCCGGGAATCGAATCCGGGAACCCGGGCGCGGGAAGCGAGAACTCTACCGCACGACCACGAGCTGCGGACGGACGAGGTACCTAAATTTCATATAAAATTTACTGTATAACAATATCTCATTTAATTTAAGTACCAGATAGGTGTCGTATGTAATATTGAGAAATATTCCGTCTTTCGCGACTGTAATAAATGTTTTATTTATACCAGAGTCATTTCGATTTTTTTCTAAAAAGTTCTGACTAAAACAAAGTTGGCGAAGTACACAAAACTGAATTGTGGACGTAATAAAACACAGAAAAAACTAAAATATATTGTCAGTGAGGCACAGTGCGCAAACAATTTGTGTTTCTCACAACAGACAGCAAATACTTGCCAAAACATACATCAGTCGACGAAAACATGGAATATGATGATGTTGCCAAAGCAGCGAAGCAAAGAATTGCGTCCGACAATCAAGTGGCTCTGCAACGTACGAGCTGGAATTCTGCTCTAAATAATACTTTTAATACTATTGCATAAGAATATATCTCAATATGAATAGTAAAACGGCGACTGCAGAAGAGAAGATATACAAACAAAACAGATAACATGAATATTGGATGTGTGCCTTTTCATTGTTTTTAATTTCTGTAAAAAGAAATGTTGGAGGACAAAATTAGAAAAACCGAAAACTTATTATGATTATAATGAAGAGACAAAGCACTAGAAATTTCAAAAGATTACATCGAGACGAATAAAATTCATGAAGTAAGACACTTCAATATTGTTTTTAAATACAGAAAATATAAAGCACCAAAGAAGGTTTGAACTCAGATACTCTCACTTAACACCTTAACCATTACGCTAATGCATCTCATCATTCGACAAAGCTCCTGAATATTTTACGCAAAATATGGACAAACACTGTTGGTACAACTATGAATTACTCACGTTTCGTCGAAGTATAACAGGAAATAAACAATTACCGCTGTTCTTTATTGCGAAAAAGTTTGTGAGAATGATACAAACACCTTTCCTTGCTATCGCCTGAATTTGGAGGCTTATTGCTAGTTTGGTTTAATTAATTAATAGAATATGAAGCAATTGGTATAAAGAATGCTTTTTCCAAACTTTCTATAAAAGAAAGTCTGCTATCAAGACATTGCTTTTGTTCAATTACTTTATTTATGACTGAATGTTTCTAAAACTGAAGACACTCGTCCATGCTGTGCACTGCAGTTGAGCTCTGGCAACGTTCTCTGTTCATTGGCTGACTGCGTTTTGTGACGTCAGATGCGCAGAACTAATCTAAACTCGTCCGCCATTGTAAATGACGCGCACTTTAGTGTGGGTTTCTCTCACAGCCGGTGTGAACGGGGACTACGCTGTAGACGGCGAATGGTGCGCGTCTCGCGATCGCTAGCTTCTTTGATGGGTCTGACTTTTTTACCAGATATGTTTAGTGAAATGTTGTGGTGGAGGAGGGTGTTTACGCTTCAAACGTTGGAGCGTACAAGACCTCAGATGTGTTTAGTGCTACGATCTATTTGTGGTGGAAATTTCATTACTTGATATGCTTAATGTTTGCGTGTGATACTCAGACGTTGAAAATATGTTTCATAACGAATAAGGATCATCGTAAGGTGGAGGCGAGTGTTTTAAGCAGTCTGCTTGATTCCTGTAAATTGTTAAACAATTAATTTGAAAGGGTAGTGCAACTGGTTTATTTCACTCTATTTTTGATATCTTAATTGCATCAGTTCTCCCTTTGTCTCCAGCATTTGCCAAGGAACATTGTACTCTGAGGAGAGATGCAGACCTCCATGTGCATGTTTTGGGACGTTGGTTCACACTAACAGGGAGTGGCCTATTTAGAAAGACAGAGACAGGAATCGAGTTTGTAGTTTCCCGATCAACAGAATGCCGCCACTTGATGCTTTGTTTGGGGTACCGCGAGATCAAAGGAGGCCGATATGTGGTCCGTGGTCGGTGGTATTTAGTAAAGTGGTCTGTAATCAGGACATTAGGCGGTTTTGTGTTCTTGGTGGTTCCCTGAAGATAGACACACACACAGGAGACCCGAAACAGTGGTCACTATACCGCAATCCATTCCATTCATGATCTGTAGACCACTTTTGCAGGGTTTAATTGCCAGTGGAATATGACTGCTGTATGTTTCTCGATCTGTAGAAGATTCTAGTTATTCTAGTAAAATTCTAGTAATTTCTCCGTCTGCTCAAATTGACAGTGGGTTTCGAAATATTGACATGAACTTTTAGATATGTAATTGTTCTGATTTTCCCATCTGTGCTCAGAGACCAGTGTACTTCGAAAAGGGGGGAAAATAAATAATAAGAGCCTTAACATCCATGACACCGGCAGCAAATATAAAGTAAGGCTACTCAGCCTTTCCAAGCGCGCCCAGGATAAAAAAGCTCCGCAATTGTTTAAATATTCCATACTGCAATCAAATTCTTTGAATGAACTATATTCCATACACCATATTGTATCCTGTAAATTGTTGAAATAAACGGTATTCCGTACACTGCAGTCACTTTCCCGACAAACACCTTCTTGAATCCTATAAACTGTTTCAATAAACAATATCCACAAAATGTCTAAATTGTTTCAACAATATTCCATACACTGCAATCGATTTTCTGACAAATTCCTTAACCGAATAAATAAACTATATTCCATACAATCCCTTGAATTATATAAACTTTCTAAATAAACAATATTCCACATATCGTCTAAATTGTTTAAGCAACATTCCATGACTGCAATCGGTTTCCCACCAAATGACCAATCAACTGCGCCTTTCTCCTGCCAATTTTCAGGGGGAGGGGGGGACGTGAGGCGGAGGGTTAGGGGCTTTTCCCAGAGGGGAAGGGGTTCATTAATTGATCAATTTATTTAAGTAGTCAATCAAATTGATATCAAAAGTATACTTGTATTGGCGAGGGGTTTTCAGAGGGATGGGGGAGGATTAGGTCGAGGAGGAGGAGGAAGGCAGAGGGGTTGTGGAATAAAAGGTTAAGGGCCTGCCTATCAAAGGGAAGGACTATCCTCAGGTTGTCATAATCCTCTTAGCAGAACAATAGGTGAAGGACCTTTCAATCCAAAGAGAACGACAGGATTCACTGTAAAGGTTTGCTTGCCGCTGAATGTAGGCAACCCACACTAACAAAACGCCCTGAAACGAGCCCCAGTGCTGTCGTCATTTGTGTGTTCCCTTTTGAAACTAGAGTGCAACAGCCTCTGCTGCCCCAGCATCTTACGAATTTCGTTGTTAAACCATCGTGGGTCTTTTCTATCCTTTATCCACTTACTAGACAAGTAAATCTCCAGACCTCAATTTACAATCTGCTTAAACTTTGTCCACAATTCCTCTACATCGATCTTCCTGGCACTAAGTGGCGCCAATTGACTATGTAAGTAAGATGTTAATAACTGATTATCTACTCTGTCTATCAGAAACACTCTCCTACCCTTCTTGACTGATTTATTAACTTTCGTAATCATAGTTGCTATGATGACATCACGATTGCTAATACCCATTTCTATAGTGAAATTGTCAATAAGGTCTGGCTATTTGTAGCTACAATGTATAAGATATTTCCACTGTGTGTGGGCTGCCAAGATAGGAGCTCAAGACAGTTCTCAGAAAATGTGTCCAAAAGTATTTCACATGACTGTCTGTCTGTACCCCCTCTAATGAATCCATAGCCATCCCAGTCTATACTTGGAAAGTTAAAGTCTCCTCCAACTAATATTGCATAATCTGAGTATTTACACGTAATTGACCATAGACTTTCGTTGAATGACTAGAACTGCCACAGTGGAATTGGTTCAAATGGTTCAAATGGCTCTGAGCACTATGGGACTTAACTGCTGAGGTCATCAGTCCCCTAGAACTTAGAACTACTTAAACCTAACTAACCTAAGGATATCACACACATCCATGCCCGAGGCAGGATTCGAACCTGCGACTGTAGCGGTCGCGCCGTTCTAGACTGTAGCGCCTAGAACCGCTCGGCCACACCGGCCGGCAGGTGGAATTGGGTGGCTGGTAAAAACACCCAACAATTAACTTACTTTCACCTACACTTGTTATAAGAGACCAGAAGACTTCACTGTAACACTTAATTTCGCGCTCAATAGAGACAATATTTTTGTCAATTGCAATGAAAACTCCCTCTCCTATGCCCTTTAATCTGTCTTTCGAATATACATTCCATGACTCGCTAAATATCTCAGAGCTTTCCACTTCATGTTTCAGCCACCACTCAGTCCCAAGAATAATTTGAGTGCGAGGACTTTCCTGAAGGGCAGTAAGTTTGGAAACTTTGTTGCAAATACTTCGACAGTTTACTGAAAAAATTGTGACAGTCGACGTGTCTTTACCCAGAACGCTGTTTGACTTCCCTTGCTGTGAAGCGACTGGCGAGTTTTCATCAGAGCACCTCAAACTACTGCCTAGCTTAAAAAACCCACATGTGTACTCCACAAGTACTCTGCTACCCAAGCAGCTGCTTCCCTTGTGTAGTGCACCCCTGACTTATCAATGGAAGTCCTACCAAACCCCACATGATAACGCAGGTCCATAAATCTGCAGCCAAGACCGTCACAGAATCGACGAAGCCTTTAGTTGAGACCCTCCACTTGGCTCCAAACCAATGGACCCCGATCAACTCTGGGAACAATGCTGCAAATTGCGAGCTCTGCTTGCACCCTGTGGTCTTCAACACCTCTGCCAGCCACCTGTATGAACTGAAGATTGCCTCAGAACCCATGTGACAAGTATAACTGGTGCTGATGTGAGCCACAACTTGCAGAAAACTGCACCTTGAATGCTCAATAGCCACCACCAAGACCATCTCGGATGAGCCCCCCCCCCCCCCCCCCAGGGACAAACTGAGTGCACATCGGCTTTCTTCCCAGCCTTGAATGCTATCTACTATAGGGGTTCCACAACATGCCTAACAATGGAGCTCCTAATAACAAGTAAAACCCTCCCCCCCATGTGCCTGCTGGGACCCTGATGAAGGAGAGGTCACCTGTCAACTCACAGGGTGAATGGGCGAGGCCAGGTGACCATCTTCACACTGGCCCTCTGCCTTGAGTGATGCAAACGTGTTACCACCCACCACCCACCCTGCTGTGAGGGTGAACCCAATGTGTCATGTGCACTAGAGGGTGCCTCCAAAGCAGAGCTCATGGGCCAAACAAGTGACACCTGAGGTGTCCCATGTGATGTGCAAAATTCTCCACCACTGCTACACCCCAAGGCAGCAGCCTGAGGGTGACTGACCATAGTCAACAGCACATTCAGCTGTTCATGAACTGCAATCAGCTCTTCCTGCGTAAAGATAAGCAATGTTTATTGTAATATCAGTTAGTATAGTACAGATCACTTAGTGAATACATGCATTAGTGTGTTTTTAAGCTTTATGTTTAAGGTTTCACTTTTATTTACACGATATTGCAGAAATAGCGAAAAGATCGTATAGGCGGGTTGCAGCCTTATTTTCGTATACGTTTTTGATCAGTAAACGTATAGAATCTCGTTAAATTGTTTTCTATTTCGGGAAGTTTAATTAGAGTACCCCCTCATTATTATGCTCACATTCTCGGGTAGTAATTAAATTTAAATTGCTGATTCTGAAATTTTGCACTAGACCCGTAGGTTGTTTATGTACAGTTGAATGTAGGTCTAATTTTTATAAATGTGTTTTCTTATTTATTAGTAATTTAACTGACTTATTCTTACTAAAGTATTATATTTATCATGAGTGAAAAGTGCCTGACTTGCCATAGAATTGTTAAGTTTAGAATTTGATGTGATAGGTGCTGTAGTTTTTTCCATGTGGGTGACTGTAGTGGCTTGGGATTTGGGAAAGTAAATGAGACCCTTCAGTGATTTTATAGGATATGCAGTAGAGATAGAAAGATAGTAGAAGAGGAGGATAAAATTGCCTCCCTTCAGGATGAATTAGATAAGGCTAGATAAGACTTGGACAGGTTAAGGAGGGAGAAGGGTAAAGAGAGGTGAGAAGGTCAACAGGAATCAGGAGGAATAGGCTTATAACTACATCTTAGAGGTTTGTGGTGAAAGAGAAAAATAATTTTGACCTGTTGCTTCAGATATAAACTTATGACCCTCAAGCAGCTGAAGTTGTTGACATGGTACAACGAACTTTCAGCAGTTTGAAAAGGAAGAATGAAGGGGAGTCAGTAAAGAGACAGAAAGTTTTGTTTTTAGGTAGTTCTCATGATAGAGGTGTTGGCTAATTTTTGCAGTATGAACTAGGATCTGGATATCAGTTCACAATTTTGTTAAACTTTGTACTGGTGTGGAGTAGGTGACAGAGGATTTAGCATCATACTTTTCAGAAAGTTGACCTAGCTAGACACTGTGGCTTTAGTTGGTGGGCCATGTAATATCATTGAAAGATATCCTGGGTACAGCATAGAGTCTGACCTGGTAAAGATTGCATCGCCATCGAAGCATACCAGTGTTGAATTTGTATTTGCTCTCAGACGACATGTCCAACCTCATTTGAGCTCTTCAGTCAGGAAAGTTAATTTGGAGTTGGAATGGATGCTTATGTTGAGTGCAGGATCACATTGTCATGGTTTCTGTTGATTCTTTCAGTAGATGGGATTACACTAGGCACGACCTTCACCTCAACAGGAAAGGGAAGGGTAAACTGGCTAGGCTAATAGCAAAAAGTTTAAGGGGGGCAAGGGAGGCAATGTCATGAGTGATAAAACGCCAGTGGCTACAGGGTTCAGAAAAGCGCCCTTTCTAAAGTTTAAGAGAGGTTGAAATCGAAATAAAGCTTCCGTTTGAGAAACAGACAGCGCAAACAGCAGTACTTTACAAATTTTTAGCTATCAGCAGAAATCTAGCTTCAACCGATTTTAACTCAGTCAATGGGAACTGTCAGCTATCTTCATTGCATCAAAATATTCGAGAACTAAAAAGTAAAATGAACTAATGATCTGCATTGATAAATTAGAGTCATCAGACCAATTTGATATAATCTGTACATCATGTGACCATTGGTACAGATGTATTAAGTGTTACAGGATTTAGGTTAGCATCTCACTTTCGTTAAGCATACTTTGAGAAAGGAGGAGTTGCCATATTCATCCGGAATTGTCATAAATTTAAGAACATAGACATTCACAAATTTTACCTAAAGAAGCATGCAGAAGCATGTACAACCGAAGTAGAATTTCGTAACAAACGCTTCATAGTAGTTAGTGCATATTGAGTACCTGCAGATAACTTTAATCTCTTCATGTATCACATTGAACCTCTACTGGCCTATTTAACAACAAAGAACAAAGAAATAGTGGTTGCTGGTGACTTTAACGTAGATTTTCTTAAAAACTCTCCCAACAACAATCTATTAGAGCCAGTAAACTATCACTGGACTTAATTCCTACCATAAACTTCCAAACTAGGGTTGCTAATCGCTAACAAAGGGCCTTTGATAATGTCTTCATAGAAAGGTCTAATGAATGGTATTGTAGTACAAAACCAATAATCACTGGCCTCTCAGACCATGACATGCAGTTCTTTTTGTTAAATATTAATACTACACGATATAAATTATATTAAATCTGAATTCAAGAAGCTGGACAGTACGCCAAAAACTGATTATTTTTGGACATTCGTCAAAGATATGAACTGGAATGACATGTACAGCGCTAATGACATGAATGAAAAATACAACACTTTTACTAATAAAGTGCTTATCTTCTCTGAACACTGTTTTTCCTAGAAACTAACCTAGATTACACCAAAGTCTACAAAGAAACCACGAATTACTGAAAGAATAAAGGCTTTGTGTAAAACAAATGAGCCTGTATCTGTCAGTCTGAAATAGCTCTGATGTTGATGCTGTAGCACATTACAAGACATACTGCAAAATATTAAAGATAGTAATGTGGACGTAAAAAGCAAATACATTGCAAGAAAAAGATAATCACAACAGATAGAGAAAATGCTGCTGTGGAGTACATCAGACCCGACAATACACATAACTTCACTAACGACCCTTGTCGCCCAAGCGGAAGTAACACCCATCATAAGATCTTTAAAATAAAAAAATATCTGATGGCTATGATAGGATATCAACAAAGTTAATTAATGAGTGTGCTTCTGAGTTCAATAATATATTAAGTTCTATGTGTTACCAGTCTCTGTGGAATATTTCCTGAATGGTTGATATATACTGAAGTTAAGTCATTGTTTAAGAAAGGAGACAGAGAAATATCTTCCAATTTCCATCCAATTTCACTTTTGCCAGCATTTCCAAAAATTTTAGAAAGGTAATATTGGCTTCAATCATCTGATAACAAATAATACATTGTCCAAGTCACAGTGTGGGCTTCTAAACGGTTCTGATAGTGAGAAGCCTATCTACACATAAACTATAAATATACTGAAGTCGTTACACAATACACTACAGGCTACTGGTTATCTCAGACAGTAAATAAAGGGTGTCATTACGCAAAAGACATGAATGAAGCTATCAGGCATCATCAAGTGGGAGCTAATTACTTGTGATGTCCCACAAGGTTCCATCTTAACACCTTTGCTCTTTCTGGATATCCTATCTGATTTACAGCTATGTTGCATCCAGATACCACATTTGAACATAATACAGTATTGTGATCTTTCTGTATCAAGAGCTTGCCCATATGTGGCAATGAACATTCATCAACAGACAATCTCTTTGCTGCATGATTTGTCCCTCCTTGGAGTCTGGAGTATGACAAGGCTGGCTAAGCGAATTTTTGTGTGGCGAAATATGGACAGAGTATGTAAAGCTTCTATGCGCCTGTGTGTCCCTGTCAACATAATATAAGTACCTCTTAGCGCTTTTGTCCCACCCAACCAACGATTTGATCATGTTTACAAAGATATTGTTGTATTGTTATTGCCATCTAAAGGACACACCTATGTCTAACTGCCATAGAAAACTTCGCCTGTTGTCCTGAGGTTTTCCCTATGGTCACCATTACTGCTGAAACTGTTACAACCACTTTTCTTTGGTGGATGGACGCCTCGTTTTATAGTGCCTCTCCATATCACTACGCAACAAGGTAGGCAGTTCGATTAATGTCTATTCAAATTACTCGCTTTGTTCTTAGGCTTGACGTGCATTGGAACTGCAGCTTATCATCTAGCTTAGGTGATCAGTTGCACCATCAATTAAAAGTGCCCTCTAAATACCATTAATCGCACAACTTGACAGAAACTCTGACACCTGTCTGACTGGGTATCCACACTACCATCAAGAAAAATCTTAACACCCCAGTAACAGAACTGATCTGTGGTCAACCAGTTCGATTGCCCAGTGAATTTTTCAGCAATATGTCTAAATAAATTATTAGGGCATCACACTTTGTTCAAAAATTAGGTTCACACATTTACCTTCCACGTCCAGTTGCACCAAGAGAGCAGTATACTCACTGCCCTTTCCTTTTCACTAACATTTGAGCATGTAACCAAGTTTTTCTTAGGCATGACATTGTGCACAATCCTTTACAGATACTATATGATGGACCATATACAATTCTTAACTCATACAAGAAGACATTTGAGAATGATGTAAATGGTACCCCAACTAAGATTTCCATCAGTCACCTTAAACCTGCTTTCTGTACCTCTTATACTCATGCCTGGACAAACCACAAGCGATGTTTGACAAAATACCTAATGAACCTATGACGGACTTGGCAGAATTACCTACCTATTGTCACCTAATCTGGATGACACATCCATTTCAGTAGAAATTACTCTTAGAACTTTGGGAAAGTGATGAAGAATGATAAGAAAGATATCTCATTTTGAGATATTGTTTGTACTTCGATTTAATTTTTGGTTCTTTGAGATATTCTATGGTTAACCTGAGTTTCCACATTCTTGTGTATGTATTACAAGAGTTGTCAGTAAAGTATTCTTACAAAAAAACCCACTAAGAACACATTACAAGTAGGAGGTAAAGTGGATGGCAAAACCTACGTAATGGAATGATTACTAAGGGCAGTAATTTTGTAAGATGATATAAATGTACCCACATGAATGTTTACTTCTTTATTTAAAAAAATGAGATATACCTACATACATGAATACTCATTTCCTGCTCTCTGTTCTCTCTTAGCATTAGATTGATTTTTTTCTGTAGAATTAAAAATTATGACTAATTTATCAAGGAGCAATTAGAATTGTCACTTCAAATTAAACTTTTTCAACTTTGACACTTTTATAATACAAAACAAATTCGGAAGCCATATTACATCTCAATAAAAAGTTATCTTCCCACTATAATACGAGTACCTTAGCTTTTCAGTTTGAAATGCACAATACCAGCCCTGTTGTAGCTTATTAAGCAGAACTGTAAGGTAAATGAAATGAAAAACATTAGAAAGGTGCATAAATATACTATGACACACTCATTCTTGTTAAGGGCGTGAAGTAACACTTTTGTGAATTCTGCTATGGTTCATTATGAACTTCTAGCATTCTTAAATTCATCCATCTTTCTTTACAACTGATTCTATAATTTTTGAGACAGATAAGAGTAGGGGAACTTGACAGCAGTTTTGTTGGTCTTCTGCATTACCTTTCTTTTAGCAAGAGCACAGATATTGCCTGTTTTAAACAATATCAAAAGTTTTCCTGAAATGAATGACTCATGTATTATATTTTTTAAGTGAGCTTGTTTCAGCATACATATATATTTTTCTTATAAGTTTCGTGAATTCTTATTTTTTAGTGAGTGCAGCCATTGCATGCAGGAGGAACAGCAATTATTAGAACTTTAAATTGTAGAGCAACCACAAGTCATGTGTAACTTTCTTCTGTTGGCATGTTTCACTCAACAAACATGATCATCTGCAGAACTGTAAAAATATAATGTGTTACACCACCATAAAACGAAATAAAATCACAAATTCAGTTTATAATGTTATAACTTACATTCAGTAGCAAAGGGCCACAGATTAGATATATTTACAAAAATGGTTTAAGGAAGCCAAAATTAAAATTTTGTAGTTATTCACATACAATAGTTCGTTAAGAGTTGCATACAGTAGAAATATGACACTTATTACTCTGTCTGTCCCATGTGAGTTCTTGGACTTTTCCATTTACTTGTAAATAGTAGATAAACCATCCTATTTGTTATATTTCACCTATGTTTACACTTTGTCAGTACTTGATGTTTCATAATTATTCTGCTTTATAGTACAATAATGGGAACTAATTATTTGTGTGTAACCACTGCATTCATAGTGCAATTATATTCATAGTAAGTCACATTCAATAATCAGTAAAGAAAATTTCTGTTACAACACTGACAGTGCCACTATTACTGTTTTTAGAACTTGCTGCCTAAATTCCCATTAAAAATTATAATTTCTTCGTTGCCATTTTAAAAGTATTTCATAACCAGTTTTGACTTTTAGATGTGATGTGTGTTCAAGAATGGTGGTTCATTAGCATGTTTATGATATCAGCAATCCCAGCATGAATGGTCTTACCATTTGCCATCTTGCTTAGTTTGCAATTTGAAATATATTACATTTATAATACAAAAACATATATGTACCAAATATGTATTTTGTAAGTACCTTCCTTTCGACATATTGAACTCTAGTGAACCATAGACTTAAAAGAAATTATGTCACTATGTCTGACGTACGTTTAATCGTCACTGATTTCAATACAAGTTAATCTTAATGATATGAACGACAAGTCGCACACAGAATATGAATATTAACACATATAGAAGAAGTGGTTATAAATTTAACAGATGATTTTACAATGTCATTACAAATAAATTTATTTTCATAACCAACTATGAATTTTAGAGCTGTGTCTGTTAACACTCTTGAAAGTGGCAGATATTTGTACAGATTAATGATATTACTGTATTTTGTGTTATGTTACACTTAATGAGACAGTTTCTGCCAAAGTGTTTATCAAATGGTTCAAATGGCTCTAAGCATTATGGGACTTAACATTTGAGGTCATCAGTCCCCTAGACTTAGAAATATGTAAACCTAACTAACCTAAGGACATCACACACATCATTGCCCGAGGCAGGATTCGAACCTGCAACCGTAGCAGCAGTGCGGTTATGGACTGAAACGCCTAGAACCGCTTGGCCACAGCGGACAGCAAGTGTTTAAAATAGGGTCTGATTTGATGGCAAGAAATGATGTATCTTACTGTTTAACCTTAGATTTACCTGGCCTGAGAGTTTACAATAACTGTGTATAAGAAACTTACTCCATTTTATGTATGATTGCAGCACTTTACACAGCCAGATATATATATATATATATATATATATATATATATATATATATATATATATCCCTTGGCTACTTGATATAAGTTGTGAGTTGAAACTGTGACTTTAATTTCTTTTATGGTGGTGTAACACATTGTACTTCCACAGTTCTGAAGATAGTTGTGTCTCTTAAGTGAAACATGTCAATAGAAGAAAATTACATTTGGCATATATCTGCTCTACAATTTTAATTTCATTTTTAGGTTGTGTTTAGTATTTTGGTCGATAATACCATCACCACTTTAGTGCACAGTTGTTTACAGGTGTTACAATTGTTTTTGGCATTTTTGTTGTTACTTCTCAGCAGTACTTGAAAAATAATCATTCACATTGTTTGCTTGTTGATGTGGATTATTTATTACTTTAACGCCTCCCTTATTAGTGTGTAAAGTGATTCTTGACAGAAATTAACACTTCACATAATAAGATTAAAACTACATGTGATAATACGAAACTGGAGACAACACAAACAGTTAGTGTACGTGGTACCATAGTAACTAAGCTAAATGACAAATAATTGAATGGTTCAGCTGAAGAAGCAACTGAGTCTGTTAAAAATGTTACTCCACAAAGCCCTAAGTAACTAGCAGTCACACCAACGTCCATCACTGATCTTATAATTAAATGTTTCCCTGAGACTTGTAAGTCTCTTCGTTAATTATGATTATGATCGAATCAGAAGAAATGAATTAACATTTATGCTGTGGCCGGGACTTTATTTGTGTTGGGGAGGGCAATCAACTATGTTGTTTGTGCAGCAATGTCGACCATTGTACTATGGTGGTGTAATGATTAGCATTTCTGCCCAGCAAGCAAGAAGACCCGGGTTCGAGTCCCAGCTGCAGCACAAGTTTTAATTCATTTCTTCTGTTTCTATCATCCTTCAATTAATTTAACAGAATTCTAAAAATTCTAAAAAAAACCAATCTCATATGGAGCTGATGGTATTTCAAACAGCATTCTGAAAAGTTTTTGTAACTTAATAACTACTGTGGGAAGTAATACAAGTAATGTATCACTGGCAAAGGAAATTTTTTCTAGGCAGATAAAAATATGCCATTAGTAACCCTTTATGTAGGAAAGAAGACAAGAAATACTTAAATAATTATTGTTCATTTCCTTACTATAGCCTTTTTCTAAAACATTCGAAAAAGTGATACACTCAAGATTAGTATGATGTTTAAGTAGAAATAATTCAGTGGCACAAAACTGTTAGGATTAAAAAAGAGTCACTCGACGGAGAAAGAGATTTAATTACTCACTTTACTATCGCCTTTTTCTAAAATATTCGAAAAAGTAATACACTCAAGATTAGTATGACGTTTAAGTAGCAACAATTTACTGGCACAAAACTGTTAGGATTCAAAAAGAGTCACTCAACTGAGAAAGAGATTTATATACTCACTTTAAATATAAAAAACCTTAAATAACTAATTATCTGCAGTTGGTATTTTTTGTAATTTTTCCAAGGTGTCTGATTATGTATATTACGTTATCCTTTCAGAAACACTTTTATGGAACTGATGGTTTTTATATACAACTGGTTTGAAGCACTCTTAACAAACAGAAGTCAGAGAACTTGTGCTGCACAGTTTAAAGAATTTTGGAAAGAGAAAAAATTTCAGTGACTGGAGAAAAAAAAACATGGAACGAGTCCCATAAGGTTCAGTTTCTGGTCACTAGTATTGTTTAAGACCGATTCACACTTGACAATGTCATGACATATCAAAACATTTCACAATCCATTTCAAATGGTGTCATTTATGGTTTCTCGACATGTAAGTTTTGATAGTGGCGTTGGTGTGGTGTTTAGGGGAAAGGGGGGGGGAACAACGTCGTTCCGTTGATTTATAGTGTGAATCAGTCTTTATATTGCGAATGACCTTCCCTTTTAACACTCATCAAGTAACAACTTTACTGTATAGATAAATGATGATGGCGTCCTCTTGGGTAAAATATACCAGAGGTAAAATAGTCCTCCATTTGGATGTCCGGGCGGGGACTACTCAGGAGGACGTAATTATCAGGAGAAAGAAAGCTGGCGTTCTACGGACCAGAGAATGGGATGTCAGATCCCTTAACCGGGCAGGTAGGTTAGAAAATTTAAAAACGGAAGTCGATAGGTTAAAGTTAGATATAGTGGGAATTAGTGAACTTCAGTGGCAGGAGGAACAAGACTTTTAGTCAGGTGAATACAGGGTTATAAATACAAAATCAAATAGGGGTAATGCAGGAGTAGGTTTAATAATGAATAGGAAAATAGGAATGCGAGTAGGCTACTACAAACAGCATAGTGAACACATTATTCTGGCCAAGATAGATGCGAAAGCCCACACCTACCACAATAGTACAAATTTATATGCCAACTAGCTCCGCAGATGGTGAAGAGATTGATGAAATGTATGATGAGATAAAATAAATTATTCAGATAGTGAAGGGAGACGAAAATTTAATTGTCTTAGCCGTCTGGAACTCAACAGTAGGAAAAGGAAGAGAAGGAAACGTAGTAGGTGAATATGGAATGGGAGTAAGGAATGAAAGAGGAAGCCACCTGGTAGAATTTTGCACAGAGCATAACTTAATCATAGCTAACACTTGGTTCAAGAATCATAAAAGATGGTTGTATACATGGAAGAAGCCTGAAGATACTGTAAGCAATCAGATAGATTATATAATTGTAAGACACAGATTCAGGAACCAGGTTTTAAGCTGTAAGACATTTCCAGGGGCAGATGTGGACTCTGACCACAATCTATTGGTTATGAACTGTAGATTAAAACTGAAGGAATTGCAAAAAGGTGGGAAAATGAGGCGATGGGACCTGGATAAACTGAAAGAACCAGGGATTGTAGAGAGCTTCAGGGAGAGCATTAGGGAACGATTGACAAGAATCGGGGAAAGAAATACAGTAGAAGAAGAATGGGTAGCTTTTAGAGATGAAATAGTGAAGGTAGCAGAGGATAAAGTAGGCAAAAAGACGAGGGCTAATAGAAATCCTTGGATAACAGAAGAGATATTGAATTTAATTGATGAAAGGAGAAAATACAAAAATACAGTAAATGAAGCAGGCAAAAAGGAATACAAACGTCTCAAAAATGAGATCGACAGGAAGTGCATATTGGCTAAGCAAGGATGGATAGAGGACAAATGTAAGGATGTAGAGGCACATATCTCTAAGGGCAAGATAGACACTGCCTACAGGAAAATTAAGGAGACCTTTGGAGAAAAGAGGACGACTTGCATGAATATCAAGAGCACAGATGGAAACCCAGTATTAAGCAAAGAAGGGAAAGCAGAAAGGTGGAAGTAGTATATAGAGAGTCTATACAAGGGCAATGTTCTTGAGGACAATATTATAGAAATGGAAGAGAATGTAGATGAAGATGGTAGGTGAAGAGTTTGACAGAGCACTGAAAGTTCTAAGTCGAAACAAGGCCCTGGGAGTATACAACATCCCATTAGAACTAATGACAGCCTTGGGAGAGCCAGGCCTAACAAAACTCTACCATCTAGTGAGAAAGATGTATCAGACAGGCGAAATACCCTCAGACTTCAAGAAGAATATAATAATTCCAATCCCAAAGAAAGCAGGTGTTGACAGATGTGAAAATTAACAAACTATCAGTTTAATATTCCAGGGCAGCAAAATACTAACGCGAATTCTTTACAGACGAATGGAAAAACTGGCAGAAGCCGACCTCGGGGAAGATCAGTTTGGATTCCTCAGAAATGTTGGAACACGTGAGGCAATACTGACCCTACAACTTATCTTAGAAAATAGATTAAGGAAAGGCAAACCTACGTTTCAACATTTGTAGACTTAGAGAAAGCTTTTGACAATGGTGACTGGAATACTCCCTTTCAAATTCTGTAGGTGGCAGGGGTAAAATACAGGGAGTGAAAGGCTATTTGCAAATTGTTCAGAAACCAGATGGCAGTTATAAGAGTCGAGGGGCATGAAAGGGAAGCAGTGGTTGGGACGGGAGTGAGACAGGGTTGTAGCCTCTCCCCGATGTTATTCAATCTGTATATTGAACAAGTAGTAAAGGAAACAAAAGCAAAATACAGAGTAGGTATTAAAATCCATGGAGAAGAAATAAAAACTTTGAGGTTCGCCGATGACATTGTAATTCTGTGAGAGACAGCAAAGGACCTGGATGAGCAGTTGAACGGAATGGACAGTGTCTTGAAAGGAGGATATAAGATGAACATCAACAAAAGCAAAACGAGGATAATGGAATGTAGTTGAAGAAAATTGGGTGATGCTGCCGGAATTAGATTAGGAAATAAGACACTTAAAGTAGTAAAGGAGTTTTGCTATTTGGGGAGCAAAATAACTGATGATGGTCGAAGTAGGGACGATATAAAATGTAGACTGGCAATGGCAAGGAAATCGTTTCTGAAGAAGAGAAATTTGTTAACATCGAGTATAGATTTAAGTGTCAGGAGGTATTGAGTACAATTGGAGAGAAGAGAAATTTGTGGCACAACTTGACTAGAAGACGCGATCGGTTGGTAGGGCATATTCTGAGGCATCAAGGGATCACCAATTTAGTATTGGAGGGCAGCATGGAGAGTAAAAATCGTAGAGGGAGACCAAGGGATGAGTACACTAAACAGATTCAGAAGTATGTAGGTCGCAGTAGGTACTGGGAGATAAAGAAACTTTCACAGGATAGAGTAGCATGGAGAGCTGCTTCAAACCAGTCTCTGGACTGATGACCACAACAATAACAACAAACAAAATTGGCACTTTTTGCAGACGCCAGTAGTGGCAACATTATAAGAAAAAGTGGTCATTATTAAAGGTGTGAGTGGCTCAGAAAGGAGTTCATTATGCAGCAACAATTTTTGTTTATCGTTTGTCCAATAACATAAAATGTCTGACAGATAGCAAAACATGTTTTGAATCCACCCTAAAATCCTGGGCAACTCCTTCTGTTCCATAGATGCTGGTAGCCTGTAAAAAACTAGATTTTAAATGCTCTCATATGAGAAGCAAGAAAAATAATGCTATCATTAATGTTAACACTAATCATGTATACATATCCTGTTAACCGATCCATTCCGCATATTTTAACAATAGACTCGTTCAAGTGAACTTTGGAACATGTAACTAACCAACGAACTTATTATGATTTTGTTTGTCATTCCCTTTTCTCTGTGTAATCACTGAATGAATTTCTCACTCTGCAGAAGAGTGTGTGCTGGCATGAAACTTTCTGGCAGATTAAAACTGTGTAGTTGACCAGGACTCGAATCTAAGACCTTTACTTTATGTGGGCGGGTACTCTATCACTTCAGCTACCCAAGCACAACTCAGTCCATCTTAGCAGCCTTACTCCTGCTAGTACATCTCCTACATTCCAACCTTCACAGAAGTTCTGCAAAACTTACAGGACTAGCACTCCTGGAAGAAAGGATACTGTGGAAACATGGTTTAGCCACAGCCAGGGGGATGATATGCCTCCTGTTTAAAGACATACCATTGCATTTCTTTTATACTCTGCCTTATCTGTTACTGTGTCAAACGCATTTTGTCAGCAGTCAGTATCCGCCTGTATATCTCTTTGTATCTATGATAGTAATTTACACACTGTGGCTCATTATGCCTCTTTTTCTTGAAATTAAGATACCCAATGGTCCAGGAGGAATTTCTCATACCTGTTGTTATCCATTTGTTTTTGTGAGTCATTGCTGGTGATGTGGGTATTGTAAACAGCAGAGAGCATTTCACAAACAAACTCAGAAATTATGCTTTTAGGAATGCAAAAAAGCATACTGTAGTGATAGTATGACTGTCTCCAGTTTCTAGATATCTCAGTTGGTAAACTGAAGGTGAACCTGGTGTATCTCGCATGTGTGTAGCTGGCTTTCATTAAGAGGAATGTAGCTGCAAAGAAAATCAAATTAATTTTACGCATTAGGATGAGTTTGGGAAGATCCTTCTTTCTCAGTGGGTAACTCATTTAGTGCTGTGTTTGACGATCACAAGTCTCTTCTTTTTGGATTTCGTGTTTGGAGAGCGCAAAACTGTTTTCTTTTCGTTAACATTTCCGTAAGCACTTGAGATGAAGTGGGAATAATTTCATTCACGCCTAAACTAGTTACTTCTGTTCACGCCATGTAGAAAGCTGTGCCAGTTGAAATTCTTGTGGAAAGTCTGTCTCCCGGAGGCGTTTTTGTGCAAGTTTTCAATGCCTGCAGGGGCAGGAAATCCAGCAGTGTTTGTTTACATCTGCGAATTAAATATCTCTGATGCAAAGTGGTTTGTGTCTGAATGAATGCTCAGGTTTATTTTCAAGTTACACCGGTGGTAGTGTGTGAAACAAAAATATTTGATGATAACTTGTGCTGGTAGATGCCTCTCAATAACGCTGCGAAGATAGGCATATCGTGGTATGTTATAATGGTTACAGACCCCTAATTTTGGAAAACGCACGTAATGGACGAAAGAGCCTAATCGGTTAACGGAACTCAGTTGTTTGCACAGTATCATTATAATGGTCCAAGAAAAGCAATCTGAATTAAAAAATTTTGACTGATGTCAACAAAGGCATATTGTTTACCGATTGTACATATAATTTACTATCTTGGAAAGTATACTGTTTCTTTACAAGAGGAGCAAACAATGCTCAAATCCCACGTGTAACAATTTGAATACATCATACTTAGTAACATCAAAATTATTTTTCTTCTGTAGAGAAAAAGAATTTCTTATAGGGAAGATATGTTCCCGTACCAATTATTTGAAAGTATTTTTCCAAATAGTATCTGGTGTTCGTTGAATGATTAATTAGTGGGAATGGTAGTCGAATGAAAATCAGGATGTACGTTTTATCTTAATGGATTACACAATGACTTCGCAGTATGAAAGATTATGGCATTGCAGTGACAGTTTAAATAACAACTCGTTGCCTGTGGAGATGCTTCTCCCTAGAGTAGGGTCGTCAGTGTCATAACGATTGCCCAATGGAAATATCAAAATGAGCCTTAAGTCCACAAAAGTCGTATTTACCAAGTTCCGACATGTTATTCGAATCGTGTACTCATTTATGCTACAACTTCCTACACAAGTGTTTAACCTATGATAACAGTTTTTCGAAGGTGCATTACAAATAATGGTAAATTGATATATGGTAAATCAATTTTATGTTGTGCCCAACATTTATGAGCGTTAGTGTTAGGTAATGGAAAAAGTCTGATTACTGTTATACACCGTCATTAAAATACAGTTGCTGGCGGATTGTTTAAAGTATTCAATAGCTACCATACAAACTAACTATGCTGCTCTTTGTATATTTAAAATTGAACTACCTTGGAACTGATAGTTCACTTTTATGAGCAGGTGCATAGATGAGTGTTTTTTAACGTACATTCCAGAAATTATAACTGACAATACATCCGTGAAGTGAGCGACACAGAAGCTCATGTTCTCTGCATGGTGGTTTTTATTCCATAGTTAAAATTGTTATGGAATAAGATGAAATTTTTGCATATTATTGAAGTATAAATCGCGGTTCACTCACTCGTTAAAGTAATTCCTTTGAGATCATGTGTACAGCACTTGAATAAATAGCTGTGTATGGTATATAATCCTTTTCTATATAATTGTAATGTGAGTGTTATTCAACTGTTTAACTCAGAAATGGGAAATGAAGATTATTATTTCAAGAAATAGTAAGCCTGTGTCTTCGCAGACAATGTAGCATGATGTGAGTAGATTATATAGTAGACCTGTGTGGTCACAGACAATGTTGCGTGGTATGACTATAGCAAAATTTTTGGTGAATTCTTAGACATTTTTTACTCTTCACGAAGGGGATTCCCCAGCCACTGAACAGTAATGGAAAATTTAGTCCCATTCGAAGTAGGTCTTGCAAACAAATCACACCGTTTTCCATAAACAGAAAGACTAGTCAGTGGCAGGAGTGTGGGCTGTAATAAAAGATTGGAATTTTTCTGTATTATTACACACTGGTGTCAGAAGAGCTTCAGATTCTTCTAGTGAATTACTGCCAATAGAATGAAGTGTTTTCCTGTGATGTAATTTTTGTATTCACTACCACCATTTCCCTAGTGTAGTTAGTGCCGTAAGCTGCGGTGACTGCGTCTGAATTTCCTCCCTTAAGGACAACAGCCTTTTTCCAGCTTTGGAATCCAGCAGAGAACTTCCTTGATTGTTCTACAATCCATTTCCTTGACCAAATGACCTTCACATTTTTAATTTTTGTTCAAAATTATGTCCTCCACTGTGGTATAGGCTTGTTATCCATTCATCTGTCTTTCCTAGTACTTCCCAGCATGCATATCTCACTCTCATGTGAAGCAATCTTTAGTTTTTCGTAATGGCTGTCACACTAAAACAGGCAGATCATTCCTTTGACATTTCATGGCTAATTTCCTTCCCCATCCTTTAAGCAATCTGAGTGTGTGCTGTACCACTAATGATATTGATGTCGATGGAATGTTAATGCCTAATGTCTACTTATAATAGACTTTCCGTTTCAAATATGTCGAAATCTTGGTTTTGAAAAGATTATTTAGTATAGCAAAAACTCTTCTGGCTGTTCTCTCTCTCTCTCTCTCTCTCTCTCTCTCTCTCTCTCTCTCTCTCTTTCATTTTCCACCTTGTTCTATTGCTGTGTCTTAATTTATACTGTAACAACAAAAGTAATCAATTATTGACAATGTAATGTAAATGGATGGATAAAAAGTGTAGTTATCAACAGCGACAGAGAAAACACACACACACACACACACACACACACACACACACACACACACACAAAGGTTTAACTTTTGCAAACTTTTGGAGCCAGTCACGCCTTCTTCTGGCAGAAGAGTTGAAGGGGAAGGAAGAGGGGTGAAGGGAAAGAACTGGGGAGGTTTAGGGAAAGGGATACTGTTCAGAAAAGTCTCCCAGAACGTGGGTGAAAGAAAAGAAAGCAGTACTGTTCAGAAAAGTCACCAAGAACCCTGGGTCTGGGGAGACTTACCGGACGGGATAGAAGGAAAGACTGATTGTTGGGGACTGCACCTAGTTATGCTATGTTTTTCAATGTGTAGTCTTATTGTAAATAATTTTCTGCACTATATGAAAACAGTTAAATGTCATCAGTATAATACAGGTATGTGCCATTAACACAATTCCTTTTCTGTTTTTCCAGACTTCACATCTGAAACCTTGCTGCAGGACATGCGAGAATACTTTTGATGATAAAGAATCTTCCTGCTAATCCTCTTTCAGTTCAGAATTTCTCACTGTTGTAATGACATCGAATAGAACTCGTAACACTATATATATATATATATGTGTGTGTGTGTGTGTGTGTGTGTGTGTGTGTGTGTGTTTTCTTCAGTATATACTATTGTAGGTTGTTTCACAAGGTCTCATAGTACAGGTTTTGTTGAAATTGAATTAATAGCTTTCTCAATATCTATGAATTCCTAAAAAATTTGGCTGAAATTGTCACTGGATAATAATGTATAGTGATAGCTTTTGATTGCTTGGTTGAAACAAAATATTTAAATTAGTCTGCAAATAAATCACAGTACTAGCACATAAAGCAAAGAAAATTTTAGTAAAACAATGTGGGATTGTGGGTCTGCCTTGATGCAAGACTATATTTATTTATTCCCCCAGATTAGTTTCAGTGACAACTATTGTCATCATCAGTGGGTTCTTTGATTCTAAAACATGCAGAAACAGCATATCTTTAAAACATTTTAAAACAAACAATGGAAAATCCAGGATGGAATGTAACAATATTATGGATAGGAAAGTTGGTACTCACCAAATAGCGGAGATGCTGAATCGCAGATAGGCACAACAAAAAGACTCTCACAATTAAAGCTTTTGGCCATTAAGGCCTTCGACAACACACACACATAAATGCAACTCGCACACACAACTGCAGTCTTGGGCAACTAAAACCACACTGCAAGCAGCAGCACCAGTGCATGATGGGAGTGGCAGCTGGGTGGGGGTAAAGAGGAGGCTGGGGCACTGTGGGGGAGGGATAGTATCGTGGGGTGGCAGACAGTGAAGTGCTGCAAGTTTGACGGAGGGCAGGGGTGAGGTTGGGGGGGGGGGTAGCGGAAAAGGAGAGAAATAAAAAGACTAGTTGTGATGGTGCAATGACGCCTGTGTAGCGGGAACAGGGAAATGGCTGGATGGATCAGGAATGTGACTAACAAAGGTTGAGGCCAGGTGGGTTACGGAAATGTAGGATGTATTGCAGGGAAAGTTCCCACCTGCGCAATTCAGAAAAACTGGTGCTGGTGGGAAGGATCCATATGGCAGATGCTGTGAAGCAGTCATGTTTGGCAGCATGTTCAGCAACAGGGTGGTCCACTTGTTTCTTGGCCACAGTTTGTTGGTGACCATTAATGTGGACAGATAGCTTGTTGGTTGTCATGCCTACATACATTGCAGTACTGTGGTTGCATCTTAGCTTGTAGATTAAATGACTGGTTTTACAGGTAGCCCTGCCTTTGATGGGATAGGTGATGTTTGTGACTGGACTGGAATAGATGGTGGTGAGAGGATATATGGGACAGGTCTTGCATCTAGGTCTGTTACATCTATTACAGGGGTATGAGCTATGAGGTAAGGGACTACACAATATACTCATCCAGCCTTACACAACCCCTGATTCCAATCCCTTATCTCATGGCTCATACCCCCTGTAATACACCTAGATGCAAGACCTGTCTCGTACATCCTCCTACCACCACCTACTCCAGTCCAGTCACGAACACCACCTATCCCATCAAAGGCAGGGCTACCTGTGAAACCAGTCATGTAATCTACAAGGTAAGCTGCAACCACTGTGCTGCATTCTAAGTAGGCAAGAAAACCAGCAAGCTGTCTGTCAGTATGAATGGCCACTGACAAACTGTGGCCAAGAAACAAGTGGACCACTCTGTTGCTGAACATGCTGCCAAACATGATATCCTTCATCATGTCATCTACAACTGCATGACTAGCTGTATATATCGGCATTCGTTTTGGTGTGTACTAGATTCTTACATAGTTTGTGATGTACTTGGAGTACAGTACATCAGAATAACAAAGTGATTGACTGTTCAAGACAATCGAGCAAGCAATGAAAGGGCAAGGCGGCTTTTAGGGTTTGTTACATGTGCATTGCGGGTGTGGAGCTATGTACTAATATTCAAAAGTTCCTTAATAAAGTGCCATATTCAATTTTCAGCTGCCATATTACTTTCCTTTGTACTTGTGCTGCTAGCATCAGACATTCTGTTGCATAAAATAAACAAACTGTGATGGTAAAAGAATGCACACAGCTCATTCTATAATTTATTGCTGTAACTCTCTCGTGAACAACTTGTTTCCAAAGTTAGTAAAATGATGCAGGTTCAGTGTTCCACAAATCTTGACAGTTATTTCAAATGTTCTACTTAAGGTCATAGAATGTATTATTTTGTCAGCAGACTATTGCTGATTACCACTGTCAGAATTCTCTTATTAGAAACACTGTTGTCTTTAACATTCTTCTGAAGAAAAGACTTTCAAATGATTCCTAATTCACTTTAAAATGAAACTTCACATCTTATTTAACCAAATAGGAAAGCTGCTATTATATTCCAGTTAAACATGTTTAGTGATTAATGGTTACTCCTTTGTTCTAGGGCCGTCATAGTTGCTGCTGGACTCTATGGTTTTGTGCTTTCAAAACGACATATTGATAAACACAGATATGAGAGCATGAAAGTTAGAGAGCGGATGCGAAAGTCGAACATTGGAGAGTACGAACCAAGCTCCAGGAAATTTACTGGTTAGAGGTTGTGGTACATTTATGAGTAGCCATGGCAATGATGCCAACATTGGATACAGCGAAGCTGCAGCTTGTACAAGACTTGGAAATTGAAATGTTATCCGATATGTACAACAGAATGACCAATGCATGTCACAAAAAGTGCATTGCTCCAGGATACAAAGACTCTGAGCTGGGAAAAGGAGAGGCTGTCTGTATTGATCGTTGTGTTGCAAAATATTTGGATATTCATGAACGAATTGGTAAAAAGCTCACACAAATGTCAGTAAAGGATGAAGATTTTCTTGCGAAAATGCAAGGGGAGCAACCAAAGCAGTAATTTTTTTTTGTAGTAATGCTACCAAGTTTAGTGTTAAAAGTTACATGTTTTTAAGATGAAAAACAGTTCAAATTATTTTAGTTCTAACATGACTACATGTTTAGTCAACTAGCAACCTGAGCAACAGTTTCACAAAACATTTCCTATGGGATTTCGTTTGATATTATGGCACAGCTGTTATCATGTCAACAAATAGCTGATGTGAGGTATCATGTACTAAGCAGATTGCTGCTAAAGATATCGTTAATTTTATTTCTTGGATTTTGATATGTTTTGTAAATATCTTTTTGCATTTATTATCTCTTTCCAAGTAATATACAGTTGTTAATGTGATTATATATATCCTAAATTTCCAAAATAGCTTATGAAATTAAAAAAAATGGTTGTTGTTATTGTTGCTGTAGACTGTAGTAGTTAATAAAATTTAATGCGCACTGTTATGATTGTATTATAAAGGCTGTGGAACTGACTCTCCTTGAAATATTTATAATTTTGTAGTATCTAACATAAAGAAATCATATGTAGAACATGTTTACAGTTTTGTCATCTTAAACAGCTATCAAAAGTTAAAGGCACAGTGGTGTTTTCATCTGACATTAAAAATTTGTTGGAGCAAATCCAAAAATACTTTTGTAACAACAATGGTCTCAAAAGTCTGTGAAACCTTTTATCTTTGTATCCCAAAAATATATACATTTATTTTAATAAACATTTTTGGAGCAATGATCAAAAATTTTTCTTTCAAAAATGTCTTGATCACACCATGTATGCTTCAAGAACATAGGTGACCGGTTTCGGTCATATCACATAACCATAACCAGACGTGTAATTTAAATTACAGGTCTGATGTTGTTCATTTGATATGACCGAAACCCGTCACCTATGTTCTTGAAGCATACTTGATGTGATCAAGACTGAATTTTTGAAAGAAAAATTTATATACATTTTGATACTGGACTTTGAAATGAACCTCAAAGAACTCTGATCTGAGACTGATGGTGAGAGAAGTGTGTGAGGGCAAACATACCAGGGTTGTGGTTAATAACATTGTTTGGAATTGCAGTAGTTTGTTTTACTTATGTATGTTGCTTTTTTTCAAAAAACGTCATCTGCCAGTGTGTGTAGTGCCAACAGTAAAATTCGGAGGTGGTGGTGTTATGGTGTGGTCATGTTTTTTATGGCGGGGGCTTGCAACCCATGTTGTTTTGCGTGGCACGACACAGCACAGGCCTACATTGATGTTTTAAGCACCTTCTTGCTTCCAACTGTTGAAGAGCAACTCAGGAACGGCGATTGCATCTTTCAACATGATTGAGCACCTGTTCATAATGCACAGTCTTTGGCGGAGTGGTTACACGGCAGTAACATTCCTGTAATGGACTGGTCTGCACAGATTCCCGACCTGAAACCTGTACAATACCTCAACACCCTTGGCATGTTTTGGAATGCCGACTTTGTGCCAGGCCTCACCGACCGACATTGATACCTCTCCTCAGTGCAGCACTTCATGAAGAATGGGCTGCCATTCCCCAAGAAACCTTCTAGAACCTGATTGAATGTATGCCTGCTAGAGTGGAACCTGTCATCAGGGCTAAGGGTGGGCCTACATCATACTGAATTCCAGCATTACCGACGGAGGGTGCCACAAACTTGCAAGTCATTTTCAGCCAGGTGTCCGGATACTTTTGAGCACACCGTGTATTACTGCCCCTCCAGCCTGCATTCATGGCATGGTGCATATTTTGCGCAGATATTTGCCTATATGATGCCATATCTGGAAATGACCAACCTGTTGAAACAGGAAATGTATCTCATGTGATCAGGTGACACATTTCCATTGATCTACAATCAGGTCTTTAAAGGTCCTTTGCCCACTGCATTCATAACTGACGTAGTTCTGTCATCAAACAGGGATGATCTGCTGTGGAGCTCCACATCATAATAAATCAATGTGCACTGAATGGCGTGCTCCAAAACACAGTATTGTACTCTGTTGTGAGATCGCTACCTATTGTGTTTTACAGAGTGGGCAAGCATTCCATCTCCAGCATTCTGTGCAGAGGTTTAGACATCCAATACCTTGTCATGTACTTGTGGTTTTTCCATAGTTCAACCACTTTGCACACGTGTGGACAACTGTAGCATGTGAACAGTCATTCAGTTTCACCATGAGACACTCATTCTCAAGCTACAGGCCATAAGAACCTGCCCTTAGTCAAAGTCACTTCCCTCATTGGATTTTCCTATTTGCAGCCCATATTGTTGCTAGAATGATTGTCCATTTGTCTCATTTTCTTCTTGGCTTCTGTGCCAGTCTCGCATTTTGCTTCCAAATGCTTCTACCTTGAGCTACTTCTTGCCACTTATTTACTCCCACCCTGTTGCGTATTGTTTTAATTCTATTTAGCCATTTACTCCTGGGCCTTCCTCTTGGTGTTTTACCAAATAACTTCTCGAATATTCTTGAAACCACTCGATCTTTTCTTTTTTTCTCATCAGATACCCTACCCATTGAAGTCTTCAGGAATTTATTAAGCTTATTGTTGTTGCTTGGCATGGTAGCAAGTGCATTTCAGTGTTCTATCTTCTGTTCTAGCTTTGCGATTCATTATCATAGTGTGGGCCAATGTTTTCCTATAGTGTTACTCCATTTTAGTTAAACTCCATGTTTCTGCACCATAGGTTAGGACTGGTCTGACGATTGTGTTAAATAGCTCTTTCCTCCACCCCTCATTCTCCTCAGAAGTGAGGCATTATAAGTTTTTATGTAGTGCAGTAGGGTCCATTGGAATTCTGCAGTCTCATTTTCAATTCTGCTCATCTCTGATTGTGTTCATTTGGCACTGCACCCAAAATTTGAATTGTTCAATTTATATTTGCCTATTATGAGACGAGATTGCTTGTAATGTTCATCTCTTCATCTTCGAACTATCATGCATTTTGTTCTTATTGTTTACTTCTAGACCAAGTTTGGGTGTTTCTTCTGTGATCTCCACAAATAACTCTCTAATCTGTATTTCACTTTTTCCGATGAACTGTATATTTGTTGTATATGCTAACACCTAAACGTTATTTCTTTGGAGGATCCCAGCTGATACATGTTACTCACAACTGTCTCCAAGGGTACATTAAAGATAAAGAAGGAACAGAGCATCTCCCTGTCTTACTCTAGTTTGGTGTTACAAACTGAAACTTTTTTCCATTTTGCAAAACCCTGCTTACATTATCATCCCTGCATATTTACAAAGATTTATAAATTTAATTGGAAATCCAAATTCTGTCATTGCATTCAGAAGGCTTTTTGTTTGAGAGGAGTCATAAGTTTTCATAAAATTGATGAACAAGTAATTTATTTTTTGTTCACATTCCCATACATTTTCAAAAATAAATAAATTGACAATCCCAGTTTATAGTTTATGCATGTGGTTTCAAATGGTTTAGCAGTAAACAAGATAAAGTCTTATATGATGTGTTAACTAATGATTTCCCCTTGTATGTTATATAAAGCTTTCCATGTCTCTCTTTATGTATTGGTACTATCAGTGATTCATTCTTTCCATTTTGTTACTATGGTCTCAGTTTTCTAGATTACTTATTTGTACTACCTGACGGTGTGTGGCAGAAGATACTTGTATCACTGCCTGATCTCCCCTCTTCTGTTCCATTCACAAATGGCATGCGGGAAGGAAGAACTGATTGTCAGTAGCCCTCTTTATCAACTCAAATTTCCTCAGTGCGGCTGTTTTGCAAGATGTGGAATAAAGTAATATTTTGTATGACTCTTCTTGGAACGTACTCTCCTCGAATTTCAGTATTAAACCTCGCTGTGATGCACAATGCCTGTCCTGTAGCATATGCCACTGGAGTTTGTTGAGCATTTCCAAACACTCTCACACGAAGTAAATTATACCATGCTGAAATATGCAGCTGTTTGTCATATTCTCTCTCATTCTTCTATTAATCCAACCTGGTAGGGGCTCCAGACTCGCAAGAAGAACTACTCAAGATTAGGTCGAACAAGTGTTTTGTAAGCCACTTCCTTTGTGGATGAATTACATTTGCTTAAGATTCTTCCTGTGAATCTGTCTGGCTATTGTTTTATATGGTCATTCCACTTAAGATCACTCTGGATGGTTACTCTAGGTATTTTACAGAAGTTACTGTTTACAGTAATTTTTTACCAGTAGTGTAATTGTACAGTAGTGGACTTCTTCTCAAATGAATGTGGAGTATGTTACATTTATTTACATCCAGAGTCGGCTGCCGGTCGCTGCACCATTTGTCAATCCTCTGCAGATCTTCCTGCTGTTCACTATACCCTTGAGGTGTTGCCACCTTCTTCTAGACAGCCGCATCATCTGCAAACAGTCTCATGGAGCTCCCAACATTATCCACTAAATCATTTCTATATATTGTAAACAGTAATGATACTATCAAACTTCCTTGTGATACTTTCGAAATTACCTTGGACTAATATTGAAAGCCCAGCTGGAATGCTATCATTCCCAGTTGCTGTCCCACATTTTAGATGTTTGATATTTTCCATGAACTCCTCATTTGTGGGTTCTGGAATGTGATCATTATTGGGGCTGCTGCTGGAATTTGAAGTTGATGGTTTTGGATCACAACAATTTTGTAGATTGTCAAAATGTTTCCTGCTTGTTGGTATAATTTTAGTGTTCAGTAATCATATTGCCATCCTTATCCTTCATTGCCTTGGATTTGTAATTAAAAACTCATTAATTTTGTTTCCAAATGTTATTTTGATGACATTCATTAACAGATTCAGTGTGATGCGTTAGACATTGTTTCTTTTTCTTATGATTTATTTTATTATCTTGCTTTTGTGCCTGCCAGTAAGCAAGATCTATTCAGTATTTGTGTGTAGCCCTTTATACTGCATAATTTCATTACCCTGTCTTCAGCTTCCTCACATTTTCATCGAACCATTTCTTCCTGCCTTTCTTTACACTCTGCAGAATATTACTTGCCGCTGTGAAGCTGACTATTTTATTCCAACAGTCATTGCTGGTGGTCTTATGACTTTTCTCCCAAGTTACTTAAAACGTCAAATTGGTTGGAAAGTTCAGTGTTATATTTTAGTATTTTTTCTATCATTATTACATTTTACAGATCAAATTTTATCATGTTTCTAGGTCTGATTTTTGTTTTATTTTCTACCTTGAATCTGATTTCAATGTGCTTATTGCCAGATTGTGGTTTAATCCCATTTTCACTCTTTGCAAGGATTGTACGTCACTAATTACTTTTCAAACAATGGAAAATCCACGATGGAATGTAACAATATTATGAAAAGGATAGTTGCTACTCAACATATAGCAGAGATGCTGAGTCGCAGATAGGCACAACAAAAACTCTGCCAAAAAGTGAGCTTTCGGCCAACAAGGCCTCATGAAAAATAGACAATATACACACTAGTGCAAATGTAACTCTGACACATGACCATGCTCTCTGGCAGCTGAAGCCAGACTATGAGCAACAGTGGATGATGGGAGAGGCAAACGGGTGGTGGGGTGAGGAGGGGGCTGGGGTGAGGAGGGGGAGTGGTAGCAGGGTAGGGATGATGGACAGTAAGGTGCTGATTGTGGGAGCATACAGGGACAAGGTGGAGAAAGGGTGGGGCAGCTAGGTGCAGTTGGGAGCTTGGATGGAGAGGGAGGGGGTAGTGGGAAAGGAGATAAGTAAAAAGACTGAGGGTGCGTTGATGAAGTAGAGGGCTGATGGGTAAGGACAGTGACAACAAAAGTTGCGTCTAGGATGGTTCCAGATGGCACAGACAGTGGAAGCAGTCACTGAAATGAAGAACATCGTGTTGGGTAGTATGCTCGGCATTGCAGTGCACCAGCTGCTTCTTGGTCGCAGTTTGTCAGTGGCCATTCATGTGGACAGACAGCTTGTTGGTTGTCATGCCCACATAGAATGCAGCACAGTGGTTGCAGCTTAGTTTGTAAATCACATGACTGGTTTCATAGACGGCCCTGCCTTTGATGGGATAGGTAATGTTTGTGACTGGACTGAAGTAGGTAGTGGTGGGAGGATGTGAGGGACAGGTCTTGCATCTAGGTCTACTTACAGGGGGTTGCGAGCCATGAGGCTAAGGATTGGGAGCAGGAGTTTGGTAGGGATGGATGAAGAGATTGTGTAGATTCGGTGTGCGGTGGAATACCACTGTTGGAGGGATGGGAAGGATAGTGTGGAGGACATTCCAGATTTCAGGGCGGCACAATGAGAGATAGTCAGAGAACCCTGGCAGAGAAAGTGATCCAGTTTCTCCAGCCCTGTGTGGTGTGAGTTACGATGGGAATGTTCCTCTGTGGCCGGACAATGGGACTTTTGAGAGGTGATAGGTCACTAGAGATACAGCATGGGAGATTTGTTTTTGTACAAGGTTGGGAGGGTAATTACAGTCCATGAAGGTGTCGGTGAGACCCATGGTATATTTCGAGAGGGACTGCTCATCACTACAGGTGCGACATCAGTGGGTGGCTAGACTGTATGGAAGGGACTTCTTGGTATGGAATGGGTGGCAGCTGTCGAAGTGGAGGTATTGCTGGTGGTTGGTAGGTTTGATATGGACAGAGGTACTGATGTAGCCATCCTTGAAGTAGAGGTCAACATCGAGGAAGGTGTCTTGTCGGGCTGAGTAACACCAGATGGGGTGAATGGGGGAGAATGCGTTGAGGTTCTGGAGGAATGTGGATAGGGTGTCCTCACCCTCACCCTCAATCCAGATCACAAAGGTGTCATCAGTGAATATGAACCAGCTGAGGTGTTTGTGATTCTCGGTGTGTAGGAAGAGTTCCACTAGATGGCCCATGAGTAGGTTGCCAAAGGAAGGTGTCATGCAAGTGCTTATAGCCATACCCAAGATTTGTTTGTAAGTAATGCTTTCAAAGGAGAAGTAATTGTGGATGAGGATATAGTTGGTCGTGATGACTAGGAAGGAGATTGTTGGTTTGGAATCGGTCAGGCATTGGGAAAGGTAGTGACCCTCCTAACCCTTTCCCTCCCAGCCTCCTCCTAATAGTCCCACTAACTGGTTGCCTTTCCCACCATGCACTGCTGCTCGCAATCTGGCTTCAGCTGCCAGAGAGTGTGGTTGTGGTTGTGTTTGTGTTTTGCGTTTGCGTGAGTGTGTATGTATGTTGGCTGAAAGCTCACATTCTGACAGTCTTTTTGTTGTGCCTATCTGCATCTCAGCATCTCTCCTAATTACTTTCCTGCATTTGTTATCTTTGTCTCTACTCAGTTTATGTACGATGGTGATTTGATAAGCCTGGTAATTTTCTTTGTATAGAATATTTTTGTTGCACCCTAATGGTTGGTGAGCATGATTATTTCAAAGATTGTATAAAGAATTTGAACAATGTATAGCTCACAGTTCATTGTCGACAGCCACCTGAATTGGTCAATGTGTCAGTTCTGATTGAAAATGAAAAAAAAAAAAAGTTTTTGTGCTGTTATTAAACATTTTTTTGAAGGGTTGGAGTGCGGCACAAATCAAAACAGAATTGGATGAATTGAATTAACTTAAATGTGGTCATACAAGCACCGAAGGTGACATGCTCTGGCAACTCAGCTGAGATCACCACAAAGAAAATTGTTGACAAAATCCATGATACGGCAATGCAAGACTGCTGAATGAAAACTGGTGAGACAATAGGTATGCCAACTCAGTGAGTGCATATCATCTTGGGTTTGAGAATTGGCTATGAATAAGCTCTGTGCAAGGTTGGGCCATGATTGCTCAGAGTCAACTAGGAAAACAACGATATACAATATAGAAGGTCAGCAACTGGAAGCAGTTAATTCCATAAATTATCTGGGAGTAGGCATTAGGAGTGATTTAAAATGGAATAACCATATAAAATGAATCATTGGTAAATCAGACGCCAGACTGAGATTCATTGAAAGAATCCTAAGGAAATGCAGTCTGAAAACAAAGGAAGTACCAGATAGGGTTGATAGAAGAGAGAGAGAGGATCCAACGGAGAACAGCGCACTTCGTTAGAGGATCATTTAGTAATTGGGAAAGCGTTACGGAGATGATAGATAAACTCCAGTGGAAGGCTCTGCAAGAGAGAGACGCTCAGTAGCTCGGTACGAGCTTTTGTTGAAGTTTCAATAACATACCTTCACTGAGGAGTCAAGCAGTATATTGCTCCCTACTACGTATATTTCACGAAGAGACCAAGAGGATAAAATCAGAGAGATTAGAGCCCACACATAGGCATACCAACAATCTTTCTTTCCACGAACAATATGAGACTGGAATAGAAGGGAGAACCGATGAGGTACTCAAGGTTCCCTCCGCCACACACCGTCAGGTGGCTTGCGGAGTATGGATGTAGATGTAGAAAAGCACAACATGTCAACCCAATGTCTGACGATGTTTAATCACAATCCACAAGACATTTTGTGCTGATTTGTTATTGTTGATGAAACCTGGATTCACCATTACTCGCCAAAGTCAAAACTAGACAAAGGCTGGTAAAAGTGCACCGAAGAAGACAGGCCATTTTGTCAGGTGGTATGGTTACGGCCATAGTTTTGTGGGATTCCCAAGGAATAATATTCATAGGTTACTTGGAAAAAGGCGGAACCATAACTGCACCCTATTATGCTTCAGTGTTGCATCATTTGAAACTCACATTGGCTGAAAAAAGACCAAGGTAGATATGCAGAAATGTGCTGTTTCACCAGGATAATGCACCATTCCACACATCAGTGATGACAATATGAAACTCCCCCTGCAGTGCTGGGGGCTAGAATAGACCCATGACCATTCCTTGCCTGTCGTAAGAGGCAACTATTAGGAGATATTTTGACTATTCTTTGGACTACTGAAGATTTTCACTTTTTTTAACACTTTCTCCTATCTGTTTTGGCTTTCCAAATTCTGGTTCCCATTCTGAGTTTACTCTCCACTTTCCAAATTATACAGAACTGCGGGCCATTTGGGGAAGGACACTTTACTGAAGTACATTAGCTCTCCACTGTGAACAATTATCCTTTGCACGTACCAATTAAGTAGATCTGTTTTTGCGTCCGAAATCCATTGCAGTAGCCAGGCCTTCGTGGTGGGGTTGTCATGTACCCTCCCAATCGCAGTCCCCCTGACTACACAGCGATTGCGCTTTTGATGCCTGAGCTATAACCACCCGGTGTCAACCAAGGAGTAGGTCCTATCCACTTCGGGGTTCCAGGACTCCGGGCTATGGCTATCGTGGCAGGTGGCCTTTGCCTTGGTGGGGTGGCACCAACAGGGAGAGCATCCATTTGGTGTGAGTGGCATCGAGGGAGATGATCTGCAATGAAATGGATCATACTATATGGTGGCTGTGCCAACATGGCTGTCTCAGCAGTCAGGAACAGTGATTTTAATGCAGATGTTTATAATCGAATGGCATTTCCGTCTTTGACTATGCCTCAAGACAAGAGCCAGGTAAGGAGAAATGGAAGTGGACAGTTCTCGGTTTGTTCCTGAACTTGTGGTGAATCTTTCGCTACCACGAAGCCTCAGTTTTTCATTAAAAATCCTGAAGATCAGTTTGGGAAGGTCGCTGCAGTAGAGAATATGAGGAATTGATATTTGCTGATCAAAACGTTGCACGCCAATTGATCTTACAGTTTGCAGCCGGGGATCTTACCCCTGATTCAGAAGAGCGTCTGTGATATCTTTGTGGCAATCTCTCTCTCTCTCTCTCTCTCTCTCTCCATTCACAGTCCTATGGAACATGCTCCACATTGGTCACTTCAGAAAGCTGACTGGCAGGCTTTCTCCTTTACAGCCACTTTTGCAGCCAGTCGTGCAATGGATATCAACAAAGTGGTACAGGATACTGTTGATACTATTATTCATGCTCCAGCATCAGCTCATCCCGAGGACTGCTGGTGCCGCAGTGATTTGAATATACAAATGCTTCAGTGGCACAAGCACCATCCCTCTGTGGATAATATAATAGTATTGAAGAGACTCCAGCTAAAAGTGTGGCTTTTAATAAAGGAGAGGAAAGAAGGAGTGATGGGAGCAATATGTATCATCTATGTGGTTCCACACCCCATCGTCCAAAGTATGGACTAAACTCCTCTGCATTTGCGGCCATCCACCACCCACAGCATCCTTGTCAGTGGTAACATCTGAACTGATCCCATGGGAATCGCCGAATGTTTTGCGCACAGTTTGCTGAATAATTACCATCCTCATTTCTTGACCCGAAAACACATTATTGAGTGCTGCCCACTATCCTTCCGTGCACACGGCTCTCTATGCCATACAGCGCCCCTTTTAGTGAATGGGAGCTTTGCAGCACTTTGGCAGTGTGTCAAGATACGGCCCCTGGACCCAACAAAATCCACAAATAAATGCTCAAACTTCTTCACGTCAACAGCATGAAACATATCCTCAGGGTTTTTAATCATATTTGGCGGGAAGGAGAATTTCCCTCTCAATGGCGGGAAGGTGGTATTATTCCCGTGCTGAAACTGGGAGAGGACCCACATATTTTAACTAACAAGCAGCCAATCTCTCTGATGAATGGGCTGTGTGATCTGTTCGAATGAATGGTCAACCGCCATCTTTTTTGGTGCCTTTAAGTCAGAGGGCATATATCACAATTCCAATGTGGCTTTTGGGCTTTGTGGCCCACCACAGATCATCTGGTTCATCTCAAATCTGCAATTGCTTCCACACAGTGCCAACATCTGACTGCTGTGTTCTTTGACCTACAGAAGGCATATGATACCACCTGGCAACATCACATCTTACCTACACTGGGGTAATTTACCTGTTTTTATGGAGAATTTCCTATCTCTTCAACTTTTTCGGGTCCGGCTAGGTTCGACTTTCAATAACTAATATTTACAGGAAACTGGAGTCCCTCAGGGATCGATTTTGAGCATAACACTGTTTGCTATCACCATCAATAGTATCCTAAATGCAGTGGGCTGCACAGTCTTTCTGCCACTGTATGTAGATGATTTTTACGTGTACTGTACCGCTGCATCGCTGTGTGCTGCTGAGCATCAACTTCAAGGGGCTGTTTGGAGAGTACGTGACTGGCCCCTGAATCATAGCTATCAATTTTCTCCTGTGAAATCATGAGTTTTGCATTTGTGCCAACTCCGGCCTGTGCACCTGCACCAGAAATTTTTTACCTTGATGAGCAGTTACTTGAAGTCTTTGAAACTTTTCACTCCTAAGGTATTTAATTTTACAACGAGCTAACATGGTTACTACATGTTCGCTGGCTCAAGGAAACGCATGATGAAGCTAAATGCTCTCTGTTTTCTTAGTAATGCCTCATGGGGCACAGACTGCATAGTTGTTCTGAGATTTTACAAAGTGCTGATTTTATCCAGCTTGGACTATGGATGTATTGCCTATGGTTTGGAAGCACCATCTTTACTGAGCTTGCTGAACCTTGTTCACTCACTGGCATGTGACTGGTAATGGGGCCTTCCATACGAGCCCTGTTGGCAGCCTCCTGGCAGAAGCTGGTGTCCCCCCACCACGGGTTAGTTGACAGCAGCTTCTTGCATATTACACCGTCATCTGTCATACTGACTCACGAATGTCAATCAATTCTGTTCCACAATCAACAGTTCAGACTGTTAACGCATTGCCCAAAACTGGATAGATCAGCTCTGATCTGACTCGATAACTTACTGAAGGATCTCCAACTGCCTCCTTTAGCCTGTGTTCCTAGAGCTCCCAGGCGACACCCCCCGTGGTCTATCAGCTGTCCTGTGATACAGATGGACAACTTTCATGGCCCCAAGAAGGATGCTGATCCTACCTTTCTCCATCACCTGTTTCATTCAATCCTCCACAATTATTCTAATTCACTATGCATCTAAACACATGGATCTAAAGTCAACAACAGGGTTGGTTAAGCAACTTGCACATGCAAGGGGACATGAGAAGCATTCTCTACCAAGTGCCTCTAATATATACAATTTGGTGTTGGTTGCCATATCTCAGGCTTCACGGAATATCAAATCCCTGGCCCTCCCCCAACCGTCCCCCTCCCCCAGGGGACTCACTGCTCTTTGGCGGGTTCGTGCTTGGCTACCATGGGGTGCCAACCTTTTTAGCATCTTTTCCCTTCCATACTGCATGTCTATCCTCTTGCTATTGTTTTTCCCCTCCCTTGGGGAACATGTCTGGGGTGTTTTGGGGAATGTTCCGCACTGTACTTAGCTGACATATGAGCAGTCTCACTATAGTTTCTCATTTCTTTTTCCATTCACCTTCTCCTATTCTTCCTCCACTTCAGTGTTTGAGGCTCCTCTTTTTCTTCTCCCTCCCTGTGTGTTCCTGAAGGCCGGCCCACGTGTCTGACGCATAAAAGGTGACTGAGTAACTCGTAATTCCCAACCCCAGGCCAACAGGAAGGGTTTGCACATAGCCCCTGGTACAGGCCAGCCCAGAGAGGGGCGATTGCCTGAGCTGCTACCTTCCCAAATTGCTAATTGGTCACTCTGCCAGGTGTGGGGGAGAGGTGGGAACAATCATGTAAGGTCGGTGTGTCCCCTTGTGAAGGGGGCCCCCAGTTGGAAAGAGAGTGTCATCAGATACTCTGGCAATTGTGGGGGATTTCCTCACAATGAGCCAATCATCATCTTTGCTGTCCACATGTACCAAACGTAAATGGACTGAAGCTCCCTATTCAAAGACCCTCCCAGCTGTACCGTGGTTCCTCATGGTTTCACGTACAGAAGATGGTCAGTCCTTGCCAACAATAAATCCATTTATTATTCAGAAAGTTGTTGATGCAATTGCCAGCCCTGTGAAATCCTGCTCTCGTTTATGCAGTGGCACTTTGCTTTTGGAGACTACTTATGATTCTCAAGCACAACAATGCTTGCCACTTCGCTTCTTCATGGCTATCCTGTTCGTGTCGAGACCCATAGAACTCTGAATTCTTCCCGTGGTATTACTTACACTAGGCTGCTGGTCTGACTGATATTACTTACACTAGGCTGCTGGTCTGACTGAGGCTGAAATCCAAACATAATTCCCTCATCAGGGTGTCTAGCCCTCCATCAGGTGATGAGAAAGGTAGATGCTTCCTTAGTGCAGACATGCACTCTTTTCCTCACCTCTAATATAGTGATGCTTTCATCCAAGATCAAAGTAAGCTATGAAGTTATCAATGTCTGACCGCACATTCTGAACCTTATGCACTGCTGCCCGTGTCATCGTTTCAATCACACTCAAATGTCTTGTGGACACACAGCCAAATGTGTAAGTGGTGGTAGGGATGCGCACGAGGGCGATTGTGCGCCTCATCCTCCCCACTGTATCAACTGCAATGGCACCATGCCACCTCCTCGAGATGGTCCCATGTATCTGGATGAGTGGGCTGTCCATGAGATCCGGGTAAAGGAAAAAGTACCTTTTCCAGTCGCTCACAAGTTATTGGCTAGTTGCAAACCCTGCATTCTACTGTCTGGCACTTATAGTACTGTTCTTGCTACATCTTGCTCCATGAAGCACATGGCCACGCAGACATGTGACCTCAAATTCAGCTCCGAGGTTGTGAAATTGCCCAGTGTCATGGTAGCATCACCGTCACCTTATTCAGCTGTCCAACAAGCCATCAGACTCGCCTTACAGGGCAAAGAGACCAGCTAAATAACCGGCAGGCTGGAAAGGACAGAAGGAATACGCCCATGAAGACTTCCTATGCCCCTCCAGCCAACCAACACCTGAGTCTTTCTGTGTGAACTGGAAAGGCTTGAAGAGGTCTTAACAAAGGCAAACGGTCTTCTCATTTGCTGGCTTGAAGATCCTCTTCGATGGCGCCACAATGTGATACCCTCGCCCGGCCGGCCTCCATGTTGTCGATGTGCACCACCAACTGTTTTTCTGTTTTGGACTCCGCAGGCTGACAGCAGAAGAAAGCCAACACTTATGTGGACCTCACGGAGCAGGATCTTCCTGCCTCTGTGCCCTGTAGGTGTGAGCCTTCGCAGGCTGGCAATCAGCAGGTGCCAAGGTGATATCCGTTAATTTTTTCCTCATCATGACTCTCCTCCAATGAAACGTTCGCGGCCTTTGATCCAACAAAGAGGATTTACAGCTGCTTTTAGAATCACAGTGTCCACTTGCTTTCCGTCTTCAGGAAACAAAATTGCGTCCTTATGACCACTTTGAGCTTTTGCATTTCTTCCCAGTCCATTTTGACATCCCTTTGACCTCCCCAGAGGTCGGCATTCCGTCTCAAGGGGAAGTCATGCTGCTCATGCGGGATGAGTTTATAGTTAACCCATCATCTTGACTACCCATTCTCAAGCTGTTGCAGTTCACCTTTTCCTTCCTTATTTGACCTTTTCCCTTTGTACCAGTTACATCCCTCCATCATTCGATGTCGTCAGGTTAGACTTCCTCCAGATTATTAGGTAGCTATCTCACCCATTTCTGCCATTCGGTGACTTAAATGCGCACCATCCCCTTTGGGATTCTTCCAGAACCTATCCAAGAGGTGCCCTTTTGGCTGACCTTAATCAACTTAACATTGTCCGCTTTAACACAGGAGCACCCACGTTCCTTTCAGACTCCTTGCACACCTATTCCCATTTGGACCCAACATTCTGCACTGCCCAGGTTGCCCATCATCTCGAGTGGTCTGTTCTTTCTGATACCGACTCAAGCGACCATTTCCCGTGTGCTATCTGTTTGCTGAATCCTACTCCACCTTCGTGCACACTCAACTGGCAGCTTATTAAAGCCGACTGGAGGCATTACTTGCCCCTGGCGACCTTCGTCGAACAAGATTTCCCCAGTTGTGATGAAAAGGTGGAATAGCTTACAAATGTTATCCTTACTGCTGCAGAACGTTCCATTCCTCGCATTTCCTCTTTACCACACCATGTCCTGGTCCCTTGGTGGAGTGAGGCGTGCCGCGACACAATTCATGTGCAGATACATGCTGTCTGTGTTTTTAACCATCTCCCTATGGTGGCGAACTGCATTCGTTATAAACAGGTGCATGCACAGTGTCATGGTGTTCTTCAAGATAGCTAAATAGCTAGCTGGATTTCCTTCATTACTTCATGTAATAGTTCCACTCCCTCTTCCTTTGTGTGGGCCAATCTCCGATGGCTCTCTGGCACAGATCCATTCCCCAATTTCTGGCCTGACAGTAGCAGACAATGTCATCCTGGTCCCTATTGCTATCTCCAACACCTTGGGCCGCCATTTTGCGGAAATTTCGAGCTCCTTCCGCTATCACCCCGCCTTCCTCCATCAGAAACGAGCAGAGGCGGCTCAGGCGATACCTTTCTCTTCTCAGAATCGTGAGTGTTACATTGCCACCTTTACTATGAGGGAGCTAAATCATGCTCTCACTTCATCCTAGTCCTCCACCCTAGGGCCAGATGCTGTTCACATTCAGATGTTGCAACACCTTTCTCTTGCAGGCAAGCACTTTATCCTTCATATGTACAACCGCATCTGGACAGAGGGCATGTTTCCCAGATGCTGGTGAGAAGCCAATGTCATACGCACACCTAAGCCCAGTAAGGACAAACACTTTCCTTGTAGCTAATGCCCCATCTCTCTCACCAGTTGTGTTAGCAAGGTGATGGAATGTATGATTCATGCCTGGCTGCTATGGTGGCTCAAGCCTCGCAATTTGCTAACCACTGCACGTTGTGGATTGAGAGAGTGTTGTTCTGCGGTTGACCATCTCTTCACTTTGTTCACCCATGTCATGAATGGTTTTCTGAGGAAATCCCAGACTGTGGCCATGTTTTTAGATTTGGAGGAAGCCTATGGCACCTGCTGGAGGACTGGAATCCTACATACTCTCTACAGGTGGAGCTTCCGTGGCCACCTGTCCCATTTTATTGAGGAATTTTTAAAAGACCGAGTGTGGGTTCTGCCATTTTGGACAACTTTATCCAGGAAAACAGTGTGCCTCAGAGTTCCAGCCTGAGTGTCATCCTCATTGCTGTCACCATTAACAGTATAATGGCCTGTCTTCCGCCGGGCATCTACAGCCACTTTTTTCTCGACGACTTTGTCTTCTGTTGCAGTTCACCATGGACCTGTCTCATTGAGTGCATCTTTAGCGATGTCTTGATCGTCTTTTCTCATGGAGCATCGACAATGGCTTTCATTTTCCGAATGACACTACCATTTGTATGAATTTCTGGTGGTGCAGTTGGTTTCTCCCATCGTCATTACATCTTTGCCTGTTGCTCTTCTGTTAATTGAAACTACGAAATTCCTGGGGTTCCCTGCTGGATCCGACACTATCTTGGTCCTCCCACATTTCTTACCTGCCTGCCTGTTCGGTTCCTCAATGTCCGTGTGTCCTCAAGGGTACTTCCTGGGGTGCAAATCGAACAACCCACCTCTGTTTTGCTTTCGGCTCTTGCTCTGGCAGATAACTTCACACTCCCTGCAACTTTCCCAGTGGGTGTGGACCCGTCACCACCTTGGCTTCGTGCGATGGCCCGTGTTCACATAGGCCTTCATTCACTTTCTAAGGACACTATTCCAGCCTTGCTCCATCGCCTTCAGTTTCACGACCTTCACATGGAACTTCATGTTAGTACATTTGTGTACACTGATGGCTCTTGGACTGAGCGTGGTGCTGGATGTGCCTTCATCATTGGCGCAGACGATTTTTTTTTGGTATCGGCTTCCGTCACACTGCTCAGTACTTACAGCAGAGCTCTTCACTCTGTATCAGGCCACAGAGTACATGTGGTGGCACAGGCTTTTCAACTGTGTCATCTGCTCAGACTCTCTTAGCACCCTTCAGAGCCTCTGTGTGTTGTACACCGTCCATCCCTTAGTGCAATGGGTCCAGGAAAACTGTCACTTGCTCACTCTTGAAGGAGCCGCTGTGATGTTTATGTGGGTTCCTGTTCATGTGGGTCTGAGAGGAAACAAGCCTGCTGACATTGCTGCTGAGGCTGCAGTCCTCGTACCTCAGCCCACTAGTTCTTATATTCCCTCTGATGATCTCTGCGTTGCTGTCTGTCAGGAGGTGGTGTCACTTTGGCATCATCACAGGTTCTCCCTTCGTGGGAATAAGTTCCAGGTTATTAAGCCTCTCCCAGTGGCTTGGATGACCTCCACTCAACCCTCCCGCCGCAAGGAGGTCATTTTAATTAGGTTGCGTATTGGGCATTGCCTTTTTACACTTCATCATTTGTGTTCCTCTGCCAATCTGTGCACATTATGCCCAACTTTTGACTGTCTGGCATTTCCTCATGGAATGCCCTATTTTTAACTGTTTACATTCCTGTTCGGGTTTGCTGTCTGAGTTATTGGCTGCTTTAGTGAACAAAGTGTGGGCTGTTAACCACATTTTACTTTTTATCCATAATAGCAATATGGCGAAGGCCATTTAATTTTTAGTTCTGGACCTCAGTTTCTCAATGGCTTATTTTATATACCTTTCTCCACGTCTCTGTTTTTAGCTGTTTTATCTTCCGTTGATTGGGATTGATGTACAGTCGTTTTTAACACCTTTCTTTGTCTTTGTGTTTCACAGTTTTGACATGGGCGCATATGACCCTAGTTGTTTTTGCATCCTAAAACAAAACAAACAAACAGATCTCTGGCTGCAATGAAATTTATGATCTGTAGAAATTCCTATGAGTTGCTTAAGAGGCATATAGCTGTGCTGCCCCAAAAATCTTTTGGTCGACACCATCCAGGACCTACTGGTAGATCTTTACAGCTGTGGAAAGGCAGTGACCTTCATCTGGACACCAAGCCACATATGCATTCCAGGCAATGAACTCGCCAACTGTCTAGCTAAAGATGCAACTACAGAAGGTTAACTTGATGTAGAAATACTGCACACCAACTTACGGTTACCACTTTGATGCAATATTTTGAGGCTCTGGGAATTGGAATGGTAGGGTACTACAACCCAAAGAAGTTGAGAGTGATTAAATGTTCCACTAAGATGTGGTGGACACTTTTCCAGGCTTCACGGAAAGATGGCATTGTGTTGAGCTGTCTACATATCAGCTACACGAGACTCACCCACATGTTCCTTCTGCATTGGAAGGATCCTCCTCACTGCAGCTGTGGTAATCTACTGATGATAGCTCATGTTCTTGTTGAGTGCACCCTGCTGGCTGATGAGCAGCAAGCTCTCAGTTTGCCTATCTCACTACCTCAGATGCTTGCAGTCGGTGAGACAGCCACTGCTTACTACCAAAGTGTTGCATTTCCTGGGAGAGAGTGTTTTTTTGCACTAAACTATAATACTCCTCTTCCAGTGTTAGGGTTAGTTGTGGGGCGGAAGAGCCTTCCACCTGCTGTGGGTACCCACCATGTGACTGCGGGTTACTTTCTTCTCCCCTCATTTTGTTGTGCCTTTAGACCCTCTTGTGCAAGATGCTGCCTGGGTTCTCTCTAGTTTCTCTTACCTGTTGTGTTACAACTACTGTCATGCTCTTTTTCAAACTCTTTGACTTGGTTATATAGTTGGAGCAGCCAAGTCCCTACTTTTTTACCTTTCTACAGGTTTCTCTAATGAAATGGAGGCACTGATGCCCCAGTAGTTTAGTCCCTTTAAACACATAATCATCATCAATAATGCAAAAGTTCATGAATTGGTTACTCATCCACCCTATTCACCAGACTTAGCACCAAGTGACTTCTTCCTGTCCCCTGACCTGAAACTTTGGCTTGCTGGGAAGAAATTTTCTTCAGATGAGGAAGTGATAGTTGTAAGCAATGAATATTTTGCAGAGTTTGACAGAATCTATTTTTCTGATGGGATGAAAAAGCTGGAGAATCGCTGGACCAAGCTTATATCCCTCAAAGGAGACTAGGCCAAGAAAAGGTGAGTTGTTCACGACACAAACAGTTGTCTTGCTTTTTTTACCAGACTTATCAAACCACCCTCATATTTTCTGTATCACTTTGTGTGCCAACAATGCCCTAAGCACTACGATCAACCTGGCTGATGCCACATACAGTTAGCATTCAACAAGGAACATAAAAATATGATAGCAATAAATACACCATTTCAGTGCAGTTGTGTGTCATTTGAAATGGCTAGTACATTACATTTTTATTGATACTTAGTGCATTGAAGTTTACCTTGAATAAATTGCTTCGTCAAAATACATTTAATATTCTCACTGTGTTGACAGAACAATGGCTTTTAGGGAATTTTAAAGGTACTATTCAAAAATCCCTAACAAATTGATCTTAGAGCAGTTTACAGAAGTGTAAATTTTACCTATTGTGGTATTTCTAGGCTACATTTTCTGTAAAGAACACAGAGCAGTATGTAGAAGCACCAACAAATGTCGAAGATCTCCAGTCATTTGTAGAGGATCTCGGTTACTACAGTATGTTCATTTCAAATGCAAACAAATTTGCATAAACTTTGAAGAATTTACAGAAGAAAAGTGTAAAATTTGAGTGAACTCTGAAGTGTAAAGAGACAGTTCTCTTGTTGAAGAAAGAAATAAAAAAAATAAAATAAAAAAAAGAGGCCCAAAATTTGCTCCTAGTGACCTTCACCCCTGGCTGGTACACATCCTGCAACTAATGCTTCAAAATATGCAGTAGATACTATTCTATCACATATGAACATTGATGATTCAATACAGCCACTGGCATAACCACTTAAAGACATCAAAACAAATGCAGATAAATTATTCACAAACAGAACAAAGAGGTAAGAGCAATTATATGTAGCATTTAAAAGATGCACTTTTCCTCATGGGCATGAAGTGTCGTCTCATTATAGTCTATAAGCAACTGATAGCATTATTTGCTCCAAGAGCAAGGTTAGTGGAGAAGACATTAAAGAGTTTCAGTGATAGAGCCTTGAAGTAATTTTGTGCATTTCAACCAAGTAATATGCAGATTCTAGTTCATTATTACACCTTGTGATCAGCACTGATGTAGACTTTGATTCTTATGACACTTGGTGTTTTCAATTTGGTCTTTGAATGACTATCATGTCACAAGGAGTTGCTTATGTTATTGCTGAGTACCTGCTTTAGAAAGGCCCAAGCCATATCCTCAGGACTTTGAGATTGATTATCCACAGGGACCCTCACTGTGATCTTCACCACATCTGCTGTTTGTCACCAATGGAACATTTTTCATGGCATCTCGTTGCTTGCAACAAACTAACTTCAATGGAGGGTTGAATCCCAGAGACTATTCATCCAAAAATAGTCCAGTTGCTACAAGCTCATCTAGTTTTGCAATGAGGCAAAAGTCATTTAACATTGTCACATAACATTCTGAATTCACTGTAACTGCATGATCACTCTCGTCCTCAAAAAAGTATAAGCCAATTATTCCTCAATTTCACATCACAGCCCATAAAATGATTTTTGGGGAATGAATGGGTTTCTCATGCTTCTGTTAAGGATTCTTTGCACTTCAGTAGTGGCAATTTTGCTTACTGACATGACCGTTCAGGTGAAAATGAGCCTCGTGAGGAAACAAGATGTTGAATAAAGGGCACTCAGGCTGCAGTTCCTTAATGATGTGACTATGTCTGGCGTCCTGAGGCTTTGATTCTTGCACCAATTGGATTTTGTAAGGGTATAGTTTAAGGTCTTTTTGCAGGATTCAGCACAATAATGATTTATGTACATGCACTTACGAACAAAGAGGTTAGGATCATCACAAACACAGATTCACTCTCCATGGATTCACCCATTCTTGATGACGTTGGTCACCCAGATTTTAATTTGGCCAGTGTTGAACTGATCACCTCAAACGTTTTGATCCATTTCTAGATAAGGGAAACAGTTGGAACATCATTTACATTATGCGGTCCATGATCTCTGCCAAAATTTCCTCCAGGCTACAGTTGCCAAATCACTGTTTTTGTAAAATTAAAATTCATTATCTCTCACTCTCTCTCTCTCTCAATACCCTGTGTATACTTGAGGCAGTCAAAAATGATTGGCACTACAATTTCTTTGTGTTCACAGGGACAATTTACTGAACAAACGAATACATATTATATTACAGGTAATCCCTGCCTTGTCTCTGCTCTTTATTCATTGTTTTGGCAGCTTCATATTTGTATACAGAATTATTATTTGGGGTATCCTGGAATCGCCAGTGGACAATTGCATGAAGTCAGTTATCGGTGATGTGCTTCTTACCCCACGTTACCTCTTTCATCGCATCAAATAGGGTGTAGTCACTAGGAGTAGATCTGGCAAATATGGATGATGTGGCACAGTAAACCTAGTTCATGCACAGTGGCAATGATCTGGCAACTGGTATGAGTCCCCACATTGTCATGTTGGAGCAGGATTCCATGGCTCCACCTTCCATGACAACATTGTTGAATGTGTCAGTTGAGTTGGTACAGTGAACTGCAATAACAATCACTGTTGAGGGTTGTATTGGGAGGGAGCTGACGGCCGTGGTGGCAGAGCGGTTCTAGGCGCTCCAGTCCGGAACCGTGCTGCTGCTACAGTCAAAAGTTCGAATCCTGCCTCGGGCATGGATGTGTGTGATGTGCTTAGGCTGGTTAGGTTTAAGTAGTTCTAAGTCTAGGGGACTGATGACCTCTGATGTTAAGCCCCATAGTGCTTAGAGCCATTTCATAGTGCTTAGAGCCATTTGAACCATTTGGGAGGGAGCCAAACCACCGGCAGTATCCCTTACCAACGCTAGAACACAGTAGTCATTTGTTTCTGCATGAATACTGCCAGCTATGACTTCTTGGGATGACTGCTCTCAGCATGCTTCCACTCCCTCGACTGGCATTGCTAAAACTAGTTAGTTAGCTAGTCAGGTGATTTATTTAATAATTAAAAGTTGTGTGGCCTCATGACCAAGAAACAAACAGAACTTATCCGAATCTGCAGAAAAAATTAATATGTGGATCAACATTTGTAAGACTGTAATTCTTCTCTCAAACCTCACCCTATGGGGAGAGAGGGAGAGTTTTAGTTTTAGCAAATCATAATTTACGAAGTAAGTATTTTTTATTTATCCATAACCATTCTCCACGCAAACATGGATTTTCTTGAATTACAGTGCCAACTACCAAGAATCAAAACAAATGTTTAAGACAACATGTTTGTAGTTTTTAATGTAGAATCTGATTCTGCAATATAAAATGGGGGTTCCCATTTGAGATCTTAAAGTTGCCTCCCACCCCACCCCCAGGGGGCACCAGCAGATGCCCCCCTCGAAAATAATCAACTTTGGATTCTGCACGTTTTTCCGCTTGAGGCTTATTTTTCAAGTTATAATGGTCTGTCAACTTAAAATTTACACCTGTATAACATGCCCCTTTTATCGTGTAGGAGATGCCTGTGACTGGATCACAGTAGGTAGTGGTGGGTAAGTGCACAGGCAACTGCTTTCAAGAATCATTTGTCATCAACCAGATTTGCTAAGGCCACAGCAGTTTGCATTACGGCATCTGTGTGATAGTATGCGTGAATGTGTGTACTTTTGCTAGAAACAGGGCAAGAGCTCGAAAGCTAGTGTGAATACTGTTTCCTGTGTATGTTTCTTTGATACACACGTCAGTCCACTATTGGTGAGTGGTTGCCTTTCCGTTATTTTACACATTGCTCCATCGAAGGAGTTCCATTATTGTTATAAAATTAAAGTTTGTTACCCTGAATGCACACAAATATAAATATCAACTGCAGCAATAATTGCATTTCACAGTCTGTAAACAAAGTAAAATTTCGTATAGTCATGCAAAATCAGTCACCAAAAACACAGTTAAGTAATGTAAGGACAAATGAAAATAGTTGGTAGCCTTGGTAACCCACACTCACAAAGTTGTTAAAAGTTCCAAAGCAAAGTTCAAGTACTTAACCCAAAAATCAGCACAGCAACACAACAAAAAAAAAACCAACCAATCCGCAAAGATGACATGCACTCCACCACTCACCCTTAAATACTTTCTGTGAAGTCACACACTACCAAATCCAAATTAAGACACTTAAATAATGGCCACCATTCAGATTCAAAGAAAACAGGACACACATATAAGATAGTAGAAAACAGTAAAATTTATTGTAGTCATTCTGGTGATTTATTACTATGAGGTGTATCCAGAAAGTAAGTTCTGGCTGTGTCCAGATGTGGCACGACAGGTCGCTGGTCAGATTGGAACGGTCATGCGCAACAGAGAAAGGAGGTATGTGGGAATAAGGCAGTGCAGTTTGTCTTATGACGGCAGTGGTTATCACACAATGCTAACATAAAATGGCTGCTCTGATACTGTCTCCTGCCAACTGCAAGGCTGGTGTAGTTATCCAATTTTTGCACACGCAGAAGCAATCTCCAGCAGAGCTGTATCACCAGCTGTGTCAGGTATGGCGATGACATTATGCGCAACAATATGGTCAGACAATGGTGCGGGGTATTTGTTGAGGATGAACCAATATTCATGATGAAGACTGTAGTGGCCGACCATCCTGGAGATGTCAGAACTGATGGAAAGTGTGGGGCAAGCAATTTTGCAGAATAAGTGCTTTGCAATTTCAGAACTCTATATCAGTTCTCCCAGGATGTCTTGCTCGTTGTTGCATGGAGTTGTCTCCCAATGGTTTGGTTTTCGTGAAGTGTGTACCAGGTAGGTGCCAAGGCAACTGAAAAATTTTGACCACAAAGCCAAACATCTGGCCACAGCATTGACATTTCTGCAGTGGTGCGCATAGAAAGGTGATGAGTTTCTGAACCATGTTGTCAATTGGCATGAAATATTGATGTTGCATGCCACACTAGAAACTAAACGACAGTCCACACTTTGATAGCATAGTGGTTCACCTGTGAAGACCAAATTCAAGCAGTCTGTCTCTGTAAAAAGTCAGACTGATAAATCTGAGGAGGGTAACCCAGAAAAGAGATGTTGGATGTTGTCAAGAGGCATTACGCTTGTGCATGACCATGCAGCACTCCATACAGCCAACTCCACACAAAATGTTTTGAATCAGTTTGGATGGAAGATCAACCATCCACCCGACAGTCCTGACATGGCACCAGCTGACTTTCATCTTGCCGGTCTCATGAAACATTTTCTTGCAGGTAAACGTTTCCACATTGACACTGAAGTGACTTTGTGGCTCCACATGGTGGTGGCAGACTCTTATTGACATGGGCGTTCAGTTGTGGTGATTATGTTGGGAAGTAGCCAGTGAATCTTTGTCAGTATTCCATAAATTTCTTACTTAGTGGTGTTTTTGTTTTCTTTATCACTCATTGGAACTTACTGCTTGGATGCATCTCATAAAATAACACAGCATTAAACAAGTTATTAACGAAGTTCACCAAGGAGACTTACAGCCTGTTCTACAATGCAATAGGGTTATGTTAACTTTCAAATACATTTGAAGTAATGAACTGAGGGTACCTGTCCACTAGGAATGCTACGTAACGAAGTAGAAACGTGTGCTGCCTTCATACTCTGTGTAGCTGGAGGGTTTACAGTATGGCACATCAACTTGTAATAAAATTGTATGTCACTCTTTTTACACATGCATGACTTAAAATGTAGCTTCTTGTGGTGTTTACAAACATTGTCAGCTTCCTTCTTACACTTCATAATCATGTCACTCCAGTGGCTTTGTTGTTATAATCTATCATAATTCTAAAACATATAGATTTTTTAATATTTATCCTCCAGTCATGCTTGAAGAGGTCATACCATTGGCGCAATTTTTTGTGTTCTTCGATTTTCTGTACCATGTTTCTGTATCATCTTTCATTTTGCCCCTTGTAGCTGCCGCTGTACCGTTTCCATCCTTCATTCAAGTGTACACGCTCTGGCCTCGGGGAAAACCCACATTCAGGATTCAGGGACAGCATGTTGCATTCTTCATTAGGTGTTAAGAGCTGTTAAAACACCTATCACTGCCTCTCACTCCATGAGCCAGCTTCTCCTGATGTCACAATGCTGATACAGAGCCAAAGCCCTGCTACGAGCAACAATCCTTTCACTCTTGCGATTGCTAGAAATAGACAGTTTTCCAGCTAGATACCCACGCCTGGTCAACATATGTTTAAGTGTCCTTAGGGTGGTCTTGCAGCATTGAGAGTTAGAGATATTTACAGCCAAAGGTAGGCAGCTAACCTACTACGACAACCAGTTGCTGCTGTGAGTGCCTGCAGTCAGTGCTCCACCTGTTTATTGGAAGGAATGCAGATGCGCATGGTGATCAATGGGAGTTGGTGATATGCACCCTTACTGCTGATCTGAGATTGCAAGATCGTGTGTGTTTGTATTTATGGAAACATATATGGCTGAGAGTTGAATTGCAAAAAACTAGGTTTAAGTAACAACAGTTATAGGTAAAAGTAAATTAAGTTCCATTTGGGCTGTTGCAGTAATTTATATTGGAGACATTCCGGGGGCACCAGACAGCTGCTCGTGATGCAGAGCATGTGGGCTCAGAATCTGCAGAGCAATGCAGTGTGCCATGGAGCTCCATACATGGCGAAGTTCTGTGAACATTGGATTTGGTAGCTAAGGAGACCTGTAGAAAACACAAACTGGCTTTTACTCTGTAGCATCATGGGAGTCTGTTCCTCTTGTTGTGGATTTTAAGAAGTTATTGTCAGTCAGAAGTGAAACCAATTTGTAATTGGAATAATAAGCCATTGTTTGTGAACCTACAAGCACCTGTTATTTACAATAAAACTTCATTTATGTGTTTTTCAATGGGTATAAGTCTGAAAAATGTATATATGAAATATAGCACCATACCTTAAAATTAATTGGTAAACACAAACAAAAAATCCAGTAAATAAAAAGTTACATTCTACAAAATGTTATATAGGCAATTTATAACGCACTGAAGGAGGAATATGTGAAGGCAAATAAATTTAATATGTACTGCAGTCATGAAAAATTTTTATTTTCACGGAAGTTGTAGATTTTCTCCTTTATATTATCAGGGATATATCCTGGCTGTACTTCACGACTAATAGCATCCACAATTTTTTATAGCTCTCACTTTTTATTCTGTTTTTGTATTCGGGATGTCGTAAGCTACACAGTGCTTCATCTGCCTCGAATATTTCTATCAATTTCCTTATGTATGCAATGCACCATGTAAATTGGGAGTCATATTGATAAACATTGTGTGTCAGGCAGCTGTGGTGTTGCTAGGACTACAAGCGTTTGATTTCTCCATGCAGTAAACATAAAACGAATGCTTCCTTTGATCAAATCTAAGGCGAGGTGCTAGATTTGATCAAAGAAAATTTGGTCAGTACCTAACTTTGTCAAAGTTCTTTATTACCCTGTCAAATTTTATTATAGTCTAATATCGGCCTTACCAACCCACTTCCTGGCAACACACTCCGAAACACTGTTTCATAACTTGTGCACACTGCAGGTATTTCACCAGGACACAAAAAAATGTATAAATTAAGTTTTACTGTATTTCACAGGAAAAGTCTGGTGGAAGACTGAGTCCCTCTGAAGCGAGTAAGAAGGTATTATCAAGAAGGAGAGAAGCTTCGCATATGGCGACTGGATTTGTGAACCTACGAACAAACCCAAGTATGATATTTCACAGAAATAAAGAAGAAGAAATAATCATTGAAACAATATCTGCTGACAAGTACGTGGGTGAAAAAAAAATGTGTGTGTACTAATCTGCAAAGTTATAAGGTGTGTGCAATTGAGACACAAGAAACAGGAGGAATCACATTAAAGTTGCAACTCAATGTGTTTTATTCTGTTATACAGAGGAATATCAATATTTACAGGTGAAAACTGAGGGTCATTCAATAATTAGTGAGACTAATTGGTCGGTAGAAAAAAAAAGCGTTTATTTTTACAAAACAATACTTTTTTACTTTTCAATATAATCTCCTTGAACATTTATGCACTTGTTCCGATGGGCTACAAGCTTTCTTATTCCGGCTGCAAAGAATTCTTTATCTTGATGTTTGAACCAATTTCCCACAAGCATTTTTTCATCCTCAGTGTCCTGGAACTTCTTCCCATGTGATGCCTCCTTCATTGCACCAAACAATTGGAAATCAGTAGGTGCTAAATCAAAACTGTAAGGGGGATGAGGCAGTACTGCCCAGCCCATTTTGTCGATGGTTTTAAGGGTTAGTTGAGCAATATGAGGACATGTGTTGTCTCTCCTTTGAGATCCATGACGTCTCTCTCTCTCTCATGGCTGGCTTCACCTTGCTTAAAAGCAAATCCGAGTAGTATTGGCTGTTCACTGTATGCTGCTTTTCAAGATAATCACAAAAAAACTGGACCTTCAGCATCCCAAAACACTGCCAACATGACTTTTCATGGTGGTGCTTGGGTTTTGAATTTTTTCTTGACAGGTGAGTTGGTGTGCATCCACTCCATGCTTTGTCTTTTTGGTTCTTGCTCATAATAGTGAACCCAAGTTTCATCACAAAATAAAATTTTGTTGAGGAATTGCTCACCTCTTTCACAATGTTCCCTTAGCTCTGTGCACATCCTCAACCTGGTTTCCTTGTGCAGCAGGGTCAACTCCTTTGGGACCCATCTTGTAACTTGAACTTTATCATCTATCATTTCCACAGTCACACGGCAGTGGGTACGAATAATGTCATCAATTCAACTTTCAAGTGAAGGAGTTGAAACTGCAACTGGTTGTCCAGAACCGTGTTCGTCGGTCACTGAGTCACTACCATTTCTGAACTGCTCTATCCATTTGTAAAAATTTGCACTATTCATACAACCTTCACCATAAACTTCAGACATTCTACAGTATATATTCACTGGTTTCTCACCTTCAGCAAGTAAAAAACAAATATCAGAACGTTGTTCAACTAATGTGGATGTTTCAAGTGGACTCGTCATCTTGAAATGTATTTTTGAGGTTATAAACAAAACAATGTTGGTACATCAGCTGATCAGGCTCCATCCCAGTGAAGCCAACTTAAAGCCATAAAAGTACCAAACTTGCCCTACTAACAGTTTTTTCCCCAGACCAATTTGTCTCTTTAATTATTGAATGATCCTCGTATAATTTTCTTCATTCGGGGACAATTTAATTGTAGTAACAAGAATTGACAACGTGTTCTCATTACATATAAACAACCGTTAATGAGTTTATTCATTGACAATATCACACATTGTGACTGGCTTGCACCTATGGATTGCTAAATATGAATCAAGCAATACTTCAGGGCATTTCCAGCACGCCAATTTAAAGCTATGAAGAATTGCTGAATATGGGTACATCAGTTGTCCACTTCAGTGCACAGCATTACGACCATGCGGTTGCGGTAGCGGGCATGCATTCAAGCCTTCCACGTCAACACCTCGCAGCAGTGCAGCATGTACAACAACATTTACCTTTCCAGCTTAAATATCCGGTGGGTCAAAAACGAGATATGTTCATTTGTTTGTGTAATAGTAAGTACGTAGCATTGAATGAATTCTATGAGTGACTAACAGACAACATCTGATCTCTAAAGTTCTTTTAAAGTCAAGTTTTAATATGATAATATAGTAATAACTTTGTGTCAATCTACTGAATAGTTAGGACATGAGCTTAGCAACCACGGCTCTTATAAGAGTCGTTTGTTACATACATTCACACAACAAATCAACAAAAAGTTTTCATAGATGGAATTGTGATTGTCAAAGATGGAACTGCATTTACATCAAGTTACAGAAACAATGACACATCAGTTGAATAACAATTTTACCCAATTAGATTCCAGGCTAAACCAAATGGATACCAGATTACAAGAGATGGAATTAAATATTAATAATCTTATGACACAGGTCAATGGGAGATTTGGAAACTAGACTTGACACAGGATTCAAACACATAGTAGAAATAGACATAGTTGGAATTATCAGATGACAAGAGTAAGACAACCCAAGACATGATAATTAAACAGCTCCAAACAGTAGAAACCGGGTTACTACACACCAAAACGAACATGCGAAAATTGACGAATAGAGACATAGAAACAATATTGTTCTTAATTAATTAAACTGATTTTCGTTTACAAATGTTGGACTGCTGTAATGAGCACAAAGAAACCACATTACCTCCACAGCCAAATAATACCTCGAACGCACAAGACCTCCTATATTCAGACATTGTAGTCAGGCAGGCAGACATTAGGTCATCGACTTGTATCAATAACAACAGTCTCCCACATTTATTGTCCAATAGTGACGGTACAGCCAGTCAGTATTGCCCACAACCAGAAAGAAAGAGTAGGGAGGAGGAATCAGTTAAGAGCAATCAACACAGTAGTGCATATGATAATTTTACTTCAACACTTCTTCTTCTTCTTCTTCCATTAGCACTACATCCTGGGATGGGACTTGGCCTCCTCAATAATTTTCTGCCATTCCTCTCCTGACTTTGCTGTGGACCTCCAGTTACGGCAACCGACTCTGGCAGCATCCTCTCCAACCTCGTCACTCCATCTCAACCTAGGTCATCCCCTTGCTCTTCTTCCTCCAGGTTTACTGCAGCAGGCTTTCCTTGTGGGATCTGTCTCATCGAGTCGCATTACATGTCCAGCCCATCTCAGTCTGCACAGCTTTATGAACTTTACCACATCATCCTCTTTGTAGCAGTCATAAGGTTAATCATTTCAACGCCTTCTCCAGATCGCATTTTCATATACAGGTCCAAAAATCCTCCTCGGTAAGCTTCTTTCCGGTGATCTCAGTTTGTTTTCACCCTGCTTCGTAATTGTCCATGTTTCTGAGCCATAAGTAAGTACTGGGCATATCAGAATTTTGTAAAGTCGGCACTTAGTCCCCTGCAATATAAGCTTGGATTTAAAACGTTGCAACATTCCAAAGTATCATCAGTTAGAAGCACCTATGCGAGCCATAATTTCAGTAAAGGTGGTGCCATTTGCTTCTATCTTTGAGCCCAGATAGGTGAAATATTCCACTCGCTCAAATGTCATTCCATCAAGGGTTATTGTGGGCTGTAAGGGTTGTTTAGTGCAATTATACATATACTTCATCTTTCCTTCATTCATTCTCAGGCCCATCTTCTCTGCACTCAGTTTTAGAGCTGAAAATGCACTTTGTAGATCTCTGAGTGTTATGCTCATTAAATCCAAGTCATCTGAATATCCCAGCAGTTGTACAGACTTATAGTAGATAGTTCTTCTTGTCTGGATACCCAATTCATGTACCACTTTTTCAAGCACCAGGTTGAAAAGTGGGCTGGAAAGCCCATCTCTTTACCTTAGTCCAGTTCGAGTGGGAAACTGAGGTGATAGCCTTGACTGCACTCGCTCTGTACACTGGGGATACTTTAGGGTGACCTCTATTAAACGCACCAATTTTCCAGGCACTCGAAATTCCCGCATTGCCTCATAAAGTTTGGCCTGGTTTATTGTCATATGCAGATTTAAAGTCAATGAGATGGTGCATACCAACATTCAATTCATTGGTCTTTTCTACTATTTGTCGGATAGTAAATACCTGGTTTACAGTTGACTTTCCTGGTCTGAACCCGCGTTGATAGCTTCCAATAATATCTTCTGCTATAGGTGAAAGTCTATTAAACAGGAAATTTGATAGTACTTTTATATATAATATTTAAACGTGTTATGCCTCTGTAGTTGCTGCATTCAAATAGATCTCCTTTCTTGTGCACCAGACAGACTATTCCTACATTCCATTCTTCTGGTAACTCTTCCTTTTCCCAGATGAGGCACACAATCTTGTAGATCCTATGATTTAGCTCAGCTCCTTTGTAAGTCCATACATCTAGTAAGTTTGAGGAATGCCTGCCATCAATAATTACATGATTAATTTGTTTGAAGGTAGGCTGATCAGGGCTACACCATGTTGCTTTATGAACCATTTTGTGTGGGAACATAGTGCTACCTACAGCCATGTTATGTGACAGTGCAAACTGAATGACTATGTGGCTATTGTCATATGTGTTTTCATGGAGGCTGTGCTTTCCTATTGCTGGGAGGTAATGTTCTTCTTTACCCATCTGTGCATTGAGGTCTCCAATAATTATTTTAGCGTCATACACAGGGCATCTGTCATAAGTTCTCTTGAGGCTCTCAAAGAAGGTGTCTTTATCCTGGTCATCTGATACTTCTGTGGGTGCACATACATTGATCAATGAGTAGTTTGAGAATCGGGTCTTCAGTCTCATATGTGAGATCCTAGATGTTATTCCAGTGATTCCACTTACTAGGTGTTTAAACTGTTGTCTTACTGCGAACCCTGTACCAAATTCATGGTGGCCCTCTGAACCATGGTAGAAAATTATCCAGCTTCCCACAACAAGTACTCTATGTCCAGTCCATCGTATTTCCTGTAGGGCAATTATGCCTGCCTTGGTTTTATCGAGTTGATCTAGCAGTGACCTCAGGGCTTCCACTCTGTACAGCGATTGTACATTCCAGGTTTCAATAAACACATCATTTTTTTCATTTTCATTTGCCTTTAACCGTGCCATGTCGTCATCCATAAATCCGTCCGGCTTCTTTACTCTGAGGTTTCTGAACAAGAATTTTTTTACAGGAAGGGGTTGATAACCACTTGCCCAACCCCCAACTTGGAGGACCAGGATTTGTATGAGGTTTACCCCTTTAGAGAAACTGGCTTCACTATGCCTATAGAGCTCTCCCTGCCCTATGTTATAGGACACACTCTGTCCGGCTCCTTTGTCAAGACCACTCTGGCTTGGGTGACCCTGCCAGTAGCTACGCTACCACTGCACAGCTCTTGATTTCATCAGAGCATGCAAACCCTCCCGCCCGGCACTAAAGGTACCTTCGATAAGGTGGTTTCCCCTGGAATGCTACGTCAACACTTAGTAAAGGAATAAACCATAAATTTCCAAAATTTACCCCAGGTGGGGATTACATGCTATGTTATTCCTCAAGGCATTTTGAAGTATGTTAGCCAGTACTTCAGAGGGCCACAACAAAATAAGATTTGTAGCAGCCACTTATCAGGAAACACAGCACAATTGGATATTCTGAGGGTAGATGATTTTAAGTATTTTTACTGTTTTTGAAAGAGAATTCAAAGCTAAATATTGGCGTGATGAAGCACAAAAGAAACTTCACTTGGAATTACTGGGGTCAAAACCGTATAATAGCTTCAGAAGAGAGACTCGATCTTCTGTAGCTGTTGCAATCAAGCCAATATCATAGCAGTCCCATAAGTATGATAGAGGTAATCTGATGAATGATATACTAGACGAGAATCAATGTATAACTAAAAATAACATCAGACCACAGCTTTGTGACACCAGAGGTGAGGTACTAGTAGATATAATTATGGATTCAGGCAGTGAAATTTGTGTTGTGGATCAGAATTTTCTAATGACCTTTAATTTGATGCATGTATTTCCAATGCTGCTGGTTGTGGGAGTGAAGTTGATTTGAATTAAAGGAAAAAACAATAAATCAGTACAGGTGGAAATATTAATTCATTTTTCTATTGGCACGTATAAGTTTAGTTACCCTATTTTCCTTGTATCTGTTTTAAACATCCCTATCCTTCTGGGGATGGACGAATTGGCTGTTAAAGTCTAAAGTTATTTTAGACTTTTCTACCAGATCTGTAACTTTTCCATATGGTGACAATCAGCAATTAGTATGATTACCATTTGATTCCACAGCAACTAGTCATTTGAATGTAATACTCACAATACAAACTGCAATACATCAAACAGAGGTACATAAGGGCCCTACATATGTGGAAAAAATATCAGTGGAAGATGTAACAGCTAATATTGATAAATCACTAGGGCTTAATGCAGAGAAGAAAGCAGACATTATTCAGATGCTTAGCAGTCATAAAGAGACATTTTCATTGAAACCAGGGACAATTAAAGATTACACATGCACACTAAAGATAAAACCTCATTATCCATTCTACGTGAGGCCATACAAGATGTCAGGGGCATTAAAGGACATGTTAAGGCATGGAATTAATAGAATGGTAGACTGGGATGTAATAGAAATATCTAATAGTTGTTATAACAACACAGGGGTTATTGTTAAGAAACCAAATGTAACAGTCATATGTAAGAACACTAAATAGGATAATAGAACCAGAAAGAGACAGACTACCCATAATAGTAGAATAGTTGACAAGATTTGCAGGGATGAAGTACATTAGTATTATACACTTAGGATTTGGATGCTGGCAAATCAAACTACTTGAGATGTCTCACGAATATAAAGCATTTCTGTTTGAGGCTAGAACTTTTCAATTCAAGGTTCTGCCATTTGGATTGAATGCTTAGTGTTGGTGTTCACAAGAGCTCTGCAATTGGAGCCGATCAGAAAAACAAGATCTGTATATACATAGATGACATAGTAATTGTATTATGTATCTAAAAACAAAGATGATGTGACTTACCAAACGAAAGTGCTGGCTGGTCGATAGACACACAAACAAACACAAACATACACACAAAATTCAAGCTTTCGCAACCAACGGTTGCTTCATCAGGAAAGAGGGAAGGAGAGGGAAAGATGAAAGGATGTGGGTTTTAAGGGAGAGGGTAAGGAGTCATTCCAATCCCGGGAGCGGAAACACTTACCTTAGGGGGAAAAAAGGACGGGTATACACTCACGCACACACACACATATCCATCCACACATATACAGACACAAGCAGACATATTCAAAGGCAAAGAGTTTGGGCAGAGATGTCAGTCGAGGCGGAAATGCAGAGGCAAAGATGTTGTAGAATGACAGGTGAGGTATGAGTGGCGGCAACTTGAAATTAGCGGAGATTGAGGCCTGGTGGATAACGGGAAGAGAGGATATATTGAAGGGCAAGTTCCCATCTCCGGAGTTCGGATAGGTTGTGTTAGTGGGAACTATCCAGATAACCTGGACGGTGTAACACTGTGCCAAGATGTGCTGGCCGTGCACCAAGGCATGTTAAGCCACAGGGTGATCCTCATTACCAACAAACACTGTCTGCCTGTGTCCATTCATGCGAATGGACAGTTTGTTGCTGGTCATTCCCACATAGAAAGCTTCACAGTGTAGGCAGGTCAGTTGGTAAATCACATGGGTGCTTTCACACGTGGCTCTGCCTTTGATCGTGTACACCTTCCGGGTTACAGGACTGGAGTAGGTGGTGATGGGAGGGTGCATGGGACAGGTTTTACACCGGGGGCGGTTACAAGGATAGGAGCCAGAGGGTAGGGAAGGTGGTTTGGTGATTTCATAGGGATGAACTAAGAGGTTACGAAGGTTAGGTGGATGGCGGAAAGGCACTCTTGGTGGAGTGGGGAGGATTTCATGAAGGATGGATCTCATTTCAGGACAGGATTTGAGGAAGTCGTATCCCTGCTGGAGAGCCACATTCAGAGTCTGATCCAGTCCCGGAAAGTATCCTGTCACAAGTGGGGCACTTTTGTGGTTCTTCTGTGGGAGGTTCTGGGTTTTAGGGGATGAGGAAGTGGCTCTGGTTACTTGCTTCTGTACCAGGTCGGGAGGGTAGTTGCGGGATGCGAAAGCTGTTGTCAGGTTGTTGGTGTAATGGTTCAGGGATTCCGGACTGGAGCAGATTCGTTTGCCACGAAGACCTAGACTGTAGGGAAGGGACCGTTTGATGTGGAACGGGTGACAGCTGTCATAATTGAGGTACTGTTGCTTTTTGGTGAGTTTGATGTGGACGGTCGTGTGAAGCTCGCCATTGGACAGATGGAGGTCAACGTCAAGGAAAATGGCATGGGATTTGGAGTAGGACCAGGTGAATCTGATGGAACCAAAGGAGTTGAGGTTGGAGAGGAAATTCTGAAGTTGTTCTTCACTGTGAGTCCAGATCATGAAGATGTCATCAATAAATCTGTACCAAACTTTGGGTTGGCAGGCCTGGGTAACCAGGAAGGCTTCCTCTAAGCGACCCATGAATAGGTTGGTGTACGAGGGGGCCATCCTGGTACCCATGGCTGTTCCCTTTAATTGTTGGTATGTCTGGCCTTCAAAAGTGAAGAAGTTGGGGGTCAGGATGAAGCTGGCTAAGGTAATGAGGAAAGAGGTTTTAGGTAGGGTGGCAGGTGATTGGTGTGAAAGGAAGTGCTCCATCGCAGCAAGGCCCTGGACGTGCAGAATATTTGTGTATAAGGAAGTGGCATCAATGGTTACAAGGATGGTTTCTGGGGGTAACAGATTGGGTAAGGATTCCAGGCGTTCGAGAAAGTGGTTGGTGTCTTTGATGAAGGATGGAAGACTGCATGTAATGGGTTGAAGGTGTTGATCTACATAGGCAGAGATACGTTCTGTGGGGGCTTGGTAACCAGCTACAATGGGGCGGCCGGGATGATTGGGTTTGTGAATTTTAGGAAGAAGGTAGAAGGTAGGGGTGCGGGGTGTCGGTGAGGTCAGGAGGTTGATGGAGTCAGGTGAAAAGTTTTGTAGGGGGCCTAAGGTTCTGAGGATTCCTTGAAGCTCAGGAATGGGATTACCTTGGCAAACGTTGTATGTGGTGTTGTCTGAAAGCTGATGCAGTCCCTCAGCCACATACTCCCAACGATCAAGTACCACGGTCGTGGAACCCTTGTCCGCCGGAAGAATGACGATGGATCGGTCAGCCTTCAGATCACGGATAGTCTGGGCTTCAGCAATGGTGATGTTGGGAGTAGGATTAAGTTTTTTTAAGAAGGATTGAGAGGCAAGGCTGGAAGTCAGAAATTCCTGGAAGGTTTGGAGAGGGTGATTTTGAGGAAGAGGAGGTGGGTCCCGCTGTGACGGAGGATGGAACTGTTCCAGGCAGGGTTCAATTTGGATAGTGTCCCTTCAGCCCCACTCCCAGATTCAACCAAACAGCCCTCATCAAAGATTTACTGTCCTACACTCGTACTCTCTGCTGGAAATATCACTTTGCCACGAAGAAAAATGATCCTAATCCTGCTCCTAATGATCCAACTCCCCAAGACACTTTCCCTGACGTTGACCTCCATCTGTCCAATGGCCAGCTTCACACGTCCGTCCACATCAAACCCACCAACAAGCAATATTACCTCCATTATGACAGCTGCCACCCATTCCACATCAAACGGTCCCTTCCCTACAGCCTAGGTCTTCGTGGCAAACGAATCTGCTCCAGTCTGGAATCCCTGAACCATTACACCAACAACCTGACAACAGCTTTCGCATCTCGCAACTACCCTCTCGACCTGGTACAGAAGCAAATAACCAGAGCCACTTCCTCATCCCCTCAAACCCAGAACCTCCCACAGAAGAACCACAAAAGTGCCCCACTTGTGACAGGATACTTTCCGGGACTGGATCAGACTCTGAATGTGGCTCTCCAGCAGGGATACGACTTCCTCAAATCCTGCCCTGAAATGAGATCCATCCTTCATGAAATCCTCCCCACTCCACCAAGAGTGCCTTTCCGCCATCCACCTAACCTTCGTAACCTCTTAGTTCATCCCTATGAAATCACCAAACCACCTTCCCTACCCTCTGGCTCCTACCCTTGTAACCGCCCCCGGTGTAAAACCTGTCCCATGCACCCTCCCACCACCACCTACTCCAGTCCTGTAACCTGGAAGGTGTACACGATCAAAGGCAGAGCCACGTGTGAAAGCACCTACGTGATTTACCAACTGACCTGCCTACACTGTGATGCATTCTATGTGGGAATGACCAGCAACAAACTGTCCATTTGCATGAATGGACACAGGCAGACAATGTTTGTTGGTAATGAGGATCACCCTGTGGCTAAACATGCCTTGGTGCACGGCCAGCACATCTTGGCACAGTGTTACACTGTCCGGGTTATCTGGATACGTCCCACTAACACCAACCTATCCGAACTCCGGAGATGGGAACTTGCCCTTCAATATATCCTCTCTTACCCGTTATCCACCCGGCCTCAATCTCCGCTAATTTCAAGTTGCCGCCACTCATACCTCACCTGCCATTCAACAACATCTTTGCCTCTGCACTTCCGCCTCGACTGACATCTCTGCCCAAACTCTTTGCCTTTGAATATGTCTGCTTGTGTCTGTATATGTGTGGATGGATATGTGTGTGTGTGTGTGTGTGTGTGTGTGTGTGTGTGCGTGTGCGAGTGTATACCCGTCCTTTTTTCCCCCTAAGGTAAGTGTTTCCACTCCCGGGATTGGAATGACTCCTTACCCTCTCCCTTAAAACCCACATCCTTTCGTCTTTCCCTCTCCTTCCCTCTTTTCTGACGAAGCAACCGTTGGTTGCGAAAGCTCGAATTTTGTGTGTATGCTTGTGTGTCTATCGACCTGCCAGCGCTTTCATTTGGTAAGTTACATCATCTTTGTTTTTAGATATATTTTTCCCACGTGGAATGTTTCCCTCTATTATATTCATAGTAATTGTATTGCTACATATACATTGAACAAACTAATATCGCAATTATATTCACAAGCAATTACCCTGAAACTATCTAAATCTCAGTTTTCAGGACACATGATAAATAGAGAAGAAATTAGACCAGGCCCACATAAGGTAGACATGATTAGTAAAAGTCTGCAAATATCAAAACAGCAAACAACTGTGGACATATTTTCAGGAATGGCAGGATTTTACAGAAACTTTTTGAACAAATCAGTCCTAAGTGCACCACACATGACAAAGTTACTGAAACAATATTCAGTTTGGCAGTAGACACAAGAATGCACAGTTGAGTTCTTAGCTATCAGAGACAGTTTAGTGTCCGCGCAATTACTGGTGCATCCTGATTTCAGGCAACCATTCCATCTTGTAACAGATGCTTCGGACTACGGAGATCAAGCACTACTTAAACACATTCAGCAGTTAGAAAATTGGGGTGACGAGTTTAATTCCAGATGGAAGCTTCACAGATGGATACTGTTCCACGAAAGTCACACTTCGAGTAACTGGTTGTTCTGTATTTCCTTCAACCATACTGAATTAATAACATGGTAAATACATCTAGGTATGGTCACATTGGCCCTAAGAAAAGTATCATGTACATTAAAAAGTATTATTTCTTTAAGAACATGCACCAACAAGTTGAAAAAAATTTATGACAGTGTGAGACATGTCAGAAGTTGAAAATATAGACAATGAAACTGCACACCTTATTTCATCCCATAATACCCAATGAGTTGGGAGGTATGGTGGTCATTTTTGTTGTCCTGGAATGCTGGTTGAAATTAGTTAAATTGTATCCACTGAGAAAAATTACAACCCATAGTGCCGTACTGAAGCTGAGGGATCATTATTTAAAGCAAGTAAGAAGACCAAAACATTTATTGTTGGATAATGGCACACAATTTATGGCAAGGCAGTTTAAGAAGTTCTTAGCATGGGGAAAGATCAGTTACATCCTCATTGTGGACCACCCCCATTCTAACCCTGCTGAATGTCTGGTGCGGGAATTAGGAAGGTTATGTTGAGCGTATTGTGCCTGTAAACACTCCAAGTCAATTGAGAAGATGAGTTATTTTGAAAGGATACTGAACAACCTCCGCCTTTCGGTTACCAGGGTAGCAGCCATAGAGATTTTAGGCAAGTAAATCAAAGGTGAATCTTTATTAAAGTACATCAACTGGCCTGAGGAGAATGTATGGTTATTGCAATACTACAATCAAATATCAAAGAGACATTAATTAAAGCAGGTAGTGAGGGAAAAAAAGATGGGAGAGGAATGCCTCAATCATGTATAAATTTGGGGACTTGGTATTAGTAAAGAAGCATAACAGAAGTTCTAAAAATGAAAAACATACAAGTTTCAACACCTCTATGAAGGGCCATATGTAATTATAACTATACCTCCACCAAAAGCAACTGTGCTAACCAACTTGATAACAAGGAAAGAAAAAGGGGTGTTTAACATGCAAGATCTAAAAACCTTTGTAGTCAGTGAATGATAAACACTTCACTCTATTATGCTCAAATTTAAGCAAAGTGGGATTCAACGAAACTCCACAACCATTCTTTAGGTTGGAAAGTATGATGTCAAAGGCAAGGGAGTACTTAAAGATAGTCCTTATGGAAAACTACAAGGAGATGATATACTGGAATTAAATAGTAATCAAATGTGTTGATGTTGTTGTGGTCTTCACTCCAGAGACTGGTTTGATGCAGCTCTCCATGCTACTCTATCCTGTGCAAGCTGCTTCATCTCCCTCTGCTTAGTGTATTCATCTCTTGGTCTCCCTCTATGATTTTTACCCTCCACGCTGCCCTCCAGTGCTAAATTTGTGATCCCTTGATGCCTCAGAACATGTCCTACCAACCAATCCCTACTTCTAGTCAAGTTGTGCCACAAACTCAATAATGAGGAACTGAAATATGAGCTGAGTGGAATGGCAACTAAGAGAGTCATGGTTCATGTCAAACTGTGAGGTACATGGTAAAGGAGAATTAAGTATTAATGTTACAGAAACTAATAAAAATAATTATTAAGTGTCCAGTGGGGTGTTCTTTTAAGATTTGAAATTCCTACATTTTTAAATTTTTTTATGAGTGGCATATATTACTTAAGATTACATTGTCAGTTCAATAAATTTAGATTAAAGGTACAGGGTATTAGCATTAAATGGTGCATATGGAGGAACCTTTAGTGGATAAGAAGGTGTAATCCAAGTCAGACTACCAGGAATGATATCTCCTGGTTTCAACCTGCAAGAGAATTTAGGCCTACATGGCATAGTTCAAACTTTGTGAGCGGAACACTTTTTTAAAAATAATTTTTTATATTTTTAGGAATCCACTGGATGTCTGATGTAAATACACTACTGGCCATTAAAATTGCTACACCAAGAAGAAATGCAGATGATAAACTGGTATTCATTGGACAAATATATTATACTAGAACTGACATGTGATTACATTTTCACGCAATTTGGGTGCATAGATCCTGAGAAATCAGTACCCACAACAACCACCTCTGGCCGTAATAATGGCCTTGATACGCCTAGGCATTGAGTCAAACAGAGCTTGGATGGCGTGTACATGCAGCTTCAACACGATACCACAGTTCATCAAGAATAGTGACTGGGTTAATGTGACGAGCCAGTTGCTCGGCCACCATTGACCAGATGTTTTCAATTGGCGAGAGATCTTGAGAATGTGCTGGCCAGGGCAGCAGTCGAACATTTTCTGTATCCAGAAAGGCCCATACAGGACCTGCAACATGCGGTCATGCATTATCCTACTGAAATATAGGGTTTCACAGGGATCGAATGAAGGGTAGAGCCATGGGTCGTAACACATCTGAAATGTAATGTCCACTGTTCAAAGTGCCGTCAATGTGAACAAGAGGTGACTGAGACGTGTAACCAATGGCACCCCATACCATCACGCCGGGTGATACGCCAGTATGGCGATGATGAATACACGCTTCCAATGTGTGTTCATTGCGATGTCGCCAAACATGGATTTGACCATCATGATGCTGTAAACAGAACCTGGATACATCCGAAAAAATGACGTTTTGCCATTCGTGCACCCAGGTTTGTTGTTGAGTACACCATTGCAGGTGCCCCTGTATGTGATGCAGCGTCAACGGTAACCGCAGCCATGGTCTCCGAGCTGACAGTCCATGCTGCTGCAAACGTCGTCGAACTGTTCGTGCAGATGGTTGTTGTCTTGCAAACGTCCCCATCTGTTGACTCAGGGAACGAGACGTGGCTTCACGATCCGTTACAGCCATGCGGATAAGATGCCTGTCATCTCGACTGCTTGTTATGTCAGAGTGGGTAGTACTTAGAATCTGCAGAACAGTATGGCATGTCATGGAACTCCATTCATGGTGAAGTTCTGTGATCACTGGTCTTAGTAACTAAGGAGAACTGTAGAAAACGCAGAACTGGATTTGACTAAGTGCCATCATGAGAGTCTGTTCTTGTTATGGATTATAAGAAGTTATTATTGATCAGGAGTGAATCCAGTTTGTAACTGGAATAATAAAACCTTGTTTGTGAACATAGCAGTGCCTGTTACTACATAATAATAGTTATTTCACAGGAGAAGTCCGGTGGAAGTCGGGGTCCCTCCAAAATGAATAAGAAGAACGTATCAAGAAGGAGAGAAGCTTCACAATCTTCACCACCACAGAGCTGACACCAATAACACTAAAGCAACATCATGCTTCATTCCAGCGGAACCTCTGAACAACAACAGGAACTTGGTGGAGGTAGAACCATCACAGTGCTGTGGACCACAGTTGGTACCAACAGAGTCCAATTGGTCCTCACCACCACAGAGGCACACTGTCACGTGCCCCAGAAACAGACCTATGCAGCACCTACATACATGCTCTGGCTCCCACCACACATGCTGTTGGGGATTCCAATGATAAATACTCCCCCCATGGGGCCTTAAACACTGCCCAGAGCAATTTTGCCTCTATAGAGCACTTCAAGACGAGAATGGTTTCATATTTTTATCAGGCATTGACGTAGAACAGAAGTCACTATCATTGGGATAGGGTCATGAGTACATAATACTTAAAGCAACACCTCTAGTATCACCAGCATTAGGTCTTGTGAATGACCTACTACTTATACAAGCTTGGTCCACTATAGCTACAGATTTGGTACTTGTTTTGTTGTTGTTAGGCAGTTTCTAGTTAGCTTACAATAATCAACAATGATGTGCACATACTAGCTTTGTTCTTCCTGGAACACAACAGAGTATATACACAACACACAAGCAGTTCTTGTTTCTGCTCAGTTTTATTCTGTAGCTGCTCAGGGCCTGTGCTTATATAATTGAGAAATGAAGTTTGTCACCATTGTAAAAATAAATAAATAAATAAAATGCCAGTTTTATGTGAATGTCCTGTTACAGATTTCAGCTGACTAAAATTCATGAGAGGAATTGTAGAAAGCAAAGACAACAATTCAGAATATTTACAACAGTCTCTTGAACATTAAAAAAGCAAGAAAGATATCTCCATTTTAGGAGTGAAAGAGACCACTCATTGGAAAGCATATGCATTGAGTCCTTAACAAACACACACACTCAGACACACACACGCATGCACGCACGCACACACGCACACACACACACACACACACACACACACACACACACACACACACACACACACACACAAGTGTGCGCCTACGTAATGCCAGTTGGATGCATGATGCTGGGATTGCAATTCAGGAGATGGACTAGGATGGGGTGGGTACAGGGAAAGAGAGGCAAGAAGAATTCTCTTTACAACCACCTTATGCTTTTGTTCTTCTGTTTCTCATTTTCCTACCACCATCTCAACCCAAGTGAACCCCTGTTCCATATATCTGTATTAATTCAGGAAATTATGCCGTTCTGTAATGAAAACCCAGCCCCACAACCTGTTTCTTAAATGCTGCCTAAGCCATGGAATCCCCCCAGTGGCCTAACCTCTAAATTTTCTGGATCCCACTCCTTTCACGATGATCTTCAATGTTTCAGATTCTGCCAGTCCCTATCCTTTAGAGATCTGGTACTGCAGAAACACATCTCTGTGGCACAAGCATCCCAGAATCCTGTCTGTCCCTCTGTAAGATCATGTTACTGTGCCATTCTAACTATATACACCACATCTCCAAAACTGAAATCCTTGTCCTTCGAAACCTGCAAGAGCATTCCAGACACCACCTTTGTAATGTTTCTAACCTGCTGACATCCTACCCCCTCTTTGGACCATCACAACTCACCAACATATATCCCCCCCCCCCCCTCCCCAGTGAACTCCATCATCAACTCCTTGTAGCACCCAGACCCTATCTAGCTGACCTTTTCAATCTGCCACATCCTCCAAAACTCTCGCCCAACATTGCATTAAATCCAAAACACAAACAAACACAAAACACTGTTGTTAACTTTTCCACCAAAAATCTCAGTCCCACAGAAGTTTAAGTCCTATCAAAAGGCCTCATCTTCAGCCACACACCAAAGTGTAATCAAGTTGGACTTGTCAAAGGCCTACTCTCCTTCTCTCAATTCCTACCACAGGAACACTTCTTTGCCATCACTCCCTCTGACAAAAGCCAACCTAATCCAAACACTGAACCTTGTCTGTCCCAGTGCATTCCATCCTCCAATCACAACCCACCCATCCACCCATCCCACCCTTGCTCACCTTCCACGAATTCCTTACCTCCCACTTGGCATCACCATTCTTCCCCAGGTCCCTTCCTAAGAACATTAACCTTTTAGGAGAAGAAAGGACTGGCATACACAACATGAAAACAGATCATGACCTTATCATCTTCCCTGCAGACAAAAGCTCCACCACTGTCATGATGATTCACAGTGACTAACCAACAGAAGGCCTCTGCCAACTCTCTGAGTCCTCCACCTACAAGCCCTGCCATAGTGATCCCATCACAGAAGTTCAATATAACCTCCAATCCCTACTGAAATTCTTAGGTTCTTTCCAGAATGTTTCTCCCAAGGCCATCTCCCTCCTCATCACCCCACAACCCATAAAACCAAGAATCCTGGATATCCCATTGTAGCTGTTTATTGTGCTCCTACTGAAAGAATTTCTTCTCATGTCGGCCAGCACCTCCAACCAATTGCCCAACACCTAGTCTCTCACATAAAAGATACTAACCACTTCGCTCACTTACTCTTTACAATCTCCACCTGTTTACCTCATTGACCCCTACTCATCACTGTTGATGCCACCCAATACACCAACATCTCTCACTCCCATGGTCTTGCCACTAATGTACACTTTCCCAGACCCCATACCTGCTACCTCATTCCTAGTACACCTTTCCAGCTATTTCCTGGCACACAACTACTGCTCCTTTGAGGGGAAGGTATATAAACAAATCCACGGGGCAGCAATGGGCACCCTCATGGCATCCTCCTGTGCCAACCTCTTTGTGGGCCATCTAGAGGAAACCTTCCTCAACCTTTCAAAAGCCCAAACTCTTGCCTGGTTCAGGTTCATTGGTGATATCTTAATTATCTGAACTCAGGGCAAAGACACTCTATCCTCGTTCCTTCACAACCCAACACCTACTCTCCCTCATCCACTAGTCCTCAACCAAAGGTGTTACCATCTTGGATGTTGACCTCCACCTCTCTGATGACTCCATCCACACCACAGACCCCTGTCCACATTAAAATCACTAACGACCAACACTACCTACATTTTGACAGCTGTCATACCTTCCACTCGAAAAAATCCCTCCTTTACAGACTGGCTGCTCGTGAACAGCGTATCTGCAGTGACAAGAACTCCCTTGCCCAGCATGCTGAAGGTCTCACAAGGATTTTCACAGACAGACAATAAAGACTATACCCCCCTCCCCCCAAACATAGTCCGCAGACAGATTTCCCATGCCATCTCCTCACACAGCCCTAACCCACCATCTCCGAGAATCAGCGACAAAGATGTGCCCTCCTTATCACCGAGTATACCCTGGACTGAAACAACTGAAGCATATCCTTCACCAGGACTTTGATTATCTATCATTTTGTACTGAAATGAGGGCTATCCTACCCAAGGTCCTTCACACCCTCCTAAAGTTGTGTTCTGTAACCCACCCAACCTATGCAACATCTTAGTCCACCCCTATGCCACTCTCACTCCCAACCCCTTGCCACAGGGAGCATATTCCTGTAGAAGAGCCAGGTGCAAGATCTGCCCAATCCACCCACACAGTACTTCCTACTTCAATCCTGTCACAGAATTATCCTAACCCATCAGAGGCATGGCCATCCGTGAAAGTGGCCATGTGATACATCAACTCTGTTGCAATCACTGCATAGCTTTTTTTTTTTTTGTCAATCTGACAACCAACCAGTTGTCCACTAGAATGAATGGCCACTGCCAATCTGTGATCAAGAATAAAGTTGACCACGCAATGGTACAACATACTCCTGAGCACAACATGCTCAATTTCAATGGCTGCTTCACAACCTGGCCATCTGGACCCTAACCCCCACCAACAGCTTTACAGAACTATTAACCTTGCAAAACATCCTTTGCTCTCATAATCCTCTTATTCTCAATCTACATTAACCCACTGTTCTCACCCTCCACTCAACAGTTTCCTCTTCCTCTTTCCTATCACCCCATCCAAATTTATGTCTCAACATCACCTTCATTGTGTGCAGCTCCCTGCCAATGCCAACACTCATGCATCCCATGCCTAGCCCATGCACCTGCCAGCCCTCCCTCCTACATTCCCAGCCACCAAACCAGATGCCTCCGTCCTAGCCATTAGCTACCCACCCCCAAAGCCCTCTTCCTTTCTCTCTCTCTCTCTCTCTCTCTCTCTCTCTCTCTCTCTCTACCCAACCCACTGCAACCAAGTGCACCTGTCGAACTGCAATCCTGTCATTGTATGTCCAACCCAGCACTATGCAGGGGCATGGGCATGGGCATGTGCATGCTACATGCAAGTGCCTGTGTGTGTGTGTGTGTGTGTGTGGGGGGGGGGGGGGAGGGGGGGAGTCATGGTGACAGAGATACAGAGAGAGAGAGAGAGAGAGAGAGAGAGAGAGAGTGAGTGAGTTTTTTGTGTGTGCCTGTCAACAAGAATATTTCTGATTTTCGGTGAGTCATCTGCTTCACTCATAAAGTATTTACATTTTACCAAAACTTTCGTACTATAAGGGAGATGTGACTGTTACATACTGGGATAGCATTGTACAAGATGAACCTCTCTCTCTGCATGTTGTCATCTAATTGATGTGAACACAAAAGAATTTACACTGTCTTAGACGTCAGTGGGGACGATACATCATATTATAAGGGGCATTCAATGTCGTGTGGTTCCAACCAGAGGGTGGAAGTTCACAGCCCGTTGCTAGAGGGCACGTGTTCACGTCATGTGACTATACAGAGCTAGCTGCAGCATGCATCAATCACCTGACACTGCCACTCTCATTGCAAACAGTGACATGGAGGCATCAAAAGAAGAGCAAAGAGGTGTTCTTCATTCCCTGACAGCGGAAGGAGTAGGAGGAACGGACATTCATTGACGAATGTCACAAGTGTACGACGAACACTGCATGACCCTTGCAAGGGTCGAGGTGTGGCACAAGCGCTTCAGGGAAGAACAGGTGTCGTTAGCCAATGACGTGCAGTCTGGAGCACCACATTGCATTACCGATGACATCATCCAGCTGTGAATGCACTCATTACCCAGGACTGCCGAGTGACAGTGAAAGCCAAAGTCCCCTTAAAAAGGCTCTGAGGGGGCAAACGATTCACCTTGGACGACGACATCCAGCCGTACGTGTGGAACTGGTTAACATCATAGCCCTGGGAATTTTATAAGACAGCCGTTCACTGCCTTGTGTCACAGTGGGACAAGTGTCTCAGCAGCCAGGGTCAATACTTCTAACATACAGGTACTGGTTTCTGTAATTATGCCTCCAGCTCATTTCTTTTTGAACGCCCCTTATAGATGAATGTTCATAGTCTTTTGTTCAACTTCTGTGTGTTCTGCCATATTCATGAGGCCTTAAAGCAGTAATGCAAAGAGCACTAGGTACATACGAACATTTTAAAAATAAAATTTCTGTACAATTCCCATGTTCAGTCCACTATAAAATCATTAGTTTAGCTTTTGTAACCAGCAGTAAAAGTCTTGTGCCAAAGTTGGTAATAAACCATTAGCTGTATGGCTGCAGTTGCATTCCACAGTCAACTGTCTATGAATAAATGCTTACCCATCTGTGGTTCACATGTACATGTGTCACACTACAAGAACAGCATATAGGATCACATCAAAGCAGTATGTATTAGATTTAAGCTACGCAGTAATGAAGATCACAGTTCAGGGATAGGTACACAGGCAGCATGGTTATGAGGAATGTGCAGTGATAGTTTTCAGGTATATGAAATGGAAATAATCATAGTCTCAGTTAAGGCTGGTGACAGACTTTGATTTATGTGGTTGAATGGGTGTGCGAATGATAAGTGTTGTTATAACTATTAGCAAAATCCATAGATTCTGACTACCAGAGTGGAAATAAACAACTAACAGGTAAGAAGGATTACATATTATCCAAGAAAATGAAATTTTGACAATAAATTTTTGCCAGATCGCTACACTACTAAGAGCCAGTTGTACAGTCCCTGGTTAGCAGCCACTTAATTCTTTTCTCAGAATAGCATGGAAAACATGTTGTACGAACACATAATAAAGCCTAACTGGAGAATGAATGTAAGGATAACTAAACCGGTGATTCTGGTAGGGTTAGTGAAGCTAAGTTTTGGCAGTGGCAGGAATAGTTACAGAATTAGTGACAACAAGATAGTTTGTTAGAATGAGGAAGGAGAAGGAATGGGGACATCACAAAAATTATGTGGAAAAATATAATGATTCCAAATTTATATAAAAATTTCATACTACTACTACTACTACTACTACTACTACTACTTCTTTTCGATCTCATGCTTAAGAAATTGGAGCACATAAATGAAATGTGAAACTATTTCCTAACATAAAACTTTTTGCTTGTAATAGGTCTGATAGGAATTTGACATTTGTACTTCGTGAATCATAATCTGTCATATTATTTACATAAATAAGGTATATAAAAATGACCATTTGTGCCAAAACACAAGTGTATGTTACAATTACTGCAATATTAGAAAGACCCATTTCATTTTATCTAGCATACAGTGACAAAATAGGCATAATCAAATTGAGAAACCACACCAATCTTGGGTACTGTTCATATAAACAGCTTTTTCAATATTACATAATGACATTTTGATTTTTCATGTAGCAAAACATTTGACAAACTTTGATGAGGTAATATATTCTTTCACAGAAAGGAAATCACACCACGTAAAGCTGTGGCAAGATTACAGAGATAAAAGTGCTGGGACCTAAGATTTGATGAAGTGTGTACTCTCTTGCTTGTCTCTTGTCTTTATTGCTTTCATGTTTCCAATGTTTAATTTTATGTCACACAAAAGAGAAAGTTATTAGGTAATAGGAAATAAAGAGAATTTTCTGAAGAGTTCTTACTCTCCCAATCACAAATAATCCCACCCAGTATTCATTGTGATTTTTTAAGGAGGTTAGGAAGTCAAACTGGCAAACCGGGAGCAGGAGGCACCACGGAAGATTTTAATTTCTGCTGACCTGAGTATAGGTTTGATGGCTTCCATTACAAAATATACACATTTGAATTCCATTGAGCTAAATGCAGTGACATGTGATAGAAGAATGTGATGTGAAGAGGTGCGGCACTGCACTATGGCACACTTAAGACCAAATAATTTCTCACATTTCCTCGAACATATATGTTTCATACATCAAACTCTTAAGAAAGATGTGCATTACAAAATGAACATATTTTTGAAAAATTTATTTTTAAAAATTTTTTTGACATCCTATTTCAAACGCTTGAGGGAGTTTTTGCCCTAGTTTGGAAATATCGTAGCTCTGGGTCAGGCCTAAATATTGTGTTGTTGGAGACATAGTTTATTTGAGAAATCTAGTACTGAAGAAGGGTCTCATAAGGAAGATTAAACAGCATTAGAAAAGACTGCATAAAGTCCTTGAAATCGTATTTCTATAACATTATAAGTCAAAGTGCCATTTCTCTCCATCACAGTGCACATGAACCTTGTAAAGCCGCAGCTGAGCAGGCAGGCTACCGGACCAGCCGATGAACTGGAAGAACAACCCCAAGACAGATCTCAAAAGCAGCTTAGACAATCAGAAAACATACAATATGGTGACCAACTGGTAAGTCACTGATGCTGAGGTCTGCTGTTCAACACTGATGAGCCAGGAGGCCAGCATACAGGCACGAGCAGTATTTCAACTTGGTAACTACTACACCTGAGGCAGTGCTAAGTAGGTGTTAAGCATGTATACATCATTTACAGATAGTGAATGTGTGCATGTGCAAAAATAAACAATAATGTTCATCTCCCATAAGAAACAAGCTGACAAACTGAGTCAATATTGTCTGTTCTCCTACAGACCTGTTCAACTGCCTTGATTCAGTTGTGTTATTGTTAGGGATAATGATTCTTGCTTTTGTTTTGAACAGCAGTTTTCATTTTTGGTTTTGTTTGTCTGTCAGAGTCATTCCACATCAATCTGGTGGTTTTTTGAGCCTCAAATGTGTATGGCAAGAGCTAGTGATAATTTCAAACTTATTTTGAAGTATTATCTAAGTGAGATATAGTAGTATAGAAAAACAATAAGAGAAGCCAAAGCAAGAGCAATGGACACCACTATAGCGAACTCAAAAAACAAGGCAAAGGCAGCTTGGAATGCAATCAATGCTGAAAGAAAGGAAAAAGATGAGTCAAACAAAAAAGAAGGTATTAGGTCAATTAAAACAGACAACACAGTGATCACAGATGGTATGGAAATAGCAAACATACTTAATAACAACTATATCAGTGTAGTAGAAAACTTAAAATTGGAAAGAAATAGTCAAAAACAGAAGGGTATTATGGTACCAAAAAGATCATGCAGTACTATGTTCTTAAGACCAGTCACGGAGGATGAATTGCGGAAAACTATACAGGAACTGAAGTCCAAGAAATCAGCTGGTGATGATGAAATATCAAATCATGTAATAAAGCTGGTATGTGAGGAGATAATAACACCACTGCTGAACATAGCAAACTGTTCTTTCAGAGATACAATTTTTCCAGAAAAACTGAAGATAACGAAGGTAGTGCCAGTGTACAAGAAAGGGTGTAAGGATAATCCCAACAACTACAGATCAGTTTCACTGATATCAGGTTTCTCAAAAATCCTAGAAATGCTTATGTATACCAGATTAGTTAACTATTTGGACAAACATAACATTCTCATACCCTCACAACATGGTTTCAGAAAGGGTAAATCTACAGAATCAGCAATTGCCAGTCTAACAGAATACATTTTACAGTCCTTAGATGAGAGAAAGGTTGTCTCTGCAATGTTTCTGGATCTTTCAAAGGCATTTGACACCATTGACCATGAAATGCTGATACAAAAATTAAGCAACTATGGAATTCGGGGGCAACCAGGTGAATGGATAAAATTATACTTGTGCAACCGCAAGCAGTATGTATCATTAGGAAACTCGTACCAATCAGAAACCAAATCCATCAAATATGGAGTGCCGCAGGGTTCGGTAATGGGGCCATTGTTATTTAATGTGTTTGTTAATGATATAGGAGTTGAGGAGGAAGAAATGAAAATATTGTATGCTGATGACATGACAATACTAAATAGTGACCAAAATATGGAACAGCTTGAGAGAAGAGCATACATATCTGCAAATGTCACAGCTCAATGGCTGTTGGAAAATGAACTGGTTATAAATCTAAAAAAGACGATGTATGCAGTGTTTAAAAACAAGGAAAATGCTGTAGACATGGATTTAGAGGTTGATGGAACAAGGCTGGAAGAAGTAGAATCTGCTAGATTCTTAGGTATTCTTGTGGATAATGAACTGAAATGGAAAAAACATATTAATAATGTCTGTAAGAAACTGAGCTCTGTCATATTCTTAATGATGCAGCTATCACAGTATTCAGACAAGAATCTTCTGTGTACAGTGTATCATGGACTTTTCGAACCTTACTTCCAGTATGGAGTGACTGTGTGGGGAAACTCAAACAAACAAGAGAGAAAACGAGTGTTCACATTACAAAAAAAAAAAAAAAAAAAAAAAAAAAAAAGCAATTAGGACCATTTTAAGAAGAAAGACCTCTGAAATGTGCAGAAACTGTTTCAAGAATTTAGGTATCTTAACTTTTTCATCGTTGTATATTTACAAAACAATAATGTATATCACAAAAGGTAGTGAGGACTGGATTACAAATGCTAGTGTACACACCCACAATACAAGAAGGAAGAATGAAGTACGGAGCATACCCCACCGACTGGCAATGCTAGAAAAAGGACCCCAGTACTCTGGTATCAGACTACTAAGAAGGCTGCCCAAAAACCTGCAAGATAGTGTACTTCACAATGACTTTCCAAAGAAACTTAAAGACTATCTCATTGAAAAAGAGTTTTACAGTGTTGCAGAATACTTATGCCATTAAATTTGTATATATTGGTACTCAATATCAGTGATGTAAAAATGCAAGCTAAAGGTGTAGAAAAATAAGTGATAAAGAATGTTAATACTTTGACATGTCCTATATTACACGTACATTTACTGTACACAATGTAATCTTACAGGATCAAATAAAATTCAATCCAATTCACTTCAAGATAGAGGAGCAATTCCAGAGTTCAAATGAAATTATGAAACTTATTTAGTCAGTTCCTGGTAAACATTTGATATTAGACCCAGAAGTCTAATGGCACCATAGTTGGATACCAAAAAATTGAAGTAACATTTACAGCCTATAAAAAGGAAATCGAATGCTTTTTAGGTCTTCTACATCACAACAGTCTCATTAGACATAAACAGGCATTGTTTGATTTTTGTTGGTAATACACTTAGAATTGTCTATGGAACCTTAAGTAACAGAGAATTTGTTGATGTAACAGATGAGAGTAACTAGGAAAATAAATACATTCTAATGCTAGAAAATTGCTTGAACATGTAGGAATATTACACAATATTTAACTGACTATTATAAATAACACAATCTTAATTTGTAAGGTTGTTATCAGTTCAGTGCTAATTTTGGTGATATCTGCAGCTGGAATATAATGAACCAGAAGAAATTTCAAAAATATATCTATGTCGTGAATGCACACATAGAATTAAATATTTTGTTGTTTATAATTACTGATAGTTTCTCCAGTACACAAATTGGTGCTTCCAACTTGAGATACGCTATTAAACTAGTGCAAATAATCATGTGAGTAGTGTCTTGTTAAACATTAAGGATTTATTACCATTGCTGTTAGCTTAAAGAGTAAACTAACTATTCCTGTGACTATGAGCTTACCCATCACAAAGCAAAATTTGTATTCCTACTACAAATTGAGTGATGATGATGTATGGCACATACAATGAATTAGCTTTAATCACCATTTCCTTAGCTGACTCCATACATCACTTTGAAGTTTACTGTCCGAACACTTATCCAGTATTTTTGGTGCCATTCCATATTTTCATTCATTATCACCCGCAGGAGAATGTTTTAAGAAGCCAGGGCAGATGATATTCTCATCCACATCACATACTGCTTTACATGAATCTCCTTTGACATAATATCTTACAACAGACAATTTTTGCTGTGGGGGAGAGCTCTTGGTGAATCTTCAACTGTGGAACTACTGTCCCAGGAAATTGAAAATGCTAACTAAACCCTGCTGCAATGGTTCACAGCCCAACAGTTGACTTATCTTTCACATGCAAAAAATCTAATTCACCCTTTACCCTGCAGATTCTTGGTAGCAATCTTCTGGTGGATGTAGAAAACTGTCAAGTGACTTTTCCCATGTACCTCAAATACCCCAAGGCATCTTATATGCAGAAAGCAAACTATTCCTAACTTTCATTTATACCATATTCCACAGTAATACCTGTTTATTGCAGCTAATAAGCTCATTCAGTTTCAAGTGAAACAGATGAATCATACAACCAGATGGTGCAAGTACAAAAATTTAAAACCATTACAACCTGTGACATAGATTTTCAAGTGATCATGGACTGTGGTTGATTTGTCATGTGTTACAAATGAAACATAACAAGTCAGGTGTGTGAGTGCACCACACTTTTGCAACAATATTAGAATCAGTATGGTAGAGTTATTGTTTTTAATTGAGCCTTTCTGGTAGGCTGCACATTCTGCATCATCTTGTGCCATGTGAGGCCACTGGCAGCAAATAAAAGACGTTCATGCGGAATCAAAGCTGCCAGGTGTGCCGTCGTCACTGCCAGTGACATCCGCACTGGGTTTAAGTTGGTTGGAAGCCAGGGTTTTGACCACACACACGTGTGTGTGTGTGTGTGTGTGTGTGTGTGTGTGTGTGTGTCCTGACCTTGCACCTCATCACCACTTATCCTAAATAAAATTCCTTATATCTTTTTATTAAAATCATAGACATCTGTTGGACACTAAAAGTGAGTGTGACAGTGAGTTATATTTAAGGGGTCACAGCAGTGTGGGAGCAAGGGGGAGGAGAGGGAGGGGTGTGGCAACAACAGTAAAGAACGATTACCGTGCACCTTGGAGGTGCATAAAAGGAGCCTCCCCAGTCATAATCTGCACAACACCAGGAAGGACTAGACATTTCTTGGCAGCTAATTCTTTCAGTTCCATAAATGATCAATCTCTTTCAGCTTTCCTATGACCAGTTTTGAAAATCAGATCTATCAATATAGAGGCTAAGTCTGCAGCTAAAGAGGAACTCCTCCAAAACCTTTGCCATGAATATCAGTTTGATGTCTTGTGTGTTCAGGAGACTCATCGAAATAACCACCGAAGAAAACCTAAGTTAGCCTGAATAAATCTTGTCATTGAAAAACCCCATTTAGAGCATTACGGTGCAATATTTGTCGAACATGCCTTGTCAGTTCTCTCCGTGGGACTCACAGAGCTGAATGATGTTGAAATTATATCAACTGAGTTGATTTGTTCTGTAGTTTTGTCAGTATAGAAACCACCTGGAACAAATTTCTCTTTTCATGAAGCAAGCAATGTGGATAACCAAAGCTTTAAGTTTGTCATAGGGGACTTCAGTGGTCATGGTAGTGTTTGGAGTTATGAAGATAATGACAACAGAATGAACTGATTCTACCAATTTGGAATTAATACATGATAGCAAATCATCATTGTCATTTAATAACAGATGTTACCCTGATCTGATATTTGTCAACAATTGAATTTCCTTCCAGTACATTAAAAGTATTAGCTCTCCAATTCCAGCTAAGGCCTGTTGTAAGTCAAACTTTTTCTACTCTACGATATACAACAGTATCATTCAGAAGATGTAACTTCAAGAAAGCGAACTGGAGCAAGCTTTTTGAGACACCAGACAGACTTACATCAAATACAAATCCACTATCTGAAATATAAGATGACTTTCTGGTTGTTGTGTTGGAATTGTCTAGCAAATCAATCCCCCATGGCTGCCATAACCAGTGCATTCCTGGCCTTAATAGAGAGAGTCCCAACTCTTGGGGGGAATACACGCAGCTCAGTCATACTAATGTGATCAACACCTATGTTCGACATCAGTGTGCAATAACCATTCACAGATGACAGGTGTACAGGTGGCCAGACGTAGAAGATATATAAAGTGTGTCAGGGAGATGCAGAAAATACTGAGTTGTTGTCATAATGCAGAAACAGAGTGATTTATCTGATGTCCAGAAGGGCACGATTATTGGCTTTTGGGCCAAGGGTGGAAGCATTTCCAAAATGGCTAAGTTCGTAAACTGTTCATATGCCACCATGGTTGAATTATACCTTGCAGGGCAAAATGGTGTTATCCAAAACCAGTGCCAAGGCAACTGTGGGGCACTAAGGACCATACGTGACAGGAATGAATAACAGCTGTGGAGATGTGTGTGGGCAAATATACATGCAACTGTTGAGCAACTGACCACCCAGATCAACCAAAGGGATACTAACACTATCTTCTTGATGATCATTTAGCAAACATTGCTACATACAGGCCTCGACAGCAGATGGCTTGTTCATGCACCCACAATGACTGCTGTTAGTCAGTGATGCAGGGTGGAATTTACATGCCAGTACCACAAATGGATATCCAATGAAAAGCAACAGAATGGTCTTTCCAGATGGCTCACATTTTATGCTCCATTGGACAGATAGCTTGTGGTGTATACCACACAAAACATCTGAGAGTAAACACAGGGTGGATCATTATGGTCTGGAGAATGTTTTCATGACATTCCTTGGGTGATCTCGTCATTCTGGAAGCCACAATGGATCAGCACAAGTACGCATCTATCCATGGGGTCCATGCCTACCCCAACATGCAGTTTAATGTAACTGAATAGACAAAAAATTTACTCACCAAGCAGCGGCAGGAGAACACATATATAAAAAAAGATTTTATGTATGCACGCTTTTGGAGCCAGTGACTCTTTCTTCCAGCAGACGGGTTGAAGAAAGACTCTTTCTTTCCTTCTCATCGTGTCCAGTAAGTCTCCCTTGAGGTGGGGTTCTTGGTGACTTTTCTGAACTCTAACTCTTTTCCTAAACCTCTCCAGTCCTTTTCCTTCATCCCTCTTCCTTTCCCTTCAACCCTTCTAATGGAAGAAGGAGCCATTGGCTCCAAAAGCTTGTAAACATAAAATCCTTTCTTTTCTTAGTGTGACTGGACAGTGTACTAAGCATTTTGATGAAAATCCATTCAGTGAGCAAACTCTGGATGCTGACCAGAAACTTGCCAACTCTCTTGCAGAAACTAAGAAAACATGCTGGAAAGAAATGTTAGAAAGTTTGGATACGACAAAAAGCAGTCACATGGCACGGAGACTATTACGTCAGCTGAATGATGATTCTGCTCTGAAAACAATCCAAAATAAGTGTATCTACATATCAGATTGTTCATCAACTTGTGAAATGGAAAAAGTGGGCAAACATAGTGTTGAATCTAAGACACAGAGGAAAGCAAAGCTCTAAACTAATGAACCCTCTCTTTAGTGAGGAAGAAATATGAGAAAGAAGCCATTCAAGAGTGCAAGAACCATAAAGCAACTGGCCAGAAAGAGATACAGGTGAACCAAAGAAAATGATTTGGACAAGTAACCATGAAATGATTTGTCTGGTTTGTCAAATTCTTTTGTAACTGCTCACAACAAAAGTGGATCCCTAAAGCACGATGTACACTGCACAAAAGAATTAAAGTGTCACTTTTTTGAAATACTGTGATTTTTATCCATTGCAATGCAGAAGTGTGAAACTTGGTTCAAAGGTGACTACAATCTTCCTCTGTAATGGTGCAAAAACGTGGTGCCCTGCGATGTCATCCTCAAGCTTGGTGACACTTCAAACAGCTAGGTTTTGGCACATACAAAAGAAAGACCACAGAACTCTGAAGTTCATGTGAGGTGTAGGGTGGGTTAATGATTCACATTGGCACCAAATTTCACCACAATTCTGCCCAATACTACAGTGGATGTGTGACACTACGGAAAGGTCATTACATCCCACTTACCCACATTTCACCCCTTCTCTCGATACCTCTGCACCGGAGGTCAGAACTGCAACACCCAGCATTTAAATCACTTATGGGTGGCCAAGGAAAACATTTGAGACACACTGCCATTCAGAATCAACATTAAAAGGGCTCAGGAGGCGGCATAAAGAGTGTCAATGAAACCACCCCTTTCCTTGGGGCATTCATTTACACACACCTCATGGTCAAAAACAACAGTTTGCACTGTGATGTGCAACAGAACAACATTCTCCACACCCTTTCACACTGGCCACATCCCCGGGCAATTCAACTTTTCTCTTAGGATGTAATGGGGCTGACTCCTTTGGAATGTATGTAGTGTGACCACAATTTTTACTCTGGTATACAGGGCAAAACCACTAGGGACCCTACAAAACTATTCAATGAAATTCTTCAATGTGATCTAAAGAGCAAAGGATGGCTATGCTTTTTCAGCCCTTCTGTTTGATACCCTCCATCAGTATGGTCATCAGGAGTTGTGACATTGACATTGCATGAATAACATGGCAAAAGGTCCCTCTAAAACTTCTTGTTTGGCAACATTCTCAGTACCACTCATGCACTTGTGTTGCGCACTTTAAAATGTATCTGTACAGGGACAACCCTTGACCGACTCCTATGCACCTGCAGGCACACAACTCCTTCAACACCCTATGGTTGAATGGCTGTAGTGCCTGCTTGCAAGCATGTGGAGTCTAAAGGGTGTCAAAGGAGTTGCCTATACACCAGTGCCTAGAAATTGGTCAAGGGCTGTCTCTGTACAGATACACTTTTCAAGCACTCAACAAAGGTTTGCAGATGGCACAGTGGATGTTGCCGAACTGTGGAATTTTGCGGCGACCCTTTGGTGTTTTATTCATGATGTCAAGTAGCTCCTCTATTGGCTTCACAAGGCTGAGAGCACCCCAGTAGGTCAAAAGTGCATGACAGCCCAGATGGTTACCCATCTGAGTGCTAACAATGCCCGACTGTGCTTCACTTTCGTGATCTGATGGGAACAGATGTATCCACCACAGCACAGCAGCCGGTACTATTTTATGAGTATTATTTCTACTTCCAAGAGGACTCATATAGCCTGCCAAAACGGTTAGAAAATGTAATTATCTAGATCGAATAATTTGCGAACCAAGTTCTCCTTGTGAAAGTAAACATTTTGGAATCAGAACTCCAAAATTATGATACTGGATTTCAGAAATAACTATTACTTAAGGTATGAATGTTCAGTTACATGAGAATTTTGATTATAAATTAGTTTTGAAATAGATTATTTTTAGGAATAGTAAGATGTTTACAGAAAAACAGAGAATGAGAACTTTTCAATTAGCTATATCACTTTAACAAGAAATACTTATTTTCTCTCTATGAATTTCAGTTCCACAATTACCTTACAAATTTTAAAATATGGGTACTTCATTATAAACATTATTTCCAAATAAACTATTTAGATTGTTGTCATAAGTAACTGGGAAATCACAGTGTGAGTAATAAAAGTTTATGACTGAATAAGAACATAGCTAATTTATGTAACTGACGTGTATGTGGCATTCGTAAAACTAGAACAAATAAAGAAAAAAATATACTGATATACAAATGGTACAAGAATAAGTAGGATAGTTCCACCTTGCTCTGGTACAGCTCTGCCCACGCAAAGCAAGTGGACATCACAGTAAATGAAACTCCATGACTGATCACCAGATATCTCAAACTGACACCTATAGACAACTTTTATTGCTTGGTAGCTATTGCGCCACCTGATGTCTGTTGTAAAGTAGCTGCAGACACTGAAAGGAAAAAGGTTGAACTGAATTACTTATACCCATTCCATGGCCATTAACCACGTTAGATTGATCAATCTGGAAATCAGATGTTCGTAAATCCAAGACAATATCATCAAACATGGATATTCCAAAGCACTGACATAATGTGACTGTGGAGGAGAACAGGGAATTGATCACATGAGCCTCTGTTCACGCTGCCCAGAATCATGCTTTGATGAGGAGCTGATGAGGGGTAAATAAAGGTGATGCAGTTGCTGTTGCCCAATACTGGGCAAATATCAGTTAGTCTTTTCTTCTTTTGTTCAATTACATACACCATGTAAATAGTAAATTATTGTTTCAGTGGTTAAAACTGCACAGTCATGTAATGTAGAGTTTTGTATGGTTTCCAACTCAAGTAAATAACCACAACTAACCACAACTGCCCCCCCCCCCCCCCCTCCCCACCACACACACACACACACACACACACACACACACACATACACACACCCTTATCAATGAACTGATTGAACCTGGGATATACATCTGTCTCAACTAGGCCTCACTTTATACACCACACTGCCGCAACCAGTGTTGGAATGAGCCACAGTAATGTGGGGTAATGCCACAGAAACACAACTATGACATCAGCAGTGGATACAGGACAGGGTTGTGGGGCTACCTCTCCTCCAGCCAATGGTGTTATTGACAGGTACAATTCATCAGTTGGTTGCAATGCAATTCCAAATGGTTTTATAAGAAGGCCAGAAAGTCTGATATCCCAAATATTCATGCTCTAGAGAACATGATAAACAGAAATACATCCTCAAGATGGTTGGACTTTCTCCATTTTAACATTTCGGTTTTGGCATTGTGTCCCTAGAATTAAATGTGTGGCTGGGCTTCTTCCAAGATGAATATACTTAGGCTTAAAGATGTTCTTTTAGTGTTAAGCAGAACAACTGGACTTGTTCCATGTTTACTAGCCCTTAGGTTTGGATACTGTGTTTTTTCTAGTGCTAAATTGTAGTGCACAGTTAAGAGATTGTCAGAATACTGCACAAATAGTTAGGCACACTGTGTATTATTCCTCTTATAATACAAAAATCTGTGGCTTGAGTCAAAGGTCTGCTTGCCTGCAGCCTGGGAATTTTTACATTAAAAATATGAAGACTGAATGGAATTCCAAAATTATAATGTGTCATTCTATTGTATTATGTTTTTATTTTGGAGGCAAAAACATCAATTTTTATGTTCAAACTCAATATTCAGCACTGGGGTGAGTACATCCGAATTATTAACTGAAGCACTACAGGGCAGTACCTAATGCTCAATAAGACTGCAAGCACACAAATTGGACTGTCGCTACATCACATCCCTAGCATCTTTGACTTGGATATTGATGGCGTGTTTTCCAGGTGGTGTGAACTAGGACGCATATCATGTTCCATTCACAAACGCAATGGAGGCAGCACCACAGCCCCTATTCTACTCACATAGAGGAAACTCTGTGCCACAACACAAATTGCACTGTGGTAACACTGGTTGCAGCAGTGCCACAGCATGGTAGTGCCTTCCCTGACTAATGCTGACAACCACTACAGCATACCTTATATGAAATCCTGGAGAAGATTCGCTTATGTTGTGAGTGGCAGCTGATGAGGAAAGTGGCATTGAGCATCTGCATGACAGCCTATGCTGTGAGATTAAGGTGGAAAAAGAGGAGCATAGAAACTGGGTGTGGCCAGACAGGATTGTCGCACTGGTGATGATTCGGTACGGAAAACCACAGAGGTCTTTCTTCATCACACACAGAAGAACTGCTGCTCTTTGCTGCCAGTGATGTGGTTTGCAAGCCCAATGCCAAGCTATGTGCCCTGGCTGAAATGCTGCTGAATACCTCATGCCTCCCAATGTCCTAGTCAATGCTAGCTACATCCATCACGTAGCCCAGTGCCTCCAAATTTTCCTGATGGGAAGAGGTGAAGGAGAGGAAGTCATCAATACTATCACAGCTGACTATGTACTGGTGCAACTTTTGAGGATAAATATTAGGGAAGCAGCTGGCCTTCATCCTCTAACTAAGTTTATTCTATGGAGATTGTCACCTCCTGTTATTAAGCATCTGGTAAGTGAATTAGCACATCATTCATCCCAGGACCTTCCCAAGTGTGTGGAAGTACAATGAGGCATGGTAAAGATATTTACTTACTGGAAAATCACTAGCATACAGCCTGCTGCCTGTATTCTGAAGGTGTCCAGGAGTCTATACAACAATGGCTCCTTTGATTCATGCAAGCTGAGTGTCACCTCCCTGTGCAGTAATTTGGCTTAGAAACAGAATACCACAACCCATCAAATTCTTAGACTTGTTAAACAAGTGGTAGAGGCTGCTGAACATTGGAGAAACCTCAGGGCATGATTCTGTGTGTCTCATGTGCATCTGACTTGTGTAGCTCAGGGGTCTTTTGAGCAAACTCTTTGTGTAAGGGATTCTACCACTTCCACAACCTCCTTGTTTAGATATGTCTATTCCCCTTCAACTGTACTATCTTTCCCCTGCATACCTCTTCCTCTTGTGATTGTAGAACTCTGTATTTGATTACTAGCTGTAATTTATTGCAAAATTCCATTAGTCACTCTCCTCTCTCATTCCCATTACTGTGCCCATATTCTCTTGTAGCTCTGTCTTCTAATCCTTCCCCTACTACTGGATTAGATTTTCATCTCTCTTTACACACTGTTTTACCCATTCAATATTCTTGTATACTTTCTCCATCTCTGCATCTTCTGCTTATGACAATGGCATGTATATGTGAAATATTGTTGTTGGCATTGGTTTGCTGTTGATTCTGAGAGCATCCCTATCACTGAACTGTTCACAGTAACTCACTCTATGCTCTGTCTTCATATTCATGATGAATCCTACTCCCATTATACAATTTTCTGCTACTTTTGATATACCCTACATTCATATGAGTAGAAATCCTTATCTTCTTTACATGTCACTTCACCAGCCCACGCTGTATCTAAATTGAGTCTTTCCGTTTTCCTTCTCAGATTTTCTTGTTTCCCTACCACTTTCAAACTTCTGACATTCTATGCTCTGACTTGTAGAATGTTATCTTTTTGTTGGTTATTCAGTTTTTTTCTCATGATTATCTCACCGTTGGCAATCTCCTCCCAGAGTTACAAATGAGCAGACTAATCATGAATATTTTGCCAGAGGAGAGATTATCATAACACATTTTCAATTACAGGCCTCATGTTCTGTGAATACACCTTATCTGTCTTTAATGCAGTGGTTTCCATTGCCTTCTTTATCCTCATGCCATTGATTATTGACAACTCTTCTGCCTTCTTTGGACAGCTAATCCTAAAACTCTGTCCACTCTGCTGCCCTCTTTGACAAGGCCATTGGCAGAATGATGACTACTTAAACTGGAAGTCTTTGGATGATATTGCTGATGATTTTTATTCAAAATTTAAGTAGATGCTGGGTTTGAGCTCTCAACTCAGCATATTTTGCTTACTGGTCAGAGAAACTACACAAAGACCATGGGTCTGGCAAACCAATGTTAGACTGTATTTTGTTACAGATCAAAGTCATAAGACCATTGAAACACCTAGCATTGTTTAATCAGACTAAACAATTACTACGATTCTGCAAGATATTAAGCTGAGTTTGGGACCACTGTTCATGTGCTTCCATACAGTCTAAGTTGTAATTACAAGTCACTATTTTGGAAACTAATTAATCATCATTAGTGGTCTATGTTTTGTTTTGTGCTGTCACAATAAAACAACTGTTGTAATGAAGTTAAATTCATCATGTCTTGCCTACAGTCAATTTGTCCACAGCACCACATTTACACAATTTTAAATTACTGCTTCAATAGTTACAGGCAATCAGTTCATTGTCCATGTAGCAGCAGTGTATGGTTGCCCCATGACAGTTGTCATGCCATAGTTAATCACAGAAACCAATGCATTGTTAGATCAACCCTTTGGAGAACAGTCAGTTTTATTACAGCGTGTAGTATTTAACACCATGACTCAACACATAATTATTTATTGATAGTGTTGTATGCATTTTGTGCATATGTGAAGCTTGCAGTAAAGCAGTTCTCAACATTATTCATTGGGAGTGTTATCGATAGTGCACGTGTGAAACTCAGTGGTCTGATGAGTAACTGCTCACCACGGCCATAAGTGTACTCACTGCCTTCACTGACAGCAGATACTGGAAATAGTAGGATTTAACAAATTATCTAACTGAAAATAAGTATCAAAGTTGATAAGATCTTATGCCATACTTATTTTCATGAACTGTTTAATAGCTGAAAATTGTTGTTTTTTCATTTTCCATCAAATTTTCAGGGAATAGCAGATTTGGTGTGTTGCAAAAGATGAATGTGGTGCTGGTTTCTTTTTTTTTAGGGCGCAAAAACAATTGAGGTTATAAGCACCCACTTCATAACCCTAGAACACTAATAAGTAAAAGAAGTTAAAAATGACTACACGTTAAGCCCAATCAACAGAATGAAAGAGAGCTAAAGCTACAAACAGCTTTCCCTTGGAGAAAGTTCCATAAAATATGCCATAGAGACAACACAGATCCTGAACATAAGATTAAATGTCCTTTGTCATATTGCTATGATGGAACAAAAGTAAAACACAGTTGACAGCCCGCAAGACATTCGCTACAATGACCATTAACTCAGATGGCAAACGTATACTGGAATGTAAGCGGTTAAAAAAAAAGAGCATTCGGTCAGGAAATGGTAAACTGTGAAAGATTGATGACAATGAGCACAAAGCGGTGGGGGATCACCACTTAAAAAATGATGATGGCTAAAAAGACAGTGCCTAATATGCTAAAGTAATCTCCTCGTGAAGAGAGGGCCGAGAGGAGGTTGGTCGAGCTGTTGGGAGAGGTCCAGTTCCCCAGAGCTTGACCCCATGAAGAGATGCAAAAGTGACTCCATCTGCTGACAGATGGCAACCCGGAGATCATCTGAAGGGAAGAAAGAGCTAGCAGACCGAGATAGGACTGCAGCCTTTGCAGCAGCATTATCAGCCTCATTCCCATCAGACTGATGTGACTAGGAACCCACATGAACGTCACAGGGGCTCCCTCAACATTGAGCAAGTGGAAGCTTTCTTGGACCCATGACACTAAGAGATGGATTGCATACAGTACAAAGAGGCTCCAAAGGGCACAGAGACAATCAGAGCATATGACACAGTTACAAAGCTTGTGTCACCAGTGTTACTGGTTGGCCTGATAGAGGGTGAAGAGCTATGCTGTAAAAATTGAGCAGTTTTCTGTGAGCTGATACTGAAAATGGTCTGTGCAAATGACGAAGGCACACCTGACAACAATCAGTCCTACAGCCATCAGTGTACACAAAGGTGCTATCACCAAGCTGCGTGTGAATGTGTAGTGCTGATATTAAGTGCAACACTATAACATGTGGTATGAGGTATAACCAGTATAGGCCAAACCACATTGGCAAGGTATTTTATACACTCCAAACTGCTGCATTAGGAAATCACCCTTCACTGATCCACGACTGACACAGAAGCCCTCTCTCTTCCATGGCAGTTAGCTAAATGCTTACAAATATGTTTCTTTCAACAGATTCATAGTGAATAGATCCTCAAGGATGTAGAACATGTCAGCAAACAAGAATAAACAATATATATTTACTTCCGCAGATCCCACGTGAAATGGTTCTCAAGGATGTGGACTAAGGGAAAAATCTTAAATGTATTTCCTGTTAGAAGATAATAACAAAACTTATCACAAAAATGTGTAAATGTACAATATACTGATGTGCATATGATAATTCTTAGACTACTGAGACCTTCATCATATGAGAGAAAAATCTGTTTACATAACTTATTTACATTGATCATGCTACTGCACTAAAGATGTCTAGAAGTCAGATTTTACATTATACTCACATTATTTGAAAATACTAACAGTATATACACATCAATCAATTCTACTAAAAAAATTCGTCAATGGAGTATGAGTTGGCCACCAATAAAAAATAATTCTTTTAGACTCCTCTTAAATTGAACTTTATTAATCTTTTTTTCCAGTGGCTAGTTATTGAAAATGCGTTTTCCTAAATAAAGGACAATTTTCTGGCTTTCTAGGCCAAAGTAAATGGTCTTAAGCATTTGTGAAAACTTCCAAAGCTGTTTGTTGGATACAGAGCTGTATTTTTATGACAAATTTTATTAAGGATTGAATATACTGGGAAGCAATAGCTATTATCCCCAGTTCCTTGAACAGGCCTCTTCAGGACTTTCTTGAATTCACAACAACAAATAATTCTTATTGTACATTTTTTTTGGACTCAGAAAACTTTAGCTTTGGTTGATGAGTTAGACCAAAAAACTAACCCATATGGCAATATTCAATTACAGTAAGCAAAGTGTGCTAGGGATTTTATTATTATTTTTATATCACCTGTGTCTCACAACACACATATTGCAAAAAAAATATTTGTTTAGGTGTGTCATCAATTCTGTGGTACGCTCCTCCCAGTTGAATTTCTCATCAGCTTGTCATCTTTCTTTTTCCCTGGTCGTATGCCATATCTTCAAGGAGTTGGCACATTAATCGGACTTTGGTAATGTTACTAGCAGAGGGTGGCAGGATGTCCTACCTGTTGTTATTCATCCGTAGTTTGCAGAATATCACTTCAGTACTTCATTTTTATGGACAACAATGTGTGAGCACATCGAACTGTACGGGTGGAGCAGTTCATGAAATGAGAGGATATTCAGTGAATGGATTGGCCTGTCTGTTCTGCTTACTTAAACCTGAATTGGGGAGACATGTTGCAGCGCATCTACATGGATCAGTGACCATCCAGCAGTTGTCAACTGCACTGGTGGAGGAACAAAATACCCTACCAGTGTGACTTCATCTCAAATCATACAGGTCATGTCAACTTGTGGTCACGAATTTCTCTGGAAAACAACAAGCTCCTTCTTAGTGTGTTGAAATTTAGTTGCCACCTGCACAGTTTTGGGCCTCCTTTAACTCACAAATTTAAGACAAAGACATGAAAGTTAATTTTTCTAATTAAATTTTTTTTTCTAATTTGAAAAGTCACAGAATGCTATCTTTTCTGTCATATTACCAGATACTATGGATGTAATTATAAACAGTATCTTCTATGTTCCAGTTACCTGTATTACGTAAATATTTATTACTAAAAATGTAAAAAATTGCATTTTTACGAATTGTTTTCTCACAAACTTTTGAGAATTACACAAAATATTGTTTGGTTAACAAGTTGGTAGTCAGTGCAAACAAAGTGGGCAGTATTTTTCTCTGTAAAGTGTTACAAATTTTTCAACATTCTGCATATTTCACATCACTGAATTTCTAGTGTAAAATATGCATGTTGGCAACACTGTTTCCAGTGCTCTTCTGTTTATAACAAACGAGTGAGAACTTGCACATAAACCGTTCTGCATTGAGTTTGTTGCTTGGTTTGAATTTTTTGTTAGATACAATGCCAGTGAGGAAACACAGTAGCGAAAGAGTGAGGTGTGTGGACTATGAAAAAAAAAATACACAAGAAGGTGGTGGTTAAGAAAAGTGAAAAACACTTCACAAATATTGGAAATCTGTCAGAGGTTTTGCAGAAATATGTTGGATCTCAAGTAACAGTATTAGCATCACATCCGTTGTGCAGGAATCGCTACACTCACTACAAGAAGAAATTTAGAGACAACCCACCAGAACGATCACCACCATCCGAATGTGAAACTGAAGAAGACAGTGCAGTTGCTTATATTCCTGGGTGTGAAGTTGTTGATGAGTTTAATGTTAGGCATTTCTGCTGTAGCCCTTATGATACCCTCCTTAAACGTCCAGGAAAGGTAAGAAGCACGAGAAGAAAACAGTACATTAAAAGAGAAGTGGAAGAAATTGAAACAAGTTTTACACAAGCAACACCTTCAAAACTTTGTGAAGTAAATAATGTGGATGCACTTGGTGCAGAACCTGAAGATAGTGATATGTACACGAAATATGATGTGTGTTTCAAAACCTAAACACTGCCATCTCAACAGCCACCTATACTGAGAAGGTACAGTTACCGACACTGATACCAGGTAGCTACTCTAAGCAGCAGGCACAGAAATACATACCCACTTTCCGCTCATTATTTTATTTCAAAAGCTCGTAAAATAAAGAATGAGAAAGGCATTTGGGCATCCATAGCAAGATGATAGCTTACTGTTGCTCTGTAATATTACCTAAGTGATGACAAAGATTGCAGCAGGCAAAGTCCTAACAAGGGTGATGTTATTTCTGTTAGTGAAAATGGTGGGAATCTTAAAAAGGTAAAAAGACATATGACAAGATCAATAACAGAAGCATATTGCTAATGAAAGAGGCGAATTAGTGTCACAAAATTCTATTCCTTTTGACCAAAATGTGTAAAATGCCAGCCAGTGAAGGAAGCACATGTATTTACTGCACAAATTTGAAACATGCTTGTTTCATCATACGCAATATCTCAGGAAAGAAGTACACAGATGAACCTGATGCTTTTGTGTATATGTCAAGAGCCGCAAGATAAATGTTGGTAGCAGGAGCATGCAATGTGTCCTGGTGCTGAAGTGAGGATTGTTGAAGCATTACACCTTCAGGATACTGACACTGATGTAACCTATGCATTGTGGGAGATAGGAGAGTTGGCGAAGAAGAGAGTAGAGCCAGAGAAGTTTGTTGCAGAGGTTAGGCATTGTGTCATGAAACGAATAGTTCACCGTCATATCTGGAGGATTCAGAGACAAGCCATAGCAAAAGTAAAACCAGCCACATCCCAGAATACTGACACATTAGTTCTTCATTTCGACTTTGCTGAGAACTGGTCTGTTTGCTTTACAGAACAAAATTCACACATCACAGATATTAATATTCACATGTGTTGCTCACTTCTGTGTAACATAACACTGTTTTGCTATTGTCAGAGATGATCTCATTCAAGACAGTGCAGACACATGCTATGCTGTCAGTATGACAACTGATGACACAGCATCTAAAGGTCATGCATTTCCTAATTGTATGTATGTGACAGATGGTGCAGCATCTTTTCTTAAAAACTGCTTTCAGCTTTATGAGCTTAGTTAATACTGTAGTACAGGAATTACGACAAAAATGGATATTTTCAGCAACAGGCCATGGAAAAAGTGCATGTGGTGTGGTAGGAGGTCTCTGTAAAATCTTGTAAAAAGATTTAATCTCCAGTATGAAGTTGTTGATGCTATAAGAGCTGTTACCAGATTTGTGCACAATCATATCAACATTAGGAACAAACATGAAACTCTTAATTCTAAATGAAAGTACATTAAGGGAATTCCATTTCACAATGAGAGAAGAGTCGTTTGCTATGAAGTCTGTGGTAGGAATTCAATCATGTCACTAATGGGTTGCATCCCAGAGTAGCACATACATTGCAAGAATGGTTCTCCATGAAATGCAACCTGTTATTGTGTGTGAAATGCAGAGACCACAGTATACATCAGAAGGTGTGTATGACAAGGAGTGGAGGGTGGGAGCTGTAAGATACAATCATCTCCTTTATGTCACCTCATGGTCCTGCTAATGCCTTCAAATGGCCATTATCAAATAATTGGTGTGCAGTTCCAATTTCCCAAGTACTGCTCTTGTTGGATCATCTTTGTCCACGTGCAAATTTGGCTCAGTTATACAAGTTGGATGAGAAGCAGATAAAAAAACAAATGTACTCTCTTCAACAATGCAGTGTAGACTGCTACATTGTAGGCAATTTTAATTCATGGGAAGTTATAAAGAAGTGAAATCAAGACAGAAGACAATAATAATTTGTGAAAAATATCATAAAAAGAAGAATGGGTATAAATGTTCTCTATCTCATTTTTGTTATAAAAATTATGAATTGTTTTTCCACTCACTTATAATGTTGTAAAGTAATTATTTTGATTCAGAAATACCAGTTTTGCATGACATTTAATTAAAATCAGCAATCAATTTAAATATTTAAGTGTCCATGATTTTTTGACCTTGAGAGTAGAGCTAGGTCTATCTAAAAAATTTCTCACTTTTTGTAGACACATATATTGTCCATTCTGACTGCACATTTCCCAAGTACAATGGCCAACTAAAGTACCATGAAATTTTTAGAACATTTAGAATGGGGGTTTTGGAGCAAACAATTTCTAAATATAACCAAAAAATTACAGATTCTTTCATCTTATGTATAAATATTTTGACAGTTCAAGAATTTCAAGCATTAATGTCATAGCTGACAGTTAGCAGTCCTTCAACTTTATCATTTCTCTCCTACGACTATTTATATTTTCAAAACATAATTTTGAAACTGGCAAAAAGTTACGAATTTTCATTGTTTATTTTTCCAATATATAGTATTTACTAAATATAAATTCAGATCTCTAACACTTTTGGTTTCTTTATTACAATTTTCCCTTTTGTTATTACATTTCCACAAATACTCCCTCTAGAGAGGTCTGTAGTGTTTTAACAGATCATCAAAATATTGTAGTCTTGGAGAAGTATTGTCTGGAACTTAAATATCGTATAATTTTCAGCAAACTTTGAGACAGTGATGTGGCATATATGCTCTTGACCTGTATGATTTGAGATGAAATCGCCCACCAGAACTCTTTAGCAACCTTGTGACCAGCATGGGAACACACTACAGAGCATGCACTGCTGTCTGTTGTGATCACAACCCTGTTTCCCATCATTTCTAATGTCCAGGGGACTATCACAAATCGTGGCGTCATCAGTGTAACTATTGTTTTTGAATAAATGTGTCTGTCGCTTTTGCACAGCTGTGTATGTTAGAAGACCTGAATATCAGCTATGAGTAATGTGGAGTGAAGGTCAATGTGAATAGAAACAAGAAAGATAAAAGTGAAAATTTGTGGTGGGTTAGTCGAAAAGATGATTGCTTAAAGTGCCTAGGATGCAAAATAAACAATAACATGAAATGTAGTCAAGAAATGTTTTACAGTAGTTGGTGGTCCATTAAATAAACAATTAAGGAAATAAGTAGTGAAGTGCACTGAATGGAGAGTTGACCAGTATGGAGAATAAATATGGGCTCTGGGAAGGATGAGTACAGATTGCATAATAATGAAGTACACACTAGAAGGAATGGTGACTGGGAAGAGCATCATAGGAAGAAGAGATCAGTTAATTGATAAAATCGAGATAAATGGATCATACACAGTTACAAAAAGGTTGGGGAAAACTGGGTGGACTGGCGAATGCTGTACTTCCATTGATGGAACAGTGTAATGAGCAGAACACATCATCTTATGTCAGCAGACCATTTTCATACTTTGTTAAAAACATTGTCATTACCAAGAGATTTATTACTTCTTAAAGATATATCATCTGTCTTCGGGGAGTGAAATCGATAGCCTGAAATCATTGCCACCATAGGCGTCACTGGCCAATCCAAAGGGGTACAGGAAGATGGTCACATATGTGGAACCACTGTCACCACAAGGCTCACATAATTCACTCTCCAGCAAAACACAATCACTTCAGATCATGATGTGCTTTGAGATAACTAAAACTGACAATGTGCGCCACTATACCTTGTGGGCGACTTTGGACTCACTTTCTGTCTCTGTCTCTATCTCTGACTGTCAGTCTGTCAGTCTCTCTCTCTCTCTCTCTCTGGCTGTTTACTTGGTGGCTGATTGGACACTGATGTGACCAAGGGCTTGGTGAATTGTTAGGCTGGCTATCTCATTTACGGTGTCAAGGCACGACCTGGTTTTTGAGCCATCAGTGTACTTTCTGAGGTATAAAGAGCAGTGCAATTAATTACTTTTGTTATACCGACACTAGGTGTTACAGTAACTTCATTAGGGGTTGTACTTTTGTAACTAATGTCTGTTGAAATGGTAAATTACTGGATTAATATTTGTTGTTTATAGGGATATGCCATACTTGTTGCTGCTCAAAGCAAGTAGTCATTAAAATTGTTGGCCTATGATTGTAATTTTTCAGCAATTCTCCTATGGCTATCATCATGTAAATAAATTTCATTCACTTCACTATGTTTGTTTCTTAATAATATTCACACATTCTTTGTTTTATTCTTGGATTAGCTGTTTTTTGTGTAAAGCACATTTTATCTGTTCTAATCAATCACACTGGCACAAAATTCATTCTCTCATCTTCAGTGAGACAGATACCAAACAGTGTTTTCAGAAACAAACTGTTTCCATGTAAGAGGAACAAACAACTAAAATAAGGTGTTCAACTCTCCTGCGTCTGCTGGGTGAAAGAGTGACAGTAATTTATTTATAAGCTTCAACCAAGAGTAAGATATATTGTTTCTTGTACTTGTTGCCTAGCACAGAAATTTTAGGTTTCTGGACACGAGTTTCTAAAACACACACACACACACACACACACACACACAAACACACACACACAAACACATTGGTGCTCAAAATCGGAGTGAGTACAGTTCTACTATTGAGAACTGCGGATGAGTCTGAGAACAGCGGCACTGCAGTCAGTCCCTACTCGTCGAATCATTCTCTCTCACTAAAGTGTGCTGGAGGGGGCCTAGTCATGATTTAGTATGGGAAGCTGAGTACATGGTCATACTGTTGTAAAGTAGTGCTGAAAGGTCAAACTGACTGACTGTCGGAATCAGATGGCCTCTAATGAAGCTGTTTTGAGAGACTGAAGAGGGTATGAGACTGACGCAGTGCACACAACTGCACATTTGCTTCATTAGAGGAGGAATGACATCTGAAGTAAGTTTGATGCTACAGTCCACGCTTCAGAGAGAGAGAGGGGAAAAAAAACACCATACAAACTCTGTCCAGTGCAAACAAAATGGTTGCATTCTTGTTTATACCATCTCCAACACTAGAAAACATATGTGCTCCATCAAATGAAAACTGAGCACAGAGTAACATCACTGTTATGTCTCTGTGACCAAAAAGTGCCTTATTGTGTATTCTTTTGGTCATAGCATTTACGGGTGAATAGCGAGCTGTGTAGTTTATCATTAATTTCTGTACATTTTCCAAAGACTGCTATAAATTTGTTTTAATAATTAATCACTACTGAGAGAACACACTTCATCTTTGTGGCCCTTTTTCTTGTAGTTTCATCACAGACTAGGTAACATGCTGAAAATGTGTGTACATCAACATAGTTATTAGAGATTCTCTGAACCGACATTAAATATTATAATACATTTACAGCAGTCTTTGAAAAAGTTTTGTACGAAGACATACATACATACATACATACATACATACATGAACAATCATACATACCGGTAAATACATTTGAAACTGGATGTTGTTCTAAGAGTCATCACGCGCGTTTTCTCTAGTGTTTCAGCACATATATACAATTTCATTCTCACAATGCAGAGGTGGACTCAGTCCAAACAAATATGGTCATCTAATCGTTCAGGCAATGCCCAGTGTTGACAAAGAGTCAGTTTGTTTCCCCATTAGAAACAAAATTATTTTTAAAGAAGAATTTTACATGCCCATTCTACAGCATGGTCTCAAATTAGTCTAGTGTGATATTCATTTTATTGAGATATACTGACAGGGACAGTAAAACACGAAGAATAACTAGTAGTCCAGCAGTGATTGCCATGCAGCAGTGCAACTCAGTTGCTGCTGGAGTACTGATTGTTCTTTGTGTTGGACTGTCCCTGTTGATACGAGGGTGATTCAAATGAAAAACTTAAAAGTTCCCTACAACTTTAAGAAATTATGTGATGGAGTTGGTACGTGGCATTAATGCTATTTGAGATTCAGAAAGTGACCGACAGGTGGCAGAGCAATGAAGGAGAAGGCAGCACTGTCCACAAGGTTACCACCCTCCTGTCAACAAGCAATGTGACTGAGTAGTGATCTGTGATGCATTTTTTGCGTAGTGAAGGTACTAGACAATCAAAATTTCTTGCATAACAGCAGCGCAGTACAGAGATTTATATCTGTCATTCCAGCAAGTGCAAAAGTGGTGTAAGAAGTTCAAATGCAGTATAACTTCTGTGGAGGATGCCCCGAGACCAGGGCAGGTGCACCACATCGTGACAGATGAGAACATTGGGTTAGTGGAGGAGAACACGTACGTAACTCTGAATGAAATAGCCGCAAGTTTGAACATTAGTAGCAGTTTAGTGTGGAATATTGTTCACAATGTAATGCACTTCAATAAGGTGTCTGCACCATGGGGGCCAAGCCACCTGACTGCCGAATTGAAAGACCATTGCTTAGATGTCTGTGAAGAACATTTGTTTCCATATCAGAGGTGATGCATTTCTGGGAAAAATTGTTGCAGGTGATGAGACTTCAGTCCACTATGACCAACCTGAAACAAAAAGTCAAGCGAGGAATGGCGCCACAGCTCACTGCCAAAACTACAAACATTTCTGCTCTCAGAGATATTTTAGAGCATTAGGGGAGTGACGGTAACCACTGCTTCTTATTCAGAAAGGGTGTGAAATCAACTTAATCCTGCAATCAGGAACCAACATGGAGGACTTTGACTACAGGAATATTGCTGCAGCATGACAATGCCTCACTGCATACAGCCTATAAGATAGTTGAAACTATTCAGGAAATTAAATTTGGATGTCTGGTATATCCTCCTCATTCACCAGACCTCACTCCTAGCACTCAAACAAGCAATGGGAGGGGGCATTTCAGAAGTGACGAGAAGAGGTGAATACAGAAATGAATGACTAGCTACGTATACCACCAAAAGAATCATTTTACTGTGGCATCTATACATTTCCAAACTGAGGGAATACATGAGTTCAACAACAGGAGACAATGTGAAAAATGACAAGTTAGTTTTTTTTTCATCGTTACAATAAAAGATATTATATCACTTTTAGGGTTTTCACTTGAATCATCCTCAATTATACTGATAAAATGAAAATCACAGTATACTAATTGCAGACTGTCCTAATGAATGTGCATGTAAAATTAAATTTCAAAAATAATTTTTTTGTAACAGGAAACAAACTTTAGCTTTTCTTTGACACTGGGTCTCACATAATCTGTGGTGACTTCAGTATTGACTTCCTCACGAATAGTGGAAATAGGGAGACCATTTTGAACCTTGCAACGTCCTACAACTTAAAGGCTGAAGTAAAAGCAGCGACCCGAGTATCAGAAACTTGCCAAACAGCTCTTGATCAGTTTCTAGTCAAGAAGAGTTTACACAACACCTCACTAAAAATTTTCAATGCAGGTTTTAGTGATCATCTTGCTCAAATATTAAGCATAAAAGTACAAGGCAGTATTATTAACAACATGTCTTTCAGAACAGCATATCGAAGTTATAATCAGCATAATGTAAACTACTTCAACAACTTATTACAGAAAGAAAAATGGCTAGGAGTGTACAAAATGAACGATATAAATGGAAAATTCAACACTTTCATTGATACATTAACCCATTTCTTTGAACTTGCATTCCCACTGAAAACATTAACCATACGGGGGAACTCTAGAACAAACAGCTGGATCAACAAAGGGAATAAGGGTTTCATGCCAGAAGAAAAGACTACTTAATGAAATATGTAACTCAAAAAATTCCTCACTGTAGTATGCGCACACTATCAAAAATACTCCAAAACATTAAGAAAAGTAATAAAAGGAGCAAAAATAATACATAATGATGAAATCATTTATAATTCAGCTAATAAATCAAAGGCTATGTGGAGTGTTATAAAAAAGAATGTGGAGAATACAGACAACCTTGCAAAAATATAACAGTATGAAATAAAAATAAAAAAGTAACAAACCCCTTAGAAGTAGGCAACACATTTAACAACTTTTTCACAGGTGTTGCTGAAAATATGTTACAATCAAACTTTAAGAGCACCCAGGCAAATGAATATAAAATAAGTGCATGTAGAGGATCAATGTACATCAGTTCTGTTTCACAAGATGAAGTAGCTAAAGCAATAAAAGGACTAAAAATTCCAAATCAGCAGGTATTGATGGTATACCTGCAACAATGTTAAAGAATAGCGCATCAAACCTAAATGAAGTACTCACACACTTATGTGACTGCTCACTTCAGGCAGGCACTTTCCCCGATGTGTTGAAAACATCAAAAGTTATTCCTGTATATAAAAAAGGGGATAAAGACAATGTAAATAACTACAGACCCATCACAATTTCCTCCTGCATCTCTAAAGTACTGGAAAAAGTTATGTATGAGAAACTTATGAAATTTATAAATAAAAACAGCATCCTATGTAATGAACAACATGGATTCAGAAATAAGAGGTCTATGAGTGCATCAATTCTGTCCTAAACCTGATGGACAAAAAACAGGAAACAATAGGAGTCTTTATTGACTTGTCAAAAGCTTTTGGCATGGTGGACCATAAAATTCTGCTATCAAAGCTAGAAAGATATGGTATTCGAGGTCTGTCCAACAAGTGGATCAGTTCCTTCCTGACTAATCGTATGCAGGCAGTGTGCATCAAGCACACAGATATTGAACTAAAAACTGTATCTAATCACTTATCTGACTATAAACAAATTAAATGTGGTGTACCCCAAGGATCAGTATTGGGACCCCTTCTGTTTCTTCTGTACATAAATGATCTAAGCTTAAATGTTGATGCACACAAAACAATCATATTTGCAGATGACACCACAATTCTACTAAAAGGAGACGACAATGAACAGTTACAGCAGACAGTAAACACCGTCACGAAACAACTTAGCAGCTGGGCACAGAGTAATCAGCTTGTAATAAACAGTAAGAAAACCATTGCTCTAAAATTCCACAATGTTCCTAACAAGGACATGTTTATCCCATCAGTCTCTATCAATGACGAACCAGTTGGTAACAATACTGAAACCAAATTCTTAGGACTTTGGCTGCAGAGTAACATCAGATGGAATAAGCATATTGAATATCTCAATGCAGAACTGAGCAAAACATGTTACCTTCTTCGTTCATTAAAATCATGCTGTACTAAGAAAACAGTATTGAATGCATATCATGCGTACTTTCATTCTCGTCTTAGATATGGGTCGCCTTCTGGGGAAACTCTAAAACAGCTAATAGCACTTTTAAACTACAAAAAAGGGCCATTAGAATCTTGTTTGGGTGCAAGCCTAGAGACTCTTGTAAACTCCTGTTTAAGAAATCTGGTATTCCTCCATTACCATGTGTATACATTATGGAAACCCTTTTGTTCTTTAAATTAAATGTAATGGGCAAGGACCGGAGACTGCAAAAAAAACTGTGATATACATGAGCACTTTACCAGACAAAATAGAAACTTACATATGACTCAAATCAGCACAGCACTGTGCCAAAAAGGTACTTTTCACATGGGAGTTAAGCTTTATAACAAACTTCCTGAAAACATAAAAGCTATCACTGAGGCCAATACATTTGGAAAATCTCTAAAGTCATATTTATAGCATCACTGCTTTTACTCCATAGAAGAATATTTAAATTTATGAAATGTGTTATATAAATACTTACGTGTAAAGTGTATTATTGTAACCTTAAATATGTATACCTTGAAATGACTTTCAGCCTGTATATTTATAACTTGACTTGTCCAATGTCTTATGCATAAGCTGCTATGTAGACAACAGGACCAATAAATAATACAATACAATACAATACAATACAATGAAACATACGATGAGCAGTATTTGTTTGTTCTGATAACACTGCAGAAACCAAATAAACAATATCTGGCAAAACACCAGAGAAAATGCACATAACCACTCTTATGAGGGTCACTCATATACATGTATGTATAAACAGAACAATATTCACTGCTAACAGATCAGTCATTGTGCTGGTATGTAACACACACACACACACACACACACACACACACACACACACACACACCTTGACCTTTACGAGGATGTATATGCATAATGCACGCAAAATTGATGTCAAATGCTCTGCCCATGTTTTTACCTGTCCATCTGCCCCCTTCCCACCTCCACATACCAGAAAACCCCTCAAAAAGTGTTTAGATCACGCCACTGTATTCTGTGGTGTGGAGCTGACACACTATTCTAGATATAAAGTGCATTAATTATGGCAAGGAATCTGGGACATTCATCACTAGTTGGCATTACTTAAGAAATGTTTACATTAAAATAGGAATATTACATTATATATTCAAATTTAATTAAATTCATTAACAGTCACACTCCAATTGAATTATATCAGTCTTCATGTTTACTCAAAAGGAAACATAATGAGGACACAATAAATTCACAAACAAATAAACTGCAGCAAAACCATCAGTAAAAATGAATTGTATTATATTTCACATTGACGCTCCCAACTTTGCTACACAGCAGCAATTAACGGGGAGCTGACACAACTGGTATCTTATAAAGAAAATTACATTCAGTTTTAACAAATGTCAAATTGCCAGTTAAGTTTTGTGAAATGTTTACACTTACATTCTCTTCGGTTTACAGTTTGCATATAAATCCAATACAAAGAGTGGAACTAGTAACAAGACAAGTCAGAATTTGTACACACTGAAACTAAATCTCTGCACTAAATTTTACCACCATATCACACAGACACATGCATACTTTACAATATAAAATTTATGCCAAAATGAAGGCATTGATGGCATATTATCATTCACAAAAATGTCAATATATATTATTTATGATTGCAGTTAACATATCCTTCTCGTCTTAGGGAGATCACGAAAAGTTGTCAACAATAGCACACATGGGATAATTCTGTCTGTTGGCACAAGATTAAAAATGACAGAATACACGACATAAATAAGACATCAGCTGCAATATAATTATATTACATTGTATTTCACAGCATAATGACTAACTATTTCCTACTGAACAAAGGACAAATTTCTATCACACATACTATTTCAAAAAGTAAAAGTGATAGCATTAATTATAACAGTATTACTATATAATAGTTGTATTTCTATTATAATAAATTTCTCTGGGTCATTAAGTGAAAATATTACAACCAAGAATAAATTTTCAGATCCTGATGACTAAAGGGCTATGGTAGATGAGCATGATGAATGTTAAGGAGCTATTTATGCTCTTGGAAACGGGCTTCATTTCTGAAGTGAGACATGCAATTATTGAGTAGAGAAGGTAGGTGAAGAAAAATCTACTCACAGATCTAGGTACAAGAATCAATTAAGAAGAAAACACATAGTGGAATTTGTAGAGTGGTAACTGGGCATGTAATTCATGTGATTATTAAACATTAACTGTGATTTCTACCAACAGCTGAGCATGTCTCTTTCCCTCCTTCATAAAGATATGAACAGAATCTACAGCATGCCTCACAGAGCTCACACTCTTCATAATGATTTATGTAACACTATCAGTGAACCATCCAGTTAGTCTCCAAATAACTTAGTCACTGAGAAACAGCAGCAACAATACTCTAAGTAATGAACTCTGCAATACTGTTTTTCTGGAATAAAGTATAAAATGTGGAAAAAATGCAGTTTCTTTTTTTATTGTTACAATTTGTTTGATTAGTGTAAAACTATTTTTCATTGAAGGTGCACAACACAGCAGAATACACAGTAAGCATAATGATTTATAAATGTGGTAGCTTTTAATTGGTTTTGATTATCAACATATTTTCAGTACCTGATTTTGTCTTCTGAAGAAAATTAATGAAGTCGATAAATTCACTTTTGTTAGGAATGCTTGAAATAGAGATTTGTCTATCATATGACATAAGCACAATTTCTATACACTCTTTAAAGCAATTAAAAGCTCAATCAATTTCAAAGAATAGATCATTAGCATATTTTCGGAATACTGACACATCAATATTCTCTTTGCACTTGTGTGCTCAGTTTTTCTACTACACTGCCAACAAGAACATTGTGTGGTGACTGCACAAGATGGTTGCTGCTATCATTATTTCTCCCCTTTTGCTCAAGGAGCTACCTGACTCCTCTGCCCATTTCAACAACTAATCTGCAGATGCATAGATAAAAGAGAATAAATAACTGCTCGATGGCAGAGGCTACGAAGGAGATTCACTCTACAAAACAGCAACTGCATATAGTGAGTTGTTACGTTTTCTACAGTGTGTACTAGATGAATGTATAAGATACAATGCTTAACTAAACCTGCTATACAGAAATTGGAGGGAAAGACATTTACTATTTTGGGTATCCAGTACCTTGCAACAAACTGCATTACACAGATAACACAGTCCTTAATGGAATTTTTTCCTATTAGTTACTGCCTTATACGAGAGTATGATGATAACTAGGGACAGCCCTTGTTATGTCCTCTATAAATTCCAGTTTTTAACAAAAATGGTGAAATTTGGTCATTTAAATAAAAGATTCCTGGCTGACCAAGACAAGATCAAGGTTGGAAAGCAAGAAGGTAGATAACATTTATAACACATGTTTCACACATTAAAAAGTTCAAACTGTAATAACATGTTTCAGGTTTTCATCATTCATATATACATACATAAACTCTGTTCCCCACCAGTGCAGCATGACAAGGGTTAACAGAGCTCTGGGTGAGAACAGATACAGTAGACGCAAAAGTAGCATAGGATGGGGAGAAGGATGAATAGCAACTGAGAACATTAGGAAAGCCCACAGGAGTGTTGTATGTATGAGGGAGATATCTGACGTACATCAGGATGCAGAGTTCAGGGGGGATGTGGGTGATCCAGATGAGAAGAAAGGCATAAAAAAATAAAGGAAGGAAGATACAGATGAGAGAGTGGTGTAGAAAAGAATCAGATGGATTGTGATGCTGGGATGAGGACAGGAGGATGATATGGGGTGGAAAGAGGAGAAGGGATAAAGACAAGGTAGAAGATGGGGACTGCAGGAGACTGAGTTGAGATGTTGTGGTAGTGGTGGTGGTGGTGATCATGGTGGCGGGGGGGGGGGGGGGGGGGGGGGACACAGGGATGTAGACTGTGTTGCAGGAAAAATCTCCCTTGTGGCACAACCTGTAAAAAATTGTGATGATGATAGGGGAGGGACGAGATCTAAATCACAGTGGTTGTTGAACAGTGGAGCAGCCATTGAAGTCAACCTCACTGTGTTGAGTAGTATGCTCCAAAACTGACTGATCTAATTCACCCGAGACAAAAGATTTACAGTGGACTTTCATCAAGGAGGATAGCTAGTTTCTGGTTCCACTCTCATAGAATACCATGCAGTAGTTGTAGTGAAGTTCTTCAAAAGCTGTCCCACAGAGAATTCAAAATGGACAGAATTATTTATATATGCCTAGGTGACTGCAGATCAACTAGGAAAGGTACTGGATGTAAAATAGGGGAAAGGCAACCACTCACCTATAGCAGACTGATATGTGGCACATAGAAACATGTAGCAGAAAACAATATTCACACTTGTTTCCGAGCTATCCTGTGTGACTGTGTGTGTGAACATGTGTACTTTTACATAAAAAAGCAAGAGCTAGTGTGAATACTGTGCATCACACATTAGTCTGCTATAGGTGAGTGGTTGCCATTCCCTTATTTTGTGCATCGTTCCAGCCAGGAAATGGTTGGTTGGTTGGTTTTGGGGAAGGAGACCAGACAGCGTGGTCATCGGTGTCATCGGATTAGGGAAGGATGGGGAAGGAAGTCGGCCGTGCCCTTTCAGAGGAACCATCCCGGCATTTGCCTGGAGTGATTTAAGGAAATCACGGAAAACCTAAATCAGGATGGCCGGACGCGGGATTGAACCGTCGTCTTCCCGAATGCGAATCCAGTGTCTAACCACTGCGCCACCTCGCTCGGTCCAGCCAGGAAATACTATTATCATTATAGAAGAGCACTTGGCAGTATATAAGCACATATAATATGATAAATGGCAAAGCTTTCTGATGAAGTCCTTGATTCAGAGTGACAACATGCACACACAGTCACTACAGCCCAAATGGGGCAAGTAGTGATGATCTGATTAGTGTATGATGTGGGAAAACTGAATGGGCTAGGTTGGGATTGGGATGAGAGAGAAGCAGCAGAGTGTGGTGATATGTCAGAGTGAAACATGTACATACATGCAGGTAGATGGCTGCCACAAAAGAAGGGAGACAGTGGACAGGGTAGGGGGTTGCTAGAAAGAATGCTAAGAAGATTGTGGTAGGGGAGTGTTAAGGATTTAAAATAAGAGATGGAAATAGGGAAAGGGCGATAGAGGAGGGTGGGGTGACATACACATGGAGGAAAGAGTGACACTTCAGGTGTTGGTAGTATCAGATTGTGAATGCCAACAAAACTGGCTTTCAACTTTGTGATATGCAAATGTGTCTTTGTTTCTCTGCAGAACATTGCAAGTTGGGTGAAAGTTGTGTAAGTGAGAAGGGGAGTCAGATTAGAAACTGTTCTATGTTTTTGAAGATGTGGCAGGTAATTAAAAGAAATTGAGACAATGGGTGACAAACTGTATGTGATAACTTTAGTCTCTATAGGGGAAAAGTCGTAACAAAAAGCAAGGATATGAGAAATGGAAGAAACTGAAACAAATATCTGCTCCAGTTATTAGGATTGTGGGAGAATAGAAACAAAGAAGCTCCTTATGGTCTCATATGAGGAGTATTTAACGAATGCACAAAAGCTTTTCAGTAGAATTAACTCTGTCATCATGTGTTCACTATGTGGTGTATGGAAATACTACTTCTATTCCTCAAGCTAGCTGAATGCATTTTGGATTTTGTTGATGAAGCACTGTTCTGAAAAATAAGTTACTTTTTGTCTCAGTAACATTTTCATCAATCATGTGCTGATTTTAACAGCTGTGTATGCATAAGAAATTCAAACAATGAACCGTAGGAGAGCAAATATTAAAGGAGCATTATCTAAGCTGAATGACTACATTGTGCAGTCGACATGGCAAATGAAAACAACATACATAATGGTTTGTAACTAACGACTTATGCTGAACTAGTACAGTTTACATTCAAATATTTAAGACACCCACAAAGTGATTTATCACTGCACTTATTACAAATATTTGGGTTTGTGGTTTTGTAAGAGGAAATATAAATAATCAAATAAATTTATGGTATCCTAGGGTTTTAGTATTGTTAGTCATTTATTTTTTAAGGTTGAGGTTAACTCAGCAGGAAAGTTTAAAATGAAGACATGTAATTCAGAATTACAAAGAGTAGTTGCATCCCAGTAGCACGGTATAGCAGCAAGGTGCTAGAAAAACCTAAACAAAATGGCTCAGTCCACTGATAAAGTGGAATATGTACAAGAGGTTGTCATCAAGTTTTAACTACCACCTTGAAAATGTAAATTTGCATAGTTAATTTTTTGTTTGTTTGCCAATAACAGTGATTCCCCCATGCCACAGTACCAAAGCATGCTGTTAGAGGAGCCAAAACAATATGCACAGCCCATCTCCACTTTATCAATGGACTACATCATTTGGTTTTGGCACCTCTAGTGGATGACTATGGTGCTGTGGCATGGGAATTTCAGTGTGTTATAAGACTGCAGACATTAAACTGCAAACTAATAAAGCATGAATTACATAATTTTATTTTTTCTAGGTAATAACCAAAACTTAATGACTACCCCCAAATATAATAAAGTCTTTAAACACAGCAAAAAATTTGTGGATGTGAATGCTTGAGAGATGGTGGTACGGGAGACTCAGAATGCTAAACACTGCAGCTGTATCTATTTACTGTACCCAATCCTCCTCTATTCATTCACAGAGAAGAATTTTCCTTTATGTTTGAGGAAGTTGCTTTCATTCCTTTTAATGTTGGTTGCCTAAATGGTAGTAGTCACTTTCAGAACTTTAAAACAGAAGTGTCACATAAGTGTTCAGATGATGTAGAAAAACTGTGTGTGTGTGTGTGTGTGTGTGTGTGTGTGTGTGTGTGTCACTCGTGTTGGTAGAAAGAGAGAGACAAATTAACCAAAATAGGAATATCATAATTTTATACTAAAATAGGATCACTTTTTAATATAAAGTGATGTCACAGGAACTCATAGTCTTTGTATGATATGTGTGACACCTTATCTTGCCTTAAGTAATCACATTCTTCTCACAAGAAAATTATTACCAGCAGAAACACACACATAAGAAACATATACATCTCACAGATAACAAACGATTGTTAAGTATAACGCACTTCCGAACTGTTCTTTATGCTAATAATTATGAGTCATAAATAATGGTACAGGGCAAGGCTAGAATAATGCAACACATGGCTTATTATATTTTTTCTCATTATTATGTAATAATTACCACTACGACAACATAATTTATATTTTAAACATGGCTGAAATATAGAGAAAGTTGCTTTAATTCTCTTTTTATCATTGTCTAGCGAGCTGTTATGTCACTATCAGCACCTTAAAATTTAAGCGCCACAAGCATGTAACTAACATCAAAGAATACGAAAACTGGGTGTGAGGTACACATGTGAGCGGCAAAGAGGAAAACAAATTAAAAACAATGGAACTGCATTCCTTTTTTTCCCAGAAATAGGATCACCTTATATTAAAAAGTGATGTCAGAGGAATTCGTGGTCTTTATATATTTGTGATATCCTAGCTCACCTTAAGTCATCACATTCTTTTAAATTTTTCATAGTTAACAACTAACAACAAAACCAGCTATAAAATTACAATAGTTCAGTGTAATTTATATAAAAAACTTATACCTGCATACACATACCTCAGGTCAAATCAATTGTGGATACAGTAACCTAATATATAACCGAATGAGGGCCAGATCATGATGTCAATAACATTTTGTCAACATTTTAAGACAGTAATGAAGAGCCCAAGATGTTCAATTTATAGACTTCACCAGTTACTGATATTGTAAGCTTTGCTTGATGTTCACAAACAGTACATAAAGACAAATAACACTTGAATTTGAATGTGTGTATCTGCTAGAGTATTAGAAAGAAATGTATGTATGTGAAGTATTCTGTGGCTAAACATATTCGCTCTCATCCAAAAAAATTTGCTCCATATTGTAACCAAATATTCTCATAACTTTTGTAAAATAAACCAAACATGTTACACAACTGGATTTAGCAGACAATTTACAACAAAAATAATGTGCTTCAGAACTGGCCCCTACCCCACTTAATTTCAATTATTTTTCTGGATCTGCCATGTGGAAATATATGGATAAAAAGAACGAAATTTTAAGCTCTAATTTGTATCAACACTGAGAATAATGGTAACAGAGTGGAGCAAAAATTAATACAAATATTATAAGCCAATTCCTATGTTATAAAAAGCACCAAGTTTCAGTGTTCTTAAAAATGAATAGTTGTGGGTCCTCAAGAATTTGATTTACAGACATGAAAAAGGAGAATAATTCCATTTACAGTGAACATCTCTACATGGAAGCACGGGATTAAATTAACATAACCAATCACATAATATCTATGAAATCTGACAGAAAGGAAGGAAAAATATATTCATCTCATACTCCAGAGGCATAAGAATATGTGCATATGACACCGGGTAACATTTTTAAGTACAATATATCGGTAAATAAATACGACATATCATCAAATTCTACTACTTTTCTTCCTTCAAAATTTACAATTTATTGTAAAACATTTAATATATTCCCTGAAAAGTGTGCTGCTGCTGAAAACTGAAGCTCTTTTCTGCAATAACAGGTATTATCTTTTTATCACTGAGTGTCTTGTATTTGTAAATCCTTGAATAGTGAGTTGTAAATTCTGTTACATGAGCTATCCTAATAACATATTACTCATATGGACTGCAAAGAAAGAATTTCAAATGCAGAGATATTTTGTACCATGAATATGACTTGAAAAATACACTTACTACACTAAATCACAGACAATAATATAACAATAACAAATTTAAAACAAACCTATTAATACTGGCAGCTTTATGAACACTGTGATTTATGCTGATGTCCCTGCATTATTACACTAAACATTTGGGGGACTCACCATGTGATATGCACACACACATAACAAAATAAAACAAAACATTCTATAATACAATGTGTTAGGAAGATGATGATGATGATGATGATGCGTTGCTGTGGGTCTGTAAAATGAACTGACAAAGTTCTACTGCACTGAGAAAATAAATTTTCATACAATAGTCATGTTTTGTTTCTAAAATTGCCAGATTCAACCTAGAGTGTAAGTAAAATACCTGGAGTGCATTTTGTCAAATGCAAATGACCTGTTGAAAAAACTTCATACTTTACATCACTGTCACCAGAATTTACAACATTATTGTTCACAGCTGATTACTCTTGAGAGTTACAAACAGTTGTTTAGTGACTGAATCATGGTGGGAAACATCAACATATCTCTGGTTCCTCTGAGAGATTGAGTCACATTAACTATGTGTTAGCCATCCAAAGGCGGTCCCAGGTAGACCATGGAAACTTCAGTGTTCCCATACACTGCAGACACCGAAGGATATAGTCTTTTATCTGGGAGACCTGTCAACAAATCACGAATGTCAAAATGAAAGAATTTACTGCTGAAATAGTCACAAGCATTATTTATGTGCATGTCAAGCATAAAAATGCTTCTTGAGGATAAAGTGCTATACCAACAAACTGAGAATTAATTGCAGAACAGCTATGAAATATCTACCTATATCAAAGTTTGTGTACAAATTTGGAGCAGTCCAATGGAGTTTTACACCAGTTCACAGTCAGCAGCAGGACTGGATTAAGGTTCAACAGACAGAAGCAGCTACTTGGGGCATCAAACAACACAAGTCACCACTTGGGGCATCAGGTTGAGCGGCGCACCAGAGATGCCCCTAGTGCAAAATTTGTACACAGGGTGCATCACAGTTAGTAGTGAAATAAATAAATAAATAAATGCTCGCTAAATTTTGATTTATTTTAAAGTTCTTGTACCAAGACCATAATGAATGTATTGGGAGGGAGGGCGGGAAGGGTAGTGGGGGTGACTAATGATGTTTCTTGTGTGGAACAAATGTTCTCAAGGTGGCCCTGGCTTGCAGTCACATCTTTCAAAGATGAAGGTGACTTCAATTACTTTTGTATTCTAATTACCTAGCAGAAACATTCTATACATCATAATCAGGCTATCTCATTATAATGCAGAACATGTCTGCCCAGGATATCCTTCAGCAGTCAGCAGTGAAATGATATCCTATGATGTCACAGACGGTTGGTTTCTTATCAAAGTCCTAGTTAAGCATTGAGCTCAAAGTCTTGCCAACATAGCTAATGGGAGCAATACTGCGGCTGTTTTCGTGTTTCCATGTTTTAATAAGGAGAATTATGGTAGTTTCCTATCAAACATTGTGAAACTGCCCTGTCTCACTGCTTAAATTAAAAAGAGCGGAGCATCTAATGCCTTATAACTGACACTGGCATTAGAGAAGGGGCACAAGCTGACTTGGAAAGGATGGGGAAGGAAATTGACCAAGTAATTTTGTATGGAACCATCCTGGCAACCAACTTAATGATTTAGGAAAACCATAGAACATCTGCATTTCTGTGAACAGATGAGGCTTCGAAGCCCACTCCTCTCAAATGCATGCTCTGTGTTTTCTTTTGCCTTCCAGTTAAGAGGAAGGGCAGTTGTAAACTTCAACAATGGTGTAACCACAACTACTCTTTTTATACAGCTCTGTGATGACAGAAACCTAGTTCAGGCTAGCAGGGCAGGTAATTTTACTGAAATTCTTGGACACTGTTGGAGGGGTTGCATCTGGAACCCTCTGGAGAGGACCATTCTTCATTACACTAGTTCTAAGTATCTCCCAGGTATATTTTGCTAACTGAAATGCTGCATAGTTCTCTGCAACTGAGTTGTGCTTGAAACCTGCCAGTGTCAAGTGCCTGTCTTACATCAGTGAGTACCACTCCTCATTCCATCCAGAAACAGGTTGCTTCTGATGCTGGCCTGAAATCTTTGGCACGGATGCACTAAGTCATATGCATTCACTGTATGCTCCAACCATTCCTGTACACTAGTCAACTGGCTGTGCCTGAACAGAAAGATAAAGGATCCAATCTGACAGAATTAATATTTCACTCTTCAGTAGAGTGTACACTGTTGCATAACTTCCTCACAGATTATTAATGTGTGCCAAACTGGAACTTTGATCTGAAACCTTGTCATTCATGGGTACCCTTTGACTGACTGAGCAATCCAGGCATGACTCATGACCCAACTTCACAAATTTACTAATCCCAAATACCTTGGTGAGTGCTATTCAGGTGGTTCTTTTCATGGACTTTTCACTTTCACAGGTATGTCCAAATAGGGAATATATCAATGAAGAGCAGGCCTTTAGCAGTTTCTTACTGATAAGTATCTGGAATTATGGATGATGGGCATAATAAGACACTGAGCATACAGAGCAATCCCTTAGCAGCATTAGACATATATCTCTTCTAATTAACTGAGCTTCACTGAACATTGTGTGCACTAAAACTGTCACAAATCTGAAATTGTCGAGGAGTTTCATGATGTGGTTGTTGAGAGTTTCAGTGTCTAGGCCTTTATGTGCTGGCAGCAACAAGGAACATATAATTGTCCTACATGGTACATTCCATTGAAAAGAAACCGTCCACAAGCTACTGATGACGATGGCATGTATGAGCAATTATTTCTTCATAGTAGGCAGGGTGCCACAGCCATGAATTTGTTGAATACTGGCGACAGTTTTTCCACCGAGGCTTTTTTTAGTAAGACCACTTCTTAGCTACACAACTAACTTCAGCTTAAAAAGCCATTTTTGAGTGTTTACCTGTATATACCTGTATAAAAAAGCACACTAAATTACCATTGCAAAAAAAGAACGCAATGGTGCAAATGTAACATAACTGAAAATTAGTTACCCAGAACTAAGTGCCATATGCATGAAAATGTGATGTGCTACTTTTCATGATAGTTAACATCACATATCTCTGATGTTTTGACAGGTAGTCAGTGCACTTAACTTGGTCAATGTTACATCTTTGTGCATCTTCTTGCATCTTAAGTGCACCAACTATTATATTGTTTGAATTTGCTACCATTTTCATGCATATGGCACCTTGCTCTGTGTAACTATTTCTCTATTACAAGGGTTGGAACTTTAATGGTGGCAACTATTTATTTACAGCTCGTACAAAACCCGTTGCCAGCGATGTAGAAGTTGTAGGATACTCTTAGCAGTGCCAGTTGTGTTGACAGTTCGAGTGGTGCAGTCTATTGCCCGACGAATTTGTAGCAGTTATGAAGTGAATGCCGTGAAGTGTTTCCTTCAGTTTAAAAATCGAGCTGAACTTACGAGGGCTTAAGTCAGGGGAGTGCAGTAGGTGGTATAGTACTTAGCAGCCCCATCAGTCAAACAAATCAGTAACAGCTTGCACTGTACGTGCTTGAGCACTTTTGATCTCCTTCCTTCCAGTGTTTGCCTATTAATCATCTTTAGTCTTTACCATGCGTATTTCTCGATGACTATTTTGATTTATCATTAATCTGAGCAGAGTTTATGAGAAGACTAAGTTAGCACCTGCTGCTTTGCATGGTCTGCACAGATTTTATCTTTATTTGTTCAAATTTTTATGTTGTTCATGAATTGCAACAACTTCTAAACTTTTCATGCTAAATAAGTTCATAGAAGCAGTGTCTGTGCAGAAAGTACTTCTGACCAAAATGCGATTCTGGTAGCTGGAGTCAGAGGTTTTGTTAATCGTGCTTTTTGTACTCTTGTTGTGGTGTTTACATCGGAACTTAATCCCCTAATACATATTTCTTTATATCCAACCAGTAAGTGAAACACTAATTTTCATATATTTACCTTTAACATGTTTAATGTAATAAAATATTTTCTTAAAAATTTTCATCCTTTTTTTTTACCCCCTTAGTGGTTGAATTTACAAAAATGCTTAAACACGTATATATAATTTATTTCTGACTGAGAAACCATATACCAATTATTGTAGTTCTAGCTTCAAAATTGCCTTAATAATGACATTTTTCAAAAAGCCTTTCCCCCCTATTTCACCTCCTTAGGAGCATAATTTCAAACAATCCCTTCTTAAGCGATGCCTACATTATAAGATCCACACCCTCTCCTAATTTCAGGTTTTCATTCTTAGCAGTTTGGGTTGGGCGTTGATGAGTTGATGAATAAGTCTGGCCCTATTCCATCCCCTTAGAGGTAGAAACAAGTATTTTTTCCATTTCTAAATGAGAAGACAAATATCTGTTGTCATAGATACTGGTATAGCTTTCAAAATGCTTTCACACTCATATATTTTCATAAAACTGTTCACCTCCCTATTTCACCCCCTTAGGGGTTTAGTATCAAAAAACAGTGAAGTGTGTACTTTTTTATTTCTACAAGAGAAGGCAAATGCAAATTTACATAGATTTGTCTTCAAAAAAAATGCTTGCTTAACGAAATATTTCCATAAAAAATTCCATCACCTATTTCTCCTCCACACGAGCTCAATTTCAGTGAAACATGTGGTTTTTATTTCCAACCAAGAAGCCAAATTCAAATTTTCATAGATTTACCATTAACAATGGTTTCATAAGACTCCCCTTTAGGGGCTGAGTTTCCGAACCCACTGGAACACATTTTATTTTATTTATAACTGTTCCAAAAACACTGAAACACATGTTTTCTATTTTTAACTGAGGATTCAAGTGCCAATTTTCATGAAATATTTTAGTACTTCTTTGATAATGATTTTTTCAAAAAACTTTCACCCACAGTTGCACCCCTCTAAGGGTCAAACTTCAAAAAAAAAAATATGCTGAAACAATTTATTTCTTTATTTCTAACTAAGATACCAAACACCGATATTTGCATGTATAGCTTCAAAACTGCCTTAATAGCAAAATGTTTTCAAAAAATTTTTAATCCCTTAGGGAAGCAATTTTGAAAAATCCCACCGTAAATGATGCCTACAGTATATGATCAAAATCCTCTGTAAATTTCAAGTTTCTATCCTTAGTGGTTTGGGCTCAGCTATGATAAGTCAGTTAATGTGTCAGCCAGTGGGGACATTGCCTTTTATAAATAGAGGTTGTTACATCAAACAATGTCAGGCTAGTCACAAGAAATCTAGTACTTAACTGATCTATTGTCATAGAGATTCAGATCATTCTATGCACTGTGTAAGGGCACTAGTGTCCAAAATTAAAGCAACAAACTGCTACTTCCCCATCCTGTATCTAATTCACGATATAATCATACAGACTGTCAACAGATGTCATTACGATCGTGTTCTGCATGGAAGACTGCATTCCAATCAATGGACAACCATGCCAGCAATGACATCACGGGGACTATCAAGCTGGGTAATGTTTGCAAGGTATTCCCACATCCACAATCGCTGTGTACACAGTCACAGACAGTACAGTATTCCACAGAGAAGATAACTATGTACACACTGCTTTGGAAGGCGATAGGAGGAATGGAAGCAGGAGAGTCACAAATTGATATAGCCTGATAGCTTAATGTGAATCGTTCTGTTACTTCTTGGACCAGGTGACAGTTTAGAGAGACAAACTACCCCAGTGACCAGGACAGGGCCAACCATATGTGACGCCAGAAAGAGTGGACCATTATTTGGCTATGACACGACAGTACCAACTTAGTACTGCACTGTAACTGGCATCTGACCTTGCAGTATCCCCTGGACGTGTTATATTGAGGCAAATGGTGTACAGAAGGCTTCAGCAGAGTGACCTTTACTGTTGGAGACCTATTGTCTGTTTACCTCTGGCGCGGTTTCAGAGAAGGGAACGTCTGATGTGGAGCCGTCAACGTGCCACCTCGACCTTCGAACGGTGGTCCAATGTTCTTTTCACAGATGAGTCTCAATTTGGTCTGGAGAGTGATTCCTGACAGATTTGCATCTGAAGGGCACATGGAATATGATTTTGGGACACAAACATTGTGGAAAGAGATCAATATTGAGGAGGATCCCTAATGGTGTGGGCAGGGATTATGTTCACCACTTGAAAAACTTTTCATGATATTGTACACATGAATCAGCAAGGTTTAACTACTGTCAAGTACCATGAGGAGATCTTGGGATCTCAGGCGAGGTTGTTGCGAGTTGCTATGTGCCCAGACTTCATATCAATGTAAGATGATTGTTGATCTCATTGAGCTTGGGTGACTGATATCTTTTTGGAAATGGAAGATATTGCACCCGTGGTGTGATGCGCTTGCTCTCCTGATTTGGATCCCATAGACAACGTCTGGGAGGCACTACAGAGAGAGGTTGCATCATGTCAGCAGCCATCAACCACTCTCTAAGCCTTTTGAGCAGCTCTGCAGAAAGAATGGGCATTATTGCCTCAACATGAGATTGATCACATCATTCACAGCATGTCCCATCATAGTCAGGCCTGTACTGGTGCCAGATGTGGTCACACCTCATATTGAGCACATTAACCAGTTGACGGAAAATCCATTAACTTGGCAAAAACGAAGAACATTTTTGTCTACTATTATGCAGGTTGCATTTGATTACCTACTGTATTCTTTACAATGTTTCTATGTTAGTATCACCTGTTTTGTGGCAAAATAAGAACAACCTTGCAAAATTTCCATTTGTTGTTTTAATTTTGTACACCAGTGTCTAATGTCACTAGCGCACTACACAGTAGAAAGTTATAATTGAGTTACCAGTACATGGCATTGAATTTAACCACACTCAAAAAGTCAAGAACTTAATACACAAACATTTTCAAAGGTATGCAAAGTAGATAATTGTAGACAAATGTAAGCAGTAATGCAAACATCACTTACCTCTGAAAGCAACACCAAGGAACTCATAATTTTTTTCGAATGACAATGTATTATCATCACAATCGAGTATAACTCTTATTCTTTCGCCAACCTAAGACAAAACAAATAGAAACAGTGGTTAAGATTTGAGGATCACAAATCTACGTATCTGTGTGATAACGACATATCAATAATTTCATGTGTAACTTAAAACAATGATGATACCTATCAATGATAGAAACATTATGAAATTTAGCTTCTGCTTATTACCAAACTGATTCTGTTCTGAAGCAAAACAAAACCTGAGATGGACATATGGATAATGTGCTCAACCTTTGCAATACAAGTTGTGATTGGAAATGACAACAAAGTTAAACCAAATTACATTTAGAACATTCGTTTGTTTCCATTTGGACATTACATCATAAAGAAAAAACAAACAACTGGAGAAGCAGTAGCACCCTAAAGCAATACCAAAATGTGGTACAAATTTCTGGCTGGAATCAGTCCCAATCATTTTAGCTTTCAGTTTCTTTACAACATCAATCACAACATTTTACATGAAAAGTACATTCATAAGCTTGTATAGCTCCTCTTTTTGTCTTGGTTATCTCTTTTGCTGTTTGGCTATTTGCTTATGCAATATCTACCAACGCTACCATATTTTTCTTAAAAAGTTATTTTCCCCTTACATTTTTGTAATCATACATTTTATTTGTACTATTATTTCTGACCTACCTTTTTGCAACTCTATAAGCACACTTTAAGGGGTGCGGGGAGGGAGAGAGAACACCCATACTATTAGTAACATAAAATACTCATTACTTTCAATAAAAGTCATGATTAGTGATTAACTGGTACACTGACTGCTCATCTATGTCAGAGACATCAATGTCTACCTATTCTTCTCAAAACAAACTGTGATCGTGTTAGATACTGAATGTGGACTTTTGATCAAATTTTCCAGTTTATTGCAGATCTAAAAAGAAAAACAAATAATACTAATTTCAAATCTAGACATGACATGCCTCAGTCAAGTTGTGAAATTTGTTTCAAATGCTCCCAATGTCACAAAGTGAAAATAACTATTTTCTTGGAAGAAAGATGGTAAAACCTCGTTGTCCAGCACCTCAATGTAACTGTTCTGATACAAGATAAATGTCACCTCAACCAAAGGACTGACTTTCATGTAATTTAAACATCCATGAAATGTCACAGTCTCCCCCATATTTTGCTGCTCATAATTTGTTGTCTTCCTCTAAGGTTTTCAGAAGTTTACGGTAAACTTGTCAATGTGTATCATTCACACTTTATCATGATTGTGATTTGTTTAATCAAATAGTGCATTTCCAGCCCACTGTTCCTGTTCTCTAAAACCAGGCAACTTTGTAGGCAGAAGTGAGTAAGGACTTCACTCTCACAACTGTGCACCAAATAATCTCCTAATACAATTTTCTTAGTTCCTGCATCACTGAGGTGTGGACTTTTCCTTACAAGCTGTTACACATATTGGACATATTTACAGTTGTGGTATATTGTAAGCATATTGTGGTCAGAAATCTAATGTTAATTTCATGTGACTAGAAAGTTTCCAATGCCATCAAACCAAAAATGTATCATACAGTGATACACGAGTGGATATGTGTAAATTCTGCTGTATGAACTTTAATTTGTCCAAAGGCAGTCACCCCTTTCTTGGCATTTCCTCTCAAATTTTGCATTTTCACACGACAAACAAGATAGGCATTGTGCTACACTCCTCCATGGAGACTGAATACTAATTTACAATCAATAAGTCTTTGATTCTCCTTTACCACTCCCTAATTGTTGCTCCTATTTCTTAAGAATAGGAAACCAAATTTTAAGACACTTGAGAATATTTAGTCTTGTTTTGTGTGTTTTTGTTGTTTTTATTATTTCTGTGAATTCAGCAACCATGTATTTCATTATTCATTTTGCAGTTTTTCACACCTGATATTTTTCTTTACATCATATTTAGGAGTGTGGATTACTGATGCACTTAGTACACAAACAGTGATGGCATGCACTTCACACTGCTTTGTAGAGTGCAGATGGAGATGTACAACAAAGGTACAGAGAAGAAATATACAGGGTGGTCCATTGATAGTGACCAGGCCAAATATCTCACGAAATAAGCATCAAATGAAAAAACTACACAGAACGAAACTCATCTAGCTTGAAGGGGGAAACCAGATGACACTATCGTTGGCCCGCTAGGTGGCGCTGTCATAGGTCAAACGGATATCAACTGCATTTTTTAAAAAAGGAACCCACATTTTTATTGCATATTCGTGTAGTACATAAAGAAATATAAATGTTTTAGTTAGACCACTTTTTTCGCTTTGTGATAGATGGTGCTGTAATAGTCACAAATGTATAAGTACGTGGTAACAGGTAACTTTCCGCCAGTGCGGACGGTATTTGCTTCGTGATACATTACCCATGTTTACCAATTGCAGAAAAGGTCGATATCGTGTTGATGTATGGCTATTGTGATCAAAATGCCCAACGGGCGTGTGCCATGTATGCTGCTCAGTATCCTGGACAACATCATCCAAGTGTCCGGACTGTTCACCGGATAGTTACGTTATTTAAGGAAACAGAAAGTGTTCAGCCACATGTGAAATGTGCCCAAGTAGGTGTTTTAGCTGCTGTCGCGGCTAATCCACACATCAGTAGCAGACAAATTGCACGAGAATCAGGAATCTCAAAAACGTTGGTGTTAAGAATGCTACATCAACAACGATTGCACCCGTACCATATTTCTATGCACCAGGAATTGCATGGCGACGACTTTAAACATCATGTACAGTTCTGCCACTGGGCACAAGAGCAATTACAGGATGATGACAGATTTTTTTTGCACGCGCTCTATTTAGCGACAAAGCATTATTCACCTACAGTGATAACGTAAACCGGCATAATGTGCACTATTGGGCAACGGAAAATCCACGATGGCTGCAACAAGTGGAACATCAGCGACCTTGGCGGGTTAATGTATGGTGCGGCATTATGGGAGGAAGGATAATTGGCCCCCATTTTATTGATGGTAATCTAAATGGTGCAATGTATGCTGATTTCCTATGTAATGTTCTACTGAAGTTACTACAAGATGTTTCACAGCATGACAGAATGGCGTTATACTTTCAACATGATGGATGTCCGGCACATAGATCATGTGCGGTTGAAGCGGTATTGAATAGCATATTTCATGACAGGTGGATTGGTCGTCGAAGCACCATACCATGGCCCGTATGTTCACCAGATCTGACGTCCCCGGAATTCTTTCTGTGGGGAAAGTTGAAGGATATTTACTATTGTGATCCACCGACAACATCTGACAACATGCATCAACGAATTGTCAATACATGTGCGAACATTATGGAAGGCAAACTACTCGCTGTTGAGAGGAATGTTGTTACACGTATTGCCAAATCCATTGAGGTTGACGGACATCATTTTGAGCATTTATTGCATTAATGTGGTATTAACAGGTAATTACAATGTAACAGCCTGCGTTCTCATAAATCATAAGTTCACAAAGGTACATGTATCACATTGGAACAACCAAAATAAAATGTTCAAACGTATCTACGTTCTGTATTTTAATTTAAAAAACCTACCTGTTACCACCTGTTCGTCTAAAATTGTGATCCATGTGTTTGTGACTATTACAGCACCATCTATCACAAAGTGAAAAAAGTGGTCCAACTTAAACATTCATGCTTCTTTACGTACTACATGAATATGTAATAAAAATGGGGGTTCCTATTTAAAATAATGCAGTTGATATCCGTTTGACTTATGGCAGCGCCCTCTAGTGGGCCAACCATAGCACCATCTGGTTTTCCCCCTTCAAGTTAGACAAGTTTTGTTCTTTGTAGTTTATGTGTTTAACACTTATTTCGTGAGATATTTGGCCTGGTCACGATCAATGGACCACCCTGTATAAATAAAAACAAAACAAACAAAATGCGACAGATACCACTACATGAAATTCATTTTTGGGAGTGAATACAGCACATTACTCATAGCCACATGAATAATGAACATGAAACAAGGAGCAGTTTACAGCATCTATCTGCCACAACCTCTAGCCTTTCCTTGAAAAACTGGAGAATAAGGTTTTACAACAGCCTCAAGTGGAAGAGTACTGCTTATGAAAGGCAGGAATCTACATATGAATCAGCATAGTTACAATCATTAATGTTCTTTAAATGATAGTTACCCCTCATGAGTCTAATGAACTACAAATTGTGAACTTGCGTATCACAGAAACTACTCAACTATGGTGAACTGATGTGTGCAACACAGAAACATGTAACAGAAAGCAGTATTTATATTAGCTTTCAAGTTCTTGCCCTTTTTATAATAAAAGTACACACATTTATTCACACACACACACACACACACACACACACACACACACACACACACAATGCAGACAACCAAACACACACTCTTTCGGCCACAGTAAGACTGACTACTGTTGGTTGTCACCTACAGAAAGCGACCATGGAAGCTCCAGGTATGAATATAAATAATGTAGGAAAAGACAGATTGCTACTTATCACACAGAAGACACGTTAAGTTGCAGACAGGCACAGTTAAAAGAAACTTACTTACAGCTGGGATCAAAACCTTTATATACGTGTCTTTTCATTGTGCCTGTCTGCAACTTAACATGTCTCTTATAAATAAGTAGTGCACTATTGAAAGCAGTTGCCTGGGCTGATGGAGGTGGGGAGGGGGGTCTGATGGACGCACAAGGCAAGGAGGAGGTAGTGGGTTATAGCGAAGCAGATCTTTCAACAGATGAGTCAGTGGCAACACAAGACAACAAAAGGTGTTCAGACAGTGCTGGCATAAGCTGTCACCAGCATGAATATCAATAGTAGGTGCCTATTAGAAGAGAGGCCAAAGACAGACTCGCAAGCAACGTACCGCCGACACCCTCTCGACCACAAGTATTTAGAATGCCGCCAATGACCAGAGGGCTCAGTCTCAGTCAATCTCAGTCTGAGTCTCAGTCACTAGCTCAGTCACTAGTTCAGTCACTATCCTAGTTGGCTCTGCCAGTTCACATCACTGGCTACGAGAGTGTATAGCGACTGGAGTAGTGTTTATAGTGGGACTTGTACTTCACCAGCAGTGCGGCAATGTGGTCTATTATTTGATGTGCTTGTACCACAATACACGGATTCTCTTTAAGATAAGTAGCTTCCTGTTAATATAAATAAAGAACCCTGCAACATGTTGCAGTTGTGCTGTAGAAAGAGGATACCGTCCACCAAACAACATCCTCTGCCTTGATTCCTATGGTACAAGACTCAACAGCGGCAATGAGGACACTACAGTGGGGACGGAGATGCTACAGTGTCGATGAGGATAATTCCATGGGGATCAAAGTTAATTAACTTGGCCGACGATTTTGCTTACTTCTCTTGTAGCTTGCAGGAATGCTCATTTCTGTTTGCTCAATTGTTGTTGTGTTCTTGCGTGTATTCCAAGAGGGTGCCACAGAACTAATGAAATTTCTCTTTTCAGAAGTTTTTCTTGTTTTTTGATGTAATGTATTTGTGTAAACCATGGCTACCCTGCGGCCTCCACCCCCTGCCCCCTGCCCCCTACACCTCAGCCGCAGACGGCCAATGTGATCGATCTAACACAAGCTTTTCAGTTTCAGGACCAACAAATTGCTGCCTTACTGATGATGGGACAACAACTACTGGCTGAGCAAGCTGCGTCGGCCACACGACCAACCAACAAACCAGCCCAACAAGTGCTGCTGACCAACATACCAATGTTCCAGCAATTTAACAACTACCTGACTCAGTTCCAAGCACATTGTCAAGTTCATCAGGTTGAAGGTACTGTAAAGTTAGAATACTTCCTTTCAATTGTGGGGCCCCCAGCGTTCAGGTTAATACAAAAACTATTCCCAACTGCTTATCCCAAGAAACTCAGCTATGACCACATAATTGCAGCATAACTCAGTGTTATGACCAGCAAGTCCAAGTAGCTGCAGCTAGATATCTTTTCTTACATTTGCAGAAAAAGCCAGAACAGACGTACCGTCGGTGGTACACAGAATTAATGAGCACGACTAGTAAGTGTAAATTTAAGTGTAGTTGTGGCAACTTTTACAGTTATTTAATGATAAGGGATGCAATAACATTCCATGTCCCAGATAGTAGAATATGGGGCCAGATCCTAAAGTACTCAAATCCATCGCATTCCCAAGTGTTTCAAATCTTAGAGCAATATGATTCAGGTGCCACAGCGGCTGATAAGTTTGACCAGGCACCGATTTGTGGGTCGAGTTGCCCCTTGTTCCCAACCACCCCTAGCAGCCCCATAACGAGCACATACACAGCCATGCAGACAGCCACATAGACATGTAAACAGGCCTGTGAATTTAGTGAAGTCTTGCCCTAAATGTTTTGCTCGCCATAAAAGACAGGATTGCCCATCACGTAACACAACATGTTACACATGTGGAGAAAAGGCCATGTCCCAGCAACTTGTTTGCAATGGCAGAGAAACACCAATTTTGCCCACTCCCAGAAAAAAACAGGCTTGTGCACATGCAGTGAATGTTGTGTTTTCCAAACCTACAACAGTCTCTGACAAAAGTAAGATCGAGGTTGTGCTTTCTTCTCACCCTATTGCTGTGCAACAATGTTCTAACAAACTATTTGTCTTATTATGAATTGCTATCCGTCATGTGAACTTTCAGTTAGACACAGGTGTCTCAGTCACTTTGCTTAATCATGCCATATACAAACAGTTAGGCTCACCGTGTCTTCCTAAATCTAGCAAGCACTTCACTGCTTACAAAAAAACAGGAAATTCCAGTGCTTGGACAGTGGAGCTTGCCTGCCACTTACAAATTTCACGCTAGGACAGTGAATTTTACTGTGTTGAAATAAAGAGATAGTGAGAACATGTTCAGTTTAGATGCCTTTGATTTGTTTGGCCTTTCAGTATTGGCTGTTGCACCAAATGACAGTGTCAGTAGCTTGCTTAAAGAATTTCCTGAATTATTTTCCAAAGGAATGGGAAAAGATAATAACTTTGTAATGCATGTTACACTGAAAGACAATGCACAGCCTAAGTTTTTCCATGCCTGCCCTGTTCTAATTTCTTTATGAGACAAAGTAACCAGTGGATTGAAAGAATTGCAAGATAATGGTGTAATTGCTCCCATTCAAGCTAGCCAATGGGCAAGTCTTTTGTTTTATTGCCTAAGCCTTCTGTTGCATCTGCACTTGTATTGACTTCAAGTCTACAGTCAATCACATACAATAGTTGATACTTATTCAATAGCTCGGCCTGAGGAGCTGATGGACGGGCTTGGTGGAGGACACTACTTTTCTAAGATAGATTTGCATGATGCATACTTGCAAATTCCATTGGATGAAGAATCACAGAAAGTGTTTGTTCTAAATACACACTTAGGACAGCTCAAGTATTTGTTTGACCTCAGTGCATTGGAGAAGTATATGCCGAAAATGGGGGTTACGGCTGGAAAAGACCCACCGTGGTTTAACAGAGCAATTTGGAGAATGCTCAGGAAGCAAAGACAGTTGCACTCACGGTACAAGACAGATCGGGAGAATGAGGACAAGAGATTCGTGTTGCTGTAAAAAGAGTGATGTGCGAAGCATACAACCACTACCACCGTCATACCTTAGCAAAAGATCTTGTGGAAAACCCAAGGAAATTCTGGTCTTACGTAAAATCGGTAAGCGGGTGACAGGCTTCCATCCAGCCACTCACTGATCAGTCTGGCCTGGCAATGGAACACAGCAAAATGAAAGCTGAAATTTTAAATTTAGCATTTGAGAATACTTTCACGCAGGAGGATCATACAAACATACTGTCGTTTGAGTCTCGTACCGATTCCCGTATGGAGGACGTCCCTGGGGTTGTGAAGCAGCTGAATGGGTTGAAAATAAATAAATCGACAGGTCCTGATGGGATTCCAATTCAGTTTTACAGAGAGTACTCTACTGCATTGGCTCCTTACTTAGCTTCCATTTATCGCGAATCTCTTGCCCAATGTAAAGTCCCGAGCGACTGAAAAAAAGCGCAGGTGACGCCTGTATATAAGAAGGGTAGAAGGACAGATCCTCAAAATTACAGACCAATATCCTTAACATTGGTTTGTTGCAGGATTCTCGAACATATTCTCAGTTTGAATATAATGAATTTCCTTGACACAGAGAAGTTGCTGTCCATGCATCAGCACGGCCTTAGAAAGCATCGCTCCTGCGAAACGCAACTCGCCCTTTTTTCACATGATATCTTGTGAACCATAGATGAAGGGTGTCAGACCGATGCCATATTCCTTGACTTCCGGAAAGCGTTTGACTCGGTGCCCCACTACAGACTCCTAACTAAGGTACGAGCATATGGGATTGGTTCCCAAATATGTGAGTGGCTCGAAGACTTCTTAAGTAATAGAGCCCAGTATGTTGTCCTCAATGGTGTGTGTTCATCGGAGGTGAGGATATCATCTGGAGTGCCCCAGGGAAGTGTGGTAGGTCCGCTGTTGTTTTCTATCTACATAAATGATCTTTTGGATAGGGTGGATAGCAATGTGCGGCTGTTTGCTGATGATGCTGTGGTGTACGGGAAGGTGTCGTCGTTGAGTGTCTGTAGGAGGATACATGTTGATTTGGACAGGATTTGTGATTGGTGTAAAGAATGGCAGCTAACTCTAAATATAGATAAATGTAAATTAATGCAGATGAATAGGAAAAAGAATCCTGTAATGTTTGAATACTCCATTAGTAGTGTAGCACTTGACACAGTCACATCGATTAAATATTTGGGTATAACATTGCAGAGCGATATGAAGTGAGACAAGCATGTAATGGCAGTTGTGGGGAAGACAGATAGTCATCTTCGGTTCATTGGTAGAATTTTGGGAAGATGTGGTTCATCTGTAAAGGAGATCGCTTATAAAACACTAATACGACCTATTCTTGAGTACTGCTTGAGCGTTTGGGATCCCTATCAGGTTGGATTGAGGGAGGACATAGAAGCAGTTCAGAGACGGGCTGCTAGATTTGTTACTGGTAGGTTTGATCATCACGCAAGTGTTACATAAATGCTTCAGGAACTCGGGTTGAGTCTCTGGAGGAAAGGAGGCGTTCTTTTCATGAATCGCTACTGAGGAAATTTAGAGAACCAGCATTTGAGGCTGACTGCAGTACAATTTTACTGCCGCCAACTTATATTTCGCAGAAAGACCACAAAGATAAGAGAGATTAGGGCTCGTACAGAGGCATATAGGCGGTCATTTTCCCTTGTTCTGTTTGCGAGTGGAACAGGGAGAAAAGATGCTAGTTGTGGTATGAGGTACCCTCCGCCACGCACCGTATGGTGGACTGCAGAGTATGTATGTAGATGTAGATGTCGTGCTTCTGCACCCACCATTTTTCAACGTTACTTGGAGCAGCTGACTGCAAAAGTGCTGTTTAGTTCAAACTACCTGGCAATATTGTCATCTCAGGTCATATCGCCAGGAACATATTGCCAATTTGTGTACTCTTTTTCAAGTGTTGTCAGAAGACAACGGTGTGGCAGTTTGGGTGGAGGGGTGGGGGGGAATGTGCCGGCATAAGCTGTCGCCAGCATACCGGTCAGCAAACATGTAGCGAGATCAATAGTAGGCACTAGATCAAGCACACCTATCAAGAGAGAAGCCAAAGACAGACTCGCAAGCAATGCGCTGCCAACACCCTCTTGACCACAAGTATTTAGATTGCTGCCGCTGACAGGAGGGCTCAGTCTCAGTCACTATCCTAGTTGGCATCTGTCAGTTCACATCACCAGCTGTGAGAGTTTATAGTGACTGGAGCTGTGTTTATAGTGGGACTTTTACTTCAACAGCAGTGAGGCTAACATGAACTATTATTTGAAGACCTTTTATCATAACACATGGATTCTCTTAAAGATAAGTAGCTTCCTGTTCATGTAAATAAAGAACTCTGTTAATACATGTGTACAGTTGTGTTGTAGGAAGAGGATACCAGCCAACAAACAAAGTCCTCTCCCTTGATTCCTATAGTAAAAGACTTAACACAGATGGTAGACCATAAAACAGATATTGAGAAAAGGCAGGGGAAGCGGCAGAAAAAGGGATGAGGAGAAGGGTGGAAAAGAGGAGAGGAACATGGAGATGAAGATGGAGACAGGAAGGCGAGAAGGATGGGGGGGGGGGGGAGGGGGGGGAGAGTGCCTGCATGGTGTGGGGAGAAAGGAGTACAGAATTTGGACAGGAAAGCAATGGTGAAGATAAAAGAGAGAAGAGAGGAGGAAAAAGGTACGGTGAGGTTGTGGGAAATAGGTGAGCAGAGATTTAGATTTAGGTCAGGGAAATTGCATATCCTGTGCTCTCACAATCACCCCCCCCAACAAATTTCCACTAACGTGTTTCCCACTTCCTCACCTAATCTCTTTCCTTCTATCTTCTGTCCTTTTCACTCCTTTCCTGTCCTGATTCTGTACTCCCTTCTCCCATCATTCTTCCTCCCCACACCATATGGGGTCTCTCTCTCTCTCTCTCTCTCTCTCTCTCTCTCTCTCTCTCTCTCTCTCTCTCTCTCTCCCTCTCTCTCTCCCCCCCCCCCCCCTCCCCCCTTTCTTCAACCCGCTCCATTTCTCTTTCCCTTTTCCTCTCCATCTTGCTCTTGATCTGCATCGTTCCTCTCTCCCCCCCTCCCCTCCCCTCTCTCCCATCCTCTACCCCTCTCCGTATCTCTCTTATGTTCTAGCCTCTGAATTCCTTTCATCTTGTTGTGTAGCCACTGAACAATCTGTTAAAAGACCTGCCCTGCTCTATCCCACTACCCCCTCCTTGCCTCGTGTGTCCTCCTCTACCCCTCTTCACCTCCATCGGCCCACGTAACTGCTTTCAGTAAACTGTAATCAATTATCTTGCTGCAACTATGGGAATGTGTGTCTGGATGTCTGTGTGTTTGTATGTGTACTTTTACTATAAAAAAGGGTAAAAGCTCAAAAGCTAGAGTGAATACTGTTCTCTGTTAAGTGTTCGTATGCTCCACACATCAGTTCGCTACAAGTGAATGGTTGCCTTTCCCTTATTTTAAGTACTGTTCCATTCAGAAATTTCCACTATTGTTATATCACAGGAACTGAATTTTCTAATAAAGTTCACTGCCAAAATGATCTTATTTCATTAATTACATAATTAAATTATCTCTTTGCTGTTGCATGGGCTGCATACTGCAGTACTGTTGACAACAGATACTTCAGAGACTTACTGTCAAAGGCTGCCATAGTTACACTAACCAAGGAACACGAGCATTCAAAGAAACAGGAGTGCTTATGTTTGGCCTTAACTATTCACCATCTTTTGAGTGTTAATTCATTTAGGTCAGATACTCTTCTTGGGTCCCCAAAGTGTTACCTCATTTGTAGCAGATGTTTTTCATGGATAATTATAGTGTAAAAATGGCTGCCACATCCACACTCATATAACATTGCAAGCTTTCCATGCATTCTCACAATTACTGGCACTGCTATCTCACCATCATATTTCATGGATATGCCGTCAGAGAACTGTTGCGACCAGAAAATACTTTTTGCATTAAGTTACTTCAATCAGCCCATACCTTTGCATATTTTTTTCTCTATGTCCTTACAACACCATATTTTTCTTTTTTGTATACTCCAGTTTTCATCAGGACTTAACTGTCATCCTAATATGCTGTGTAGGATTCTCATATGAAGTTAGCTGAATTATGTCCTGGGGATGTTACAAAGCCATGGGACTTCAATATGGAACCTTCCACATGTTACCAGAAATTATGTTGATGCCTGTGATGGAGAAACATTAGCAGCAATGCTGATTCTGTTAAATGGTAGATAACTCAGCTTATTTCCCTACAGCCTTTCAGCATCGTGCACCCATTTCCATGCACCACCACTGTCCTGGTTAAAGCGGTTGAACATTCTGATCTCAATAGCATTTTTGATGACAGATTCCCAGTAGGTAGATGTAAGGACTTAGATATTTGTTTCATTGGATATAATCACATGTTTGTTTATTAAATCGTGTTTTGCAAAGGAAATGTGTCAAAACTGTGACTTTTTAACGATGTGTTGGTGTTTTATTCTCCATTCTGAAATCATTTGTATTGGCAAACCAGTTTAACTGCTACCATATTCATAAGGAATTTTACGAATTACAGGAACACTGAGACTACACAGCATCTCTCTAGTTTTCTTGCGTAGTTGGAAAAATGGAATGAATATCTTTTCTTGTCCAGGACTCAGATGCTGAATGCAGCCTCACAAACAACCATACAATTAGGTCTGATGAAAGAAAATCTTATGCTGTGCAGCTACCTACTTGAATTTTGTCACCAAAGAAGCTTCCGAGATCAAAATGTTCAACAACAACTTTAAATAGGACAGTCACTACACTCATGAATGGGTACTCAATTTGCGAAGCCTACAGAGAAATACGCTTAGTTATTTACCATCTAATGGAATGAGCATCACTAAAAATGTTTCTCCACAATAGAAACCAACATAATCTCTGGTAGAATATGGAAGCTCCATGAATGTACATTAAAAAGCTCCCACCCAATAAAAACTTTATAATCAATTATTAAATAATAAACACTTGAAATAAAAATTGTAGTATGACAGTTAACTTCTGATAAGAATGACAGAGGAAGTAATTGAAAGCTTGAATATAAAAAACAGTTTGAGTATAAAAATAAATCTGATATGGTAAGAAAAGCACGAAATGTTTTTAGTACAAGAAAGTCTTCGGCTTTATTTTCATTGTCACCATTGTGAAGTGTCAAAGGAGAATAATGAGTGAAACATAAGTCATAAAAATAAAATATAGGGATAATGAGATCCTCACTATTCAGGAGAGAACCAGGGAATCACTATCATCCATCCAGGATAACTGAAAGTCATCAATAAGGAGTTGTTGGTACTCTGGATTTCAATGGCATTTTCTGTGTGAACTGCAACAACTCCATGGGATCACTACTACTTTGGATTCAAGAATGACAATCTTCAATTTTCGAGGAAAAATAGTTTGCAATGAATAAATGAAAGAATCCTAGTCTATTAACAAAGTGACATTCTGGAAATAATGCCAGATGAGATTTATAAAACTATTCACGGTAGAAAGAAATGTAATGTGCCTCAATTTGGTGTTTCAATAGAGATTAATAAAGAAAGAGGAACATTAATGCAACAGGAACTTTGAAAATGATTTACAGGATAATGGAAAGAAATACAATAGCCCAAAACTAGATCAGAGCTATAAATGCTCTACTTCATAAGAAAGGAGATGGGTAAGATGTAAAATACTAAAGATTTATCAGTCTCCTTCCCAGATATTCATTAAAATTATCACAATAAACCATTAATTTTACTCACGCAATTTAATAAGTTGGCTATGGAAAAGGTTACAGCACAGTGTATCATTTGCAAGTTCTGAATGAAATTATAAAATGGAGCAATGAGTTGAATTATGACTTTTGCTGCGGCTCATACATTTTTTGAAAGCTTTGACTCAGTTTCAACAAAATCTATGCTAACAACCATTGAGAAACAGGAAAGTAATTCAGTAGAAATACGTCAATGTTACAGGCTATATTAGAATTCATCAGGACTGTGGGAAGTTCAGAACTGAAGCTGGGGATCATACAAGCAAATACAATAATACCAAAACTATTCACAGCAGTTCAAGAACAAATTTTCAGATTCTTAAACTGGAAAAACAAAGAAGGAATGGGTGTTAATGGTACATGTCCGAACTGTCCTCTTTTTGTAGGTGACTTTGTACTGATGTATCTAGAGTAGATAAACTTCGACTACCAGTAGAACACAAAAGATTAAGTTTGAAAGGAGACCTGAAAATCAATTATAATTAAGTATAAAATAATGTATAATCAGCACACTGAAGTGAAAATAGCACAAATTAAAACTGAAAGTATTGAGTTTATGTATTTAGGGAAGCTAAAGACAATAACTAAATTGACTGAAGAAGAACTTAAAATAAGATTAAAAATTACCAGGAATGTATTTAGGAAAGCGAGGAGTGTCTCTGAAACTAAGCTTTCAAGGTGTCTGAAAGAGAAAGTTTACAGTCAGCTTTGACTCAAGGTGGGGAGACCTGAACTTTAAAGGCGAAAAATATTTGGAGACTGAGTGTTACTAGGCGTACAATGGATGGTTGTGTGCTGGGTATCTTTAGATGAGGCATAAAAACAAACAAATGGGTCACAGAACATATTGATATAGAAGAAATAATTATGACTGTAATCAAAATGAAATTGGGATATGCAAGACTTATAGCCAGGAAAACTGATGGTAGATGGCTTTAAGGAAATTGTTTACTGGATTCCAATAGATATCAGTACCAGTAATGTATTTGTCCAAGGATCGTTTTACAATGATCAGATTCCATCAGTTCAAGGGTATGCTTATGCTGTAGTCTCACTGCTGGTACATTGCTTCTTACTACTTTCTGGGAACCTTGTTACACTTACAATGCAACCTTGCTGCTGGCACATTGCTTCATGTTGGTCCCACAGCATCTTGTCTTCCACTGAGGATCTTTACTCTTCAGCTGTTCACAGTGCTAGTTGAGTGGATTACTTGCAGTGTGTGAAGCAAAAAATATGTTCTATGCAACATTTGATGGCAACAATAGCAGATCATTTATGCAAAAAATGTGGTTACTGAAAATGAGAAAGAAGAAGTGGTATGGATGCATTTTTTGAAAGTAGATCATCCATACTGCTCATATTTTCATTAATTCTAGCAGCAGCTCAAAAACTATTCACAGTTCTTTTTCAGACAGTTACATATATCACTACATTTTTTCGAGTTTATTTTACATATCATTGAACCAGAATATCTCAATGAAAAAAGCCAATTTCTGAAAATATAATTGGATGAACAAGAAGTCTACTCACGGAAGCTTTTGGATCCAGTGGTTCCTTCCTCTGGTAGAAGGGTTGAAGAGAAAGAAAAGAGAGTAAAAGAAAAAGGCCTGAAGAGGCTTTGGAAATGAAGAGAGTTATGGAAAAATTGCCCAGAACCCCATGTCAGAGAAGACTTACCGGGCAGTAGCCTTTCCTTCTCATCCTGCCTGGTAAGTCTCCCCTGACTTTCCCATAGATCTCCCCATTTCCTAAACCCTTACAGTTCTTTTCCTTCCCCTTCAACCCCTCTGCCAGAAGGAGCCACTGGCTCTGAAACTGTGTCAATTTCATTAACTTCTATGCATTGAACCAGAACAGTTTGAGATATGAAGATCTGACCCAAAATTATTGGTATAATTCCTATTGAAGAGCTACTCACAATAGTACTAACTCCGAGATAATACTTTGTCAGTTTTTATCCACATCTACTTCCTACAATAAATTTTCTACTTGCAGGTTTTCGAGCTGATACACTCGGAGGAAAAAAAAAAAAAAGAAAATGATAAATTAGGTGGAACAGAGCAACTAATTTCCAAAGAGTATTACACCTAACATTGTCCATAAGAAGCAGTTCTGATGACCTGTATGCTATTAGTCAAAGTTAGATCTGCATCCAAAAACTGCTGAAATAAGTGCCTGTTTACAATCATTACTTAGAGTTCTCACACCATTACTGTCTACGTATGGTGGTTTCATTTGTTGGATACTACAAAGTTAGACACAAACTATCTCTCAAAAGACTATTTACAAAGTTTCAAGTACCACAATTAAGTGATGAATCTAGCAATATACTTCAACTCTCTATACATCACTATTGCAGGGATCGTGAAAATAAGATTAATTTAATTACAGTTTGCACACTTCCATTTAAGAAGTCATTTTCTCTGCCCTTTACCTTAATATATTGCACAATGGGAAGTACCTTCTGCAGTGCACTTTGCAGTAGTTTGCAGAGTATGGATGTACAAGAGTGGTTTGAAAAGTTCTCAGAATCACCAGGAGAGGTCAGTGCTAGCACGAGTTGTTCACGTGATATTCATTGGACTATTACCAGTAAACACGTGCCATGTCAGTGCTCTTGGAAGAGAGCTGTGGTGGTGATGTGCCTTTGTTTTTCCCGTGTAGTGATTTGTGAAGATGGTAAAAAAAAAAAAAAAAATCAAGATTCGAGCAGCGATTAAGTACTTCATAAAGAAAGATATGAAAGCAAAAAGACATTCAGGTTGATTTCCAGATTACACTGGGGGACTCTGCTCCTTCATATTCAACTGTTGCCAAGTGGACAAATGAATTTAAATTTGGTCGGGAGAGCTTAGATAATGATCTGCGCAGTGGTCTGCCAAGATGTGTCCCTACTCCACAAATCATTGTAAATGTGCACAAAATAGTCATGGAGAATCGTCGATTGAAAGTGAATGAAATTGCTCACACTTGCCAGATGTCATCTGAATTGGTATATCACAATTTAACTGAGGAATTAGAAATGAAAAAATTGATTCACTTCAAACAAAGAATTGATAGCTGGAGTTGACAACTATTTTGCAGGCTTGGAGGAACCTAATTTTCGATGTGGGATCAAGGCACTGGAACATCGTTCGACCAAGTGCATTAATATACAAGGAGATTACATTGAAAAATAAAAAAAAGTTTCAGTGATGAAAATACTTCTTTTGTATACCATTCTGAGAACTTTTCAAACCACCCTCGTTTATGCAGATGCATGCCGTGTGAGAAACCACACAATGATGCTGGTTCACAGGTAGGCACAACAAAAAGACTGTCACAATATAAGCTTTCAGCCAATAAGGCCTTTGTCAAAAAAATGGACCCCCCCCCCCTCCCCTGCACGCACGCACACACAAATGCAACTCACACACATGACTGCAAAGCGTATCCTGTGAAAGTCTTTTTGTTGTACCTATATGTGACTCAGCATCTCCACTGTATGGTGAGTAGCAACTTTCCTTTATGTAATATTGTTGCATTCCATCTTGGATTTTCTATTGTTTGAAACCACACAATGAGGAGCACTCAAACATGGCACTGTTAGAGTGACATGGAAGCAGCCAACCACAGCTCAAGTATCAGTACATGCAATGAGGTGACGGCATAAACACACCCTAATTCAGGGAAAATGTAAGTCGTATATACACCCAAACACACAAAAAATCAGAACGGCCAGACAGAGCAGGAGCTGCCATCCTCCCTAAAATGAGGCCTGTATCTTAACAAGTGGACTATTTCAGTCAGTTATACCTAGTGTATAGCTCTCTTGCATCTGTACATGCTTGGAACAAATTGGCTTGTTAACATAAAAAATAGAAACAAATTACCGAGGAAATGACCATTTATACCTGGAACATAATACTGAAAGTGAGTAACTGCTGTTTGTTTAAAGGAGCCATTTGCTACCTGAACAACAACCAATCAGGAAATGAGCTTAGGCAACAGCTTCTGTTCTGTTCCCTGTTATTACATCACTCTGCTTCCTCTCTTATCAGCTACCACAGAGTGCTGCAGATGATACTTGCAGCTGGTAACATAATAATGTAATTATATATGTTTGTTGTTTGTATTGTTTCCCTATGCAGAATGCTTATTTTATGCAACAGAATGGGTGGAACCAGACGTGAAAAGAAACACGTAAGTGATGCTGCTAAGTAAACACAATACTGCTCATTGTTAGGGAACATGTGAAAGTATCCAGAGCTGAAGTGTATAGCTGTTGCAATCATATTGTGTGTGCTGGTCAAGGGAAACTGCCAGCATTACTCCCTACCACACTTGACTGTCAGTCCCATTTGTTATTTTGACCAAGGTACACAAGACATTAGGACTAATATATTGTAAAGTACATAGGAGGCCTTTGTCCAGCAGTGGCTGTCAAATTAGAGAGAGAGACCAGAACTCTAAGGGACAGTAAACTGATACAAATAGGTTGGTTCAAATGGATCTGAGCACTATGGCACTATGGGACCTAACTTCTGAGGTCATCAGTCCCCTAGAATGTAGAACTACTTTAACCTAACTAACCTAAGGACATCACACACATCCATGCCCGAGGCAGGATTCGAACCTGCGACCGTAGCGGTCGCGCGGTTCCAGACTGTAGCGCCTAGAACCACTCGGCCACCCCGGCCGGCCAAATAGGTTGAGTTCACACTATTATGTAACAGGCCTGGACATACTCTAGCTGCAACAATGGTTTCAAAAGATCACACCAAGTAAAGGTCACATTCCCACACACTTTGCACAACTTGGGATAAAGTTATCAATCAAAAACTGGGCAGTGCTGGCCATGAATGTTCAGTTTCCAAGATTATTTTGGGGAAGGGGGAAGCGTACCCAGAGCAGATATGATGGCTTAAATAATTATTGTGTGCTTTAGTTATCATGAGATTCATGCGGGTTCTTGCTAGTTTTCACAGAGTCTTACAAGTTTTCTCATAAATATGTTTTTCCTATGAGCAGGAAATTATGGAAGATTTGGTGGAATATTTGAATTATTCTGGATGGAAGGAAGAAATATTTGAATGTGAATAGTATGAAAAAGATTCATAACCAGATAAACTACAGTCCAACTACTTATACAGTTGCTATTAATAAGAAGGTATCACATTTTACTTGTCTGTCCATCTTTTCCACAGGAATCTGGTGATGAGCTTTCAGTTGTTTGGAAAGATTCCAGTCAATCAAGCAGTCCTCTGCAACAAAGTCAGCTTCATCTCCAAGAAAGAGAGAAAAGGAGATGACTGGTGATGAGTCAGGTTGGTCATTTGCAGACCAAAAGGTCACTTACCAAATACTTCATGAAAGAAGAGAAGTAAGAGCAGCAACTAAGCGGCAATATGTTGGAAGCACAGAGCGGCAGCTGGATGGCACTCCCTTGGAAGTATTTCAAATTTTGTTTCCTGTTTCTATGGAGAAATACATAGATCAGAAACAAGTATGCAGATTAGGTTTATGGCAAAGCACCCCCCACTACAGCCTCATGGTTGTTGGCGCTTGAGGACAGGATGAAGCTACACTATTTTTCTACTCCTGTGCATCGCTATCCACCATGTGTCTAGTGATAAATCAAAATCTGTGGGCTAGTGGTCTACCAACAGTAGTTCCTTCTCAATGATTTTATCGGGATATGTAACAAAAATAAATAGGGTTAAGACATGCTGTACAATTATTATTTGAGTGGCAACCAGACTTACATTCCTAGAAGAAGAATCCCAGCATAATTCCACACTTACAATTATACTTATTTTGCTCATTCATTGAAAAGCTTCTAAAAATCATTTCATCACTTGAAAACCTCATGATCCATAAATGTATATGGAGATTTCAGTGGAAGAACGTATGTCATTCGTACCTACAAAAAAAATCTGATACCTACAGATTAAAGATATTTATTGTACATAATTTCTAGAGTGGTTATGTGCTAGAGCTGGAAATGTTCACTGGTAAAGGATCACAAAATAATTCCATTTTACTGCTCTTTCTGAGACTGTTTACTGATTACATAGGAAATGTTCACGCTGTTTATACAGGGTGTTTCAAAAATGACCGGTATATTTGAAACGGCAATAAAAACTAAACGAGCAGCGATAGAAATACACTGTTTGTTGCAATATGCTTGGGACAACAGTACATTTTCAGGCGGACAAACTTTCGAAATTACAGTAGTTACAATTTTCAACAACAGATGGCGCTGCAAGTGATGTGAAAGATATAGAAGACAACGCAGTCTGTGGGTGCGCCATTCTGTACGTCGTCTTTCTGCTGTAAGCGTGTGCTGTTCACAACGTGCAAGTGTGCTGTAGACAACATGGTTTATTCCTTAGAACAGAGGATTTTTCTGGTGTTGGAATTCCACCGCCTAGAACACAGTGTTGTTGCAACAAGACGAAGTTTTCAACGGAGGTTTAATGTAACCAAAGGACTGAAAAGCGATACAATAAAGGATCTGTTTGAAAAATTTCAACGGACTGGGAACGTGACGGATGAACATGCTGGAAAGGTAGGGCGACCGCGTACGGCAACCACAGAGGGCAACGCGCAGCTAGTGCAGCAGGTGATCCAACAGCGGCCTCGGGTTTCCGTTCGCCGTGTTGCAGCTGCGGTCCAAATGACTCCAACATCCACGTATCGTCTCATGCGCCAGAGTTTACACCTCTATCCATACAAAATTCAAACGCGGCAACCCCTCAGCGCCACTACCATTGCTGCACGAGAGACATTTGCTAACGATATACGAGTAGTGCACAGGATTGATGATGGCGATATGCATGTGGGCAGCATTTGGTTTACTGACGAAGCTTATTTTTACCTGGACGGCTTCGTCAATAAACAGAACTGGCGCATATGGGGAACCGCAAAGCCCCATGTTGCAGTCCCATCGTCCCTGCATCCTCAAAAAGTACTGGTCTGGGCCGCCATTTCTTCCAAAGGAATCATTGGCCCATTTTTCAGATCCGAAACGATTACTGCATCACGTTATCTGGACATTCTTCGTGAATTTGTGGCGGTACAAACTGCCTTAGACGACACTGCGAACACCTCGTGGTTTATGCAAGATGGTGCCCGGCCACATCGCACTGCCGACGTCTTTAATTTCCTGAATGAATATTTCGATGATCGTGTGATTGCTTTGGGCTATCCGAAACATACAGGAGGCGGCGTGGATTGGCCTCCCTATTCGCCAGACATGAACCCCTGTGACTTCTTTCTGTGGGGACACTTGAAAGACCAGGTGTACCGCCAGAATCCAGAAACAATTGAACAGCTGAAGCAGTACATCTCATCTGCATGTGAAGCCATTCCGCCAGACACGTTGTCAAAGGTTTCGGGTAATTTCATTCAGAGACTACGCCATATTATTGCTACGCATGGTGGATATGTGGAAAATATCGTACTATAGAGTTTCCCAGACCGCAGCGCCATCTGTTGTTGACAATTGTAACTACTGTAATTTCGAAAGTTTGTCTGCCTGAAAATGTACTGTTGTCCCAAGCATATTGCAACAAACGGTGTATTTCTATCGCTGCTCGTTTAGTTTTTATTGCCATTTCAAATATACCGGTCATTTTTGAAACACCCTGTATAAACAGATTTTTTAGGTCACCAACAAATTATGTTTTTATTTTCAGTAGCAAAATGAAATTAAAGTTTTAGGGACATGTGTGCTTAATCTGAAAGAACTACTGAAACTGTTGTTTCAAATAAACTAAAAAGGTATGAGGCTGTGATGAATCACCTGTTTCGTTTAACAGGAAAGAAATACATTATGCTTGTCCTTCGCATACAAAATTACTTATTTCAATGTAAGCATTCATAAGAAGGTTGTTATCAAAATAAAATCTAAACCAAATGACATTCTTAACTGCAATATGTACAAAACAAGGGGAAAGGGAAATAACCACAGAGTCTCTCCCTGTCATTCAAGATGGAATAATGTGACCAAAGAAGTTGTTCTTACGCACATTCCTAATAGCTACTTTTGTTCCGTATTGTAAGATTAAGAAGCAAAGCACAATCTTGTACTTTATGTCTTTTAGAGCGACACCACTGAGGGACTTCCTCAAAAGTGTACAACACTGCCTCAAGAAAGTGCAAAAGTTCCTAGTGCAACTAATAGCAAGGGGCTTCATCAAAGAAACTTTCAAGAAAAATTCCAGCAACTGCGAAGAACAAATATCCAGTCACATTTTGTAAATGCTTCTTTGGAAAAGTCCAAACATTCTGGTGGCATATCAGTAAAACAAGCTGGTGATGTTCTGATTTCTCCACATGCTTTAATAATTCAAATTGTTTCACATGAACCCCAATAATCAGAGAAATTGGAGTCAGAAATATGGTTTTTAGTAGGGAAAATTACAATATCTTACTTCATTATTTTTAAAATCAAAATGAATATATATCACACAAAAACTTAACAACATTTCATTTTAAAAAGTTGTTATATTTGGCCGATTTTGTGTGTCCCATAAATAGTGTCAGGGCCTCATTATTTCACACAATGGCCACAATAAAGATGAGTGGATAACAGACACATTTTCACCATATAATCAATGAAATATTATAAAATTTAAGGGAAACATTACTTAAAGTTAAATTCCTTGCTTTATTACGTTGCTGAGCACTGGAGACAATGTGAGGAATTGCACATTGCTTTCCTCAATGAGGTCTTAGTGGAGGTAAGGCTTGCCATTGCCTCCCATGAATTGGATAATGTAAGTTCATATTTGTGGTTGAGTGATGGGTGCTTGTTCATCATAGTGCTGTGCATCTGTTGTTACTGGTGCATATAGGTTGACAAAACAGGAGGGGGTAAAACCCAGTGACAGCACATATACTACAGTTATTGGGTAGCATTAAGTAAAATGCCACTTCTGTCCATTACACACTGCGAATCAGCTTTGAAATTAACTGACAATATTGGGACATGGGAGTAAAATAACTGATGATGGTCGAAGTAGAGAGGATATAAAATGTAGACTGGCAATGGCAAGGAAATCGTTTCTGAAGAAGAGAAATTTGTTAACATCGAGTATAGATATAAGTGTCAGGAAGTCGTTTCTGAAAGTATTTGTATGGAGTGTAGCCATGTATGGAAGTGAAACATGGACGATAACTAGTTTGGACAAGAAGAGAATAGAAGCTTTCGAAATGTGGTGCTACAGAAGAATGCTGAAGATAAGGTGGGTAGATCACGTAACTAATGAGGAGGTACTGAATAGGATTGGGGAGAAGAGAAGTTTGTGTCACAACTTGACTAGAAGAAGGGATCGGTTGGTAGGACATGTCCTGAGGCATCAAGGGATCACAAATTTAGCATTGGAGGGCAGCGTGGAGGGTAAAAATCGTAGAGGGAGACCAAGAGATGAATACACTAAGCAGATTCAGAAGGATGTAGGTTGCAGTAGGTACTGGGAGATGAAGAAGCTTGCACAGGATAGAGTAGCATGGAGAGCTGCATCAAACCAGTCTCAGGACTGAAGACCACAACAACAACAACTGTGTCTCTCCAAATCTGATGTGACTTGAATGCAAGATGACAACCACCCCCCACCCACAATGTCACTGTTCGACAAGGGATTATACACACAAGGTTTATTTTAAAAACTTACATAGTTACCTATTATAGGTAACTGAAGGACACAATAAAAGTATTGATACACAGAAAATGAAACCAGGTAGTCTTCACTTAGTCCTCCTCACTGTAATGGTCCAGAGAATCTGCAGTGTCACTGCCACTGTCATGGTTATCTTGCTTTTCTTTCCATAGTAGATCATCTTGTTACATAGCACTTCTTAAAGCCATTCACAACTGATGCACTGAATATGAATGTCCAAGTAGTCGGGATCCATTTTGCAATTAGGGATAGTGAACACTTAATCATCTTCCCCCGTAGACTTCAGGGCTTTAGCACCTTGAATAATCAATTGCTGTATAGCTGCTTCAGGTGGTCTTTAAATGGCTTATTCACCACCACATCTAACACTTGTTGCAAAGTCATGCTGCCTGGAATGATGAGATTTGCATTTAATTCCAGGGTTTCTGACTTCACTGTTGGTGTCAGACGCACCTCAAAAGCATCAAAGGTCAACATCCCATGATTCTTTAAAGCAGCATCTGGCCTTCTGCTCCAGATGGTATGGAGCCAATCTATAACCAACACAATTGGTCAACCGTCCTTTTCTGTTCCAAGAAAATATAACATTAGTTGGTAGCTTTTCCTTTGGCATAGTTTTTCGACTACGGATGACATATGATTGCATCTTTGTTCCATTGTCATCTTTGTTCTACAGTGATTCATGATTTCTCATGGCCTGTAGTGCGAACAAATATATTTTTGGTGCCCTACTCTTCAACCGTTGTGTTGGATGACATATTGAAATAAACAGGAGTCTTGGCAGTGCAACTGATTTGCCCTAAGAGGTAAGTCTGTTCCTTTCACAATCTTACACTGCCTCATCAATACGCTAACAACTTCTCCACATATGGTACTGGAAGATGCTGTGTAAGGGGTGCGCAACATCGCAGCACAAGTCCATTGCACCGCAAGTACACAGCTGGCTTTAAATTGGACACCACAATTCATGTGCTTTATTTGATATGACATTGTGGGAAACAGCCCTTCCTTCTTTGTGGGAAACGATCCTTCCTTCTTTATGTTTTACATGCACAAATGCCACTGCTTGCATTTTAGTATTCCCAAACCCCCATTCTATGGGCCACTGAAAGTTTTTATAGTCGACTTCCCATTTTTCACATATTCTTTGTCCTTGTGCCTCCTCTGAACATTGGCTTCTGTGACTTCATACATCCTTTATTCAGCACAATTGTTTGTTGCTTCTGTGTGCTGAAAAACCACGATTTTGAAATTTGCATCATAGTAACGCCTACATACTGCTGAAAAATTTGATGTTGAAAGATATTGTTCCACACCACTATTCATAACACATTATACTACGCAGTTTAGAAGTGGGGTTGTCAAAGTCAAACAACTACTGATAAAAAAAAATTACCACAACAAACACCTCCTGCTATCATACGGTGAAGCTCAAAGTGAATGCTTATGTTCAAGGTTAGAGCGAAAGATGTGGCACAGAGTAGAGTTGCAGTTTAACGAATGCTCGAGGTTCTATTTAATATTGTTGTTGTTGTGGTCTTCAGTCCTGAGACTGGTTTGATGCAGCTCTCCATGCTACTCTATCCTGTGCAAGCCTCTTCATCTCCCAGTACCTACTGCAACCCACATCCCTCTGAATCTGCTTAGTGTATTCATCTCTTGGTCTCCCTCTATGATTTTTACCCTCCATGCTGCCCTCCAATACTAAATTGGTGATCCCTTGATGCCTCAGAACATGTCCTACCAACCGATCCCGGTTGTTCAAATGGTTCAAATGGCTCTGAGCACTATGGGACTCAACTGCTGAGGTCATTAGTCCCCTAGAACTTAGAACTAGTTAAACCTAACTAACCTAAGGACATCAAAAACATCCACGCCCGAGGCAGGATTCGAACCTGCGACCGTAGCGGTCTTGCGGTTCCAGACTGCAGCGCCTTTAACCGCACGGCCACTTCGGCCGGCAACCGATCCCGTCTTCTGGTCAAGTTGTGCCACAAACTTCTCTTCTCCCCAATCCTATTCAGTACTACCTCATTAGTTATGTGATCTACCCATCTAATCTTCAGCATTCTTCTGTAGCACCACATTTCGAAAGCTTCTATTCTCTTCTTCTCCAAACTAGTTAGCGTCCATGTTTCACTTCCATACATGGCTACACTCCATACAAATACTTTCAGAAACGAACTCCTGACACTTAAATCTATAATCGATGTTAACAAATTTCTCTTCTTCAGAAACGATTTCCTTGCCATTGCCAGTCTACATTTTATATCCTCTCTACTTCGACCATCATCAGTTATTTTGCTCCCCAAATAGCAAAACTCCTTTACTACTTTAAGTGTCTCATTTCCTAATCTAATTCCCTCAGCATCACACGACTTAATTCGACTACATTCCATTATCCTCGTTTTGCTTTTGTTGATGTTCATCTTATATCCTCCTTTCAAGACACTGTCCATTCAACTGCTATTCCAAGTCCTTTGCTGTCTCTGACAGAATTACAATGTCATCGGCGAACCTCAAAGTTTTTATTTCTTCTCCATGGATTTTAATACCTACTCCGAATTTTTCTTTTGTTTCCTTTACTGCTTGCTCAATATACAGATTGAATAACATCGGGGAGAGGCTACAACCCTGTCTTACTCCCTTCCCAACCACTGCTTCCCTTTCACGTCCCTCGACTCTTATAACTGCCATCTGGTTTCTGTACAAATTGTAAATAGCCTTTCGCTCCCTGTAATTCACCCCTGCCACCTTTAGAATTTGAAAGAGAGTATTCCAGTCAACATTGTCAAAAGCTTTCTCTAAGTCTACAAATGCTAGAAACGTAGGTTTGCCTTTCCTTAATCTTTCTTCTAAAATAAGTCGTAAGATCAGTATTGCCTCACGTGTTCCATTGTTTCTACGGAATCCAAACTGATCTTCCCCGAGGTTGGCTTCTATTAGTTTTTCCATTCGTCTGTAAAGAATTCGTGTTGGTATTTTGCAGCTGTGACTTATTATACTGATAGTTCGGTAATTTTCACATCTGTCAAACCTGCTTTCTTTGGGATTGGAATTAGTATATTCTTCTTGAAGTCTAAGGGTATTTCACCTGTTTCATACATCTTGCTCACCAGATGGTAGAGTTTTGTCAGGACTGGCTCTCCCAAGGCCGTCAGTAGTTCCAATGGAATGTTGTCTACTCCGGGGGCCTTGTTTCGACTCAGGTCTTTCAGTGCTCTGTCAAACTCTTCACGCAGTATCGTATCTCCCATTTCATCTTCATCTACATCCTCTTCCATTTCCATAATATTGTCCTCAAGTACATCACCCTTGTATAGACCCTCTATATACTCCTTCCACCTTTCTGCTTTCCCTTCCTTGCTTAGAACTGGGTTTCCATCTGAGCTCTTGATATTCATACAAGTCGTTCTCTTATCTCCAAAGGTCTCTTTAATTTTCCTGTAGGCAGTATCTATCTTACCCCTAGTGAGATAAGCCTCTACATCCTTACATTTGTCCTCTAGCCATCCCTGCTTAGCCATTTTGCACTTCCTGTCGATCTCATTTTTGAGACGTTTGTATTCCTTTTTGCCTGCTTCATTTACTGCATTTTTATATTTTCTCCTTTCATCAATTAAATTCAATATTTCTTCTGTTACCCAAGGATTTCTACTAGACCTCGTCTTTTTACCTACTTGATCCTCTACTGCCTTCACTACTTCATCCCTCAAAGCTACCCATTCTTCTTCTACTGTATTTCTTTCCCCCATTCCTGTCAATTTTCCCCTTATGCTCTCCCTGAAACTCTGTACAACCTCTGGTTCTTTCAGTTTATCCAGGTCCCATCTCCTTAAATTCCCACCTTTTTGCAGTTTCTTCAGTTTTAATCTACAGGTCATAACCAATAGATTGTGGTCAGAGTCCACATCTGCCCCTGGAAATGTCTTACAATTTAAAACCTGGTTCCTAAATCTCTGTCTTACCATTATATAATCTATCTGATACCTTTTAGTATCTCCAGGGTTCTTCCATGTATACAACCTTCTTTCATGATTCTTAAACCAAGTGTTAGCTATGATTAAGTTATGTTCTGTGCAAAATTCTACCAGGCGGCTTCCTCTTTCATTTCTTAGCCCCAATCCATATTCACCTACTATGTTTCCTTCTCTCCCTTTTCCTACACTCGAATTCCAGTCACCCATGACTATTAAATTTTCGTCTCCCTTCACTATCTGAATAATTTCTTTTATTTCATCATACATTTCTTTAATTTCTTCGTCATCTGCAGAGCTAGTTGGCATATAAACTTGTACTACTGTAGTAGGTGTGGGCTTCGTATCTATCTTGGCCACAATAATGCATTCACTATGCCGTTTGTAGTAGCTTACCCGCATTCCTATTTCCCTATTCATTATTAAACCTACTCCTGCATTACTCCTATTTGATTTTGTGTTTATAACCCTGTAGTCACCTGACCAGAAGTCTTGTTCCTCCTGCCACCGAACTTCACTAATTCCCATTATATCTAACTTTAACCTATCCATTTCCCTTTTCAAATTTTCTAACCTACCTGCCCGATTAAGGGATCTGACATTCCACGCTCCGACCCGTAGAACACCAGTTTTCTTTCTCCTGATAACGACGTCCTCTTGAGTAGTCCCCACCCGGAGATCCGAATGGGGGACTATTTTACCTCCGGAATATTTTATCCAAGAGGATGCCATCATCATTTAATCATACAGTAAAGCTGCATGCCCTCGGGAAAAATTACGGCTGTAGTTTCCCCTTGCTTTCAGGCGTTCGCAGTACCAGCACAGCAAGGCCGTTTTGGTTATTGTTACAAGGCCAGATCAGTCAATCATCCAGACTGTTGCCCTTGCAACTACTGAAAAGGCTGCTGCCCCTCTTCAGGAACCACACGTTTGTCTGGCATCTCAACAGATACCCCTCCGTTGTGGTTGCACCTACGAAACGGCTATCTGTATCGCTGAGGCATGCAAGCCTCCCCACCAACAGCAAGGTCCATGGTTCATGGGAAGAAAAACTCCACATCACATGCCACAAATGTAAGACGACCTCCTACTTCTGAGCACAAAATGTTGGGAAAAACATTGTCTAGGATTCAGAGATGTATGGGAGTTTAGTAATAAGGAACATTATTCCAGTACCTTTATTCTCCAGCCAAATATTGGTTAGCAAAATTTTGTTTTCAAGTACAATTAAATCAGCTACATCCTGACTGACTGATTTAGACGGTGTAATGTTTCTTTTCCTTCAGGGACAAACTGAAACAAAATTTTTGTTTCACAGCTCTTGACAGAATTAATAAGAAGTAGCTGTGACATTAACCTCTGTGGGCAAAGCATGCGAGAGCTGCATTGACCAAGGTTGGTTTTTCCAAATACAGTAAGTTTCAATGCACACTACAGCAAATAAAATACAAACAGTTCAATATTTATAAATTAAAAAAAGCAAATGGGTTATGTCTGTACACAGTATACAATCAGACGAAAGTAAAAATGCAGCTAAAATTATAAATGGAGGGAGAAGGGTGCACGCTTATTGATTTCCAAGGTGAAGAATTCGACAGACACATAAAACAAAGAAAACACTCACTAATGTTGAGTTTTCATTACTTTTCCACTGATAAGAGGGAGAGACAAATAGGGAATGATATGACAAAAGATGCAAATATAAACGAAAATGGAACTGAAATATTGCTGTCGATCAGGAGAGAGAGAATTTCAGATATTATGATGGTAAAATAAGAAAGGTTTTATATGGAGTTGTATCAAAAGTAATTTTTCTAACACATAGGAATAAGAAAGAGATAAAATAATACTGGTACATTACACACCCTGTGTCACAAACTGTACTCCCTTGTGGAATACAGATGTGCTGCAGACGCCTGTACCATGTGAGAGTCGACATTCATAGTACAGTGAAACCTCTTTATAACGTTCCTCCATATAATGTTTTCCTCTATATTACATCTATTTTTTTTTGTCCCGACTAAAAGCCCATATAAACAATGTTAAATTTTCCTCTTTACTGAGTTTCCTCTATATTACAATTTCCTCCATGCAATGCTCATATTTTTGGAACCCTCATCAATTATTCACCTCTTTATAACGTTTAAGTGACTGGATGTAGACACACAGTTTTCTGTTCTGTGGATCCACAAGAAAGCCCGCGCTCAGTGTATTTCATAGGTCAGTGGCAGAACCCGGTCACGACATGTGACGCACATTCTGCTTGCAATCTTTTTGGTGCCATTTCAGTCAATGCTTTGGATTCATAGCGTGTTGTGTGAGCTGGGCAGCAAACAGTTTGTGTGTCTAGTGAGAGTGTGTCTTCGATATAACCTTTTTTTTTTTTTTTTTTTTTTTTTTTAAAAAAAAAAAAAAAAAAAACGCTTTCATCAGTATACATGAGTGAAAAGTCAAAGAACATTTCTCTGGAAGAGAAGTTTTCTGTTATTAAAAAAGTGGAGGCATCTCCTTGTGTGAGTCACGTGGAGCTAGCTAAGCAATTTGAACTGGTCCCCTCAACACTCAACACTACTATGGAAACAGATCGTCGATAATGGAAGGGTTTGAGAATTGTGGAAATTCGAAACGTATGCATGTGAAACCATCGACTTACAATGAAATGGAGGAAGTTTTATTAACTTGGTTTCGGCAAGCACGCACTGCAAACATTCCTATAAACTTAACTATTCTTAAGGAGAAGGTGCTTCAAATATCACTGCAGTTAGGAATGGAAAATTTTACGGCGTCCAATGGATGGATTAATAAATTTTGACAGCATCATGGTGTTGTATACAAAGCAGAATGTGGAGAAAGTAAAAGTGTGGACGAACCAACTGTAACTCAGTGGATGCAGACTCTCCCTAATCTGATACATGGCTACAAACTGCGTGACATTTATAACACTGACGAAACCGGCATGTTTTTCAATTTAATGCTGGATAAGACATTTACTTTTTGTGGGGAAAATTGCCATGACGGTAAGAAGAGCAAGAAACGCCTTACCATTTTGTTGTGTACAAATGCCGATGACAGTGAAAAACTGAAACCTTTGGTTATCGGGAAGCCAAAAACTCCAAGGTGCTTCAAAAACATTTCCACGTTTCCAAGCAAATATACAAACAATGCCAAGGCATGGATGACGAGTGATATATTTTTACGTTTTCTCAGAGAATTTGATGCCATAATGGGGAGTGCTGCAAGAAAAGTGCTGCTGTTTGTGGATAGATGTGCGGCACATCCACCAGACGTATCCTTTCTGAGAAATGTGAAAGTAATTTTCCTGCCACCCAACTGCACCAGCCACCTGCAACCTTTGGACTTGGGAATAGTACACACCCTTAAGGTTAAATATAGGACAGCCCTTGTAAAAAAACGCCCTGAATTTGATGAACCAAAGGAAAACCGGGAAGCCAGCAGAGCTCACAACTGAAGCTGAATATTTTACAGGCAATGAATTTAATTATGTACTCGTGGAGGGAAGTCAGTGCTGAAACTATTAAAAACTGTTTCACAAAATCGGATTCTGTGAGAATGAGATGGCAGCTCCTGTGGAAGATGTTGCAAGTGATTTGCAAGAGTCTCAGGAATTAATAGGCAGTGATGCTGTCACTTTTGAGGACTTTGTGACTGTGGATGACAATGTGGCAACCACAGGAGTACAAAGTATTGAGGAGCTGACTGCAGAGAGAAGCTTGGAGAATAATAGTGGTAGTGAAAGTGACAGTGACAAGGTAGATGACCCTGTGCCCTCATATTCTAAGGCAGCTGAAGCCTTTGAAACATTCAGGAGATATATGATGGCCTATAGACTTGAGGACAGAACGAGCACTAAATGATTGCCATACAGTCAAGGAGAAATAGAAAACAAACATGCTTGCTTGAATATTTTAAAAGATCATAGGTATGTGATTTTCAGATTGCATAGGTTCCTAGAGTTTTGTTCAAATTTAAGTTCCATTTCATAATTTAATTATTAAAGTAATTTTTTGTAACTAATTCTTTTTTAATATGTACTACTTACTGTGTTTTTATGTAATATGTGCAGTATATCATAAACAAAATTTGGCTCATATTCTATAAGTGGGTCAACTGAAGAATGGGATACCACCTGTCAGCTTTGGACAATGATGTCATATCTTAAGAATCTGTTATAACTTTTTACAGTACAAACTGATCCATTTACTTTCACCCATCCACCTACTGGGCCCCATGTTTTAATTACAAAAAACTAGTCATTTGATACATTTATCATTTGCAATGAATATCATATTATGGTATTGTGAAAATTTAAAATGTCATCTATGGCACAATTTGTCAAAGCTGATTAGTGGTATCCCTATCTTCAGTAATGCCCTGTAATTATTATTTGGAAGCCTTCCTCTTTATAGTGTTTTCCTCTATACAGTGTTCAGAATTTGTGGTCCCTTGAAAAACGTTATATAGAGGTTTCACTGTATTAAAAATGATTCACATACAACTGATAGTGTAAATATAAGATCAGAAACAGGAAAAACATAATGAACATAAAGGAACAACAAATAAATGAAGCAAAAAGAGGTATGGGGAGGGAAGTGAAGTGGAAAAAGATAAAGGGGTCGGAGAGGGGGGGGGGGGGGAGAGAGGGGGGGGGAGAGAGAGAGAGAGAGAGAGAGAGAGAGAGAGAGAGAGAGAGAGAGAGAGAGAGAGAGAGAATCATGAGTAAAAGTACCTGTAGATGGATAGTTGTCAGTAATGGAGTTCAGAGCCCTGCTATTGGTATGGGAGATATAAATGATTATAGTGGTATAACAAATTTCCAGATAATTATTTGTTCCACAACTTTAGAGGTTTCGACCCATTCTTCCATCAGGACATCAGTGGATAATCTAGGGTCTAAAATATAAAAATGTATGAATATGGATAACAATCAACATTAATAATGAAGATATCATTAATGAACAAGCCCAAAAAATGGAACTGAAGGACTCTTCAATTTCTGAAGTAGTAATTATCATAAATTGAGTGTGTGGAAATCTCGTGTGCTTCATTTGGACAGGGTAAAGACAATAAAAAACCAAAGATTCCATACGTTCTCTTGTGTGCATCTGTTCACTGCTTGTGATCTGGTCTACAAAGAGAGTGGTGGTATATCTTTGCACTAGTTTCATACGTGAACACATATAACAAATTTCATAAATTTATTAGATACCCAGAATGCATCTCAATTATATCATTCAGACAGAATGGTTCCACTTTATTAGGAAAAGTGTTCTTCATTTTGTGCTGCAACTATCTTCATATGCTCTTCTTTTCCTTCCTACCTCTGCAAGTGCTTCTTGACCTACATTATGCTTGACCTACTTGGTCTTTTTCCTCTCTGCTAACACCTTGTTTCCTTCTACTCCTCCAGAAGGAGAAAACTGCACTCTGAAAGATCAAGAAAAATCAACCACTCTTTAATATGCGTGTTGGGATGGCAATTTTTCTCTCTCCTTTTTTTTTTTTTTTTTTTTTTTAATAGAAAAAAGCCAGGTTAAATACCAGAATATATTAGTGGGTTCTGGTACTTGCAGCTGTGGCACTCCACAAAGCATCCAAATAAACCCATTTTTGTTACATGTATAACTGAATTCTGTCTTTTTGTTCCCATCTACCGTGTCCAGAACACTTTGCTGTTTACTGTTCTGATGTTTTAATTTTATAAAAACTTAATAAATTTGTCCATCTGAACTGTACATTTCTGACAAATTTTACACATCCTATTAGTTAAATCTATTCTTATATATCTAGCATCTTTTAAATCTTCTGCCAGTCCACTTTCTACTACAAAAGTTAATGAAACCAACACATTACATAGCATTAATAATATGAGTTAATTAATAAGGAGTGACTGTGACATTAATCTCCATGGGAAATGCAAATGACAGCTGCATTGACCTGAAGTTGTGGTTTCCAAATACAGTAAGTTTCAAGGCCCACTACACCAAATAAAAATACTAACAGTTCAATATCTATAAAAACAAAATTAAAACGTATAAAACAAATAGGGTATAAAATCAAATGAATGTAAAAAATGAAGCTAAAATTATAAATGGCAGGAGAAGAGTGCATGCTTATTGATTTTCAAGGTGAATTTGACAGACACCCAAACAAAGTAAACAGTCACTAATGTTGAGTTATCATTACTTTTCCACTGATGGGAGGGAGACCCAACCAGGGAATGAAATGACAAAAGAAACAAATGTAAACAAAAGTGGAACAGAATTATTGCTGTGGATCAGGAGAGAGAGAGAAGTTCAGATATGAATGAGGTGGATCTGCAGTGCCCTCACCGACCGTGAAAACAAAAGTGGTGCAACACGGTTATGGAACAGGAAAACAGGAACTCTGTTTATTGTAGGCCAGCCACATGGCAACACTCGAGCAGTGGGAATATGAATAACTTGTAGGGGAATGGGGTGGAATGAGGGAGGGGGAAGAAGGGAAAAGGGGAGGAGGATAAATATATGGGGAACCTTTTGCACTGATATGAAATAATCAGAAAAGAGAGGTAAAAGAGGAAACTGTATGGTGTGAGGTTCACATAAAATAGAGGGTAATGTTATAATACAGAAAAGGAAAACTTGTCAAAATGTTAGTAGAAAATTTTTCCTGGGAAGAATGGAGAGAAGGGTGGCATAACTGTTCAAAGAAAAGGAAGGTAGTGATGAGGGGGGGGGGGGGGGAAGGAAGCACTCATTTTAATACAGAAATCGGGTAAATGGGAGGGAGTGGGGGCGGTGGATGGTAGTCGGGAGGGGGGCGGGTGGTCAGAAAGATTTCACTTTGGAAAGAAGGTGGATAGCACAGTATTGTAAAAAGTTTGGTTTTTCTGTAATCAACTAAGAAATGAGCAGTCAAAAACACCTCAGCCTTCTCCAGTCACCTCATGAGAGCCAACCAAGCATAATCAGCATCCTCAAGATAGGTTCCACACTCTCCACTACACCACCAAATGGAAAAAGCTTTCACTTTTGGGAGAGTCAGAAATTCCCAAGTTTGTGAGATGATCTGCAGAACACAGTCTCAATTAGCAGTTCATTACAATACTATGGTACCCACCCCTTCTTTCCAAAATGATATCTTCCTGTCCCCTGTCCCTTCACTACCACCCATCCCCTCACCTCCCACTTATCCTATTTCCTTATTAAAACCAATCTGCCCCCCCCCCCTCCCCCACACACACACACCTTCCTTTCCCTTTTCTTTCAACAGTTACAGCACCTCTCTCTTCATTGTTCCCATGACAATATTCTCCCATAACTGCACAGCAAGTTTCCCTTTTCTTTATTCTAATGTTATCCTCTTCCTTACATGAACCTCACTTCACTTCATTTCCTTTTTTACTCTCCTTTTGCCATTATTTACATCTACATACATACTCCCCAATCCACCATACGGTGCGTGGCAGAGGGTACCTCGTACCACAACTAGCATTTTACTCTCTGTTCCACTCCCAAACAGAACGAGGGAAAAATGACTGCCTATATACCTCTGAACGAGCCCTAATCTCTCTTATCTTATCTTTGTGGTCTTCCTGCGAAATGTAAGTTGGCGGCAGTAAAATTGTACTGCAGTCAGCCTCAAATGCTGGTTCTCTAAATTTCCTCAGTAGCGATTCACAAAAAGAACGCCTCCTTTCCTCTAGAGACTCCCACCCGAGTTCCTGAAGCATTTCCGTAACACTCACATGATGATCAAACCTACCAGTAACAAATCTAGCAGCCCGCCTCTGAATTGCTTCTATGTCCTCCCTCAATCTGACCTGATAAGGATCCCAGACGCTCGAGCAGTACTCAAGAATAGGTCGTATTAGTGTTTTATAAGCGGTTTCCTTTACAGATGAACCACATCTTTCCAAAATTCTACCAATGAACTGAAGACAACATTCCGCCTTCCCCACAACTGCCATTACATGCTTGTCACACTTCATATCACTCTGCAATGTTACGCCCAAATATTTAATCGACGTAACTGTGTCAAGTGCTACACTACTGATGGAGTATTCAAACATTAAGGGATTCTTTTTCCTACTCATCTGCATTAATTTACATTTATCTATATTTAGAGTTAGCTGCCATTCTTTACACCAATCACAAATCCTGTCCAAGTCATCTTGTATCCTCCTACAGTCACTCAACAATGACACCTGCCCATACACCACAGCGTCATCAGCAAACAGCTGCACATTGTTATCCACCCTATCCAGAAGATCATTTATGTAGATAGAAAACAACAGCAGACATACCACACTTTCTGGGGCACTCCAGATGATACCCTCACCTCCGATGAACACTCAACATTGAGGACAACATACTGGGTTCTATTACTTAAGAAGTCTTCGAGCCACTCACATATTTGGGAACCAATCCCATATGCTCATACCTTAGTTAGGAGTCTGCAGTGGGGCACCGAGTTGAAAGCTTTCCGGAAGTCAAGGAATATGGCATCTGTCTGATACCCTTCATCCATGGTTTGCAAGATATCATGTGAAGAAAGGGCGAGTTGCGATGCTTTCTAAAGCCGTGCTGATGCATGGACAGCAACTTCTCTGTCTCAAGGAAATTCATCATATTCGAACTGAGAATATGTTCGAGAATCCTGCAACAAACTGATGTTAAGGATATTGGTCTGTAATTTTGAGGATCCGTCCTTCTACCCTTCTAATATACAGGCGTCACCTGCACTTTTTTCCAGTCGCTCGGGACTTTACGTTGGGCAAGAGATTCGCAATAAATGCAAGCTAAGTAAGGAGCCAATGCAGTAGAGTACTCTCTGTAAAACTGAATTGGAATCCCATCAGGACCTGGCGATTTATTTATTTCCAACCCATTCAGCTGCTTCACAACCCCAGCGATGTCTATCACTATGTCATCCATACGGGAATCTGTAAGAGACTCAAACAGCAGTATGTTTGTACAATCCTCCTGCATGAAAGATTTCTCAAATGCTAAATATAAAATTTCAGCTTTCTTTTTGATGTCTTCCATTGCCAGACCAGACTGATCAGTGAGTGACTGTATGGAAGCCTTCGACCCGCTTACCGATTTTACGTAATACCAGAATTTCGTTGGGTTTTCAGCAAGATCTTTTGCTAAGGTATGACGGTGGTAGTGGTTGTATGCTTTGCGCATTGCTCTTTTTACAGCAGCATGAATCTCTACTAACTTTTGCCTGTCCTCATTCTCCCGATCTTTCTTGTACCGCGAGTGCAACTGTCTTTGCATCCTGAGCATTCTCTGAATTGCGCTGTTAAACCACGGTGGGTCCTTTCCATCCATAACCCACTTTTTCGGCACATACTTCTCCAATTTACAATGTGTTTAAAATTTGCCCATAATTCTTCCACATCCATTGTACCAGAAGTAAATGAAGTTGATTCATTTACTAGGTGGGATGCTAACAACTGCGTATCTGCTCTTTCTAGTAAGAATACTCTCCTAGCCTTCTTGACCGACTTTTTAACTTTCATAACCATAGTCGTAATGACAACATCATGATCACTAATCCCTGTCTCAACACTGACACCGTCGATGAGGTCTGGTCTGTTCATGGCGACCGGATCTAAAATATTTCCATTACGCGTTGGCTGTCAATTTAGCTGCTCAAGGCAGTTTTTGGATAATGTGTTCAAAAGTAATTCACACGACGGCTTGTCTGTACCACCTGTAATGTATCCATAGACATCCCAGTCTATACTAGGTAGGTTGAAGTCGCCTCCGACTAATATAGCATGATCCGAGTACTTCTGCGATACAGTGTAGACTCCCTTTGAATGATTCTAGAACTGTCACGGTGGAACCTGGTGACTGGTAATAACACCCTACAATTAACTTTATTTCTCCTAGCCCTGTTAAACGTGTCCAGATAACTTCACAATCACACGCTATTATTTTATATCAATATATAAGGTTCCCTGCACATTTAACATCCTCCCCTTTTCCCTCACCCCCATTCCTCCCCATTACCCTGCACATCATTTACATTCCTGTTGCTTCAGTGCCTCAACTCATGCAGTTCCTATTCCATTACCTTGCACCACTTCTGCATTATGGTCGGTGACAGCACTGCAGTTGCACCTCACTCAGTCTGATGATGTAAACATGTGCCTATTGCAGCACTTCCATCTTCTATGGAAAGTTTTAATTAAATGACATCTCTTCCTTATTACTTTTATATTTTATTTGTTATGAGAAACTTACAGGGGTAAGAAATACTTACTAGGAAGGCTTTAGGAGGAATGATATGAGATCTAATCAGAGAAGCTTAAAGACTAGGTGGTCTGATAGACTTTTCTGAAGTGGGAGTGAAGACTATTCTCAGTATTATATGAAATTGTGAGTCACACTTTAAGGCCACATAAGGAAAACATTGGCAGTAATGTAAAACACAAATTGTGATGTCAAACTTTTGACGTTGCTACACAAGGGCACATGTGTCATGCTCCACCCAAGCCACAGAATAAAAGGGTGGTGGATAAAAGAAAGCTTCTGAAAACACAAATGAAAATAAGACACTGTAATGAAGAATCTCCTTAAATGTGTGCCAGTATTGCCAGCACTGCATGTCAATTAAAATATGCACAGAAATGCCCTTGGATTACTAAGAAAGAGATTTTTTAGTTTTTTAGTGTTCTGGATCCTCACACAGGAAATTGTACACACAATATAAAAAAACTTAAATCACTTTTAAAATTCATTTTGCATAAATCGGATATCTGAGGAGGAATGGTCAATATTCACGGACATGATAGGAATGATTATTTGAAGTAAAAATGTTTAATAAACATGGGCTATAATGCCTACCTTATGAGCCACGAGTTGTTCTGCATCTTTGATACTGTGAGACAAATCTCTTCCACTGCAAACTCTTTGCTTTCTGTATTTTGAAAGGTGGTAGATTGGACCACTCTGAAACACATCTCTTCTACTGAACAAGTGCTCATTGTTCTTAAGACATGCATTTTAGGGCCCATGTTTACTAGAGAATTTTTTCTTGTTTTCATCCGTACTACCTCTTCTCTAAAAATGGAAAGCAAAAAAGTTATGGGAGAAGAGATTTATCTCACAGCATCTAAGATGATGCAGTGCTCATAGCTCTTACAGCAGTCCATATTTACTAGACTTTTTTGCTCTGAATGATCGTTTCTGTCATATCCTGAATATTGACCACTTCTCCTGGGACACAATGTACATACTCAAGTGAAGATGTGTAATATCTCACACTTATTATCACAAAGATTTGAATTCATCATCATAACATTACTCTGATATATGGCAAAAATGATGTCCTGCTTCTTACACTTTGGCCTGTATTACAAATAGGCTGGCAATGGGATTTTCCAGAACAAGTGAAAATTTAATTATATGACAGAGGCAAATGATGACAGCACATACAGACTGGTTTGGTAATCAATTACAAATGTTTTGTTTTGCTTGTTTCTTTGATATTCATACACAATTTTATACTTTCACATTCATATTTAGTGAACTTTCCATCTGCTCATACTGTGCCGCCATCTGGTACTTTTGCAGTGAACTCAATGGTACGAAAAATCAAATCGCTCTGAGCACTATGGGACTTACTTCTGAGGTCATCAGTCCCTAGAACTTAGAACTACTTAAACCTAACTAACCTAAGAACATCACACACATCCATACCCGAGGCAGGATTTGAACCTGCGACCATATCAGTCGCACGGTTCCACACTGTAGTGCCTAGAACAGCTCGGCCACCCCAGCCGGCTAAATGGTAAGGAGACTGCAATTTTACTGTAATATAACTTCTAATTAAGTGGATGTGGAGACTGCCTAAAAACCACACCCAGGTTAGCCAGTAAACTGGTCCCCATCGATAAGCTGTGAATCAGATTTGATCTGGAGTTGGCATGCTTCTCAGTGTCCCAGAAGTAGGCACTTCAACGCACTTGGCTATCTATGTGGCTGCACTTAATTCACTAGTGCATAGAGCAAATGCTATCTTGAGTGTTAAAAGAAAGTTCAAAATGAAATCACATGTGTGTTATCAGAAGAATGGTTACAGCACCTTTCAGACTTCATTAGCCCTCTAATTTATAAGAGACAAGGAGACAAAGTGTGAGAAACAAAAGAGAAGAGCATTCTCTTTATGCTCTGGTTCAGCCATAGGAAATAAACCACCTTTGTACAAGCTCAATACAAAGTATGTCATTTCACTGCAAGCAAACAATTCGTCAGGTCTTGTGACCTGCTACAGATAACAACAAGTTTCATACACTATGTAATCAAAAGTATCCAGACACCCAGCTGATAATGACTTATAAGTTGGCCCACCCTTAGCCTTGATGACAGTTTCCACTCTTGCAGGCATATGTTCAATCGGGTGCTGGAAGGTTTCTTGGCGAATGGCAGCCCCTTCTTCACTGAGTGCTGCACTGAGGATGGTATCGATGTCGGTTGGTGAGGCCAGGCATGAAGTCGGCGTTCCAAAACATCCCAAAGGTGTTCTATAGGATTCGGGTCAGGACTCTGTGCAGGGCAGTCTGTTACAGGGATGTTATTGTCATGTAACCATTCCACCACAGGCCGTGCCTTATGAACAGGTGCTCAATCATGTTGAAAAATGCAATCACCAACCCCAAATTGCTCTTCAACAGTGGGAAGCAAGAAGATGCTTAAAACATCAATGTAGGCCAGTGCTGTGATAGTGGCATGAAAACCAAGGGGTGCAAGCCCTCTCTATGAAAAACATGATCACACAGTAAGACCACTGCCTCCAAATTTTAATGTTGGTACTACACATGCTGGCAGATGATGTTCACCGGGCATTTGCCATGAAGTTCACTGGGCATTTGCCATACCCACACCCTGCCATCGGATTGCACATTGTGAACCGTGATTTGTTACTCCACACAACATCTTTCCACTGTTCAATTGTATAATGTTTACACTCCTTACACCAAGCAAGGTGTCTTTTGGCATTTACCGGCGTGATGTGTGGCTTATGAGCAGCCCCTTGACCATGAAATTCAAGTTTTCTCACCTCCCGACTAACTGTCGTAGTAGTTGCAGTGGATCCTGATGCAGTTTGGAATTCCTGTGTGATAGTCTGAATAGATGTCTGCCTATTACACATAACGACCCTCTTCAACTGTCAGCGATCTCTGTCAGTCAACAGACGAGGTCGGCCTGTACGCTTTTGTACTGTATGTGTCCCTTCACATTTCCACTTCACTATCAAATTGGAAACCGTGGATCTAAGGATGTTTAGGAGTGTGAAAATCTTGCGCACAGATGTATGACACAAGTGACACCCAATCACCTGACCACATTCGAAGTCCGTGAGTTCTGCGGAGCACCCCATTTTGCTCTCTCACAATGTCTAATGACTACTGAGATCACTGATATGGAGTGCCTGATAGTAGGTGGCAGCACAATGCACCTAATGTGGTGTCACCGCCAGACACCACACTTGCTAGGTGGTAGCCTTTAAATCGGCCGCGGTCCGTTAGTAAACGTCGGACCCGCGTGTCGCCACTATCAGTGATTGCAGACCGAGCGCCGCCACACGGCAGGTCTAGAGAGATTTCCTAGCACTCGCCCCAGTTGTACAGCCGACTTTGCTAGCGATGGTTCACTGACAAAATACGCTCTCATTTGCCGAGACGATAGTTAGCATAGCCTTCAGCTTCATCATCTGCTACGACCTGGCAAGGCGCCATGTTCAGTTAATATTGATATTGTAAATAATGTACAGACAAGAGCTACATTCAACATTAATGGATTAAAGTTAAGTATTCCACCATCTGCATCCGTTTTTCTAAGTTATAAAGTCCTTGTCCTGTTCCAGACCTCACGCCAGCCTGCGTGAGCTGAAACGCGTGCCTTTCGGCTTCCTCCAAACTCCGTGGGTTGGCTCCTGCCAGTCCACAACACCTAATATGTAAAACTATGTTTTTGGGGGTGTATGGATACTTTTGATCACATAGTGTATATTTGATGACAGTTTTCATATCTCCACTGTCCGTATAAAATGATCACAAACAAATACATAGTGGGAAATGAGCACAAAACTGCATTTTCACATTGCGAATGTACAGTTTCTGGGATAGTGCCACTAGTAAGGTAGCTGCCATCAAAATATAGAATGGTTTGCAGATTAACATGGGACAACTATGGCAAAGTTTAACTGTGTTCATGTGAACAATAATAAAGCCTTCATCATGATAGGCATCAATATAATTTCAACTATATGGTAATCAGTCACTTGACAATGGCGAGGAAGAACTCTGACCTTTACATTCATTTTAAACAATTGACAACTCTCGAAACTTGATAATGTTTTATAGTGTTCTGGTAGAGCCGATCTCATTTCAACACAACAAAGGATCATACATTTGGTACACAATAAATTTTAGTTCAGAGTAATAAAGTGTAACAATGAGAATATTTCACAGATTGTTGGTTCTAAAACCACCACATAATACCGTTCCTGCCTCGTCTGAATATAACATACAAACTATTGCTTGGAAACCAACAGCCATTATCCTTCTTTCATTGAACAATATAACAATCATAACTAGTGTCATACTGTTCTTCATTAAGTTCTGCAAGACATAGCGTGAGTGGTCCTGAGAATTGCCTTTTTTAAACATCCAATTCACTGGAAGCTATTATAAAAACTATATATCATGACAATGTAATCAATTTTATCTAGGCTAAGAATCATGTGCCCCATTCCAGTACTGCACTTACAAACAGATCAGAAACAGAAGCATCAGATCAGACTGCCTCCCTACTATGTAAAATTACTCTTATGTTGCCTAAAAGGTGGTTTATTAATACAGTAATAGGTCTCTGCCTATGAACTAATTGAGGTTAATATACATGATTGCTGTCTGGCCCCTTAGTGGGCTTGAACACTGCTACTTTCTGGGAGAGCTCACATATCTCCTCTGTGGTGTAACTTACTCTTCCGCCAAATTCTATGATGCATTCCTTACATTGATATTCTTCTATCTGCATATTTATCTCTACAGCAAGTGCAGCAAAAAGCAGCACTATCTTCACTTTCACACACACGACACTCATACCATATTTAAGAATTCTCACCACTATGAGCTTTAAAATTTTCTTTCTCCAGTAACAACTACTTTCATTTCTTCACTCAATTTTTGTTCAGTAGGAATTCCAATGACACTATGTTACAAAATACATCATTAAATTATTAGAACTTAAAAATGATACTAAAAAAACCACTGAAATCTGAAGTTACAAAATTAAAATAACATACAGATAACAACAACAGTAATAATGCTTGCTCAAATGATTTGGATAACCAGCAAAAACCCAAATCAGGATGACTGGATCAATTACACAATCCTGTATTCTCTGTACATAAATAGTTTTGCTTTTCAATTTCAAACACCCTGATTAATTATAACAACATTATGTTGGAGACTTATCAGACATAAACAGTGTTGTCTATTAGACCATTCATTTCAGTGAATCACATTACCATAACAAAATAAAGGAGACCCAAAACATTCCTGCAATGGATAGAAGGACTTTGCCATGGGAAAAGCTTTTGATTCAAGTTTGAAACATGCAATTTGTTAACTCTTGTGGAAGTGTATTGAAAATGTATGCTGCAGAGCGCTAGTAACTTTTACGAGCAGTAAAGCAGGTACTTGCAAAATAAAGATGGTTTATCAATTTCATGTTCTCTGAATGGATGATGTTTTTCCTTTCAAACAAGTTCACAATATATACCATAAATTTAACAAAGACGAACTGCAATGTCATTGTATGAATCCCCAGTTCCCTAAACAGGTCAACATGTGGGCTTCAAATAGAGAGAGCATTTATGGCCCAAAAGGTTCATTTCTGGCCTACAATATTATTTTTACTTGAACTGAGTCATTAAAAAGTTTTCCCCCCAGACGACATAAAGAAATGTTTCACTGTATCAAAGGAGCTGACTGCACAATAACCCAAGTGTAACGTCTGCTGCATTCAGCATCTGCAGAGATAAAGTTTGTGAATAGGGCCTACCTTCAGCCCTGAAAATCTGACACATTTTCCTACACTAATAATGTCACCATTGTAAGACAGCTTGCGTACAAATATGTGTAAGACATTATTATATGTATCATGTGTTAATGCAATCAAGAGTCACCACATTAGCAGCAAGCAACAATAATTTGATGAAGCTCACAGTCATGACTTAGTTAGCTCACATCCTGAGAACTTCTGCACTTGCACTGCATGTGTTAGCTGTGGATTACACCACACCTGAGTGGAACGCATCTGCTAACACCAAGCAGGTTGACACTGCTGTCAGCTTGACTGACCAAATCCTGTTGGGATATATGAAACCAACACCACACAAAAAACACTATGTGATTGCTGGAATGGCTCCCAGCACTGTCAAAAGGGCCATCACTGCTAATGAAAAGAGGGCAAAGTAGATTGGTCCCTGTTGTCCATTTCATGACAATGTACCTGTCTTCTGTTGACTGAAATCTACAAAGAGCTTCATTGGTAGGACTCAACCTCTAGATTGGACACTGGAGTCTAACCGCATCACCAGATGAAAGAGTAAGCTGCTGCCAAATATTCTTGCAAAGGATGATCTAGCCTCTGAAACACTCAGCCCTATACTGTTTGGAAAAAAGACCAACATGCAAAAAATTGGCCATCTTTCCAGTTGAAGGAGAAGTTTCCTGTAAGCGTGGAACAACTCAAAGTCTGCACCCCTTGCTTATATGTCCTCTATTGCAATAACCACGCTCATCACACAGGACTTGATCGAGGAAAATAACAAAGTCACTGGATATGCTACATTCTGGAAATGCTGACCAGCCATGGAATTAAATTAATGAAAAACTGTATGTTGGTAAAATAAATAGCCACAGTTTGGAACTCTTAAGAATGCCCTATGTTACAGTACCCCTGCTGGATGCTAGCTCATTTTGTGTTCCACGAGAGGATGAAGCAACACTTCTGGTTATTCTGCTTAGGTAAGACAAACCAACTAAATGACTTACCTGTATTTCCAGAAAGCAATTATTTGTTTTACACAATGAAAACAACTCTGTTAAGCAAAAGAAGGTACTCAACACCCACACCGCTTCCTCAATACCTTCCATTATCTCATGCAAACAGGAGTAGTTGCCTGGAAAACTGATTAGCTATTCTCAAAACCAAACTGCAATTCTAACCTGAGGTCAGACAAATAGGAAACTAGTCAACTGTATATTGCATTTTTTAAAACACAAATGACAATGGCATTGGCCTATAGTTTTTAACATATACACAGAATGATGAGCGACAAGGAAGGACACAAATCTAAAATTTTACAAAGCAGTTGCTACCTCTGTTCTAACATAACAGAATTAAATATTGGATATTAACTAAAAAAGAATGAATACAGTTGGCTTTTTAAGGAAAGTTGAGGGATGTACCCTCAGAGAGAAAATAGAAAATAATATTATAATAGAAGTTAATATATACTGTGTAAATGGAAGAAAGAGTGTGAATGCATAAAGTGGAAACAACTTATCGACAGAATGAGAGAAGATAGATTAGTTAAACAAGTTATCAATTGTAGACCAACAGTAAAGAATCCCTAGAACAAAACTGAACAAGAAAATCCAGAAAAACATAAACAAAACACCACACAAATCGAGAGACCCATGACACACACACACACACACACACACACACACACACACACACACACACACACACACACCTGCACCTGCACCATGCAGCAAGGTCATAACACAGAAACTCATCAGACAAGCTAGTACAATCTCACATACAGAAACTGACTTACACACAGAACTAAGAACTTTCTTAAGAAACAACGATTAAAAATAGCACACCGAAGTAATAACTCTGTGCAGAAATGTCTTAAAAAGGATTGTCACACTGACATGTATTAAGAAATCTGACATTAACCAATTCCAGTGTAACAGATGTGATGATCTGTACTTAGGGGAGACAGTCAGAACTTTAGAGATAAGGTATGTTGTTGTTGTGGTCTTCAGTCCTGAGACTGGTTTGATGCAGCTCTCCATGCTGCTCTATCCTGTGCAAGCTTCTTCATCTCCCAGTACCTACTGCAACCTACATCCTTCTGAATCTGCGTAGTGTATTCATCTCTTGTTCTCCCTCTACGATTTTTACCCTCCACGCTGCCCTCCAATGCTAAATTTGTGATCCCTTGATGCCTCAAAACATGTTCTACCAATCGATCCCTTCTTCTAGTCAAGTTGTGCCACAAACTTCTCTTCTCCCCAATCCCCACAAACTTCTCTTCTCCCCAATCCTATTCAATACCTCCTCATTAGTTACGTGATCTACCCACCTTATCTTCAGCATTCTTCTGTAGTACCACATTTCGAAAGCTTCTATTCTCTTCTTCTCCAAACTAGTTAGCGTCCATGTTTCACTTCCATACATGGCTACACTCCATACAAATACTTTCAGAAACGACTTCCTAACACTTAAATCTATACTCGATGTTAACAAATTTCTCTTCTTCAGAAACGATTTCCTTGCCATTGCCAGTCTACATTTTATATCCTCTATACTTCGACCATCATCAGTTATTTTGCTCCCCGAATAGCAAAACTCCTTTACTACTTTAATTGTCTCATTTCCTAATCTAATTCCCTCAGCATCACACGACTTAATCTGACTACATTCCATTATCCTCGTTTTGCTTTTGTTGATGTTCATCTTATATCCTCCTTTCAAGACACTGTCCATTCAACTGCTATTCCAAGTCCTTTGCTGTCTTTGACAGAATTACAATGTCATCAGCGAACCTCAAAGTTTTTACTTCTTCTCCATGAATTTTAATACCTACTCTGAATTTTTCTTTTGTTTCCTTTACTGCTTGCTCAATATACAGATTGAATAACATCGGGGAGAGGCTACAACCCTGTCTCACTCCTTTCCCAACCACTGCTTCCCTTTCATGCCCCTCGACTCTTATAACTGCCAGCTGGTTTCTGTACAAATTGCAAATAGCCTTTCGCTCCCTGTATTTTACACCTGCCACGTTCAAAATTTGAAAGAGAGTATTCCAGTTAACATTGTCAAAAGCTTTCTCTAAGTCTACAAATGCTAGAAATGTAGGTTTGCCTTTCCTTAATCTTTCTTCTAAGATAAGTCGTAAGGTTAGTATTGCCCCACGTGTTCCAACATTTCTACGGAATCCAAACTGATCTTCCCCGAGGTCCGCTTCTACCAGTTTTTCCATTCGTCTGTAAAGAATTCGCGTTAGTATTTTGCAGCTGTGACTTATTAAACTGAAAGTTCAGTAATTTTCACATCTGTCAACACCTGCTTTCTTTGGGATTGGAATTATTATATTCTTCTTGAAGTCTGAGGGTATTTCGCCTGTCTCATACATCTTGCTCACCAGATGGTACAGTTTTGTCATGACTGGCTCTCCCAAGGCCATCAGTAGTTCTAATGGAATGTTGTGTACTCCCGGGGCCTTGTTGTTTCAACTCAGGTCTTTCAGTGCTCTGTCAAACTCTTCACGCAGTATCTTATCTCCCATTTCGTCTTCATCTACATCCTCTTCCATTTCCATAATATTGTCTTCAAGCACATCGCCCTTGTATAAACGCTCTATACACTCCTTCCACCTTTCTGCCTTCCCTTCTTTGCTTAGAACTGGGTTGCCATCTGAGTTCTTGATATTCATACAAGTGGTTCCCTTCTCTCCAAAGGTCTCTTTAATTTTCCTGTAGGCAGTATCTATCTTACCCCTAGTGAGACAAGCCTCTACATCCTTACATTTGTCCTCTAGCCATCCCTGCTTAGCCATTTTGCACTTCCTGTCGATCTCATTTTTGAGACGTTTGTATTCCTTTTTGCCTGCTTCATTTACTGCATTTTTATATTTTCTCCTTTCATCAATTAAATTCAATATTTCTTCTGTTACCCAAGGATTTCTACTAGACCTCGTCTTTTTACGTACTTGATCGTCTGCTGCCTTCACTACTTCATCCCTCAGAGCTACCCATTCTTCTTCTACTGTACTTCTTTCCCCCATTCCTGTCAATTGTTCCCTTACGCTCTCCCTGAAACTCTCTACAACCTCTGGTTCTTTCAGTTTATCCAGGTCCCATCTCCTTAAATTCCCACCTTTTTGCAGTTTCTTCAGTTTCAATCTGCAGTTCATAACCAATAGATTGTGGTCAGAATCCACATCTGCCCCTGGAAATGTCTTACAATTTAAAACCTGGTTCCTAAATCTCTGTCTTACCATTATATAATGTACCTGATACCTTTTAGTATCTCCAGGATTCTTCCAGGTATACAACCTTCTTTTATGATTCTTGAGCCAAGTGTTAGCTATGATTAAGTTATGCTCTGTGCAAAATTCTACAAGGCGGCTTCCTCTTTCATTTCTTCCCCCCAATACATATTCACCTACTATGTTTCCTTCTCTCCCTTTTCCTAATGACGAATTCCAGTCACCCATGACTATTAAATTTTCGTCTCCCTTCACTACCTGAATAATTTCTTTTATCTCATCATACATTTCATCTATTTCTTCATCATCTGCAGAGCTAGTTGGCATATAAACTTGTACTACTGTAGTAGGTATGGGCTTCGTGTCTATCTTGGCCGCAATAATGCGTTCACTATGCTGTTTGTAGTAGCTAACCCGCACTCCTATTTTTTTATTCATTATTAAACCTACTCCTGCATTACCCCTATTTGATATTGTATTTATAACCCTGTAATCACCTGACCAGAAGTATTGTTCCTCCTGCCACCGAACTTCACTAATTCCCACTATATCTAACTTTAACCTATCCATTTCCCTTTTTAAATTTTCTAACCTACCTGCCCGATTAAGGGATCTGACATTCCACGCTCCGATCTGTAGAACGCCAGTTTTCTTTCTCCTGATAACGACGTCCTCTTGAGTAGTCCCCACCCGGAGATCCAAATGGGGGACTATTTTACCTCCAGAATATTTTACCCAAGAGGACGCCATCATCATTTATCCATACAGTAAAGCTGCATGTCCTCGGGAAAAATTACGGCTGTAGTTTCCCCTTGCTTTCAGCCGTTCGCAGTACCAGCACATCAAGGCCGTTTTGGTTAATGTTACAAGGCCAGATCAGTCAATCATCCATACTGTTGCACCTGCAACTACTGAAAAGGCTGCTGCCCCTCTTCAGGAACCACATGTTTGTCTGGCCTCTCAACAGATACCCCTCCGTTGTGGTTGCACCTACGGTACGGCCATCTGTATCGCTGAGGCACGCAAGCCTCCCCACCAACGGCAAGGTCCATGGTTCATGGGGGGGGGGGGGAGATGGAACACAAAAGAATACAGAAACATGGCACCAGCCATTCAACATTTGCAGAACACCTCCAGCAAGAAAACCAACACCCTACCACAATAAAAAAGGACAGAAAACATATTCAATCACAAGAAACATTTCCTAATCCTACACGAGTACTTTCAAATTCCAAAAGCAGTAATTGAGAAGAAAAACATAACAAATGACCCTACAAACATCAGCAACAAGATGTTGTTTAAACTAATAAAATATAATGTAGAGAAAGAACAACCTCCCTAGACACCAAAATATATTATTACAAACTAAGCAATACCCCTACCAGAGACCAGCTTTACTATACCATAGTAAAGCAATAGTTTTCACATGTTAACTCCCTCTCTACACACACACACACACACACACACACACACACACACACACACAGAGAGAGAGAGAGAGAGAGAGAGAGAGCGCATACACTCCTACCACTACCAAAACAAAGAAAAGATGAACGCACCTCGTAAAAGCAAAACAATACACACAAAATGCCGAGACGACAGTGGTTCTCCACAACACAAAAATTTGAATACATCTTGCATTAGTGAAAGTGCTGTGTGCTAAAACCTACCACATATAAGTGGAAGAACAGGAAGAATGCTGTAAACAATAAAAACCATGAGTAACGATAAGAATTAATACTGTTTATAGTAGTAAGTTAACATGTGTGAAGCGATGATGATCCTAGCAAACAAAAGTACAAGAGGAAAAAAAATGCATAGTGTTACAGTGGCGACTTAAGATGCTAAGTCTACACCCTGAAATGATGATTAAGGAAGAAACAGAAGAAGAAGTAGACATAATCTTTGTCTCCTTTTTTATGTGGAGGTATAACCACTCAATGTTTAAACTTATCTGGGAAAATACAGATTGCTTCATAATACTTTTGTCCGCAGCTCGTGGTCTTGCAGTAGCGTTCTTGCTTCCTGAGAACGGGGTCCCGGGTTTGATTCCCGGCGGGGTCAGGTATTTTCACCTGCCTGGAGATGACTGGGTGTTGTTGTGTTGTCATCAACATCATCATTCATCCCCATTACAGTCGGAGGAAGGCAATGGCACACCACCTCCGCTAGGACCTTGCCTAGTACAGTGGTGCGGGTCTCCCGCATCGTCCCCTATGCTCTGTCAAGGAGTATGGGACCTCATCATCATCATCATCATCATTACACTTTGTTACATGAATAACTAAGTACACTGGCAATGTAATGAGCACAAATCCTACTTGGTATCCGACTATTATCATACGAGTCCTTGTACTCAGCAGACTTAATAAATGCCTCAGTTTCCTTTTATTAGTCTTAAGTAACTGCTTCTCCAGTTGTTTACTTAAAAAGGTGTGTGATAAGAAGTCTTTGTAACTGGCATTATGAAAGAAATTTTGTTTCAGTTTGCACAAAACCATCAATGAAGGCAAGCCACTATTGTAAAAGAAATAGCCATACATTTTACACATCCTAGTAATGTCAGTAACTTTATTATTCTCATATTTCAATAAACTTACAACTGAATCTTACTGTTGTGTTCCTGAAACTATCCTCTTTGATTTTGTAAATCGTACTTGCCAAAATTAGCCAGTCTCTTAACATTTCTTTTTTTGATTTTGCTGCAAGTATAGATAACATTCCTGCTTTCTTGCATGTGAGGTTCTGATGCTTTGCGTTATTCACACTGCAAATTAATGGTTTTCCTATAGTATAGGGGTTATTTCTGGAATAAATCTGTCCCTCTGCAGCACATCATGTGGCGGTTTAAAATTCTTTCAGAGCAATGCTCCTACTAACTCAAGTTCCAGGTACAGAACACTGGCTTAAATCTGATATTGACATCAGCAAGATTTTGATTCTGATTGAGTGTTTAAGGAGATCAAACAGCTAAGGTCATCAATCTCCTATTCACACCCCAGGACAGTAGCAGTGGGTATAGATAAAGTCTGTGTCAGCGTGAGAAATTGTTCTAAGCATTTGCATAATGTGTATCTAAGGAGTAAAATGGGACCCAGGACAGTATATATATAGTGGGATGTGGGAAATCACCTAAAAACCACACGCAGACTGGATGATGCACCAACTCCTCATCGTTAAACCACCAGGCATACTCGATCTGGGGCCGACACACCTTACCAACATAGAACCTGTCATGTTAACACGTGTGGCTAACTGGGTGGGTTCATATAAACAAGATGTTTTAGGTAAAACTTAGAGTATATTGAAAGGATGGGATAATGGAATATAGTGGTGATTTACTTATCACAGTAGGCAAGAAACTCTTAATCCACAGAAAACAATCTGCATGCATGACTGTTTGGTAGAACTCAGATCAATGGTGGTCATAAAATTATAATTGGGTCCTTATATTTGATCAAAAAAACTCTCCTTCAAACATAACCATAAAAGTTAGAGAAAATCTCAGCTTGCAAGTACATATATTCCCCAATCACACTGTCATCATAGAGGATACTTTAATCATCCAACAATTAATTGGGATGGTTGCAGTTTTGTAAATGGTGGCTGTGGCAAGACATCCTGAAACCCAATACTAAATACCTTCTTGAAAATGACTTAGAATAGACAGTGGGATGGCACTCATAATGGACAGTGGATCTAATGGTAACAAATAGATCTGACCTCTTTGAGAATGTCCACATTAAACTGGCAACAGTGACCATGAGGCAGTTACTGCAAATATGTTTATTAAAGTATGAAGGGCAGCTAAAGCAAATAGAAAGGTTTACATGTTCAATAAACTAGATAAGGAACAGTAGCGCCTCATCCCTAGGAGAAACTCGTGGCCAAGTACTGAATAGATACATATCTAGTCATGGTAGGGTCACTTCATGATATATAGGCTCTGTAACGAAACTTCTAAAGCAACAGTGACAACTGTGTAAGCACAGAGATGTAGACTGTGAGATATTGATTGCAATGTTTTTGGCTGTCAGAAGAGCAATGGGTGAAGCCTTCAATGGTTACTGTGCAAGAATCATCTCAAAAACACAAAGAAATTATGGCCACAATTTGAGGCTACCTGATGTATCAACGTTGGGGTTTAGTGTCCGAAAACTCATTAATGACATAGCAACTGAAACTGAAGAGATCAAGGAAATATATGAAATTCTGAACACAGTTTTCAACTTTTTAATGAAGGGAAGTCCATGAATACTGCCCTAGTTTAATTTTCACAGCAACACGGAGCTGAATGATGTAGACATCTGAGTCAGTGGCACTGATAGACAACTGCAATTGCTAAAATTAAATAAAGTCCTAAAGCCACTTGGAATTTGCAAATAGCTAGCCCTTTTCTTTACCAAAACCCTCTGATCAGTGATTAGAAGAAACCACAGGTTACTGGAGGACTGTGAGCTGAGAGACATAACACTGAATAACTGCAGCTTTGTAGGTTACCAATTTACCATAAATTTATACAACAGATGAGTCCACACAGGAATTCTTCTGCATTATCTTGGGGTACCCACACATCATTATAATTGTGTGTTCATAAAATAGCAGACAGTAGCAGGAAAGTTCTTTTAGTAGAGTAAATATGGCAGCCATCTTAAATAATCTGGTGACACCTGGATTGACCCACACTTTAACTTGAGTTTTTTCCATCAAACAAGAATCGATGCGATCTTTAGAAATCTGAGAGCATGACTTGGCACAAGCAGGTGCTAGATAAAACACCAGTGGTCAATTCCCCTGAATTTTGAAGTTCTTTTACTGAGACTGCATCATTAATTTATCATAATTTCAACATAGTTCCATAGCCCCGTTCCCATCATCAAACTAACATCATTGTTCATAGGAGCTAATCACTGCTCAGCATAAAACACGAGAATAACTCCAATGATTCATTACTGTTGAAGAATTTTAGAGTATCAAAACAATGGAAAATCTAGGATGGAATGTAACAGTATTACGAAAAGGAAAGTTGCTACTCACCATATAGCGAAGAGCTAAGTCGCAGACAGGCACAACAAAAAGACTGTCGCAAATAAATAAAGCTTTCGGCCATTAAGGCCTTTGTCAGCAATCCCACACGACTGCAGCCTCAGGCAACTGAAAGCACACTGAGTTGTCTGAGACTGCAGCCGTGTGTTGAGTTACGGTTTTGTGCGTGTGTGTGTGTGTGTGTGTGTGTGTGTGTGTGTGTACGCACACCTATTGTTGACGAAGACCTTAATGGCCAAAAGCTTTATTTATTTGTGACAATCTTTTTGTTGTACCTATCTGGGACTCAGAATCTCCGCTACCACGTGAGTAGCAACTTTCCTTTTCATGATATTGAACTTTAGAGTATCAATGATACTAGCAAACGTGCCTAAATCCCAGTCTATATCACTGTACAACACTGCTTGCTGCTACTGCCTCCACAAGCCAACTTGGATGCATCTGCAAGACTCACTGGATATGCAAAACCTACTGCTCTCATCCCTCATAGCCTCCAGCCAATTGGCTGTACCATCTCCCTAGCTTTTGATGACACAATCTATGTGCAGACTGGGGGCAGCAGCTAAGCCCCCCCCTCACCCCTCCCCTCACCCACCTCCACCACAACCACAACCACAACCAACCCAACTGCTGCCACTGTCATAAAAAAACAGGTATACAATTAAATCCAAGACTACCAAGTCCTATAATGAAACTGCCTCACTTCCATTTTCTAACAAATATTTTCAATCGCATTTTAGCCTTTTATATCCTGTGTGTCGTCATACATTATCAGTACCATGTCGGACAGTCAACGTCAAGAGGTTGGCGGTAACTCATATGATTTCCCAACCAATCCACGGTCAGCTCGAAGACACGCCCTCTGCCGCAGAGCACAAGTTGTGACACTACCAAGCTGACATTTGAAGATGCCACACCCCCGCCAGCCCAGTCGGACAGTGCAGGTCATTAGCGGCATTCGAATCCTACTAATTGGCCTTACCTTCCTGTGTTGTTATTTATGACAAATATGTCAGTGTAATGGACTTGCTGAACTGTAATTAAGTTAACCAAGTTAAGAACATATTGTGTGTGTTTCTCATTATTTTGCTCTCTGTCTCACCAGCAAACCCTCTACCGACTCAATAACTCCTCAAAATCAACCACCTGGTGCCGCAGTTAATTGTGTATCCTTTTTTTGCAGAATCGTGATTTTTCACCATGTTTGCCTCACTGTACTTTTGTGTTTCAGAACATGGCCAGCAACTGACTGGGTTTGTGTATACTAAGGCTAACATTCATGCTTTTTTTGGGTGTGCATACTCTCTTTCAAATTCTGAAGGTGGCAGGGGTAAAATACAGGGAGCGAAAGGCTATTTACAATTTGTACAGAAACCAGATGGCAGTTGTAAGGGTCGAGGGTCATGAAAGGGAAGCAGTGGTTGGGAATGGAGTGAGACAGGGTTGTAGCCTATCCCCAATGTTATTCAATCTGTATATTGAGTAAGCAGTAAAGGAAACAAAAGAAAAATGTGGAGTAGGAATTAAAATCCATGGAGAAGAAATAAAAACTTTGAGGTTCGCCAATGACATTGTAATTCTGTCAGACAGAGCAAAGGACCTGGCAGAGCAGCTGAACCAAATGGACAGTGTCTTGAAAGGAGGATATAAGATGAACATCAACAGAAGCAAAACGAGGATAATGGAATGTAGTCGAATTAAATCGGGTGATGCTGACGGAATTAGATTAGGAAATAAGAGGCTTAAAGTAGAAAATGAGTTTTGCTATTTGGGGAGTAGAGAGGATATAAATGGAGACTGGCAATGGCAAGGAAAGCATTCCTGAAGAAGAGAAATTTGTTAACATCAAGTATAGATTTAAGTGTCAGGAAGTCGTTTCTGAAAGTATTTGTATGGAGTGTAGCCTTGTATGGAAGTGAAATGTGGATGATAAACAATTTAGACAAGAAGAGAATAGAAGCTTTCGAAATGTGGTGCTACAGAAGAATGCTGAAGATTAGATGGGTAGATCACATAACTACTGAGGAGGTACTGAATAGAATTGGGGAGAAGAGGAGTTTGTGGCACAACTTGACGAGAAGACGGCAGGAACATGCAAGCTCATTTTCTTCCAGTTGTCAGAATATCAGAGCACAGGCCTGCCTACAGACTTGTCCCCGCCACTTGCCCTGTAAGTGTTCCTTATGATAAATTAATTGTTGTGCTTGACAAGTACTTTGATGAACAGATTAATGTAGACTGGTGCGTTACAAATTCTTTCATTTGTGGAAGCATTCCAATCAGACTCATAAGAAATGGGTACCAGACTTCTAAGGGCTTACATGCCACTGCACTTTTAAGTGAGTGTGGACATTATTATAGGGATGCCATGATCAGGGATGCCATTACTCAAAATGTGTCAGATCCTCAGATACACAAACAGATTCTTAAGTGTCCTTATCCTGGTTTGCAGCAGGGTTTGGAATTAGTGGAGTATCATGACTCACATGACAGTGCGGCAGTAGACTTAAATTCCACTTCTATTTGTGCAACACAGACTAGTGGTAAACAGATTGTGCCTGTATTTAATGTGCTGTAGCACACCAAGTCTCAAACAGGGCAGTGATGTAAACAGAAACAGCAAGCTAGGCAGTAGACTAGTGGTGTTAAATCTGGCCCTCAGTGTTTCACAGCACACAAGTGCGAGGCGTGCCCCAGTCATGATGGTAAGCGTTATCAATGTGGCAAGCATGGTCACATTCAAGCTGTTTGTTTGCAAAAGCACAAGTCCAACAGGCACTTTGCACATTCTCAACAGTCTCAGTCCATGAATGTTCATGAAATTTTTTTTTCCAAGGTTAGTAGTGTTACACAGCGCAAGTAAAGCGCAACAGTGAAGAAGTCACACACTGTTGTGGTATCTTACACCATTGATAACATGTCCCGTAGACTGCACCAAGAGGTTGGCAGTAACTCATGTGACTGTCTCACCCATCTATGTCTAGCTCAAAGAGAGAGTCTCTGCTGCATGCTATGAGTAGTGCCACCACCAAGTCGACATAAGACACCGCACCAATGTCAGCACAGTTGGACAGCGGAGTTCACTTACTACATCCGAAGCCTCACCTCTGTGTTATTATTTATGATGACCATGCCCATATAACAGACTTGTTGGAAAACAATTGGACTTGCTGAATTGAAGTTAAGCAAATAAGAGTAAAAAAAAATATACATGTGCTTCTCATTATTTTGCTCTCTGTCTCAGTACCCACCTGTTCCTTGGCATCTACCCTTGTACCAACACAATACCTCATAATAATCCTTTGGAAAACTTGACAAAATCTGAAAACAACACAGCACTCCATTACATATCACAAAAGCAATCCAGAACATACAACCAATATATGTTTGTAGTCAGAACCAGAACACAGCTAGTTCCAAGCAGTTAGAGAAGGCTGTTGCCTTTCACTGCTTTTGTTCAACATGTGTATAAATAAAATTGTAAGTGAAAGGAGACAAAATCTCCAAGGCTGAATCAAGATAGAAAACTGACTTGTATATACTATAGTTTGCAGATGACGAAGTACTTCTTGCAGAAAACGAGGATTATTTACAGAGACTAGCGGATAACCTGCAAACAAAAGTAAAAATGTACAACATTGAGACCTCCCTCAACAAAACCAAATAATGGTCTTCATCAGGTAAGACCCTAGTACAATCAAAATTACATTAGACAACACAACCCTCAAGCAAATATCAACATTCCAATACCTAGGGTATAATCTCAGCTGCATACAATAAACCAATAGGCAAGACAAAATTACAAACTTCACAACAGTCACAGGTCCTAATAAACAGACCATTTCTTGCTCTGCAGTACACTGGACTACAAGTACAGAACATCCTGGTCAAACATACACTACTGTGATCTGATGACACTGTTAAGGATTTTGAAGCAAAACCAATTCTTAAGACAGTGCAGAACATCTTGGAGATTATGTACTACAGATGAAAACCAGCTGGATCCCTGAAAAATCCTCAAATATCAATCCAGAGGCAGAAGAGTAGTATGAAGGTCAGCAAGGAGACTGACTGATACTGTAACAGCTCTAATAATGGAAAAGAAGAAGAAAAAGAAAAAGAAGAAATCACGTTTATATGTTGTGCACTCAACTCCAAATACACATATCAGATGTAACTATCTGTGTTAAGTGTACACAAAGAAGTGAGAAGCACCTGATCCCATGTGAGAGTGGGCCTGGACAACAATCTGTCCAGGTTAAATAAACCAGTTGATTAAGAACTGAATAAACAGTCAAGAAATAAACCTACATATGCTACTACACAAATGCATCATCAAGATTCATCTAATGGCTGCAGGGATTGGCAACATGCCAATCACAAGTCCCATGTTCATAGACTGCTACTTGTACTGCCTTGTAGGCAGCAGCAATCGGTCAGTAGGAAGACGCCTTAGGCCTGCTCTGTGAGTAGTATCTACATTTACTGAATAGAAGAAAGACAGTTAGGATTGTCAGTTCATATAAAAAAGAATGGAAGAAGGCATATGGCCAAAGACAGTACTTTCATGGCAACCTCCTGGCATGAGAAGAAAAGGAAGATCACAAAAAGGGCAGCTAACGGGAATCCAAGAAGTGATGGAGAGAAGAGAAATAGAAGAGGATAAGGAAGGAGGTGAGATCTAGGCATTTGGCTACTGAGATGCAGGATGCAGAGACAGTTGTAGGTCCTTGTGACAACAAACAACAAAACAGAGTAAATGATCATGAGCAAGATGTCCAACAATGATATCAAACTTACAGTTGACAAATTCACTTTTAAAAGAGTAAACATATTTAAATATTTTTGAAGTATTTTTAGCAGACAGAATTAAATGTAAACTGAGATTAAGGCAAGGATTGCAGTGGCAAATAGATCATATTTTGGATTACAGGACATGTTGTGTACTAGAGCCATTGGGAGAAGTTTTAAAATCAGACTGTAATTTTGTCAGCAGCTCTTTATGGGTCTGAAACAATTATATTAAGAAAGGCAGATGAACAAAACCTGCTAATCTTCGATCAAAAGATGTGAAGGAAAATATCCACCCCCAAGGTGTGCTGTCATAATAGTGTAGTCAATACAGCTGACTGTCATGTGGAGAACCTGATTTCGGGAATTTTCCCTTTGTTGTAGGACAGGAATAGGGTGCATTCAGCCTACAGTGCCAATTGAGGAACTACTTCAACAAGCAGCTACAGGTCATGAAAACTGACAATGGTTGAGAGAATTATGTGCTGGCCCCAGGCCCCTCCAGCCCGCATCCAATGATACCACTGGCTCAGGATGATGGCAACTGTTTGGTACTTATAGCGATGGCCCCACCAGGGCCTGTGGATGGGGTATTATTTACATCTGGCAACAAGAGTAGTCCCCCGTCACAGGATTGTCGGATACTAAAACACCAGAAACTGGGAGAGCTATACTCAAAGCTAATACTGAGTCTGAGGAAGACCTCGGACAAGATGAAAGGATGATGCCAACAAGGATATGGAGGCAGAGAAAAGGAGAATAGGCCTTGAAAGCCAGGAACACATATGATAGGTGGAAGAATATAGATATTGCATATGGTTTCCAAGGCCAAAGTGACAATTAAGAAGAACTATTAAACATCAGCTGTACCTGACTCTATTACGTTGCTTTTATTAGTGTTCAGTTCCAAACATGTTAACATGTTGTAGCGAGAGAGAGGTGTAAGGTTAGTCATTGTATTGCCAACTTCCAGACTCAAGAAATAAATGCAAACATGATTCTAAGCTTCAATTCCTTTACATACACATGCCAAGGTACTCTCACTTCAATTCCCTGTCTGTTACAGAAACCATGTGGAAATTCTCAGCAACTATTCTACCCATGTTTTAATAAAACATGTAGTGCGGATTCAATGTCGCTCTTCCTAGGTTGAAATATTTGTTCTACTTGTATAATGATTATGTTCACTTTTTTCCCTGCACCCATCAGCAGTTTCTTTGTGCATGTTGACAGAAAGTCTGCAACTGTTCTAAGTAAGATTATGCAGATAAAACATTAACTTTCAGTCAGAACAAACACATAAAAATTAATAAATTATGAGACAGAGCTGCTGGTCTGTACTGTCAACAGACACAGTTAAATGTAAAATCAGACAATGGGAAATCCAGGATGGAATTTAACAATATTACTAAAAGGAAAGAAGGGAAAGCAGAAAGGTGGAAGGAGTATATAGAGGGTCAACACAAGGGCGATGTACTTGAGGACAATATTATGGAAATGGAAGAGGATGTAGATGAAGATGAAATGGGAGATACGATACTGCGTGAAGAGTTTGACAGAGCACTGAAAGACCTGAGTTGAAACAAGGCCCCGGGAGTAGACAACATTCCATTTGAACTACTGACAGCCTTGGGTGAGCCAGTCCTGACAAAACTCTACCATCTGGTGAGCAAGATGTATGAGACAGGCGAAATACCCTCAGACTTCAAGAAGAATATAATAATTCCAATCCCAAAGAAAGCAGGTGTTGACAGATGTGAAAATTACCGAACTATCAGTTTAATAAGTCACAGCTGCAAAATACTAATGCGGATTCTTTACAGACGAATGGAAAAACAGGTGGAGGCCGACCTCGGCGAAGATCAGTTTGGATTCCGCAGAAATGTTGGAACACGTGAGGCAATACTGACCCTACGACTTATCTTAGAAAATAGATTAAGGAAAGGCAAACCTACATTTCTAGCATTTGTAGACTTAGAGAAAGCTTTTGACAATGTTGACTGGAATGCTCTCTTTCAAATTCTAAAGGTGGCAGGGGTAAAATACAGGGAGTGAAAGGCTATTTACAATTTGTACAGAAACCAGATGGCAGTTATAACGAGTCGAGGGGCATGAAAGGGAAGCAGCAGTTGGGAAGGGAGTGAGACAGGGTTGTAGCCTCTCCCCGATGTTATTCAATCTGTAGATTGAGCAAGCAGTAAAGGAAACAAAAGAAAAATTCGGAGTAGGTATTAAAGTCCATAGAGAAGAAGTAAAAATGTTGAGGTTCGCCGATGACATTGTAATTCTGTCAGAGACAGCAAAGGACTTGGAAGAGCAGTTGAACGGAATGGACAGTGTCTTGAAAGGAGGATATAAGATGAACATCAACAAAAGCAAAACGAGGATAATGGAATGAAATAAGTCGTGTGATGCTGAGGGAATTAGATTAGAAAATGAGACAATTAAAGTAGTAAAGGAGTTTTGCTATTCGGGGAGCAAAATAACTGATGATGGTCGAAGTAGAGAGGATATAAAATGTAGACTGGCAATGGCAAGGAAAGCATTTCTGAAGAAGAGAAATTTGTTAACATCGAATATAGATTTAAGTGTCAGGAAGTTGTTTCTGAAAGTACTTGTATGGAGTGTAGCCATGTATGGAAGTGAAACATGGACGATAAATAGTGTGGACAAGAAGAAAATAGAAGCTTTCGAAATGTGGTGCTACAGAAGAATGCTGAAGATTAGATGGGTAGATCACATAACTAATGAGTAAATAGTGTGGACAAGAAGAAAATAGAAGCTTTCGAAATGTGGTGCTACAGAAGAATGCTGAAGATTAGATCACATAACTAATGAGGAGGTATTGAATAGAATTGGGGAGAAGAGTTTGTGGCACAACTTGACAAGAATAAGGGACCGGTTGGTAGGACATGTTCTGAGGCATCAAGGGATCACAAATTTAGCATTTGAGGGCAGCGTGGAGGGTAAAAATCATAGAGGGAGACCAAGAGATGAATACACTAAACAGATTCAGAAGGATGTAGGTTGCAGTAGGTACTGGGAGATGAAGAAGCTTGCACAGGATAGAGTAGCATGGAGAGTTGCATCAAACCAGTCTCAGGACTGAAGACAACAACAACAACACTAAAAGGATAGTTGCTACTCACCATACAGCAGAGATGCTGAGTCACAGACAGGCACAACAAAAAGACTGTCAGAAAGTGACCTTTTGGCCAACAAGGCCTTCAATTAAACTACACAACACACACACACACACACACACACACACACACACACACACACACACACACACACACACACACACTACCACAGTCTCCAGCAGCTGAAGCCAGACTGTGAGCAGAAATGCAGGATGGGGGAGGCAGCTGGGTGGTGGGGATAAGGAGTAGGCTGGGGTGGGGAGAGGGATGACAAAGTGCTGCTTGTGGGAGCATACAGGGACAAGGTAGAGAGAGGGTAGGGCAACTAGATGCAGTCAGGAGGTTAGACAGGGACAAAAGGGGGAAGGGGGGTTGTGGAAAAGGAGAGAAGTAAGAAGACTGTGAGTGCATTGATGGACTAGAAGGTTGTGTAGTGCTGGAATGGGAACAGGGAAGGGGCTAGATGGGTAAGGATGGTGACTAATGAAGTTTGAGGCCTGGAGGATTACGGGAACATAGGTTATATTACAAGGAGAGTCGCCATCTGCGCAATTCAGAAAAAATCGTGTTGATAGGAAGGGGTTGGGAGCAGGGCTTCTGTAGCAATGGATGAGGATACTGTGTAGGTTTGGTGGGTGGTGGAATACCAGTGTGGGAGGGGTTGGAAGTATAGTGGGTACAACATTTCTCATTTCAGGGCATAACGAGAGGTAGTGAAAAACCTGGTGCAGAACCTAATTCAGTTGTTCCAGTCCTGGATGGTACTGAGTCACAAGGGAATTCTCCTCTGTGGCCAGACAGTAGGACCTTGGGAGGAGGTGAGTAACTGGAAAGATAAGGCATGGGACATCTGTTTTCGTACAAGGTTTGGAGAATAATTACAGTCTGTGAAGGCCTGCTCATCACTACAGATGCAGTGGTCATTGGTGGCTAGCCTATATGGAAGGGACTTGGTATGAAAAGGGTGGGAGCTGTCAAAGTGGTAGTTTTGATATGGACAGAGGTACTGATGAAGCCATCTTTGAAGTGGAGGTCAACATCAAGGAAGGTGGCTTGTTGGGTTGAGTAGGACCAGGTGAATCGAATGGGAGAGAAGGTACTGTGGTTCTGGAGGAACGTCGATAGGCTATCTTCACCCTCAATCCAAATCATGAAGATGTCATCAATGAATCTGAATCAGGTAAGGGTTTCAGATTCTGGGTGTTTAGGAAGGATTCCTCTAGGTGACCCATGAATAGGTTTGCATAGGATGGTGCCATGCAGGTGCCCATAGCTGTACCTCAGATTTGTTTGTAGGTAATGCCTTCAAAGGAGAAGTAATTGTGGGTGAGGATATAATTGGTCATGGCACCTAGGAAGGAGGTTGTTGGTTTGGAATCTGTCGGACATTGGGAAGAGTAATGTTCAATGGTGGTAAGGCAACGGGCATTAGGGATGCATAGGGAAGTGGCATCAATAGTGACAAGCAAGGTACTGTATGGTAAAGGAACAGGAACTGTGGAGAGTTGTTGGAGGAAATAGTTGATATCTTTTATATAGGCAGGTAGGTTGCAGATAATAGGTTGAAGGTGTTGGGCTACGAGAGTGGATGTTCTCTCAGGAGGGGAGAGAGGAACCGACCACAATGTGACATTCTGAGTGGTTGGATTTATGGACTCTAGGAAGCACGTAGAACGCAGGAGTGCAGGGAGTGATAGGGGTGAGGAGAGGGATGGACTCTGGGGAGAGGTTCTGGGATGAGATTTGATGAAGAGAGACCAGAGATCCTGCTGGATTTCTGAAATGGGGTCACTGTGGCAGGATTTGTAAGTGAATGAATCTCACAACTGGCAGAGTCCTACTGCCAGGTAATCCTTGTGATTTAAAACAAAAGCGGTGGAGCCTTTGTCAGCAGGTACAATTGTAAGGTCGAGGTCAGTTTTTAGGTGGTGTACTGTGGTTCTTTCTGCAGATGTAAGGTTAGTTTGCATTTTGACGGATTTGGGGAATGACTGAGGCAATGTATGAGGTTAAGAAATTTGAGAAAGTTAACAGGGGGTGATTTAGGGGCAATGGGGGTGGATAATGTTGAATGGAGGAGTGAATTGTGTCCAGCAGGGTTCAGTATTGGTCTCTGGTCGAGTCTGTTTGGTAGGATTGGTGGTTTTTCCACTGTAGGGCAGGGAGAAGGAGAGAAGGCCTTTAACAAGTTCTGCATGATCGAATTTGGCAGTGGGGCATCCTACACTCTCGCCCTGGAGTCCACCTCTCTCCTTACCCATACCACTCCCCGCACTCCTACCTTGTACCTGCTTCCTAAAGTCCATAAACCCAATCACCCAGGATGCCCCATTGTGGCCGGTTACTGTGACCTCACTGAGAGAACCTCCACTCTCGTAGACCAACACCTTCAGCCTATTACCCACAACCTACCCTTCTATATAAAAAATACAAACTATTTCCTCCACCGACTCTCCATAGCTCCTGTTCCTTTAGCACATAGTGCCCTGCTTGTCACTATCGATGCCACCTCCCTTTACATCCCTTATGCCCATAGCTTTACCACCACTGAACAGTACCTTTTCCAATGCCCGGCAGATTCTGAACCAACAATCTCCTTCCTAGTCACCACGACCAACAATATCATCACTCACAATTACTTCGTTGAAGGCATTACCTACAAACAAATCCAGTGTACAGCTATGGGCACCAACATGGCACCATCCTATGCCAACCTATTTATGGGCCACCTAGATAAATCCTTCCTAAACAACCAGAATCCTAAATCCCTTACCTGGTTTAGGTCCATTGATGACATCTTGATGATCTGGATTGAAGGTGAGGACACCATGTCTACTTCCTGCAAAACCTCAACACCTTCACCCCATTTACTTCACCTGGTCCTACTCAAGCCAACAAGCCACCTTCCTCAATGTTGATTTCCACCTAAAGACAGCGACATCAGTACCGCTGTCCATGTCAAACCTACCAAACAACAATACCTCCACTTTGACAGAACTAAAAATTTTCCCTCCTGAAAACAGTTACAGGCACTGGAAATCAGTTATTAATTTTCTTGACTGAAATTTCTTTCGATAGAAAATTAACAATTTTATGAAAAGAACAGATTGCTACTCACCAGAAATATGATCTGTTGAGTTTCAGGCAGGCACAATGAAAAGACAGTCTTTTTGTTGTGCCCATCTGTAACTCAATGGATCATCTTTACTGTTAATATTCAAACCTGGAGCTTCCACTGTTTGCTTTTGATAGAATAAGTACATATACCAGGTGTACTGGTATGAAATGAGCATTAAGATACAAATGTGTTGATAGGGAACATTTTTGTGAACGAGCCTTAATTTTTTTTTTTTTGTTTGGTTGGTATGACATCTGTCAAAGATATTTAGTATACATCAAGTCATGGAACAAACATCATCATATGTTTTCATCGTGTTAACAATGTCGAATTTTGTACCAGAAAGTTCTGATTTGCGGAAAGCATTAATTTTTTTTTGTTTTCAATTGAAAAAAAGTGCGTCAGAGTTGCATCGAATGCTTGTCAAGGCGTATGGTGATCATGCTCTATCAGAAGCAACATGCAAAAGATGGTTTCAACGGTTCAGAAATAATGATTTTGATGTAAGAAATGAAGAAACATTGGAAGACCACCAAAAAGTTTGAAGATGTCGAATCGCAAGCAATATTGGATGAAGATGATACCTTGAGTCAGAAGCAGCAATGCTAAATGTTGCACAACAAACAATTTCAGACCGTTTGAAAGCTATGGGAAAGATCCAAAAGTGTGGAAAATGGGTGCCACATGAATTGAACGAAAGACAAATGGAAAACCGAAAAACAATTTGTCAAATTTTGCTTCAAAGACGTGAAAGAAAATCAATTTTGCATCGAATTGTTACTGGTGATGTAAAATGGATTTATTTTAAGAATCCTAAACAGGAAAAATCATGGGTTAATCCAGGACAACCATCAACATCGACTGCAAAACCAGATCGATTCGGCAAGAAGACAATGCTCTGTATTTGGTGGGATCAGAAAGGTGTGGTGTATCATGAGCTTCTAAAGCCCGGTGAAACTGTGAATACTAATCGCTACGGACAACAAATGATCAATTTGAACTAGGTATTGATCGAAAAAAGACCAGAATGGGCCAGAAGACATGGCAAAGTAATTTTTTTACACGACAATGCACCTACACACAAAGCAAAACTGGTTCAGGATACAATCAAAACACTTGGCTGGGAGCTGCTACCCCACCCGCTGTATTCACCAGACTTGGCCCCTTCTGACTACCATTTGTTTTCATCACTGGGACACGCATTGGCTGAGGAACACTTCGATTCCTATGAAGAAGTCGAAAATTGGGTGTCTGATTGGTTTGTTTCAAAAGACGAACATTTCTATTGGCGTGGTGTCCACAAATTGCCAGAAAGGTGGTCACAATGTATAGAAATCAATGGTCAGTACTTTGAATAAAATGTTTTTACTTTTCAATTCAAAATTAGTGTTCCATCTTCACACACACACACACACACACACACACACACACACAACGCTCATTTCATACCAGTACACCTGGTAAATCAATTATCACCTATAAAATTTTACCATTACCATGAAAACTAAATACTAAACTGAATATTGTATATAAGTCTACTAAAAAAGTGGTACAGTCGCAAACATTATATACCCTAGAATTTTTCAAAGAATGCTATGATTCACATTACCACCTTTGTTTATTGCTGTCAGAACACCACACAATACTCAACATAGTACATGAATGATGAATATTTTTATAATAAACAGTAATCTTTATGCAAGTGGCTTTCTAAATGAATGTTGTGGTTATATTCACAGCAAATTTCATTTATCCTTCAGCCTCAGCTGCACATTTTTAGTTACATGACATGCTTTGATAACTTTGGATCCTATTCCGATCTACATAAATGTGTCAGCAACCTATCTTGTTTATGTCAGAACCACATAACAGAGTACAGTACAGGCAAGATAAGTTGTTGATGCAGCTACTTCTGAAGATAATCCATAGTGATGGAAATAAGTCATCTAGTGTAGTCAAAGATGTAAGACAGGTTGTAGGTCGTAGCTCACTTAACATGAGAGTATTTGTGTGTGTGTGTGTGTGTGTGTGTGTGTGTGTGTGTGTACATGATGCAGTCTGTCGTATTTACATTCTCACTGAAAAGCATTGTTTTCACTGTATAGCCTGATATTTTCAGGTTTTTAACATTTTTGAAGGCATTAATAAAATGTATGCCACCACCCAAAATCAACAGGGATTTCAATACCTTGGTAAAAAATACATAAATGTGCCGCCAAATAACTTTGTTACTATTACTGGTTTAAAGATGATGGGTTCTTCCAGTACTTCCAGACCATGCTGTGGTCAAACTAGCTTTTGTGTTATTTTACTTTACACCTAGTGACAAAATTCTGTTTAGAATAAGTTGTGTTATACACAAAGCACAACAAAAAATGCACAAACAAACTGCATACAATTGCCTTTTATCTTTGTTTCCAGGCTCAAAGGGGTGACCTAATCATGACACACTATTTACGTACATACTTTTGTATCAGATATGCAAAAACTCTGCTACAAAATACTTGTAGAATCTTGGAAAAGCAAGTTATTACTACTAATCTATTACGAGTGAAACACTTCCAAATGTTCTGCAAAATTTTGCATGTTCTGCCATATACCAACTGAAAATTCAGTTAATGCTGCTTCAAAATATTTTTCAATTAGTGTATTTCTGGACCTATACAGAAAAATTGGAGTTAATTTTTGAGTAGTAATATATAAATTATTGGACACATTAAGCGTATTGTTGACAGTTGTTGCATTTCCACGGAAATAATGTACAACAAACTTTATATACACCTAGTACAGGAAAATATACTCAGCAGCAAAAAGTTTGGATTTCAAAAAGAATTTCAATTAAGCAGGTTATATTTCCCTTAATTAATAAATCAGGAATTATAACAATGGAAATGTTTAGTGAGTTAGCCAAGGGTTTTGACTGAGTAAAACATGATATCTTTATGTGAAAGTTAAAAGATTAGGGAACAGTAGGCACAGCACGCTCATGGTTCCTATCTTATCTGAATGATAGAAAGCAATGTGTATCTGTTCCATGTCAACCATATAATAATAAGCACTCAGATCTCAAGCAAGCAGACAAGGGTTCCCACATGGTTTGATTTTGGATTCTGTCTTGTTTCTGACATAAATAAATCATCTTTCATTTGCAGTTTGAGAAGATGCAAATTTTGTACTTTTTGCAGATGACACAAGTATAAGAATAAAAAATTGGATCAGCACCACTATTGAAAAGGCAGCTAATGAAATATTTGAAAAATCAACAGACAGCTTAAGGTGAATGGATTATCACTGAATTTTGACAAGGATCAGAACATACAGTTCAATACTTCTCAACAGCTCCACTAGCTAGAAAAATAGGTTTCTCCAACATGGAAAAAATGAGAATTAGACAGTTTTTAGGACTACAGACATCACAACTTAAATTTGAAAACCCACTGCCTCGATTTAATAAGAACCTTGGTTCAGTTATGTTTGCAATAGACATGATTGCTGCTGTAGGCAATTTAAAAATGAAATTAGCTATATCTGGTTTTAATTCAGAAAATCTGCAGAGACTCTTCAAAAATGGGTGTTTTGACAATAGCTTCACAATACATACATTAATTAATTTCCTTTATCTCTGCCAATACTTGTATATTCACGAAAAATAATGAAAAATATGAATATAACAGCAGGACCAAAAATGACTGCTACAAATACCTCGAGAGGTTAAACATTAGTGCAGAAAGGAGTCAAGAAGGTGGGAAGAAAAGAAAATTAGGGTTTAACATCCTATCAACAATGAGGTCATTAGAGACGAACCATAAGCTCTGATTGTTTCAAGGATGATGAAGGAAATTGAGCATACCCTTTCAAAGGAAACATCCCAGCATTTGCTTGTAGTGATTTTGGGAAATCACAGAAAACCTACAGCTGGATGTAGATTTGTACCGTCATCCTCCTGAATGTGATTTTCATGAGCTAAGAAAGGAGTCAGATACAAGTGTACACATCTATTCAACAACCTACACCAGCACATTAACTGTAATATAGATGATGTAGCAGGTTTTAAGCCTTCATTAAAGAACTTTCTACTGGGCAACTTCTACTCCAATGAAGAGTATCTTCACAGATACTCTTAAATTTAATGTTTTTGTCCTTTGGTAATGCATAATTAGAATCAGCACTGAAATATAGTAATGCAATGTTATCCAGAATGAGATTTTCACTCTGCAGCGGAGTGTGCGCTGATATGAAACTTCCTGGCAGATTAAAACTGTGTGCCCGACCGAGACTCGAACTCGGGACCTTTGCCTTTCGCGGGCAAGTGCTCTTGCCCGCGAAAGGCAAAGGTCCCGAGTTCGAGTCTCGGTCGGGCACACAGTTTTAATCTGCCAGGAAGTTTCAATGCAATGTTATATTACTGTATTGCATATCTCTGAGCCCACACATTGTGGGATCCATAGAATGCAACTACCACAAACATCTACACTGTCTTACGAGATCTGTTACATGCTTTCACAGAGCAGGGTTCTTCTATTTGTCTGATACACATCTTGGCCTACTCTCAATATTTATCCAAAACTGGTATCCATGTACATACGTAATCCACAAGCCAGAGTCTGAAGCATGGCGGACGGTACCTTGTGTCACTACTGGTAATTTCCTTTGCTGTTCCACTCACACATAGAGCGAGAGAAAATTGACGTCTATAAGCCTCTATACGAGCCCTAATTTCTCTTATCTTTGTGGTCCTTGTGCGAAATGTGCACTAGCGGCAGTAGTACCATTCAGCAGTCAGATTCAAATACTGGTCCTTTTCTGAATACATTTTACAAAAAGAATGTTATCTTCCTTCCAGGGATTCCCACTTGAGTTCACAAAGCTCCTCTGTAATACTCGCATGTTGATCGGACCTACAGGTAAAAAATCGAACTGCCTGTCTCTTAATTGCTTCAAAGTCTTCCTTTAATCTGACTTGGGATCCTAAACACTCGAGCAATACTCAAGAACGTGTCATACTGGTGTTCTATACATGGGCTCCCTTACATATAAATTAGACGTCCCTAAAATTCTTCCAATAAACTCGAGCTGACCATATGCCTTCCCAACTATTGTCGTTACATGCTTGTTCCATTTCATATCGTTGTGCAGTGTTACACCAAGACATTTAATTGAAGTGACTGCATCTAGCAGTGCATTTCTAATGCTGTATTTGAATATTACAGTATTGTTTTTCCTACTCACCATCGTTAACTCACATTTTCTACATTTTGATCAGGCAGCAATTCATGAAACCAACTTGAAATTTTGTTCAAGTCTTCCTATGTCTTCCTACAGTCACTCAGCAGCTACACCTTTCATACATTTCAGTCTCATCAGCAAACAGTTGCAGCTGCTATTCACAGGTCGTTTATATATACAGAGAACAAGAGCACGCTTCCCTGGGGCACTCCTGATGATCTCCTTGTCTCTGAACAACTGCCATCCAGGAAAAATTACTTGGTTTTGTTACATAAAAAGTCTTAGAACCACTTGCATATCTGAAAACCTATTTTGTATGCTTAGACATTTACTAACAGTTAGCAGCATGACTTTGTCAAATATTTTCTGGAAATCTAAGATAATAGCATCTGCATGGTGTGCTTCATCTATGGTTCACAGGATATCATGTGCAAAGAAAGTAAGCTGAGGTTCACACAGGCATTGGTTTCTAAATCTGTGCTGATTTTTGAACAGGAGCTTTGATATCTCAAGAAAATTTATTGTATTCAAACTCAGAATATTTTTAAAAATTCTGCAGCAAACGAAAGTTAAGGATATAGGTTTGTAATCTTTTGGTCTGTTCTTTTACCTTTCTTATGTACACAAGTCAAGTGCACTTTTCTCCAGTCCCTAGAGACATTTTTGGGGGAGGAAGGGGGAGGGATGTTGAGAGATTGAGATCCGTGGTAACTGTCAGCTAAGTAAGGGATGTGGAGCACTATCAGCAAAGTAAAACTGGCATTCCATCCAGACCTGGCAACTTCTTTGTTTTCAACCCTTTCAGCTGCTTCTCTGCACCCAAGATGCCTATTACTATGTACTCCATATGGGAGTCTGTGTCACAGCCAAACAACAGTATATTTTTAAGATCTTCCTGTCTGAATGATTCCTTAAACATGAGATTTAAAACTTTCCTTTTCCTTTCTTCTATTAACATACCAAACTGATCAGCTAGTTACCAGATAGAAACCTTCGACTCATTTAGCAATTTTACATAGGACCAGAATTTTCTCAGTTCTCCACAAGATCTTGTACTAAAGGTATCTGACAGTGGTAGCTGTTGAATCCTTGTGCACCTTGTGTGCAGTAGTCACTGCTTCATCAGTAGTTTCTAAATATTGTTATTAAAACATGGTGGGTCTTCTCCATTCTTAATTCACTACCCCGGCACATACTTCTCCAGCGCTTTATCTACATCCATCGCACTGGAACTAAACAATATCTATTCATTTCTAAGTGGGATGATAACAACTGCTTATCTGCTCTCTCTAGCAAAAATCTCCTAGCCCTCTTGGTGGATTTTTTAACTTTAGTAACCATCGTCACTATGATGGCCTCGCAATCACTATCAGTTCTCAATTCTGAGAATAATTTGAGCACTATTGTTTTTATGGAGGACAGTAAATTCAGGAACTGTGTTACGAATCCTTTAACAATTTACTGTGTGGTTTTTGCAGCCTGATTTTGTTCTCTGCGTTTTGACTAGCAAGCTTTCATCAGAAGACCCTAAACTACTGTCTAGTCTAAAAGAGCTCCATGTGCACTCCACAAGTACTCTGCTACCTGAGTAGCTACTTCTTTTGTATAGTGCACCCTGACCTATCAAGTGGAATCCCACAATTCTAAACCCCATAATGCAGGTCCAGAAATCTACAGATGATATTATCATAGAATTGATGTAGTCTCTGGTCGAGAGCCTGCACTCGGCTCCAAACCAAAGCCCCTCGGTCAATTCTGGGAACGATGCTGCAAATTGTGAGCCCTGCTTGCTCCCTGTGTGTGAGGCTAGCAGTCTTCACCACTTCCACCAGCCACCTGTATGAACTGAGGATGACTTCAGAACCCAACTGACAGATGTCACTGGTGCCCACGTGAGCCACAACTTACAGACGGCCATACCCTGCACACCCGATGAGGCCCCTCAGGAGACATATTGAATGCATGTTCGATTTCTTTCTGGCTTTGGAGGCTATTCCCCTAAGGGGCTCCATAATGCGTCTAACAATCGCCCACCACCACCCCCGTGTGCCTGCTTGGACCCTGCAGAAGGAGCAGCCACCTGTCCACTCACAGGGTGAATGAGCAAGGCCACACAAGCAGCCTCCACAATGACTCTCTGCGTCAAGTGATTCCAGTGATGTGAATGAGTTACCATCTGATACTCATGCTGAAGTGAGGCAGATCCACCACATCGGGTATGCTGCAAGGTGCCTCAGCAGCAGTGCCTGTGGGCAATACTTGATGTGTAAGGTGTCCCCACATGATGCACCAGGTTCTACAGCACTGCTACACACATCCTATCCACCCTAGTATTACTGACCTACGAATCAACTATAAAAGCACACAGAGAAAGCTAATTATGTAACTTGCTACCCTGCTGAAGTGTCACCGATGAAAGCTGACACATTACTGAGATATGTAAGAGGCCACTGAAAAGAAATGACAACTGCGCTACAGATTGCGCATAAAGGTAGGGAAAAAGAATATTATGCACTATTAGGAAAAATCTATTTAGGAGATGAAGAGATGAATCTGTGAATACATTACAGACGTTTATGTTCCATTCCCATTGCAACTGTGATGACAGACACAGTGTGTACTGAGACATACAAGCTGTCATTATCCCCCTGCCCCATATGCAACTGGAAATGAAACCCTAATAAGTGGTGCAATGTAAAACATGGCTGTAGAGGTGAATGAACAATAATATTCATTCCAGAAAGGCTCAAAAGAAAATCTTGGAAACTGTCATACAAAATTCTTCTTCAAATGTTTTCACAAACTTTGAAAAGAATTGTTGCAACTCAAAATTATTTATCATCATCATCACAGTATGACAAGATTACAATATGTGCATTAACAGTATTAGGGAAAGGATAGATTGCTACTCATGGTAAAGATGAACAGCGAGTTGCAGACAGCCGCAATTAAAAGTCTGTTACACATTATAGCTTTTGGCCACAGTCATCTTCAGCGAAGAATCTGACTGTTTGTGCCTGTTTTCTAGGGTGAAGAAGTCTTTGGCCTACTGTTGATATTCCATCTTGGACTTTACAATGTTTGAATATGTGCATGACTGTATTTCTAGGAGATAAATGTTTATCTACAGAAAACTCCCGAGAGGTGACAGGAACTTTCTGTGCACTCAGAGACACAACTTACTGTATGAATCTCTCTACAGCTCTTTAAATTAGAAAAAAATACAAAATCGAGGCCAGGATTTTGACATGTTTCAGATCGTATGTAAAGGTAGAAAGCAATGGCAGTTATAAAGTCATATTCAAGAAATTATTTCTCAAATCAGAGAATGATTTTGCAGGGAATACAGCAAGATTGAATTTGAGCATAAATACTGTTTTTTTCCTCTACAGGCCTATTATTAATTTATTGCCAAATAAGATTCCCCATTGTGATTTACTTGCAGATGACATTTCCACAGTTACAAGAAATGAAATCAAATACGAAATCCTTGCATGTATCAAAATATACTAGATAACTACAGCAGTGGTTTACCCTTAATATATTAAAAGTTACAGATTGTGAAGATACAGCTGACTGTTTCAAAATTAGACAATTAAAATCAGATGGCTTTAAAGTTAACCACAACCCCAGAACCTTAAAGAAGCAGATTCTGTCATATGCTTAGTAGTACATTTTGTAAACAAATCTCAGTCATGATTTTCAAACACATGTTACAGTAGCTGGCAAAAACATCTTGCATGGCCAATAAGAATATTTCCCTGAGTGGTGACACGGCCGCAATAAAGGTAGGTAGGTACTACAGCTAATTTGGCCCTCTTTTAAAATACGGAATTACCTGCTAGGTGAAAGAAATTAGGCCTAGCAGCCTATAAATAGAATACCGAGCCATGCAAAACAATTATCAGAAATATGTGTAAAGTCTTGGACGTTGAACCCTTCATGACTTTATACTTACAAATGATGTACCAGTATCTGTATATATGGACACACCTGAATGATTTTGAGTAAACTATTTTCTACATGTGACAAATAAAGAAATATTGAGAATTTCATGTTTTCTTTTCACAGATTTACAGTACATAGTCACTGAAAATCCATAACAAATTAAAAGGCAGAAACTTTCACAAAATGAATTTAATAGTAACAAAAAGAATATTATGCTCAATATTTTTGCTATTATTAACCAAAAGATTAATTGCATGATTATAGCACTATCTTCGAAGAATGTAATGGTAACTTGTGCTGGCAGCTGTAAACTGTAACTGAATTCAGATATTTGAGGTTATGAGCATGGTGACTCATTTCAGTTACTATGTTTAATAACATTGTAAATTACCATATCATGTAATTTACTAATAGCACTTCTGTTGATTAAAACAAATGTTTTAAATCTGTATGTACTGAGAGAATAAAATTCTGTTTCTGATATGTAAAGAGAGAATGGTAGATAAAGAGGGAGCAAGCATGTGGGAGGCAATGAGTGTGAGGTATGGGGTCCAGGAGAAATATTAATGTCTTCATAAATGATTCAAGGCTATGTACAACAGTTCAACACAAATTGATAACACAGACAGGTTGTTACATATATAAATACATTAGATCTACTGCATTTGCATCCCAACATCATACTCACGCAAAATATTAGCGTTTAATCTTGTGCACAAACCTGATATTTAGGAGCGTTGTTCAGAAGAGGATAGTTTCCTTGCGAATCTCCATTATGAAGAAGATGATTATCCACTAAGTTCCAGCCCCAGCTCTGATCATCAGAACCCAAAAGAGCGACGTAGCCATGGCACTGCAGCGGCGCTTCTTTCGTTGCGATTCCAATTACAGCTACGGTTCCAAGTGGACCTTCCCATATGACTTCCCATGCATGCCTCCCATGCCTAAAGCCAATTTTTCCTCTGGCAGCGTCCGTACTTTGCGCCACAGGGTTGCGATGAAGTGTAAATCCATTAGGTTTGATATAAACGTTCCTCGAACAGTCATTTGGATTCCATGCATGATAAAACGCACGCAACTTTGCTTTATACGTTGGCACAGAAGAAAGTAAATCTGACTTAAGAGCTTCCTCCGCCAATTTTCTTATGCAATGTAAGCGCCACACGTCATTATTTTCATCATTCAAAAACCTGTACCAATTCTTGCACACGAGTGAGCAGTTTCTTAGATCGTGAAGGTCCAAATAAGAAAATATAACTTCCAAAACATTGTCTGGCAGCGTCACTGACAACTCTTCTACCATTTTGCCGGTTCCTACTAACGCACGGAACAAACAAGGAATAATGGGATAAACTAACCAATGAAAAACGATCCCCATTATCAACTTCCGGTTCAATTTTCATCATTCCTTTTAACCGGAAGTACCTTGCACCACGTGACTTCGTCCGACCAACCAGCTGTTTAGCATTGTGCCTGCCGCCAAGCTCATCTCAGGTGTAGGTACTCGAAAGGGTGGTATTTTGTACGAAGTTCTGTGCTCGATTTTGAAATGTAAAGTAACGGTTGAAGCGTAACTATGTGAAACGTGTATGTTTTGGCTACGCTGTATTCGAAGAGGAGACAATATTTTAGTGTGAACAGTGAGAAAGAGTGGAGAAATGTTGAGCGTTTGCAGTCGCCATTTTGCAGCATCGAAGAAGGCTGACCTGATCGTTGGCGAAATGACCAATTGATTTTGAAAGAACTGACAAACTGCTTGAAGGAATTTTTTATACCATTAAAGTGTCAGGAGTCCCATAATGACCCAGCAAAACAATACAGTGAATTTTCTGATTCATGATTCGAATGGTACGTACTGAAACATTCACAGTGCATGCGAGTCTTAAAAGACGAACATAGTTCGCATTACCGACGTGATACGTTGTGGATGGTGTTGTCTTATCACCTTTCACTTGAAGATGGATTGTCGAAGGTTTTTATATCCAAGATGTGTTATGGTACTGACGCTATGCACTTTCAGTTGACGCCCACGCAGCAAGCAAAGTCGGTTGATCAACAGTCGCTGGTAACCACGTATCGCTTGTTGAAGAATGTTATCCTACTTAACTTGTGAGGAACAGCGGTATTTTCGTTCGTGGATAAATTTGTATACATTTGTATGTGCTGAGACGTTGACTGCGGGTATTGAATAATGAAACAAACACATGTTTGCATCTTTTGTAATTTATGAAAACATTCAGTGAACGCCTGCTGGATTTATTCTTACAAGATTTTTGCCGTGCAAGGTACAGCATATACACGACGGGTAAACATGTTCTGTCTATTAATGAAATGATTCATTCTCAATTCATGAACGAAGTTCTATATTGTATCGTCAATCAGTTGAAATCGACTCCTATTCTGGAACTGTTTGTAATCCGTTGTTTGTAACAAACTGATGCGTGACTTAAACGTATCTGTTGTATGATACTGACACTCTTACAATGAAGTCATAAATCCATAGATTTTTTTTTTTTTTTGTGTACTCTCGGATTGCCGTTGTTAAAATGTGTATGGTGAGGTTTTGAAAATCAGTGCAGTATTCCAAGAGGGGGCGGCCAAAGTGTTTAACGGGAGTCATATGTTGTGGTTTCAGAGAGCGGTTTTATAAAGGAATGTCCGACACTTCTAATTTGTTTTCATTGGGTGCAACACATGTTTACTGTGAACATGTAAGATGGCTGTGACAATCTTCTTGCAGCCTGCTTACAGTAGAAACTACTTAAGAACCTGCTAGGGACATCACAATAATGCTTTCCCAAACTGAAGTGTAACTATTGGAGTGTTTCGTGGTAAATAATCGAGTTTACTAACAATAATAGCATCGGTTAACTTGGGTCCTTGAGGCGTAATGAGAGAAAATGACGTATTTCACTAAATAATAACGTGGTGACCTGGTCCTGTGCATTATGCATACGTGTGACCCTATCGAGTAAATAAATAAGTTTAGTGGAAGTTCTGTATAAGCTCTTGCTGGACAACATTTCACAAAAATTTCGCAGAGTTTTTCAATGTGTGCTGCTACAGTTTGACTACCATGTGTTTTTTACCCCAAGAATGTAATGGACACATTTAGAATCTCGTTGTAATAAAATTAGAGGTACATGTTCATGTCTTAGCCCCAAGTATTAGAATATTTTTTTGTTGAAGTGAATTCAGTGTACCACTAGCTGTTTTTGTTCATCTAGAGCACATGTAACCAGTAGGCATTACAGTTTTTTTTATGTACTTACTGGTAAGCCCAACTTTCATAGTAGGAAGATTGGTAATTTTTGTATTCGCATTTTACTTTCCATTGTTGTAGCCTTTAGCACTAATTATCCAGTTTTCATAATGCAACACACCTGTGGAGACCAATTACTTAGATTCAATAGTCTTTCCTAATATTTTAAATTTTGGGAGATTTTAGCATTTTTTAGCTTGATTTATTTCTGATGATTTATTTCTGATTATGAATGTACATGCACCTTCTTGGCTCCCTTTCAGTTTGTTACCACTGGCTTCATTGCGCATTAACATTTGTTGGCTTGGGAAACTGAGTTATCCCCTTTTCACCTAACTTATAGGCCTATCTCCGTATACCCTGCAGATCAATATGTTGCCACAGCCAATATTAAAGAGGAGGCCACTGTCACTCTGGCTACCAAACCCAACGATGAATTAATATAGCTAAAGCAAAAGCGAAGCACCAACGCTTATTAACCCTCACAGAAAGAAAAACATAATCTGAATCTGGTTGCAATCTCCAGATTGTGGATTCTCAGAATGTCTGTCTTTGGCCTGCACCTCAACAGGTATGGGAAGTGGAGGTTGGCAAAACTTATAGGTGACAGCATAGGTGGGGGTGGTGGGATCACTCATGGGAAAATTCCGGTAGTTGTGGGTGTTAGAGCTGTACCTTTTTTAGATTGAAGTCAGCTGATAGGTATTCCTGCTTAAGGGAAGTCTCTCTAACAAAGAAACCACTTTCTACAAAGCTTGGGTATCCGATTAATGAGGGAATTAGATATTTCATCAAAATATACAAGGTATTAGAGATAAAGTTAGTGAACTGCTTATAGATGTTGACTCTGAAATTATTGGTATATCTGAACACTTCTTAAATAAGGAGATAATTCAGAGGCTTCCTTTACCAGGATACAGGTTGGCTGGCAGCTTTTCTAGGAGCTCTTTGCGGTGTGGGGGAGTAGCCATGTATGCGAAAAACGGTATCCCATTTGAGTCAATTGATGTTTCAAAGTACTGCACTGAAAAGGTGTTTGAATGTTGTGCAGGTGTGGTTAAATTTAGTGGAGCTAAACTTCTTACTGTTGTTATTTATAGATCCCCAGACTCCGATTTCACAACATTTTTGCTAAAGCTAGAGGAGGTTCTTGGTTCACTTTATAGGAAATACAAAAAGTTCGTTATATGTGGTGACTTCAATATTAATTGTATAAGTGATTGTGCAAGGAAAAGGATGCTGGTAGACCTCCTTAATTCATATAATCTTATGCAAACCGTATTCTTTCCAACGAGAGTGCAAGGGAACAGTAGAACAACCATAGACAATATTTTTGTTCATTCGTCATTATTAGAAGGGCATTCTGTTAGCAAAAAGGTGAATGGCCTTTCAGATCATGATGCACAAATTTTAAGTCTAAAATATTTTTGTGCTGCAACACATGTTAAATATAGTTACCAACTTTTTAGGAAAGCTGATCCAGTTGCTGTACAGACTTCTGTAAACCTTATCAAGGAACAAGAGTGGTAAGATGTTTATAGTGCTGATACAGTAGACGATAAATATAATGCTTTCCTCAAGACTTTTCTCGTGCTCTTTGAAAGTTGCTTTCCGTTAGAACGTTCAAAACAGGGTACTAGCACAAACAGGCAGCCTGGGTGGCTGACTAATGGGATAAGAATATCTTGTAGAACAAAGTGGCAATTATATCAAAACGTTAGAAACAGTCAAATCTAAATGCAGCAGCCCATTACAAACAGTATTGTAAGGTGCTTAAAAAAGTTATTAGGAAGGCAAAAAGTATGTGGTATGCAGATAGAATAGCTAAGTCTCAGGATAAAATTAAAACCATATGGTCAGTCGTAAAGGAAGTGGCTGGTCTGCAGAGACAGGTCGAGAATATAGAATCAGTGTGTAGTGGGGATGTCCGTGTTACTGATAAGTCGCATATATGTACAGTACTTAATAATCACTTTCTGAATATAGCAGGTGAACTAAATAGAAACCTAGTCCCAACAGGGAATCATATAGCGCTCTTAGAAAAAAGTGTTCCGAGACTGTTACCTGAAATGCTCCTCCATGATACTGACAAGAGGGAGATTGAGTTAATAATTAAATCACTAAAGACCAAGAACTCTCATGGATGTGACGGGGTATCTAGCAGAATACTGAAGTATTGTTCCACGTATGTTAGCTCAGTACTTAGCCATATCTGTAACTTTTCCTTTAGGAGTGGTCGGTTTCCTGACCGATTAAAGTACTCGGTAGTGAAGCCACTTTATAAAAAGGGAGACAGGGATAATGTTGACAATTATAGACCTATTTCTATGCCATCGGTGTTTGCTAAAGTTATCGAGAGGGTTGTATATACAAGGTTACTGCAGCATTTAAATTCACATAATTTGCTGTCAAATGTACAGTTTGGTTTTAGAAATGGCTTAACAACTGAAAATGCTATAGTCTCTTTTCTCTGTGAGGTTTTGGACGGATTAAATAAAAGATTGCGAACGTTAGGTGTTTTCTTTGATTTAACGAAGGCTTTTGACTGTGTTGACCACAAAATATTACTGCATAAGTTGCAGTAACATTATGGAGTAAGGGGAGTAGCTTACAATTGGTTCGCCTCCTACTTTAAGAACAGAAAGCAGAAGGTAATCCTCCGCAATATTGAGAGTGGTAATGATGTTCAGTCCCAATGGGGCACTGTTAAATGGGGTATTCCCCAGGGGTCGGTGCTGGGGCCACTGCTGTTTCTTGTTTATATAAATGATATGCCTTCTAGTATTACAGGTGATTCAAAAATATTTCTGTTTGCTGATGACACCACCTTGGTAGTGAAGGATCTTGTGTGTAATATTGAAACATTATCAAATAATGTAGTTCATGATATAAGTTCGTGGCTTGTGGAAAATAATTTGATGCTAAATCACAGTAAGACTCAGTTTTTACAGTTTCTAACTCACAATTCAACAAGAACTGACATTTTAATCAGACAGAATGGGCATGTTATAAGCGAGACGGAACAGTTCAAGTTCCTAGGCGTACGGATAGATAGTAAGCTGTTGTGGAAAGCCCATGTTCAGGATCTTGTTCAGAAACTAAATGCCGCTTTATTTACCATTAGAACAGTATCTGAAATAAGTGACATTTCAACACGAAAATTAGTATACTTCGCATATTTTCATACGCTTATGTCATATGGTATTATTTTTTGGGGTAATTCTTCTGATTCAAAAAGGGTATTTTTGGCTCAAAAACGGGCTGTTCGAGCTATGTATGGTGTAAGTTCGAAAACCTCTTGTCGACCCCTATTCAATAGTCTGGGAATTTTGACATTGCCCTCACAGTATGTATTTTCTTTAATGTCGTTTGTTGTTAGCAATATTAGCTTATTCCCAAGAGTTAGCAGCTTTCACTCAGTTAATACTAGGCAGAAATCAAATCTGCATGTGGAATGCACTTCCTTGACTCTTGTGCAGAAAGGAGTGCAGTATTCTGCTGCATCCATTTTCAATAAGCTACCACAAGAATTCAAAAATCTTAGCAGTAGCCCAAACACTTTTAAGTCTAAACTGAAGAGTTTCCTCATGGCTCACTCCTTCTATTCTGTCGAGGAGCTCCTGGAAGAGCTAAAAAATTAAGCAAATTCCAGTGTTACATTCTTGATTTTCTTTATTTAAACTAACGACTTGTCGCCTGAATATGTTTCTTATATTTCATTTTATCTGTTTCTACAATCGTGTTATAATTTCATGTACTGACTCGTTCCATGACCATGGAGACTTCTCCTAAATGTGGTCCCACGGAACAATAAATAAATAAATAAATAAATACTGCAGTTGGTTGCCTAAACTACTGGTACTAAAACTAGCAGATCCCATTTGCAAAATTTAATACCCAGCTGTTCTCCCGCAGTGGAGCCATACTACTCTGCAGTAATGACCTCAGTCGATTGGCTCACTGGATGCTGGTCTTCAGCCATTGTCAGCTTATGTTGTGGCTGAAGCAATTACTTCTCTATCTAGTAGCTACTCAGTGGCCCTCACAAGGGCTGAATGCACCCCGCTTGCCAACAGCATTCGGCAGACTTGGACGACCGTTCGTCCAAGTGCTAGCCAAGCCCAACAGTGCTTAACTTAGGTTATCTGAAAGGAATTGGTCTTGCCAGTGGAGCAAGACAGTTGACAGTAGTGTGACTACATGTACGATTAACTGTTGCTGTTGCCATTAATAAATAAGCTAATTGTAATGTATTAGGTGATTTCAGAAGTAATGGCTCATAGGATAAGTAGGGTGAACCAGGACTCCAACAAACTTTCAAAGCTGGTTGTATGGACTTGCAAAAGAAAAGAAAGTCTAGTAAATATGGACTCTAATATGCATACTTCATTTTCAATACTGTGAAACAAATCTCTTCTATTTATTTTATTTACATGTCAAGTTCCATAGGACCAGATTGAGGAATAAATCTCCAAGGTCATGGTACATGCCAGTACATGAAGTTACAACATAAAAGCAATAACATGTAAAAATAAAATGTTTATAAACCGAAGAAAGTCAAGCCATAAGTTTAAGTAAATGCAGTCCACAGTACCACAAGAATTCGGTTAATTTTTCAAGGAACTCCTCGACAGTGTAGAAGGAGTGACCCATGAGGAAACTCATCAGTTTTGATTTGAAAGCATGTGGATTACTGCAAACATTTCTGAAGTCTAGTGATAGTTTATTGAAAATGGATGCAGCAGTATACTGCACACCTTTCTGCATAAGAGTTAGGAAGTCCGATCCAAATGCAGGTTTGATTTCTGCCGAGTATTAACTTAGTGGAAGCTGCTTATTCTTGGGAATAAGCTAATATTGTTAACAAGAAATGACAGTAAGGAATATATATATATATATATATATATTGAGAGGCCACTGTCAAAATACCCAGACTCGTGAACAGGGGTCGACAAGAGGTTCGTGAACTTACGCCATTTGTTGCCTGAACAGCCCGTTTCTGAGCCAAAAATATCCTCTTGGTATGGGAATTACTCAAAATATAATACCATATGACATAAGCAAATAAAAATAAGCAAATTACACTAATTTTCATGTAAAACTATTGCTCACTTCAGATACTGTTCTAATAGTACAAATGGCAGCATTTAGTCTTTGAACAAGATCCTGAATGTGGGCTTTCCAGGACAATTTACTATCTATCTGAACACATAGAAATTTAAACTGTTTAGTTTCACTAATAACGTGACCGCTGCGTGAAATTAAAATGTCGGGTCTTGTCGAGTTGTGGGTTAGAAACTGAAAAAACTGAGTCTTACTGTGATTTAGTGTTAGTTTATTTTCTACAAGCCATGAACTTGTCATGAACTGCACTATTTGAAACTGAGCCAATCTTGCACACAACATCCTTTACTACCAAGCTAGTGTCACCAGCAAACAAATATTTTAGTTACCCGTAACATCATTTATATAAATAAGAAACATCAGTGGTCCCAGCACTGATTTCTGGGGCATCCCCCATTTGACTGTACCCCATGCAGACCCCAAATCTCGGCCATTCTCAACACTTTGAATAATGACCTGTTGCTGAAGTAAGAAGTGCACCAATTGTGAGCTTCTCTCCGTATTCCATAATGGTCCAACTTCTGGAGATATATTTTGTGATCACCACAATCAAACACCTTAGTTAAATAAAAAAATATGCCTAGTATTTGAAACCTGCATGGTTGTACTGTGCAGTAATGACATTTCAGCCAGCTGAGATGACCTTCACATTTGTTGATATTTGTATTGCACTGCCAGTGTTGTTGGTCCCATCATAGTAGTGTGATAAACATTACAGTAGACCTACACTACTTCTGCATCATTGGCAATCAGACCAATCTCCAGGCCCTCTGCTCACTTACATGACACGCAATAAATGTTTTGTACACTCACCATTCAGTGCTGCTTGTAGTTTATTTATCACAATCCTGTCGACTAGGATATTTGTTCTGTTCCCGGTTTTGATGTCTGGTGCTGCTATCAAAATTATGCGAGAGAAATTTATTTTGCAATTAGAGCAGCTTAAATCGTTATGTTCCGTGCACCCACAATGACAGATTTTTTACATTTGTGTTTTGTTGTAATTGCTGTGGATTCAGGATGTGATCTGTGAGAAATTGAACTGTGTCGTAACTAGGATATGTGCAATTTGTTTTCAATTGCTCCCTTATGGTGTGAACTAATACACTGCCCAAACAAATATCCTTGATGTAAATAGATGTTCAATTAACTGCATAGAGTGGTTGACAGTTGGGACGAATGCACTAGTGGCAATTTGATGCATCAACAAAAAATGACAGGAGAACAGAGAGTATTCAGAAGGAGAGTAAAATTTGTTTTTACAATCTCTGTTGCATGTGAAAAATGATTCAGCACTAGTTTTGATAATATGTATATGATCATCGTAGAGTTACAGAATAAAGAATAACAAAACACACACTTCAAACCATAGATAAGTGTGTGTGTGTGTGTGTGTGTGTGTGTGTGTGTGTGTGTGTGTGTGTGTGTGAATACATTACCCTGAGAGGGTGGTACATGGTCTGGGGAATGGGAAGAAGGGGAGGGCTAGGAGTTTGAGGTATAAAATGGCAAAAAGAATATCTTTATTAAAACAAACTATGAGATGGATATGTGAATGTGTCTCTTGGATTGTTAAATAAGTATTCCTTCACTAAAGGATGTAAGACGTGTTCCTTTTGGTGTACAATGAGCGCAGCCTCCATCCCAGCGCACAGCCTGCAAGTAGTGCATGTGCTGTTGGAGTCTCTCTGCATTGAAAGGGGCTGTCCCATTACAAAGCTGGAAAGTCACTGCTCTGTGGGATGTATAAATGAATATTATTAAAACATATATAGGCAATATCTGAAATCACAGTAAAGATTAAGTATGCGAACAGGTTGCAGGTGATACCTGTAGAATTGTATGTCTCTGCAACTTGAATTGATTTCAGTAACATGTTTTATGCTATTAGAAATAGTCATCCAAGGCTTGATGCTAGAGTGTTCGATTTGGTTTTTTATAACTCCAGGCGTATAACTTTTACCAAAAGATTTGACTGATTTCCAACAATGAACACTTTGGTATTATTAGAATGGCAGTGTTGTAATGAAGATGATCATTCTTCTGCAGACACTACATCGTGGCATTATTAGTTGGGGAGTGTTTTGAACTATGCGTGAATAAGATACCGGTAGAGGTCGGGCCTCAACTACCACTACCAACCGCAAAAAACAGTTGCGCTGTAGCAACTAACATATGCTTTGTGTCTACAATTTGCTTTGAGTTGCCAGTTGTGGTCTTCTTCTGTTTTTTCTCATTTTGAAATGAGTGAGGAGACTAATCCTGGTGCATAAAAGGATTTAAATGAGACTCTCACCGCAAGAAAAGAAATCAATAATCCGTATGACCATTATGTCAGTTCTGCTTTAGTGGAAGCACAGAATGGCGACAGATAGGGAGGGTTTATTCACTCGTATCACCCCCCTTTCCTTGGACAGTCCAAGTTTTCATTTGTTTACAGTAGCAGATGACTGCCACGATACACTGTTTGCATAATATCTGCATTAAAAATAACTTTTCAGCTATTTGTACTGTGCAGCTGAAATTGTAAAAATACACTTTTTGTAAAAATGACATTTTTCAGTATGGCATACCTGTAGGCATAAACATTAGGCTTCGCTGCAAGTCAGTTTGTCACCGTGATCAGATTTTTTGCTTTAACATTTGTTAGCTTCCCCAGATTGTCAGCTTCCAACCTAACTAAGACTTCAAGCTATGCTACACAACCAAGATTTCAAGGGGGTCCAGCATGTAACTTCAACCCACTTTTCTTAAAATGTACACAGTTGTAGCCTCTCACACAGTGGCCATTGTCAGTATTAGAGTATTATCTTGCATTCCACATGTCATTTTTATTTTATACTTATGAAAATTCACGCAAGTAGATTATTCATTTCATACTTTACTTTGCTTTTATTTTGTACTGGAAGCTGTTCTAGAGCCTGATTAAAGTTACTTGTTAATTAACTCTTTAACACTTTGGAGCTCTAACGTGCGAACTATTGCCATTGCCAGTGTGTCACTACAAAGAGTCAATTCACCTGCAGTTATTCACAACAGCTGATGCACTTGGTAATCTGTGGCCTATGTGATTACTGTTCAAAAAGATTTCGGGCTTGCAGCCGGTCGCAGTAAACTTCAATGCACGATATTTCGGCTGAACAACTGCCAGCCATCTTCAGGTGACTCGAACGAGGACTGACGAAGACACTCCGCTCCAGCTTATATAGTGCGCTGATAGTACTGCTGCGCATGCGTTGCAGTCGCAGCGACAGAAGGGCCCACTATATAAGCTGGAGCGGAGAGTGTCTTTGTCAGTCCTCGTTCGGGTCACCTGAAGATGGCTGGCAGTTGTCCAGCCAAAATGTCGTGCAATGAAGCTTACGCCGACCGGCTGCAAGCCGGATATCTTTTTGAGCTGTTGATTCGCTGGGAAAATTTCAAATTTTACGTGATTACTGTTGATCACTAAGGGCAATCAGTCTGTTTCTTCTGTACAAGCAGCCCCCCACTCCACTCCACCCCACCCCACCCGATTTGGTTGAGCCTTAACCTATTTGCGAATAGCAGCTGTCATGCCACGTAAAAATGTCAACAAACAATTACTTTTAATCAGAATAAGGCTGTCTTGTCAAAAATGTTACTAGTAATAAGAACAGTACTATGTTTATGCACTAAATCTGATACTGTACTAATACCTTTTATTCCTCATAGGTCAGCCCCAAGTGATTAAATTAGTACAAACACATGCTACAAAATCTCACAATAATGTAGCAGTTGATAATCAAGCTCTGAAGACAATATTTAAAGCGCCTAATCAAGATGGTAGCCAGGTATGTATAAGTTGAGTGATGACTTAACATCATGTCACAGATGTTGACATTATTTGGATATGTCATTTTTGTGGTAGGCATTAATTTACAATACTTATGATTTGTTAGTATTAATATGGAGCTGTTGTAGTTGAAATGGAATGTTTCTGGAACAGGATTACCGAATGTTGAGATTCTGCTCTACTGCTTTGATCCATAACATCATCAAGATGGCAGATTTTAATCATATACAATGTGGTGAGCATGATGCTACTCATTACACCCCCGAACAGACTTGCAAATTTTGCAAAACCATGTGAAAGATTTAACTCCAGCAATAAAATGAAACTGCTGGTACAACCACAGAAAGTAGAGGGTTTTTTGTGGGTACAAACTAAATTTATGTCGATAATAGTGACAGTATTCCAAAATAAATATTAACCCAAAAAATCAGTCACAAGAAATATTCAACACAACAACAAAATTGCAAAAACAAACACCATTTGTGTCATGAATTTGATCTATGTAGCCATGAACTCGCACACAACTCGAAAACCCGGTATCGCATATTTTACTTAACCTGTATAGCTCAGACATAGTCCTTGATAGCATGAACCTGCACACAACTCCTGAGCTGGATGCTGCAAATTTTACTTGACCTATATGGTTGCTAAAATGAAACCTGCAGTATCAAAAAGTAACACACAAATCATCATATCAGTTTTTGAAATCTTCACTTACCGTTTCTGTGTGAAAGTCCACAGTACAACAAACAAAAACTTACTCATGTAACTGATATCAGAAATATAACCTAAACAGTGATGGTAAATCTAGTATCCACAATACTTATCAACCACAGTTTGACACGATTACCAACCACTAACAAGAAAACTCCTAAATTTCTGAAAACTTACATAATGATCAACTTAGATATACACAGACATCTACAAACATACTAATACATCATACATACATCACTAAAATGCAAATAAAACCACAAAAAGTACTTACCAACCAAAGTCACTGTCGCTTAAATCTAGGCTGCACACACACACACACACACACACACACACACACACACACACACCTAAAAACAATAAAATAACTTTCATTGTTTCAACAAGCAATTACCAGCTCATAAATTTCTGTCATAGCCGTTACTGCCAAAAATTAAATTTGCGACTATGGGACACACAACACTAGCAATACCAAACAAAAGCCTGAATGCATCACCTAAAATATCTCAAATCCGAATAACTCATTGTTGAACCAGTATAAACTCTTCTAATGAAAACCTCAAACACTTCCCTAACAAGGTCACTCTCTAAGATACCTAACTAATGGCTTTGAAAAATGAACATCAAACACGAGAGCACCACCAAATACTAGAACACACCATCTACAAGCATGACCGTTCGCAAAAGTATCATGCCACCATGACGCTGCACAGCACATAGGTCAAAGCAGAGGTATAGGATCGCAATTTTCAGTTGACCCTACTGGAACTCTTATATGGTGCCCCTCGTGCCTTCCTTCTCTAATTCTACAAGTCATCCCTGCCCACAGATATCGATCCTCAGCTATTGCATTGATGTTATGATTGGTTTTGCACACTATATAGCTCTTCAGTGAAGTTGGTTGTGTGACATGTAGGACACAAATATTTATCATGAAGTGAAGCCCAATCCCAGTAAAACTCAAGTGAGCGCATTCCACGTATGAATCGGAAGCACAGCAAAAGCTGGACATCACATGGCGAGGAGAACAACTGAAACATTGCCCAACACCAGTCTGCCTAGGTGTCACACTGGACAGGGCTCTAACGTACAGGCAGCAATGTCGAAACGTGAAACAGAAAGTCATTTCTTGCAGTGGGATACTTAAGAAGCTGATTGGCAGCAGTTGGAGAGCTAAACCGCACCTCCTAAGGACTTCTGCACTTGCACTTTGTGTATCAGCTGCTGTGCATGCTGCTCCTGTGTGGAACGTTTCAGCTCATGCTAAGCAAGTTGAGCCAACACCAGAAATTGTATCCGATTGTTGGAATAGCCCCACCCAACATCCGGAGGGCCATTGCTGCAGACAGTGAGAGAACAAAGCAGGAGAATGACCACTGACATCCTCTGTATGGTTATCAGGTAGCAAGATCCCGCCTTAAATCCCCCAAGAGTTTCCTTGCTAGGAGTGCGCCACTGGAGGGAGCACCAGAGGCAGTTCGTCTTGTAACATGGAAGAGCTCACTGCCCGTAGACATCTCACCAAAAGAACAACTAGCTCCTGGTGCAAACCTACAATACCCTGTGTGGAGGTCCCTCAGCCGCCTAAGAGTGGGCGTTCCCCGATGTAAGACCAACCTGAAGAAATGGGGAATCCCGCCTGCGAGCGCTGACACCTTTTGCGACTTCGGGGCTGAAGAAGATCCAAGCCATATACTTGTATGCCCCTTCATGGACAACCCGTGCACAATACAAGATGTTTACGGAGGAAATGACAAAGCTATTGCAGCTGCTATTTTTTGGAAATGCTGACCAGACACGGAAATGAATGAATGTTTGATAGCAGCTTCGCATGATTAATCGTCGGCCCAAAGAAATTCATGCTGTGACATTTTGCATTTCTGTGTTTTTACGCATTGTTGCCAACTGATAATAGAAAAGTGTACAAGCATACTAAGCATAAGGCGATGAGTTCTGTCTTCAGTTACAGCACCTGTAGGATGAATTATAAGATATAGTTCATGTTATACATCATTGGATATGTCTCACCATATTGCCTGGGTGGCACTTGTGGCCTTTTGGTGGTAATTTAGAGGGGTTCTTATGAAGATAGTCAAGGATTCCAGACTTTATTCTAATGTTTATGTCATATGCTAGTTTAAGTGTCTGATAGTGGGAGAGGTGTTATAGAATACTGTCTTTTGTATGAGGTGACAGTGTCTTAACTCCTCATGAGGCTACAGGTTCTGTCTGTTCTGAAAATGTGAATGTTTCTAAGGACTTCTTGTATTTTTCTTATACATGCTCTTCATCCCAAAATTTGGTTGGTTTTAATATATCCATGCAGAGTATCATTGGGTTATTCTATGTCAAGTCGCACAGTCATGTCGTTCTAAAATTTTGTTTGCATGCTTGAAACTTCGACTTTTTAGCACTGACTCTTGAAATTTCACCTCCGTGTCATTTATGATATGTTGTACAAAGCTTTCCTGGTTTGATGATGATTTTCCCAACACTTAATGATTTAGACGATGCTAAACTTACTGACTTTAAAGGATTTTTTTAACTATAGGGTTGTATGTTTTGAAAGGATTACAGCAAGTTCTTTGATGGCTTTCAAAAACCTGAAGGGATAGTAACTGTGATGTCTACATGTACTTCTTTCGTGATCATCTGGAAAGTTAATACTGGACTGTAACACTGTCAGATCTTGTTGATCTCCACTCGGGTCTGAAAATTTTTGAAGAGTTTTTAAAAACTGAGGTGTAGTCTGTCAAGTGATACATTGTTGCAAGTAATTTTCCAACACTATTTGATTTGATATTTTCCATAGTAACTAAGTAATCAGTACTTTGGTTAAAAACACAAGACGTTACCAACAGAATTATAAATGGTTGTGCCACAAACAAATATGACCATCTAACAGAAACAAAAACAGGAACTGAGGACAAACAGACTGATTGTTGCATACCGGTGATGATCAACAGTGCATGACAGGGATTGTTGCAGTGCTTTCATATATGCACAGGTTTCAAGCAAGCTATTGCAAACGCACAGAACACTTTATCTCTTAGAGCTGGTGATTAGCTGCACAGGATATACTACGTTGTTTCAAAAATCACTTAATTAATAAAATTAAATTAATTTTCACACTTAAGATTAATTTGCCTAGAATACTTGATATTGAAATATGCTTTTTGAGACCTCTGCATCTGAGGCATTTTATGTCAGACCTGATGACTCATTTTTCATCACAGTAAAGAATTTATTAATTTTTGATCTATTTGTTTGTCCATTCACAGAAAAGATATTAATTTTTTTTTTAATTTGTTAGTCTAGCTTATAACCTCAGGAATCTTAAGACCAAAACTAGGTTCTGCCAGGTCGGCAAAACATGATATAAACTTTTTCCAATGTCCCTGTAAGTTTTCCAGAAATTGGAAATTGTCATACACCAATATTTTTGTACTCACCAAGCTGCACCAGAACACACACATAAAAGGTTATAATTAGGTAAGCTTTCGGAGCCAGTAGAGCTCATTCTTAAGGCAGAAGGGTTGAAGGGGAAGGAAGATGGGTGAAGGAAAAGGACTGGAGAGGTCTAGGGAGACTTACCAGAGAGATGAGAAGAAAAGACTGATTGTTGGGGAATGCACTGGAGACGATTTGGAAACCTGAGAGCTTAATGGTGGAAGACAGGATAATGTGAAAGACAGAGATTTCTGATTAAACATCATGCACACGTTAATAAGAGTGAAAAGCTTGAGTGTATTGTATGTAACAGTGGTGGGAGGGGGGGGGGGGAATAGACAGGTAAGAAAATGAAAGATGTAGAAAACTAAAACGGATTGAAGAAAGGAGTAGATACTGTGAAGAAATGCGGACAAGGAAGAAGTTTATGAAAATTATAGCCAGGTTGGTGGTGAGAACCAAGGAATGTTGTAGTGATAGTTCCCATCTGCGAAGTTCTGAGAAATGGGTGTCTGGGGGAAGAATACAGATAGTGTGTGTGGTGAGAGAGCACTGAGGTCATGATTGTCCTGTTGTAGTGCATGCTCTGCAACAGGATATTGTGTGTTGCCAGTATACACCCTCTGCCTACCACCATTCATCCTAACTGATAATTTGGTGATAGTCACGTCAATGTAAAAGGCTGAACAGTGTTCACATAACAGCTGGTATATGACGTGTTGTTTCACAGGTGACTCTCCCTTTGATAGTATATGTTTTGCCAGATACTGGGCTGGTATAGCTGGTGGTGGGAGGGTGCATAGGGAAAGTCTTGCAGTGGGGAAGGTCAGAGGAGTAGGAGCCATTGGGTAGGGAGATGAATTCAGGAGGAGCATAGGGCCTGACAATAGTATTGCGGAGATTGGTAGGGTGACGAAAAGCTATTCTAGATGTGATGGGCAAAATTTCAGCAACTACTGTTGCTCGTTAGTAGGTTTAATGTGAACAGAAGTGTGTAGCTGGCCTTCGGTGAGGACAAGATCAACATCAAGGAAAGTGTCATGGGATTTATAATAGTACCATGTGAAATTTACTGTTGATCCCTCCAAAAAACTACTTTGAAGAACATCACTGGTCGCTCAGTATTATCCTAGTCTGGAATGTATTAATCAGCTACTTTGTGTTCCTAAAATGATGCCCTGAGATGAGATCCATTTTGTCTGATGAGATTTTGCCCACCACACCTAGAACAGCTTTTCGTCACCCTCCCAATCTCCAAAATATTCTTGTCAGACCATATGCTCCTTTTGCATCCATCTCCCTACCCTATGCCTCGTACCCCTGTTCCGTCCCTGCTGCGAGACTTGCCCTCCCACCATCACCTATACCAGCCCTACATGTCATATACCAGTTGTTATGTAAACACTATTCAGCCTTTTACATTGGCATGACTACCTCCAAATTATCTGTTAGGACGAATGGGCATAGGCAGATGGTGTGTAATGGCAACATGCAAAATCTTCAAATGTTTTTTAATTCCATTCTTTGATCAAAATATCAATTCTTTTGACGATGACCGGTTTCAGTCCGTGATGACCATCCTCAGATCTTTTCTAGACCATGTCCTAAAGTGTCCATTATGGCCTTATCACTTTAAGACTGGTGTAGAAAAGATCTGAGGTTGGTCATCACGGACTGGAAAAAAAAAAAAAAAAGTTTCCATTATGGCCTTATCATTTTAGGACATGGTGCAGAAAAAATCTGAGGATGGTCATCACGGACTGAAACCGGTCATCGTCAAAAGAACTGATATTTTGGTCAAAGAATGGAATTAAAAAACATTTGAAGATTTTGCATGTTGCCATTACACACCATCTGCCTATGCCCATTCGTCCTAACAGATAATTTGGAGGTAGTCATGCCAATGTAAAAGGCTGAATAGTGTTTACATAACAACTGGTATATGACGTGTAGGGCTGGTATAGGTGATGGTGGGAGGGCAAGTCTCGCAGCAGGGACGGAACAGGGGTACGAGCCATAGGGTAGGGAGATGGATGCAAAAGTAGCATATGGTCTGACAAGAATATTTCGGAGATTGGGAGGGTGACGAAAAGCTGTTCTAGATGTGGTGGGCAAAATCTCATCAGACAAAATGGATCTCATCTCAGGGCACCATGTCCTAAAGTGATAAGGCCATAATGGAAACTTTTTTTTTTTTTTTTTTTTTTTTTTTTTTTTTTTTTTTTTTTTTTTTTTTTTTTTTTTTCCAGTCCGTGATGACCAACCTCAGATCTTTTCTACACCAGTCTTAAAGTGATAAGGCCATAATGGACACTTTAGGACATGGTCTAGAAAAGATCTGAGGATGGTCATCACGGACTGAAACCGGTCATCGTCAAAAGAATTGATTTTGTGATCAAAGACTGGAATAAAAACACATTTGACAGTATTGGATCACTGTTCGTATTCGCGACTATGTCTCAGCTGGTGACCGCAGTATCCTGTTACAGAGCATGCTCTACAACATGACAGTCATGACCTCAGTGCTGTTTCAGCACAAGTGCCATCTGTATTCTTCCCCCAGACACCAGTTTCCCAGAACTCTGCAGGTGGGAACTATCGCTACAGCATCTCCTCGGTTCTCACTATCCACCTGGTCGTAGCTTACATTAAATTCTTCGTTCTCAGCATTTCTTCACAGTATCTACTCCTTTCTTCAATCTGTTTTAGTTTTCTACAGCTTTTATTTTCTTACCTTTCTATTTTTGGCTGCCCCTCTCCCACCTCTGTTATATACAATTCACTTAGCTTTTCGCTCTTACTAACTCTTGTACAATGTTTAAGCAGTTATCTCAGTCTTGTATATTATCCTGTCTTCCACGTTTAAGCTCTCAGATTTCCAAATCTTGTCCTGTGCAGTCCCCAAAAGTCAGTCTTTCTTCCTTGTTCTGTTTGGTAAGTCTCCCTTGATATGTGGTTCTAGGTGACTTTCCGGAAATCTACCCTTTTTCCTAGAGCTCTTAAGTCCTTTTCCTTCAACCCTCTTCCTTTCCCTCCAATCCTTCTGCTTTGAGGAGGAGCCACTGGCTCCAAAAGCTTGCCCACTTATAACTTTTTATGTGTGTGTGTTATGACACAGCTTGGTAAGTAGATTTTTGTGTGTATTCAAGTAAATTTTGTCAAAAATTGATTGTTTTTGTTGTTATATTAATTTTTTGTAATTTTCTTTGTAACTTTATTGCTTAAATAAATTCATTCTTGTTAAGTACGTCTCTCTCTTAACTTTAGAAGAAAATTCCGTATCAAAATCTTCATATACATCTTAGTTAGAGTATTTCTGTAGATAAGTACTACTTTACATGGGCATTCTCACAGAACCAAATTATCAGAACTTTACTATATTGAAAATTCAGAATAAAAAAAGTTTTAGTCTGTGACCAAAAAGGATTTTCAGAAGTTCTTATGTCACAGGTATGAGCAAATACACAAAGTTTTAGGAAAATCTGAGATTGAGGGTTACAAATCCCAGAATTATTGGGCGATTTGACATGGAATGACCCCATTGGCCTTCTGTGCCTCCCCTTCCTCCCTATGCGTTTATGCATGGCTGCATGAAATAAGTGGGAATTGTAAACTACCTGCCTCTTCCAGTCTTCATACCAGAAGAAAATGACCAATCTGCATCATTCCTGTTATTTTCATTTCACTTACTAACACACACCGTTGGATCAATCCATACAAGGTGGTTCAGCACTGGTTGTTTGACATATCAGAAAAATTGGATATTCGCTGGGCGATGAATTCCCTGATGTTTAGTGGACTCAAAAATGTTTTTTAAAATTTTTAAATTGTTTATGAGATTATGGTGACCATTTTTGTTTCAGCCTGCATTTTTTTTTGTTTTTTTGTTTTTTGAAGTATTCAAATAATAGTTTGTACCACGGATTTCAAATAAAAAGCATTTAGTCCAGCACACTCTGGCCTGCAATTTTGAACCATCATCTCCTAGCTGAATTTATTCCCTATGTATTTTTAATAGCTCAAAGTTTTTGGTTGGAAGTTTTAAACTCAATTTTTGGACAGCAGCTTTTCAAAAAAAGGAATAATTTCTCAGCTTTAAAATTTTTGGTGCTGTTACATTCTGCAATATAGGTACTTTTTTTAGAGTATCAGTGGTTAGAAGCTTACATTTAAGAAATATAATATTTTAAAATATAGATTTTTTGGGATTTTTCATTTTCTTTGAGCAACTTGTGTGATAGGAATATAAAACAATGAAAAGGTTGAGTGCCTTTAGTATTCTGTAAAGTTTTGAACCGTTCCTCCAAGATGATAGCAGAGACTTCTTGTATTCCCTCACATTTTATAAAAAAAACATAGGTAACTCCACCTACCTGTTCCTTACAGAAGGTAAACATTTCTTGACGTGTCAAGATCTGGTTCTCATAGATCCGCTGAAAACCAGCCGTCGTGGTAGCATGTTTTGTCGCGCCCCTGATGCTATCACGAGCCTTCTTCCCATGGCATGATGTCAAAAAGTGTCATTCTACAACAAATCCCCAATCTTCTTTGTGAAGGAAGTTGTAAATAAACTCCTTTTTGTTTCTGTATTGGCTTGCAGCACCATCAGAGTAGTAGTTCATTTGTGGAAGGGTGGTGGTGTTTTATTTAGTTTGTTAATTGCATCTGAAATGCATGCGCTGCTGTAGTGTTGCGTTAAAGTTGGTCACGTATGACACTAAAACTGTGACTCTTTAGTTTATCTTGATCTTTATAACAGAAAACAAATGATTTGTGGCCAATTTGTTTACCCAGTAGTGTCCTTGTTCTTCATCTTTGACAACAAAGGAACTGTTTTCAGAAAAGTTGGCAACAACCAATCATTCATGAACTGCCAAGGTGTGCTTTTGTCTTTCACAAATTTACTTTGAGCTTTGACAATAAAATGATACATTTGCATGTTTTCAAGGTTATTGTGGTTTTGTGATTGTCACCACTTTATAATATTGTTAATTTTTAAACAATATTAACCTTTTTTGTCTTTGAACCTTAGTACCAAACAGCCTTTTTGCCAGGCATCAAACGGCTGTTGCTGTCATCTCCATGAAGCCTAATAACCTTTTTGATGGTATTTTCATCTATCAAATAAGATGCATTTTTCTTCTGTAATGCAAGTAAAATTCCCTGGTTATTAAATGTTTTGTTAATTTAAGCAAACGTTGTGACCCATTAAATTCATCACTAATGTTTGCTCAACTTCAAGAATTTGACAGTAAACTTATATCTTAATTTTATCTTAGTTGTTGGAAACACAACATTTATTTTTGAGATTTTCTATCAGATCACCTAGGATTTTGAAAGTGTGTGTGTGTGTGTGTGTGTGTGTGTGTGTGTGTGTGTGTGTGTGTGTGTGTGTGTGTAAGATGTTGTTGAATGACAAGTGATGTACGAGGGGCAGCAACTTGAAATTAGCGGAGGTTCAGGCCTGGTGGGTAATGGGAAGAGAGAATATATTGAAGGGCAAGTTCCCATCTCCGGAGTTCTGATAGGTTGGTGTCAGTGGGAAGTATCCAGATAACCTGGACAGTGTAACACTATGTCTGTTCATGCGAATGGACAGTTTGTTGCTAGTTATTCCCACATAGAAGGCTTCATAGTGTAGGCACGTCAGTTGGTAAATCACGTGGGTGCTTTCACACGTGGCTCTGCCTTTGATCGTGCACACCTTCCGGGTTACAGGACTGGAGTAGGTGGTGGTGGGAGGGTGCATGGGACAGGTTTTACACCGGGGGCGGTTACAAGGGTAGGAGCCAGAGGGTAGGGAAAATGGTTTGGGGATTTCATAGGAATGAACTAAGAGGTTACGAAGGTTAGGTGAACGGCGGAAAGACACTCTTGGTGGAGTAGGGAGGATTTCATGAAGGATGGATCTCATTTCAGGGCAGGATTTGAGGAAGTCGTATCCCTGCTGGAGAGCCACATTCAGAGTCTGGTCCAGTCCCGGAAAGTATCCTGTCACAAGTGGGGCACTTTTGTGGTTCTTCTGTGGGGGATTCTGGGTTTGAGGGGATGAGGAAGTGGCTCTGGTTATTTGCTCCTGTACCAGGTCGGGAGGGTAGTTGCGGGATGCGAAAGCTGTTGTCAGGTTGCAGGTGTAATGGTTCAGGGATTCCGGACTGGAGCAGATTCGTTTGCCACGAAGACCTAGGCTGTAGGGAAGGGACCGTTTGATGTGGAATGGGTGGCAGCTGTCATAATGCAGGTACTGTTGCTTGTTGGTGGGTTTGATGTGGACGGACGTGTGAAGCTGGCCATTGGACAGGTGGAGGTCAAGGAAAGTGGCATGGGATTTGGAGTAGGACCAGGTGAATCTGATGGAACCAAAGGAGTTGAGGTTGGAGAGGAAATTCTGAAGTTGTTCTTCACTGTGAGGCCAGATCATGAAGATGTCATCAATAAATCTGTACCAAACTTTGGGTTGGCAGGCCTGGGTAACCAAGAAGGCTTCCTCTAAGCGACCCATGAATAGGTTGGCTTATGAGGGGGCCATCCTGGTACCCATGGCTGTTCCCTTTAATTGTTGGTATGTCTGGCCTTCAAAAGTGAAGAAGTTGTGGGTGAGGATGAAGCTGGCTAAGGTGATGAGGAAAGAGGTTTTAGGTAGGGTGGCAGGTGATTGGTGTGAAAGGAAGTGCTCCATCGCAGCGAGGCCCTGGACGTGCGGAATATTTGTGTATAAGGAAGTGGCATCAATGGTTACAAGGATGGCTTCAGGGGGTAACAGATTGGGTAAGGATTCCAGGCGTTCGAGAAAGTGGTTGGTGTCTTTGATGAAGGATGGGAGACTGCATGTAATGGGTTGAAGGTGTTGATCTACGTAGGCAGAGATCCGTTCTGTGGGGGCTTGGTAACCAGCTACAATTGGGCGGCCGGGATGATTGGGTTTGTGGATTTTAGGAAGAAGGTAGAAGGTAGGGGTGCGGGGTGTTGGTGGGGTCAGGAGGTTGATGGAGTCAGGTGAAAGGTTTTGCAGGGGGCCTAAGGTTCTGAGGATATGGATCGGTCAGCCTTCAGATAACGGATAGCCTGGGCTTCAGCAGTGGTGATGTTGGGAGTAGGATTAAGGTTTTTTAAGGAGGATTGAGATGCAAGGCTGGCTCCCATATTCTATTTTCTCAGGCTTGTCTGGCATTTGGCATTACCCCCAAAGGCCTCACACTTAAAGTTCCCATCTCTGGCTGCAACCCTTCTTTCCATCAGTCCCTATACCAGTTCCAAACTGAACAATCCATTGCCCTCACCCACCTAATCCTTCACCTACACATCAACTCAGCCAATGAACACACCCGTCAACTCCTATCCTTAATGAAAGTCCTTAATCTTTCCTCTCCCACATCCACATCGGCTGTTCAGAGCATCCTCCTACAGGCCAACCGTAAATTAGAACAGCATGCCACCCTCCACCTCTAAAAACTATCCAATCTCCTGGTTTCCCACCTCCGGAAAGGCAACTCACTCACCCTTCACAACCTTTCCAGCAAACCTCAACCTCCTCTCATTGCACACCAACCCAGTCTCTCCCATCTACTCAATCTCCCCCTTCCAGCTCCACTCCCTCCAAAACCTCAAAATTCCAATCAACACAACCTGGAACCACAACGCCCTAATTCAGTAGTTAACCTTTCCCTCAAACCTCTCTCCCAATCCGAAACCTCTGTCCTATCCAAAGGCCTCACCTTCAGCCCCACTCCCAGATTCAACCAAACAGCCCTCGTCAAAGATTTACTGTCCTACACTCGTACTCTCTGCTGGAAATATCACTTTGCCACGAAGAAAAATGATCCTAATCCTACTCCTAATGACCCAACTCCCCAAGACACCATCCAAATTGAACCCTGCCTGGAACAGTTCCATCCTCCGTCGCAGCGTGACCCACCTCCTCTTCCTCAAAATCACCCTCTCCAAACCTTCCAGGAATTTCTGACTTCCAGCCTTGCATCTCAATCCTTCTTAAAAAACCTTAATCCTACTCCCAACATCACCACTGCTGAAGCCCAGGCTATCCGTGATCTGAAGGCTGACCGATCCATCGTCATTCTTCCGGCGGACAAGGGTTCCATGACCGTGGTACTTGATCGTCGGGAGTATGTGGCTGAGGGACTGTGTCAGCTTTCAGACAACACCACATACAAAGTTTGCCAAGGTAACCCCATTCCCGATGTCCAGGCGGAGCTTCAAGGAATCCTCAGAACCTTAGGCCCCCTGCAAAACCTTTCACCTGACTCCATCAACCTCCTGACCCCACCAACACCCCGCACCCCTACCTTCTACCTTCTTCCTAAAATCCACAAACCCAATCATCCCGGCCGCCCAATTGTAGCTGGTTACCAAGCCCCCACAGAACGGATCTCTGCCTACGTAGATCAACACCTTCAACCCATTACATGCAGTCTCCCATCCTTCATCAAAGACACCAACCACTTTCTCGAACGCCTGGAATCCTTACCCAGTCTGTTACCCCCGGAAACCATCCTTGTAACCATTGATGCCACTTCCTTATACACAAATATTCCGCACGTCCAGGGCCTCGCTGCGATGGAGCACTTCCTTTCACGCCAATCACCTGCCACCCTACCTAAAACCTCTTTCCTCATCACCTTAGCCAGCTTCATCCTCACCCACAACTTCTTCACTTTTGAAGGCCAGACATACCAACAATTAAAGGGAACAGCCATGGGTACCAGGATGGGCCCCTCGTACGCCAACCTATTCATGGGTCGCTTAGAGGAAGCCTTCTTGGTTACCCAGGCCTGCCAACCCAAAGTTTGGTACAGATTTATTGATGACATCTTCATGATCTGGACTCACAGTGAAGAACAACTTCAGAATTTCCTCTCCAACCTCAACTCCTTTGGTTCCATCAGATTCACCTGGTCCTACTCCAAATCCCATGCCATTTTCCTTGACGTTGACCTCCACCTGTCCAATGGCCAGCTTCACACATCCGTCCACATCAAACCCACCAACAAGCAACAGTACCTGCATTATGACAGCTGCCACCCATTCCACATCAAACGGTCCCTTCCCTACAGCCTAGGTCTTCGTGGCAAACGAATCTGCTCCAGTCCGGAATCCCTGAACCATTACACCTACAACCTGACAACAGCTTTCGCATCCCGCAACTACCCTCCCGACCTGGTACAGAAGCAAATAACTAGAGCCACTTCCTCATCCCCTCAAACGCAGAATCCCCCACAGAAGAACCACAAAAGTGCCCCACTTGTGACAGGATACTTTCCAGGACTGGACCAGACTCTGAATGTGGCTCTCCAGCAGGGATACGACTTCCTCAAATCCTGCCCTGAAATGAGATCCATCCTTCATGAAATCCTCCCTACTCCACCAAGAGTGTCTTTCCGCCGTCCACCTAACCTTCGTAACCTGTTAGTTCATTCCTATGAAATCCCCAAACAACCTTCCCTACCGTCTGGCTCCTATCCTTGTAACCGCCCCCGGTGTAAAACCTGTCCCATGCACCCTCCCACCACCACCTACTCCAGTCCTGTAACCCGGAAGGTGTACACGATCAAAGGCAGAGCCACATGTGAAAGCACCCACGTGATTTACCAACTGACCTGCCTACACTGTGATGCATTCTATGTGGGAATGACCAGCAACAAACTGTCCATTCGCATGAATGGACACAGGCAGACAGTGTTTGTTGGTAATGAGGATCACCCTGTGGCTAAATATGCCTTGGTGCACGGCCAGCACATCTTGGCACAGTGTTACACTGTCCGGGTTATCTGGATACTTCCCACCAACACCAACCTATCCGAACTCCGGAGATGGGAACTTGCTGTTCAATATATCCTCTCTTCCCGTTACCCACCATGCCTCAATCTCCACTAATTTCAAGTTGCCGCCACTCATACCTCACCTGTCATTCATCATCATCTTTGCCTCTTCACTTCCGCCTCGAGTGACATCTCTGCCCAAACTCTTTGTCTTTAAATATGTCTGCTTGTGTCTGTATATGTGTGGATGGATATGTGTGTGTGTGTGTGTGTGTGTGTGTGTGTGTGTGTGTGTGTGTGTGTGAGTGTATACCTGTCCTTTTTCCCCCCTAAGGTAAGTCTTTCCGCTCCCGGGATTGTAATGACTCCTTACCCTCTCCCTTAAAACCCACATCCTTTCGTCTTTCCCTCTCCATCCCTCTTTCCTGATGAGGCAGCAGTTTGTTGCAAAAGCTTGAATTTTATGTGTATGTTTGTGTGTCTGTCGACCTGCCAGCACTTTCATTTGGTAAGTCATATCATCTTTGTTTTTAGATATATTTTTCCCACGTGGAATGTTTCCCGAGAGAGAGAGAGAGAGAGAGAGAGAGAGAGAGAGAGAGAGAGAGAGAGAGGCCAATGTCAAAATACCCAAACTTGTGAACAGGGGTCGACAAGAGGTTCATAAACTTATACCACTTATTGCCTGAACAGCCCGTTTCTGAGCCAAAAATATCCTCTTAGAATGGGAGTTACCCAAAATATAATACCATATGACATAAGCGAATAAAAATAAGCAAATTACACTAATTTTCATGTAGAACGATCACTCACTACAGATACCGTACTAGTAGTACAAATGGCAGCATTAAGTCTTTGAACAAGATTGTGAACGTGGACTTTCCAGGACAATTTACTATCTATCTGAACACATAGAAATTTAAACAGTTCAGTTTCGGTAATATATGACCACTGCGTGAAATTAAAATGTCGGGTTTTGTTGAGTTGTGGGTTAGAAACTGTAAAAACTGAGTGTTACTGTGATTTAGCGTTAGTTTATTTTCTACAAACCGTGGACTTGTGTCATAAAGTGCACTATTTCAAACTGTGATAGTGTTGCACACAACATCCTTTGCTACCAAGCTAGTGTTATCAGCAAACAGAAATATTTTAGAGTTACCCGTAATACTAGAGGGCATATCATTTATATAAATAAGAAACATGAGTGGTTCGAGCACTGATTTCTGGGGCGTCCCCCACTTGACCCTACCCCACTCAGACCCCAAATCACAGCCATTCTCAACTCTTTGAATAATGAGCATTTGCTGTCTGTTGCTGAAGTAAGAGGTGAACCAATTGTGAGCTTCTCCCCATATTCTGTAATGGTCCAACTTCTGGAGCTGTATATTGTGATCAACGCAATCAAACACCTTAATTAAATCAAAAATATGCCTAGTGTTCGAAACCTTTTGTTTAACCCATCCAGTACCTCACTTAGGAAAGAGAATATAGCATTTTCAGTTGTTAAGACTTTCAAAGTGGAAATGTACATTTGATAGCAAATTGTGTGATTTAAAATGGTCAGTGATCCTTACGTACAAAGTCTTTTCAATATCTTTAGCAAACACTGGTGGCATAGAAATAGGTCTAAAATTTTCTACTGCATCCCTCTCTCCCTTTCTCCCTTTTTCCCTTTTTATAAAGCGGCTTTACTACTGAGTACTTTAATCGTTTAGGAAACTGACCATTCCAAAAGGAAAAATTATCAATATGGTAAAATACAGGGCTAACATGTGCAGCACAGTACTTTAATATTCCACTAGACACTCAATCATAACTATGAGAGTCCTTAGTCTTTAGTGATTTAATTATTGATTCTATCTCCCCCTTGTCTTTATCACAGAGGAGTATTTCAGGCATCAATCTCGGAAAGGCATTTGCCAAGAGAGTTACGTGGTGTCGTATAGAAACTAAATTTTTATTTAATTCACCAGCAATGCTCAGAAACTGATTGTTGAATACTGTACATATATCTGATTTATCAGTAACAGAAATATTTTTCACTACAAACTGACTGTATACCATCGAACTTCTGCTGCTGACCAGACTCTTCCTTCACAACTAACCATATGGTTTTAATTTTATCCTGCAGAATTAGCTATTCTGCTTGCATCCCACATACTCTTTGCCTTCCTAATAATGTTTTTAAACACCTTACAAGACTTTTTGTAATGGGCTACTGTAGCTTGATTGTGACTACTTCTAACATTTTGATATAATTCCTTCTCTTTGTTCTACATGGTATCCTTTTATCCCACTAGTCAACCACCCAGGCTGCCTTTTACTGCTAGTAACTCTTTTAGAACGTTCTAATGGAAAGCAACTATCAAAGAGCATGAGAAATATATTAAGGAAGACATTATATTTGTCATCTATGTTATCGGCACTATAAACATTCTGCCACTCTTGTTCCTCGGCAACGTTTAAAGAACACTATTGCTGTTGGGTTAACTTTCTTACTTAGTTTGTTATTACACATTAGTTTGAATACAAAAGCCTTTTAGTGTTAAAATTTGTGCATCATGGTCTGAAAGGCCATTAACCCCTTTATTAACAGAATGCCCATCTAGTAATGAAGAATGAATAAAAATATTGTCTATGGCTGCGACACTGTTCCCATGCACCCTAATTGAAGAAAAAGAAAAGAAAAAAAAGTCTGCATCAAATCATATGAATTTAGGAGATCTTCCCCATCCTTTTTCTTGCACCATCATACACAGAATTTATGTTGAAGTCACAACATATACCTAATTTCTGGTACTTCCTACAAAGTGAATAAAGAGCTTTCTCTATCTTGAGCAGAAATGCTCTGAAGTCAAGAGTTATGGGACCTACAAACAACCATAATAATTAGAAGTTTAATTTCACTAAATTCGACTGCCCCTGCACAACATTCAAATATCTGTTCAGTGCAGTGCCGTGATATTTCCATGGGCTCAAATGAAATACTGTTTTTACGCACATAGCCACTCCCCCACCTGGCAAGGAACTCGTTGAAAAACAGCCAACTAATCTGTATCCTGGTAAAGGAAGCCTCTGAATTGTCAAGTTATTTAAGCGGTACTCCGACATACCAATAATTTCAGAGTCAACATCTATAAGCAGTTCACTAACTTTATCTCTAATACATCTTATATTTTGATGAAATATGGTAATCCCTTCTTGACTTGGAAACATGACAACCTCTGAAGGTGAGCCCTTAGTTAGAGGGACTTCCTTTAAGCAGGCATACCTATCTATCAACTGGCTTCAATCTAAGGTGCACATCTTAATACCACCTACTACAGGAATTTTTCCGTGAGTGATCCCACCACAACCCACTACACTGTCAACTATAACCTGTGCCAGCCTTCCATTCCCATACCTATTGAGGTGCAGGCCATGCGTAGTGAAACCTGATGTATTGATAGACCCAACTGGCACCACCGAAATGTGACCCATGCCCTCTGGCATCAGCGCCCTCTCCAGTCCCATGTTAACGCGCCTAACAGCCGCATTAAGATGAGGCCGATCATGACGTTGAAACAGTTGCACGAAATGCACATTAGTGCCACCAGTTTGAGTAGCTATCTTTACCATGTCACCACCTACATCATATTCCCTGTCCCTATCAAGTCTCTTCCCTGCTCCACCGACTATCACTACCTGATCCTTCTTTGTAAAATTCCTACGTGGCTCCCCTATGCTGTCAGTCACCTGAGCCAACCCTGCACTAGGTTTCACAATGCTGGTGACGTGGTACTCGTTCCCCAACACTTCCTGCAACTGCTGGCCCACACCTCTACCATGCGAACTACCTAGCAGCAGAACCTTCTTCTTTCTGTTAGACTTTGCAACTAACCAGGCCTCCTAACTGCTGAGGACTGCTGCATGTTCCCTACATCTACAAGAGGCTCCTCTCCACTCAGCTCTGACAGCTTGTCAAATCTACTGCATATACACAAAGTATAACTGTCTGAATACCTCCTCCTCCTAGCTGCCTTCTTGCCAACAGCCAGTTCCCATTCCCCACCACCCTTCACCCTCCTCAACCTATCTAGTTCCTCATTTGCATATTGTAACTGCACTTGAAGGGCACAGAGCTTATACTCCTGCTCCTTTATCAACTTATTTCTACTACAGATTCTGCTTTCCAAGGAGAGGATCTCGTTAGAATGCCCACTGACTTCCCCACTGCATTCCCCCCAGTGAAAATACTTTGAACAAACCCCACACCGTAATCCACTACTCACAAACCTTTCACAGAGCCCACACTTCTCACTCATGGTAAAATTCTACAGTTACTGAAAAAAAGCGTACATCTACATTTCCTAAGTTCAGTTACACCAGTAGAACTATTTATGGAACTAACACTAGTGGTCTCGAAATTCTCTGTCTACTAAGAGAGCAACTACTTGTATTAATACTGCTACACTACAGCTAATACCAACACCAACAAAACTTCACAAAATTATTTGCTAAAATCAAAAATTCAAGCGGCCACTGGAACACTCAACGAACTTAAAACACTGAATGAAAATTTTACTGGGATATTTCACTAGAAACAATAAGAAACATCCGCTGAAAACTAAAGCACGAAATTTACTCAACGACTTCAATGATGAGAAAACTAAAAAACACAGCGAGCGAACCTTTCCAAAAGTGTATTAAATCGTTATTTTGCCACAAACGGCACGAAACATCGCTGAAAACTATTAAATTTAATAACTGTATAACAGTGCACAAATAACTTTGTCGGTGCTTAGCTTTATACCTGCTACAGCTGCAGCTGCATGCCGCAAAATGTAAACACACTACTGAGGCGTAAGTCTCGGATGAACAACATAAGCACACTCACGAATAACAGACCATTCGAGTCAATAACACAGGAAGAAAGACTGAGATTATTGAAAATCCACTAATTAGGTACTTTTACAGTGAATGTTAACACAAACTTTTAAATAAGTAACTGAAGACTAAAACTTTATAAAATATTGACGAGCAACTTCAACAGCAGTCGAGCACACGTGGCATCACACCCTCCACTTTTGCCTCGTCCACTCTGTTACATGCTCAGAATACAATTTATCCCTTAATATGGTTGTACTGCTCTTAGATGTATTACCCCCCCCCCCCTCTTAATATTTGTTCTTAGCCCACCTCATTAATTTTATACCATTGAGACACTGGTTTTACTAATCTGTGTTTTTTTCTGTCCCCTCCAATGCAGAAACTATGAGCCCTAGAGAAAAATCAATAGGAACTATTTTGTTGGTAATTTGATGTAGTTTAATTTTGTACTGAGAAACATTTTTGCTTAGTGCTGCGGTTTTAGAATTATGCCAGAAAAAGCATAAAAAGAGACCTTTAAAACCCCCATCCATGTGAGAATTCGTAGTACATTGTGAATGCATCCCCCTCACGACTGTAGAGAAGTTTGCCACTAACTTGAATTGTTCCTCTGTTCGCTTTTCCTTCGTCTTTGTTGACTCAACCATATTTTTTGTGGAACATATTGAATATAAATTTGGAGAACTTGAGTCATTGGGAAAAAATTCACGATGGACTAATATTGATTAAAGCCTCTTATGCTGCACTCTATAGCTCTTCAGGCATGTGAAGCATTGACCCTTGCCCCACTTAAGACTTTGAATATAGCTCAAGGAATCATCTTCCACCTTTCACTCCAAAGAGTGTTATAATTTCATGTATTGACTCGTTCCATGACCATGGAGATTTCTCCTTAATTTGGTCCCACGGAACAATAAATAAATAAATAAATAAATAAACAAGGAGCTGCGAGCTAACCTTGAGCAGTGAGGTGCACATCTTGTCAAATCCTTCGAAAAAGCTCCCAAGGATAATAGGATACAGCACAACCTTTGAAGGGAATGTCCTCACAGAAAACATTAGTCATGTTTTACAGGTGTGATGTGAAACCTTACTTCCCACTGCCCACTGGTTTTCCAGTCTTCAAGAAAGAAAAAAAAAAAAAGTAGGAATATCAATTTGTTGGCCGCCTCTGAGGCACATGAAAAATATGAATGCTTACATCCCATTGATATGATATCCAGTTATGTGGAAGTCATTAGCCATCATTCCCACCAACTCAGTCTTTCAGGAATCAGTGCTCTCACCACTCTCTCCTCTTGTGGTTCCTGCAGAACTGTCTTTGGGAAGCACACCCCACACCTGACCAGAGGAGCAGCTTCCTGCTCCGGAGTGTACCATTGACAGGGCTCCTTCTTGGGGCGCATCTCCCCAGAAATCCACAGATCATAGGCCCAACGCCAGCCACTGGCTGAAGGAACCGTGACCTATGGATCCCACGGCTGTCTGCTCTTCATCCACCCTCACACTTGTCATTGGTAGGCTCTTGCAAGAATCCCAGCCACCAGAGGCTGTGTGGAGGGGGAGGAGAAACTGGGACAAGACTACTGTGGTTACCTCAGAGGTGCCAGATCCCCCCATGCTGTTGGTTTCTGAACGAGTGCTCATAGATTTGGTTCCACCCCATCAGCAGGAGGCAGTGACCTGGGGGCATGACCAGTCTTCCTGACCCCTTCACCCCCCTAAACTGCCCCTTCGCCCCTATACTGGATGCCCATAACATGATCATTAAGTGGAACTGTAATGGATGTTACTGTCACCTGCCAAATTACAACACTTTATTTCCTCCTCTTCTGAAATTTGTGTTGTTCCACAATAGTTGCACTTCACTGACGACCATTCCCCAACACACTGTGGTTATTGTGCGTTCTGTTGGAACTGTGCTGGTCCTGAGAGGGCATCAAAAGGGGTCCATACATCAGTTTGCATAGATGTGGTCAGTGAGTGGATTCCCCTTCATACCACACTGGAAGCAATAGTGGTACAGGTGCAAACTACCTCAGTGACCACCATTTGCAACATGTATTAATCTCCAGGCAGGCAGCTTACTTACTTTGAGTTGACCACCTTGATCCGGCAACTGCCCCCTCCTATGTCTCCTCATACTTGGAGATTCCCCCCTATGAACCATAGACCTTGCCGTTGGTGGGGAGGCTTGCGTGCCTCAGCGACACAGATAGCCGAACCATTGGTGCAACCACAACGGAGGGGTATCTGTTGAGAGGCCAGACAAATGTATGGTTCCTGAAGAGGGGCAGCAGCCTTTTCAGTAGTTGCAGGGGCAACAGTCTGGATGATTGACTGATCTGGCCTTGTAACACTAACCAAAACGGCCTTGCTGTGCTGGTACTGCGAATGGCTGAAAGCAAGGGGAAACTACGGCCATAATTTTTTCCCGAGGGCATGCAGCTTTACTGTATGGATAAATGATGATGGCGTCCTCTTGGGTAAAATATTCCGGAGGTAAAATAGTCCCCCATTCGGATCTCCGGGCAGGGACTACTCAAGAGGACGTCGTTATCAGGAGAAAGAAAACTGGCATTCTACGGATCGGCGCGTGGAATGTCAGATCCCTTAATCGGGCAGGTAGGTTAGAAAATTTAAAAAGGGAGGTGGATAGGTTAAAGTTGGATATAGTGGGAATTAGTGAAATTCGGTGGCAGGAGGAACAAGACTTTCGGTCAGGCGTATACAGGGTTATAAATACAAAATCAAATAGGGGTAATGCAGGAGTAGGTTTAATAATGAATAAAGCAATAGGAATGCGGGTAAGCTCTACTACAAACAGCACAGTGAACGCATTGTTGTGGCCAAGATAGACACGAAGCCCACGCCTACGACAGTAGTACAAGTCTATATGCCTACTAGCTCTGCAGATGACGAAGAAATTGAAGAAATGTATGACGAGATAAAAGAAATTATTCAGATAGTGAAGGGAGACGAAAATTTAATAGTCATGGGTGACTGGAATTCGACAGTAGGAAAAGGAAGAGAAGGAAACGTAGTAGGTGAATATGGATTGGGGCTAAGAAATGAAAGAGGAAGCCGCCTTGTAGAATTTTGCACAGAGCATGACTTAATCATAGCTAACACTTGGCTCAAGAATCATAAAAGAAGGTTGTATACCTGGAAGAATCCTGGAGATACTAAAAGGTATCAGATAGATTATATAATGGTAAGACAGAGATTTAGGAACCAGGTTTTAAATTGTAAGACATTTCCAGGGGCAGATGTGGACCCTGACCACAATCTATTGGTTACGAACTGCATATTAAAACTGAAGAAACTGCAAAAAGGAGTGAATTTAAGGAGATGGGACCTGGATAAACTGAAAGAACCAGAGGTTGTACAGAGTTTCAGGGAGAGCATAAGGGGAAAATTGACAGGAATGGGGGAAAGAAATACAGTAGAAGAAGAATGGGTAGCTTTGAGGGATGAAGTAGTGAAGGCAGCAGAGGATCAAGTAGGTAAAAAGACTAGGGCTAGTAGAAATCCTTGGGTAACAGAAGAAATATTGAATTTAATTGATGAAAGGAGAAAATATAAAAATGCAGTAAATGAAGCAGGCAAAAAGGAATACAAACGTCTCAAAAATGAGATCCACAGGAAGTGCAAATGTGGCTAAGCAGGGATGGCTAGAGGACAAATGTAAGGATTTAGAGGCTTTTCTCACTAGGGGTAAGATAGATACTGCCTACAGGAAAATTAAAGAGACCTTTGGAGAAAGGAGAACCACTTGTATGAATATCAAGAGCTCAGATGGAAACCCAGTTCTAAGCAATGAAGGGAAAGCAGAAAGATGGAAGGAGTATATAGAGGGTCTATACAAGGGCAATGTACTTGAGGGCAATGTTATAGAAATGGAAGAGAATGTAGATGAAGATGAAATGAGAGATATCATACTGCGTGAAGAGTTTGATAGAGCACTGAAAGACCTAAGTCGAAACAAGGCCCCGGGAGTAGACAACATTCCATTAGAACTACTGACAGCCTTAGGAGAGCCAGTCCTGACAAAACTCTACCATCTGGTGAGCAAAATGTACGAGACAGGCGAAATACCCTCAGACTTCAAGAAGAATATAATAATTCCAATTCCAAAGAAAGCAGGTGTTGACAGATGTGAAAATTACCGAACTATCAGTTTAATAAGTCACGGCTGCAAAATACTAATGCGAATTCTTTACAGACGAATGGAAAATCTGGTAGAAGCCGACCTTGGGGAAGATCAGTTTGGATTCCGTAGAAATATGGGAACACGTGAGGCAATACTGACCTTATGACTTATCTTAGAAGAAAGATTAAGGAAAGGCAAACCTACGTTTCTAGCATTTGTAGACTTAGAGAAAGCTTTTGACAATGTTAACTGGAATACTCTCTTTCAAATTTTGAAGGTGGCAGGTGTAAAATACAGGGAGCGAAAGGCTATTTACAATTTGTACAGAAACCAGATGGCAGTAATAAGAGTTGAGGGGCATGAAAGGGAAGCAGTGGTTGGGAAAGGAGTGAGACAGGGTTGTAGCCTCTCCCCGATGTTGTTCAATCTGTATATTGAGCAAGCAGTAAAAGAAACAAAAGAAGAATTCGGAGTATGTATTAAAATCCATGGAGAAGAAATAGAAACTTTGAGGTTCGCCGATGACATTATAATTCTGTCAGAGACAGCAAAGGACTTGAAATAGCAGTTGAACGGAATGGACAGTGTCTTGAAAGGAGGATATAAGATGAACATCAACAAAAGCAAAACGAGGATAATGGAATGTAGTCGAATTAAATCGAGTGATGCTGAGGGAATTAGATTAGGAAATGAGACACTTAAAGTAGTAAAGGAGTTTTGCTATTTGGGGAGCAAAATAACTGATGATGGTCGAAGTAGAGAGGATATAAAATGTAGACTGGCAATGGCAAGGAAAGCGTTTCTGAAGAAGGGAAATTTGTTAACATCAAGTATAGATTAAAGTGTCAGTAAGTCATTTCTAAAAGTATTTGTATGGAGTGTAACCATGTACGGAAGTGAAACGTGGACGATAAATAGTTTGGTCAAGAAGAGAATAGAAGCTTTAGAAAAGTGGTGCTACAGAAGAATGCTGAAGATTAGATGGGTAGATCACATAACTAATGAGGAGGTATTGAATAGAATTAGGGAGAAGAGGAGTTTGTGGCACAACTTGACTAGAAGAAGGGATCGGTTGGTAGGACATGTTATGAGGCATCAAGGATCACCAATTTAGTGATGGAGGGCAGAGTGGAGGGTAAAAATCGTAGAGGGAGACCAAGAGATGAATACACTAAGCAGCTTCAGAAGGATGTAGGCTGCAGTACGTACTGGGAGATGAAGAACCTTGCACAGGATAGGGTAGCATGGAGAGTTGCATCAAACCAGTCTCAGGACTGAAGACCACCACAACAACAACAACAACGGAAATGCCAGGTAGGAAGATCAGTAGTGGAGGAAAAGAGAGATTGGTACTTATGGTAAAGAAGACATGTTAAGTTGCAGAGAGGCACAAGTGTCTTTTTAATTGTACTTGTCTGCAACTTAACATGTCTTCTTTACAGTACGTAGCAGTCTTTTCCTACATACTTGTAATGATACTTAAGAAGTTTAATTTGTGGAAACATACACTTTTTAAATGGAACAATGCTTATTGACAATGACAAACTAAAAGTAGGATAATTAAAATGTCAGTGGTGTTTGTTGCAGGATTCTCATGAAGTTGTTTATGAGATGTCGTATTTTGAAAAGTTCTCACACTGACACTTCAACAATACCTGCCATAGCACACTCTAAAGGAGAACACAGATGCAGACATTAAAACACAGATTCTGACCAGTAACAAGACAATTGACCATCACAGGTTGTGTTCAAAATGACTGCCGGCAGTGGCAATACATGCTTCCTGTTTGGTATGGAACGACTGCTGCACATGTGCTAGCATTTCAGCAGAGGTGACTTAGCAGGCTGCAGTAATATGTCGCTGCATATCATTGGGTATACTTGGTAAGCCCTTGTAGAGTGTCTTTCGGTTTTACCCACATCAAAAAGTCCACAGGTGCCAAATCCAGAGAACAGGCCAGCCAAGGTACTGGTCCTTTGCATCCAGTCCAATGAGAAATAATTTATGAAGGACAGTTATCAATTTGCTAGTAAAGGTTCCTCCTAGTCTGCAGAGGAAAGTCTTCTAGCATCTGTGGAAAATGGTCTGTTAGGAGGCTGTGATACTCATGTGCATACAATGATCCATCTGTGGTAAACAGGCCTATGAGCTGATGGTTTACTATCTCTAACCACACATTTATACTCTATAGACGCTGACACACTACATGACAAAGCCAATAGGGATTGTCAACAGACAAATAATACATGTTTCGGCAGTTTAGCAGGCCATTATTGGTAAATGTGGCCTCATCACTAAACAAGATACAAGATACATCTGGAGTATCTGTGTTAATGACCATGTACAGAAGTTAAAAACATTCTCATAATCGCTTCTATACAGCTCTTGAAAGGAGATAGATGTGATAGTAATGGAAATCTATGTCGATGAAGAATGCGTAGGACAGTGCAACAGCACCAAGAACATTAACGTACCCCTCTTTTGTCGTCACTTCTTTCCTCCTGTTATGTTGTCGAGGTGTTACACTACCAATTTAAAAAAAAAAAAAGAGAAACTGGTTGAAGGGGTTGATAAATAATAACCAAGATGGTTGATGTCTATTGGAATATCTTGCCACATACAGTGTACAAGAACAAACTGCAGACTTCCTACACTTACCAACGCCACAAGCATGTTGCCTAACCTGTGTCCTGCCATCCTGATTTAGGTCTTCTGTGATTTCCCTAAATCGCTTCAGGCAATTGCTGGGATGGTTCCTTTGAAAGGGCACTGTCGATTTCCTTCCCCATCCTTCCCTAGTCCGGTGGGATTGATGTCCTCGCTATTTGATCCCCTCCCCCAAATCAACCAACCATGTTGTCTCTTTCTGCGTGATAGATTGTACTGTCCACACATGACCCTTTGCTTGGACTGTCACACACGAACAGACTAGCAAATCACAATGTACTCAAAGAACACCAAGCACACTTTAAGCAAACATAGCAACATCGTACACAGCAACTACAGAGGGTGAATGGCACAAACATGTAACAGTATGACAACTTTCCAAACTACGATATCTCGTAAATGACTCGCACTAGAATCTTGCAATCGACACCACTGACATTCTCATTTATCTTACTTCTAGTATGTTAATGTCAGCAGGCATTGTTCCATGTTTTTAACGAATTGTATGTGTATGCACAAAAAATACACTTTCTAAGTAGTGTTACAATCTGTTTATTGGCTAACAGTACAAGCCACTGATTACCAATCCATTCTCTGAAAGCAGGCCTTCAATAGCACTTTCCATTCCCACAGTATATGTGGTGCAAGTTTTAAGTGGTTCGCCGCATATATAGAAATGTCTGGGCTGCAGTATCTTAGCATTCCACTAGACGAGCTGAAACAAAATGGCACAACCCACCAATAAAATTGAGTATGTTGTAATTAGTTTTTGCTAGCAGTGGGGAAAAAGTAATTTAGATTGCCTGAGCAGAGCTGCAACATTTCCGCTGTCACCAAAAATTAATTACAACAACATAGTCTAATTTATCAATAGATTGCACCATTTTTTTATTTTGACTCCTCAAGTGGTGTGCTAAGATACTGTGGCACTGGTTTCAGTGTGTACCAGGTCTGCAGATATGTACCTGCAAATAAACAAAAAATAGTTCTGCTACTGTTTTTTGAAGTGAAGATGAAATTTAATTATTACCACTTGTGGTAGGTGTGACTATCATGTTAGCAACATTTTTAATGGAGCAGATAATGACTCCCATAATACGTAATGATAATATTCATGAATTATTTGCACTAGAACCCTACAACTAACACCGTTGTTATTTATACCACCAGTTAAAAAAAAAGTTTTGTCTATAAGTATGAAATAAAACAAATTAGAGAAACATTTTACACGCCTTTGAACAATACTTGTAATTCTGTACAGCAAATTTTTGGGACTGAAAAATTGTTAACTCATTTATGACTTTAGCATAGATAATAGAAATATATCAGATCCAAACAACAACAGACTGCATGGTCTACATAATCCACCACATGAATCTCCTCTACCACTCTTAAGATTCTAAGTTTCATATTGAACTTCAAACTCTGTCAGCTCCTCTTGTGCTGTACATGATTTCGAACACCATTCAGAGGCGAGCCAAATGTTTTTAGTTTTTATAGTCTCTTTCATTTCTTGCTTTTAGACAAATGATTTCGCAAAACATTTGATTGTGTTTTTTTTCCAATTTTATTTTCAAGTTTTGTTCAGAGAGCATGAAATGCAATATATTTAAATATTGATCAATATTCTATAATTATTAACATGTATAGATCAAGTAAAAGCAGAGAAGTTTAAATTTATGCTGTTATTTTATGTTTATTTTGTATAATAACTTGAAAGAAAGAAATCCACAATTTATCACATGATGAGAATTAGAATTATGTTAACCTCTTCAGCTCTAGAGATGGTCGATCTTTGTGCTCAGTGTTATCATCAAAGGGCAGTACAATAATAGGTGTATAATAGGTGTAGGAAGTCCTTCCATTCTAAAGTGTTGTTCTGTGTCAGATGGTTGAAGACCTCTCAAACGCACATACTTTTTGACGACTTCTTGTGAGATGCAGCCACAGAACAGTCAGTCTCTGTTAGTAGCATCAAAAATGAAAAAAAGGGTCAAGATCAAAGTCTGCTCAAAATTACATATACTGAACCACTGATGAACATTCATAGACTACACCTCAAGGCAAAGTAAGCCCAGTAGTCTCCCAGCTCAGTATCAAAGGCATCTGAAGTCATAGGATTTTTGTGTTGAATTTTTGATCATAACTAACAGCTATTGGTTGAATATCACAAAGGTGCTTATCATTAGTTGAAATGTTGAGAGGATTGTCAAAGCGAATGAGAACTTCCAGGGGTTGCTGACCTTCGTGAAACTGAACTAAATACGTCCAGCGAAAAATTTTGGTGGTCAGCAATTGTTGTGCACTTCTGGTGGTACTTGAGACACTGTGTAGTAATCAGCATGAGAATTAAACTGTGAAGAAACATTAACAGTTGCTGTGGAAACAATTGTCATCTGTAGAGTTGCGACAACACTGAGATGTTAGAAAAGTTTGCAAGACGGCTTTCCTAGCATCTTCTGTTCTTGTAATGTCCTGAATTTAGTGCTTGGTTTGAAGTAAGCCATTTTGACAGTTTTCTGCACAAGTGCAACTTTTTATGTACGAAATGGCTTGGCTTTGAAGAGAGAGAGTTTTTGATGCTTCATTTACATAGCTAGCAGCAGCTGTTATGAAATATTTCAATTTCTCCTCAAACAACTAATTAAATTTTTCTCAGTTACTCTGGTTTTTCAAACAATTAAATCGTTTTTGCAAAATTGCACCTCACACTAGTCAATTTGATATCCCATTTGTCCAGTTCCCACTCTTCACTTGGTTATGAAATTTCAGATAGGAATCCATAGTGAAAGCTATGTTTGCCCATGAACTTTCGGATAAAAATCCATTATGTAGTTTATAGAGAGTGTAATTTATAGACATTGTGCAATTTAAGAAGCATACAGGTGGCCCTGTTGAACATCTTTTCCATTATTGTTCGAATCTTGGTGTAATTTAACTTCGAAACTGTCTGTGTGTGGTTACATTATCTCGGAACATTGCAGTCATATTACAACTAATTTTTGAAGTTAAAAACTGACAAAACATCATTTATGTTCCACAATATTATTTATCTTATATTTTGTTGTGAATTGGAATCGTCAGACAATTCAAGACCATTAAACAGACAGTTTAAATGTCAGCAAGAGCTTCTAGCCATAAACTTACTGTTACTTTCAAAGATAGAGTGATGATGTAAGATTATGCACCTATTTAGTACTAAGTTGTCTGATGGTGGGATAAAAAGTTACAACAAAATATAAAGTAAATGTTATTTTGAAACATTAATATTGTGTGGTTTTTAATAGATCTGCCTTTTTCAAGTTCTGACTGAATATTGCACATTTTTTGAAATGTTTATGGTTGTAGTTCTAAGTTAATTACTTTGTGCGTAAAAGGAAATATCTGACAAGAATTGCTAGATAAGACACGTTAGTGTGTCATTAGATATATTAGAGGTATGAGCAACTAAAAACAGTAATAGAATTGTGTGTAATGAGTGTCATTACAGATTGCTTTTAACAGTATCATTTCTGCTGATATGAAATTTGCCACCTGTATGCTGGTTGACGAGTCATTATGGTATACAAGAATAAAGTGAAAAGTTCTCGATCTGGCACAGAGAGAGCATTGATATCAATGACTTCATTTGTACATGTTGATCAATAATGTTACGTACCTAACAGGTTCATTTGTGTGGCTTAATGTGGTCATATGGCGTGTTTCATTCAAATGGAGAAACTGAAATACCCTGCTGTCATAAAATTCTTTGTGTTGTTTTGTAAATCAGCTTTGGATGTCACCCATGGAGATTCATCCAGAGTGAAAGATTTAAAAGGCTTCTGCTAGTTTGTTTTTAACAGTTATGAAATGGGTGGCTGAAATAAAATGAAACTGCACTTCTTTTGAAGACGAACCATTTGATGGATGTCGCAAAACTGCAACCACATGAGAAACTGAGTAACATGACAGAGAACAATTGGCATCTAAAGGTGTACAAAGTAGCTGATTGATAAGCTTATCAGAATAAGTAGTATGATATATTTCAAATGAAATACGGAACTGAACAAATAAAGTACAAGATGATTTGCGCACTTTTAAAAAGAATCTCACTTGCGTTGTATGCTGATCTGTTATTGCAGATACAGTTTAGGTGTACTGCACCATGCCAGAAATGCAACACCAAGGGAGTAGATGGAAGCTGGTTTCTGTGCCCGAAAGATGACAGTCAGTATCGTCCACTTTGCTTGTTATGATGATTTTTTTTTTTTCCAGGATGCAAAAAGTTATGCTTCATTGAATATCTAACAAAGAGTAAGATAACTGCAAATACTTGGTAGGTTCTTGACAAACTGAATAAAGAGAGAATTTGAAGACGCTTGAAATGCAAAAGGAAAAATCCCTTTATTTATCAGGGCAGTGTACCTATTTACATTGGTAGATAGGATAGATTGCTACTCACCTTATAGAGGAGGTATTGAGTCATAGACAGGTGCAGTGAAAAAGACACAAGGTCACCATCCCAGGGTTCTAGAACCTGATTTCTCAAAAACTTCTCATGTTTCATATCAGACCTTCTTGACCAGTATTTTATTATTGTAGAGTAGTAAGAAAGAGGGAGTGAGGTTTGTTTCATCCATATATATTTTATTTCTCTTGTGCGTGCTAGTCCTGATGTTCATAGTATCATATGTATAGCGCTGATCTTCCAGCAAAATTAAGAGGCAATTAAAAGTTGGTAGAATTTTCTCATGTTATAGCAGTTCATTGGTAGGCTATAGTGAGCCAGTATGAGATGCGGTTTGAGATGGACAGTTGCAAATTTATGGTTTTGTTTTTATTGTTCTTTTTAATCAATTTGTTCCTTTTTGCTGGTTGCTAAACAACTTGTAATACCTAATTTAGAATTCAACCTTTGACTACATCCAGTATTTCGGCTGTGTGTGTGTGAAAAGTGTTCTGTCGTATAGTGTTACTACACACCATGCATATCTTGCAACAAATCATTAGTAGTAAGCAGCTAGTAAATGGTTTCTCTGAATAATCAATTATTGTGACTTTCCAATGAAGAACTGAATGGCAACCGTGTACAATTCATAAATGGACCTGGTGGTCTAGTGGTAAAGTGCGTGTCTGAAACTGAAAAGTCATGGGTTTGAATCCTGGTCAGACCACGGATGTTTTTTCAGTTTAACTTAGTCTTCACCACTCGAGAATGTGAAGAGTCACAACAAATGAATTTGCGTAGGATTCTACATTAAACCATAGATCCTTTTTCTCTTGTAGGATAATTGGGTTAGGTTAGGGAAATGCAAGTTGCCAAAGTGAATTTAATTGAATAAATTAGTAAGGAAGTGGCTACTTTAAAAAAACTCCTGCTTCCACAGTTTTACTACACATCTTTCATTTATTTACTGTCAACAGTTAAATATTTTACTTGATGACATTGGCAGTTCTCAAAGAAAATATTTTTCATATCAGTCAGTACTGATTATGATATACAGTATATTATTATTTGTCATTCAGCTTTACAACAAACATTACCATTTGCCTTGTGGCTAACAGAACCTTCATTCCCTGATTGTATATATTCAGATAATTTGCAAAAAGAGTGACTAACGAGGTATGTTTGCATGCCATCTACAAGACACGATTCTGTAATTTAACTACAAGGAAGAATAAGATTAGAAAGTTAGTGTTGATAACACAGAAAGAGTATTACGTACCAATTTTAATTTCGCTGGGTCACACTTTTAAAAATGGTGTTTTCACTCCTTGATTTAGAAATTTATAACATTTCGGGTTTCTAGCTTATGAATCCTTTTTTTCTCAGTGATTTGTGCTTCTTCATGAAAAGGTTACGCACGTTACATTTTAACATTTACAATGTATATTTTTATGGGAGTTGTTACGTATCACTGTTAATTTGATTGGATATTTGCGGATACCAGACATTGATTCATCAATGCTTAACATCACAGTAACAGGGAGCTTGGAAACAGCCATTTATGTATACTTAGAACAGTTTATAATAATAAAGGAACAAGATATAAGTATATTATGAAATGAAGTGCACATCAGGGCTAACTAAATTAAAGCTAGAGAATTTGAGGATTTAAGAATGTGGATTGTTCTTTTTCCTTTACTTCAGAAAAGGTGGAGAGATGAGACAGTCATTGTCACATAATCATATCTGAGGAACCAGGAATTGTAAGAGTATAAACTGGAATATTGCTATTAATTTGTGGTAAGTAATGCAATTTTGCTATTTGTTATTCATTTTGACATGAGAAAAAGGTAACTATATGAAGGCAGAAACTGTTGTAAAAAGAAGACACAGAAACACCAATGGAAAAATGGGATTAAAATAACAAAGTACGTTATTATGAAAATCTGCAAGATGGTTAGAATGTTTGTTTACAAACCAAGAGTTTGGTTTAATGTCTATCTACCAGTGGAGAAGTATCAAATAATATGATAAAGGGTGACATGGGTACAGCGATAGAGTGTTTGGACTTTGGTAGTTGAGTCAACGAAGGAAAATTAGTAGAAAAAATCATGTAATTGCAAATTTTTGTACAGTGTTAAGAGGGTGTGTCATGAACAACATACTATAAATGCTCACCAGTGGGACGTGAGAGTGGAGGTGGGGGCAAAATTTGAACATCAATTAATGTTTTTCTTGAATAACTCATAAACTATGGCAGTACCAAAAACGTTTTCCAGTATAAAATTAAACTATGTTAAATTCCCAGTAAAATGGTCCAAGTAATTTTTTTCCCTCTAGGATTAATAGTTTCCATGTTGCAGGGGTGGGAATGGAGGGTAGAAGTGTGATTGGGAACGTAGGTTGCCAGTTTGTGGTCGCGCACTTCCTTCCTTCATAGGTCTACAAACAGAAGATTGAGCATGTGATTCCCCACTCTATCTACCCCAATATGTGACAAGAAGCAACTACATGGTTCTTCACAAAGTTATACTGACTGTCCGCAGCATGTCATGTGAATCACTGACGATGCTGTGTGCAGGCATGCCCAGGTCATGTTTACTTTCTACAAAGTGCACCAACACTACATGGAATACAGACATGAGTTACTAATAATACTAACACGAGAAACACACATGGACAGTATCTATGTAAATCTCTGCATACTATTCTGCCTAGCTGAGCGGTCTAAGGCGCTGCAGTCATGGACTGTGCGGCTGGTCCCGGTGGAGGTTAGTCCTCCCTCGGGCATGGGTGTGTGTGTTTGTCCTTAGGATAATTTAGGTTAAGTAGTGTGTAAGCTTAGGGACTGATGACCTTTGCCGTTAAGTCCCATAAGATTTCACACACATTTGAACTATTCTGCCCTGTTGAAGAGGAAGTTGATTTGTGGTCGTTCTGTACGGCAGCTTTAGCATTCTTCTAAGAAAAGCAACTTCCACTACTATGGCCCCTGCTTGCTGTTCAGTTTGCAGGCAGATTATCTACCTCCCCACTATTTCATGCCCAGTTCTCTTGTGCGAGTAGACAAATAACTTCACTGAGCTTGCATTTATGTAGTGGAGTTATTTTCAGTTTGTTAAAGGAGTACTTATTTGCAGGTGTTAAGTGGACTTTTACGTAAAAGACATTCCTATAAACAGTGGATGAGAAGTGTATAACTCCTAAGTGTGATTGTGTCAGTGACCTTTGTAGTGTTAGTGAAAAAGATGTTGGATTGATAAATGTGACTCCTTGTTGCTGTCTGTCATGGACAGCATATTGCAAAGCCATGTGACAGTGTTGTTGTCACTTTGTACTGAATTAATGAATGGCCAGAAAGTTACTTCAGTCGTCTGACTTTTGTGTTACTGGTAAACTGTGAAAATCACTTCCACTGAGGAAATGATGGAACTTGTAGAGTGGGCTGCACTGAGTGGAACCACTTACCAGAGATCTGCTGTATATCTTCCAAAGTGGTTTTGAATACAGGGTTTTTCAAAATGAACATACTGGTTATAAAGTGTTGTAGCATTTATTACGTTCAACTTACAATTGTAAATAATATACCAAATGAAAGAGCAACTCAAATGGTTCTGTTTGCATACCTGTGGGAAGAATATGGAATGACAAAGAGTGACTGAAAAACGTGTTGAACGAGTGTGAGTCTTTCACGCTTTGGCCCAAGAAATATCCCCACTGAAAGTTCATAGGCCTTTCTTTCTCGGGGATCAACTGTAACTGATGTTTCTTATCTTGATGTGCTACAGCTATGGCCCATGCCTCAATGGGGAGAAACTCAGCAACACATACATATTTGGGAGCAAGACAGTGCACCGCCTCGCTAGCATAACTCAGTGTGCGACTGGGTAAATGACGTTGTATATGACCGTTGGATTGAATGCAAGGGGCCGGTTAACACAGCATTTTATACATGACCTCCATGCTCACACACTGTGGAGGGTTGATATGACTGTGAAACATCCTGCAGTTGCTCCTTGAGACATGGTGGTAGAAATAGTGGAGAATCACTTGCTCACTCTTCAGTTTGCAGACCTAAAATGGAGGGAAGTACATTGCCACATTCTGGCGACCTACATTCCCTTGCGCTTCTACCCTCCACCCTCACTTTCATCTATTTTTAATTCACTTCATTTAAAAGCAAATAATAATTTTGTACCATTAAAACACTACTTTTAATAATAGGGGATTTTTACATTCCCTGCAATGTGGAAACTGTTAATCCTAAAGAAAAAATAATAAACCCTTTTTTTTAGATAATTTAATGTAATTTTGTACTGCAAAATGTTTTCACTAGAAACGTGGTTTTAAAGTTATTTGAAAAAATGTGAAGAAGGACCTTTAAATGGGCCCCCAACGCCACTCTCGCACCCCACTGGTGGTGGTTTTTAGAATGTTGTTCATGACAGTCCCTCCTACCACTATATGGTACAAAAATTTGGTGACTACACAATTTTTTCCTCTATTGACCTTGTTTGGATTTTGCTGACTGGGCTGTGAAATTTGAAAGTCTTTGAGGGCAAGAATTTTTAATGCCTTATTTGATTTGACTGCCTTCAGACCAGTCTTTGTTAATGAAGCAGTATGCTACACATAAAATTTTTAGCCAGGAATGGCAGCATCATCAAGTCGAAAACATAATGAAGCTGAAAGACAGACAATTGTGTGTGACTCATACAGTTGGGCCAGTGTCAGCATACCGTATGCTAGATTTGTTACAGGAATTTTTCCTCATCTTCATGAATTTTGAGAGATTGTCCCCCTTATATCTTCACAGTAGGCTCATTTTCTGGATTTAAAGACACCAAAGTGACTAAATATCAATAAGCTCTGCACCTGTATCATAATGTGTTTGTACTCTATTTTTAATTGTATTGTGCAAAGTAAGTTTGCTATGTTTTAATTATGAGGAGCCTAATATTATATGCCTTTAGTCTAGCTTCTTGTAATCTTTGAGAACAGTGTTGTATATAATATATTATTTACTGGATTATGACTGTCAACAGAGACTCTGGCAATATGTTGCTTATTTCACAGAAAAAGTAATTTTAAAAAGCTTAAAATATGGCACAGAATTTTTCTGCTTACTCATTATGACACTTAAGACCTCAGGTAAATAAGTGCATATTTTTAACCAAGTAATTATATTAATTGCAGGGTGCTGGTGTGATCTCATCTGCACCACAGGTTCTCCGAACACTTAGTTTGCAAAGTCCAAAAACATCTGGGCAGAGTAAGTGCTGTTGTTGTATTATTTATGTTATTCTAAATTATTGAGTATCACAGTTTAAACTTCCCCTATAGATTTCTAATTATATATAATCATATTAAAATAGTTTAGGCTTTAAGAACAAACTACTACTCCTTTTTGTGTTAAATGTGACACAGTGTATTTCCTTTAGCAGCTCAACTAGTTACTGATATATTGTAAATCCATCATCTTGATTCTGGTCAGATAGAGATGTACTGCGAAAATACTCATTGAATAAAAGATGTGTCAAATTAAAGATCTCAATCAAGATAATTCTTTAACATACACTGCATTGCTTATTGTGCTGTCTGAACTTACCTGTCATAGCACACTAAAGCTCCAATTCCCCATAGGTTTTTAATTCTTTCTGTCGGCCTCTGCAGAGTCTCTTCCACAATACTGTAGGACAAATGCTGTAAGGCAAATGATTATAGCAGAGAATTTAGCTTTTACAAAACTTCAGAGCTGTTTATGAAATAGAATTCTTCTAATCTTTAGCAAAACATCCACACCTATTCAAGCTTTCCTTGTGGACAGGTTCGAAGCTTTTACTAACCACTGGTATTTTTCTGCTCCTTCCACACCACCCACAAGTTGCCGAGAAGTAAATTCCTACCAATATGCACTCTTAAAAGTGCTAATCACATGCCATTGTGGGAGAGCCCCTGTGGAATCATTAAGGAATGGGGGAAATGCATGTTGCACATGAAAGCTGTCTCTGTCCTTCGAATACACTCACGTAGTTCAATTAGCAGTGCACTGTCTGCAAAAGGCTCTTATCTAGCTTAAGTTCAGGTGCGGGTGTGGCAACTGACACGTCATACAGTCGTCTAGATGGTAGAATGTCTCATTCAAGCGAAGTTGTTACAATATATTCATTGTATAGTCTAAGAGTTCAAAAAATTAATTCATTGTTGAAAATTCTCATGCCATTCTCAAAAATACGTCAGTGTAGTTGCCTATGTGGTAGGAACTTTTAGCTTTCTATGGTGCAGTATTCTTTTGTAGACTGTACAACTCTCTGAAATCCACTTTTTAGTAACCTAGCATTATACTGAACAAATAGTATTACTTGATAGCAGCAAACAAAATATCAAAGATGAAGAGCATATTGGACAAAATAATAAATAACAAAATTATTTTGTTTGGTGGAAGATACATGATTGAGAGAGTGATAGTGTTGAAGTAATTTTTCTTTTATTGGAAATGGAAATGCTGTGTGGCTATGGCCTCCTGTTGGGTAGACTGTTCGTCTGGTGCAAGTCTTGAGAGTTGACGACACTTCGGCGACTTGCGTGTTGATGGGGATGAAAGGATGATGATAAGGACAACACCACACCAGTCCCCGAGTGGAGAAAAACTCCGATCAGCTGGAAATCGAACCCAGGCTGTTAGGTATGACATTCCGTCACGCTGACAACTCAGCTACCAGGGGCGGACTTTTTTTTATTGTAACATACTCTGCATTACCTTGCAACATACTCGGAAAACATTGGAAACGTTTGTAAGTGCTCAGCATAGAATTACACGCACCATTCCCAACAACTGTAACTTTTCGTTTCGGTCTTATTTTACTTTACAGTTAGTCAAGAGATCTCACAGTGAAAAAAGAGTGATTTAACGAAACAGAGGTAACATGTCTCTCTTAGGCCATCGATATATTGGTGCCTCTGTGGTCTCTAATCTTTCAAAAGAAGTGAACCCATGTTGTTGTAAAGGCATGACTGCGCAATGTCTTAAATGTTGTGTTACCAAAATTGACTCATATGTTGTTTCCATCATGTACCCCAATGAATTTGTTGTTTACGTTCATACTTGCCGCAGACATTTAACATTTCCTGCTAATTTTTCAGCTAAAGATTTAGTGATATTTTTTGTTGTTTATTTATCTATTTATTTTTCCATGCATGATTAGGGCCTGTTTGTTCTTAAGCCTTACCAGGAAAGACTCTGGTATAAAAAGACTTGCATATAATACTGGATACAACACTTAGAAGTAACTATTAACATGTATAGTGGAAAGCAACATTAGCTGCAGTAAAAAAATTAGTTTATTGAAAGCAGAATAACAAAGGCAGGTTACAAGAAGATAGATTTAAACAAGGGGTACTAGTAGCAGTGGCCATCGGAGGATGTGTGGGGGAGGGGAGGAGGAACATGATAGAAACATAGTAAAATGGAGGAGGGGGGGGGGTGGCTTGACAGACTGAGAAGTGAGAAGCGATCAGGTTCCCCCTTCAGTTAAAATGATAATTGGTACAAGGATTCTGAACAAAATGGTCGTATCTTTTTGTACTCCCTCGTCTGTGACTATTGTTGTTGCGTTGAGTGGCAAGATGATTGTCCACTCAAATGGCAGTGTGCGGGGTCATGTTGCTCTGATCCCCACTCATTCCACAAAAAACAAGAAAACACATACTTGACAACCATTTCCTAAAGTCATAATGTATAAAAACTCGTCCAAGAAATTTTCAAAGAAATATATATCCTTACAGCACTCAGGTGGCAAGGACAGCAGTGTGCTTGATAATTCCTTCAAATTACAATTTATGTTAAGTATTCAGTAAGTTTGCTGTGGACAAAATGTTTCAGGACTTTGGATACAGTGTTTAAGATGTTGTCTGTCAAGACTAATACTAAGTTACCCTTCACGCTAGTGCTGATACCTTCTTTGTTTATTACTGCAGAAGAGATTCTCATTATTGCTTTCCTTGTTGTGTGTAATGTCATTTTTTAAGTAGAAAGCATAGTCTGGCAGTTCTTGGCAGTATGGAAACTTTAGTGGTGCTGAAAAATGTCGTGGAGTTCAACTGAGACCTCAAAAACAGTTGGTGACTTTCTTTCCTACACCCCAGCTACGGAGATTCTTTCATAGAGTCACAGGGCTCGTATTGGTGCACACAACAAATTTATGTTTACTTCGTGTATGAATAGTGTCATGAATATGCAGTTGGAATTATACTACAGTCAACCCAGACTTTTTGTGTTCACATAATGTATGAACAGAGCTTTTGAATGTCCCAATGGAATTATGATAGTCAAACATTAGAGACATAGATAATAGTTTAAAAACGACTACAAGCAGCCAAAACTAGTCACCATTAAAAATTATATGCAACTATGATAGACGCCATAAAAATAAATTGAGTTGCTGGTCCTTTAGCCCAACTCAGTGTTTGAATTACATGAACTGAAGACTTCAGCATAGTTGATTCAGTTTTGTAATTACAAAATGAAAGAGAGAGCGTGATGTATCAGAAAGGAGGCAGTCTGTCCGAGAAAGTACGTCAGTGAATTCAGGGTCTGCTGTGTAACATTTGATACTTTGTTGCTCCACCTTGTACTTTGTAACATGCGTTGATCCTTGTTGGTATGGTGTTCATACGAGATCTGTTCAAAACATTCCAGAACAGCATCCAAAAAAATTTTCTACACGTACCTTTTGCTTAATGTGCATGGTCTCCTTCGAAACACTATCCTCCAGAATTGATACACCGCTCCCAATGCCATTTCCACTTCCAGAAGCAGTCCTGCAGTGTTGCTGTATCGCTCGAAGTACCGTCCACGAATTTTCTTGTATCTTGTTTATTGTTGGAAGTCTTAGTCTTTTCAACGGGTTTTCAACTTTGGAAACAAACAAAAAAGCAGGTGGCAGGATTGGAGAGTACGGAGGATGAGGCAGCTTAGCAATTTTGCTTTTTGTGCAGTAGTTGTGCACCAACAAAGATGAATGTGTGGATGCGTTATCATGTTGCAAGAGCCATGAATTGTCTCGCCACATTTCAGGCAGTTTCCTTCTCACATTTTCTCGCAGGTGTCGCAACACATCCTGACAGTGCAGATGTGTTGCTCATCTAACTTTGCCATCTTGAAATTCGCAATCTGTGTGACACATCATCCTACTTAATACAGCACTGAACAGTAAGTAACAGACATACAACAAGGAAACCTCCAGCAGTTACGCATTAAACACAAGCATGTGCAGGGATGCCAACTGCATTTCACTCGCACACCCCATTGGCGCAAAATTATGAATGTTCTGTATTTTTTTTAGCAAACCTGTCCCAGCCTTTGAAGGTACCTTCCTGGAGTCATTTCAGCGTTTGTGGAGGGTTCTTATGATAACACATTGCAAGTTTCAAATGTTTACAAGAGTGCTCAGTCGGGTACATGTCATTAGGTATGGCATGCCATTCCTTGTGGTTGATTCGTACCTCTTGGAGGAAAGTGTTCATGTGGTGGAAGTTGTGTGCTTGCACATTATCACCTTGAAAGATAAATCCACCATCGAAATGTTTATTGTAGTACTGGATAATAGATTGGATAATCTTGTTCCAAAACTGCAGTCCTCAAATTTCCGTCAATAGTGATGAAGTGTCGCCAACATCCGTTGATGGTATTTGCCTACCCAAAACCTGACCTCCATCCTGAAGCAAGCTGTTTAACTGTGTGCCTGAACTGTGGATTGGTAACTGGCTGCCCCCACAACCTTCTACAGTTATCATCAGGGGCAAGATTATCTTGTAGTCATTTGGAAAGAGAGCCAGTTGCCTTTAATCCAGGTTCTTTTCCACACTTTCCATTGTCCACTGTCTTTGCACACTGATCAGGGATTTGTGCGTTTCATAATGACCATGTAGAGGCCAAATTGTTTTGAAGAGAGATTTGCAGAAAGTCTGGGTCAACACAGGTGTTGCAATTTCCTCCAAAGAGGCAGAACACAATTTTGTTGCATTCTCCTTAGGATCATCACTTGGGGTTGTTAACTGTGGTTGACTGCTATGAGCCAGATCTAAGATGTTGAATATTCAGATGATGATGCTGTACTATACATCAGTTTGGTGGCCAGCTTTGCAACCCTTCATGTAGAGTGACAGTGCATGCATTGTCTAATATACATCAGTTTGGTGGCCAGCTTTGCAACCCTTCATGTAAAGTGACAGTGCATGCATTGTCTAAATTAAAAAGACCCTTCAAGTCTGTTGGTAGACTGAACAATGTATGCAAGCTGTATTGCATTGTTCATGATTAGGGACACAGTGCATTCTACAGAACGGCAATGTAAATATGGGTTTACTGTACTTCCGTTACATAAGGAGACTTTACATGGTGATTTCCTGTAATCACATGTATGTTGAGGTGGTCAAAAAAAGTTTCTGGGCAGTCTATTTAATGCCAAAATAAATCTTTCTCATTCTTGAAAAGAGTTATGTCATAGTAGAGTGCAAAATACAAATAGGTGTAGATGAAACTTCCTGGCAGATTGAAACTGCGTGCCGGACCGAGACTCGAACTCGGGCACACTCCGCTGCAGAGTGAAAATCTCATTCAGGTGTAAGTGAATATTGGATTTCCAAATTATTGTATGTCTAAGAAATGAAAATTTTTGGGAGGTTAATAAACTTAATTTTCATTTCAGAGTCCTACATGTTGGCAGATGACTCTACTTCTATGTTATAAAACTGACATAATGGAGAGTAGCCCTTGTTTTTTAAAATGTTGTGGACAATGCTCATCAGGTTTTGGGGTTAAGTCTCTTTGGAGCAAAACCACAAGATTTGTCTGTTTATGTACATTAAAAACATAGTGTTAATCCATTTAACATAAAAAAAGTGACGTCATTTACACAATCTCAGACCAGTTTTTAATTTTCTGGAATTGAGAAAAAATTATTTATATGGGTTGAATAAGCCTAAATGATTTGGTACTCTTCATCCAAAGAGCAAGTTAATAATTATTTCATAGGAAAAGCACTCACTTGGACTGAAAAGGAAACACTCTCAGAAAATTGCTGAGCATTATGCCCATAAGTTATACCTAACGTACTTAAAAGCTAAGTATGGTTGGCGTCTCATTCAAATGCCATAAGCAGGCTGTTAAAGGTAGTGCAACATACTTCTACATTATCTACCTAGGAAATGTGCACATAGTGTGCCACTGAAAACTCACTGCCTAATATATCTACCTCTTCCTTGCAGTTTTCTGTACCAAAATAAATTTTTTACTGAAACTGTTCTGTTGAGGCATATGTTTATAGTTGTAAAACAATTTATGAAAGTGATAGTAGTTTTCTTGCTGCAGTTTCACTGCCTGACAGTATCTAACATTGTATTTACAAACCACTGAAAGCTGATTACCATCACTACTCATCTTCCCACTTCATCTTTAGTCTTCTGCCATTCTGATGTATCACGTGGTCTGTATATGGAATATTAGTTTTGTATTTTCGTTGTTTTTTCCTTCAAACTTCAAATTAAATGTTAACAGGTCAATACCAGCTTGACATCTGCTGATCTTATGTGCAGTAATCATCATCTTGGAACTCTGCAATGCACCAATCATTTGACATAAAAACATTTCTACTGGCTGTTATGATAGTATGGTATCAGAAGTAATAACTAACTTTGAAAATAACACTATTTTTACTACTCTTAACAGGATAAATGTAGTTTTGAAAAGAAAGAAAAAAGTGATTAGTATGATAGATTAATACCTAGCAAACATTTTCACTTTGAAAACTGAATATTACCCTGAGGTTTATGTACTTCAGTTTGGAAATAATGTGCTCTCTCTTTGTTCATTGTGTACGTCATTGCCTTCGTTAAATCGAAGTTTTTAGTGTATTTTGTTGGCAGCGTGGGAGCATTGCTTCCAATGTTGCTTGTGCTAGCATCGATATTTTAATTAAAGTTCCTCTTAGCAAGCACTTTCCGCATTTTGGAAGTACTAATGCTTTATATACAGAGCCAATTTTATGACTTGATTGCACAGACCACTTCTCACTAAATCAGCATACAACACCCAGACATGTGATTACTATTTACAATAATAAATGACAAATGGTCATAACAATAATAGTACCTGTAGCAGTGATCTTGTAATATTCCTCTTATCAAAGTACAAATTTCAGTGACATATTTTCCGTTTTCAGATTTGTCATTTGAATGCCCATCATAAGAGGACAAGTTTACTTCAGTAATTTCTTACTCTAATACTTATATCTCTGTATGATAGTTTTGTTGTCTTCTTGAGGGGTGATATATGTTGGCTCAAGTTTTTAATTACAGAACAGCTGTATTTATCTTTAAAATCAAAGTGGATCACGCAGGTAGCATCAGTTATTAAATAACACAATTTTCTTTAAAGTTTTCTGGTCTGCATTTTACCATCAAAGGAGTCTTCTAAATCACAATACATTTTGTCTTCACTGCAATTGCATTACAACATCTTCACAGAAAATAAACACCCAACTGCCTACTAATACTAACATACAGTGCTAACAGTACTTACAGCATGTATGGTGTGAACATAAATATCAACCAATCTGTCTTTTACAATAAATAATAGACTACAATTTAGTGTACACCTAATCATTATAAGCAAGACAAAGAAGAAACATTCATATTTTTAATAAATACATTACTTGCTTTACTTTTCTATAAATTTTACATAATAGAAGCTATAGCATAAGTTTTAGATGGTTGCATTTACAAATTACTAGTTGTCAAAATTATTTAATCTGCAATGAATCAGTGTGAAAACTTAATTTTCAAGTGTGAGTAATGTAAATTTATGTTCAGTTTTATTTTGCTACTGGAGTTTTTGATACCTAGTGGTATTGGTAGGTACATTTAAAGTGTTGGGCTTTTATACTAGTTGCTGATACACAATGTTGTAAGTAGATATAATGTAAAGACATTAAACTTAATTAAACAGCAATGTGCAATAGCTTTCTACAAACAATATTTTCTGTATATGTAGTGTCACAACCACAGGCAACCGTTCGTGTGTTCACAGCATTTTACAAACAATATTTGACTGGTGGCGGATGTGCTTCAAAACGTCCACATTGTTGGGTGTGTTTTAGAAAATGTCAGACAAATGCCCTCCCTAACCAGTTTACTCAGAGGATGATGATACAATGCAGAAAGTGGTATAGAAACACCAGTTTGTGGCCGCATCACCAATAGTAGTATTTTTGGCTTGCAGTCATAACATTAAAGACTAACAAATTAAGAGTTTGGTCTTTGAGTGGGCTTCTCCTTGGCGTAAGAGATGGCGGTGTGTCATGTTTTAGGGTTCTAAGAAATAGTGAATTAAAATTAGTGGTGTGACTCAGTACAAGACCCTAATTGGCCTTATTTGCTATGGCTCTCCATTAATAAAATAGTAAGTTTGTGTTAGAAGATGAGGCTACCTGTTACTTTCTGAAACTACTTGCCACCATTCTCTTGGATTTCATTCATAATAGGGTAAATATTGGATGTATGCTGCTTAACTCGCAGAAAACAAGCGGCACAGGTTGACTATACTGGGTAATACCTGGCCAGTTCAGAGACATTTAAAACCAAGAATTCAAGGTAGACTTCTGCAGTGTACTTACATTGCTGTTTAGCTAATATAGGCATGAAGTTTCCTGAGGAGTCTTCATGTAGCCCTTACGTTGATTCATACGGCTTCATATTGTGTTTAACAAGTAAACAGTTGGGTGAAAAGAGGCCAATTTTCTGTGGGTGAAGTAATGTGGTACTGAACATGTTGGAATAGTGTTACTGTTCCTGTTATTTGAATCCACAGTCTGGTTACAAGTTCTCTATAGATAAGGAGTTCGGAGAAGAACACACATTTCTGGCCAGAAGCAGTTACACAAAGAATGGCTTAATTTGCTGACTTGTAGCATTTTTGTCAAAGTCTATCATAACACTGTGATAATCCAAGTATAATAGCACTTGCCAGGGTCTATTATAAATGTATGACTTCTACGAGAGTGGTGATAATTAAGCTTCAGTTTAGAGTGCTAATAGTCAATATGATGGTAACATAACACCCACCTTATCTGGCGTCTATTGGGTAAACATTCTATTTACTGTTGACTTTAAACTAAATAACCTGAATCTTTAAAATTGACATGTGCAGCAGGTTCATTGAACAAAAAATAAAATAGTCTAAATATTATCTCTGAAACTCCAGCCTCCCAGATGAGATTATGAAAACTTTATATTTTAGTTAATCACTTATGTACATTATAATCATTTTCATATCTTAAATAATTTAGAGATCAGGATATATAAATAATTCATACATAGAGTTAATCAAGTATCACTCATGATTTTTAAACACTGCAAACTTTCCGTACCTTAGAATGAATACTGCAAGGTTACGATCATGATGATAAATTAAAAACTTCTGCCATGAAATATTTTGAAAGATATATTTTAACTTTAAATTAAATGAAACAACACGTTTACTGTTACCATCACTGTTTATTTATCTTCATGGCATGTTCCAAAGGTTTAAACCTCCATCATCAGGTGGATTTACGTTTGATAGTATGAAATTTGTGTGTGTGTGTGTTGTGTTAAGATTTTTTGGAGGAACTTGCGGCACTGTCTAGTGGAGAAACAAAGCACTATTTCAGAACACGGTTTTGCGTTTCTTTTGACAAAAAAATTAAATGTATATGTAACGGTAAACATAAAATAAGTAAAATAGAATACCTCCAGTGGTCACAGATTCCTTTCCCTGTCGTAACACATCACATGTATACTGTCATATTTTGTAAACAAATATGGCATCTGCAAACTATTGGGTGCAAAGATCGTATAACGGAAGAGCAAACATTATCGTAAAGTAAGAGGATATACATTATAAAACCATCATTACAGAATATTTTTTTTTTTAAAAAAGGATTTGGAGGTGTTTGTTCTGAGGTGTCGAATACATGTGTTGGAATAAATACTTCAGGTGGTATATAACCCAATTCTGAAAAGTTAAAATAGCTTAAACTTTGTACTAGTTCATACAATCGGATGACATGTTACAAACAAGTACAATAACCATATAGGCTACAGCGGTAAAATTATACATAAATAACAATTTTGATTGGGATTAATACATAGATATGAAAGGCTGGAGGCAGAGGGAGAGGAAGAGAAAGTCCGAGGATGAGAGAGGGTGGAAAGAGTGATTGTATTAGAGCAAACTTTACATGGCAAGGGGTCTTAAGTTTATATCTGTTATATGTAATAACTGCCTAAAAGTTGAGGTAATACATTGGTGAATGCTAAAAATATATTGATGGATGTACAATCTGTGCCAGTAGTTGATGTCCATACAGTTTCAAGTTGGCAAGGGGTACAAGCTTTCGCAACAAACTGTTGCCTCATCGGGAAAGAGGGGAGGAGAGGGAAAGACGAAAGGATGTGGGTTTTAAGGGAGAGGGTAAGGAGTCATTCCAATCCCGGGAGCGGAAAGACTTACCTTAGGGGGAAAAAAGGACAGGTATACACTCGCGCGCACGCACACACATATCCATCCGCACGTACACAGACACAAGCAGACATTTGTAAAGGCAAAGAGTTTGGGCAGAGATGTCAGTCGAGGCGGAAGTACAGAGGCAAAGAGAGTTGTTGAAAGACAGGTGAGGTATGAGCGGCGGCAAATTGAAATTAGTGGAGATTGAGGCCTGGCGGATAACGAGAAGAGAGGATATACTGAAGGGCAAGTTCCCATCTCCGGAGTTCTGACAGATTGGTGTTAGTGGGAAGTATCCAGATAACCCGGATGGTGTAACACTGTGCCAAGATGTGCTGGCCGTGCACCAAGGCATGTTTAGCCACAGGGTGATCCTCATTACCAACAAACAGTCTGCCTGTGTCCATTCATGTGAATGGACAGTTTGTTGCTGGTCATTCCCACATAGAAAGCTTCACAGTGTAGGCAGGTCAGTTGGTAAATCACGTGGGTGCTTTCACACGTGGCTCTGCCTTTGATCGTGTACACCTTCCGGGTTACAGGACTGGAGTAGGTGGTGGTGGGAGGGTGCATGGGACAGGTTTTACACCATGGGCGGTTACAAGGGTAGGAGCCAGAGGGTAGGGAAGGTGGTTTGGGGATTTCATAGGGATGAACTAAGAGGTTACGAAGGTTAGGTGGACGGCGGAAAGACACTCTTGGTGGAGTGGGGAGGATTTCATGAAGGATGGATCTCATTTCAGGGCAGGATTTGAGGAAGTCGTATCCCTGCTGGAGAGCCACATTCAGAGTCTGATCCAGTCCCGGCCGGACCCCCCAGGGGGTCCACAACTCTTTTGTGGACACGTGCGTAGCGAGCACGGGACCCCGAGCTAATGTGGCCCTCCTTCCTTTCCGGGCTGCATACCTTCCCTTTCCGCATCCTTCCCCCCCCCCCCCCATCTTCGCCCCCCCCCCCCTCACCTCTGGCTCTTCCCTTACCTTTCTCCCCCTCTGGGAGTATAGTTTGTGCCTACGTCCGGAGACGGACGCTCGAAACTGTTCCAAATTCCTTGATTTCTACGCTTGCAAGTCCTTGTCCTTCCTCTGTCCTTCTCTTTTCCTTCCCTTTTCTCTTTGCCCTTTTCTCCGCTGCGGCGTTTGAGACCCCCTCTTCTTTCCTTTCCCTTTCTCTTTTTTCCTCCCTGTGCATGTCTGAAGGCCGACCCACGCACTTCCATGCGTAGCCGGTGACGGGGTAACGCGTAATTCCCCGCCCCGGGTAGACAGGTAGGACACGTATGTACCCCCTGGTAACGGCCAGGTCCAGGGAGGGGTGATTACCCGAGCTGATACCTTCCGAAAGTGCCGATTGGTCCCTCCGTCCGTTTGTCGGGAGGTGTGACCTGAGGTGTGAACAATCACCTAAGGCGGGTGTGCCCTCAGTGAGGGCCCCCACAAGGGAGGAGCACGCCATCGGAGACGCCGGTAATCATGGGGGATTCTTCCGCAATGGTTTCCTCACCTTCCACTATGTCTGCTCACAAACGTAAGTTCACTGAGTCTCAGCCACAGACGGTTCTTCCATCGTTGCCACAGTTCCTTGTTGTTTCTCGGTCTGACGAAGGTCACGACTTCTCCACGGTCAACCCTTTCATTATTCAGAAAGGTGTCGACGCAATTGCAGGTCCTGTAAAGTCTTGTTCCAGATTACGGAATGGCACCCTGTTGTTAGAAACACACAGTGCCCTCCAGGCACAAAAATTGCTGCGTACTTCTCTGCTCCACACCTTCCCTGTCCGGGTGGAACCGCACCGTACCTTAAATTCCTCACGTGGAGTCGTTTATACACGCTCCCTCGATGGATTGTCTGACGAAGAAATTCAGCACTACCTGTCTGACCAGGGCGTAACGGCTGTTCATAGAGTTACGAAAAGGGTTGACACGAAGATCATTCCAACCCGCACTGTCTTCTTGACATTTGACAAAGTTCAACTCCCATCGAAAATCAAAGCAGGCTATGAGATAATTTCCATTCGCCCTTATGTCCCAAACCCTACGCGTTGCTATCGATGTCAGCGGTTCAATCACACCAGCCAGTCCTGTTCCAATCCGGCCAAATGTGTTACGTGTGGCAAGGATGCCCGTGAGGGTGTTTGTCCACCTCCATCCCCTCGCTGCATCAACTGTATGGGTGACCACGCTGCTTCCTCTAGAGATTGCCCAGTTTTTAAGGACGAAAAGCTCATCCAGGAAATCAGAGTGAAGGAAAAGGTGTCGACCTTTGCTGCTCGAAAATTATTCGCCAGTCGACAGCCCACCGTGCCTCAGACAGGCAAATACAGCACTGTCCTTGCTTCCCCTCGGCCAACAAAGGAGGCGGCCACGCAGACTTGCGACCTCACCTTTAGTGCCACGGTCGTCCGATCGGCCAGCGCAAAGATCGCCCGTTCAACTTCACCACTTTCGCCTGCCCACTCTATGGCTCACCCTTCGTCGGGTTCTGCTAAATCTCGAGCCCACAAGTCCGACACCAAGTCTTCGAAGAAAGAGCATACTCGTGAAGAGTTTTTACGTACGGCACCTTCACCACCATCGGTTCCTCCTTCATCTAAACCTCATACTTCCAAGAAGGCTACAAAGAAACCCAGTTCCTCTCCTTCTCCGCCAAGGCGTGTCCCATCCACAGCGCCACCTGGCGGAAATCGCCCTCGGCCGTCTTCTGTGTCGCCGAGGCGCACTGCTGGTGGCCGGTCATCCGGCCGATCGCTGGTGGCAGGAGCTGCTCCTGACCAACCTATGGATCAGGATCTTCTGCCTTCGGCTGAATGCCATTTCCTGCTGTCGGTCGCAAGCTCTGAGCAGTCGTTGAGTTGACAGCACCCTTGGTCACAATCCTCCATTTTCTCTTCCCCCTATGTCCATTATCCACTGGAATAACCGCGGCATTCGAGCCAATCGGGATGAATTGTCGATCCTCTTACGATCCTACTCGCCGGTCATCTTCTGTCTTCAGGAAACAAAGCTGTGTCCTAATGACCGCTTTGTTTTCCCTCATTTTCAGTCCGTCCGATATGACCTCCCCTCTGTGGAAGGCACTCCAGCCCATGGAGGACTCATGATTCTTCTCCATGACACTCTCCATTATCATCCAATCCCCTTAAACAGTTCCTTCCAAGCTGTCGCCGTCCGTCTTTCCCTTTCTGGATACACGTTCTCTCTTTGTACTGCATACATTCCATCGTCCACACCAATGGCACGAGCTGATCTCCTTCATCTTCTTGGTCCGCTTCCACCCCCCTATTTGCTGGTTGGGGACTTCAATGCCCACCACCCGCTTTGGGGATCTCCACATCCTTGTCCACGTGGCTCCCTATTGCTAGACGTCTTCCACCAAGCGGATCTAGTTTGCCTCAACACTGGGGTCCCCACGTTTTTGTCTGCCTCCACGACAAATTTATCTCATTTGGACCTTGCGATCGGTACTGTTCCGCTAGCTCGGCGCTTCGAATGGTTCGCCCTTGATGATACACACTCGAGTGACCACTTTCCATGTGTCCTTAGGCTGCAGCCTCAACTGCCATACATGCGCCCGCGACGCTGGAAGTTTGCCCAAGCCGATTGGACACTTTTTTCGTCTCTAGCGACATTCGATGACCGTCGCTTTCCCAGCGTCGACGATGAGGTCACACATATTACCGACGTTATCCTTACAGCTGCGGAACGTTCAATACCACGCACCTCCGAATTGCCCCGGCGCCCCCCAGTTCCTTGGTGGAACGAGGCATGCCGTGACGCAATACGTGAGCGGCGACGTGCTCTCCGCGTTTTCCGCCACCATCCTACTTTGGCAAACTGTATCCGCTATAAGCATCTCCGTGCGCGATGCCGTCGCGTCATCCGCGATAACAAGAAGGCAAGCTGGAAATTCTTTATTAGCTCCTTTAACACCTTCACTCCCTCCTCGGAAGTTTGGAGTCGGCTTCGACGGTTCTCAGGCGCGCCTAGTTTCTCCCCGGTCTCTGGGCTCACTGTCGCGCATGATACCTTAGTGGACCCCGTCGCAATTTCTAACTCATTGGGTCAGCACTTTGCTGAGATTTCGAGCTCTTCAAATTACCCGCCAGCGTTTCTCCCGAAGAAACGTGCAGCGGAAGTGCGACATCTTGCTTTCTCCTCTCAAAATCACGAAAGCTACAATACTGTTTTCTCCATGCGGGAACTCCAACATGCCCTCTCTTCTTCTCGCTCCTCCGCCCCAGGATCGGATGGTATCCATGTCCAAATGTTGCTGCATTTATCAACCCATAGTCTGCGTTACCTCCTTCGCCTTTATAATCGAATTTGGACCGACAGTACTTTTCCCAGACGATGGCGGGAAGCTATCGTCGTTCCCATTCCGAAACCTGGAAAGGACAAACATCTCCCCTCTAGCTATCGCCCCATTTCTCTCACGAGTAGTGTCTGTAAGATTTTGGAGCGTATGGTGAATTACCGTTTAGCTTGGTGGCTGGAATCACGCAGTCTTTTAACACCTGCCCAATGCGGATTCCGAAAGCATCGCTCTGCAGTTGACCATCTTGTTGCTCTCTCCACTTATATCATGAACAATTTTCTCCGGAAACGCCAAACGGTAGCAATATTTTTTGATCTGGAGAGAGCATACGATACCTGTTGGAGGACAGGCATTCTCCGCACACTGTTCTCTTGGGGCTTTCGAGGCCGGCTGCCCCTTTTTCTTCGCGAATTTATGGCAGAGCGAACATTTAGGGTGCGGGTGAACACTACTCTCTCCCGTACTTTCTCTCAAGAAAACGGGGTACCCCAGGGCTCCGTGCTGAGTGTTGTACTGTTTGCCATCGCTATAAATCCAATTATGGATTGTCTCCTTCCTGATGTCTCGGGCTCCCTCTTTGTGGACGATTTTGCGATCTACTACAGCTCTCAACGGACCAGCCTTCTTGAACGACGTCTTCAAGGATGTCTCGATCGCCTCCACTCTTGGAGCCTCGAAACCGGCTTCCGTTTTTCTCCCAGTAAGACCGTTTGTATTAATTTTTGGCGACAAAAGGAGTTTCTTCCGCCCTCCTTACATCTAGGTCCTGTCAACCTTCCGTTTTCAGACATCACTAAATTCTTGGGTCTTATGTTTGACAGAAAACTGTGCTGGTCCTCCCACGTTTCCTATCTTTCGGCTCGCTGTCTGCGAACGCTCAACACCCTCCGTGTCCTGAATGGTACCTCCTGGGGAGCGGACCGAGTGGTCCTTCTCCGCCTCTATCGCGCCTTAGTGCGCTCGAAATTGGACTATGGAAGCATAGTCTATTCCTCTGCTCGGCCGTCTATTCTTCGGCGTCTCGACTCTATCCACCACCGTGGATTACGTTTAGTGTCTGGAGCTTTTTACACTAGCCCTGTGGCAAGCCTTTATGCTGAGACTGCTGAACCTCCGCTGTCCAATCGGCGAGCGGTCCTTCTGAGCCGTTATGCTAGCCATCTGTCTTCCCTGCCTGCTAATCCAGCCCATTACCCTTTTTTCGACGCCTCCTTTGATGTAGGGTATGCAGGCCGCTCCTCCTCCCTACTACCCCCGGGAGTCCGCTTCCGTCAACTGCTCCATTCTCTTTCCTTCCGCTTTCCTAAAACCTTCTTGACAACTTGGGGTACAGCACCACCTTGGCTCCGTCCCCGGATCTGTCTGCTCCGTGATCTTTGTCAATTTCCCAAGGATGGTACACCTTCACTTGTTTATCGTCGGGCATTTGCTGCTCTATGTGCACAAATGACGGACGCCACCTTTATTTACACCGACGGCTCGAAAACATCGTTGGGTGTAGGGAGTGCCTATATTGTTGGCGACGCCCCAAATCACTTTCGGCTTCCCGACCAGTGTTCGGTTTATACTGCAGAGCTTTTCGCTGTTCTCCAGGCTGTCCACTACATCTGCCGCCATCAGCGGATACAGTATGTAATCTGCTCAGATTCTCTCAGCTCTCTCCTCAGTCTCAAAGCTCTTTACCCTGTGCACCCTCTGGTCCACCGGATTCAGGACTGTCTGCGCTTGCTCCACCTGGGGGGCGTCTCGGTGGCGTTCCTCTGGCTCCCGGGACACGCTGGTATCTGTGGGAATGAGGCGGCTGATATAGCAGCCAAGGCTGCAGTTTCTCTTCCTCGGCCAGCTATTCAGTCGCTTCCCTTCACCGATCTACGGAGCGGTTTATGTCGCAAAGTTGCTCATTTATGGCATGCGCATTGGTCAACACTTCCCCGAAATAAATTGTGGGAAGTGAAAGCCCTTCCTTGCGCTTGGACCTCTTCCTCCCGAACGCGTCGTCGGGAGGAGGTAATTTTAGCTAGACTCCGGATAGGGCACTGTCTTTTTAGCCATCGACATCTTTTAAGCGGCGATCCTCCCCCACTCTGTCCCCACTGCTCTCAGCTGTGGACGGTAAGACACCTTTTAATTGACTGCCCCTATTTTAATCCGTTACGCTCCCGTCTACAGCTATCGCCTGATCTATCGTCGATTTTAGCAGATGACACACGCTCAGCCGACCGCGTTCTCCAGTTTATTAGTGACAGTGAAATGACGTCAGTCATTTGAAGTTTTATCGGGGACCATCAACCCCTCTCTGTAGTGGACTTTTAAGCCTTGTTTCTGCTTTTAGTGTCTCCAATTATTTGAGTTTCGTTCCCATTTTTGCTGTTTTCCATTTTCAGTTTTTATTATTTCCTCAGTCACGGACCGGGCACTAATGACCATAGCAGTTTTGCGCCCTAAAACCACAAACAAACAAAAAAAAAAGTCCCGGCCGGAAAGTATCCTGTCACAAGTGGGGCACTTTTGGGGTTCTTCTGTGGGAGGTTCTGGGTTTGAGGAGATGAGGAAGTGGCTCTGGTTATTTGCTTCTGTACCAGGTCGGGAGGGTAGTTGCGGGATGCGAAAGCTGTTTTCAGGTTGTTGGTGTAATGGTTCAGGGATTCCGGGCTGGAGCAGATTCGTTTGCCACGAAGACCTAGGCTGTAGGGAAGGGACCGTTTGATGTGGAATGGGTGGCAGCTGTCATAATGGAGGTATTGTTGCTTGTTGGTGGGTTTGATGTGGACAGACGTGTGAAGCTGTCCATTGGACAGGTGGAGGTCAACGTCAAGGAAAGTGGCATGGGATTTGGAGTAGGACCAGGTGAATCTGATGGAACCAAAGGAGTTGAGGTTGGAGAGGAAGTTCTGGAGTTCTTCTTCACTGTGAGTCCAGATCATGAAGATGTCATCAATAAATCTGTACCAAACTTTGGGTTGGCAGGCCTGGGTAACCAAGAAGGCTTCCTCTAAGCAACCCATGAATAGGTTGGCGTACGAGGGGGCCATCCTGGTGCCAATGGCTGTTCCCTTTAATTGTTGGTATGTTTGGCCTTCGAAAGTGAAGAAGTTGTGGGTGAGGATGAAGCTGGCTAAGGTAATGAGGAAAGAGGTTTTTGGTAGGGTGGCAGGTGATCGGCGTGAAAGGAAGTGCTCCATCGCAGCGAGGCCCCTGACAACAGTTTGTTTCGAATGCTTGAATTTCGTGTGTATGTTTGTGTTTTTTTGTGTGTCTATCGACCTGCCAGCACTTTCGTTTGGTAAGTCACATCATCTTTGCAGTCACAGTCCAAAAATTCAATTTTGTGCACATGTGTGTGATGAAGTGGGTTTCGTGTCCTGATGTTGTGCGGTAATTTCTGTCCACTCTTGTTGTGTGTGGTAAAGGATATGCTTGTGTCTTTTTGTTGGAAGACATTGGCAACCTGATATGAAATGTTACCTAGAAAGGGGATTTTATGGAATATGTTACTTCCTTTTATTTTTTTGTGTTGGATTACTTTGCCATTATTGAGTGTTTTAGGGTGTCCACTATGGAGCTGCTACAACCATTTGCATTAGCTGTTTGTTTTATTATGTCAACTTATTGATCACATTTATCTTCAGAGAGTTGTAGTTGGGTAGCTCTATAGACCATGTACCGGAATGCTGCCATTTTATGGGCTGTGGGGTGACGAGGAGTTGTGGATTGTAGTATGTGTTGTGGTTGGTTTCTGATAAATTTCAAACTTATGTCTGTTATTCTTTATTCCAATGGTAAAGTCTAAGAAATTAATACTGTCATCTGTTTGGTGTTCAACTGTGAATTTTATGTTTTCATGGAAGTTGTTGAATAACTGGTTCAACTCACTGATGTCATCTTTAGTGCCTTTAATTAAGATGATTGTATCAGCTACATATCTGTAGTAGTAGATGATATTTTTGAGGAGGTGGTGATTAGAATTCAGGATTTTGTCTCTAAGTTACTTATAAATATTTCTGCTAGCAATCTGGAAAGATTCGAGCCCACTGCCAGACCATCTATTTATTTGTAGATTTTATTGTTAAATTTAAAATAGTTGTGTGGAAGTGTGAATTCCAGCAGGTCCATTAGTTCAGTAATGTGAGTTGAAGGGATTTTTTGGTGCTTTTTTAGTGTGGTATCTATTGACACAGAGGAATAAAGGTTTTGAATGTCAAATGAGGCCAGTGTGGCTCAATTAGGTACCTATATGTTTTGACATGTTGTGTAAATTCTGTTGTGTTTTTACGTGCTCTCTCATTATTGAATGTGTAAGCTTCTTTGAGAATTCTGAAGAACATTTTGCTGCTTTTGAATATTGGGCTGTTTCTACAGTTCAGTATAGGCCTGATGGTGGTCCTATTTTTGTGTGTCTTTGGTTGTGATCTAAGGCAAGGTGCTTGTGGGCTCATTGTTACAATGTTTCTTGCTTCTTGGATGGTGAGTAGAAATTTGATATTGTTTGAAATGCGTTTAATCTCTTTTTTTGTATTCTGGATGTTGGATCTCTGTGTATTTCTGTTATGTTGTTGGTTTGGAAGAAGTCTAAAGTTTTTTCTACGTATGTTGCTCTGTTCATTAAAGCAGTTGTTACCCTTGTCAGCTTTTACAATTATTGCATTATTCATGTTAAATTTAATCTTAATGGTACTTGTAAGGGCTTCTTCTCTTCTCTTGTATGCTGGGAATGGTTTTGCAGTTTCCTTTTCAGTGATTCATTAATTTTGTGGCAGGTGGCTATTCTGTCATTTTGTTTCTTTCTTAAAGGCGATGGTTGAGATCTGTGTGACACTAGTGCTGAGCGTTTCTTGGTCCAGTGAAGGTTGGACATTGTGTTTTAAACCTTTGCGGAGTAGTGCCTCTTCTTCTGCAGTGAAAATTATGTTTGTATTGTTGAGGAAAGGTGTGTAGGATGTGTGTTTCCTTAGGCTCTTTTGGTTGGGTTGGGAGGTAACTGTTGCTTTATAAGATTGGCTAGTTTTTTCTTCTGTGTAGCTTTTGTTTTCTATACCATGAACTCTGTGTACTCTCTGACTTTTTTGGCAATGGAATCATATTCTAGTCTATGAAGCAACTTTCTCAACTGTAATTCTGCATTATAAAGCTGTGTGTTGAACATTTGTTCTTTAATATTAAGTTCTTTCAGTTCATTTTTCACCCAGAGTTTTCGTGTGTTTTCCCCCCTGTGGCTCCGGGTTTAGAATATGCCCGAGGTATTCCTGCCTGTCGTAAGAGGTGACTAAAAGGCGTCTCTCACGTTTTGGCCTTTGTGATGGTCCCCTGTAGGGTTTGACCTCCATTTTCCAAAATTTTGTTGAACAGCGAGCCAATTGGTGAAGGGCGCCTTACATGGTGCATCGTGTCCATTATGCGCTGAGACCTACTGCATCCTTTGTTGACGTGGATCTGCACTTCTGCTCATTTTCCAACTGTTGGGGGAGGTCATCCTCCTGGGTGCGTATTTTTCCATCTACTGTGTAGTATCGTTTTCTACGCTGGTGATGATAATGGACTTGTTTGCTTGGTTGCACCTGATATCCAGCATGGTAGCCAGTCTGTTGTGGTGGGGCCGCCATGTACCCTGTTGGTTGTTGCCATACAGGGATCGCTCTGCTGATGCCTGCACAATTAATTCCTCACGTATGCCAAGAGGTAGATGCCCATCCCGCTGGGGCATCGGTACCTCCGGCAATGGCCATTGTGCCAGGTGGCCTTTGCTGCGACTGGGTGGTGGCCGTGGGAGGGCCCCATGTTGGAGCAGGTGGCATCAGAGTGGATGACACGCGATGAAGCGTAGTACATCACCTCTTGCTGGTGGTCAAACACCAGCAGTCTCTTAAGTGTCCACGGGCTCAATTCAGTGCACAGAAGTACGACCCCAAATCGTTCCCCTCCCTGGCCACACCATAGGAGGAACGCCAGGCTAAGGATGGCAGCAGATCTTATTCGCCCCGGTACCTTGTATGTTCGAAAGCTGATGGGGAATCCTTCACAACGATGAAGCCTCAGTTTTTTGTTGAGCATTTAGAGGACATGTTTGGGGAGGTGGAGGGCTTGTCCAAAATGAGATGTGGGTCAGTCTTGATCAAAACAGCATCCTCTGCCCAGTCACAGGAGTTACTCGCTTGTGACAAGCTGGGAAATGTTTCTGTAACCATCACGCCCCGTAAGAGCTTAAATATGGTCCAGGGTATCATATTTCACAGGGACCTTCTTCTTTTGCAGTCCGACGATGAGCTGTGCGCCAATTTAGAATGGCGATGTGTACATTTCATTCAGACTGTCCACCGGGACCCGAAGGATAATCAGGTTGCCACCGGTGCCTTCATCATGGCCTTCGAGGGTGATACATTACCCGAGAAGGTCAAGGCGATGGTCTACCACAGTGATGTGAAACCCTATGTCCCTCCCCCAATGCGGTGCTTCAAATGTTGGAAGTTCGGTCATATGTCTTGTCCAGTGTCACATGTCGAGATTACGGACGCCCATCACATTCCAATACTCCATGTGCCCCGCCTTCCATCCGTGTCAACTGTGGAGAGCACCATTCGCCTTGCTCACCAAACTGCAGGATTCTCCAGAAAGAAAGGAAAATCGTGACGTACAAGACCCTGGACTGACTTACTACACTGAAGCCAAGAGGAAATTTGAACGCCTACATCCTGTACGCATGACATTGTCTTACGCCACCGCTACAACAGTTCTAGCCCCATCAGCTCTGCCTGCCCCAGTCACCTCTCAGAGCCAGAAGACTACACCTGTCCCCTTGATGGTGGGGGGCCACTTCCCTCCCTGTTGCTCCTGCACCGCCTACTTCAGGAGCAACCCCTCCCCCTTCCCCTCCAAAACCATCGGGAACGTCTTTGGCAGCTCTCGCTAGAAAGGGGACCCTTGGGTCACTCCCTTCCCGGGTTTCTGCTAGTGGAAAAGATTACACCTGCCAGTGGCTAAAGAGCCCAAAAGCAGCTGGTCGCAGGGCTTCACACTCATCCTCAGTCCCGGAGACTGAATCAGTGAAGTCCTCCCAGCCACGGAAACCCAAGGAACAGCAAGAGAAATCCAAAAAGAAGGTCCCCAAGACAAAGGGAATTGCAGTGGCACCCACACCACCGCTACCTCCAAGATCTGCGTCTGTGGATGAGGTGGAGATTCTGGCACCTGCTGAGGACCTAGATCTCACTGGACCCTCAAACAAAATGGATAGACTGCTCATGCAAAGAGTCGGTGGCAGCAGGTGACCCTGAGGCGTAAACTGCCTCATTGAATGTTCCATGCCTTCCTAGTCTCACATCATCATCCTCCAGTGGAATTGCGGTAGTTTTTTCCACCGCCTGTCTGAGCTGCGGCAGCTGTTAAGCTTTACACCTTATTTCTGCCCTCCACAGCTATAAGGTATTCTACAGGAACTGTAGTGACTGTAATAGAGTGTCAGGTGGATTTTGCGTTTATGTCCTAAACTCAGTCTGTAGTGAACCTGTACCCCTTCAAAACCCTTTTGAAGCTGTGGCTGTCAGAATAACGACGACACAGAGAATAACTGTCTGCAGTGTGTATATTTCTCCAGATGATGTAGTATCCCTGAATTTATTAACTGCACTGGTTGATCAACTTCCTAAACCTTTCCTACTTTTGGGAGATTTTAATGCCTATAACCCCTTGTGGGGTGGCACTGTGCGTACTGGCCGAGGCAGAGATGTTGAAACTTTTCTGTCTCAGTTCGACCTCTGCCTCTTAAATAATGGGGCCGCCACACATTTCAGTGTGGCTTGAGGTAGTTACTCGGCCATTGATTTATCAATTTGCAGCCCAGGACTTTTCCCATCTATCCACAGGAGAGCACATGACGACCTTTGTGGTAGTGAACACTTCCCCACCTTCCTGTCATTGCCCCAGCGTCAAGCCCATGGACGCCTGCCCAGATGGGCCTTGTTTAAAACAAGTCGGACTGGGAAACTTTCACCTCTGTGGTCACCGTTGAATTTCCCCCACACGGGAACGGCGATACGATGGTTGAGCAAGTGACTACATCAATCATTCCTGTGGCAGAAAACACGATCCCTTGCTCTTTAGGGTGCCTCTGGCGAAAGACAGTCCCTTGGTGGTTGCTGGAAGTTGCTGAAGCATTAAGGAGTATCGGCAAGCTCTACAGCGGCATAAGCGGCACCCTTCCTTGGAGCACCTCATAGCCTGTAAACGGCTCCGTGCTCACGTTCACCAGCTTATCAAACGATGGAAGCATGAGTGTTGGGAGAGATATGTCTCGACAATTGGGTACCGTACATCACCTTCCTAAGTCTGGGCATAGATCAAATGTGTTTTCGGGTACCAACACGTGTTCCCAGTGTTAACATAAATGGCATGTTATCTACCGACACAAACGCGATTGCTGAGCACTATGCTCAAGCCTTTGCATCGGAGAATTACCCCCCCCCCCTCCCCTCCTCCCCCCGCCTTTCGCACTCTCAAACAGCGCCTGGAAGGGAAATTCCTCTCGTTCACTACATGCCACAGTGAATGAATCCTATAACACCCTATTTACAGAGTGGGAGCTCCTCAGTGCCCTTGCACATTGGCCCGACACAGCTCCTGGACCAGATCAGATCCATAGTCAAATGATTAAAAATCTCTCATCTGACTACAAGCGACATCTCCTCGTAATCTTCAGCCAGATCTGGTGCGATGGCGATGGTAAAAATCCATTTGATGGGGATAGCCATTGGCCCATCAGCCTCACCAACATTCTTTGTAAGCTGCTGGAATGTGTGGTGTGTTGGTGGTTGGGTTGAATCCTGGAGTCCTGTGGCCTACTGGCTCCATGTCAGGGCGACTTCTGCCTGATTTGCTCTACCACTGATAATCTTGTGTCCCTCGAGTCTGTCATCTGAACATCCTTTTCTGGACGCCAACACCTGGTTGCCGTCTTTTTTTTTATTTGCGAAAAGTGTATGACATTACCTGGTGACATCATATCCTTATCACATTATACGAGTGGGGTCTCCAAGGCCCACTTCCGATTTTTATCCAGAATTTCCTGCCGCTTCGTATTTTCCATGTCCAAGTTGTAACTCCCATAGTTCCCCCCATATCCAGGAGAATGGAGTCCCGCAGGGCTCTATATTGATTGTCTCTCTATTTTTCATGGCCATTAATGGTCTAGGAGCAGCTGTAGGGCCATCCGTCTGACCTTCTCTGTATGCAGGCGACTTCTGCATTTTATGATGCTCCACCAGCACTTGTGTTGCTGAGCAGCGCCTACAGGGAGCCATCCTCAAGGCGCAGTCATGGGCTCTAGCCCATGGTTTCCAGTTTTCGGCCGCAAAGTTGTGCGTTATGCGCTTCTGACGGCATCGTACTTTTCATTCAGAACCAAAACGTTACCTTAATGACGATCCACTCACTGTAGTGGAGACATACTGATTCTTAGGACTTGTTTTCAACGTCCGATTGGCTTGGCTTCCTCACCTTCATCAGCTTAAGCGGAAGTGCTGGCAGCACCTCAATACACTCCGTTGCCTGAGCAACACCAACTGGGGTGCAGATAACTCTATGCTGTTGCAGCTCTACAGAGCCCTTGTTCAATCCCGCCTTGACTATGGGAGTCTGGTTTATGGTTCAGCGGCACCCTCAGCGTTGCGTTTACTCGACCCATTGCACCACTGTGGTGTTCGCCTAGCGACAGGAGCTTTTAGGACTGAGTCCGGTGACCAGTGTCCTTGTGGAAGCCGGAGTGCTTCCATTGGAGGTTAGGCGTGCACAACTGCTGGCCAGTTATGTAGCACATGTTTGTAGTTCTCCTAAGCATCCAAATCACCGTCTCCTTTTCCTATCCACGGAGGTTCATCTGCATAGGCAGCCCAGGTCAGGGCTTCCAATTGCAGTTCGTGTCCGATCCATTCTTTCTGAACTGGAGTCTTTGCCTTTACCACCTATACTTGTGGTTCATTCACGTACACCTCCATGGTGTACACGTAGGTCGCAGCTTCGCCTGGACCTTTCACATGACCCTAAGGACTCAGTTAACCCCGTGGCTTTCCACTGCCACTTCCTCTCAGTTCTTTAAAAGTACCGAGGCCACGAAGTGGTTTACACCGACGGCTCGATGGCCGATGCTCACGTTGACTTCACGTATGTCCATGGAGGACAGCATTCCTTGCCCAATGGTTGCAGTGTTTTCATTGCCGAGCTGGTGGCTACATCTCATGCTCTTGAGCGCATCCGTTCATGCCCTGGGGAGGTGTTTCTTCTGTGTACTGACTCCTTGAGCAGCCTAAAAGCTCTCGACCACCATCCTTTGATAGCGACCATCCAGGAGTCCATCTGTGCCCTGGAATGGTCCGGTCGTTCAGTGGTGTTCATCTGGCCCCCAGTTCACATCAGAATCCCAGGCAATGAACTTGCCAACAGGCTACGTGGAAACCGCTTATGGAGATCAGCTTCTCTGCAACTGACCTGCGTTAAGTACTACGCAGCAAGGTTTTGCGGCTTTGGGAGACGAAATGGCATAACCTCAGCACGCACAACAAACTGCGTGTCATTAAGGAGATTACAAATGTGTGGCAGTCCTCCATGCGGGGTCTCTCACAGGGACTCTGTGGTTCTCTGCTGGCTCCGCATTGGCCACGCTTGGGTGACACATGGCTACCTCCTGCGCCGTGATGACCCACCTCAGTGTCGGTCCAGTTCCCGGCTGACAGTGTCCCATATCTTGGTGAGCTGTCCTTTGGCTGCTCTGCGACTCTTCAGTTACCGGACTCATCGCCATTAATTTTAACTGACAGCATCTCTTCGGCTAATTTAGTTTTGCGTTTTAGACGCAATGGTGGGTTTTGTCATTCTGTATAAGATTTAGCGCATGTCCTTTGTCCCTTTGTGTTCTCCATTCTAATGCTTTTAGGGTGGATGTTTTAATGTGTTGCAGATAGGTTGGCTTTTCCTTTTTATTCTTGTGGTCAGCCAGCCATGGCCATCTGCTCTCTTGTTTTTACCCCTTCTACCTGTTTCTTGCTTCTCTCTATGGTTTTCTTTTCCTGTTTTTTGTCCATATTGGTGTTGGTTGTCCTCCTCCTATCGTTCTTCTGGTTCCTGCTTTCCTTGTTATTGTGCTGTACGTCTCCTTTCTTTTCGTTTCTTCTTTCCGTTGTGTAATTATTTTACTGGGAACAAGGGGCTGATGACATAACAGTTTGTTGGTTTCTTCCAACTACTGGCACAGATCGTACATCCATCAGTATATTTTAAAGCATTAACCAATGTATTACCTCAACCTTTAGGCAGTTATTACATGTAAAAGATATAAACTTAAGACCCCTTTCCATGTAAAGTTTGCTCTAATACAATCACTCTTTCCACCCTTTCTCATCCTCTCACTTTCTCTTCCTCTCCCTCTGCCTCCAGCCTTTCATATCTATGTATTAATCCCAATCAAAATTGTTATTTATGTATAATTTTACCGCTGTAGCGTATATGGTTATTGTACTTGTTTGTAACATGTCATCCGATTGTATGAACTAGTACAAAGCTTAAGCTATTTTAACTTTTCAGAATTGGGTTATATACCACCTGAAGTATTTATTCCAACACATGTATTCGACACCTCAGAACAAACACCTCCATATCATTTTTTAAAAAAAATATTATTCTGTAATGATGGTTTTATAATGTATATCCTTTTACTTTGCGATAATGTTTTCTCTTCCGCTATATGTTCTTTGCACCCAATAGTTTGCAGATGCCATATTTGTTTACAAAATATGACAGTATACATGTAATGTGTTATGACAGGGAAATGAACCTGTGACCACTGGAAGTATTCTATTTTACTTATTTTATGTTTACCGCTAGATATATGTTTAATTTTTTTGTCAAATGAAACCCAAAACCATGTCCTGAAATAGTGTTTTGTTTCTCCACTAGACAGTGCCACAAGTTCCTCAAAAGAATCGTAACACAACACACACACAAATGTCATAATATGAAATGTAAATCCACCTGATGATGGAGGTTTAAAACCTTTGAAACACACCTTGGAGATAAATAAACAGTGACTGGTAACAGTAAACTTGTTATTTCATTTAATGTCAATAACAGTTGTGGTAAAGCGTAACCTAAAATGTTTGCATTTAAAGTATATTTTAACTGACCACTCAATAAGCTATAATGCTGAGGTAAGCCCTGAGCAAAATATACCCCTGAAGTGGGGTTCTTATAATGGTGGTTGTGCTTTATGTCTTCTAATAGTCAGTGAATGGAACAAAAATGACTACAACAGTGATTGAATTACACGCATGAACACCTTTGGAATATGACTCGGCCAACAGTCAAAGATACGTAACTCATGGAAAAATGGTTTGAAATAAAATGTTATATCAAACACATGACAAAAATCAAGCCTACAGCTTGTCAGCAGGGAGGAAGCTGGCTTGTATGTGGTAATCATACATACGGAATGCTGGACTGACCTGCTGTCACTGTAAGGGCTACTTATCCCACTCTGGAGATCATGGGAGCATGCATCATGACATGATGTGGTGGCAGGAGGCTTGTGTATGTCCAGCAGTTTTGCATCCACTGCTGGCCACGACTATGTGCTGCTGCTGCTGCTGCTGCTTGTGGAAGCAGATAGATAGTCTCAATATTGGAATCAGTGGGTAAAGCAGTGTGCCCAGGTGCCATGCAACATTTGGAAAGAGAAGTTTAGACACTGGTTTAAATTCCAGTAAGTAGAATTGATAGTCTCTCAAAAGAAAATAATGTAAGACTATATAGCAAAATGTAACTAGTGTAACTGGAAGTAGTTTTAAATAAGAATAGGCTTACAATGTTCATCAATGGAGACTCTTAGTTCCCTCCATCCCCACCCCTGTTGGTGAGGGGAAAAAAATATTTCTTGTGCGACAGCTAAAGTGCTATGGTGTACACTGTGGAATGCTTCATTTACATCTTTGTATTCCCTCTTAGACGTAATAATCGCGATTTCTTAGTTGTAAAAAGTATTGCCAGAGGTGGGAGGCCAACATTTTTAGCTGTAAAGTTGTGCATTAGGACATACCTGTTCCCACTGTACGGAGTCTTCATGTAATCAAAAGTTGTTTACAAGGCTGTTGTGTGATCTTGGCTCATTATGGGCACATTTCTTAAAATTCTGTCTGTCTGAAAATAAATGTGGTGATGGGCTGCCATCCAGTGAGTTCATTTTAGTGCACAAGACATACAGAGCCTTCTGTTAATTATGAATAGATTTCTTTGCTATTATTGCTCCATTCCATTCCTGTCTGTGTTGACATGCTTAATGTCTTTATTGTTCAATATTGGTGTCCTAACCACATTTGAGAATTTAGCAGTTACTATGAGTTTTCAAGAAGTACAGTTTGTGTAATCACTTGACTAAATATTTGCCTTTATTCTTATTTTCTTCATTTTTAATTACGTACTTACATATACACAAGAATTGATTTCTCGGTGAAGGATATAGTTCTTTCTGTTTTGACTTACTTGTGAGAGTTTATGTACAGTATGCCAAGCTGAATAGCTGAAGAATGTCAGCAGTTTAATGTCGAAAAAGTGTTATCCAGGGTCTATAGGGACACTTAGTACAAATAGTGTACTCAGTTGGAAGAAAGTGTACCTATTGCACAATTGCGCATTGTCACATTGCTGTCTGTGGTTGTAGATTTACTCCAAATCTTTTAATATCTTTGAAGTTAAACTTTTCTAGTCACTGAAATACATTGTCTATTAGTGAGTGCAAGATCTAGTAGCATACTGTCAAGTAGTTTATAGGTAACTGTAATTGCCTGCTGTGAGTAGCGGCAAAATTATCTTGAAAACTTTATGCCTTTTACTCATGTTTTGTAGCACATTAAATAATTTTTATGTACAGGTAAGAATTGGGGATAGTGCTCTTTATATTGTCTCAAATAATTTTTCTGTGTGTGTATAACCATGTTCTCATTCTTATTACTTTTTAATTCACAATTGTTTTATTTGAAGGGTCTTCACACATTGTAACCATACCTGTTCAGTCATCTGGTTCCATGAAAGTTCAAACATTGAAATCATCAGAGCCTACTCTTCTGCCAAAGACAATACATTTAGCTTCTAATCCAATGGTGAGTGAAGTGCTTTTTTTCTCCATGCTAATGTGGATGTCGCATAGACTTTTTGATATTTTTTAGCTGTTTATTTTGATTATTACTGCAGGTTTTAAGTACTTCTCAGCGAATAGCTGCACAGCATGTTCTGCCAACAAATCCACCAAAGAACTACATCTCTCCAATCCTTGATCACAGTGGATCTCGAAAACGTCAAGAAATGGAGAATGAATTTATGCCAGAGTAGTAAGTTGCTTAACTGGAAGAATACGGCATGTTTTGTTTTGCGTAGACTAGCACATTTTTATTAAAATTTTGTTTAAGTAGTTTCCTTTCATTAGTGTTGTTATTAGTGTTATTTCAGATTATGTTGTAAATACTGATTTGGTTGAACAAAGATAACTAATTATCAGAAAATATAACAATGAAAACAATATATTATTGATAAAATTATTTAATTGGGCAGATAAAAAATCTACTCACCAAGCGGCGGCAGAACGCACACACAAAAGACTGTTGTGATTGGCAAGCTTTCGGAGCCATTGGCTCCCCCTTCAGACAGAAGGGTTGAAGGGGAGGGAAGAAGGGTGAAGGAAAAGGACTGGAGAAGTCTAGGAAAAGGGGCAGATTTTGGGAAAATCACCCTGAACCACAGGTCAAGGGAGACTTACTGTACGGGATGAGAAGGAAAGACTTATTGTTGGGGGACTGCAACGAACGAGATTTGAAAACTTGAGAGCTTAAAGGTGAAGACAGGGTAACATGCAAAACAGAGATTACTACTGAAACATCGTGCATGAGTTAATAAGAGTGAGAAGCTAAGTACATTGTACGTAATAGAGGTGGGAGAGGACGGTGAAAAATAGACGGTAAAGGCAACGAAAGATGTAGGAAATTAAAATGGAGTGAAGCAAACAGTAGTTAGTCACCAGTTTCTCAGAACTTCACAGGTGGGAACTAGCACTACAACATGTCGTTGGTTCTCGCCACCCACCTGGACATTAATTTACATTAATGTCTTCCGTCTCAGCTTGTAAATACTCTTTGCTTCACTCCGTTTTAATTTCCTACATTTTTCATTGTCTTTCCCATCTATTTTTCACCGCCTCTTCCCATCTCTGTTAGGAGTAGCTCTTATTAACCCGAACACGATGTTCTAGTAGTAATCTCTGTCTTGCATATTACCCTGTCTTCCATCTTTAAGCTATCAGGTTTTTAAATCTTGTCCGATGCAGTCCCCAACAATTAATCTTTCCTTCTCACCTCAACAGTCTCGTGTGTGTGTGTGTGTGTGTGTGTGTGTGTGTGTGTGTGTTATGCTGCTGGTAGCTGAGCAGACTTTTTATCTATCCAATTAATTACCAGGAAAGTTTACTGGTGAGCAGCAAAGAAGTTATCTCGGAAAAAAATGCATGACAAATGAAACGGATTACACTTTTAAGAAACTATTTCCTTAATTGTAAAATACATATTGTTTGCTACTGTACACTGGGGAAAATTGAAATTGAGTTTATGTAAATATTTTGGGAAACAACATTTTTGTGCAGCTATCAGTGTTCTTTACAGTGTGTATAAAAAGTCTGTTGTTGTCAAAGGTTAAAATTTGTCAACATCAAATCTAGATTTGTGTTTTCTGATTTGTCTACACCTACATGGCTTCTCTGCAAATCACACTTGAGTGCCTGGCAGAGGGTTCATCGAAGAACCTTAACAATAATTCGCCATTATTCCACTCTCGAACTGTGCACAGAAAAATTAAGCACCTATATCTTTATGTGCGAGCTTCTGATTTCCCTTATGTTATTATGATCATTGCTCTCTGTGTAGGTTAGCATAAAAAATTTGCTGATTGAAATTTTGAGAAGAGCCGCTGCAGTGAGAAATGCCTTTGTTTTAATGATGTGTCCCCTAAATTGTGTATCACATCTGTGACACACTCTCCCCTGTTTCTCAATAATGTAAAATGTGCTGCCCTTCTTTGAACTTCCTTGATGTACTCAGTTAATCCTATCTGGTGAGGATCCCACACCATGCAGAAGTACTGCAAAAGAGGACGGACAAGCATAGTGTAGCCAGTCTCTTCAGTAGATCTGTTGCATCTTCTAAGTGGTCTGCCAATAATTCACAGTCTTTGGTTCTCCTTCCCCACGACATTATCTAAGTCTTCTTTCCAACTTAAGATGTTCGTAATGGTAATTCCTAGGTATTTAGTTGAATTTATGGCTTTTAAATTTGAGTGATTTGTCGTGTAACCAATGTTTTAACAGATTCCTTTCAGCACTCACGTGGATGACCTCACACTCTTGTTAATTTAGGCTCAGTTTCCAATTTTCACACCATACCGGTAAGTTATCTGAATCACTTCACAATTTGTTTTGATCTGCTGATGACTTTCCTAGATGATAAATGACAGTACCACTTGCAAACAACCTAAGACGGCTGCTCAGATTGTCTCCCAAATCTTTTATATAGGTCAGGAGCAACAGAGGACCTATAACAACACCCTGGGGAACACCAGAAATCCCTTCTGATTTACTCCGTGACTTCCTATCAATTACTACTTATTACAGTCGCATAACTGAGATGATATTCCGTAAGCACAAAATTTGATTACAAGTCACTTGTGAGGTATGGTGTCTTAACGCCTTCTGGAAATCTAGAAATGCAGAATCAGTTTGAAATCCTTTGTAGGTAGCACTCAACACTTATTGCATTTCACAAGAACAATGTTTTCTAATTTGTGTTGACTGTGTGTCAATAGACGGTTCTCTTTGAGTTAATTCATATGTTCCAAAATCCTGTTGCATGTTGACAGTAGGGATATAGGCCTGTAATTTACTGGATCACTCCTATTGCCTTTCTTGAATATTGGTGTGAACTGTGCAACTTTCCAGTCTTTAGGTAAGGATCTTTCGTCGAGTGAGTGGTCGTATGTCATTTTTAAGAATGGAGGTATTGCATCAGGATACTCTGAAAGGAACCAAACTGATATAAAATCTGGACCGGAAAACTGGATTGTATTAGGTGATTTAAAGTGCTTGACTACTTCGAGGTTATCTTCTTCTAATTTAGTCATGTAGGCAGCTGTTGTTTATTTGAATTGTGGAATATTTGTCGTCTTTGGTGAAGGAATTTTGGAAGACTGTGTTTTGTAACTCTGCTTCAGCAGCACTGTTATGGATAGTATTTACATTGCTATCACACAGAGAAGACATTGATTGTGTCTTGCATTAGCATACTTTACACATGACCATACTCTCTTTGGATTTTCCACCAGGTTTCAAGACAAAGTTTCGTTGTGGAGACTATAAACAAACATCTCTCATTGATGTCCGCACTAAATTTTGAGCTTCTGTAAAAAATTGCCAATCTTGGAGGTTTTGCATTCATTTAAATTTGCTATGCATTTTTCATTGTTTCTGCAACAGGCACGTTTTGTGTACCAAGGGGTTTCAGCACCGTCGTTCATTGATTTTTTTGGTATAAAACTGTGTGTCGCTGTCGATACTATTTCTTTGAATTCAAGCCACATCTGGTCCACACTTGTAATGCTAATCCGGAAGGAGTGGACACTCTCTCTCTCTCTCTCTCTCTCTCTCTCTCTCTCTCTCTCTCTGGAAAACGACAAGCAAATTTTTATCTGCTTTATTGAGCACGTGTAAATTTGGTGTTTTCGTTTTTTTTTTTTTTTTTTTTGGGGGGGGGGGGGGAGATTGACGGTATTCAGTCTCACTGCAACTACCCTTGTTCACTAATCGCTGTATCCATGTTGATTCTCATCATTATCTCAGCACTGTTTGTTGCTATGAGGTCAAGTGTGTTTCCACAACCGTTTACTATTTGAGTGAGCTTACGAACTAATTGCCCGAAATAATTTTCTAAAAATGCATTTAGCACAATTTCAGATGATTTTTTTTTTTTTTTAATGCACACCTCTGGATTTAAACATGTATTGTCGCCAACATATCAAGGGTAAACTGAATTCACAACCGGCTAAAATTGTATAGGTCGGGTATGTGTTTGAAATTAGACTAAAGTTTTCTTTGAACTTTTCAGCAATTATATCACCTGAGTTGGGAGGTCGGTAAAAGGATCCAATAGGGTCATTCCATGTCAAATCAATACACTTTTAATAAAAATTTGACTCTCACTCTTAGATTTTGCTGAAAGTTGCTATACTTATAGTGGGTGCTGAAACTAAGAAAAATGCCAAATTTCAATTTTTAACCTCAAACCATTTCTGAATATGGTCATGTAAACTTTTCAAAAACTGGCCAAAATGTGTGAACGGACTTTTTTTAAATTGCCCTAGGAGCTGCCCCAATTGAGCTAGAGCGCTGGGAAAGGTGACACTTTGCAGCATTTTGCATGCTCTTTCCAGGGATATACAAAACAAAACATAGCTTCTAATTAATAATCTTTTTCAAAATACTAATTAATATTGTGATTTAATTTTTTCACAAAAAGTACATAACTGAAAATTTTCAAAATATTTCCAGAACTACTTCATACTGTTGTAAATCACATGGCAAAATATAAATGTGGGATGATGATGCGTTCATTGTTAAAAAAAGTTATTTCTGATTCTTGTTTTTCACTAACAGCCGTAGTTTGACCAAACTGACCTTCAACAAACAGGAATTTCATTAAAATATACTGAAAGGTAAGTCAAAAAGTGCTAGAAATATCAAAATATCACCTTCTTGAAACAAAACTAAACATTTTCTATAATTGATTATTTATTTATTTATTTATTTATTTATTAATTTTAAGCTAATAGTCTATTAACTGGCAAAGATTTAAATAAGGTGTGAAAAACTTGTAAGTAGACTATTGATGGAATACTTCTGCTCCAAAAATGCACATTTCATTAGCCACTGTATGAAGGCTGAGCATGCTTTCCTGTCTATGTATGCAGCAGGCTGTCAACAAGTAGAAACAAGCACAGTGTTTCATTCAGAGACTGGAGCCATTGTTGAGAGGATATAAGATTGTTACATTCTAAGGCTTAGTGTGCCTACAGCATTATTGTGCACTGTGGTTTTAGTGCAAATCAATTGTTACCTCTGAGTTGACCAGTTTGTATCTAATGTATTTAACAGTTCATTTACAAGTAAATCTATAAATTGAAGGAGAGTTTATAAGTGGTTTTCGTATCAATACGGAACCACGTAAAAAGTGCAGTGCTGTAAGAGTGCAGTGTTGTAATCCATTGAAGAAGTCAAATCATTTTATTAAGAGACAGAAAAAAAACACAGAAATGTCACAGCATGGATGCCTTAATTATTTCCACAAATACATAGTGGTGGCAGGATTTGTGATAAATGTAGGAAAGATGTAACCACATTGAAAAATACACCAAAGCCCATGAGTGATAAGTGTTGAAAATTCTTCTGAATCAGAGATAATCTTCCCAGACCAAGAACCTGTCTTCACTGCAACTTCAGTGGTTGTTCAAACACTTCACATCACTTCAAGAGCTAGGTGAGTCCCCAATTGATAAGAAAAAATTAACATCTAGGCGTTACGCCAAATCAAAAGTAAGAAAAAAATCACCTCCTCAGTGACACGTAAACATTTTTTTGCTGCTGAAACTTCTTCGTCAGATACTGATACTGATGAATCCGTTCTTCAAAATCTCAAAACAAACTTTAATAATTCTGTAAATAGAGCAAAAAAACTGTTGATTCTTAAAAGTTTACCTGAGGAGTGGAGTGTCAGGAAAATAATGAGGGAATTTAATGCTCCTAATTACATTGTTCGGCAGTCCAAAAAAATTTTGAAAGAGAAAAGATTCATGGAAGTCGTTCAGAAAACTTCTGAAGAATTCATAGATTTATTTTGTAGTAAGATGTCTACTTTGATTCGGCATGTCTTCATTGCCAGGCAACAAAGAACATTCCTTAACTCCACAAGAGAAAATCTTATGGAATCTGAATTTGTCATCATATGTGATTTTTTTTTTTTTTTTTTTGGAAAATTATAGTATAGTTCAGGGCTTAACAACTGGCCGGTTTTGAGCGCGAGTACTCGCGTGTGCTCAGGCACGTGCTCGCGAGCAGCTGCAAGGTCGCAGAGTAGGGAGGGAGGGGAAATGCGCGCGCACGTTTGAATAGGGCCGCAGCGTGCCTATTGAATTCGCGCCGACTGTGTAGCGTTTAAAGTACTACGATCAGCTCTTAACAGTCACTTCGCTGGTTAAGAATCATGTGAAGTCGCCGTTGTGTAACCCCAACCATGCTTTCGCAGTTCAACCCCCATTGGGAGGAATTGTATCTGTTTACTGAAAAAGTTGGTGTTGCAAAATGTTTACTATGTCACAAAACGCTGAATTCTTTTACGAAATGTAATTTGCAGCGACATTATATGTCGTACCACGCGAAAGACTACGGACGTGGGAAAAGTGATTGACCAGATCGTGCACACGAAGTTATTAAACTTAAAAGGAAGCTATCCGAAGAAGATCTGGACGACGAAGAAAAATCAACTGAGGCAGCTCTCAGAGTGGGTTACAAAATTGCTTTGCTTTTAGCAAAATCCCTGCGCCCCTTAACTGATGGCGATTTAATAAAGTTTGGAATGTAGGAGACGAGATGCTGGCAGAAGTAAAGCTGTGAGGACCGGGCATGAGTCGTGCTTCGGTAGCTCAGATGGGAGAGCACTTGCCCGCGGAAGGCAAAGGTCCCGAGTTCGAGTCTCGGTCGGGCACACAGTTTTAATCTGCCAGGAAGTTTAATAAAAGAATGTTTGGTAGTTGCAGCGGAACATTTGTGTCCATCTCAAGTTGAACAGTTTCGGATTGTGCCATTATCTAACATGACCATTATGCGTCGCATACAGGACATGGCAGATGACGTCCAGAGCCAGCTTGCTAATATCTGTAAAGATTTTATGGCGTATTCTATAGCTCTGGACGAAAGTGTTGATATCACTGGAACAGCGCAGCTTGCCATATTTATTAGAGGTGTTAATAGAGATCTTCATGTGAGGGAGGAGCTCCTCGATGTAGTAGCCACGAATAACACTACAACCGGAGGTGATATTTTAAGTAGTGTTGAAGAAAGTGTTGAAAATATATGATTGTCGTGGAATTCTTTAGTTTCAGTGTCTACAGATGGTAGAGGCATACACTAAGCTAATAAAATTATGTGGCACGTGTACATTCTCCTTTATTTGTTTCATTTGTAATAATTCGTGAGTGATTTCCCTGCAGGTGGCCGCGGATTTACATTGACTGGCGGCAGCTGTTGTGTGCCCCACGTGACTCTCCCCACTCTCCGCTCTGGTCCGGTAGTGGGGGTAGCGTGCTCGCGCTGCTCCGTGCTCGCGCCTTGCTGCTCACAGCTTGCTCCGCGAGCACGTATGTTGTGAAGCCCTGGTATAGTTCTACAGGATGAAGCTCAGAGTTACCACTGGACAAGACAACAGATTGCCATTCATCCTTTTGTTATATATTACAAACAAGAAGACTAAATTGAGCATATGAGCTTTGTCATGGTTTCTGATTGCCTGAAGCACAGTACAGTTGCGGTTTACACCTTTCAAAAGAAGCTTATTTCTTATCTAACAAATAAATTTCAAAAGCTTCCAAAAAAGATATACTATTATTCTGGCGGTTCTGCTGCTCAGTACAAAAATAAGAAAAATTCCTAAACCTTTGCCTTCATGAGGAAGACTTCAACGTAAAAGCTGAGTGGCACTTTTCAGCCACAGCACATGGGAAAGGGCCTTGTGATGGAGTAGGGGGTTCAGTTAAGAGACTGGCAGCTCGTGCAAGTTTGCAAAGGCCATACCAAAATCATATCCAAACCCCACGAGATCTATTTGAGGGGGCAGTAGATAATATCACAAATGTTAATTTTGCGTATTCCATTCAAGAAGACATGCTGCTTCAGAAATATTATTAAAAAGCTGGCATGAAGAGGCATTGATAATCAAAGGAACACAGCAATTTCACACTTTCATTCCCAACACTGCATCAAAATTAAAGAGTCAAATACTTTTCAGGCAATATGCAGAGTTGGGAGAGGGAAGTAACTACTTCACTTGACAAACTGAAGTTACAAGATGTATCAGGCTATTTCACCACTGTATATGGCTGAAACTGGTGGCTTGGGTACATTTTAGGGGGGGGGGGGGGGAAACCTCGTTGAAGTGAAAATGAAAATAACTTCATCCATGTGCACCATCTAAGTCATTCTCCTATCATGCACATGCAGATGTGGGTGTCAGTTGTGGATGTTCTCACAGAAGTAAATCCATTTACTCTTGACAGGGAGAACATACATTCTTAATGAAACTGATGTAAACCAAAACTAGTTGGCTTTATTAAAATGTAATCTGTGAAGTTCCAAGACAATTTATTGGGAAACTGCTTTCAACTCAAAACTTAATTTTTGTCTCAGGTTAGTGTTAATGTATATTTTATAGAAAGTTGTTCCAAAATTACTGTTAGTACCTATTGTGTTAAATTTAGCTATGTGTAGATACCTGTTACTCAAAAACAAGCATTATGTATTTAATTTTTTTAATAGTTTAATTCCAAACAACATGGATCAGAACTATTACGTAAACACTTGTACTTTTTCATACTTTATTTCAGTTTATAGCTAAATGCTCAAACTTTTTTGTTTTGTCAGTTAATATACTGTTAGTTAAGTCGTATGAAATTAAAATAAGCGCTCAATTACAAAATATGCTGATTACTTTTGTTTTAATAAGGTGATGTTTTGATATTTCTAATACTTTTTTTTTTATTATTATTATTATTACTTACCGTTGAGTATATTTTAATGAAGTTCTTGTTTGTTAAAGATCAGTTTGGTCAAACTACGGCTGTTAGTGAAAAACAAGAGTCAGGAATATTTTTTTTAACAATGAATCCATCATCATCTCACATTTATATTTTGCCATGTGATTTACAACAGTAGAAAGTAGTTGTGGAAATATTTTGAAAATTTTCGGTTATGTACTTTTGTAAAAAAAATTAAAATCAAAATATTAATTAGTATTTTGAAAAAAGATTATTAATTAGAAGCTATGTTTTGTTGTATATCCCTGGAAAGAGCATGCAAAATGCTGCAAGTGTCACTTTCCCAGCTCTCTAGCTCAATTAGAGCAGCTCGTAGGGCAGCTTTTAAGTCAATTCACACATTTTTGGCTGGTTTTTGAAAAGTTTACATAGCCATATTTCAGGAATGGTTTGAGATAAAAAAAATGAAATTTGGAATTTTTCTTAGTTTCAGCCCCCACTATAAGTATACTAAATTTTAGCAAAATCTAAAATGGTGAGGTAAAATAGGTGTGTTGATTTGACATGGAATGACCCAATAATTATTTTATTCCAGTTGCCAAGAATGATGTCAATTCGTACTAACTCGCGGGAACCATTTACTTCAATTTCACTACAAGATAAACTACTTCTAACAGCAACAAACAGGCCTCCACCAACTGTAATTAGCCTATACTTTCTGAACACCATTAGGTCTTCAGCAAAAATTTTGGCTGAACTTATCTCTGGCTTTAGAGCCAGCTTGTCATGATGATTTGAGCATCAGTGCATTCTACTAGCACCTGGACCTGTGGTACTTCCACAACACAACTATGACAATTTACAACTGTTATACACATGGTTCCTAGATCTATGTTCTTCCTGTGTTCAACCTGCACCCTTTGAGACTGAAGCTCTTTCTGTTCCCTCAAGGCCCTCTAACCTAAAACAAGGCCCAGTCCTTGCCACACAGCCCCCACTACCTGTGTAGCCACCTCTTGCATGTAATGGACTCCTGTCCTGTTTAACAGAACCCAAAACCCCACCACCCTATAGTGCAAGTCAAGAAATCTGAGTCTGCATGGTCGCAGAACCGTCTGAGCCTCTGGATCAGACCCTCCACTAGGTTCCTTACCAGTGGTCCACAATTGGTTCTGTCACCTATGCTATAAATGGTGAGCTCTGCTTTCATCTCACAAGCAAGACTGACAGCCTGTACCACTTTGTTAGCTGCTCAAAAGCAGAGAGAATCTCTTCCGATCCAAAGTGACACACTTGATTGGTACTGACATGAGCCACCAGCTGCATTTGGCTGCATTCTGTGCTTTTCATGGCATCTGGAAGGACCTGTTCCCATCTAGAATGAATTCACCCAGTATGCACATGGAGTGCACTTTGGTTTTCTTCCCCTCCTTGATGATCATTTCATTAAGGGTCCCCATAATGCACATAACACTGGAGCTCCCATCTGCCAATAATCCCTACCTCTGTGACTGCCTGGATCATTCAGTTGAACTGTTCAGTCACATGAGAAGTTTTTGTTAGAAACTACACTGCTATTACGCAGTGCAAGAGCTGTCAAACAGTAAACTTAACAGGAGTTCTCAAATACTCTGCTCGAATACCTGAGTGTAGGTGACAATTTTTGACTGGAAAATTCTACATTCTATTTCACAGTTAAAGTAGGGATGACAGTAATCACTGAAACGAGTTTTCAGGTACATCAGTTTCTTAGGTGCCAGTTTAACCCAACTCTTAAAAGTGCTCAGAATAACCAGTTTCTGGAATAACCGATTTTCCATTTTTTATTCCTTTATTTCCTGTATTAAACATGAAACTGAACAAAGATGGAAAAAGTTGACTGCCTCAGTTCAAGATACACAGATTGAAAATATTAAATTAAATAGGCAGATAAAATAAAACTGCTTTTATTGAAAAGTGAGCAGTTGTTGAAAACTAGGGAGAAATCACCAGTATTCTCCTATGGATTCCAATTTTTTTTTTTAACTCTGCTCAAAAATAATGTAATATAGTATCATCCACTATTTGGGCATTACGAATAGTCAGTGTTAAAGGGTGAAAACAAGGTTGTAGAACTAAATTTTCAATGTTAATTTGTCCATGTTCAAGGGCGACAAGCAGATAAAGGCATGTTATGTAGACACAGACAGCAGATCAGCCACTTCCTATTTTTGTCATAGAGTATGAATGAATCTCTTCTCACGATTTTGCACGTTTGTTGTGGCTCCTCCCCTTTTTATTTTATATGGTTTTTTTTTTTTTTATTTTATTTTTTTTTTTTTTTTTATAAGAAAATGGAGCATTGTACTGCATTGACACTGCACTTTATAAAATACATCCTGTAATACAACAGTGAGAAACAACTGTAGAGGCCAGGTGGGGCAAGTCTTGCACCCTGCATGTCCACTTGTACCCTCCGATAGGCTACACCACATGGTAACAAATACATTACTGTCTCAGCAATGCTGTACCAATTCTTATGCCATGTGTTTGTTGCTCAGTTCTGCCGGTGTTGTTGTTAAAATAGCACTGGTCGCTTTCCATTATATATATCTATCTGCTGCTATGGCTAATTGATATATCAGTTTCTTTTATCTGGTTATTAGTAAATATAAAAAAACACCTGTTACAACCAAAAACAAACATATACTGAAAAATACTGGTATTAGTTTTAATCGGTTGGTTTTTCCCTAAGCGAAAGTCCTGCATTTTGCGTTTGTTGATTATATTCTTGATGTGGAACTGGTTTTATACTTTCTAAATCAATTTAGAGCTCCATATTGTGTAAGTACTTCTTTTATTAACTGTCGACTTAAAACTCGTAACTATACTGAGTGATACTGCATTTTACTACCACTTGCTTGCTCTGGCAACTGTGACCTAACTCTGGCCCTTACATACTTTTATGCCCCAATCCTTCTGTTTGCCTCTACCTGTAACAGCAGATGACGGGCTGCGCTGACCGAAAATCAGTGATCAGAAAAGCGCCCTATGGCCGACATACCACCGCATCTCCCCAACAATCTCATTGTGCTTTCTTGATGCCAAGCACACCGAATCATGGCTCGAGCAGTCTCCTCCTTCTCTGATTTGACAAGGCAGCACCACCTGGCCATGCTCGGGGCAGCTCATCCCGCATAGTGCTACGTGACTCTCACACCTCCCACCCCACCCCAGTACCTGTATTTCGTGACGTCACTCGCACCACGTGTTGCTAACAATCCTCTGCCCAGCACACTGACCACTGACCCCTACCAGATTTTTATGCACCTGAGCTCTGAGATGGCAGCACTTACCTCCAGCACATACCACCAGCTGCTGATCACCTCCACCCATGCAATGCTGGCCCAGGCAAAAATAGATACCCTGCTGATGTGGTTCTAATCACCCCCTGATGACCACTACCAACTAGGGGCAACATGCTGATACCACCAGAGGTTTGGTGAGGATGCTACCAGCTGAAGACCTCCATGCTTCTGATCCCCAAGCCCTGGCAGACACCGGGAATAGGCGTGCCTGTTTGCTGTACCATTCCACAGCACCTGTTCGTACAGGATTTGAATGACGCTAGTTCCTCTGTCCACTACCTTGTCGGCACCAGCTCAGATTTATCCATGTTGCTCCGCAAGCAACTGCTAAATCCCCCTCCCCCGTTTCCCCTCCTCATCACGGCTGCCAACAACTCGTACTTCCCTACTTATGATATGCACACACGCGCTTGCTCGATTTAGGCCTTCAGTGCGAACTCCCATGGACCTCCACCCGGTCTGGGTGTCAACTTCCTCGGTCATTACGGTCTACTGGCCAACATAGTGATCGTTATTTACTCAGCCATACCTCTGACAGGTCTGTCCACTGACTACTATGCCCTGGCCGCTGCTGAAGAGGATGACCCAGACCTAGCCCACACCCTTCGGAATGCTGACTCTGACCTCGACCTCCAGCTAAGATCCATACGTGGCTCCGACTGTAAGATCTGTTGTGACGTTCTTTTGGATCCTTCACAACCTTATGGTTCCAATGACCGCCCCCACCATTTTCTCCATCCTACCTTCCAACAACTGGCATTCGACTCCATCCATGGCCTCGCACACCTAGGTGTCAGTCCCTCTGCCAACCTCGTGAAAAAACACTTTGTTTGGCCGGGTATTAACGCAATTGCAGTAACTGGGCTTGATCCAATGTTCCGTGCCAGCCTACCAAGGCCGGACGCCACATTCATTCCCCTGCAGCTGCCTTTCCCCTCACACAGTACTGGTTCATGCACGCATTGTTGGCCCATTGGCCCACTACCCGCCTCTAGTGGATGTCGATAGCTGCTGACAAACATTGACAGATTTATGCACTGGCCAGGTGCTACCCCTACCCTGAAATTTCAGCTGAAACTGTGACTGTAGCCTATGTTCAGACCTGGGTGCCCCACTTCGGATGCTCTGTGACATCATTACAGATCACGGGCGCCAGTTCACCTTGGCCCTCTTCCAATACTGACAGTGACCTGTCTCTCCAATTTCCACCGTAAGGCTAGGCGCAAATTGAGAAGCGTATAGCACGTGTGACGTGACACTAGACTACAGAGCGACACGTACGTGCCGCACGGGTCCAGCGCATATTGCGACGCGTACACCATACTTCGCACGCGCCGACTGGCGACGCTCTGCGCTGACTCAGCCGAAGCGCGCACAACCTCTTATCTTTCTCAAACGACTTTACAGAAACTATTCTCTGAAAATATATAATTTTTGCCTTACTTGTAGCTTTTATGTCAGCTTCGTGACGAAGTGCCCATCACCTCGCTAATGACCATTCTTATTGTGATGTACACATTTTAGTGAGACACTACGCTAAACTCCATTTGTCTTACTTGTAGCTTTTATGTCAGCTTCGTGGCGAAGTGCCCATCACCTCGCTAATGACCATTCTTATTGTGATGTACACATTTTAGTGAGACACTACGCTAAACTCCAAAAGTTTGCAACGAAAATTAGGGGTCGCTATGATTTTGCGTTTGGTGCATATTACACCATATGTTGCTGCGTATGAAATTCAGCTAACATGCTGAATTTTTGTTTAGACTTGGGAGGAGATCTCTATCTGCCTCCGATCTCGAGAAAATGGATCCCATGTAGCGCGCTCACTTCCAAACTCACGCCCGCGAGAATGAAATACTCGCAACATCTCTCGTATCTCCTAAACCGCTCGAGACATCGAAAGTTTGGCGAATGATAGCACACAAGGAGGAGAGTGTTTTGCCAGTTATTAAACACACGGAACTTTCTTATCTATGGCGATATATCACAACTTATACTTCTTTTTTTATTTATTTCACTCCAGTGACTGTAATTTTTTAAGAGTTATCGACAGCTAGCGAAACAAGAGTTTCCTAGTATGAAAATAAACATGAAATTTCTTCTTTTATGTTACTGCAAACCGATACTTCGAGGTTTTTCGTAAGCTATTGAGCTCTGTGATTGCCAATTACTTGTTTAATGAGGCCCTCCGTTTCGGAATTCTGTCTCAATAGCTGATGTGAGATGAGTTTGGCAAATTACATTGTGACAAAGGAAGTACAATTAAACCAGTCACCAAGAGAAATGTGGCCTTTACTCATAAATGGTGATGCTTCTTCGAATGAGAAAAGGTTAACAACTCACACAAAAACAGATTGGCAATTCTGTTGGAATTTTGGTGGAATCCCTGTAACCCATCGTATTTTTAACACTGAGCGACTGGAATGGAAACTTACCAAAGGATTTTATCCCTTCTCTTGATCTGAGCAGTATTACAATAATGACGAGCGTTCCTTCACGCGGAATGATAGGCACATGCCAGATACTGTTTACTCACCTAGGGCTTGCCAAACTGACAATGCGTGATCGCGAATAAAATAGTTGTTCTTGAGAAAAATAAACAATTGATCTGTCACACAACACAATGGTGAGTGTATTGTCAGCAGCGAAGGATAATGCGCGCGACAGGAATGCACAAGCTAGCCTTGTGAGTTGGAGTTCGGAAAACATTGTCATGAAAGTAGATCTGCCTTTGTCAGCAGCACATTTCAACAAATTAAATATATCTAATCATAACAGTCTTTTAGGATATTCCTACTTTCGTAATAATACCGACCATTTTCTTCATTTGTATAGCCTGTTGTTGTATAATTACTTTATTAATGCTGATAATGTCCATGCAACAATTGAAATGCTTTTTCTCATCACGGCGAACCAATTAAAACATTGTTATTTGTGACTGCTTTTCGACTGTTTCTAGCTTGCAGTGGAAATATGTTGCTCACATGCATGTAGTACAGTGTGTCGTATTACATTATTACATCCATATCAGAGTAATCACAGTGAAACTTCTATACTTAAGATCTTGGACGCTTTTTACCAGGTGCACAAAGGGATCACACCTGTGGAGATTATCCCTTTCTAAATTTTTGTAACAGATCGTACAGATACGCTAGCTTACTAGGCAGCGAGAAGATAACCTTGCTTTACTTTCCTGCCTTGATTCTTAATCACATGATTTTATAATATTCCTTGCTTCCTTATTCACTACCCTCTGTCCCTTCTTGCGATCTGAAAACATCGCGGAGGCTTATGGTGCAATTCCAGTGGCCAATGGCTCATCAGTTACTGAAGTATACATTTTTCTTGACAGAAGAAAAACAAAACAAAACTATGCACATATAAGTAACAGAAAAGTATAACATGTTAACGAAGAAAGCTGGAGCGTTTAAATGGCAAAAAACGAAATACTACCCAAAGGCAATGAAATTCAGTACACAGTAAGGCAAAATTTATCGTATGGGCAATATTACCACTGCTCATATGCGCTGTTCCGATGTGAGCATATGGCCGTGCTACTTTTCTGCTTCCCGCCTCACATTTCCCACAGTGCTAGCGAGGCAAGCGCAGCGCGAGAAACTGCCTCAACCACAACGCCGCGCGACCTGGCGCAGGTGCGTGTCGCGTCGCGTCGCAATTTGCGCGGTCCCATTTGAACCTGTGATGTTACAAAAACACGCGCTGCGCTGCGTCGCGCCACACGTGCTATACGCGTCTCAATTTGCGCCTAGCCTTAAGGGCGTGGTGGAGCGATGCCAACCCACACTTAAAGCCACCCTTACGTGTTGTTTTTCAGAATGGTCTGCTGCCATAATCCTGGTACTTGTAGGCCTGTGACTAACACACAAAACTGACCTGGAAACTTCTGCTGCCAAGCTGGTATACCCCATTTGTCATTCCTAGAGAGAGTGACTTTTTTTTTTTCCATCAGCTCCGAGGCTTCATGGCCCAGCTGTGACCAGCACCTCCACAATCATGGTGACTCCGTATCTTCCTCCACCATGACTTGACAGTATGCACGCATGTCATGCTTCGGGTGGACGCATACATTCCACCGCTCTGCCCTCAGTAATCGGGCAACACAGAGACAAGACAGTCTCCATTCATCTGAACGGTGCCACAACAAGTCTCCATAGACAGGCTCAAATGGCCAATGTTCTAGAGCCTCTTCCAGCCAACAAGCATAGCTCTACTATTGAGGTGGAGTTGCCTCTGCCTATCACGGGACCCAGTCGCAGCACCACAAACACTGCTTCTGATATGACACAGGCCAGCATCATCCCCTGTGCTGTTCCTGACGTACCACCGGATGATGCCAACCCCAACACCACGTGCAACACACCGCCAACTAACACTGTCCCTGGCCAGCTGCCAACCGATTGCATGACAGACACACACCCCAGTGCCTGGGATCCTGACATTGCCACTGCACTGCCCTTCTTGCAGCCTCCAGCCAATGTAGATGTCTCCCTGCTTCTGCAGGTGCCTGCCATTCCTGACAGTGTGTCGTCGTCATTGCTACGAACAACAGCACTATTTGCTCCAAACAACCCTCTGCATGATTGGTACCAATGTTTTTGTCTTGGAAGGGGGAAACCAAGTGGCAACTCCTTCTGTTTGCCTCCACGTGTAGCAGCAGATAACGAGATGTGTTGACCAAAAACGAGCGATCACTAAAGCGCCTGCCAGCCAAGGTTCCACCACATCTCCCCAGCACACGTGCGCGTCACTTCTGCTGGAGGTAGAGCTCAAGTTGCCACGCTTTCCAGACACAAAGCATCCCAAACCATTGCTTGAGCAGTCTCTTCTTGTGCTTCAACGATGCAACACTCTCCAGACATACTCTCAGCAACTCATCCTGCACAATGCCACATGGCTCGCATCATCTGCCACACTTCGCCTGAGTATGCATGGATAGCAGGGTTTTTCACCCGCGTACCTTGTCAGTGCTTTTTCATGGCCCAGTTAATTAGAGGAGTGCTACTGCATCTTCCGAACCACGTTCCATGAACTGGCTTCCCTTTACTGTGGTTGTACAAAGCCTGATGCTGGGCTTCTGGTTTGTCCCCCACAGTATCAGCACCAAAAGTGATGTTTGCAGTGTGGTGTACTTATTGTGGTGAAGTGCAGTGAGTGTCACAAGTACCAGCCTGGTTTATTACCCTTCCATTTCCAGCCACTTGGGCACCCCTCTGCTGCCAAGCACACCACAGAAGCAAGTTTTCCTGCACTGCCAAATGATGCTGAGCAAAGTACTGTAAACAATTCATAGTTCAGTCTGTTGAAAGACTCAGTCATGATCGTGGACCCCCATTTATTAAGAGCTAGTAACTCGTTAAATTCTATTGCAGTTTTTAGCTTTTAGAAATAATATCTTCAAGCCAGCTCATGTGCTTCTTCTGGCACACCTTGTTAATTATTGTTGCTTTCATTAATTGGCACACTGGTGTAGGCATGTGTGCCCCTTAGGAGTATAGAAGGGAACCTAAACCATTCCTTCACATTCATTACAACGTGTAATTATTTTTTATATTGTTGAAATTCCAATTTTTCATAAAATCACAATGAAAACAAGTTTGTTCCATTAATTTTAAGTGTGACAGCAAGAATGAATAATAGATTTTCAATAAATTGTTTTGTGAAGTGAATTTCATCAAATAAGCCCATTTAACAATTGCTATACAAATCTCAGATTTCATCGCAGACAAATTCCTATTCTAGTTACCAATGACAGTATTAACTACAATCCCAAATCTTAATAGTTTTATACAAACTGAGATTCTCTAATGCATACTGAATACTATAAATATTGGGTATGTTTAAATGACAACCGCATTTTCCCCTCATCTTGTTAAATTCTAGTAATATTTCATTCTGTAGGTCAATTATTATTCTCAGTTCCATTGTACAATTAGTTTAAATCAAAAACTATGACATAATCACAAATGTACATCCATGCAATAGTGTTACAGTGTATCAGTATGTATACTAAAGAAATATGTTGTGTGCTACTGTTTGTGAGTCTAACGCTGTTACATTACTGTATATGTATAAGGACAAGATGGCTTATATCTTGACATACATAATCATTGTCGAATATGAAACATAGGAATTTATAACTAAACCATTTTCAGCACTGTAACTGACTTGCTAGACAATGAAAATATCTGCCAGAAAAATGCACCAATGGAAACTCCAGGTGGGATAACAATAATATAAGGATGAAGGTAAATTGCTACTCACTATAAAGATGACTCAATGAGTTTCAGACAGGCACAATGAAAAGACAGTTACCCAATTAATTTGTGACAAAAGCCTCCTTCAGAAAAGGAAACATGCACACATTCATGCACATGACTGGCCACGACCGGAATGGCTTCTGGTCTGAGCTACCAGATACGTCAACAGTGTGTGGGTTAGGTGTGCTTGCTTGTGGGAATGAATGTGTACATGTTTCCTATTATGAAAAAAGCTGTGGTCAAAAGCTAAATGTATGTCTTTTCAGTATTTCACCTGCAATTCAATGTGTCATCTTTACAGTGAATAGCAATCTGTCTTTTTCCTTAATTGTTGCCAGAAGAATGAATAATTGTAGAGGAGAAGTTGCACATAAATTAAAGTGATACCGTTTATTTTTACGCAAATGCTTGCATTATTCTTTTGGGAGGATACAGTTGACAACCATTCCTCCCCCTCTGCTGCCGCCATTTCATCCGACTGCCAAAATGAAAAGTATATGTAGTGGTATACAGATATTATACTAAATCCCATCAAGGGGTTCACAGAGGAGCATTTGCTGCAGAAATGCACATGTCCTGTTGAACAGGCTTAGTCCAGGGGAAACACTGAGTAAGTGTTCTAGTGTAGAAAATGCCAAACAAAATAAACAGAAAAGAAGACTGGTGTGGAACACAATTGTGACTCTATTGAAAATAAAATTGAGGTCAGCAGGACATAGTCTGTTGAATTGATGTTTGATGGACCAAGTAAGTACCAGGAGATGTGAAAAGACATGGACAGTGATACAGGGCAGGCTGCACCAGTTTTAGTACCTGTCTGGGGGCGGGCAAACTGATCAGGTGTGTGCAGTTAGGCAGCTGGATCGTAACCTAAGTAACTGTATGAACTGGGCAAGTGCCCACAGGCATAGGAGGATGAGTGACTCGTACATGCAACAGAACAATTCACAAACGTGGTGGAATAGGGCTGCCTGAGTGGTAGCCTGCAGGTGAGCTGACAGTCATTTGCGTATGTCAGTGCACTGTGGGGCAGTATTGGAACAATGTGACATAGAAAAAATAAAATATTTCTCCACAGATACTCTCCTATTGTGTTGTAAATAATGGATGCTGCTAGCAAGTGCCTCATCTTCGAATATTGACCTTTCGATTCATTCTGCTATTATCTTTGGCAATATTAAAAAGGAACGTAGTTCAGATCTCAGTGGTTACTCCACAGACCACAATGCCCACTACAGAACAGGGGAATGTGAGGCAAAGACAGCGAGAGGAGCTCTAAGCAAAGCAAATTAGATTCTTTATGATAATGCAGGTTAATTTAAATTATGATGCCTAGAAGGAGGTAGTAATAATGCCACTGATGCAGGTGTCCCCAAACTGCTGACCATGTTTGGAAGCAGTGATTCAGCAGATGATGCTCTTTGTTATTAAAAATAGGCCAGTTAAGTTGAGCAGGCTGTTGGCAATTGACTTTATTGCATTTCATGTTCCAAAGTGAGAACTTAATGGATAGAAAGTGAATCAATGGGTGAAAGTAGGCAAAAATTCACAGCATACACTAACCATTCCCCTTCTCTGTCAAGCAGTATTTGGAAAAGAAACTCTCTCCATTGCAGCTACAATTTGTTACAATGTTACTTAAACAGAACTACAAAGACCATTGTTAACTGCTCACAGTTCTTCCAAAATCTTTTTGTCATCTGTTGGAGTTAATGTATTTTGTAAAGTTGAAGGGGTGGGGGTTGTCATCCCAATAATATATATATTCCCTTGTGCTACATTACCCATTGGATATGGTGCTTGTTAATTATATATCTAAGTGGAAGTGGCACTATATTAATAACATTTTTCTGAATGAGTTAAATTCTAATTTAGTGGTTACATATTTTTTAATCTGTTTTACATGGATGTTACATTGAGTGTTTTCAATAGTGTTAGGACAAATTCCTTGCTTTGATTAGTTCAGCTGAGTTGATGCACTTTTTGTTTGTTAATTTCATTAAGATACTAATCGTCTAGTGAGTAAACAAACAGATTGAGTGCATAATATTTGTTTATGCATTCTTTTTCTTTTTCGAAGTTAAGTAGACTCTGTTAAATCACTATTTATATTTAGTAATTTTAGGAACTTTATCTTAAAATTAAATTTTTTTTACAAAAGTTAGCTTTGAAATCCAGTTTACAAATGACTGGCTTTAAACATCTTTAATCATATCTGATGAAAGCTTTCTTTGCCATAACTGTCCATTTTATTTTCAGGGGTGTTTTCGAGAATTTAATTTCTGATTTTTGATGCAGTGTAGACTAACCGTATCATTATGAATGCGTACTTGTTGATGTGTCGCTACATATGAATTTTGACAGAATTGAACTTTTTCATAACTGCAATCCAATATATGTAGCAATCACTCTGAAACAGGCCATGAAATTCAGACAACAGTGCATCAGATTATTTAAGAAACCTGGCTCAAGAACGAATCTGCTTCGCAAGACTACCAGCAGCAATTGGGATGTGAATGTGAATGTGAATGTGAATACTCTACACTCTGCTGCATGCTCTTGTGTATTGTGCTGGCGAATATTGCACTCCTGAGTGGGAAAACAGTTCAACTTAATGAAGCCATGAAGTTGTCACTGTTACTGGTAGATGTACTTTCATTCGGTGGTTACCTGTTGTAGTTAATATTTCTCCGCAAGATTTAGAGAGAGAAGTAGCTAAGACAAACTTCCTGAAGATCACTTCTCATAAGAATTCTCTGTTGTATAATGCTCTAAACGATCGATCAACAACTCATCTGAAATCATGCAAACCACCCTGTGAAATTGTGCAAACCACCCTGGATTGATTCAAAAAGTATCAGTTCTGTCGACATGACTGCCAGGTGGTGACAACATTGGAACAAACTCACTGCCTTACAATGCTCACCAGGTTCAAGATCCAACAAAGAAGATAAAAGGATTCCAAGTATCATGCCAAAGCTGGTGGAGGCTGAACCACATTGGGGTGGGTCGAGGGAGGTGTGATTACATCTTGAAGTGGGGTTTCCATTCATCTGCTGACTGCGAACAATAGAACACATAGTTATGGAGTGCAGTGGTCGTCAGTGGACCCTACACTTACTGACGTGGTACTCTGAACTAATTGTCAAATATGGACATTTTCATTTGATTGTAGATACTTCTTTGTTCATGTAAAAAATACAATAAATAAATAGTTGTTATTGAATGGTATGTTTCATGTTCAGATTAAACAATCTAGCAAGCATTATTACCCTAAAGAATTTCTTTCAGTGTCCTTTGTTATTAGGAGCTAGTGATCATCTTTCCTTCAAAACAAAGATGATTTCCTTTCTCATTACAAAATGATAGTAATGGAAGAAATATTTCGGGAAGTGAAGAAAACTTTCAGTTGTAGAGTAGATTAAATTCTAAAATTATGATTAAAGCGCTTCATTTGCCTTGTTTCATTTTTTAAGAAAGAATTACAAAGAAGCAGAAAAGTACACTGCTCAGTTTTGTTATTATGTATGAACACAATTTCATGTACTAAATTCACAATGAACATTTTCTAAGAGACGACTATTCAGCAGTTACCATAACATGCCTTCAGTGACATGCTTTCATTTATGATACTGAAGGTAAGAAATTATCATTAATACTACCTCACAAGTTAGACTGCAGTTAATGTATTTGTAAGGCAGTTGATTACAGTGTACAATGTTTGGTTTCAGCAAACGAAGAAAAAGTGAAAAAGTTGGAAAGGGACTTAGACATTTTTCAATGAAGGTATGTGAAAAAGTGCGCAAGAAGGGCACAACGTCCTACAACGAGGTTGCTGATGAGTTGGTTGCTGAATTTACAAATCCAAATTTAGTAATTTCACCAACAGATCAGGTAATTTCATGTTGAATTTGAAAAAAATAATTTTTATTCTGCAGTTATTTACAAGACTTGTTAGCAGCCTTAGAAAATACAGTAATATACAGTTTTAGAGGATTTTAATGTTACAATATGCACACAACTATGGAAGTCATTATGTTGTGTTGCTTTTGTTTATATGTTGGAATGATAATCACTTGTAACCTTATTCATTTGGCAAACATAGTTTGAAAAAAGAATACCCAATAGCCTGTCACTTAAGACTGTGTTGGCTAGCACAGTTATAACTGTGGATGTTTGGCTATAGCCATGAGCCATGTGGAGCGGCTGCGCGATTTGAGGTACCTTGTCACGGATTGCACGGCCCCTCCTGCCGAAGGTTTGAGTCCTTGTTTAGGCGTAGGTGTGTGTGTTGTCCTTAGCATAAGTTAGTTTAAGTAGTGTGTAAATCTAGGGACCGATGACCTCAGCAGTTTGGTCCCTTAGGAATTCACACACATTTGAACACTTTGTGTGGCTACATATTAATGTAATTTTGTTAACAGAGAAACATATAAAACACAGCAAATAATCAATGAAGTTGAACACTTCAATAACCTATGACTGAAGATAAATGAACACTCATTGAAAGTACCACATTTACAATCTTGTGCATAAACTAAATTCTGCCATTTTTGCTATGACAATAATCTCCACTGTATGTCGCCTTGAAATGCTCAAGCTTTTTTACTTTGTATAGCTTGACTCTATTATATGCTATGGTGTTATATTCTGAAGAATACTCTTAGCCCAGAAAAGGGCAGTCAGAATGATCTGCAGCATTATTTAGCAAATTTTGTGCAGCCCATTGTTAAAGTAGCCTTAAATTCTATCTTTATAATCTCTGTACATACAGATCACCACACAATTTGTAGTTAAAAGTGTGGACTCATTTGGGGTAGGAATCGAGATATTGTTTTTAATATGTTGTCAGCAGGACTGACAAATGCCAGTGATTAACCCAAGATGTAGACGTAGATTTTTCAAATCTAAGGTGACAGGCTTCCTTGTGGCACATTCGTTTTAATCTGTACAAGAGTTCCTCACTGTAGTTTAAAAACTCGCACTGCCATCAATGATTTATTATGTATACTATTGAATGCTTTTTTTCCATTTCTTTGTGTAGCTGAAGAAATCACATTACACTTGTGTTTGGATTCCACAATATAAATGAATTACATAGGCAAGGAACCACTTACTACTTAATTGTTAGTATTACTCACAAATCCAACTGTTATCCAACAACACACAACTATCATACACGCAGAACCATTATCAACATATATAAGGGGCAATCAAAAAGTTAACGCTTTCAGGGTGTTGCAGCAGCATATATGCAACACAGTGCAACTCCAGTGTGGGTGTATAAGCATGCAGTTACGGTAAAATGTCCAGCAAAACTGTAACAAGTGGGTCTGTTGTTCCATGATAACACTTGTGCCCAGCAGGGAGTTACAGGCATTTCACACAGCTGGACATGATGTATTACCAAACAGGTATCTTCAACCTGGTGCGTTGATGGGGTGATTGCCTCAATGCTGAAGGTGGTTTTACCAGATTGGTGTACAGATTTTGGACTGTAAGGTCTTTCAACAGAAAGTTTTTGGTAGCCTCTGACTCCCCCCTCAATAAAAATTACAATAATAAATGTTTCTAAAATGAACTTGCCACAATAAATATCTCATTATACACATGTCAAAAAAAGTTTTGCGTCATTCCAGTTCCCAGAACTCCTGAAGATAGATGTTGACTGTGGGTATTGTATCACAGACACAGTCCCTTTGACTGTTCAAAGATGTCACTAAACCCGTCCAAAGATGTAAACAGCCACGCATGAGCAGTGCCTATTAGACGGAGCTGGTCCAACAGCCAATCAGTTCCAGTCATTCCACCAGGAGGGAGGTACATGGCTTGTGTTGTTTGTAGTTCAACCACACCTAGACGGCCAATACAATGTTTTGTTCGCGTCCGCATTGTTATTTTGTGCCAAGAAGGGCTCTCAACAAGGGAAGTATCCAGGTGTCTCGGAGTGAACCAAAGCGATGTTGTTCGGACATGGAGGAGATACAGAGAGACAGGAACTGTCAATGACATGTCTTGCTTAGGCCACTCGAGGGCTACTTCTGCAGTGGATGACCGTTACTACAGATTATGGCTCGGAGGAACCCTGACAGCAATGCCACCATGTTGTGTAATGCTTTTCGTGCAGCCACAGGAAGTTATGTTACAACTCAAACTGTGCGCAGTAGGCTGCATGATGTGCAACTTCATTCCCGATGTCCATGGCGAGGTACATCTTTGCAAACACAACACCATGCAGCATGGTAGAGATGGGCCCAACAACATGCTGACTGGACTGCCCAGGATTGGCATCACGTTCTCGTCACTGATGAGTGTCGCATATGCCTTAAACCAGACAATCGTTGGAGACGTGTTTTGAGGTAATCGGGTCAGGGTCAACACCTTAGGCGCACAGTCCAGCGAGTGCAGCAAGGTGGAAGTTCCCTGACAGTGGCATTATGTGGGCTGACGGACGCCACTGGTCGTCACTGAAGGCACTGAAACAGCTGTAAGATACATGAATGCCATCCTCCAACTAATAGTGCAACCATATCAGCAGCTTATTGGCGAGACATTTTCGTCTTCATGGATGACAGTTCTTGCCCCCATTGTGCAGATCCTGTGAATGACTTCCTTCAGGATAACAACATCGCTCGACTAGAGTGGCAAGCATGTTTTCCAGACATGAACCCTATCGAACATGCCTGGGATAGATTGAAAAGGGCTGTTTATGAATGAAGTGACCCACCAACCACTCTGAGGAATCCACACTGAATTGCGTTGAGGAGTGGGACAATCTGGACCAATAGTGCCTTGATGAACTTGTGGATAGTATGCCACAATGAATACAGACGTACATAAATGCAAGAGAACGTGCTACTGGGTATTATAGGTACCGGTGTGTACAGCAATCTGGACCACCACCTCTGAAGGTCTTGCTGTATGGTGGTGCAACATGCAAAGTGTGGTTTTCATGAGCAATAAAAAGGGCGGAAATGATGTTTATGTTGATCTCTATTCCAATTTTCTGTACAGATTCCAGAACAAAGTTTGTGCAGAACTTTTTTTTGATGTGTGTAGTTGAGAGTAGTTTTATTACAAATAAGACAAAATTATAACCAAAACTCATTAAGTACTTACATTGAAGTAATCATATCAGTGCATGAACGAATTTTTATATAAATTTACAGATTATCAGAAGCCAATTTCACACAGAAATGTATAGATAACATACTGAATATGTAAATTAAGTCTATTTAGAGCATCATTGTCCTTTATATCGAATGCAATAACTTCGTAGAATCTGTGTTCTATTATTCTTGACTTCTAAATATCTTTTCATGCCTCAGGAAGTAGTATATGTTCAAGTGTTCAAACTTACATGTTATAGCTGCAACAGCACCTAATGAATACATGTTCTTATCACATTTACTAAATTGTAATAAGAGTTTTTCTTTCAAATTCGTCATTCAAAAACTATAATCACATACTAGCTTGGGTAACCGGCTTCATTCATGGAGTTAAGAGATTGTGTGGTAGCTGGAATAAAAGGATAGACTTAGAAGTTAAAAAAAAAAAAAAAAAAAAAAAAAATATTGAAAACATATTCTAACTGTTTACAATACTTATGTGTAAACATTTTTCATTTTATTATCTGGAGTATATATGTACAATTTTTTTTTTTATTTCCTACTTGAGAGCAAGCTACGTGTAGTTGACAATGAGAGAAGTAAGAGTCTTCGAGATTGATCTCGCAATATTTTAAAGTTTGTCATTGCAATTCATTAAACTATAGGCTAATTTGATTTGAATTTGCAGTCTCTTAAATTGTAACGGCAGTTCAGTAGGGATCAGTGGTATTCTGCGGCTAAATAGTGTGTGCCACCTGTACTGTCCAGTCGTAAGTTCAGCTTCAATGATGAAATTCAATAGCTGTTAAATCATCATCCTTGTTCCACTACATAGTTTTGGTGAGTTGAGATTTCTGTGTAGTATAGTTGGAGATCCAATTTTAAGTTGAAGGCAGTTTAATGGCATTCCTGGTATTTGCAGAGTGTTTAGAAATTCTATAGGGCAGTTCACACTTTCTTCAACATTTTCCATCGTGTGAATTGATTTGAATATTCTGTCTTCACTGGGAATTTTCTTATGAATATTAAGGTTGATATCGTCAATAATATTATTTTTAATTATCAAAATTGCACTTTCAAATAGCAAGTCTGAATTGGTATAGTTGTGAACAATGTTTGGGTAGATTTGGGGAATGTGTTTGTTTTCAGCAGTGGCTATGTTGCAGAAATCACTATAGATTTTAATGAGGCCAGTCATCTGGTCAGTAGGATACATGTCTGCCTATTTGTAAAAGTTTTGAGGAAATTGTGCTGTTGTTTTGTCTTTTTATAGTTCAAGTCTCATATTTTCTGTTAGTTGCAGTAGTTGTATGAGTGAACAGAGATGTAATTTTTTTTTTTTTAAGCATGTATTGGTCTCGTCTGCTGGTATTGGAATATGAGTAGAGCTCCTCGCATTGCTTCACAGATTCCTCACAAGTTTTGTAATGTTCTGTCCATGGCTTTGAGTGATTTTTTTGATGTGCCATTGTGCATTTGTCCGAGGAAATAATTTTAGCTTGCTTTAGAAGTTCACCCTGTCCATATGCTCTTCATACTTTACATACCAGGAGTTGTTCTTCAGCTATATTCAACAGTAGTTGTGGGTTGGAATGGGCAGTTTGTCCTTCCACAACTGTGGGTGCAATCCTGGATGATGCAATGCAAGCGGAATGTGTTGTTTAGCAAGTATTTCCATTATCAAAAGATTTATTGTGCCACATGATGCATCCAAGTATATAATTCTTCCAGTGTTGTCAATCCGGTCCATGATAACGTTGTTTCTTTTTGATTGTCACTTCGTGTTGAGAGCAATGTATTTTGTAGTAGTTTGTAGCTATTTTCCTTTGTAATTTCGAAGTTTAGCACAATGATAGCATCTTTTTGTGGTGCTTGCATCCCAAGATGTACTAAGGTCTGGTTGTTCATCGCTAAATATTTATCTTCTAAGCAATTGGGTGTTTCATTGACGATGTTGCCATCGAATTCAATGGTCAGTATAGGATGAGACTGTCGGATGTGGTGCAGTTTGTCATCACTCATGCTCTCTTTGAAGGAGTACCATAGCTGTTTTGGATTTGATGGGTTAGATGTTGTTAGAATTATGGCGAATAAGTGTCTCATTTGTTCAGCTCAGACTGTGAGTGATACTTCTTGTAGTGTTAACACCCAGTGGTTATTATTTTCCAGTAGTCCTAAGCGTTGGCATGCTTCTCTGTAGGTCTGGCATAGATAACTGTCAACAGCCATGAGCTCTGCGAAACTTGTTGGTCCCCGTATTTTGTGTATCAACATCCAGAGATAGAAACATTCGACATAGTGCACCAGTTTTCATGATTGCTGGATGACCTTCTACTGGAATTCCGTGTTTTTGTCATTGAAAGATTTTTTTCTTGTTGTGTTCCATGTATAATAGGTAAGGACATCGACATATAGTAATATTTTGGTGAATGGATCCATTTGGCACAGTTGGTAAAAAGCTGTTAGTCTTATGTTCTGACATGGTTCACTTGCAATTTTTCTGGCAGTGTCTTTTGTGAAATAAACCCTCTGTCCATCCCCCAAACGTACTGCTAAAAGTTGCACAGTTAGTTCGTGTCCATGTATGGGAAAACCGATAATCTGCCATACTGCTTTGCTGTTGTTGATTTATCTTACTGTTTGGTACATAAGGGTCTCTTCATTTCTGTTTTGCTTTTTGCTGTTTTTGGCTATTTTAAATAGTGCCATGTCACTGCCTTTGTTCGCATACTCACACATATTTGATGAATTTCACTGAATTGCAGTATTCTACATCTGTGTGTCCTCGGAACATTTTGGAAAGTTGTGTTTTACGTGGAACTACCCAGTGATTATCTATTTCCAGTTCATCACTGCCTCGTGTTCATATTTTTGCTAGGAAGTTGCCATTATCGGGTGATTTTCTTTTGTATTGGGGATAGCCATCAACTCTGCTTCTTATGTCATCCAAGAATGGTTTTGGGTATGTTTTTGTGCATTTTCCATCACACAGCAAATTGTACTATGGCCCACAAAGTCTGAGAATCACATTTTTCACCATGACATTCTGCATTTCCGGATCTTCTTGTGGATTGGGAAATTCAGTGTAGATGATTTTATCAATATCTGTGGGATGAATTGTGTCATGTAGTCATATGAGATTGTGTGGGTGAGGCAGTCCTTGTTTTTATCATTCATTTTTGTACATCCAGCATGTAACAGTTCCAAAGACGTAATTGGATAGGTAAAAAATTACTCACCAAGCAGCGGCAGAACACACACTTAGAGGGTTATTGGAGTCAGTGGTTCCTTTTCGGGCAGAAGGGTTGAAGGGGAAGGAAGAGGAGTTAAGGAAAAGGTTCTGAAAGGTCTAGGAAAAGCGGTAGATTTCAGGAAAGTCACCCTGAACCACGGGTCATGGGAGACAAACGGCACTGGATGAGAAGGGAAGACTGATTGTTGGGGACTGCATTGGATGAGATTTGAAAATCTGAGAGCTTGAAGGTGGAAGACAGGATAATATGCAAGACAGAGATTACTGCTTATATTGTACACAAGGTAATAAGAGTGAAAAGCTAAGTGCATTGTACGTAATGGAGGTGGGAGGGGGGGCAGGGGAAAATAGACAGGTAAGAAAGTGAAAGATGTAGAAAACGGAAACGGACTGAAGAAGGGAGTAGTTACTGTGAAGATATGCTGAGACAGAAAAAATTGCTGTAAATTCAGGCCAGATGAGTGGCAAGATCAAGGACACGTTGTAGCACTAGTTTCCACCTGCGGAGTTCTGAGAAACTGGTGGCAAGGGAAGAATTCAGATGGTGCTTGGGGTGAAATAGGCACTGAGGTCATGATTGTCCTGTTGTAGAGCATGCTCTGCAACAGGATATTGTGTGTTGCCAGCGTACACCCTCTGCCTATTCCCATTCATCCGAACTGATAACTTTGTTGTAGTCATGCTGATGTAAAAGGCCAATCAATGTTCACATAACAGCTGGTGTATGATGTGTCCTTTCATAGGTGGCTCTCCTTCTGATAGTGTATGTTCTGCCAATTACAGGGCTGTTACAGGTGGTGGTAGGAGTGTGCGTAGGGCAAGTCTTGTAGCGGAGTGGTCACAGGAATAGGGGCCGTAGGGTAGGGAGATAAATGCAGAAGGAGCGTAGGGTCTGACAAGAATATTGGTTAGATTGGGAGGGCGACAAAAACCTATTCTAGGTGTGGTTGGCAAGATTTCAGATAGAATGGATCTCATTTCAGGGCATCATTTTAGGAAGTCAGGGCCATGTTGAAGTAGCTGATTAATACATTCTAGACTAGGATAATACTGAGTGACCAATGGTGTGCTCCGAAGCTGTTTTTTGGAAGGATCAGCAGTACCAGGATTGGATATGATGGTCCAGGAAATCTTTCGAACTAGGCCGGTGGGGTGGTTGTGCACAGTGAAGGCTGAGGTGAGAATGGTGGTGTATTGCTATAAAGAGTCTGCATCCGAACAAACATGTTTGCCTCATATGCCAAGGCTGTATGGGAGGGAACATTTGTCATGGGAAGGATGGCAACTGTCAAAATGTAAGTACTGTTGTTTGTTGGTAGGTTTAATGTGGACAAAAGTGTGTAGCTGGCCCTTCGGTGAGGACGAGATCAAAATCGAGGAAGGATTCGGAATAGGATCATGTGAAATTTAATTGGGAGAAGGTATTCAGAGATTCCACATAATTTAACAGATCAGTCCCACCATGAGTCCATGTGGTAAAGATGTCATCCAAGTATCTAAACCAAACCAGGGGCTGAAGACATATGGATCTCAGGAAAGCCCCCCAGAGTGACCCATGAAAAGGGTGGCAATGGAAGGAACCATCCTGGTTCCCATGGCCGTACCCGTGATCTGTTTGTGTGTCTGCCTCTCAAAGGTGAAGTAGTTGTTGGTAAGTATAAAGTTGATTAAGGTGAGCAGGAAGCATGTCATAGATTTGGAATTAGGTGGGCGATGACTGAGGAAATGGTCAGCAGCAGCAGACAGACAGACCATTTACGTGGAAGATGTTGTTATAGAGGGATGTGGCATCAGTGGTGACAAGCAAGGTGTGTGGTGGGAGTGGGACGGGCCAGGATTTCAGATGATCAGCTGCTTTCATTCCCACCCTCCACTTACCTTGTTTATACGTAGTTCTTTCACCTTTTTGTGCCTTTGTTTTTCGGCATACCACTCTGATTGACCTTTATTCCTGTCTCTTATGTCACTGTAATTACCAAGCTAAGTAGTTTCCATATTCTTTTAGTACTTTCACATTCTCTTTACCCAGTTAAAAAAAAAAATTGTCTGTTTTCATTATGCCCCTCAATTCATATTTTTCTTTTTTTCTTTTCCAATCTTTTTTTCGTATCATATAGATCACACACTCATTATTAACCATTGTCTGTTCTCACAATCTTTCAGATTTTTCCAATTTTTTTTCCTGGATGGTTTCATCCACCAAGCCAACATCAAATTGCAACAAGATACCAGACTTCGCCTCAAAAAGCTCTCCCACCTTCTCCTAAACTACCTGTGCACTGATGTTTCCCTTCCTGTACCTCAGCAGCTCCCTAAACAGCCACCCTATCAACCACCACTCCTCTCCTACGAACTGAGCTTGGTAAACCTCGTTAACAGCCCACAGCCTTCATCGCTTCCTCCCAAACCAAGAATAACCCATAATCACAAGAACCAGTCACAACAGTACTGTGTTCTTAATGCCTCAGCAAAAGCATTCTCCCATCCTGAATTATCTGTATTATCTAAGGGTCTCACTTTCAGCCCTAAACCAGCATTTGATCCTGTTGCTTTGGTGAATTACCTACTTTCCTTCACACATAATATCAATTGGAAATATCACTTTGTAACCCAATCCCAAAATATTTCCAACAGCAAACCTGACATTTAAGCCTCCCTTGAACAATCCAGGCCACAATCCCAACTTGATCACCACCAATACCTCAAAATAATTCCTTACAAGCCTTCCAAGAATTCCTCACATGCAGCATTGCTTCACAACCCTTCCCCATGTGCCTGCAGCATGACCTTAACCTGTTCTCTGCAGAACTCCAGGCTCTACATTCCCTAAAAGCTGATGACTCCATCATTATCCTCCCAACAGACAAAGGATCTACCTTGTAGTACTTGACCGAAAGGAGTATGTTAGTCAAGGTCTACGCCAGCTGTCTGACACCTCTACGTACTGTGTCTGCCATAAAGATTCCATTCCTGTGATTCAAACTGAGCTGCAGTCCCTCATTAAAACCTCAGGCCCCTCACAAGGACTAACACCTCAATCCATAGAACTTCTTACCCCACCCAAACCACAAACCCCCACCTTTTACCTGCTTCCTAAGATCCACAAACACGACCATCCTGGCCATCCTATAGTTGCTAGCTTCAAAGCACTCACCAAATGTATATCTGCCTTAGTCAAACAGCACCTGCAACCCATAGTACAAACACTCCCCTCGTATATCAAAGATACCAACCATTTCCTAGAACATCTGAAATTCGTGCCTGCCCCACTCCCACCACACACCTTGCTTGTCACCATTGCTGCCACCTCCCTGTATACCAACATTCTCCATGTACATGGTCTGTCTGCTGCTGAACATTTCCTCAGTCAGCACACACCTGATTCCAAAGAGATCAGGGATATGGCCATGGAAACCAAGATGGCTCCTTCCTATGCCAACCTTTTCATGGGTTGTTTGGAGCGAACTTTCTTGGGATACATCAGTCTTCAGTCCCTGGTTTGGTTTAGATACATTGATGACATCTTTGCCATATGGACTCATGGTGAGACTAATCTGTTAAAATTTCTGGAATCTCTGAATACCATCTCCCAATTAAATTTCACATGGTCCTATTCTGAATCCCATGTCACCTTCTAGATGTTGTTCCCGTCCTCGCCAAAGGCCAGCTACACACTTCTGTCCACATTAAACCTACCAACAAACAACAGTACTTACATTTTGACAAGTGCCATCCTTTCCATGTCAAAGTTCCCTCCCATACTGCTCTGGCATTCGAGGCAAATGTGTGTGTTCAGATGCAGACTCTTTACAGCAATACACCACTATTCTCACCTCAGCCTTCACTCCACATGATTGCCCCAGCAGCCTAGATCAAAAGCAGATTTCCCGAGCCATTACAACCAATCCTGGTCCTGCTGATCCCTACAAAAAACAACTTTGAAGAGCATCACTGGTCACTCAGTATTGTCCTGGTTTGGAATGTATTAAATGGCTACTTCAACAGGCCCATGACTTCTTAAAATCACACCCTGAAATGAGATCCATTCTATCTGAAATCTTGCCTACCACGCCTAGAATAGCTTTTCGTCGCTCTCCCAATCTCCCCATTATTTTTGTCTGACCCTTTGCTCCTTCTGTACCCATATCTCCCTACCCTATGGCTCCTACCCCCGTTACTGTCCCTGCTGCAAGACTTGCCCTATGTATGCCCTATAACTGCCAAAACATATACTATCAAAGGGAGAGCCACCTGTGAAACAACACGTCATATACCAACTGTTATGTAGACACTGTTCGGCCTTTAACATGAGCATGACTACCACCAAATTATGAATCAGATGAATGGGCATAGACAGAGGATGTGTACTGGCAGTAAGAAATATCACATTGCGGAACATGCTCTACAACTTGACAATCGTGACCTCAATGCATGTTTCACCATTTGCTCCATCTGGATTCTTTCCCCAGACACCAGTTTCTCAGAACTCCGCAAGTGGGAACTAGTGCTACAACATGTCCTTGGTTCTTGCCACTCATCTGGCCTTAATTGACATTATTTTTTTACTCTCAGCATTTCTTCACAGTAACCTCTCCTTTCTTAAGTCCGTTTTGGTTTTCTATATCTTTCATTTTCTTGCCTGTCTATTTTCCCCTGCCCACCTCTGTTACATGCAATGCACTTAACTTTTCACGCTTATTACCTCGTGTACAATATAAGCAGTAATCTCTATCTTGCATATTACCCTGTCTTCCACCTTCAAGCTCTCAGATTCTCAAATCTCGTCTAATGCAGGTCCCAACAGTCAGATCTCATCCCGTGTAGTAAGTCTCTCTGGACCCACGGTTCTGGGTGACCTTCCTGAAATCTACCCCTTTTCCTAGACCTCTCCAGTCATTTTCCTTCATCCCTCTTCCTTTCCCCTAAGCCCTTCTGCATGGAGAAGGAGCCACTGGCTCCAAAAGCTTTCCTAATTACAATCCCCTTTTAAGTGTGTGTGCTGCCGTCACTTGGTGAGTAGATCTTTTATCTATCCAATTAAATTATTTTGTCAGAAATTAATTGTTTTCATTGTTATGTAAGTTCCAAAGCTGTGGTATTTTGTGATGACTTCAGTAAACATCATTTGTTTTTGTCGGAAAAATCTGGCTAATGTGTTGTGTCGATGCATGGAGGCTTGTCCATATCTTAGTTGTTCTTTGATTTGTGGCCACCAAGAGTTGCATGTGAATATTATGATGTCTGGTTGTCCATATTTTCTTATGTGGGTTATGGCATCTTGAGTATATTTGTGTGTGTGTGTGTGTGTGTGTGTGTGTGTGTGTGTGTGTGTGTGTGTGTGTGTGTGTGTCGGTCTTCCTGTGTATGATAACAAGATCACCATTGTTCCAATGTTATCAATGTTTTTGTCATTTGGGATTGCATCTCGAAGGTGGATGTATTCTTCCGTGCTTAGTTTCTTCTGCTTCAGTCTTATGTAAAGCATACATTCCACTTCTATTTTTACATACATATCTACAAGGAATTGTTTTCATAAATGGCGAGTGTTGAGAATGTGATTGTATGATTCGTTATCTCTGACCTTTTTTGTTTGTTTTTATGCTCGTTTCAGGTTGTATTTGTTTTACATTAAAATTATATATGTCTTCTCTGTGCAAAAATATTAATGTATATTGGAGGGCATCATGTGAACAGTGTGTCTTTGCAATGCATTGTAGTCCTCCTCTTCTTCGTGTACCATTATGTCACAGTTTTTTTCATTGTCCACAACTATGATGGCGACTTTGTCTACCTTAGGTGCATTAAATTGACGTTAATGTTTTCCATGTCTTGTTTGTTTGGCTCGAGTTACAACTTTATAGTCATCAGAAATCATTCTGTCTAGTGCAGTTTTGAATATGTGAATCAGCTGATTGTATTCGTGTAAGATCCTCTGTACGTATTGGACTACTACTCCTCTCAATCCACTGATATTTTGTGCATTGTTGATAGTTATGTTTCTTTATTTCTGACAAAATATACTTTCAGAAATTTTTTGGTCTTCGGTGAGTAGTGGCAGTAATGATCCTATGTGTGCTAGATCTGTCCTAAAAACACAGTCAATTTCTTCTCTGTTAGTATTGATAGAAGTGACACTGATAGGAGTCATTTGGAAGCAGTCATTGTACACTTCCTTATTTTGAAGTACGTGATTTGATTGTGGTTAGCTGAAAACTCTCGTCTCTGACATGAAATGACATGCAGAATGCTAATGAGATCACCGCACTTTGGGAGCCAATAATTAAGTGTCATCGACAAATTAGTCGGCGGCAGACGCTGAATCCAGGCACACTCTTTCTTTGTGGTACATGGATACCCCTACAGAATCCTACAGATGAGAAAAATGAATGGAATTTTCGGTGAATTTTCGATGTCCTACAACTGCTGGCCTGGAGATGTTCTAAAGCCACAATGCTGAATGGGGGACGACATCCTACCTGTCTGAACCAGAAGAGGCTGGTCTGCTTAGACTTGTTCTCTGAACACTCGAACAAAGAAGACATCACTTGACTCGGACACGTCATGGAACTTGCCGTAGATACCTTGCCTCAGCCTTGTTCAAACCATTTTGTGGATGCTACTACACCCTGTTACCTACCAAATTGCCGCTGCCAGTGTGGGAGCACTGTGTACCACTTTCTGCAGACGGGCAAATTGTACAGTTCGAAAAACATACAGCAGTCATATAGCACTGACAGTTAAACCCTGCAAAAGTGGTCTACAGATCATGAAATAAGGAAACAACCACCATAGACACTTCCTCAATTACACTGCTCTGCCTGGTCATGTAATGTAAAAATTCCTGTGGAGGTGCTTCCACTGGTGGTAATCGAATTTTTCCTTTCATGAAACAGAATCCTGGTGTTTCTCTACAGAATTTCTTCGCAATGCAGCATTGGCAAATGTTATCCCGTTTTCTGATTATGTTTGTTATATGTTTTCATCAGTTAGTAGTGGAATACTCCATTTGTGGAGTACTCTACTTGTCCTTGCCCATGCTTCTCGTACGATGTTACTTTCATGGGTGGCTTGAGTTCGCAGTCTTTTATCATAAGAGTGTGTTACAGTTCTTGATTCTTCAACCCATTCATTTTGTTGTTCTTCAGTTTCTCTGCTTCTCATGGTGCTCATTCTCGTTCATAGGGAACTTAAACATGCTTCGCTCTCTTCCTTCACTGTTCCTTTTGTTTTCGCTTCGGAACTGGCAAGATCTCCTACTCTTTGGCATTTAGGTGCTGTCTAAAATATAAATCAGATCAAATTTTTATAAACAAATACACTTTACCCACTTTTCCCACTTTATTTTCACTTTATAGTCAGACACTGTATCACATTGACTACTCACACTTCACTGTTTTGTTTGTTTGTTTGTTTGTTTGTTTTTCTCACTCACTGCCCTACTTTTTCGGTTTTCCCTTTGTCACTCATAAGAAACTGAGGTTCAGACACACAACATGTCTTGTTTTATATACCGCTACTAATGGCAAAATCCAGAACATGCCAAAAGACTCAAATGGTCCCCAATGTTCCAGAACATTCCATGACATTAGAGTGTGTTTTGGAATGTTCTGTAATTATTTTGGATGTTTCTGAATGTTCTGAAATCTTTCCCAATGTTGCAGAACATACCATATCATTGTAGAACGCTCTGGAATCTTCTTGAATGTTCTGGAATGTTCTAGAAAATTCTAGAGGGCGAAACTTCCCAGCCCTTATTCTTCAAAAGCATGCCCTTCAGGGAAAAACAGGAACTTTCTTTGTGGATGGAGGCAAGAGTGTTACCACACCATTTAACTCCCTGGTTCTTACCGTGACTCGTTTCTGAGTTTTAGCGGTATGCACATTGTTCACTTACTTTCATAATATACACTACTGGCCATTAAAATTGCTACACCACGAATATGACGTGCTACAGACGTGAAATTTAACCGACAGGAAGAAGGTGCTGTGAAATGCAAATGATTAGCCACAAAGAACCAGCAGCTGACAATATTCCCTATTGTTCCCACCATACCTCAAAGTGTGTGTCTAAACCATTGCTGCAGGAAGCACGTAACTACATCTCAATCCTGTTTGAGCACGAGTATCATTTAAGGGTAAATGAAACTCATGCTCAAACAGGATTGAGATTTCCTGATACACTGAAGCATTTGATACAGTTTCGGCCTCGCTCAGTCAGTCGCATGACATTTGACTCGCAAAACACTAGTGCAAGGGATAAGTGAGAAACTATGAACTAGTTATTGCTCTGCTTAAAATTTGATGATTTTGTGAAACGCAGGGGGGCATAGCATTAAATTCCATCATTTTACAAACTCTTGCTTTATTTGAAAATGTTTGCAATAACAGTTCTCATACATGTATCGATACCATGCACAAACACTTCTGGTGCTATTAAGTAAAGGTAACATAGAAGAGCAAAAATGCTGACCTTCAAAAAACATTACCTGATCGCAAGTCAGTATTGTATTTGGTTATCAGATACTGTAATGATTTGCCAAGTGGGTTGCAAATGAGAAATCCAGTCACTGGTCATGTATTACAATACAAGGTAAATATAATTATCACCTTTTAATGAACTTTAGAACAAGATGGTGACATTCAGATGAAACAAGAAAGAAAATTAATCCAGAATGGAAAAAAAAAAATCATATAAAACGACTGTAATTGTTATCGCAAGAATAAATTACAGCAGCAAGACCCGTCACGGAGGTAGTACCAGTAGATGTCATTAGATTGTGGGACGAGCGAAACTTTGAGAATTTTTCTGAATTGCGGTTATTATCTTTTATTTACGTATTAGTTGGTGTTGTTACACATGACCTGCACCCTAGAAGATATTGCAGTCAGTGTGTCACAGTTGCTCAAACACAGCACTGCAGAAGAGCTGCAGGGGGAACAGTTGACACCAGCTTGGCTGAGAACTAGGACGAGTACCAGGAGGGAAATAGTGAGCAGGCAGGAAATTCTATTGTGTTACCAGCCATGGGAATCTATATTGCATACTTGAGCTTTTTATGAATATCTACAATGTTTAAACTGTACCTTTACTGAATCCATGTGAAGCAACTTTAAAATTGGTGTTATGAAGACAGTAAAAGCCTAGGTAGGTGCTGGTGGTGTAGTTATGTGCTTCCTGCAGCAATGGTTTAGACACTCACTTTGAGGTATGGTGGGAACAATAGGGAATATTGTCAGCTGCTGGTTCTTTGCGGCCAAAGAGAGAGCGGTGGGCAGACAATACGTTTGGAAGCAAGATTCATTGTAATGTTCTCACGTCAGTGTAGAACCGAAATCCAATATGTATTTGGCAAAAAACAGCTGCATTCTCAGGTTTCACCATAACCACAACTTCAGAAATCGCAATGTATTCAGAAGAAACAGCGAAGTATTTGTGACATCAAAGATATAAATTGCACAACTATGGTATTAGGATGATGGTACTGCAGACGACAGGCTTAGTAAGCACAAAAGTCAATGAAGAGAAAAGTTAATGTAAGCTGTTTCCTTTTGTTTATTTTCCTTTGTATTATCAAAATGAAGACAGTCAATAAATGACCTAGGTCTAAATTAGAAGTAATGATAATGTTTTAGACAAATGTCAGTAATACGAATTGTAATTTTGATTAGTCAGAATACGTTAAAAATAGATTTTTCTGTAGGAGGTCTTAAAAAAAGGGGTTTATCTCGTATTCAGGGTCATCTTACATTGATGTAAATACAGTATGTATACATGCAAACATAAAATAAACTTAAAAGTGTCATAGGCCACAGTTCATCATATATATGGCTCAATAGTTTATTATTGTGCCAGAATGAAATACCATATCATGCATAATAGGAAAAGGCACTTGAAAATAGCAGCATATAGTCAATATGCATCATACTGATTTACTTGTATCTTACTGAAACTACAGTATGGTGGCTGCAACAGGAAACTGTGTATATTTCTCAATAAAGTGTCTGGGTGCTTCTCCAGTTTGCCCCCTTAGGAGTTCCTCTGTATGGTTCGATTAAGATATTTACTTTTGGAAATGTGGGAGTATTTTTAGAAAAAGAAATCATACTTGTATTAATTATGTTGGTAATATTACTGCAAAATTGTATAGGGGACAGTGAAATTAAGAGAGACAGCTGGAAAAAGTGTGAACTACTATATCAAAAGTAGTTGGCCATAAGCGTTAAATGTATTATCTCACTGAGAACAAGACAGTAAATGCCTTCATGAAAAGTGTTGCGGTGTCTACAGAATCCAATTCGTGATGGAAATATACGAAACTGGTATAAGTGATCATGAGGAACTTGAAAGTTTAAATGCAGGACTGGAGCACATGTATAGCAACTACGGCTAAAATTTAAAAGAAGAGTCAGCCATAAACTGGATAGACTGTTGATAATGGGTGAGATCCTCCATGGTATACAGTCGCTGTAAAGAAACAGACCATGCATAGTAGGTAAAAAATAAAGCATTGGGCGAGAGAGAGAGAGAGAGAGAGAGAGAGAGATGCGGAATAAAATGTGTGTGATAGTTAAGACAGCAGTGTGTGAAGCCTTAAGTGACTACTGTAGCAGAATATTGTTGAGTGATTTCTCATGAAAACCAAAGAAATTGTGGTCATATGTAAAGGCTGTTAGTGGCACCAAAGATAGTGTAGTCACTCATGGATGAGACAGGAAATGAAACTGAGAATAGCAAAGCAAAGGCAGAAATGCTTCATTCTGCTTTCAAATGAATAAAAACCTAGGAGTGCTGCCCCTATTCAATTCTCATACCACTGAGAGACGGCAAAAATCATTAAAATTCAGCAAAGCTCCAGGACCCGATAGAACTCTTATCAGATTCTATATCCAATTTATGGATGAGTTAGCCCTTCTGTTAATTATAATCTATCATAGATGTCTTAATAAAAAAAAACTATATATCCAGTAGGTCGAAGAAAGCACAGGTCACACTTGTCAGCAAGAAATGTAACAGAAGTGATCCTCTAAACTACCATCCAGTATCTTCGATATCAATTTGTTGTAGAATCTTAGAACATATTCTCAGCTCAAATGTAATGAGGTATCTTGAACAGAAAGACCTCATCCATGCCATCCAATACAGACTTCGAAAACATTGGTCATGTGTAACCCAACTCGCACTCTCTCACATGATGTACTGAAATCCATGGATAAAGGCAGCCAGATAGACACAGTATTTCTCGATTTCCGAAAAGCATGTGTTTCATAATCACAGCCATCCTTATTATCAAAACTGTGATCATATTGGACGAAATATGTGACAGGATTTAGGATTTAATGGTAGGGAGAAAGAGCACGTTATCATGGATGGATAGTCATAGACAGCTGTAGAAATAACTTCGGGTGTACCGGAGGGAAGTGTGTTGGGTCCCTTGCTGGTCATGTCGTACATTTATGATCTTACAGACAATATTAATAGCAACCTCAGACTTTTCATGGATGTTGCACTTACCTACAACAAAGCACAGTCTGAATGAAGCTGTACAATTATTCTGTCAGACCTTGATAAGATTCCAGTGTGGTACAGTGATTGGCAACTTGCTTTAAATGTTCTGAAATGTAAAATAGTGTGCTTCACAGAATGAAAAATGGATAGTGAACAAATCCAGAGAAGGGCAGCACAAATGGTCGTAGATTTGTTTGATCTGTGGAAGTGTGTCACCGAGATGTTGAGAGAAGTGAACTGGCAGACTCTTGGAGATAGATGAAAACTATCATGAGACTTCATTCCATGTAGGCTTTCACGGCCGGCGTCTTCATCAATAAACACTTCCGGGCTAAGTTGCCGTGGTCGATCTGTAAAACTTCTTCTCCCTAACGTTTCGTTCTCAACTACGGAGAACATCTTCGAAGATGTTCTCCGTAGTTGAGGACGAAACGTTAGGGAGAAGAAGTTTTACAGATCGACCACGGCAACTTAGCCCGGAAGTGTTTATTGATATCATGAGACTGTCTACTAATGAAGTTTGAAGAACAGGCTTTAAATGATGACTATAAGAATATACTAAAAACTCCTACATACCACTTCCATAGCAAATGAAGTTACAGGTAGAATGCACAGAAGCATTTATACAATCATTTTTCCCTTGCTCCATGCATAAATGGAATGGGGAAAGAAACCCTAATAACTGGTACAATGGGATGTACCCTCTGCCATGCACTTAAGGGTGGTTCACAGAGTGTAAATGTAGAACCATGATTGTACGCAGTGGTATGCCTCTCCATTTGCTGCAAGTTGATGGCCACGAATGCTTTTCTTCAGGGCTCACAAGATATGGTAATCACATCGGAAGAGATCGGGACTGTATGGGGGATGAATAAGGGATAAGGGCTACCTGGGTTGTTTAGACTGCATAGCAGAAGTTTCGCTGGGAAGCCCTCACACATCCTCCATACAATCTCTGTCTCTCGCCACGTGGTTTCCGTATGTTTGGAGCCATGAAGGAAGACATTTGTCGTCCATTTGCTTCAGTCGAAGAGGTGCACGCCAATGAACAGTCGTGGTTCTGTGGGCAACCGCAGATATTTTTCCGTGGATGCATTGACTGTTTTGTCTCGCAGTGGGATAAATGTGTTAACTGTTATGGTGACTACTTTTGAAATAATCAGCAGTTTAGTTACTTTTCGCATTTTTCTAGTTTTCATTTGACTGCCCCTTTTATTCCTGAACTGAAGCTGTTGTTTTAGAAAGCCCTACTTTATTTTCAGAATTTGAATGTTTTGACTACCATCAGTGTCAAGTAACTATCCCTGGGTTTGCTGTTCAGCTGGTGACAGTAAGTCTGCGCGTGGGACTTACATTGCCTTTTTGCAAAACATCTTTGTTTTTGTTTCACTTGATTGTTTGACCTCAGACATTTTGTTTTAGCAATATGACCAGAAGAACATCAGGAGAAGAGTTTATGATGCTTTGAATGTCCTTATGGCTATGAACATCATCTCCAAAGAAAAAAAAGAAATACGATGGCTGGGTTTACCTACAAATTCGCTTCAAGAATGCCTTACTTTAGAAAAGGACAAACAGAAAAGAATTGAAAGAATAAAAGTTAAAACACAACAGTTGCAGGACCTTATTTTACAGGTAAGATTTAATCCTTAACTCATTGATCTCTACTTGGTATTTGTCGTGCAATATAAAATTGTTAGATTTTTTGGTAATAGTTTCACAGTATTGTCACGCTGCAACTATAGGAAAGTCCAAATCCCAAAGCAGGGTCGATAATGGAGTACAACACTCAGCACTGAAAGCATGTTTATTGAAACATCGTTGCTCAGCCAGAAGGGGGAGTGCTGTCAGTTATACAAATATCAACTGTTCCAAAATATACAAACGTAAGAAATTTTGAGAAACTTCCAGAAATGATAAATACTAAATAATTGCTGGTGGTCAGATTTGAACTGGCAACTAGCAGCACTACAGCCTGCGATGCTAACTGCTGTGTCACATTGTATGCACCACAGCTCACAGGATGGCCCCCTCTCCTTGCTGTTCCAAAAATCTTATTCAGCACCATGGATCTAGATATTATCAGTTTTCCTTTGTATTGAGTACTGGCCAATCCTCACATTGTGGTTGTAATGTCACATCCTCTTCACTGTAATGTGCATCAAAACATTCCTGTCAAAGCTTGGCAATCATTGAGCACACTCCAAGTTCCTTGAACAAGAAACACACATCACAAATCTACAACTGAGTACTGTAGCTGTGGTTGGTACAGGGGGTTTGTATATCATCTCTGCGCTTTTGTCTTTTTGATAATTGGTCGTAATTGTATGCTTTGTGTGTGTCAGTTGAGCGGCAAAGGGTACGATAAAGCCTAAAGTATTACAGTAACTTTACTAATAGTCTCACTTTCCATACAGGCGTACAAATACATACCAAGATTTTGCCAGCTGTGCTTGGCATTTTATAGCTTTCAGTGTTTCTCCTGAGTGCCCAGTGTCCATATAGGAACCAGTGGTCTTGCTGCTTCAGTCTTCACGTGTTTCGTAGATAGTCATCTATAGTATCATGTGGATGGACCAGGAACAGTGTAGCCATTGTCATTTTGGCCTCCTGACCATAAAGCAAAAAGAACTAGTGTCATCCTTCACTGTGTTGTACGCAAATGTCATGGGCAGCATTGTATACCATTCTTTCTGTTGGATATCGAAGTACATAAAGAGCCTATCTGCCTACATCTTATTGAAGCATTCTGGGAGGCCATTTGTCTTTGGGTAGTAGACAGTTGTCATCCTCTTGTTAACATATGTGAAATTATCTCTTGTACCGAGTCTCAAGTGGAAAACTTCTCCACAATCAGGGATCATCACATGAGGTGCTCCATTCCATGGTTCAAAATGATGTCTTCTATAATGAATGTTGCAATTGCCACATATTCGGCAGTTGGCACAGCTTTGGTGGCAGCATAGCAGGTGGAGGTAGACAGTGCAGACTATTATCCATCAGTTCTTGTTTGTCGACTTTGGGAACTTCCCGAAGCGGTAGATTCTAATTCTGTGGAATGGTGCTGCTGCAGACAGAGTTTGTATCAAATATTCTGGAGGTAAATGTGACATTGTTTCCATCAGTAGTGTTTCTTACAATGGATATCATATTGTGTAACAGATTGGAAAAGACATGGCCAGTGATATCTGCGTCTGATTGTCCCTAGTCTACACAAATCCCAAGTGACTGACCAGATGTTGGAGTGCCATGGAAATACATCAGGATAACTGGGTGCAAATGAGCTGCATAATCAGCAATAATTTCCACACCATTGGAATTCTGCTACAAATAAGTCACCTTTGTTGAATGATCAAGAAATTTTGGAAGCTCTTATACAGTATTCTATGTCTTAATTGAAATTTTTATAAGGTGGTTTCATCTTCTTCAATTTTCATATAGTTTTCAGCAGCAGTGACATCTACTGCAGTGATTACTCAGATTTCACCCATGCTGCTGTCTTCTCCCAAAGGATTCCTTGAAAGGTTGTTGATATCCTTGTGTTGGCATCAGTAGTTGTATACCACTGTGGTGTTTTACTCCTGAAATTTTAGTGTCCATCGTGCCAGTCGACCCGACAGACCCTTCACGCTAGTTGGCCAGCACAGAGAATGGTAGTCCTTCACAATTGTGAATGATTTGTCAAATACCACAACAATTTGTTAACACTTAGAAACCAGACACTTTGAAGAGTATTGGGTATAGGAAACTGGTCATTTGTGCCATTATTAAAAGCATCACTGGAACATGTGTAATTGATGTATCATCAAGACTAATATATAATAAAACAGGACTAGACTTCAGGATTTATTTTTCATATTTACTTTAGTTCTGTGATAGATTACTAATTTTAAAATGATGACAGAAAGTATAACTGTCCTCCCTAGAAAAAAAGGCTAGGTGAGTTACTGAACAATTCCTTCCTCTTCAACTTCTAAAATTTTTTTATCATTCAACAGACATGATGTATTTGTAACAGAATTACAGCAGAATGCAAGGCCTGAAGAATACATGCAAAAAAATTATGTCAGTGTGATCGTGGTAGCTCAGCATTCAGATCAGCTGTTATTCTTGCTAATGTTTCTATCGAACTAATTCCAGAAATTGACAACAGAAGGCAGCACCAGTCAAGTGGCGGTCCCTTGACACCCGTACATTGTTCTCATATGAAGTTAGTTTTAGTTTTTGAGTGATAGAAGGCTCACTCATAGAGCAATTTGCAGCATGACCTATACACGAGCTTTGTTTCCAAAGTGATAACGAGTCAAACAACTTCTAACAACCCTACCACAACAAAGGTCAGAATTTAATAACGATTGTGGTGTTGCTCACGCTGCTAAATACTGCATTTTCGGGCAACAACAGTCATATTATGTGGCAGGTGTCATTAGAGCACTGTTAATAGTCATTTCATGTAATAATGAAAAAACTAGGCACTCATCTTTTTGTGTTTCCCACGCTGGTCTCGTATTATCATGGCTCAATCGTTGAAAATCTAGGTGGTTATGATTCAAAGCTCGGATGCAAAGAGGCCTAGGTTTTATTCTGCTATATTCAAAAGTTTTGTAGATGCGCTTCACAAACCATTCTTCAAGATTACACTTTTGCAGGACAATGGTGATGTAAAAAAAGCAATCAGCACTCCGAATTTAAGTTACACTTCCTTTTAATTGCAATATCACGTAAACACAAAACATCACTTCACGATACAAAACATACTTGAAAACATCTTCCTCACAGTCACTGTTAAAGTTCACATTTTATAAGCTGGCTACGTTATGTTTCTTTCCAACATGACATCCAACACTTGACTTTTTTAAGGTCCGACCCTCTAACAAGTTAACAACCAACTAACTATTGCTTACGCGCCCAAAATTCAGAGTTACAAGTACGTCAAAGATCATAGTGACAAAAGAAAGAATACACGTAAGAATAATATCATTGCAATATAAACATATCGATGTATCACAAATGAAATCAAATCTGAATGTTGTCTCAGAAATATGTTAAGTAGTTAACAGAAATACAGTAGAATATTACTGGTATCGAGAGGTTCAGGTGAGGTGCCGTAATGGTTACGTAATTCAAGTACCATTACAGACTGCAAGCCAATCTTTCTTGGTTGTAGTCCACCTCAGGTGGGAAGAGTATTATGGAAGCATGAGCTATTACTTTTCCAGCAACTTTTGGATATGCACTAGAACTACCCGTATACAATAACCACTAGTGTCAATGTGAAGTTCTGTATCGGCGTTCTTTTCCTACAATGCTAGGACTGGAGATGATGATAGCACATACGCAAGGGCAAGAGAAGATCTTTCTTGTACCTCGTTCTAGGAAAATTTGGTCTCTCTCTTCAGTAGTTCTTCCAAGGAATGTGCCTTATACAGTAGTCCTTCATAAATCACAGGTAGTAAGAGCCCTTTCTGAGAACAACTCATGTCATAAATGTGCCAAGGAGTCAGAAAATTTGTTACTGCCCTTTTGTATCTCTGGATAGGGGTGAACTCTTATCGTAATGCACTAGGTGCCCCAAGATTTTTATTTAATCTGTGGCAGTGAGGCTCTTTTTTTTTTTTTTTTTTATTCAGGTGGGAAGCGTGCAGTCCGAACACACTTCAACACTGTTTGCATACCTGCCAACTTTCCCTGTTTAGGCGGGAAGCTACAGATTTTCTGTTATTCCCCCATTACCCGATTATTCCATTATTTCTACCAATTTTTCGGTAATTATTGTCAAACTAAGACATTTGTTGTGAAAACCCACTATTTCAGTTTGTTGGCCAATGATTGAAAGTCATTTGCTCATTAGTTGTGTTTAATCAGTATACACATTGAAGTTCATAGAAATCAGGAAATCACTTGCAACCTATATATTGGTTGTTATTTTTCCCCCGTCATATGCATTTTGTAGAATATTTTCATTGCTAAGTGTCGTGTTCTCTTTGGACTTGCGTGGTGTCATTGTGCTTAGGCAAAATCGCTTAGTATTCGACATTTTTGTAATTGGTATAAATTTTTAGACTGGATGGTAGTGAGTGTTACTTTGTTACCTGACTGTCTGAAAGGTTTTATAAATTTAGGCCAGATGGATGGTGAGAACCATGTACATATTGTAATGCTATTTCCCACCTGTGGAGTTCTGAGAAACTGGTGTCAGGAGGGAGAATCCAGGTGGGCACATGTGGTAAAACAGGAACCAAGGTCATGACTGTTATTTAGTTAGGCTGTTACAGTAGACAGAATATTGTTGTAATTGTAGAGAAACTTCTATCATCTTTGTTCATTGCTTCTACAGGCGAGTGCTTCATTTAAGGTGCTCTGCTTTGAGATATGATGGGGAGAGTTTCATTTCCTATCGTTGTTGGAAATCGCTAAAAGTCCCTTTTGAGCAAATCTCTAGTATCTGCTTTTTACCTCAAATGTTTGCTTCGCCTGTTTTCACTGGAGGGGTAAGCTGGAGCCAGAATTCTAATGTTAGTCACATCATGTTCTGAAAGCTGAAGTACAGCCTAATCTGAAATCGACCACTTTTCATTTTAACTCTCATGTAAAATCATTAACTGGGCTCTGAGATTGAGGGAAGCATTCAGAAAAAAATAACTCATTTATTTGTGGAAGCTGTTTATATGGAAAATGGTACAGGATGCACATAATAAAGACAGTGAAAGACAAATCTTAAAAGAATTCAATTGATAAGAGTTGTTTGCACCATATCTCCCTGCCCCCCTTGAATTCTAGTTATCATATCAATCGCCTTTAGCTGATAGCAACTGACTGAGCCTGAGTAAAATAGCTCATAACAATATCAGGTCCTTTCAGAACTACAGCATGAGAGTCTTCTCTTAGCTCATTCACAGTTGCCTGTGAAAGTAAGAATGTTATTACAAGATTGCCCTGAAGTCTTTTATTTGCTAAAACCTCTGTGGCAACTATCTATTCTTCTTTAAGGAAATCATGTAGTACCACAGCCAGCATTTGCACAGTAGTTTAACGCAGTCTGCCAAACCACAACATTCTAGGACGAAGTGATACTTCGAGCTGGATCCTTAAAATGAAATAATAGTTATAGTGGATGCAGATTCTGAAACAGCGTTAGAAAGACTCTTGTACAATTTCTGCAATAAGTAATATTGTAAGTTTGATAAAAATTTTAAATAAATGAATTCTAACTCTGCCATATGTCTTGTACATCAAATTGCGTTCTGAAATTCTGTACATTATGAGGTGAATAAAACACATTTCACATTTCCAGGTAACAAAAAAACTGTGAATAGCGTGTAGTCTTCTCTTTGTATATGGGGCTGGATTGCCTTCTGCACATGCATTTTGCATTCACAGAATGATTTATGCCGAGCTGTTGAGGTTGTACTACAACAGAGTTATCTTTTAGTACAATAAAAAGTAGCAGTAATCATATGTTCTCTTACTTTACTACAATTTAAATCAGGGCTTAACAACTGGCCGGTTTTGAGCGCGAGTACTCGCGTCTGCTCAGGCATGTGCTCGCGAGCAGCTGCAAGGTCGCGGAGTAGGGTGGGAGGGGAAGGAGGGGAAATGCGCGCGCACGTTTGAATAGGGCCGCAGCCTGCCTATTGAATTCGCGCCGACTGTGTAACGTTTAAAGTACTACGATCAGCTCTAACAGTCACTTCGATGGTTAAGAATCATGTCAAGTGGCCGTTCTGTAACCCCAATCATGCTTTCGCAGTTCAACCCCCATTGGGAGGAATTGTGTATGTTTACAGAAAAAGATGGTGTTGCAAAATGTTTAGTATGTCACAAAACGCTGAATTCTTTTAGGAAATGTAATTTGCAGCGACATTATATGTCGTACCACGTGAAAGACTGCGGAAGTGGAAAATGTGATGGACCAGATCGTGCACAGGAAGTTACTAAACTTAAAAGGAAGCTATCCTAAGAAGATCTGGACGATGAAGAAAAATCAACTGAGGCAGCTCTCTGAGTGAGTTACAAAATTGCTGGATTTTAGCAAAATCCCTGCGCCCCTTCACTGATGGCGATTTAATAAAAGAATGTTTGGTAGTTGCAGCAGAACATTTGTGTCCATCTCAAGTTGAACAGTTTCGTATTGGCCATTATCTAACATGATCATTATGCGTTGCATACAGGACATGGGAGACGACGTCCAGAGCCAGCTTGCAAATAACTGTAACGATTTTATAGCATATTCTCTAGCTCTGGACGAAAGTGTTGATATCACTGGAACAGCGCAGCTTGCCATATTTATTAGAGGTGTTAATAGAGATCTTCAGGTGAGGGAGGAGCTCCTCGATGTAGTAGCCATGAAGAACACTACAACCGGAGGTGTATTTTAAGTAGTGTTGAAGAAAGTGTTGAAAATATAGGATTGTCGTGGAATTCTTTAGTTTCAGTGTCTACAGACGGTGCACCAGCGATTACAGGGAAAAATTCAGGTTTCATTGCGCAGTTGAAGGAGAAAATGCAAAAACTGACCGTGCCGAATGAAGTAAGGGGCGTTCACTGTGTCATCCAACAGGAAAACTTATGTGCAAAGAGTATCACTCTAAAAAATGTGATGAGTGTTGTTGTTCGTACAATTAATTATATAAGGAAACATGGGCTACAACACAGGCAATTTAAATGCTTTCTTGAGGATGTAGAAAGCCAGTATGGTAGCCTGCCTCATTACAGCGAGGTCCGCTGGCTTAGTCGTGGCGAATTATTAAATCGATTTTTTTGCCTATTAGATGAGATAAATATGTTCATGGAAATAAATAACATGTGTGTTCTCGAATTGAAAGAGCCTTCATGTAACTGTGATCTCGCGTTTTTAGCAGATTTAACTAGCCATCTGTATGCTTTGAACATTTCACTACAAGGTAAAGATCTGCTAATTACTCATTTCATAGATCGAATACGAGCTTTTAAAATGAAATTGACACTTTGGGTGAGTCAGCTGGCAACAGGAAATCTAGCTCATTTTCCTAAATTATCAACCATGATGGATGTTCACAAAGACTGTGAACGTTATTCACATAGTTTAGTTGCTGATCAATGCTTTCAAGATCTGACAGCACCAGACAGTGATTTTTTATATGTTCCCCTCTCCATAGTCAGAGAATATTGAAGAGATTCGTCCTGAGCTGCAACTAGAAATTATTGACCTGCAGTGTGACAGAGAATACAGAGACAAATTTCAGAACAAGAAAAACATTTTGGAATTCTACAGACACTTCCCTCAGGATAGATTTCCTCATTTGCACAAACTGGCGGCTACAATAATATCAATGTTCGGTTCCACGTATGTTTGTGAACAACTGTTCTCTGCAATGAAATGTAACAAGACGCGCCTGAGAAACGCATTGTCTGATCGAAATTTAAACTGCACGCTGCGCCTACAATGCACAAGAACAATTACTCCGAACATAGTCGCAATTGTAAAGGGCAAAAAGTACAAGATAACCGAGAATCCCACACTTCAGTGACACCTTTTATTGTGTAACAGTTCACAAATTAATACATATGTAGAGGCATACACTAAGCTAATAAAATTATGTGGCATGTGTACATTCTCCTTTATTTGTTCCATTTGTCGCAGTAATAATTCGTGAGTGATATCCCTGCAGGTGGCCGCGGATTTACATTGCCTTGCGGCAGCTGTTGTGTACCCCACGCGACTCTCCCCACTCTCCGCTCTGGTCCGGTAGTGGGGGTAGCGTGCTCGCGCTGCTCACTGCTCGCGCCTTGCTGCTCACAGCTTGCTCCGCGAGAATGTGTGTTGTGAAGCCCTGATTTAAATGATGATCATGAGCTGTGTAAAACATAACATGTCATACTGCGACTTTGTAATATACAGAGTACAATTATTGAACTACATGAAATAAAATGGTCATAACTTCTGGCAAGTTTGCGTTAGGATGCCCAAACTGCACAGTTGGCCATTGGGCACGATGGGAATTATTAAGCTTATGTATGATTTGGTTTAGTGACAGAGCCCACTTTCATTTGGATGGGTTTGTCAGTAAGAAAAATTGGCGCATTTGAGGGACTGAGAATTCGCATTTCGTGATCGAGAAGTCTCTTCATTCTCAATGGATGACTATGTGGTGTGTAATGTCCAGTCACGAATTATTGGTGAGATATTCCCTGATGGTAACTACCGAATGGTATGTGAAGGTTTTGGAAGATGATCTCATCCCCATTATCCAAAGTGACAGAGATTTCGACAAGACATGGTTCATGCAAAATATAACAAGCAGGAGTGTGGTTGTCCTGGAGGAGCACTTTGGGGACCACATTCTGGTTCTGGGATACCCAGAGACCACTGGCGTGGGCCGTGACTGGCCACCATATTCTCCAGATCTGAACATATGCGACTCCTTTTTGTGGGGCTATATTAAAGACAAGGTGTACAGCAATAATCTCTAAACCGTTGCTAAGCTGAAGAGGCCATTCAGGTGGTCATCGATAGTGTCAATGTTCTGGCATTTCAGCGGGTCATGCAGAATTTTGCTAATTGTCTGTGCTGCATCATTTCCAATGATGGCAGGCAGTCGGACGTGTCATATCCTAATATCTGTAGTGACATTTACATGCTGAATAAAGTGTCTGCATGCCATAGTCTGTAACTAATTTAGGGTAAAGATGATGTGACTTACCAAACGAAAGCGCTGGCACGTCGATAGACACACAAACAAACACAAACATACACACAAAATTCAAGCTTTCGCAACAAACTGTTGCCTCATCAGGAAAGAGGGAAGGAGAGGGAAAGACGAAAGGATGTGGGTTTTAAGGGAGAGGGTAAGGAGTCATTCCAATCCCGGGAGCGGAAAGACTTACCTTAGGGGGGGAAAAGGACAGGTATACACTCGCGCACGCGCGCACACACACACACACACACACACACACATATCCATCCACACATATACAGACACAATTGTCACCCCGTAATTGCACAGATAAAATGTACACACCAAGTGGCAGCAGAAGTGGCATACATAAGTTATGAAAAATGTGCAAGCTTTCAGAACCAGTGGCTCCTTCTGGCAGAAGGATTGAAAGGAAATGAAGAGGAATGAAAGTGGTAGTCATACTAATGTAGGAAACTGAACAATGTTTACATAACAAGTGGTAGATGATATGTCATTTCACATCTTCCTTTGACAGCATATGTTTTGTCACTTACGGGCCTGATATGGGTGGTGGTAAGAGGGCACATAGGGCAAGTCTTACAGTGGGGAGAGTCACGGGAGTAGCATAGCAGGAGCAGCATAGCAGGAGCAGCATAGCATCTGACACCAATATTGCGAAGACTGGGATGGTGACGAAAAGCTATTCTTGGTGTGGTGGGCAAAATGTCAATGCAGAATGGACCTCATTTCAGGGCATAGTTTTAGGAAGTCATAGCCTTGTTGATGTAGTTGATTAATACACTCGGAACAAGGATGATGTTGGATGTAAGACGTGTACTAAGTTGTTTTTTTGGTGGGTTCGTCAGTGCCAGGATTGGATGTGATGGCCTGGGAAATCTGCTTTTGAGCTAAGCTGGTAGAGTAATTACATCTAAAGTGCGCGTCATTTATGACAGCGGCAGAGTTTAGATTCGTTCTGCGCATCTGGCGTCACAAAAAACAGTCAGCCAATGAACAGAGAACGACGTTGCCAGAGCTCGACTGCAGTGCAGAGCATGGACGAGTGTCTTCAATTTTAGAAATGTTCAGTCATAAATAAAGTAATTGAACAAAAGCAATGTCTTGATAGCAGACTTCCTACAAAAGAAAGTTTGGAAAAAGCATTCTTTATACCAACTGTTTCATATTTTATTAATTAATTAAACCAAACAAGCAATAAGCCTCCTAATTCAGGCGACAGCAAGGAAATTCATTAGTGCTATTCACAAGGAGTAGTCTATGCACTGGCACCGGATTTCACCCACCCTTATCTGTCGTCGTCATCACCACCACCACCACCACCACCACCACCACCCCCGCCTCTGCCGCCATCATCGTCCAAAACACACATTTCACTGTACAGTGCACACCCCCCCCCCCTTCTCTCTCTCTCTCTCTCTCTCTCTCTCTCTCTCTCTCTCTCTCTCTCTCTCACACACACACACACACACACACACACACACACACACAGTATTACAAACATTGTAGTGGAGCGTGTTGCAAATAAATAAATAATGAAAACCTGTAAATAAATCCTTAAAACATAATGTTTTTGTAAACCATGCTCACAAAATGAACAACTGTTGTTCATATAATACACGCAGTGGGAAAGGCAATAAAAACAAAGTTCAGCAGGTGTCGCAAATTGTGGCGAACAATCCTCAAAATAGTCTGATTTGTACCAGGCAACTTTCGGTACACTGGAAAACCTCGGCAAATAGAATTGGTTATGTACTAATGACTGCAAGTTGATTATATTGTTTCTCAAATGGAGAGTGACATCATAATCATGCTACAGAATTAGATCTGAAAATCTTCTCATGAAGTTCTTCCAACATCGAAACAGCTGTACCTGTCCTGTTGAGCCTTCTGGGATCACTAGATGAAAAAGTTCCTTGTCCTCAGGTAAGACACTCAAAATAGTTCTTCACACTGATCATCCCATAAATCTAACAGTAATACAGATTTTTCTCCTGTATTGGGAAAGATAACTTCTGTCAAATACCTTTTGATGTGGTTAGAAGTTAGTTTACAACATTTCAATGCTGTCAGAAGACTCATTTGGCATTTCAAAAAGAGATCATCTAATTCTCAGTCCAAACTCAGGTGGGTAAACAGTTTACCAGCTGCAGAGACTGTAGCCTGAATCGAGTAACTGAAGGCAATGACTGCGCCATGGATTCAAATGTCTTTGCACCCTTTCGGAACAAAGTATGTCCAGAGCGCAACTCCAGATTGAATTCGCTCTGATCAGAGATGTACTCTCTTTCAGTCCCCAAAACACTGATGTGCTCCGTAACTTGCATTACAAATCGTAACATGACCTAATTGAGATCATTTTTATCTTTTATATGGTGTCTAGTTATAAACTTGGTTTTTCTGAGTTACAATTCTGCTAACCTTTTAAAATTCAATAGCCATTTGGCACTTGCCTTGAAATTATGGAATTTAACTTCCCTTCTCATTTGCAAGACCAATATTTGAATGTCAATGTCATGGATCACCAGCTGATGATCCATTGGCTCTAGAAAAGTCCAGCAGTGTATTATCTTCATATTATCACATTTTGAGCCACTGTAGAGAATATACTTTTCCCAGGGATACAGCTGTTTCACTGACTTAACTTTGTATTGTTTATCCTGCACGGCTGAAAGCGATCTTTTTCCCTTCTTTCCATTTTTCCAAAATTCAATCACAGATTTCTTATATTGGAAATTTAATTCACTCTGTAAAGAAACGTTGCCCGAGATGGACTCCTCATGTGTTACAGATAAGCCATCACTATCAATCGTTGCTACACCATGGAGCATGGCAGCAAGAGTGTGAAAGAAAACCAATGTGCACTCCGTGTGCATACTGGGGGGAGTCATTCCAGATGTGGAAAGGGTCCTTCCGGATGCCATGAAGGGTACAGGGTGCACCCATCTGCAGGTGGTCGCTCATGTCGGCACCAATGATGTGTGTCACTATGGATTGGAGGAAATCCTCTCTGGCTTCCGGTGTCTATCTGATTTGGTGAAGACTGCCAGTCTCGCTAGCGGGATGAAAGCAGCATCGTCGACAGGACTGACTGCGTATCTTTGGTACAGAGCCGAGTGGAGGGTCTGAATCAGAGGCTGAGACGGTTCTGCGACCGTGTGGGCTGCAGATTCCTCGACTTGCACCATAGGGTGGTGGGGTTTCGGGTTCCGCTGGATAGGTCAGGAGTCCACTACACGCAGCAAGCGGCTACACGGGTAGCAGGGGTTGTGTGGCGTGGACTGCGCGGTTTTTAGGTTAGATGGCCTCGGGCAAGTACAGAAAGGGCAACAGCCTCAAAGGGTGCGGGGCAAAGTCAGGAAATGAGGGGACCAAGCAGCAATCGGTATTGTAATTGTAAACTGTCGAAGCTGCATTGGTAAAGTACCGGAACTTCTAGCGCTGATAGAAAGCACAGAAGCTGAAATCGTTATAGGTACAGAAAGCTGGCTGAAGCCAGAGATAAATTCGGCCGAAATTTTTACAAAGGCACAGACGGTGTTTAGAAAGGATAGATTGCATGCAACCGGTGGTGGCGTGTTTATCCTGTAGTATAGTAGAAGTGGATAGTTCCTGTGAAATATTATGGGTGGAGGTTACACTCAACAACCGAGCTAGGTTAATAATTGGCTCCTTTTACCGACCTCCCGACTCAGCAGCATTAGTTGCAGAACAACTGAGAGAAAATTTGTAATACATTGCACATAAATTTTCTCAGCATATTATAGTCTTAGGTGGAGATTTCAATTTACCAGATATAGACTGGGACACTCAGATGTTTAGGACGGGTGGTAGGGACAGAGCATCGAGTGACATTATACTGAGTGCACTATCCGAAAATTACCTCGAGCAATTAAACAGAGAACCGACTCGTGGAGATAACATCTTGGACCTACTGATAACAAACAGACCCGAACTTTTCAACTCTGTAAGTGCAGAACAGGGAATCAGTGATCATAAGGCCGTTGCAGCATCCCTGAATATGGAAGTTAATAGGAATATAAAAAAAGGGAGGAAGGTTTATCTGTTTAGCAAGAGTAATAGAAGGCAGATTTCAGACTACCTAACAGATCAAAACGAAAATTTCTGTTCCGACGCTGACAGTGTTGAGTGTTTATGGAAAAAGTTTAAGGCAATTGTAAAATGCGTTTTAGACAGGTACGTGCCGAGTAAAACTGTGAGGGACGGGAAAAACCCACCGTGGTTCAACAACAAAGTTAGGAAGCTACTGCGAAAGCAAAAAGAGCTTCACTCCAAGTTTAAATGCAGCCAAAACCTCTCAGACAAACAGAAGCTAAACGATGTCAAAGTTAGCGTAAGGAGGGCTATGCCTGAAGCGTTCAGTGAATTCGAAAGTAAAATTCTGTGTACCGACTTAACAGAAAATCCTAGGAAGTTCTGGTCTTGCGTTAAATCAGTAAGTGGCTCGAAACAGCATATCCAGACACTCCGGGATGATGATGGCATTGAAACAGAGGATGACACGCGTAAAGCTGAAATACTAAACACCTTTTTCCAAAGCTGTTTCACAGAGGAAGACCGACTGCAGTTCCTTCTCTAAATCCTCGCACAAACGAAAAAATGGCTGACATCGAAATAAGTGTCCAAGGAATAGAAAAGCAACTGGAATCACTCAACAGAGGAAAGTCCACTGGACCTGACGGGATACCAATTCGTTTCTACAGAGAGTACGCGAAAGAACTTGCCCCCCTTCTGACAGCCGTGTACCGCAAGTCTCTAGAGGACCGAAAGGTTCCAAATGATTGGAAAAGAGCACAGGTAGTCCCAGTCTTCAAGAAGGGTCGTCGAGCAGATGCGCAAAACTATAGACCTATATCTCTGACGTCGATCTGTTGTAGAATTTTAGAACATGTTTTTTGCTCGAGTATCATGTCGTTTTTGGAAACCCAGAATCTACTCTGTAGGAATCAACATGGATTCCGGAAACAGCGATCGTGTGAGACCCAACTCGCTTTATTTGTTCATGAGACCCAGAAAATATTAGATACAGGCTCCCAGGTAGATGCTGTTTTCCTTGACTTCCGGAAGGCATTCGATACAGTTCCGCACTGTCGCCTGATAAACAAAGTAAGAGCCTACGGAATATCAGACCAGCTGTGTGGCTGGATTGAAGAGTTTTTAGCAAACAGAACACAGCATGTTGTTATCAATGGAGAGACGTCTACAGACGTTAAAGTAACCTCTGGCGTGCCACAGGGGAGTGCTATGGGACCATTGCTTTTCACAATATATATAAATGACCTAGTAGATAGTGTTGGAAGTTCCATGCGGCTTTTCGCAGATGATGCTGTAGTATACAGAGAAGTTGCAGCATTAGGAAATTGTAGCGAAATGCAGGAATATCTGCAGCGGATAGGCACTTGGTGCAGGGAGTGGCAACTGACACTTAACATAGACAAATGTAATGTATTGCGAATACATAGAAAGAAGGATCCTCTATTGTATGATTATATGATAGCACAACAAACACTGGTAGCAGTTACTTCTGTAAAATATCTGGGAGTATGTGTGCGGAACAATTTGAAGTGGAATGATCATATAAAACTAATTTTTGGTAAGGCGGGTACCAGGTTGAGATTCATTGGGAGAGTGCTTAGAAAATGTAGTCCATCAACAAAGGAGGTGGCTTACAAAACACTCGTTCGACCTATACTTTAGTATTGCTCATCAGTGTGGGATCCGTACCAGATCGGGTTGACGGTGGAGATAGCGAAGATCCAAAGAAGAGCGGCGCGTTTCGTCACAGGGTTATTTGGTAAGCGTGATAGCGTTACAGAATTGTTTAGCAAACCCAAGTGGCAGACTCTGCAAGAGAGGCGCTCTGCATCGCGGTGTAGCTTGCTCGCCAGGTTTCGAGAGGGTGCATTTCTGGATGAGGTATCGAATATATTGCTTCCCCCTACTTATACCTCCTGAGGAGATCACGAATGTAAAATTAGAGAGATTCGAGCGCGCACGGAGGCTTTCAGACAGTCGTTCTTCCCGCGAACCATACGCGACTGGAACAGAAAAGGGAGGTAATGACAGTGGCACGTAAAGTGCCCTCCGCCACGCACCGTTGGGTGGCTTGCGGAGTATGGATGTAGATGTAGCTGCGCTGCATCAAACATAGCCCATTATCTTTTTCCGTAGTAGTCAAATGTCCATCCATGCTGTCACAAATCAATGCTACATGGGTGTCTTTCAGTTCCACTTCCTGAAACTAGATGGAACTCTAGGGGAATTCCATGCTGTCGAAAGATTTGGCTAGAATTAACTGGGTTAACAATTGGCATCTTCCCTATTTGTAAACACAGTCTCGTGTCAGTTCAGCAACACAGGTTCAGTGAGTACTGACAAGTACAAGTGGTCCAAAGAAGAATCCACAGAAATGTTTGTGTTAATGACCATGTCCAGAAACCCATGTGACATGTAGTAATCCAAAGAGAGTTCTGTGAGAGAGAGGTCTTGAAGAGTGTAGTGGGGTCCAGAAGTCGTGTGGTGATACAATCCTGTTGTAGTATCAAGCAGCAGGTGAGACTGCTGCAGAGCTGTCAGCACCGGCTTATATGACAGGAGGCACCCATGAGAAGACAGCAGCATGTACAGCTCTAGTCATATTCACAACGTGTTATGATGTTGCCAATTAGCAACACAGCTTTGTACCCTGTGAGCTGCTAGTTGGCAAACCTCGTTATACTGCAGGCCACAAACTGCATCATCTCTGGGCTGCTGCTAGTGAGAAGGGGTGCCGGACAGGACCGGGCCCTGGAGGTGGTAACAGTATGCGTTATCACATGTTGCAATCCTTTTGTAATCTTTAAATAATAATCTTCAGAAAAAATAGTAATTTATGAAACAAGTCCTGAAATCACCGTCATTGTGCCAAGAAGAACTTGTCACAGCAACCATTTTAGACGGATAGCACACAAAGCAGTACTTACTCAAACGCATCAACCCAACAGACTGGTGTTTGCTGACATTACATATGCTGTTTGATTGTTTGTGAGATATTCTCTTTGAGAACCTTATGAGATGCACCACAAAGAGAACATCGTTTACGTAGTTCAGCCACCAGTCCCTGCAGCTGGCAAATTGCTTATGCCCTATTCCCATAGAAACTAATGTAGAGGTTGGACCAAGAATTCAAGAATCTCTTTATGAAGCCCTGAATACTTTTCTGACGGCATCATAATCGGGTAAGCTAACAACCGAACAATCAAACGATATTTGACAGAAGTTGTCTTCCCTGGTGTGGGAGAAAATTCATTCCATTTTGTGTGCATGGTGTAAATAAATATTATGTTGTAAGAATTTCTTTACTAATTATCATTATTGTAACAATTTTGTATCATAATAATGAGTTACTTAAGATTTTCAATTAACAAAATAGTTATGTTAAATGGTAAACTAAAGAGAAAGGAAAGAAAAATTTATTTAAAGTGTATTAAACTGTTTAAAATATGAAACAAGATTAGTAAACGAATAATTAGAATAATAATGAATGTTTAGATATTTGAATTAGGTATGTTGCACATACTCCAATATCGTCATTGTTTTCCAAAAATGGTTGTTCAGAAACCAGCTTTATTACACATGGCTGTATGTGGTGTGGAAGCTCCTTTAACTTAAGTTGTAACAAAAGTTTCCGTTTTGCAAAATTGATTAATGTTGGTGGGGTAGTTTGAAAATTTTCAAAAATTTTCCAAAGTTGATTATAAAGTTTTCAAGAAACTCAGTAACATTTCAATTTTTATATGAAACACATTTCTTTTATTTCATGGTTTTGAAGCTATTCCCTGTAAGCCTAATATGCCAAATTACCTTTTGGGGTGTTCTTTACCCGTTAACAGTGAAATTGGGCTCATAATAGTGTAACTGGGTGCAAACAAAAAATACGTATTGCATTATATTGCAGTCTAGACACGTGCCAAGTTTTGTCAAGATCATTCATTGACACTTTGGAATGTTCCCTTATTGCTCTTATAATACTGGGGCATATAAGGATGAAACAAACTGCTGTGACAGATGCCCTCCCTTTTGAGAGAAGAAAATGCCTTCGGATCTAAATCCTCCTTAAACACGATCAGGCGTATAAAAACTAAAACTACATAGGATAGACCGCTTAACTCTAGATTAAAATGCTGGAACTGGCCAGAGCTTGGCTTGTGCTCTATTTAATTTGATGTGCCGAATAACGTAACTGTTACTATGAAAGCTGCTAAAACTGTAAGTATAAAAACACATGTACATGAGAAAATGCACTACACTACTGTGTTTTCATGATGTGGTGCTGGTACTAAATTTAATCTAGTGTTCATTTTCAAGTGCTAAACAAGGCCAAATTCTTTTGAAATCCTGTCAGATGTAGTTGTTCATGTACATAACAAGGGTTTGATGGATGAAGCTGGTATGAAATTATGGATTAACAGAGAGAAGGAAAGGCACTTTACTGAAGGAGAATTCCCTTCTTGTGCTAAATCAGTTTAGTAGTTATTTGAAAAATTCTGTGAAAGAGAGATTGAGACAGGCAAATACAGAGCCTGCTGCTAATCTGGTAGGATTTGCTTCACAATTGCAACTTCTTGATGTCTCGATAAATAAACCATTTTAAGTACGTATGAGAGTGGAATGGAACAATGAATGATGGATGAATCCCAGTATGAATTCACACCGAAGGGAGCTTTAAAACGACCTACAATCAAACGAGTGTCAGTGGCTAAAACAGTTGTGGTGTATAGTGAGAGAAGACATTATTGTTAAATCTTTCAAGAAGTGCAGCATAAGTAATATTTTCAATGGGAGTGTAGGCCATCTTATATATGACAAGGACGAAGAAGAAGAAGAAAGTTCAAATGACTACTTTAAGGTATTTTAAAAGTCACTTCAGTTTTATAAACTAAGATTTTTCTTTAATCTGCCTTTTGCAATACAGTAACAAATATTGCAATTTTTTAATTGCTTGAAAATTAAGGTGTGTCTGTCGATAAAAATACAGAATTTTTTCTGAATGTATTGGTTTCTGTTCAAATTGATAGTATGTCAGGATTACGTGATGCAGTAATTATTATTGACTTGATTGGTGGAATTTGTACTCTTATGTCATTTGGCACAAAGTATGTTGTAGGCTTTATTTTTGTTGACAGAGGCTGCACGTCTTTCCAGTTGCAAATGGTAGTCTGCAGCTCACTGTCTAGTGGCTAGCAATGCTGCCTGTGGATCTCTTGGTCCCAGGTTAGATTCCTATTCAGGTCAGGGATTTTGTCCTCCTGGGGACTGGGTTTTTGTGATGTCCTCATCATTCGGGAAAGTGACGACTGGACAGTGAAAAAGATTGGGAATTTGTACGCGCAGTTGAGTGCTCCACGAACCAAATTTCATCATCTTCCAGTTGCAAATGGTAGAAGTAACAACATGGCCTGCTGTGACAGTTGAGGATGTTTATCTTTTGAACTCCACCAGAATTAATTTAAATTTTTCTTCCAATGACTAATTGAGATGTCAGTTCTTTAAAAGTTTCATATTATTATGCTGACATGTATGGTTAAATGATGATGGTGTGCTCTTGGGTAAAATATTCTGGAGATAAAATAGTCCCCCATTCAGATCTCCGGGTGGGGACTACTCAAGAGGACGTCATTAACAGGAGAAAGAAAACCGGTGTTCCACGGATTGGAGTATGGAATGTCAGATCCCTTAATCGGGCAGGTAGGTTAGAAAATTTAAAAAAGGAAATGGATAGGTTAAAGTTAGATATAGTGGGAATTAGTGAAGTTCGATGGCAGGAGGAACAAGACTTTTGGTCAAGTGAATACAGGGTTATAAATACAAAATCAAATAGTGGTAATGCAGGAGTAGGTTTAATAATGAATAAAAAAAAAGGGAGTGTGGATAAGCTACTACAAACAGCATAGTGAACGCATTATTGTGGCCAAGATAAACACGAAGCCCATGCCTACTACAGTAGTACAAGTTTATATGCCAACTAGCTCTGCAGATGATGAAGAAATTGATTAAATGTATGACGAGATAAAAGAAATTATTCAGGTAGTGAAGGGAGACGAAAATTTAATAGTCATGGGTGACTGGAATTCGCCATCAGGAAAAGGGAGAGAAGGAAACATAGTAGGTGAATATGGATTGGGGGGAAGAAATGAAAGAGGAAGCCGCCTTGTAGAATTTTGCACAGAGCATAACTTAATCATAGCTAACACTTCGCTCAAGAATCATAAAAGAAGGTTGTATACCTGGAAGAATCCTGAAGATACTAAAAGGTATCAGATAGATTATATAATGGTAAGACAGAGATTTAGGAACCAGGTTTTAAATTGTAAGACATTTCCAGGGGCAGATGTGGATTCTGACCACAATCTATTGGTTATGAACTGCAGATTGAAACTGAAGAAACTGCCAAAAGGTGGGAATTTAAGGAGATGGGACCTGGATAAACTGAAAGAACCAGAGGTTGTAGAGAGTTTCAGGGAGAGCATAAGGGAACAATTGACAGGAATGTGGGAAAGTACAGTAGAAGAAGAATTGGATAGCTTTGAGGGATGAAGTAGTGAAGGCAGCAGAGGATCAAGTAGGTAAAAAGACGAGGCTAATAGAAATCCTTGGGTAACAGAAGAAATATTGAATTTAATTGATGAAAGGAGAAAATATAAAAATGCAGTAAATGAAGCAGGCAAAAAGGAATACAAACGTCTCAAAAATGAGATCGACAGGAAGTGCAAAATGGCTAAGCAGGCATGGCTAGAGGACAAATGTAAGGATGTAGAGGCTTGTCTCACTAGGGGTAAGATAGATACTGCCTACAGGAAAATTAAAGAGACCTTTGGAGAGAAGGGAACCACTTGTATGAATATCGAGAACTTAGATGGCAACCCAGTTCTAAGCAAAGAAGGGAAGGCAGAAAGGTGGAAGGAGTATATAGAGGGTTTATACAATGGCGATGTACTTGAGGACAATATTATGGAAATGGAAGAGGATGTAGATGAAGATGAAATGGGAGATAAGATACTGCGTGAAGAGTTTGACAGAGCACTGAAAGACCTGAGTCGAAGCAAGGCCCCGGGAGTAGACAACATTCCATTAGAACTACTGACGGCCTTGGGAGAGCCAGTCATGACAAAACTCTACCATCTGGTGAGCAAGATGTATGAGACAGGCGAAATACCCACAGACTTCAAGAAGAATATAATAATTCCAATCCCAACAGAAAGCAGGTGTTGACAGGTGAAAATTACCGAACTATCAGTTTAATAAGTCACAGCTGCAAAATACTAACGCGAATTCTTTACAGACGAATGGAAAAACTGGTAGAAGCGGACCTCGGGGAAGATCAGTTTGGATTCCGTAGAAATGTTGGAACACATGAGGCAATACTAATCTTAACGACTTATCTTAGAAGAAAGATTAAGAAAAGGCAAACCTACGTTTCTAGCATTTGTAGACTTCGAGAAAGCATTTGACAATGTTGACTGGAATACTCTCTTTCAAATTCTGAAGGTGGCAGGGGTAAAATACACGGAGCGAAAAAAAAAAAAAAAAAAAAATTACAGAAACCAGATGGCAGTTACAAGAGTTCAGGAACATGAAATGGAAGCAGTGGTTGGGAAGGGAGTGAGACAGTGTTGTAGCCTCTCCCCGATGCTATTCAATCTGTTTATTGAGCAAGCAGTAAAGGAAACAAAAGAAAAGTTCGGAGTAGGTATTAAAATCCACGGAGAAGAAATAAAAACTTTGAGGTTCGCTGATGACATTGTAATTCTGTCAGAGACAGCAAAGGACTTGAAAGAGCAGTTGAACGGAATGGACAGTGTGTTGAAAGGAGGCTATAAGATGAACATCAACAAAAGCAAAACAAGAATAATGGAATGTATTCGAATTAAATCGGGTGATGCTGAGGGAATTAGATTAGGAAATGAGACACTTAAAGTAGTAAAGAAGTTTTGCTATTTGGGGAGCAAAATAACTGATGATGTTCAAAGTAGAGAGGATATAAAATGTAGACTGGCAATGGCAAGGAAAGCGTTTCTGAAGAAGAGAAATTTGTTAACATCGAGTATAGATTTAAGTGTCAGGAAGTTGTTTCTGAAAGTATTTGTATGGAGTGTAGCCATGTATGGAAGTGAAATATGGACGATAAATAGTTCGGACTGGAGGAGAATAGCAGCTTTTGAAATGTGGTGCTACAGAAGAATGCTGACAATTAGATGGTTAGATCATATAACTAATGAGGAGGTATTGAATAGAATTGGGGAGTAGAGGAGTTTGTGGCGCAACTTGACGAGAAGAAGGTATCGGTTGGTAGGACATGTTCTGAGGCATCAAGGGATCACCAATTTAGTACTGGAGGGCAGCGTGGAGGGTAAAAATCGTAGAGGAAGACAAAGAGATGAGTACACTAAGCAGATTCAGAAGGATGTAGGCTGCAGTAGGTACCGGGAGCTGAAGAAGTTTTCACAGGATAGAGTAGCATGGAGAGTTGCATCAAATCAGTCTCAGGACTGAAGACGACGACAACAACAACAACAACAACAACATTGCACAATAACCAAACATGGTACAGATATCATACATATGTCATTTTGAAGAGAAACCCTGAAAGTTTGCCCTCCCATTTATGCCGCCACAGTGTAGTTTGGTAGTTTGCCAGTAGTCAGCACTAGTCGTAAACATGGCGAGTTCCGATGCGGAGCGAGCTTTCTGTGTGTTGGAGTTCGACAAAAACAAGTGTGTTACAGCTGTTCAACGGATGTTTAGAACTAAGTACGGTAAGAAATCACCAACAATGAAGGCCATTTACCGATGGCACAACAAATTCGTTAAGATGAGTTGCTTGTGCCCGGCAAAGAGAAGCGGACATCCCAGTGTGAGTGACGTGAATGTGGAGAGTATTCGATTTGTGTATTGACGTCTGCTGGGTCACTCATGGTTCACATATCGAATGTTTGTGTAAAAAAAAAAGCCTTAGAGTTTCTGTTCAAAATGCAGTATGTACGACATCCGTACAGTGTTTAGTTCTTCTGCGATAAATAATTGAAAGTGTTCCCAGACTTTATGTACACCTTGTGTTTGCCTGCCTGGAGGGATTGAGTTCAGTCCATTGATCTCTGTAAAAATCTGTAGCTAGCTACTTCTGTCAAATAATCGGGCTTTCAATTCAACGTTGTGATCTTAAAAACGTGAACCTCGTGCCACAGCTCCAAAAAACTGGGTTTTAATTTTTACTCCAGGTCATCATCTGATATCAGTATGAAGAGATGTATGTGCACGTACGTTGGCCTGACATAGTATTTTGAATAAACATTTATTTAAGGACAAGATTTTAAGAAGTTAATGATTTTGATGACCTTACAAAGAGGTGCTCATAACTGCAGATAATTAATTTGCATCAAGTCCGTGCTGAGCTAGGTGGCGCAGTGATAAGCACTTTAGACTTGCATTCGGGAGGACTATGCTTTGAACCCGCATCTGGCCATGTAGATTTAGGATTTCCTCAATTTTCGTAAATCGCTTCAGGAAACTGCTGATATGGTTCCTATGAAAGGATACGGCTGGTTTCCTTACTCATCCTTCCCTAATTTAAGCTTGTGCGCTATCTTCAGTGGTCTCATTGTCGACGGGACATCAAATACTAATCTCTCCATCAAGTCCCTGCCTATGTTTCATGCAGTGGCTACTAAAACAGTTTTTGACAGTATTTTTATTAAGCTGTACAGCTTCATTAATTATGCCATTTACATCTTTGCTTCATTGATACAGACATCAATGCAGTTAACTCATGGTATATTATTCTATTAAAAAAAAGAATTTAGGGTAACCAAATATTTAAACTCCAGTGGTATGCATAGGTGGAGATTTTCATTAAAAATATCTTGAGTGACAAGTTCGTGTTCTGATACTTGTCTATTCGTTTAAGACGATGAGTCCAGATCAGTAGGTAGACTCACTCACTTGTAAAGAAAATTTGCATCACTTCAGATGAAAAGTAAGTTTATTCAATATATTGGTCTCTGAGCCACTGTCATTCAAAAGTGATATCTGAGCCTTTTCTTTCACTGACTTTTCACCTGGTATACTTTTTACCATCTTCATAGCAGAAAGTATAACAAGATTATCTGAAAATGAGTCTGCTTCACCACATTGAGCTGTCTCTGGTTCTTTAAGTAAGAAGCCTCAGATTCTAAATCACTTGCTTTTCTTTCTTAAAAAATAAAAAATCACGAACATTTTAAATTTTAAGAGTTCATCATACGCTTGAAAAAAGAATGCAGCATTTTTTAATTTTAAGCCCACCTTCAACAGATCTAAATGACACATTTTAGCTGAAACCATAGAGCTGTGTGAGGGAACTTTGCTGCATATAACATATTGAGGACTGGCATTGTTGTTCATGAATCCTAAAGATATGTAACTTTCATCATACTCCTTAACTGTTTTAGCAACTATTTTGGTTGAAGTCTTGTAGAAACATTAAATTGAACTAACTTCTTTTGAGGTGATTTCATTGGCGCCATTCTCATTACTATCACAATCACCTCTAGCAAAAGAGCGAGTTGGTGAGTTCAAAGCAAAGCAATCAAGTTCATCCACAGCAGAGCAATCAAGTTCGCTATAAGGCTTTGGCATACCTTTTTAAACCCACCTTTCTGTCCAGCGACAAAATACTGAAAACAAGTTTTAGACAAAAAATATGGCGATATCTAAAGTTTAGGGCTGAATAAAGTTTAAATGGATATTTACATTGATAGAAAGAACAGTGGCAGTTTGATTGACATGTTACAATCACACCTTTTGCAGAGTTTGGCCTCTCAAGCTATCTGATAAATACAGCCTTATTTGTGTACAAGGTTGTTGTTTGGTCTCTGATAAATACAGCCTTATTCTCTGTCGGTGTTGCATTTGTACTGACTATCCAAATCAGTAAGTTAAACAGAAGATTGTTATTGTACCCTTTTTATTTCTAAAGGTGTAAATTCTTTGCTTTTTGAGTTACTTATTAGAAAGTTATTAAAAAAAGGGACCCTGGAATGATTTCCATGGATCCCAGGGATCTGCAAAGCAGTTTCTGCACTTTCAGTGCCAGTGGTTTGTGCCCAAGCCCACCACTTTTTTGTGCCCAAGCCCACCACTTTTTCTTCTCATCACCCCTTTCTTCTTCTCATCACCCCTTTCTTCTTCTCCCCCTTTCTTCTCCCCATTCCCCTTCTCTTCTTCTCCCCCTTCTTCCTCTCCTCCTCCCCCTTCTTCTTCTTCTCCTTCTCCCCTCCTCCCCCTTCTTCTTCTCCTTCTCCCCTCCTCCCCCTTCTTCTTCTTCTTCTTCTTCTTCTTCTTCTCCTTCTCCCCTCCTCCCCCTCCTCCTCCTCCTCCTCCTCCTCCCCCTTCTTCTTCTTCTTCTTCTTCTTCTTCTTCTTCTTTTTCTTTTTCTCCTTCTTCTCCTTCTCCCCTCCCCCCTTCTTCTCCTCCTCCTCCTCCTCCTCCTCCTCCTCCTCCTTCTCCTCCCCCTTCTTCTCCGTCTCCCCCCTCCTCCCCCTTCTTCTCCGTCTCCCCCTCCTCCCCTTCTTTTCCTTCTCCCCTCCATCCCCTCCTCCTCCTTCCTCTTCTTCTTCTTCTTCTTCTCCCCTCCTCACCCCTTCTTCTTCTCCCCTCCTCACCCCTTCTTCTTCTCCCCTCCTCACCCCTTCTTCTTCTCCCCTCCACCCCTATCTCCCCTACTCCTTCTCTTCTCCCCTACGCCTTCTCTTCTCCCCTACTCCTCCTCTTCTCCCCTACACCTCCTTCGCTTCTCCCCTACACCTCCTTCGCTTCTCCCCTACACCTCCTTCGCTTCTCCCCTACACCTCCTTCGCTTCTCTCCTACACCTCCTTCGCTTCTCTCCTACACCTCCTTCGCTTCTCCCCTACACCTCCTTCGCTCCTCCCCTACACCTCCTTCGCTCCTCCCCTACACCTCCTTCGCTCCTCCCCTACACCTCCTTCGCTCCTCCCCTACACCTCCTTCGCTCCTCCCCTACACCTCCTTCGCTCCTCCCCTACACCTCCTTCGCTCCTCCCCTACACCTCCTTCGCTCCTCCCCTACACCTCCTTCGCTCCTCCCCTACACCTCCTTCGCTCCTCCCCTACACCTCCTTCGCTCCTCCCCTACACCTCCTTCGCTCCTCCCCTACACCTCCTTCGCTCCTCCCCTACACCTCCTTCGCTCCTCCCCTACACCTCCTTCGCTTCTCCCCTACTCCTCCTCCGCTTCTCCCCTACTCCTCCTCCTCCTCCTCCTCCTCCTCCTCCTCCTCCTCCTCCTCCGCTTCTCCCCTACTCCTCCTCCTCCGCTTCTCCCCTACTCCTCCTCCTCCGCTTCTCCCCTACTCCTCCTCCTCCGCTTCTCCCCTACTCCTCCTCCTCCGCTTCTCCCCTACTCCTCCTCCTCCGCTTCTCCCCTACTCCTCCTCCTCCTCCGCTTCTCCCCTACTCCTCCTCCTCCTCCTCCTCCGCTTCTCCCCTACTCCTCCTCCTCCTCCTCCTCCGCTTCTCCCCTACTCCTCCTCCTCCTCCTCCTCCGCTTCTCCCCTACTCCTCCTCCTCCTCCTCCTCCGCTTCTCCCCTACCCCTCCTCCTCCGCTTCTCCCCTACCCCTCCGCTTCTCCCCTTCTCCCCTACTCCTCCTCCTCCGCTTCTCCCCTACCCCTTCCCCACTTCTCCCCTACTCCTCCTCCGCTTCCCCCTACTCCTCCTCCGCTTCCCCCTACTCCTCCTCCGCTTCCCCCTACTCCTCCTCCGCTTCCCCCTACTCATTCTCTTCTTCCCTATTCCTTCTCTTCTCCCATCTTCCCCCCCACTACTCATTCTCTTCTCCCCCCTCACTACTCATTCTCTTCTGCCCTCCTCCCCCCCACTACTCATTCTCTTCTCCCCTCCTCCCCCCACTACTCATTCTCTTCTCCCCTCCTCCCCCCCACTACTCATTCTCTTCTCCCCTCCTCCCCCCCACTACTCATTCTCTTCTCCCCTCCTCCCCCCCACTACTCATTCTCTTCTCCCCTCCTCCCCCCCACTACTCATTCTCTTCTCCCCTCCTCCCCCCCACTACTCATTCTCTTCTCCCCTCCCCCCCCCCACTTGTCATTCTCTTCTCCCCTCCTCCCCCCCACTACTCATTCTCTTCTCCCCTCCTCCCCCCCACTACTCATTCTCTTCTCCCCTCCTCCCCCCACTACTCATTCTCTTCTCCCCTCCTCCCCCCACTACTCAATCTCCCCTCCCCCCCACACTACTCAATCTCCCCCCTCCCACTACTCATTCTCTTAAAAATTTACAATCCAAAACAGAATTAAAAATTGCAGTTTATATTCTTGTGGAATTACAAATTTCTAGCTTCGTGAAACTGAAATGTTTACAAGACTGTGGCACAAGAGGGAATACATAGTTTCGGCATTTGGTACATTCTTTGCTGTCGCCTAATTAGTGAATGAAAGTACAAGTCTCTGGGTGGCAAAAACTGTACTGTGCATCTTGAAATTGCCACTTTAAAGTTTGTTGCTGTTAGATAGAAAACTATGGTTTAAGTCATTGTCCATAGAGTGAAGAAGAGATGAAAGTTGAATACTGTATTTACGTAATTGAGCAAAGTGATATCTGACTTCATTTCGAGTTGGTACCGTTAATGTGTAATTGGTGGAGTAGAATTGTGATTTTTAAGTAATTGTTTACACGGCTTACTGTGGCAGTTTTCCAGTGGCTACAATGAATGTTATATTTTTTGTGGGCATGTGAGTGTGCGTGTGCACATGCACGCGTGTCCAGTGGGACTGAAAATAAGGTGAAGAGAATTGTACCACCAATTCCCATAGAAGCTGGTTGTTCTTTTACCAGTTATATTTAATACGTTAAATCCTCATCACATACTTCTGTTAGAACCCTTTGTGAATTACATGCAAGTTGATTTTTAAAAGTTGAAAGTAATTCTTAAATCTAATTTATTTTTATCTTCCAGCAAATATCATTCAAAAATTTGGTGGAGAGGAACAAGAAAATGGAGGAAGAGTGTGGTGCACCACTTCCGAACTCTGCAATCCACTTGCCTTTCATAATTGTTAACACAAGTAAGAAGACTGTTATTGACTGCAGTATATCAAATGACAAGTAAGGATTTCACTATAGCAAAAATAGTTACCATAATCACGAATTATTTGTAAGGGTGTTTATCTGTAGTTTACACCATAAAGTTGTAATAGGTTCTTACTGTAATATAGTTGTGATGCAGACCTTTCAACTGCTGAAGGTGATAGCTATTTTAAGTGCACAGCCGGCCGAAATGGCCGCGCGGTTCTGGCGCTGCAGTCTGGAACCGCGAGACCACTACGGTCGCAGGTTCAAATCCTGCCTCGGGCATGGATGTGTGTGATGTCCTTAGGTTAGTTAGGTTTAACTAGTTCTAAGTTCTAGGGGACTAATGACCTCAGCAGTTGAGTCCCATAGTGCTCAGAGCCATTTGAACCATTTATTTTTTAAGTGCACAGATTATGGTACAAATTATGTAGAAATCAGTGGTGGAAAAATATGCATTCAGGCAAGGTATTAATTTGACATTCAAAATGGAAATAGACAAAAACTATTAATTACTGGGAATTATTGCAAAATAATAATGTAATAGCAGATTTGTATTGTTTGTGCATACATACTGTTGAAAATAGTTGTTTGTGCTTTTCAAAATTTCGTGAAAATAAGTAAGTATTAAAATGCTGTGTGACAATGGACATACAGCATTATTCCAGAGCACTCTGTATTCTGCTGTGATAATAAGGTTGTCTAGAATCTAAAAGTTGTAAGAAAGGAAATTATGGCAAGGCACGAAACACGAAATAATAATTCCCCTGTTAGCTAGGGTCTTCTGCTTTTTCTTGGCCCAGTATGCCTTCATCTTCTGGCTCTGAGCCTGCTTCCTCTCATATGTCCACTTAGGTCTGGTGGTGCCTGTACACTTCTTGCTTGTGAGACACGGTGGGAAGACTCCCTGCGGGATGGCCTGTTGGTATCGAGTTTGGATCTCAGTTGTCTTTAATGGGATCTGCAGTTCCTCTTAAGTCTAATTTAATAGTGGTGATCCACTTGGCTTTGGATGCGTATCCTCTACTTGTCACTGTGAGGATCCTTTTGGTGATCCTGGAGTGATTCAGGTGGGTCATTTGCCCATAGAAAGTCGCCTTTTCCTCATACATGTGACTATGTCTTCCTGAAGTTCATAGAGCTCATTATTGTGTCCGATTCTGTAGGTACCGTCTTCCTCTCTTATAGGTCCTAATATTCTCCTCAGGATCTTCCTCTCTTTAAGTTCTAGTTTCCTGAGTGGGCACTTTAGATTCATCAAGAGACACTTGCAGGCATAGAGTGCAGAGGGTTTTACTACCATGTTGTAGTGCTTCAGCTTTGTGTTCTTGGATAGGTACTTGGAGAGGTGTAGATGTTCTTACAGGAATGATAGGCCCTCTCTAACTTGGTGCACCTGGCATCTATGGTAAGGTTTCACTCTTGCTTGCTGAGATCCATTCTCCGAAGTACTTTACTGCAGGAACTTTACAGATAGTATTGTTTCCTAGTGGGTTTGTAGAAGAAGCCTGTTGATATTGGTGATAAACTCAGTCTTCTGTATGTTGACCCTCAAGCGAGTTCTTACAACACTGTAGGGGCTCTGTAGTTGGTGAGTAGCCTCCTCCATACTGTTGGCCAGTAGGATGAGTTCATCAGCAAAGGCTAGACAGGGTACATTGAGGTTGTCTTTCTTGTACCCAAGCTTCAGTCCTGCTTATCGTGACAATGTGGAAGTTTGCTCTCTTAATATTTTCTCCTCAACACAGTTAAAGATGATGCAAGAGAGGACATCCCTCTGCCTGACTCTTGTCTGGATGGAAAGCTCGCTGTGTGTTCGCCCCTGAACTTGACTTTGGAGGTGGTGTTCTTCAGGGTAGCTTGGGCCAATCTGGTAGTTTTCCCATGTAGGCCTAGTTCCCACAGGGTAGAGAAGAGGGTCTGTTGATCTATTGAGTCATATGCCTTTTGGAAGTCTCCCATAATGGCTACCCATGGGGTCCGATCCCCCCCCCCCCCCCCTTGGCTCCTATATGAGAGGATGGTCTTGAGGTTTTGAATCTGTTCTGTGCAGGACCTACTCGCACAGAACCTGGTATTCACCTAGTTGGGGGCTAGCTGTTTGGTGACTGTATTTTGCCGAGCTTTATAGAAGATCTTGTAGGTTATAAGCAAGAAGAAGATGCCTCTGTAGTTGTTGAGGTCGGTCTTACTTCCTTTTCTTGTGTAGTGGGTGGATCACAGCTGAGATGCATCCTCTGGTAAGTCCTCTGTTTTCCAAACGTCTTCAATGATCTGGGTGATACTCTGCAGGGACTGGTCATCTATGTGCTTCTACATTTCTCCAATTATACCATCTTCACCTGAAGTATTTATATTTATTGTAAACTGATTACTTTGGTCTTCAAAAAGGTAATAGTTTTTATCAAGTTGTGTGACAAATCTGATAGAATAAACTCAGTTGTCACACTGCAAGTTTTCATAAAAATGCCTGTATTTTAGCTCCATGTATTTCATCATGTCAGGTAGGTCCCTTTTCTTCTTCTCCTTAGGAAGTTTCAGTGCCCCATTGTAGGAAAGCCAAAGACCAGAAGGCAACAAAGTTTTTTACTTAATATTTATAACCCTTTTTTAGAATACAGTGTCATTGCCAAGGGCAAAGCACGTTGTGACTACAACACAAGCTTACGCCTCGAGGACCATCATTACACAGCGTCAACCAGAGTAAATCAGCAATTTTCAAAGCATGTGGCTTTGTTAAAACCAGCTCAGTGGACCCTAAGTCCTTGAACATCATCATCATCATCTGAATGGTCAGTTTTATAGGGTTGACAAAGGCCTCAGCAATGACATACTTTCATTCTGAAGTAATCATATTTCTTGATTCTTTCTTCTCTTGATCCTGTGAAGTTGCTGTTACAAGGTAGGAAACTAAGACCTTAGCATAAAAACTTCTGATGTATTTATGTAAATACTTGCCACTGACAGGATACAAATAAAGTGCTAAAACTGTCCAGTTGTTGTTCTGCCAGTAGTCAGACCATATAATTAGTTTGTGTTCCATACCTTCCTCAAACATACTATAATTGTTTATCACAAATTTAAGCAGACAGGAAATGATTGCCACTGAACCTCTCCTTGCAGTGAAGTCATTCCACAAATTTCCTGTGATGTTTCCGGTACCAGTGCCATATACCGTGAAATTATACAACAGTTATCTGGTAGAATACCGTGGAATGCGTCAGTGTACGACAAAATAAAACCTGTTGTAGGTCAACACATATTACATGTATATTGCTGTTCCTTTTAGCCATTTCCATATCGATTTTATCAGTTTGAATGCTTGGTCTGCTTTTATGTTATGCAACTGATTCTCAAGTATGATGATGTACAGTTCTGTTTTGCCTGAAGCTGCGATCATTTTGTGAAACAACAAATTGCACTGTCTGCAAGTATCTGACCTACGTGTCCTGAAACACACATTAAAATCTGTTTGCAACACACTTTGATAGGCTGCCCTACTTATTCATCCATCAGGAAAACTTTTGGTAAATGATCAATACATTCAGTAGAAGTTGAGATAGGCGTACAGACATTCTTTTGAGGATTTATTGCTGCTTTAATGTTGCGTGTGCTCTGGGGAACTCAAAATGTGTTCCCAAATCAGAACCTTGTCATCATTTGATATGACATGTGGCCTATTGAAATGTGTTCCCTCGACTGTCTTCAGGAGTGATCATTCTTACTTTGGGATTGCATACAATATCCTGAATCATGCAAGCAATCAATATTGCTACCCAATATTCAATTAGATTATCATATTTCATTTTCTCATTTAATAAGACAGCAGTGCTCAGCTTGTGTATTATATTTTTTTGTCAATGATAACTACAGGACTGTAGTTAATTTTATTCATGTTGCGTATTCTTACTGCAGTGTTTTCAGAAGATGCACATAATGTACTTCGTCAGAGCCATGTACTCTACAGGGCACATACGCCACTGTAGAGGACACCTATGCTACTCTGTATACATACGTCTTTTTACAAAACCTGTACAACTTTATTCTATGTACCTGTGTTGGAGGCTACCTTTTCTTTTCAGGATTTATGTCATAATCCAACATCACAAAGCTATTTCCTCTTAATATTCTGCCAGTTGCCGATGTTAATTTTCAATTTTTGTACATTATTTGCATGTTTCAAACCATTTTCAGTGTGTGTCACCATGCTACATTTGGCCATTCTTGTAACACAGAGCATGAAAACTGTGTGTCTTAGCTCGCTGTTCAGTTCTGACCTCGAACAGTAAACAGATCAATTATTACAGCAGGCAGTCCAGACTTCCATATACAACATTATTCCACATGGTTCTACAAAATGTCAAAATATGCCACACAGCGTTATTCGAGCGCCCACTACAAATACTTTTCACCTTCACCTTCTGCTTGTGGTCTGTTTGGGTTTTGGTGTGACAGCAAAAGTTATGATCAAAATGAAAGCACACAGTACCACGTGATTTTCAAAATCTGAGACGGTGGGAGAGGAGGGAATGGGTACTTGATAAATATTTGTAGAGCTATTTAAACACCTTTGTGAAGGTCTGCGTTCATATACAAACTGTGATTTTTGTAAGTAACTATGTACTAAAAGTTTCATAGTTGGCTCCAATAAGCTGCACAATTTGCTAGTGTGCAAATATAATTTTGTATGTGACTGGATTTATTTAAATGCTTGAGGGTTTGCGTCCAGATCTATGGTATCTGCAGAGCTTGTCCAGGCATCAAAGTGACAGAAGAGGGAGTGCCAGATAGGTGAGTTTTTAGAAAGAACTGCATTCTTAGCATGGTTGAGGTGTGACATGAGGTGTTTGTGTGCATGGTGTCCAGGCAGCAGTTGGCTCAGTGAAAAGAGTACAGAACAATGATCCGTAGGGTCAAGTCTCCATGCAGAAAAGTTTTTCAATTTTTACATTGCTTACACTGCTAATATACCGAAATTGTGCTCAGTGTATTGTATTTACTAATATTTTCATAAAATGCATGAAAAGGAAAAGCAAAGGAAAATTTAGGATGGCAAATAAATTTCTGGGAAGGCATAGTAAGGCATACACAAAAATTTCAAACATAAAGTTATATACTTTTAATATTTTACAGTTCACTTACAGGTGCTTGGGCGATATCTATTGTAAAATTGGGAAAATGTAATTTTCTTGGCATCTTACACACTTTATAAATGCCACTTTTTTACATTTACATGCTTGTTTTAATGTTTCGTAGAAATACAAGCACTGTTTACATTCATAAAAGGTTCTCTCTCTTTGGACAGTTTTAGAGCAAACCATGCATAACGAAGTCCTATGTGCCTTAATTACAATCCCTTCTTGGAAATGTCTTTGCTGAGTCATCGTGGATGCTGTTAAGTACAGTCCATTCCTGGAATTTTATTTTCAATTCCAAATTTTCCTTTGCCTTTTCTCATGCTTTTTATGAAAATATTGTTTAATGCAATATTCATACATTATTTTGGTTTATATGCAGTGTAAACAATGTAAGAAATTAAAAAAAAATACCCACACTATCTTTCTGCTGTGTCATCTGCTTTCTGTAAATTACATAAACATAAATGGCTCATGCCTCACCCAAGCTGTGCCAATAATGCTATTTTTTTCTAAGTGCTTGGCCATTTGGCCTCTTGTGAAGATCAGATCTAGTGAGAAGTGAAGAGATTGATTAAAATACTAAAGACATTTTTGGTATTTGTACATACGAGATTATTCTCAACTCTTAAGTATGAACAAATGTACATAATGCTGGTGCGAGTGCAAGTGTGCGTGTGCATTAAACAATATATCTGTATAATCTGGCATAAGAAATTAATGATATTTTTTTCCCTGTTGTTTCCAATAATTAACCTCTTGTCTGTCCACAGCTTTTTAAATTGTATTTGCTCTTTGGGATCTGCTGCCTTACTTTCACAACATTGTTTTACAGGAGCTCACGGACATGCAGCTGTGCACTGACAAGGCCATATGTGTCCTTTGTCTTTTTATTGTGTTACGAGCAAGCTGCTGTCCCCAAAGAAAGTGTGTTGATCCTGGGCTTTGCTCATATGTGAATTGTTGTAGAATAACTGTCAAATTTATGTTGGTTCAACATCATTAATATCTGTGGTAACTTTATCATCAGTTTATCATACATGGTATTTAAATAAAAAAAATGTGTTGTCTGTTCTGTTGGGCATGGCCAGGCTGTACTTAATTTTCTGAAACAGAAGAAGGGGAAGAAAGGGAAAGGGGTAGGTTAGAAATGTTGACACCCAGCTACCCGGGGCATTGCGGTATTGCAGCGATGCAAAGATATGTGCTAGACCTGGACTTGAACCTGTATGCTCCACTTCTCTAGGAAAGTTGCTTTAACTGTCTTGACTACCTGGACATGCCTCCCATCCAACCCAGTTTATCAGCTTATTGCAAGCTGCATTTTAGTGTGCCTCATCCGGTAAACTTCGTACTTGCAAATTCTTGATTTCCATAGAGGTTTGAATGATATTTGAGCATCCACTCTGAAACCTATGTCATAGAGCCATCACACTCGATTATATTAATGTAACTGAGTATTGTTGTTCTGTCAGTCATGTTCTGCTATCATTACTAAGGAACTATCTATATTACTAAACAGCTAAAACTGTCACCAGGTCATAGTTGCAGGTCAATCCCGCGTCCGGCCATCCTGATTTAGGTTTTCCGTGATTTCCCTAAATCACTCCAGGCAAATGCCGGGATGGTTCCTCTGAAAGGGCAAGGCCGACTTCCTTCCCCATCCTTCCCTCATCCGATGAGACCGATGACCACGCTGTCTGGTCTCCTTCCCCAAAACCAACCAACCAACCATAGTTGCAGGTTGCTTCTTGCTGTGGCAACAAAAATATGCTCTTCAGTGTTTCATATAATAATTGACCAAATTAAAACACTGTCATAATCTACTCGTTAGGAAGTGTACACTGGATTAACAGTTTAACAAAACAAGTTAGGCATTAATGTTATAAACTATCTTTCTGACTTGAGCTGTAGTAACTCACCCAAGCTATATTCGTCCAATATTTCAGACTGAGAGCACTTAACAGCTTCCAACAAATTTTACACATAGTGTCAAACTTCAATAATCTTTGCTTGCTTATAACCCCTCAAAAAAATGAAAAATTTGTTTATTAAATGTTTAAATAATGGAAAATCCAGGATGGAATTAACAATATATGAAAAGGATAGTTGCTATTCACCATATAGTGGAGATGCCGAGTCGCAGAAAGCCACAACAAAAAAACTGTCGGAAAGTTAGCTGTGTCAAAAGTAGACAACATACACACACGCAAATGCAACTAACACAGATGTGACTTCAATCTCTGGCAGCTAGAGCCAGACCACGGGCAGCAGAGTATTATGGAAGATGCAACTGGGTGGGGGGTAAGGAGGAGGCTGGGGCAGGGAGGGGGAGGGATAGCAGGGTAGAGGTCAGGGACAGTAAAGTGCTACTGTGAGTGTGCAGGGATGACATGGAGAGTGTGGCAGCTAGGTGCAGTCAGGAGGTTGCGTGGAGGGCAGTGGAGAGGGTGGGGTTAGCAGAAAAGGAGAGATGTGAAAGGACTGGGTGCATTGGAGGAACAAAGGGCTGTGTAGTGCTGGAATGGGAACAGGAAAGGGGCTAGATTGGTAAGGACAATGACTAACGAAGGTTGAGGGCAGGAGGGTTATGGGAACATAGGATATATTGCAGGGAGAATTCCCACCTGCGCAGTTCAGAAAAGCTGGTGTTGATGGGAAGGATTCGGATGGCACAGGCTGTGAAGCAGTCATTGAAATGAAGGATGTCATGTTGAGCGGCGTGCTCAGCAACAGGGTGGTCCACTTGTTTCTTGGCCACAGTTTGTTGGTGGCCATTGGCGTGGACAGACAGCTTGTTGGTTGTCGTGGCCCATAGAATGCAGCACAGTGGCTGCAGCTTAGCTTGTAGAACACATGACGGGTCTCACAGGTAGCCCTGCCTTTGATGAGATAGGTGATGTTTGTGATAGGACTGGAGTAGATTGTGGTGGGAGAATGTATGGGAGAGGTCTTGCATCTAGGTATATTACAGGTGGCAAAGGACTGGAAGGAGGTGTGGACAAGGATATTGTGTAGGTTCGGTGGGTGGTGGAATACCACTGTGGGAGGAGTGGGAAGGATAGTGGGTAGAACATTTCTTATTTCAGGGCATGATGAGAGGTAGTCGAAACCCTGGCGAAGAATGTAATTCAGTTGCTCTGGTTCTAGGTGATACTGAGTCACCACAGGAATGCTCCTCTGTGACCAGATGGTGGGGCTTTGGGAGGTGGTTGGTGAGGGGAAAGACAAGGCACGTGAGATCTGTTTCTGTGTGAGGTTGGGCAGGGGGGGGGGGGGGGTAATTACGATCAGTGAAGGCCTCAATGAGACCCACAGTAAATATTGAGAGGGACCGCTCACCACTACAGATGCGACAGCCATGGGTGGCTAGGTTGTATGGAAGGGACTTCGTGGTATGGAATGGGTGGCAGCTGTCGAAGTGGAGGTATTGCTGGTGGTTGGTAGGTTTGATATGGATAGTGGTATGGATATAGCCGTCTTTGAGGTGGAGGTCAACATTGTGTAGGACTAGGTGAGGCAAATGGAGGAGAAGGTGTTGAGGTTCTGGAGGAATGTAGATAGGGTATCTTCACCCTAGATTCAGATTCTGAAGATGTCATCAACAAATCTGAACCAGGTAAGGGTTTCATATTCTGGGTGTTTAGGAAGGATTCCTCTAGATGGCCTGTGAATAGATTGGCATAGGATGGTGCAACGCGTTGGCCCATAGCCGTACCCCAGATTTGTTTGTAGTAAATGCCTTAAAAGAAGTTAAGTAACTTTGGGTGAGGATATAGTTGGTCATGGTGACTAGGGAGGAGGAGGTTGGTTTGGTATCTTATCGGGTGTTGGGAAAGATAGCGTTCAATAGCGGTAAGGCTGTGGGCATTAGGGATGTTAGTGTAAAGGGAGATGGCATCAGTAGTGACGTGCAGGGCACTGTGTTGTAAGGGACTGAAACCTTGGAGAGTCGGTGGAGAAAATGGATGGTACCTTTTATGTAGGAGGGTAGGGCATGGGTAAAGGGCTGAAGGTGTTGGTCTACGAGAGCGGATATTTTCTCCGGGGTGGGGGGGGGGGGGTTGAACAGTAACTGGTCGTAATTGGGTGTTTGGGTTAATGGACTTTAGGAAGTGTGTGCAGGAATGGGTCTAAGGATTTGAGGAGAAACTGGAGATCCTGCTGGATTTCTGGAATGGGGTCACTGTGGCAGCGTTTGTAGCTGGATGTATCTGACAGCTGGCCGAGTCCTTTTACCAGGTAATCCTTGCAATTCAAAACAACCGTAGTGGAGCCTTTGTCAACAGGTAGGATTATGAGGTTGGGATCAGCTTTTAGGTGGTGAATTGCTGATCTAGGGTTAGTTTGCATGTTATGGGATTTGGGGAATGATGGTGAGGCAAGGTTCAAGGTTAAGAAATTCTGGAAAGTTAACAGGAGGTGATTTGGGGCAGTGGTGGTGGATCCTGGTTGGCTGGGGGTGAACTGAGTCAGGCAGGGTTCAACATTGCTCTTTGGTTTAGCTTGATTGGTAGGGTTGCTGGTGAAAAAGTGTTTCCACTGTAGGGACTGGGAGAAAGAGAGAAGGACCTTAACAAGTCCTGCATTATTGAATTTGGGATGGGACAAAAGGTGAGGCCTTTGGAAAGGACTGATACTTCAGCAGGGCTAAGGTGTTAGGAGGAAAGGTTCATGACTGTGTTTCGGGTCTGTATTCTATGTGGTGGTGGGAGGGAATTTTGAAGGGTTGGGTAAGTGTAGTAGGTGTGCGAGACAGGGTTTGTCAGCTATAAGGGGATGTGGGGGAGGTTTGGAGGTTGTTGTAGAGATGGTGGGAGTAGGAAGTGAGCAGGTTGGAGAGTTTTTTTGAGGTGACATCGTGCATGTTGATCTAGTTCCTGGAGGGCAAGATTTTCAATGTGTGTTATCAGATCCAGGAATTTGGGATTGCATAGCAGGAGAATTTTATGGATGGACAGAAGGTATTGCAAAGAGGTTTGGGCCTGATTGATCTGGTTTTGCAGGACTAAGGATTGGCGGAATCTGAATGGATGGAGGTCATTGTGGAAGGAAGGGTGGTAGACAGAGATGGGTAATTTGATGGTAAGGCTATTTGGGGGGATTCCATGGACCAAGCAACAACACAGGAACAGTATCTGGAACTGGAATCTGGCTACGGATAAGGAAGCTTTTCTTTATTGATGCAGATGGAAAGAGCAAGGATCCATGATAGTGGAAAAAATACGTAAAAATACATAAGCAATGTAGAATCCAGTCACTTCTGCTGTCCCCCTTTTGACACTTACCGACACACACATACAACCCACTTAACAAGTATTTTCATTTTTCATTTGATCTCATTGCGACTTCATGCCAATTTCAGCTGGTTTTCACCTTTCACTAACTGGCTACTCCCTCATATTTCATCTCATTTCTCCTTATTTCATCCGTTTCTTCCTTTTTGTAATTTTTTCCACGTGTTTGAGTGTATTTTTGTGAATTTTTTTGGACATAACTATATTTACATATTTTTACGCGTTTTTCCCCCACCATGGATTCTCACTCCTTCCCTATGTGTCAGTACAGTAAAGTTTCCTTATCCCTAGCTGGGACCCAGTCCCACATACTGTTCCTATGTTGTTGCTTTGCTCATGGGATCTCCCAAAATGGTCTTGCTATCAAATTACCCATCTCCAGCTGCCACCCTTCCTTCCACAATAACCTCCACCTGTTCCGAGTCTGCCAATCCTTAGTCCTCGCCAACATAGTCCTGCAAAACCAGTTCTATCCGGCCCAAACCACCTTGCAATACCTTCTCTCCACCTGTAAAATTCTCCTGCTACGTCATCCCAAATTCCTGGATCCCATAACACAAATGGAATCTTTTGCCCTCCAGGAACCAGAATAACATCCATCATGCCACTTCAAAAAACTCTCCAGTCTGCTCACTTCCTACCCCCACCTTGGACCATCTCTACAACCGCCTCCCCATGTCCCCTCATAGCTGACAAACCCTGTCTTGCAGACCTACCAACCCCTAGCAATACCTCCACTTGGACAGCTGCCACCCATTCCATACCAAGAAGTGCCGTCCATACAGCCTAGCTACCCGTGGCCCTCTCATGAGTAGTGATGAGTGGTCCCTCTCGAAATGTATTGGAGCTATCATTGAGGCCTTTACAGAGCGTAATTACCCTCCCAACCTTGTACAACATGCCTTATCTTTCCAGTCACCCAACACCTCCAAAAGCCCCACCGTCCGGCCACAGAGGAGCATTCCCGTGGTGACTCAGTATCACCCAGAACTGGAACAACTGAATTACATTCTCTGCCAGGGTTTTGGCTACCTGTCGTAATGCCCTGAAATAAGAAATGTCCTACCCACTATCCTTCCCATTCCACCCACAGTGGTATTCCATCACCTACCGAATCTACACAGTAACCTTGTCCATACCCGTAATAACCCTCCTCCCCGCCCCTGGCCTCATGGCACATATCCCTGTAATAGACCTAGATGCAAGACCTGCCCCATACATCCTCCCACCACCATCTACTGCAGTCCTGTCACAACCATCACCTATCTCACCAAAGGCAGGGCTACCTGCGAGACATGTGATCTACAAGCTAAGCTGCAGCCACCGTGCTTTATTCTATGTGGCCGTGACAACCAACAATGCATGTATGGTCACTGAGAAACTGTGACCAAGAAACAAGTGCATCGCCCTGTTGCTGAGCCCGCCACCCGACATAATATTCTTCATTTCAATGACTGCTTCACAGTCTGTGCCAGCTGGATCCTTTGCACCAGCACCAGCTTTTCTGAACTGCACAGGTCGGAACTCTCCATGCAATATAGCCTACATTCCCGTAACCCTCCTGGCCTCAACTTTCATTAATCGTTGTCCTTACCCATTTAGCCCCTTTCCCTGTTCCCATTCCAGCGCAACACAGCCCTCTATTCCACCAATGCACCCAGTTCTTTTACTTCTCTTCTTTTCTACTAACACCACCCACTCTGCCCCGCCTTCCGTCTAACCTGCCAACTGCACTTAGTTGCCCACTCTCCATCTCGTCCCTGCATGCTCCCAGTAGTGCTTGACCATCTCCAACCTGTACACTGCTATCACTCCTGCTCCCCTCCCCGTTCCAGTCTCCTCCTTACCGCCACCCAGTTGCCTTTCCCATAATCCTCGGGTGCTCACAGTCTGGCTCTAGTTGCCGAAGATTGTGGTCATGTGTGTGTTAGTTATGTTTACATGGGTGTGTGTATGTTGTCTACTTATGACAAAGCCCTTGTTAGCTGATAGCTAACTTTCCAACAGTCTTTTTGTTGTGGCTTTCTGTGACTTGGCATCCCTGCTATATGATGAGTAGCAACTATCCTTTTCATATATTGGTTATTAAATGTTTGTTGTTTGTGCTCTATCAGTTTCATTGCAGTGGAGTAACTGTTTACTTCAGACCTATTCTTGTCCCCTGCTAGAAAGTGTCATTATATTAAAAGAGAGCGAGTAAAACTGTAGCGCCAGGCATATTTTATTGCATTCAGCGTCTGCATATATCATTAAACATACAAAAATATAAAATTGTATGAAACGTAGAACAGGAGAAAAACTAACTTTTGTACAGAATTAAAGTAGTTATGAATATCTTAACATGAAATACTCAAAATCTTAACTCATTTTAAGATAATCACACATTTGAAGCTGTTTTATACACGGGAGTTTGATTCTTTAAGAATTTTCGGAAGGTGATTATTAGTTTGTTAGAAGATAAGCGTGCAACTGTTTCTTATCAAGTTGTATGCTGTGCTGTGACTAGTTTCTACTTGTTTCATCAATGCAGCAAAGGAGCTGTTTGCTACAGCCTTATTCTTGTTCTGTGTTAAAAAATGTCATAGTCATAAGGGAATGAGTTGTCCCAAGTTTTGTTTTTTGCGTAGACAGTTATGGAGAAAAGTTTTTGTCATCATGCAGGTTCCCATGAATGGCATAAAGCATTTTCAGGAAAGGTCTCATACAAATTATGTACTTTAATAAAGGAGTTGAAAACGAGGAAAATGTTAGTCAAAATGATGTGACAAAATTGCCTGAGTGAAAGGAAGATAACTTAGGAATATATTAATGAAAAGCTCAGTTTTTAATAGGTATTATTACTGCTGAGGAGATTTGGATATTTATAAATAATCTACAAGCAGCGTTGATCGGTGCAAAGGAATTCACCATTTTACCACACTAGTGAAAAGGCTTAAATCACTCAAAGTTCAAGATGATGCCTTGTTATTTTCTTCTGCATCTAGGGCATTGCTATAGGTAATTAAACAGGTAACCATAGATATGAGGTAATTCCGGAAAAATAGTGTGGCTTTGTACAATCGTTACTCTCGGTTGTAGAGAAGTGTGTGGATCTAACATCATGGTAGTAAGCATGATCTCAGTGTTTTCTCATTGAGGAGCTATTGGGGTACTAAAAGTAGACCTTGAAATCGACCTTTCTCATTGTGGTTTATCAATACATGATTTTTTTAGATTTCCGAAAATGAAATTGGTGCTAAAAGGAACTAAATTTGTGGCTATGAAGAGGTAACAAGCAGTGGAGCCTCTGCAAATTATCACGGAAAACCACATGCAGAAATGTTTAGGATGGCTGAATGAATGAATGTGAACATGAGTGGCATCAAATTTCTTTTGTGAGGGCCATTTGCCATCTTTTTTCTCATCATACGGGAAGCCTGTAGTACAAAATATGTTACTGGCGTGTGTAGTTGGCTACATATGGGACTACATATTTCTTAAAGTAATTGCATATGCTGTTTCATTAAATCTCACTCCAATCTCTGTTCATTGTATTCTACAGTTTAAAAACTAAAATATATTGACATCAAACTATATCTGTGATATGAGAATGCAGGCTTTCTTAGGGAATCTCAGTGACAGAATCTTCTCGGGTTGACAGCCAAGTCAGTGTGTTGTTCTCTGGCAATGTTTCAGCAAGTTTCGTACTTGCCATCTTCAGGTGAAGATTACAAGTAAGAAACTTGCTGGAACATTGCTGGAGAATAATGCATTGACTCAGCTGTTAACCCGAGATTTTACCATATGTCTGTGATATACAATACGATAGATAAAATCTACTCAACAAGTGGCAGCAGGAGAAACCTCACCTAAAAGAATCGAAATGTGCAAGTTTTTGGAGCCAGTGGCTCCTCCTCCTAACAGAAGGCTGAAGGGAAAGGAAGAGGGATGAAGGAAAAGGATGGGCAAGGCTTAGGAAATGGGAGAGTTATGGAAAAGTTATCAGTGGAGACTCATTGGATGGGAAGAGAAGGAAGGACTTCTCATGGGAAGGAAAGTTTTTCCTTCTTATCCTGGCCTGTAAGTCTCTTCTGACCCAGGATTCTGACTGACTTTTCCATGAAAGTATCTCTGTTTCCCGAACCTCACCAGTGCTTTTTCTTCATTGCTTCATTTTCCTTCAACTCTTCTGACTTGGACGAGGAGCAGCCATTGGTTCCAAAAGCTTGCACATTCCCGTATCATTTGTGTGTTTCCCATGCTGCCACTTGGTGAGTAGATTTTTGTTATTTACCCATATTATATTATAGTTTCAAATGATTATATATTTTGTATTTATGAATTTGGCCAGCTATGGAGCACATACAAATTGAGACTTGTGGTGTTTCTTTTTCTTTCTTTTTTCCCAGTTATCCATTTTCTCTCCAACCGCTCGTCTCTTTATCTGTCCACACACTATTTGGTCAAGGTTTTGGCTTATATTCTCCATAGCTTGCGTTTTCTATCAGTATCCTGAAATGATTCCTGCCACATACTATTTCTTCCGTAACACCATTTTTGTATGTATCTTTTCTTCACTGCTTCTATCCATACTACAGTTTTCTTCTGATTTCTAATTGTGGCAGTTTTGTGTTAATTTTTATGCATATTCTTCTTTCTTTGTTTGTGTTACACAATCCATTAGCTTGGATCCATTCCCCAAGGTGTTTGTTTATCAGCTCTTTTTTTCTGTAATCTGTCATCATAAATTTTGCTCTATAATGTTGGTGTTCTATACACTTGGGTTTTTCATAAGGTATTTTTAGCCCAATCTTTTCAGCAATCTCATGTAATAGATCAAGCATAACAGTTGCGTCTGTTCTCAGTTATCAGTGCTATATCATCCTCAAAGATTAAACATTTTATTTCAAATTTGTTCTTTCCTTGTTCTATGTACACACCTTTTACGCCTCTGTTTTCTAATGTGTGTTTCCATGTTTTTACTATTTTATCTAAAATCAGGTGAAAGAGAATTTGGGACAGTCCATCTCCTTGTGGATCTCCTGTTTTTGTTTTGAACATTTCAGAGATTTCACCTTGAAATTTATTCCTTGATGATGTTGTGTTTGCGAGTGTTTATTCAACAAGTCTTCTGGTATTTTCATCTATCCCCGATTTGTATAGTATTCGACATAGTGTTCGTCTGTCAACTGAGTTGTAAGCTTTCTTGAAGCCTACAAAAGTAACTACTGTGTTTTTATTTTGGATACCTCTCACTCTCAAAATGGTTTTTAGGTTAAGAATTTGTTCTACACATGACCTGCCTTTTGTAAATCCTGCGTGGTACTCTCCTATATTAGATCGTACTTGTTCCTCTATTCTGTTTAGAAGTGCTTTAGACAATATTTTGTAAGTTAATGGTAACAAGGAGATACTCCTATAGTTGTTGCTGTCTGTTTTCTCTCTTTTTTTGTGGAGAGTGCTTTTTCCAGTCACTGAGTAAGATTCCCTTTGTCCAAGTGTCTTTAATTACCCCATGAATTTCTGCCATGCGGATAAGCTCCTTAGTTTTCACATTTCCGCTACTATCCCAGCCTCTCCTGGCATTTTGTAATTCTTCAGCGACTTGATAATCATTTCTATTTCTTATATTGTAGGTGGCTCTGATGGCGGATTTTCATGTTGTGGAATTGTTATCTCTCAATAGACTTTTCACAATTATTAGATTTTCAAAGTATTCAGCTAAAAGTTGGCATGTCTCTTTATTGCTTAAAATCATTGCTTATTATATATGTATACAGTGTTAGGTAATAGTGCTTTGATTTAAGGGGGGGGGTGAATATTTTGAGTTTATTGAAATGCAATTACTCTACTAAATTTGGTAGTTCTGTGATTGTAGATATGTTATTAAAATTCCATTTAAAAGCTTACTAGCTTTTTTTTTGTGTGTGTGTTCTCCGTAGGACCGAGTACGTGTTCAATTTTGATAACAAGTTTGAAATCCATGATGACATCGAGGTCCTGAAACGAATGGGCATGGTACTAGGTAAGATAAAAATTGTTTTTGATGCTACAGTGATTTATTTTGCTAACTTATATTTGTGTAATTTAAATGGTAAAAAATTCGTTTACAGTTAGAAGTAAGCATCAAGCTATTTACCAATCAGTTTGCAACTGGAATTTGTTTCTTGACACTGATCATTTTGTTCTGTTACGAGCAGTTGTGTGTTAATAGTTTTATACAGTTGAAAACTGTTTTATTTCAGCATCTTGACTCTAGTGTTAAAGTAAATAGCATTAACATCGTAAACATTTAGCTAACAAAAATAAGAGATCTAAACTTGGTCTTGAAGTGACTACTGTAAGAAAAAATGTCTGAAACAAGCACTGTAAGGCATCATAAGATAATATATTGAATAAGCCTGGTGACAAAGTGGGTGTTGCACTAGAAATCTAAGGGTTAAAGGTTCAATGCTCAGTCAGCACGAAGATTATTATTCATTCTTTCACTCTAGAAATGGTTTGTATATGAGAAAAAGGATGAGCCCACTGTTCAGAGCTGTTTGTCCCCTGTAACAGGTTGGTTAATTCAGTTAAAAGGTTGAATGAAGGTAAACGGACTAAGTCTAGTACAATGCTATGGCTTTTAAACAGATCTTCTGGTGATGACAGCTTCAATTATACCCAAAATAAACAGGAATATTTGTAGATTATAGACTTCCATTATCTAATATGAAACAGTGTCGAAAATGTTTGCTCAATCCTAGTTGTGATGACACTCAGTAACATGTGCTACACTGTGTGTATAGCATTAACTAAGAGTGTCACAAACATGGGGTCACTTTCACTCAACCGAATGTAAATCCGCTTGATGTGGAACTGTGTCACAAGCAAATATTTTATTCCATTCCATTTTTAGGAATATTTTAATGAAATCCACAGCCATAGTCTTTGATCTCAAATGAAATCAGATGTGAATAGGAAGAAAAATAATTCTATTTAACTCATCTAGAAAAAGTTATATGTTTAAGAACCTGATTATATGTTTTTTGAACCAACTCTCAGCCATCTTCAATCAAGTGTATTCGTTGGCACCCGGTGTTCATAGGCTACCAGTGCCATCGTCATTTTGAATAAATTCTTACGCTGCACCACTTTAAAATACTAAAGCAAGTGAACTCTGTCATTTTGACCAACATGGTGCAGTGATCCTCTTAAAAATGATGCATCCTAATGCCCAAAATTATTTTATTCAAAATAAGAAAAACATTTACCGCTTATTTGCAGTTTCCTTCTTCGTGTATTTAGTTTTTTGTTTGATTACATCTACAGCCATACTCTGCAGATCATTGTGAAGTGTGTGGCAGAAGGCATATCCCATTGTACCAGCATTAGGATTCTTTCCTATTGTGTCCCATTCACACATGGAGCACCAGAAGAATGATTGCTTACATGCCTCTATGTGTACTGTAATTATCCGTCAGAGAGAAATGTAGGCGGTTCTAACACATTTCTAGAATTATCACTTACAGTTGGTTCTAGAAACGTTACAAGTATGTTTTAGTTTGTGTCTGTCTTAAATTGTCTGCAGTTCAGTTCTTTTAGCATCTTCGTGACATTCTCCCATGAGTCAAACGAAACCTGTGACCACTCATGCTATGATATCTTGTATCTGTTAAATTTAAAGTTAGCCCAGTTTGGTACAGGTTCCACACATATCAGCATATTCCAGGATACATAGGATACGAGTTTTTTTATACAGTCTTCTTTGTGGACTTACAGCGTTTCCTTATTATTCTACCAATGAGTTGCAGTCTTCCACCCTCTTTAGCTACATCTAAGACTGTGATTGTTCAGTTTTGTACAAATTGTTACACCCAGGTATGTAAATGAGTTTACCGATTCTACCTATGACTGTGTTGACGTAGCCATAGGGTAATACAATTTTTTGTTTTGTGAAGTGCACAGTTTTATATTTTAAGTAAGTTACCAATTTTTGCATCACTTGGAAATCTTACCAAGGTCTGACTTTCTGCGCACTTCTTTCAGATGGTACTTAATTATAGAGAAATACATTGGTACATTTCTGCAAAAAATCTGAGGTCATTATTATTATCCACAAGGTCATTAATGTACAATATGAACAGCAAAGGCCTCAAGAAACTTCCCCGGGGCACATCTGAAGTTATTTCTACACCTGTCAGACACTTCATCCTAGATAACTTGCTGCATTCGCTCTACCAAAAAAATTCTCAGTCCAGTCACAACTTTTTGATAGTAAGCATACAGGTTATAATGAGTCAAATGCTCTCTGGATGTCAAGAAATACTGCACCTACCTGACTCCCTTGATCTGTGGATTTCAGTGTGTCATGTGAGAAAGGATCAACTTGGGTTCAACATGATTGATGTTTTTGTAATTCAAAAACTTGCGTAACATTCGTAATTTCGCGCCAATGTTGTGCTGGGGCATAATAGGGTTGGCATCCCTGCACACGCCTTTTTTTTATGTTTAACTACTGGAAGTTTGATTGTTATCTCTCTGTCAGTTATTGTTCAGTGCTGTATTGAGTAGAACAATGTGTCGCACAGTTCATCAAATTTTGAGATGGCAGAGTTAGAACAACAACACATCTATGTTAAATTTTGCATGAATCTCAAGAAGAACCTGTACAGAGACACACCAAATTTTGCAGGAGGCTTTCGATGATGAGTGCTTAAACCATACTCGGTGTTATGAATGGTTCACATGGTTTAAAAATGGCCGAACAGAAGTTAAAAGATAACCCTCTTTCACAGTGCCCTTTAACATCTACTGATGATGCTCGTGTCAGAAATGCCAACGAAATTGTGCGTTCCGGTGGAAGACTGACTTGTCTATTTCAGAAGAAGGCCTTCTGGCTGAAAGCTTTCATGTTTAATAGACTTTTCGTTGTGCCTGTCTGCGACTTGGTTTCTCCTCTGTATTGTGAGTCGCTTTTTGTAATATTGTCATTATTCTGTCCTGGATTTTTCGTTGTTTTAGTATCCATTAAGAGATATATGTATGGACATTTACCGTTTCTTTTTCAAGCCTTCCACGTTACTCAAAACCAGGGGACCACAATCTGTTGTGGGAACAGTGCTGCAGATTTTGCACTTCATTGAAACTCCATGAGCAAGTCTGTTATTCTCAACTTCCCCCAGTGGGTTCACCACTCTTTGGTGAGTTTGTGCTTGGGTACCCAGGTCCCAAGCCTTTGCAGTACCTCTTCCCTTTCCGTGCTACATGTCTGTCCTCCCTCCTTTGAGGAACATGTCATGGATATTTTTGGGAATTCATGTTCCAGTTTCAATAGCCGAGCATCGGAACAGTCCCTCATCTGTTTTTCTTTCATTATTCATCTCTGCTTCGGCGTTCAAGGTTTCACTTTGTTTCTTCTTCCTCCTTATGTGCTCCTGAAGGCCGGCACATGCATTCGATCCGTAACAGGTGACTGGGTAATGCATAATTCTCAGCCCCAGATCAACAGGTAGAGCTTGCATGGTACAGGCCAGGCCGAGGAGAGATGGTTGCCTGAGCTGTTACCTTCTCCTCTCTGTCAGGAGTTCGGAAGGTGTGAATAATCACCCGAGGCGGGTGAGGGCCCTCTTAGGGGACTCCCAGTTGGAAGGAGCATGGCATCATTGTGGGGGATTTTTTTCACAATGAGCCAATCATCATCTGAGCCTAGGTCTATGAAACATGAGCAGAATGAGGTTAAAGATTCAAAGGCACTCTCAGCTGCCTCTTGGTTCCTCATGGTATCATATATTAAAGGTGGTCAGTCCTTTGCTACAGTTAATCCTTTATTTTTCAGGAAGATGTTGATACATTTGCAGACCCTGTGAAACCCTGCTCTCTCTTATATAATGGGACTTTACTTCTGTAGACCAGTTTTGATTTTCAAGCCCAACAACTGCATACAGCTTCGCTCCTCCACAGCTATCCCATTTTTATCGAGGCCCATCATGCACTGAATACTTTGTATGTTGTTATTTACACTCAGGTGCTTGATGGTTTGACCAAGGGAGAAATCCAAGCTTACTTTTCTGATCAGGGGATCTCTGCATCCATCGGGTAATGAAGAAGGTTGATACAATGTTGGTGCCTACACGCATTCCTTTTTCTGATGTTTGATCTAGTAATTCTTCCATCCAAGATCAAAAAAGGCTATGAAATCATCACAGTCTGACTGTACATTCCAAATTCGATGCATTGCTACCACTGTCAGTGTTACTCGATGAGCAGGCCACACAGGATATCAGAGTGAAGAGAAAAGTACCTCACTCTTTCGCTCTCATGTTGTTGGCTAGTCGAAAACCCTTATTTTACCATTTACAGTACCATTCTTGCTCCACCCTTACTCCACAAAGGACATGGCCACGCAGATTTGCGACCTCCAATTTGGTATTGCAGTTGTAAAATCGCCCAATATCACATAGTATCCCCGTCTTCTTCTCCTAAAGATTTGCAACAATCCATCAAATATTTACCCCCATGATGAAATCACCTGCTACACAAATGGCAGGCCAGGAAAGGACAGAAGGAATATTCCAACGAGGGCTTTCTATGTCCCTCCAGCCGACAACTGTGCTTGCCTGCCAACTGTAAAGGCTCTAAGGAATTGACTAAATGCAAACGACTTTCTCCTTCCCAGACTCAAAGATCCTCTGAAACGGTGTGTCTGCATGATACCCTCACCCAGTTGACCTCCATTTCGCTGATGCACACTGCCTACCGTTTTTTTTTTTTTTTTTTTTTTTTTTTTCCCCCCCCCCCCTCAGGCCCATCTGTGAGAATGCCGACGCCTCTGTAGATTTCATGGAACAGGATCCTCCAGCCTCTGTGCTGGTTTTCAAAGGCTGACACTCCACAACTGCCGAGGTGACTACCCTGTATTTGTTCCCTCCTCCCCATTCCCCATTATGACTCCTGTCCAGTGGAACATTCAAGGCATTAGGTCCATTAAGGGGGAATTACAGCTGCTCATGGAATGGGGGAAATTGCAGCATTCGGTTGTTTTCTGCCTCCAAGTAACAAAATTGCATCTTTTGACTGCTTTGACCTCTTGCGTTTCCTTCCAGCTTCACTCCTCCTTTGCAGCCTTCACCAAACGTCATTTCCCCAGTTGTGATGACCCCATAGAGCACCTTATGAATGTTACGCTTACCGCCACAGAACAATCCATACCTCTCACCTCATCTTTCCTACACTGTGTCCCAGTCCCATGGCAGCACGATTCACACATGGGAACATGATCTCTGCCTTTTTAACTGTCATCCTATGATGGCGAACTGTATTCTTTATAAGCAGTTGTGTGTGCAGAGACGTTGCGTTCTTTGAGATAGGAAAAAAGTTAGCTGGATCTCATTTACCAGTTCTTTTAACTCTCTCTCTCTCTCTCTCTCTCTCTCTCTCTCTCTCACACACACACACACACACACACACACACACACACACCTGTCATGCAGGGCAACCTCCATTGGCTCTCTGAGACGAAGGTCTATTCCGCGATTTTCAGCCTGACCATAGCAGATAATGTCATTGTGGGCCCTGTAGCTAACTCTAACCACTTAGGCCGCTATTTTGTGGAGATTTTCTACCCATTATCACCTCGCCTTCCATCCTTAGAAACAAGTGGGGAAGTCTTGGGTGATATCCTTCTTCTCTCAGAATCGTAAATGCTACTACAGTGCCACCCTTACTATGAGGAAGCTGGACCATGTTCTCACCTCATCCCATCCCGATCTTCCGTCCCTGGGCCGATGATCACCTTCAGATGTTGCAGCACATTTCTCTTGTGGGCAAGCACTTTCTCCTTCATACTTACAATCTCATTTTGGTAGGTGGCATGTTTTCCAGGCACTGCCGTGAAGCCAGTATCAAATCCATACCTAAGCCCAGTAAGTTATTTACAGTAAGTAACTGTAAATCACAAATGCTGAATTACTACAAAATGAAAAGCCCTTGTAACTTACAATTTTTTAAAAAATTACATGGTTTCTAAATTTTGAAAGTTCTTGGAAATATGTTCCCCCCCCCCCCCCCCCCAATTTAAAATTTACGGTCTAGTAAGAAGTTTTCATGACAAATGTTCATAAAAACACAAAATATTAAGATATACAGGGATTAGTGATGTAATAATGAAAGATTGTGCAGAAACAAGGGAAAAAGTAGAATGTTAGAATCCAAAATTTCAAATTGTACCTGTCTGACACGTGGCCTCACACGAGAAATCTTTATAAGTTGGGTTAAATATGTAAATATATGTGTGAATTGCATGTACTTTTTACTTAGCTGAATATGATACACTAGCATACAAAAGACGAACACTGCAACACAGTCAAAATTTCAAAAAATTGTGGAGCAGTAAAAAAAATGTCATCTGCTAGTGGCAACTCACAACGCAAGTTAACCTCGAAAGATTTAGTGGAAGTTGTATGCGAACTCGGAGTGACTTATCTTTTGAAAAATTGAAGAAGTTAAATCTGGTATCAAATCGTGATGTAATATTTCTTTTTGTGCCAAATAGAAATGGAATGACAAAAATCGACACAAAATAATAAATTATTTAAAACACAACATTAATTAGATCACTTTAAATATTATTTACACTCCAGATTAAAAGTATGGGCATTTGTTGTCTGATTTTAGTATAATAGAAAGATTAACATCTAGTAATTTTGCCCAGATGTCGTACATAATTTAATAAACAGTTGTTTCCATCTACATGCCTTTAAATTTAATTCTTTATATTTCCTAATTTCATAACCTTGAAAATTCACTAGTGGCAGCATTAGTTTTCAGCAGCCGAAATATACTAATGAACTCCACAATGAAATTTTTACTCTGCAGCAGTGTGTGCACTGATGATATGAATCTTCCTGGCACATTAAAACTGTACATTAGACTGAGACTTGAACTTGGCACTTTTGCCTTTCATGGGCAAGTGCTGTACCAAATGAGCTACCGAAGCACAACTCACGATGATCTGCCAGGAAATTTTGTATCAGCACACTCTTGTTGCAGAGTGAAAATTTCATTCTGTAAACTTCCCCAGGCTGTGGTAAGCCATGTCTCGACAATATTGTTTCTTCCAGGAATACTACTCTTGCAAGTTTGCAGGAAAGATTCTGTGAAGTTTGGAAGGTAGTTGAGACACTGGCGGCAGAAAGCTGTGAGTTACGGTTCGTTAAATCAGTCTGTAGGGCATTTGCCTGCAAAAGGCAAATGTCCCAAGTTTGGATCGCTTTCTGGCACACAGTTTTAATCTGGCAGGATGTTTCAGTACTAACAAACTGCTTTCTGCATGCCCTCTTCCACTTTACAGCATTACATAGTTTCTGTTCTGTTACAAAGTCAAAATGGTATGGTAACAGTTTTTTTTTTTTTTTGCGTGGGGGGGGGGGGGGGGGAGTTATAGAAACCCTGTCCCTGACTTTTTCTTGGCAGTGGTGGTGTTCAGGTGAGAAAACAGGGAGGCCCACAGCCTCTGTAAGTTATTTAAATGCCCAACATTTTGGTGTAACTGTTTTTATTGTGCAATTGCAGTTTCAATCTATATGCTATTGCAAGTATTTTCTTCTTCCTGAAACATTCCTGTTTGTGGAGGTTCTTCATAGAGTCTCTTCCAGTTTTCTCTCTCTTCCCCGACAGTGTACGGCCCCTCCCATTATAATCCTTGTTGGTTCCCATCACCCTTCAACTGATCTCGTCGTCTTGTTCATGGTCTTCCAGTTGGCCTGCAAAGAGCATTGACGTATAATAAGGGGAGGCGGTGCTACAGACTTTGGCTGTACATTGATCCGAAGCTGGCACCGCCATGAAAGTAGCCCCTAAACATTTGCAGATTGCTGTCGACAATTGCTTCTTGTTCCAACGTTATGAGAAGGAAAGTTGCTACTCACCATGTAGTGGAGATCCTGAGTCACAGGTAGGCACAACAAAAAGACTCTCACAATTATAGCTTTTGGCTATTAAGGCCTTTGTCAAAATACACACACACACACACACACACAAAACTGCAGTCTCAGGCAACTGAAACCACACTTTGTGTACATATGTGTGTGTATTGTTGACAAAAGCCTTAATGGCCGAAAGCTAAGCTATAAATGTGAGTCTTTTTCTTGTACCTATCTGCTACTCAGCATCTCCGCCATATGGTGAGTAGCAACTTTCCTTCTCACAATATTGTTACATTCCATCCTGGATTTTCCATTGTTTGATTGCATCTTGATTTCTGCTGTGTCCACACAACAGTTGCTTTAAATAGTAAATATCACACTGCTTTTGTGAATAACTGTGTGTCAGGAAGGCAATTCCAGATTTTTTTTCTGGCCTTCAAGGCATGTTTGATCCAGTAATAGGGTGCATTTGGCCTCTTTAATGTAATTTGCTTTTTGTTACAGCTTTTGAATAACCAAAACCTGAAGTGTGTGGTAGGAAGAGGCTGCTTTTGTTCTTCAGCATTTTCCTTAATATGGAATGATTAAACTGTTGTTCAGTCTTTGTGAACATGTTTTGCTGTGTTTGGATGGTTTGCAATATTTCCTTCTCACAGCATTCAGCCAGAGTGCTCTTAGAATTGTGTTGATAGTAAATTTAAAGTCAGATTACCTGGAATGAAACCACTATAGTAAAAGTAACCAGCACAATTAAAATTCATGTATATAAAAGAAAATATATCACTTGAACAAGTCCATTTGTGAATGAAATGTGGTTCATTATGTGAATGACATGTGGTTCCTTACACTTTAGTCTTTAATCATAATGACTAGTATATATGTAAATGATGTAAGCTGGTGTGTGTATATATATATATATCAAAATCCACCAGAAGCTGATGTTTGGGCTACTAACATGGCAGATATTGACAACTCCCCTTATTCCTCGGACTGCTTTATTGCAGCTCTCCATGCTACTGTATCCTGTGCAAGCTTCTTCATCTCCCAAGTATTCATCTCTCGGTCTCCCTCTACGATTTTTACCCTCCACGCTGCCCTCCAGTACTAAATTGGTGATCCCTTCTTCTAGTCAGGTTGTGCCACAAACTCCTCTTTTCCCCAATTCTATTCCATACCTCCTCATTAGTTATGTGATATACCCATCTAATCTTCAGCATTCTTCTGTACCACCACATTTCGAAAACTTCTATTCTCTTCTTGTCCAAACTATTTATCGTCCATGTAGCATCTATTTTTGTCAAAAATCACATCAGTTTTTTTGTTTGTAAATGATTAGTTGCACAAATTTAAAGTGTTGTCACACTAAATGGCTGGAATATTTGCTTAAAAAAGAGGAGGAGGAGGAGGAGGAGGAGAAGAAGAAGAAGAAGAAGAAGAAGATGATGACATTGTTTCTTTCCACCCAGTTTAATGTCTACAAAAGCTGGAGACTATTAATTTCTACCTTTCGTGGGCATTCGTAGTTATGCAACCCTCACATGACAGTGCAACAGATACAACTGACAAGGCTGTTAATGTAGAATTACAACTGAAAGTAACTTCAGTTGAACATTAGGGAAAGAATTTCAGCATTGTCAGAAAAAGTGACAGATTTTGTTTTCCAATCACTATAGTGGCGGGTGCTGATGCTGTATAGTGGCTGCTGGCCGCAAGCATAAACAAACTAGAATGTTGACCACTGGAGTAGTAGAATGTTGACCACCGGAGGAGAGAGAACATTTCAGAGATACAAGCCCTGCCTCCTTCTTGTAGGGCAGCGGCGGCCTACACCTGTGTTCCGCTAAAGCAGATTGACACATTGTCACGGGAATCGCCAATCCCATCTCGTTTTGCGAAGTTTACAATCGAAATCCATTATGGGCCAGGATTAGTCATTTATCTCATTTCAAAGTAAGAAAACGATGAGCACGCACAACTCAAAGCATTCGGAAACAGCTACCGCGCAGTTTCTTGTTGAGGTTGGGAGAGTATTGTTAACGAGGTAGTTCAGGCCCGATCTCTAGTGGTATTAGACACAACCACAGTTCAAAACATCCACTACCTAACTTGCCATGTTAAAAGTGTCCACATTATACCAACTTTTGAACTTAAGCTAAGAAACAAAAAATGCATTTCTTTGTTATAAAATGTTAGGTCCCACGCCTGAGTATTACATTGCATCACACAGTAAGTATCTTAAGTAGACCCACAATGGGTGTGGCACCAAAGAATCAAGTACATTGCTATGTCGTTGCATTTGTGCACTTTTTATTTCACGAACTGGTTCAAATGAACATTATCTTTCCAAATAGGGCTCTGCCAGGTGATGTATGATACCAGTAACTGAAAACTGCTTACATTTTTTTATATTAATATGCAGAAAATAAAGCTGTTTAACTGTGTCTAATGGTAGTTGATGGTTGGAGAGATGACATCACAGTCACTGCTACCGTATTTACTTGAATCTAAGCCGCACTTTTTTTCCGGTTTTTGTAATCCAAAAAAACCGACTGCGGCTTAGAATCGAGTCCAAAGTAAGCAGAAGTTCTGAAAAATGTTGGTAGGTGTCGCCACAACTAACTTCTGCTGTCGAATATATGTAGTGCTGCACTGGCATGCTTTGCAGGCACAAAGATAAATACCGGCGCCAAAACCTCCGCGTCAGTAAATAAATTAAAAAAAAAGGTGGAAGACGACATTTCTTCTCCGCCCCGAGTTTCGACCACTGTATTTTATACATTATCCAATGAAGTAAATACAAATTCCATGACCGATGACCTCGCTGTCTAGTCTCTTTCCCCAAACCAACCAACCAACAAATTACGTATTGTTCATATTCGAATGTAGCAGCATTTCAGTGTACTACGAAAATTCGACTGGCAAGACTGTTTGGGATGTTTGTCAATATGGCCAACTCTACGTTCTGAATTTTTTCCTACCTGTGAGAAGAGATGGTTGCAAATAGGAACTTTTATGAATTGTGAATCATATGCAGTATTCTCTTCGCCATAAGAGTAATATGAATATAAACATTTTGCCATGTATTCTTTCATGTTTGCTGCTATCTCATTTAAATCCTGTCTGCCTAATAAACTACAAAACTAGGGTGAGACAGCAGCAAACGCGGAAGAATATATATATCATGTCATGTTTATATTCTTATGCCTAATAGTGATACAGTCAGAAATGAAGCAGCATTCGACTAGATTTTTAAATCTAAGATGACTCTTAATTTCTGTGCAGAATGTAATGTACTAAAGAGGCGCCTGCAAAGATTTTCAAACCGAGAAAATTTTTCGCTAAAATCTCGTTCAGAACGTCTTCCATCATAAGCCCTCTATTATTTGGTTCTTGTTGATCATTATCAAAGAAAGCAGCAGTGTAAGTAACAACAAATAGCAGTCTCTTGCCATTGTTTTGCTAATGAGACGATTCCTCTCTTTTTTTTTATTGTAAGCGGTGGACAAGCCGTAAACACTCATTATCAGAATGCGACAAACAATTCATGACACTGTACAGTAATGCATTTTCAGCTTAGAGTGACGTAAACACCTATAACAAAGAGATCGGCACTTACCAGATCAAAGCAAAATAAGCAATCAATTCAAACCAGACGAAGTACGTGAAAAAGGAAAGGTACCCGTATAAATACGGACGGAGCGCGTGGCGCATAGCAATGGCTACCTAGTAAAGCTTAATTGCTAAGCTTACGACTCGAACATACTGTAGCTGTATCGTCATTCATTCCACCTAAATTGTGTCTCATATTACAAATGGACCAACTTTGTTTCGATTTGGTGGTGCGGCCTAAAACTTTTCTCTCCCCCTGAATTTCGAGTCTCAAATTTCAGGTGCGGCTTAGATTCGGGAAAAATTTTTTTCCTCGATTTCGAGTCTCATTTTTCAGGTGCGGCTTAGATTCGAGTGCGGCTTAGATTCGAGTAAATACGGTAATCTGCGTAAATCAGTTATGTTGGCCACTGATGCAACATATTTATGGATTGTGTTTACCCGTTCGTCATCAGCTAAGGGCTGAAGATGGTGCATTGAAGTGCCGAAACTGGTAGCTACACAATAAATGACTGCATAAGGACAGCCGTAGGTGTTTCATTTTCTTACAATAGTGAACGGCTATAGTCTTCCGGACCTCCAGTTGAAAAGGTGGGCATACAAAAAATTGTACTTGTAATTGTCCAGACACTGTATACGAATCATGCCTTACCGTTGTTATGTATGTCTTCTTGCACTGCTTAACAACAGATGCCACATGTGTTTGCAGTTTATTCCAGACTGAATTGTTTTGTCAGAATAGGTCAGAGTTAATTGTTGGGTTTGCTCTGCATGTTGCTGCAACATTATTGCGTGGCTCTCAATTTATTCCTATAACTTCTGTTTGCAAGCCTCTAAAGATTGGTTAATGGCTGCTTTACTAGTAGTACTGAATTCTATTTTAAGGTTATCCTGTATATTACTAGTAGGTATGACTATTTCCAGCTTAATTTTTGTCTGCCTTCTTTTCACTCATAACTAATTTTGACAACAAAAGGCCATATAACATACTTGTTTGAGTCTCAAGTTGTTTACTTTGTGTAGGTTCTAGTTTGGCAGTGAACGAGAATGTTCCTGTACCTCGCTCACTGATGTTGCTTCAGTAATCTTTTCTAATTGGATACTTCCAGTTCAGATGTTTCCCCGTACTCATGAATTTGTTTTTGTGTTAGTATTAGCATACTTGATTGTATGTTGTTGCTTAACTCAGACTACTTGGATGCAATTATAGAACCCCGTTAATGTAACACTAATGCTTTTAATACTGTATGTTGAATTTGTGCCACTACATTAGGGGCCAGATGTAAGGGGTGTGAGTGAGAGGGAGGGGGATTGCATGTGTGTATTTTGATGTGTTGACTGCTGGCAGAACTAACAATAGGCTTACTTGTGTGCATGGGGGTCCGTTATTCAATTCCAGAACTGCTCCCATTCCCTGGTGGCATTGCTAAATTCACCAGCTGCTGAATAATGTAGAACTATTTGTAAACATGACCACAGATGCTATTGTTACTCATTCAGCCATTGTAAAGATTACTCCAAAGAAGATAAATGCCTATTCTCACTTTGAGATACTGATATTTCCTTTACCAGGGGTTTGACATTAATGAATCTCATATCTATGACTATATAATCTTAAAGTTCATCAGCCACTGTAAACATCACTCTTAAATGTTACCAGTGTTGTCAATATATCACATCAGACTCACTTCGACTCTCGATGTATATTTTCCTCCAGCCAGATATCCAATAAACATAAGTTACCTGGAGACTTAGGATATCCCAGAGGATTCACGAAATCACATGTTCTGTCATTTCAGTTTCTATTATTTTCGATTAATGAATTAATATTTCATGAGTGTTACATCTGTTGTCTTCCTGAGTAACCAATAACAATGATCATGTTAGACAGCTACAGCATATATAATTATTCCATGAAAAATACACTTGTCTACTGCATTTAGATATTGCATTTCTTTGGCACTTTGTGCCCACATAGTTATTGTTAGGGACCAGAAAAACTCACATTTTTTGATATTTGTGGAATAGATGCAAATTCTGCCTTGAATTGCAAAAACACAAAGTTACTTAATAGATGCTATTTCATAGTGGATTGTATCCATATGAACTATTTTATCAGAATATGGTTATAATAGAGGGAAACATTCCACGTAGGAAAAATTTATCTAAAAACAAAGATGATATGACTTACCAAATGAAAGTGCTGGCAGGTCGACAGACACACAAACAAACACAAACAGTGTATGTTTGTGTTTGTTTGTGTGTCTGTCGACCTGCCAGCACTTTCATTTGGTAAGTCACATCATCTTTGTTTTTAGATAAATTTTATCAGAATAGATTGAAATAGCTTTATTTTCTACATGCAAATATTGAAAATGTAACCAATTTTTGGTTACTGGTATTTTATATTATCTGGCAACACTCAGTTTGGAAAGATAATGCGCATAAGAACCTATTTGCAAAATAAAAAGTGTGTGAATGCAATGATGCAGCAATGTGCACAGTGATCTGGCACCATGCCAATTGTGGATGGTTGAATGGTCTGTTTAATTTAGTAGTACTCAGCCACAGGGTCTAGCATTTTACAACCAAGAAATATGTACATTCGTTTTTTAGCCAAAGCTAAACCCTCAAAATGGCAAATTAGGTGGTGGTTGTTTAGAACTGTGGTCACATTGAATACCGCTAGAGGTCAGGCCTGAACTACTTCATTAACAGTAATCTGCTAACCTCAACAGGCAATCCCCAAATGCCTTGTGTAATGTTTTGCTCGTGGTTTTCTTTCCTTATTTTGAAAAAAGTAAAGCGACTAATCCTGTCAACCATGGGTTTCAATTTCCACACTTACAACACCAGAAGAGATCGACGATCCCTGTAACAATGTTCAGTCCTGCTGTAGGCTGCTGCCCTGCTAAAGGAAACTGGGGCTTGTTTCCGTGCACATCTCCTCTTCCATCTAGTGATCAAAATTCTAGTTTGTTTACACTCACAGCTATCTGCCACTATAGCCAATAGCACCTGCACTCTGCACCATAGCAACTGGAAAATGAATCTGTAACTTTTTTTGGCTGTGCTGAAATCCTTCCCCTAAAGTAAAAACAGAATTACCACATGTTTGGTTCGACTTCCATGCTAAGTATCTTGTCAGTTTAGTTTCTACAGTTGTCAAGCATGAGTTGCACAGCTATGAAAGTCTACTTGTCTTTCCCACCTAATTCGATGATTACAAAATCTGCAATGTCCAGAAACACTTTAATTTGGTGACACATTCAGTTCATTTGTGGGAAAATACTGCTGATTTTTAATAAATCAATCATTCTTGAAAACTTAAATACGGCCAAACCAAGAAAATGAAGGCCATTTTGGAACAAAAAGGTGTGAAATTTTTGCAAAAGCAAACAGTCCAGTCAAAAAGTTTCCATTTGGCACACAGTCAGTTTCAAGGAACTAAGGCTTTGTTCGTCTTCATCCGTGCAGCATGATAACCTTTTGTATTAGTGCATCTAATCATTTACAAACTCAAAAAAATAGAAATAGATGTGAATTTTACAAAAAATAAATGCAAATTTTGTCACAAGTAGATACATTTCCCTTTCCCTAGTTATTACAGATGCCGCATATTGTAGAAACATGGGACACTAAAAGGGACATGTGTCAAAAAAAAGGATGTCGCACAGTGTGTAATGTTTGTGAACAATATGGAAAGGCAATGCCTTTTCAGCATCATTGCGTCTCAGTAACAGTTTTCTTTCTCTCACTTAACATTGTTTCATTAAGTATGATGGGAAATTATGATAATGAAAATCCGGGTGGAAATTAACATTTGGGATGTGAACGGCCCGATAAAACATGTTGTAAAAAGCACAAAACTGTTGATTCTAGGAATGTAGAAGTGGGGTTACACTGTGCATACTGCTCTTTGCCTACTACGTGTTACCTTGATGTTTTTTATTATTTGTTTATACATGCTTTATAATTGCATATAGATCAGAATTGCAGTAGCATAATAAAAACAATTAAAGCTAAAAGCAGAAGTTATTTAGAGTGGCCATACATTTTGACTTGTGGTAAGATTATCTTCTGTTTTGGGGAGTATTTCTCAATAAGTGCATCACAGAATCTTTTAAGCCTTGTTTACACAAGAGTGAGTGGATGTGAACACAAGCAAACTGGGATTTTCAGAATCTGTTTACTACTAGTCACTGTTGTTATCTTTTACGTCTTGGCAAATGTTTACATTTGAGTGAACAGAAGAGAATGTGAGAGAATGAGCACTGAAGCATGCAGATGGTGCATTACCAGTTCTCTGTCCTTCCCCATTTCCAATGTAAAGCGAATGGCACAAGGGTTTCACTCTACACAGTGCTAGTCAGTCATGATGCCAGTATAAGCTTCTTTTGATGATTTCCTGAAAGGCTGACAATCAGCAGAATGTGAATGTGAACCAAATGTTGTTTCTTCTTGCCCATCTACCATTTATACCAGAGAGAATGCTCATTCATTTGTGTTCAGTAGGGTATAATTATTTTCTGCTCTTCGCCAGATTGGAGAGAATAAAGCAGAATGGGTACCCCCATCTGCTTAGAAGATACTGCAAAGAACCTTTTTTTTTTTTTTTTTTTTTTTTTTTTTCTGAAATGTCGTGAATTTCTTTCAAGAAGTATTCTGCTTTTTGGCTGTAATTTCATGGTGAATGAATGAAGTTTTTCTGAGATAATTTGATTAAAAATGTCCTTCAACTAAATGTTTTGACCTTGAAGATACTGTCCTAAATTACTCGCCACACCACCTCATGTGGTGGATAACTTCACTGTTCATGATGTGGGGATGTACAGTTGTCTCTATAGTGATGATCTTGTTCCACCTGATATACTAGTATTAGTAGTAGCAACAATTTTAGTAACTGTTGAATAATCTTGTGATTCTGTCATACTGTCCCATCAGGTAAAAGTACCAAGTTCTCTTTGTGGAGGAAAATCCACAATTGAAAATTAGAAGTTTAAGTTATAAAACATTTGTTATCTTTTAACATAGTCATCGCAAGCTGACAGAGTTGTGTGAAAATTTGGTAACCATAAAGTTGCTGGTGGGTTATTCCATGCCAAGTGGTCTAGAGCTACCCACATGACCATCACAAATTTTGATGAAATTTTGTATTCACAATGTTCCCAATAAACTAATTCTGTACTTCTGGATATAGCCTTTGTTTAGCCTCGTAGCGTGGCTATCAACAGTGCACCCATGGGTGCATTAGAATCCAAACAAAACGCCTCTAAAATCATCTACAAATGATTTAGTAGAAGTAGTCATCCACATTTCGTCAGTATGACTTAATGTACGTGTTTGAGAATTATATGTTTCATAATTAGTACCTATAGTAATTCTAGTTGTCATCTGAATTACCATTTTAGCATTTACAAATGAATTTCCTTCTGTAGGAGTATTATTTGGTACAGGATTAATACCTAAACTGAAACTAGGTATTTGAGGTGCTCAATGAATTTCATTTAATTTACCGATTTCCTGACCTTTTTCAATACACTGGTCATACACAAATAATGTTATATTATTAGATATTGGTTTTAATTTTTCGTTTTCTTCTTGCATTGCAAAACCAGATGGACTTAACATTTTTCATTACAGTTGAAAAAGCAGGTCTATTCATTGAACCTAACATATATGTATCATCTGCTAAACCAATACCATGAGCACGCCGTGCTGTTTTAATTATACCTATTTGTGGCTTGTAATTCCATGAAAAAATTTCTGACTTATCAACTGCCCGACTTGCTATACCTTGTGAATATATTTTATTTAATAATACTGGTCCTCTTACTTCATTTTGTATACTCCACATATTCTTTTTTCCTGAACCATTATTATCAAAGGGTATAATCTATGAATCATAATTAGGCCAGTTACGTACTACTGTTGTACAAGAAGGATAATTGTTATATCCATCTCCCCACATAATTTTTGATACATATTTCTTTCCCTTAATACCACTAATTAACATTGGATTAGTAGATGTGCTACTTATTTCAACTATTTCATGAGCAACAGCTAAATTTCCATCTTTATTATAAATAATAAATGGTACATGTGTTATAGATCCTGATCCACTTAATGTACTACTTGTGGAAAATGAAGCTTCTAATCCAACAGGAATTAAACAATAGGTATAGATTTAGCATAACAATAATCAAGTAAACTATGAAATTGAGCTTTAGATAAAAATTGACTTAATTAATTAGAATACCATGAGCTGCAGACGTAACATACCGTTTACCATAAATATTACCTTGAGCATCTTTAATATCTTGCCAGCTGTGTCCATAGCCCCATACTTGGAACAAATGAGTATTAATAAACTGTATATCACCATTTTTAATAGCATCTACAGTTTTCCACATAAAAAACTTTGATGACTCATCCACACTATTAGTATCACCATCTGTACCACTGTCTCTATTTACAGAACGAATTTGTGCAGAATATTCTTCAGCCATTTCTATTTCGTTACGTGAAGTTTCCTCACGTGGTTGCTTATGTTCTGCTGAATCAGGCTGAAGATCTTCTTCAGCTTTCCGTTTTATTCCAAAATGTTTATCTGTTTCCTCAATAGGTGGAGTGTTTAATTCGCTACTATCAGATGCTTCTTGAATAACGTCTCGTGGCTCTTGTGGTTTGTCATCTAATTTAGAAAACATATCAACAATGGCGCCAAGCACCTCATCTGTATCAGTAGCAGCACGTGTCACAGATGTAGCTGCTCTTGAAGCATTAATTCTTCTTATTGTAGCCCACGGTAAAGAACGAGTTGCACCTGTCTTTTTGTCCTTCCATGTTTTCGACTTAGAGATTATGTTTCCATTGTCACTGCAATACAACTGAACATCTGCCGTCTACTGAGTCCTTTTATACCTATATCTGTTTGGATAGCCTTGACTGATCACTTGCCAACAGCAACCCACGCCCCCCCCCCCTTCAACTTTGTTACAATTATTGCCTATAATTAATTTTTATTTATTTATTTTTACGTTGACTGAAGCGGCGAGTGAAAATTTGTACCAATGTCAGGAATCAAACCTGGGTCTCCTGCTTATCAAAATTGTATCTGTATGAGGCCAGTAAAGTTTCTGAAATCATGTTATTTCATTTATTTTTATTTTTTATGCAACACATACTGTGGAAACATGAATTTTTCTTGTAAATTCCTTGACAAAAATGTTTACTAATTGGGTATGTTTGTAGGTCTTGACAGAGGAGAGTGCTCAGATGCAGACCTGCAGAAGGCCAAATCCATGGTTCCCAAAGCCTTGGAAAATTACGTTGTCCGTGAGTATACCTGTTTGTGTTGCTTCCAAGTTGTACCTATATATACACACGTGAAAATTTCACACACATTCCTACTTCATAATCCTTTTTAGGATAATACTTGCAACATAAAAACAATTTCCTCCCCCCCCTCCTCCTTCCCCTCCTCCCCCTCCTCCTCCCACTCCCCCTCCTCCTCCCACTCCTCCTCCCACTCCCCCTCCTCCTCCTCCTCCTCCTCCCCCCACTCCCCCTCCCCCTCCTCCCCCACCCCCTCCTCCTCCCCCACCCCCTTCTCCTCCTCCTCCTCCTCCTCCTCCTCCTCCTCCTCCTCCTCTGTGTTGTCTCATAACTGACTTGATACTTATTGTTGCTTTCATTGTTTGGAATATGTTAAGACTTATTGTTTGTCCTGAGATGTTATTTTTCTGCAAATTATATGGCCTGGTAATTACACAAATACGTAATTTTTTCCCCACTCTTTCAGTATAACTGTATTAAAGCATGCTTTTCTTCTCCTGTGTCAGCAGTTTTCTTCTGGTGCTAGAAGAATGACTGACAGCTACTACAGATATTAACAATAACATCTTTCTTGTCAAGCAGTCTGTTTTTACAGGCTCAGGTACAATAGGTCAGGAAAAGACACAAGCTGCATGCTTCAGATTTGTGTTGACATTATTTAGCCAAGGATCATTTTCATTGCCAAACATGATGAATGAAATGAGCTAAGAATTACTGAAAAAAACACAGTAATTTGACAACACACAGGACTAAATTACGTATTCTTATCCCTGGATACAGGTTGAACACTTAAAATTTGTGTTGAATTAAATCAAAGTAACAAACATGGTTTTTGTTTATTCGTGTCAGAAGCATTTACAGTGTATAAAATAATGTAATATATATATATATATATATATATATATATATATATATATATATATATATATATATATAAAAACAGAGGGAAACATTCCACGTGGAAAAAATATATCTAAAAAGAAAGAAAGTGATGAGACTTACCAAACAAAAGCGCTGGCAGGTCGATAGACACACAAACAAACACAAACATACACACAAAATTCTAGCTTTCGCAACAAACGGTTGCTTCGTCAGGAAAGAGGGAAGGAGAGGGAAAGATGAGGAAGTGGGTTTTAAGGGAGAGGGTAAGGAGTCATTCCAATCCCGGGAGCGGAAAGACTTACCTTAGGGGGAAAAAAGGACGGGTATACACTCGCACACACACACATTTTCAATGTCTGCTTGTGTCTGTGTATATGCGGATGGATATGTGTGTGTGTGCGAGTGTATACCCGTCCTTTTTTCCCCCTAAGGTAAGTCTTTCCGCTCCCGGGATTGGAATGACTCCTTACCCTCTCCCTTAAAACCCACTTCCTTTCATCTTTCCCTCTCCTTTCCTCTTTCCTGACGAAGCAACCGTTTGTTGCGAAAGCTAGAATTTTGTGTGTATGTTTGTGTTTGTTTGTGTGTCTATCGACCTGCCAGCGCTTTTGTTTGGTAAGTCTCATCACTTTCTTTCTTTATATATATAATAGAGGGAAACATTCCACGTAGGAAAAATATATCTAAAAACAAAGATGATGTGACTTAGCAAATGAAAGTGCTGGCAGGTCGACAGACACACAAACATACACACAGAATTCAAGCTTTCGCAACAAACTGTTGCCTCATCAGGAAAGAGGGAAGGAGAGGGAAAGACGAAAGGATGTGGGTTTTAAGGAAGAGGGTAAGGAGTCATTCCAATCCCGGGAGCGGAAAGACTTACCTTAGGGGGAAAAAAGGACGGGTATATACTCGCGCACACACACACATATCCATCCACACATATACAGACACAAGCAGATATATTTAAAGACAAAGAGTTTGGGCAGAGATGTCAGTCGAGGCAGAAGTGCAGAGGCAAAGATGTTGTTGAATGACAGGTGAGGTATGAGTGGCGGCAACTTGAAATTAGCGGAGATTGAGGCCTGGTGGATAACGGGAAGAGGGGATATATTGAAGAGCAAGTTCCCATCTCCGGAGTTCGGATAGGTTGGTGTTAGTGGGAAGTATCCAGATAACCCGGACGGTGTAACACTGTGCCAAGATGTGCTGGCCGTGCACCAAGGCATGTTTAGCCACAGGGTGATCCTCATTACCAACAAACACTGTCTGCCTGTGTCCATTCATGCGAATGGATAGTTTGTTGCTGGTCATTCCCACATAGAATGCGTCACAGTGTAGGCAGGTCAGTTGGTAGATCACGTAGGTGCTTTCACACGTGGCTCTGCCTTTGATCGTGTACACCTTCCGGGTTACAGGACTGGAGTAGGTGGTGGTGGGAGGGTGCATGGGACAGGTTTTACACCGGGGGCGGTTACAAGGGTAGGAGCCAGAGGGTAGGGAAGGTGGTTTGGGGATTTCATAGGGATGAACTAAGAGGTTACGAAGGTTAGGTGGACGGCGGAAAGACACACTTGGTGGAGTGGGGAGGATTTCATGAAGGATGGATCTCATTTCAGGGCAGGATTTGAGGAAGTCGTATCCCTGCTGGAGAGCCACATTCAGAATCTGATCCAGTCCCGGAAAGTATCCTGTCACAAGTGGGGCACTTTTGTGGTTCTTCTGTGGGAGGTTCTGGGTTTGAGAGGATGAGGAAGTGGCTCTGGTTATTTGCTTCTGTACCAGGTCGGGAGGCTAGTTGCGGGATGCGAAAGCTGTTTTCAGGTTGTTGGTGTAATGGTTCAGGGATACGGACTGGAGCAGATTCGTTTGCCACGAAGACCAAGGCTGTAGGGAAGGGACCATTTGATGTGGAATGGGTGACAGCTGTCGTAATGGAGGTACTGTTGCTTGTTGGTGGGTTTGATGTGGATGGACGTGTGAAGCTGGCCATTGGACAGGTGGAGGTCAACATCAAGGAAAGTGTCATGGAATTTGGAGTAGGACCAGGTGAATCTGATGGAACTAAAGGAGTTGAGGTTGGAGAGGAAATTCTTGAGTTCTTCTTCACTGTGAGACCAGACATACCAACAATTAAAGGGAACAGCCATGGGTACCAGGATGGCCCCTTCGTACGCCAACCTATTCATGGGTCACTTAGAGGAAGCCTTCTTGGTTACCCAGGCCTGCCAACCCAAAGTTTGTTACAGATTTATTGATGACATCTTCATGATCTGGACTCACAGTGAAGAAGAACCTGACAACAGCTTTCGCATCCCGCAACTACCCTCCCGACCTGGTACACAAGCAAATAACCAGAGCCACTTTCTCATCCTCTCAAACCCAGAACCTCCCACAGAAGAACCACAAAAGTGCCCCACTTGTGACTGGATACTTTCCGGGACTGGATCAGATTCTGAATTTGGCTCTCCAGCAGGGATACGACTACGTCAAATCCTGGCCTGAAATGAGATCCATCCTTCATGAAATCCTCCCCACTCCACCATGAGTGTCTTTCCGCCATCCACCTAACCTTCGTAACCTCTTAGTTCATCCCTATGAAATCCCCAAACCACCTTCCCTACCCTCTGGCTCCTACCCTTGTAACCGCCCCCGGTGTAAAACCTGTCCCATGCACCCTCCCACCACCACCAACTCCAGTCCTGTAACCCGGAAGGTGCACACGATCAAAGGCAGAGCCACGTGTGAAAGCACCCACGTGATCTACCAACTGACCTGCCTACACTGTGACGCATTCTATGTGGGAATGACCAGCAACAAACTGTCCATTCGCATGAATGGACACAGGCAGACAGTGTTTGTTGGTAATGAGGATCACCCTGTGGCTAAACATGCCTTGGTGCACGGCCAGCACATCTTGGCACAGTGTTACACCGTCCGGGTTATCTGGATACTTCCCACTAACACCAACCTATCCGAACTCCGGAGATGGGAACTTGCTCTTCAATATATCCTCTCTTCCCGTTATCCACCAGGCCTCAATCTCCGCTAATTTCAAGTTGCCGCCACTCATACCTCACCTGTCATTCAACAACATCTTTGCCTCTGCACTTCTGCCTCGACTGACATCTCTGCCCAAACTCTTTGTCTTTAAATATGTCTGCTTGTGTCTGTATATGTGTGGATGGATATGTGTGTGTGTGCGACTGTATACCCGTCCTTTTTTCCCCCTAAGGTAAGTCTTTCCGCTCCCGGGATTGGAATGACTCCTTACCCTCTCCCTTAAAACCCACATCCTTTCGTCTTTCCCTCTCCTTCCCTCTTTCCAGATGAGGCAACAGTTTGTTGCGAAAGCTTGAATTTTGTGTGTGTGTGTGTGTGTGTGTGTGTGTGTGTGTGTGTGTATATAAACAAAGATGATGTGACTTACCAAACGAAAGTGCTGGCAGGTCGACAGACACACAAACATACACACAAAATTCAAGCTTTTGCAACAAACTGCTGCCTCATCAGGAAAGAGGGATGGAGAGGGAAAGACGAAAGGATGTGGGTTTTAAGGGAGAGGGTAAGGAGTCATTCCAATCCCGGGAGCGGAAAGACTTACCTTAGGGGTAAAAAAGGACGGGTATACACTCGCACACACACACACACATATCCATCCACACATATACAGACACAAGCAGACATATTTAAAGACAAAGAGTTTTATATATATATATATATATATATATATATATATATATATATATATATATATAGATGATGTGACTTACCAAATGAAAGTGCTGGCAGGTCGACAGACACACAAACAAACACAGACATACACACAACATTCCACGTGGGAAAAATATATCTAAAAACAAAGATGATGTGACTTACCAAACGAAAGCGCTGGCACGTCGAAAGGCACACAAACATACACACAAAATTCTAGCTTTCGCAACCAACGGTTGCCTCGTCAGGAAAGAGGGAAGGAGAGGGGAAAGACGAAAAGATGTGGGTTTTAAGGGAGAGGGTAAGGAGTCATTCCAATCCCGGGAGCGGAAAGACTTACCTTAGGGGGAAAAAAAGACAGGTATACACTCGCACGCACACACACATCCATCCGCACATACACAGACACAAGCAGACATTTGTAAAGGCAGAGAGTTTGGGCAGAGATTCCAGTCGAGGCGGAAGTACAGAGGCAAAGATGTTGTTGAATGACAGGTGAGGTATGAGCGGCGGCAAATTGAAATTAGCGGAGATTGAGGCCTGGCGGATAACGAGAAGAGAGGATATACTGAAGGGCAAGTTCCCATCTCCAGACTTCTGACAGGTTGGTGTTAGTGGGAAGTATCCAGATAACCCGGACGGTGTAACACTGTGCCAAGATGTGCTGGCCGTGCACCAAGGCATGTTTAGCCACAGGGTGATCCTCATTACCAACAAACACTGTCTGCCTGTGTCCATTCATGCGAATGGATAGTTTGTTGCTGGTCATTCCCACATAGAATGCGTCACAGTGTAGGCAGGTCAGTTGGTAGATCACGTAGGTGCTTTCACACGTGGCTCTGCCTTTGATCGTGTACACCTTCCGGGTTACAGGACTGGAGTAGGTGGTGGTGGGAGGGTGCATGGGACAGGTTTTACACCGGGGGCGGTTACAAGGGTAGGAGCCAGAGGGTAGGGAAGGTGGTTTGGGGATTTCATAGGGATGAACTAAGAGGTTACGAAGGTTAGGTGGACGGCGGAAAGACACTCTTGGTGGAGTGGGGAGGATTTAATGAAGGATGGATCTCATTTCAGGGCAGGATTTGAGGAAGTCATATCCCTGCTGGAGAGCCACATTCATAGTCTGATCCAGTTTAGGAAAGTATCCTGTCACAAGTGGGGCACTTTTGGGGTTCTTCTGTGGGAGGTTCTGGGTTTGAGGGGATGAGGAAGTGGCTCTGGTTATTTGCTTCTGCACCAGGGCGGGAGGGTAGTTGCGGGATGCGAAAGCTGTTGTCAGGTTGTTGGTGTAATGCTTCAGGGATTCCGGACTGGAGCAGATTCGTTTGCCACGAAGACCTAGGCTGTAGGGAAGGGACCGTTTGATGTGGAATGGGTGGCAGCTGTCATAATGGAGGTACTGTTGCTTGTTGGTGGGTTTGATGTGGACGGACGTGTGAAGCTGGCCATTGGACGGGTGGACGTCAACGTCAAGGAAAGTGGCATGGGATTTGGAGTAGGACCAGGTGAATCTGATGGAACCAAAGGAGTTGAGGTTGGAGAGGAAATTGTGAAGTTCTTCTTCACTGTGAGTCCAGATCATGAAGATGTCATCAATAAATCTGTACCAAAGTTTGGGTTGGCAGGCCTGGGTAGCCAAGAAGGCTTCCTCTATGCGACCCATATAGGTTGGCGTACGAGGGGGCCATCCTGGTACCCATGGCTGTTCCCTTTAATTGTTGGTATGTTTGGCCTTCGAAAGTGAAGCAGTTGTGGGTCAGGATGAAGCTGGCTAAGGTAATGAGGAAAGAGGTTTTTGGTAGGGTGGCAGGTGATCGGCGTGAAAGGAAGTGCTCCATCGCAGCGAGGCCCTGGACGTGCGGAATATATGTGTATAAGGAAGTGACATCAATGGTTGCAAGGATGGCTTCAGGGGGTAACAGACTGGGTAAGGATTCCAGGCGTTCGGGAAAGTGGCACGCACGCGCGCTTACACACACACACACACACACACACACACACACATATGTATGTATGTGTGCGAGTATATACCTGTCCTTTTTTCCCCCTATGGTAAGTCTTTCCGCTCCCAGGATTGGAATGACTCCTTACCCTCTCCCTTAAAACCCACATCCTTTCGTCTTTCCGTCTCCTTCCCTCTTTCCTGATGAAGCAACCGTTGGTTGCGAAAGCTTGAATTTTGTGTGTGTGTTTGTGTTTGTTTGTGTGCCTATCAACATTCCAACGCTTTCGTTTGGTAAGTTACATCATCTTTGTTTTTAGATATATTTTTCCCACGTGGAATGTTTCCCTCTATTATATATATATAAAGACAATTATTTACACTTTTGCTGCCCAAAAGTTAGCGACCTCTATTGCATTTGGCATTGCATGTAGCAGTCTTCTGTTGTGCATGTTGCTGGACATTGGGTACACTGGAGCAGGTGGAAGGTCGTCTGCGACAAACATGGTTATACTCAGCCATTTCTGCTGCCAGCTGTGGTAGCATACATAAGAAAACAAATTTACACTCACTCCCTCTCCCTCTGTCCGCAGCTCGTGGTCTAGTGTCTAGCATTGCTGCCTCTGGATGGCAGGATCCCGGGTTCGATTTTCAGCCAGGTTGGAGATTTTCTCTGCTTGGGGACTGGGTGTTTGTGTGTCCGCATCATTTCATCATCATTTGTGATAGTGGCCTAATTGGACTGTTAAAAATTGGGACTTCATACGGGCGTTGGTGATAGCGCAGTTGAGCATCCCACAAACCAAACACCATTTCTCTCTCTCTCTCTCTCTCTCTCTCTCTCTCTCTCTCTCTCTGCGTGTGTGTGTGTGTGTGTGTGTGTGTGTGTGTGTGTGTGTGTCACATAGGGTTAGGGTTGCCACTTTTCTCTGAGCAAATAAAGCGTATTGGTTGTTACAGGTAGGGAAAAATACTTTGTATCTTAAAGTATTATTTAATTTTCAATGCAGAGCATCTTTGCACTCTACATTTAAGATAAATAAATAACTCATTTTTTATCGAGTTTGTGTGTGCTTTAATTCCTTCGTCCTGCTACTTAATACTCACCACAATAGAAACTCACTCTCTGTGAATACTGAAGTAGTGGGAATCGATGATAGAAATGAAATTAATTTCTGCAGATTTGTAAAGTCCTATTTTGTTTTATTAATTATTTGTTGTCATTTGTGTGCAGTGGGTAAATCTGCAAAATTTCAGAAATATATAATTGACCATAATTTGTTTAATAATGCAATTTACTTGAAAAAATCATTCATATTTAAATTCAAATTTTACAGCTTTAAATTTTTAACCAAGTTAACAAGAAGTGAAATTCAACATCGTTTTTTAAATTTATATTTCTTGCTGCTGCAAATAAACTGTTTGTGTCCCTCAAACGAACCTTTTATTTACATACTCTAAAGGTTTTTCAACAAATTTATAAAACAGATCTGTGAATTTCCTAGTCAGTTCATGTAAAAACAACTTGTATCATGTCAAAACAGAGAGATCTTACTTTCGTTTTATTGGTCGTGTTTAAGATTCTCCAAGATATTATACACATCCGAAATTCTTATGCAGTTGCCTTTCAAGTATTTTATAGTTTTAATAAATAGGGTTAATTTAGCTACAAAAATTAGTAAATGTCAGTCAAGACCTTGTCAGTGTTAAGCATGAATAAATTTTGCAAAATCATAGAACAAATTCCTTCTAAGCTTACAAAATAATGCTGATTGCTTTCTAATTTAATAATATACCTGTGCAGGGTAAAGGAGAGGGCTATTTTGTTCCCGTATGGTGTTTCACTTCATGGAACTTGCCATCCACAGATTCTATAATTTTTTTTTTCAATTTTGCTCTTTTTACAGCAGAGTGGAATTTAGTATAAATTTTCAAAATTACAGTGCCTGTGTTGTAAGACAATAATGTTGTGGCATGTCTCACACAGTTATAGGCACTGCAGATGAATGACAATTTCCCTCTATCAAATCTGGTACCAAATCTGTCACATTTGTAAATAAAGAATGGTTTACGCCAAAATTAGTAGTTTTGTTGTCAGAATTAACTCGGGTACATTATGAAAATGTAACTTGTATTTTTCAACATGCCATCAGCAGACTTGCCACTCATTTTCATCATCATCAACAACAACCAATTCAATCACTTGTTGATGCGGCATCTTGAAGTTGGTGTGCAACATAGGATTCCATTTTGACCAAAACCGAGTAACTTATTTTAAAAGCAATTTTTGGCTGTAAAATATTATACCACTAATGGAAACAGTTTTATGTTTTTCTTGTTAGAAGCATCAGTTTGCGAGCAGTAAAATAAAACAGGCCAATGATGAAAAACCTTTTTTTGCTGAAAATATCGTATTCTTATGTTTTTAAGTGTGGGAAATCCAAATATGATACTTAAACTGTATCACCCACCATTTTTTCACATTTTACAGATAAATTTGTTAAATTAAGCAATTTTTTTAAAGAATTCAACAGCTTTTATACAGTTAAAATAATTTAAAAAGGAGGTGTAATGAATCTAGATGACGTTGCGTTGGTAGCACTGCTGAAAAACATTCGCTGGCAAAAAAAGATCAATTCTGTTTTTGTGTTAACAGATGGTGTTTTCTTTACTGTCAACCTAACCTCACTCTCCCATTTCCTGCACATGTGCTCAGTACATTGTCTACTCACGGTTGTAAAAACTCTGCTGACAGTTTTTGCTATATTTGTGGTGAATTTGTGATTAAAAAACACCAAAGAAACATTACAGACTTTGTGAAAAAGGTTTATCTATCATACTTTGTATCTAAACTTGGTGATCAAGATAAATCTTGGGCACTGCATAAGGTATGTTATGTGTGTGTTGAAGATCTGAGAAAATGGTCCAAAAGGAGAAAAAAGCCTTTAGATTTGCTGTTCCTGTGGCGTGAAGGGAGCCAAGAAATCATTCTGATGATTGCTACTTTTGCAGTGTTGATATTACTGGTCATAATTCGAAAAACAAGAAGGTAATAAGCTACCCTAACCTTCCGCCCTCCATCCGACCAGTAGGGCATGTTGTAGATTTGCCGGTTCCTGAACCACCAGATGATTTAAATTCTTTTCCAACAGAAGTATTTTCTGATGTACAATCTGATTTAGATTAACCAAATGATGATGAATTTCATTGTAATACAGAAAGTCTAGAGCCCAAATTGTTTACTCGGACCAAGGTTAACAATTTGGTTAAAGATCTGGGCTTAACGAAAGAAAAAGCTGAATTGCTTGGCTCTAGATTAAAAGAAAAGAACTTATTGGCAGTTGGAACCAGCATATACATGTATAGAAAGAGAGAGCAGCAATTTTCCAAGTTTTTTTCAAGAAGGGGATTTAATATACTGCTCAGACATTCCCGGTCTGATGAATGAATTTGGTATTGAATACAAAAAGGAAGACTGGAGGCTATTCATTGATTCATCCAAAACTAGTATAAGGCTGTTTTATTACACAATGGTGACTAGTATGCATCTATACCTGTTAGACATTCTGTACATATGAAAGCAAGCTGTGAAAACCTAGAAATAGTGCTAAATAAAATAGGCTACTCTGCTCATGGTTGGATGATATGTGGTGATCTAAAAGTAACATGCATGCTTCTTGGTCAGCAAAGTGGCTTTACCAAATTTCCATGTTTCTTGTGTGAATGGGACAGTAGGGCTTGGGATCAACACTGGTGTAGAAAGCACTGGCCTGTGATGGAGTCTTTAAAACCTGGTGAGAAGAACATTCAACACAAAAAACATTGTAGATCCAAAAAATGTACCCCTACCACCTCTACATATAAAGTTAGGCCTAACGAAACAGTTTGTAAAGGCTTTGCCTAAAGATGGACCCTGTTTTAAGTATCTCTGCCAAATGTTTCCACACTTTCAGAAGCTAAACTGAAAGAAAGCGTCTTTGTCGGGCCTGACTTTAGAAAATTGATGTTAACTTTGAATCCACAATGACCTTAAATTAGAAAGAAGCCTGGGTGTCATTCAAGCAAGTTGTTGCAAAGTTCTTAGGACATGAAAAAACCCATAATATGTTTCCATTATAGCTACAATGTTAAAGAAGTTTAAAACTTTAGGGTGTTTAATGAGCCTGAAAGTTCACTATTTGAACTGTCACCTTGATTACTTCCTGGATAATATGGGAGATGTTAGTGAGGAGCAAGGAGAGCGTTTTCACCACGACATTATAAAGTGATGAAAAAACGCTACCAAGGCTGCTGGAACACCAACATGATGGGGGACTACTGTTGGTCACTTCACCAGAAAGTTCAGCAAGTGACTCATCGTAGAAAAAGCTACACAAGAAGCTTCAAAGAAAAAAAGAGAAAGAAAACACACATCAATTCCAGCTGACAAGGGAAACCTCTATTAACACACATTATTGTTTTAAATAGCTTACTTTAAATACAAACTATGTTTATGTTGTAACAAACCATTTCATTAATTTCCCCCGTTTACCATATAGCACAGGATTTTTATACTATATAATAAAAAGCATATTGCTCGAAAACTATGGGTTATACAAAAAACCTAAGGCTAGATTTGGATTCAGCTCATAAAAATCTATAAAGATCAGCTATCAAAGTATGTATATATATATATATATATATATATATATATATATATATATATATAACAGAGGGAAACATTCCACGTGGAAAAAATATATCTAAAAAGAAAGAAAGTGATGAGACTTACCAAACAAAAGCGCTGGCAGGTCGATAGACACACAAACAAACAAACACACAAAATTCTAGCTTTCGCAACAAACGGTTGCTTCATCAGGAAAGAGGGAAGGAGAGGGAAAGATGAAAGGAAGTGGGTTTTAAGGGAGAGGGTAAGGAGTCATTCCAATCCCGGGAGCGGAAAGACTTACCTTAGGGGGAAAAAAGGACGGGTATACACTCGCACACACACACACACATATCCATCCGCATATACACAGACACAAGCAGACATTGAAAATATATATATATATATATATATATATATATATATATAACAAAGATGATGTGACTTACCGAACGAAAGCGCTGGCGGGTCGTTAGACACACAAACACACACACAAAATTCAAGCTTTCGCAACAAACTGTTGCCTCATCAGGAAAGAGGGGAAGGAGAGGGAAAGACGAAAGGATGTGGGTTCTAAGGGAGAGGGTAAGGAGTCATTCCAGACATATGTCTGCTTGGTCTGTATATGTGTGGATGGATATGTGTGTGTTGCGCGAGTGTATACCTGTCCTTTTTCCCCCTAAGGTAAGTCTTTCCGCTCCCGGGATTGGAATGACTCCTTACCCTCTCCCTTAAAACCCACATCCTTTCGTCTTTCCCTCTCCTTCCTCTCTTTCCTGATGAGGCAACAGTTTGTTGCGAAAGCTTGAATTTTGTGTGTGTGTTTGTTTGTGTGTCTATCGACCTGCCAGCGCTTTCCTTCGGTAAGTCACATCATCTTTGTTTTTAGATATATTTTTCCCACGTGGAATGTTTCCCTCTATTATATTTAAAAAAAAAAAGTTTTCCTTGGCCTGTGTGGTTTGTCTGTGTTTAGATCTTGCGTTTGAAATAGCATATGACTCCAGTATCTCTACAGCTAGAGTTTCTCTTTTGGTTCTAGCCAGACAGACACTTGAAGCTATTCTTGTATTAACATAAATAATTTTATTCAGTTGTACAATACAATCCATACTGTTGTTGGACAAATTATGTTTTACAGGTTAGTTCAGCAGCAGAGTTCAGATGTTTTTCCATATCCGATTTAGATGTATGATATTTTTTACCAAGGCAGGGTGTATATGCCCCAGGAAATGCAGGAAAAACCCAGTAATGTTCCATTGTGTTAGTTCTCATTAAATATTTTTGATATTGACTGGTAAGAATTGATAGTCTACCAAACAATTTTACTTTAACCCGGTACTGCAGCAATAAAAGATAAACAAGATAATAACACCAAAATAAAACTTCAGTTGCAAAGAAAGTGCACCATTTACAACAACAAAACACAGTGCTCACACAAGTGTCTGCCAACAGCAAAATTCATCAAAAGTATTCAGGATGAAGACCATGAAATACCTCATAACAACAGATTGCTTCATGTGAGTGTGATATCACAACTGTTTACATTTCTGACAGGTCATATGTAAATGTTGCAAATGGTGATTTGAGAAGCGTTACTTTCAAAGTAAATTGCCTTTCAAGCAGTATTAATTATATTACATGTGAGAGTATGTGATGAATTTCTTAAATCGCAGAGCATTTGATTCTCATTCAAAACTTAACACTTTGAGGATCAGCCGTTTAAAATTACTTGATAGGTGATGTCTGTTACATGCTTTGGTGTTGCCACATTGGCCACCGGCTGCCACTCAGTTATAAGTGACACACAAACATGGCAAGTCACTGTACAAATGCTATTAATATGTAATGCGGAGCACTGCTGGAAGTGACCGCCACAAGGTATGTCAGAAATGTGAGATGCTTTGTCAACAGCTGCTGTTAGGTGACCAATCACTAAACTGCAGCAGGAGACCGATTTTGTAGCCCGTAATTTAAACTCTTGTCCTAAGCTAACCACAGCCTCGTGATGTGTAATGTATCCAAGAAAGCGATGTTTAGCAGTCTGCAGCAGAACTAAAATCACAATCACTTTGTTCGGGGCTATTAAAGTTAACGTCTCCGAACAAATCAAAGACAGAAAAAGTTCAGTTTCAGTGCTAAAAGCAAACTGTTAATTTCTCGCTATCATTGTTTACCTAAAACTGTCCTCTCACTGGCTACACGAGCTGCTGCATTACCAACCAATGAGCAGTCCTCTTTGGCACTTGTTTGTGGATTATGAATGGCACAGGCAGATTCCAGACTAAAAAAGAACGATACGTAGAAAAATAATAGCAAATAAAATAGTCAACACGAAGATGGTGATAATGATGTGGCAAAGAATTAGAAATGAAAAAATTACTTTTAAACCAATTAATAGAATAAGAATGATCATCTAACTCTTTTGATGAGATTCCAATCTACGACCTTCAACATGGCAAGTAACTACACTAACTGTTGTGCTAAAGTTAAACACTGAGTCAGATTGTTATATTTTTCACTGTAATCGCCCAGTTGCATTTATGGATCGCAGCCTTCAAAAACTTGGTGACATGCCATGTTGTATGAAACTTATCTAATCTAAGCCGATTTCTTTGATTATGATAACTGCACGTGTGGCACTGAATCATGTCTTCTACGGAAATATCCAGCAGTGTTTAGTTAGTGCTATGTATGAAACATATGTTTCATTAGCATCGTTATTTGTGTGTGGTGTTTGTCGTGTGGTGATGAAATACAAAATAAAAGTGCCAGATCCATGGTTCAGAATCCAAACACATCCAGAAAGAATGTGGGACAAGAAATTAGAATTTAACTGACCGATTGTGCGGCAGTTTGGCAACGCTGGCAGAAACCAGCTAAAACACGTGAAGTGTCAACTCTTCAGTAATTTTATTCAGACTATAGAAAAATTTCGGGCCCAGAGGAACATTCTTGCATGCCATTATTTAAAATTTTACTGGAAGATTTGTGTTTGATGTATATTAAAGGGTAACACACTAAAAAAGACCAAGCTGCAGGATAGTTTTTCATTTTTATTTTAGTTCTTTCATAGATTACAAATTATGCAATAACAATAGCAAAAAGTATAATCATCCCTCACAAAAGAAAGAGAGAGGAATTTTGGGGTGAGTTCTTGAGCAGTTTCACACGTAAATAGCTTTTCTATGGAGAAGTTGAAGTGCTCGAGGAATAAGTATTCGGCCAAGTAACCCACAAAACATTTGGTTCACAGAGCTGCAACTTAAGCTGTGCTCTTTGGATTCTGCCTAACCACACCCTCAGAAAAACAGCAAAAAAATTTCAACAACCAATATTATATGTGAAAGGTTAGCTTATCATACTGCATTATAGTAATTCAAACAGTTAACTTTTCTTAATTGTATGTTCGCGCTACTTAACAGGAATGTTGCTGTTGGCTGATCGCACAGTTTTACTAGGGTCTTTGCAGAGGATGCTGGGAGCGGAAGCTTGCTATCAGCTTGTAGCACATTGGCTGCTGAGACAAGCCCAGCCTCCTTTTCCCAAAGCAGCAAGCTTATAGCAAATAAAAGAAATGAACATGTAATGCTGGTGTGTCCAGCTTACCTGAACCACATTGGAAAAAGACGAATATTTTTGGACTGCACATAATGTACTTGACATTAATAATTTCTGCTGAACTTACATGTGCTGGGAGTTTCACTTTGAAAGTATTTAGTTTATCTTATCTGTACATAAATGGAATCCCCCCACCCCCCAAAACTTGTGTGATAGTTGCTCACTTCTTGGGCCGCATGTGGCCTGTGGGTTGGACACCCCGGATGTAATGGATTAATGTGTCATGGAAGTGACATGGAAAGTTATGGCAAGTCACTAGAAGAACCAGGTACAGCCTCTTCACTCATTTTTGTAAATAATATTAACAATCACTGCACACAACAGCGCACACAGATCAGCAGCAGACTTCAATCGATCACAGAGAGGACTGAGTAAAAGTGTGTGACCTAGTACATCACATTTTCTGTGCTCTGAATATCTGCTGTCATTGGCTGTCGAGTTCAAGTGACATGAGCTATGACTGGCTGACAAGAACCCATCACAATCTCGATTTCAGTGCTTCTGAAGCTATCCTGCTCAGTTTGGTGGAATTTGCATTTATATTTTCATAATATGAAAATATGCAGTTGCCTAAACTGCCAGGAAGGTGTTCTATGCTGATGTATAAAACCGTTACTATTCAAATGATTGGTAAGTTTTATAGCTCTGAGGGAAATTTTGTTGCAGCTTAACATGGAAAAAATGTATTTTCACCCAGGGTATAGTGTATTTTCTCCCCATGTCCGTGTATACACCCTGTTAGATGTTTCTTAACCTGAAAATAACGAGATCAGACCATTCTTCACCTACAGCCATCACGATGATAACAAACAAAAAAACACACACACAAACCGAAGTAGTTGTAAATGTAACTCTACATAAATCGCTGATTATATTCCATTATATTTTTTTCGTGGGTCGTTAGTTAACCAAACACCATGTTTGATTTCCCAAAAACTTTCATACATAGACAATAGTTTTGTCATTTGTATCATCATATCAATCTTATTGGCACTTTTTTTCAGTGTAACATATTCACTACCTCTTTCATTTGTTTCATGATTAAAATTATGTTTTGAGTTTACTGAAGTAGCCTTGATCCATCATTAACATTTGAGTTCAGGTTGCATTCAGAAACAGTACAAAGTTCATTCAGTTACTTAGCCAATCTATTATACGCAAGAGTACAATCAGCTTTTGTGGTCTTTTAATGACTTATGTAAAATGAATTGTATAAAAAATTAAAACTATGTGAAGTAAAGTATTTTCATGTACTTTGTTCCCCTAAAGTATAGCAAATAATTCTCTGCAGTAATGTACAATACTTGATTATAAAAAGTACAGGCTGCAACCCTGTATAGAAGGTACTTCAGGCGGGAGTGAATCATATCTAAAATGACGTTTATAAGATAACAAATGCTTGACAAGAAATATCACATGTTAAGTAGTGCCAGGACGAAAATTTTTAGTAGTGTGTGAATAAGAGTCTCTGTAATAATAATTCTGGACTTCAACACTCTATGCCATGCATCTTACTTGTATTTACATTTCCCATGTGGTGTAGATATATAATTTGCAATGTGTTCATGTGACTAATAATTTTTCTTCTCTGTTTTAATATTGCTTGTGCAGAATTAGCCAGTGGGCACTTGGATACAGTTCTGCCAGATTTGGAAGCCGGGCCAAGTTCATCTCTTTCTGTGGATGACCTGGATGCTAGTCTTGGCGTCAATGAACTTTCAAGACCGTCGTCACATGCATCATTATCTGATCCATTGTCTCCTTCTATACAAGATTTTTCTGATGAGGAGTCTGACATTTCGAGTGACCTTGAAGTAAATTAGTTGCCTTGACACTCACTGTGAGACTGTGAAAATGTGTATGTTCTTGCTGGAGTGTTGCATCGTATCAGTTTTACAAGTGTATATTTATTTCTTCTTCTTCCTTCTCCTCCCCCCTCCTACTGCCCCCCCCTCCTCCTCCTCCTCCCCCCCCCTCCTCATTCTTATTCATTGAATCTCTTGTCTGAAAGTATTGCAGTCTTTGACATTGTTTTCTGAACTGCCTGGTGCTTAATTCTATTTATATGTGTATTTATAGGGCTGCAAAAGGCTGGTACTGTTGTCTTTTCCTTATTTCTCAGTTTGTTACTACTTGAGCACCCTACCAGCAAGTCATATTCACCGTCCAGCCAGATAAATATTAGTACATTTTTCACTGTAATAATTGACAGGAGAATTGCAGTTGTAAGAAGCCTTTGGACAGTGTGTTATTTGACAGGGACCATAGTAATTGGATCTTTAAGCTTGAATTTATGGAATAAAATTTTATGATCATTGTACATTGAAAGAGCTTCAGTAACATTGTAAGAAAGTCTGTGTAATTTTAAATTGGATTTACACAGGTTTTTTTTGTTCAATATTTCAAAAGAAGAGCATTGCAAGAAATGGGCTTGTAATTGACAACAACCATATATTTCACTGGCACTTTACAGATGATTTGTTGTTACAATAGTCAGTCATGGTATGAAAGTTTAATGCCACAGTTAGATCCACACTACAATATTTTCTTCTGCTATGTAGTTGCTTTTACTAGTTGTTACAAAACACAAAGCGTTCTCTTATTCCAATTTTAGTGGGTCTCACGACAGTGGAATGAGGATGTGACTGTTGATATAAAGAAAAATTGCAACTAATAAAATATATTTTTAAAATTAATAACTGAGCTGCAATTAACATAGTAAAGTTTCTTTCTGCCAGTTATTACTGTATGTTGATTGTGGCCTGTGGAGAGCCATCAAAAAGTTTTTCACTACATAGAGCACATTTTATCAGGTACAAATGGAGGGTGAAAAATCACAGTGCTTTCTTTACTCTAATTTTTTGTTTTTATATGAAATATGAACTTACATTAGTGTGTTGCAATGGTTGTAAGTAGCTATGCAATAAACACTGTAAATAGAAAGCCTGTGATTGTTTACCTTAAATGGTAGTCTTTGAGAGCTTCTTGAGTGTGATTAATATTGTATAAAAATGTAAACAATTGTTAATAGTGTTGTTCCTTGTTATGAGGAATTCTGGCAGGACTAGATTTCTGCTATAACTTTTAAATGCCTCTTTGCTTTCATTCCAAAATGAGATGAGGCTAATCAGATGTAACTCAGGATACCATGTGCCCAATGATTTCAGTGAAATTATTTTTACGAAGCACCCTTGTATGTGGGGATATCCAAGACTGTTGGATACTGTTTTGAATGTAGTGTAGACTTGTTTTATAGTAAAATGTAATTAGGTTGCATGCATACATTTGTGCATTTGTACATCATTGTCGTCATCATCATCATAATTTTACATGTTAAAACAATAAAACTGCAATGATTGCTGCTGCATCTTTTGTTGGTGATTACATAATAAATATTATTTAATGCTGTTATAATTAACCTCAAGGTGCCTGCACTAGATTTCATATAAAAGTCCAGTCCCTTTCTACACCCTGGGTATAACATACAGTAAGTACTGAAGCTGTAAACAATGAATCCTAAATGTAGATATGAGATTATTCAGAGTGGGCATCACTGGCTTTATTGTGCAATCATACTCTGAGAAAGACTACAATAGAACATTGTCTTAATATCAAGAGCTCTGTGGCTTTACTCTTTCCCTCATTAATGTGATCTATAATAGAGTTGGCAAAAGATTTCAGACAGTTGAAATGGTGTTGGTGTGGCTGCTTCGCATGTCTACCTCAGTCAATTACATACCATGATTTTGAATGCGTGTCTAGGCAACGACTCGTTGCAGCTATATAAATAAATATTGTGGGCGGGGGGGGGGGGGGGGGGGTGTGTTTCCCTGCAGCTGTTGGGCAGTTGAAAATTGTCAACAGTTAAGCCATCTGTTACGGATATTCTTTTGCCAACTCTGCTATAGGATTCTGATTATATTCTTCTGCATCCCATATTTTCTGATTGAACACTTCAGTGACACATTAAAAACCAATAAAGTGTATGTAATCATTGAAACAGTTTATAAACTTTTGTTTGCCCTGGCTTAGGTAAGTGGCCTGATTAATGAAATGCTGCTTATGATTTGTTGGAAAGTAATTAACAGCTGATTTGTATCAAAGGCACATTTTTCAGTCACAATCAGTTTTCTACAAGTGTTAGAGTATGATTTTTGTAAGGTTTGCAAGTCTGTTTTCACAACACAAATTCCAATATAAGAATAAAAAATTACAGTCTCAGTGTTACATAGTAACTGTTGGTAGTGTGTGTGTGTGTGTGTGAGATACACACACACACACAAATGTCCCGGGAGTGGAAAGACTTACCTTAGGGGGGGAAAAAGGGCAGGTATACACTCGCCCCCCCCCTTCCACACACACACACACACACACACACACACACACATATATATATATATATATATATATATATATATATATATATATATATATATATATACATACAGGTAGACATATGTAAATGCAAAGAGGTCCATTTTTCCCCCTAAGGTAAGTCTTTCCACTCCCGGGATTGGGATGACTCCTTACCCTCTCCCTTAAAACCCACATCCTTTCGTCTTTCCCTCTCTCCTGATGAAGCAACTGTGGGTTGTGAAAGCTTGAATTTTGTTTTTGTGTTTGTGTTTGTTAGTGTCACTATCAACATACCAACACTTTCTATTCTTAGTAACAAATATTATGTTTAGCTTTCCCTTCAAACAAAGAAAATGTCATTGATCCGGATTGAATTTCACTCAATGTTGGTATTATGCCAGATGTGGTCAACGACAGTGAAACAGTAGTCATATTTTTAGCGTTGCTTGAAATGATCGGGTGAGACAGGCAATATCGGCCATCGGCAGAACTGCCCATCGTTGACTGCACTGTGACTGTATCCTCATCTATCGCATGCAGTGCAAACTTTGCTGTACATCGACGCCTCCTTATAATCTTTCAGATTTTGCGAGGAAGACTTGACAGCAGTATGAAATGGTTCCTGGTTAGTGACATATATGAAGACCTCAGTGGTCCTTCAACTGATGGAGGAAAGGGAGATACTCTTAAAGTGAGAATGACAAGGCACGAAGACAATAATCAGTGGTGAAGAACAGCCACAGTTTGTAATTTGTTAAATGCCACTGGTGGCATGGAGCCTTATAAGTTAGAGGCATCTTGAAACCAAACATCCTGCATTAACAGGGAAAACAAAAAGAATTATTTGTTAGGAAACTAAATGTTTTATTGTCTACCCAGAAGAACTTTGCTGAAATGACAAATGTGACTTCCAGAGCCCTTCTAGCCTTTTACCAGGTTTCGCATAGGATTGCTAAATGTGACAAATCTCATACACAGTCAAACATTTTGGTTTTACCAGCAGCTATTGATATAGTATCAACAATATTTGGTGACTCAGTTGCTCAACAGTTGAAAATAACGCAGTGTGTAGAAGAATTTGACATTTTTTACGATTCACTCAACCAGTTAATTGATAACTTATGTAGTAGCTGTTTTGCACTTAAAAGTGGGCAAAGTGATTGATATTCCTAAAGATGTTCATTTGATTGGTTATGTTAGTTTTGTTCATGAGGTGAACATTTGAGAGGAATTGCTTTTCTGTCAGTCAATACTGAAGATGGCTACAGTTCAGAGTCTCTTGACATGATCAGTACTTTTTAAATCAAAACAGGATGTCATGGAATAGATGCATTGGAGTATGCACAAATGGGCTCACTCGGTATCTGAAATTGATGGGCGGTTGTAAGTGAAAGTTAAAGCTGCAGCCCCTGATGCGTATGGGCCCACTGTGTAATACATGAGGAGGCTCTGGCTGCTAAAGAATCTAGCCCAACCCTCCATTAAGTACTGCAAATGTTTATAGAAGCAGTTAATAATATTAAAGCAAATTCTGTAATTTAGGGCTTTTTAAAATGCTATGTGAGAACATGTGTGCTGAAAGGGCCAAAGTACTAAAAGGAATGCTTGAACTGAGGAATGAGGTATTCTGTTTCTTAAAGGAGAGAAGTCGCTCTCTGGCAGACAGTTTCGGCAACATATTTTCTATGGAAAATGGCATATGTCACTGACATATTCTTAACGTTTCACTTCAAGGTAATCAGGCGAATGTACTATCTTGGAGACAAAAAGTGAAGCCATTCATAAAGAAATTAGAGCTGTGTCAAAAACGAGTGGGAAGTGACATGCTAGATGTGTTCCCTACTGTAATGTCGCAGTTAGAGGACACAGGTAATCTGATACTTCGGATGGAGGTAAAAGCCTGCCTCCTTCATTATCTCGCAACAATAAAGGTTCTCTTCAAAAAGTATTTTAGTGACGATTTTGAATAAATTTAATTGAATTAAAAATCCTTTCAAAAATGGTCTTGGGTCATAATGTCTAAATAGAAGAGAGCATGAGCAACTTATTGATCTCATTTGACATAAAAGCTTTCTGAGTATGGTACCACATGTAATGTAAAACTATACAGGAGAAACCCAATTTTGGCCATTGTAACCATGGCCAAAATATTGGTTTCTCCAGTACAGATTTACGTTGTGGTGCGGCACCACATTCAGAAAACTTGCCGATCTCATAATACTTCACTGAAGAGTAATTTTAATGAAGTGTCTTTGTTGGAGTTTTTGGTACATATTGGCAAGGAATTCCAAAACACTGAGCCAAAATGCAATGAAGATCATGATTCCTTTTGCAACAACATACTAATGTGAGACCAGTTTTGGCAGCTATGAAGTCGAACTACCATTCATAGTTGAATGTAAGCAAAGAACTCCAAGTGACTGTTTCTGCTGCTGCACCACGTCCTGAGAAACTTCTTTCTCAAAACGAAGTTCATCCATTACACTGAACTTTGCTGTTTAAATTTTTAATGATCTTGTAACCCTTGTTTGCTGAACTGTAAATATTGCCCATTTCACAGTTTTTGGATAAATGAAGATGTTATAAAGATAAAAAATTTGTTCCATATTTTAGTTGTAACAATTCATTTAGTTTTGGGTGCTGTTGTGTAAAATCCTTCTAAATTGAATTTGATAAAACTGAGAATAAGGTAAAGAAAATATTAAATTATTTTTATTAGTAAAACAGGCCGTAGAGGAAAAAAGTTTGAGAACCACTGCAATATACTATTGTACAGTTCTACTTGCAACATTTAAAAAAACTACAGAAAAATGTTATTTTGTAACTTAATGATTAATGCAGACATCTTACAGATAAAATATATTCTGAACCTGTGATAGTAGAAACAGGATACTGGATGGAATCACATTTGAAAAAGAGATGAAATATTTGAATACAAATGAGAATAAATTATTTTTTTCAGATTAATTTCAAACAAAACAACAGAATGCAGACTTTTCTTGGGCCGACAGGCGATTTTATTGGTGGGAGTGATATATGGTGGCTTGCAATGGAGTTATTGGCTTACGATGATAGCCTGATCATTAAGATTTAGGTTTTCTGTAGGTCATCTTAAGTAAAACCAGAAATAAAACCAATAAAAAGATTGCAGTCAGTACTTTGCTGAGTAATTTTTAACTAAATACCTCACATCAGTTAATTCTGACTAAGAAAAACAATTGATTAGATCAGTGGTTGTCAAACTTTCTTGCTCAAGAACCAGTACTGACATTGTGGGGCAGCACCTTGGCCTCACATGTACCAATCTTATTATTAATTGTAACCTACATAAATTAGTATATTATGAGCCCCCAATAGACTAGTTATAGTAAGGGCATGATAAGTTGTCCCCCAAGTGGCCACTGATCATTGAAAGTCTGCAGTATTTTGTGTTAATTGTTCTCAGTTTCAGATCGCTGTGGCACTGGAATTGCCTGACGAAATGGTGGCATATTGCCTGTGTGAACAGATGATTAATTAATTAATAACAACAATTTTACATATTTAAATGCATTATACCATATGAGAGATGGATGATAAATGTTTACTAAATGTTTTTAATATAAATTTTCTTGTATTCATTAAGTTATGTTACAACCACCATAATTTAATGTCAAATACTGTCTTAATTTAATGATGTATTCCTTGCTACAAATATGTAGTGAATTTGAAGATGACAGTAGCTATGATGCGCATTCACTAATCCATGTTACTTCCTTTCGAAATTAATACCATAGCAGCTGATCAGAATAAGGCACGCACGCTGTGAGTTATCAGAACTGGAAGACAAACAGTAATTCTCCTTATCACATCTTTTAGCCTTGCAGTTGCTGTGCTACTTACCCCTCTGCCTGAAGTAAGCAGTCAACTTTATCTAGATCAGTCGAATTCACCAAAATCAATTAAAATTAACCACATCCTAACATACATTTGCCCTGAACGTTGTCATTTTTTTGTAAAGGCAGGAAAACTACCTCTTAAGAAACTGTTAATGTTAGTTGACATTTTTTGATTTGTCTATTGGTTGCTAGATGCATATTAGTATAAAATGCAGCTGAGAGCTGCAGACCACTGGACTAGCTCAATACTACTTTTACTGAAAGTCCACTTACTATCTCTGAGAAACTTGTCAATCTTGTTTGCATAGATTAATTTGAACACGTCATTAACATTTATCAATGCCAGTAGTAGGTAGAGGTGGTAAGCAATTTAGTGCAGATCTCATGCAAGTCTAAATGAATTTTTACGATATTGTTGAGTACATTACTGTTTGAATGGACAGTACCTGCAAATACAATGATTTGACCTTTTTTATCAGAGGAAGTGGGAGGCTTCAAGGGTGTAATTTGTTGTTAGTCTCTCATAATTTAACTTTATGGATATGTTTATGTCAGATTTTAACAACAAATAATATAATTTTGAGGATAACATCAAGTTTGATTCAATATACCTGAACTGTTAATTTTAGGGAGTGTTGTGGAGTGAGAGATGTAGTGCCAAATATTGAGATGCTTTGAACTTGTAGAGGGATGAATGAATGGAGTAGACAAAACAAGTATAAGAGACGAGTGTGGATGGGGCATTTGGAAGGGGTTGACCTCAGCGAATCTACTTCAGTCAGATTGATGTGGTTTTTGCAAAACCCACTTCAGAGTAATTAAGTTAATAACTGTAATTATCTATATTTTAAGTTTAAAGTATTTGACTCTCAAAAGAATTCTCATTGTTGATACGTGGCTTTTTCAACCAGTGAATTTGCTGACCACTGCCGTACGTGATTTCCTTTGTCCAAAGTATTAAAAGATACTCTGACTGACATGTGGATAATGAGATGTCATTCAATTGTATAGACATATTTGTGGTTTGATAAACAACTTCCCAGCACAAAATGGTGTTATCAAAGATTGGAAGTTATTGTGTGTCATCCAGTCTTAATTTAAAAGAACTGTGCATTTGACTGTAACATGATTAAGAAAATGTGTCTGGTGATTACATTGTATTAAAGAATGAATTTTTCTGTAGCATTTGAACAAGATAGCCACTTAATTGCTTTCTGTTAGTGGAAATCCATTTGTAACAGGTAAGTCATTTTAAAAGGGGGAAGGGGAGATATTTAAATATGAAAATCATATACCTCATCAGATTACCAAATACATTTTGACCAGTATTTCCTAATATTATCCTGTTTGTATTTGACACAGAAAGGTGATAATACTAGATGAAAGGCTAGTCTTGCGAACATTACATTTTGCTGATGTTTTTATCATGGAATTACGTTTGTTGCAAACTGATTTCTACCTAGGTATGTTTATGAGACCAATATAGTTGCATGTTGAGATGGTGGGAAGGAACTGCTTGTGGTATCAAATTTGCTATGTGCCACTAAACTCCATCCAGTAAAGGGTGTTCTGAACTATCAAATGGCACTGCAGCAGATGTCACATTCATTTACTTGGTGTGACAATGAGAAACTGCAGTTCACATACAAATTACAAAACTTCATATCTGTTTAGTTGGTTGATTCAGAGGAGGAGACTAAATAGCAAGGTCATCAGCCCCATCAGATTAGGGAAGGGAGTCGGCCATGTCCTTTCAAAGGAACCATCCTGGCATTTACCTGAAGCGATTTGGGGAAATCACAGAAAACCAATCAGGATGGCCAGACGCAGGTTTGAAGCGTTGCCCTCCTGGATGCGAGCCCAATGTGCTAACCACTGCAGCACCTCTCTCAGTTTCATGCCTGAGGTGCAATATTGTGACATGTTAGCTTTTCACCATGAGTGACTTGAAAAAAATGTAGACAGAAAGAATGTGTTTTAGGATTAATGCACAAACTCTGTGAAGGTATGTCATGAAATAACAGAAGTTTAATTAAAAGTCTGGATAATATGAACTGATTCTTCAAGTATCCGCCAAAAGTGTGTTAGTAAGAAGAAAACATCTGGAATTCAATATGAAAGTGACTATATTATGATATACAGTGGAGTAAAGCAGGCACAAAGAGCAAGTAAGGGTGTTGCCATCTACATTCAAAGAAAGTGGGAAGATAAACTATGAACATGTAAGTGAATGAATTGTACTAGTAGGAATACAAGGTTCAAGAGGAATCTTATGAATAATTGCAACTTACACCCAAGAAGAAGGAAACATTGATGATTCCAAGGCCTTTTCATACAATTAGAGGTGGTTGAGATATACAAATTCCAAAAAATATACGTACATTTGGAGACAACATATGTAATGAAAACAGATAACTACCCAGAGATTCTGATACCTGTAATCATTTAAAACTTGCCAATAGTTTCTTTAGGAGGAACAACATACACAAATTTACCTGGTCAGCATCAGGATGTAGGTCTATTGCAGATCATATAATAATAAATGAGGGATTTCCTGGACAGGTTAGAGATAACCAGAGTTGATCGAGCAGTTGATATTGGTTCAGATCACTTCTTATTGGTGTCAAGTTACTGATATCTATGCAAAATGGAGAAAACTGTAGAGACCAATTAAGGATCAAAACGGAGAACAGGTTCTTAAAGCTTACCCTTTAGAAGATGGCAGCATAAGAGATCTCTGCCAAAAGTGGACAACAAAAACGTTAGCAAATTTAGAAATGGTAAAAGACTTGGAAGAACTTAAAAATAACTGTATCAAATCTAACTAATGATGGTGTGGTGAAGAAAAGGAAATAAGGAAAGATACAGAAGAAAGGTTTGGATGCCTGAGATGGATACAGCAATTAATGAAAACAATAAGCTTTCACAACTTACATAAATAATCTCACTAATGAAATGTACAATGAATATAAAGATAAGAAAAATATAATGTGTAAATCTTAAAGCACACACAGAATCGTGGAAAAGCTCTTTTAGCAATATAAAGCACGATTTTCATGGCAGATAAACTGTTACTTGTGGTGAAATCGTTCAATAGACAAGAAAATGATCATATACATGTTAATACTGTAATATAGGTGAGAATGAATGGATAGCTCATTATAAAAAATTGTGGTATGATGATACTTTAATTCAGAGATTACCTGGACTACACAAAAGGCCTGGATGATATTGATATGAGAGAACTGACAGAAGCTTCAAAAGCTACCAAAAATAGGAAGTCCATCAGTTTGGATGGTATTAATGTGGAAATATGGAGGGTTATTCCTACATTGAAGACTTCTTCACATACTGAATCCATGTGGCAGAAATGAGGAGGGACCAACACACTGGCTGAGAGCCACAGTAGGGCCTAATGTCAATATTTAAACAGGACAATAAAAATAAAAGTAGTAACTATCAAGGTATAAGGCACCTGGATTCAGACTATTAATTATATGCCAAAATCCTGAATGCAAGACTTGAAAATATCACGGAAAAGCAAATATCTGAAGAACAATCAGGTTTTAGAAAAGGACGATCAACTGTTGATAATGTTTTTACACCGCAACAAGTTACAGAAAAGAGAGAAGAGTTCAGCAGTAAAATCCATCTTGCATTTGTGGATTTTAAGAAAGCAATCGATAACAGGGATACAGAAAACCTATGGACTATCATGGTTGAACACACACAGAGAGAGAAAGAGAGAATTTCCTCTTCCTGTTTTCTGTCTACTTCTTTCATGTTTTCTTCTTTTTTTTTTTTGGCATTCGCTGAAAGTTCCGTTTTGTGATTTTTTTCTCGTACTTGTCATGTCTTCTGTGAAGATGTTCAGTTTCGTGAAGTCTTAAATCGTTTCCGTTACTCAGTTGTTTTTCACTGTGTGAGTTGTCACTGTGTTAAAATGTTCCTTGGTCAATCTATTTTCATTCATCCTATGTATGTGTTCATAGAACTTTGCTCTTCTTCTCCTAATGCTACTTGTAATCGTCTCTGTCCGTTCATATAGTTCTTTCGTCAGTATCTTTATACAGAGCCCCTCTTTGTGAACTGGCCTGTAGATCTTTCTCAGTAGTTTCCTCTGTTGCTTTCCTATCTCCGTAATTTCAGTCTTCCCTAAGGAAGAATGCTTCTGAGGCAACAAGGCCTGTGGTAAGACTACTGTACTATAGTGTCTTACTTTGGTATTGATGGAAACAATTCTTTTGTTGTAATGATTCCTTGTAAGTTTCTATGCTTTATGTAGTTCTGTGATCCGTTCTTCACTGGATGTCAAGTTCAGTCTTGTCTCTCCCTCAGGTGTTTGAAACTTTTTACTTGTGTTATATTTCTATACTTTCTTTGTTACCAATGGGTGTCTGTGGATTTTGTGTCCAAGTACATTTGCAAAGCCAGATAAAAAAATTCTTAGTGTATTAAACCGACCTGACCTTTAAACTTCCCGAAAATTGTCATCTGAACATTCTTCTGCTACATCTTTGTCGTCATCGTTGTTTCATATATATATAAGATGGTCTTAACTGCAATCGAGAGCCTTACTTATGCCACACTCCTTGAAAGATTTAATAATAATGTCTTCTCTCGCCCTAGAATACAACTGTTTTATCCACTGACATACTTGTTTGATTGTAGGTCATTTTGAAGCCCCCTTTGGCATGAATTCAAGTTTGGTTTCATCCATTTGTCCCATCCCTCTCTCATACACACTTTAAATGGCTTATTTATCTTGACATGAAGAGGTTGCAATTGTAAAGTAAGTCTTCCTGGAATAACAGTAAGCTCTGTATTTCTCCTTCTCAATTTCTCTTTCACGGAATGTTCCAATGGCTACTAAACTGATCTAGCAAAGAAGAGAACTCTTCTTCAATAAACTACCTTTCCTTGTCTCCCACACTTTGTTAATGCATAATTTCATACCAGCATCGTCCATTCAGCTTGTGTCATGTATGTGAACACCACCACTTGACAGTATTTCAGAACCTTTTGGCATTGTTATGCACTTGAAAATAATCATTGGATTAAGTTTAGTACCGGCAACACAGCATGAAAGTGCAGTGTGTTTTCTCATGTATACTTGCTTTTTATAGTTACAGTTTTAGCACCTTTCATAGCAACAGTTCTTGTACTTGGCACATCAACTGTCAGAGGAGTTTCATTCATATTTGCTATTTGGCTTAGTTCCACACTGGATTTCATTCCATGTTGAATAATAAAGCAATGGAAAGATAATATTTTCTCTTCATGTTCCTGTGGCATTTTCTGAGATATTCTGGTTTTGTTTTGCTTGCTACGTCCATGACGCTTCATAAACTTGTAGCACCGACCAACTATATCCTTAACATCCGTGTTCCAGTATAGCATTAGCTTACGAGTGTGCATTTGAATCATTTTTGTAATAATTCCAATGTCATTTTGAGTGCCCTTGGATCCATTTGAATATGCCATCATCTTGTTTTGGCAATTTTTCATTCAGTCCACTGTTTGCACATACAGTCTTCCTCACTTTTTCAGTTCTTTTTACTGCCCCACCAATCACGAATGGTTTTTTTCTGTTGGTGGAGAGCCGAAATGTTGCTCAGCTCCTCTATTGCCACATTCTTCTGCATATGCAATTGCTTTCAATTTATAGCCCGCATCATATGAATACCTTTTTTTTTTTTTTTTCCCCACTACGAAACTAGCTACTAACAAAAATATTGTCCTGTTATAACACAAATCACTTTCAATTAAAGTTCACTGGCACCATAGACTGCAATGACACATCATAATAAGCTAGAGAGGTTGGGTTTGTGACAGCGGGGTGGGAGGGAGACATTGTTAGCAACCTTGTGAATAACCGTGACTCATTGTTTAGCGTATCAGGGCACTGCTGCTGCCAGTTTTATCCACATGTTGCCAAATAGAAAGAGGTTTCGCGTGGCTTTGAATATGTAGTCATTTTTAAGGCTGGCGGGAATTTTAAATCAGGCACTGTACATTTTTATATTAATTTTGACTACAAGGCCCACATGAAGTTTGGAGGCAGTTTTTGATGAAAAAAGTGCATCTTATAGTTCGTAAGATACGGTATATCATCAGCAAAGGTCATACAATCTGTGTTGACAGTTCTATCCTTGTGTCTCCCCATGTTTACCACCACTGATTCCTTTGTCCCATGTACTGATTATTTTCTCCAAAACCGAGTTAAATAACATGTCTGACAGGCCATCTCGCTGACTCACTCGTCTTGATTTTGAATGGTTCCGAGATCTCTCCCATAAACTTCACTATGGAGGCTGCATTTGTTAATGTTTCCTGGTTTTGTTGTCAACCCCCATATCTTCCAGTGTATTAAAGACACTTTCTTGTTAGTATTGTTCTCATGCACCAGATCTGTTCACTGCGTGCTCTTCTCTTTCTGAACCCTCCTTGGTATTTTCCTGTCTGTTGATCTATTTTAGGCTCTAGCCAATTAAACAGGGTGTTTGATGGAATTTTGTATGTCACAGGCAGTAGTGAAATTCCTCTGTAGTTATTGGGGTCTGTTTTGTCTCCTTTCTTGTGCAGAGGGTGTATTAGCACTGGCATCCATTCTTCTGGTACATTTTCTGATACTGTGTATTTTGGATGTAATGTGTTCATGGTCCAGATTTCCGCAATCAGTCCATCTTCTCCAGGTGCTCTGTTATTTTTCAATGATTTTGTTATTTTCACGATCTCCTCGTGTGTTGGTGACTGGGTTTTGGCTTCTCGAACTATAAGATCTTCATCGGTTTATCACCGTTTAGTTGTGGATCAAAGTATTGCGCTAATATTTTAGTTCTTTTTCAGTTTTGTCTCCAGTGTTCCATCTTGTCTTTTGAAGCATAGGCTCGGTAGTTGGTATCCTGCCACATTTTCTGTGAATGTTCTGCAAAAATTTTGTGTGTTGTTTTTGTTGAAGTTCTGTTGTATCTCTTTGCATCTGTTGTTTTCATAACTTCTTTTACCTCTCTGGATTATTGTTGAAGTTTTCCTCTGTATCCTGTTGAATTCTTCCTAAATTTTTTCCAGAATTGTTTTCTATGTTCTGTGGCTGTCTTGTTCCACCATCCGTGTTTCCTTTTTCTTGGTAGTTGCCCAAATTTTACCAGTACCTTAATTTTTCTGTTACTTCTTTGTTGTTTAATTTTAGGTACCTTGGTATTGTTCTGAAAGTTCTCTTGATTCATCTGCTGGGTATACATTTCGCTTTAATTTGGAGTAGGTGATTATCGGATTCAGAAAATGCTTTCCTTGTTCTTACATTCATAATTTCTCTGGTGTTTTTTTGTGGATATCACAATGTGGTCTATCTGAAATTCTCCTAGGGCATTGTTGGGTGAGTTCCAAGTTCATAGTTATGGAATTGCATAGACATGAGTTTGAGATCGGAATTCGTGCAGAAATTTATCGGGATCTCTCAATTCTTGTTTGTCTGCTTTTGGACCGTGTGTTTTCCTGTTGTCTTTGAATACTCATTCACTTCCTAAGTGGGCGCTAAAATCTCCTAGTAGAACTTTCACTTGCTCTGTGGATTTTTCTTGTAGTTGTTTGTGTAGGTATGTGCATTGATTAGTGTATAGGCTTTGTTTCCAGATTGTTCTGATATTGATGTGAAATCTGTTACAGAGTTCAGTATCAATTTGTGTACTTCAAATCCATGAATATGAGATTTCTTCTTGGAATGGTTAAAGCTAGTTTCCCTTTGTATATTCTGCATTTTTCTGAGTCACGGTGGTTTTCATCTGATAATTGTTTTTCCTGGATTGTCAGAATTTTTATACCAAATTTCTCCACGGTGTTCGTCAGTTGTTTCAATTTCTCTGGTTTGTGTAGTGTTCATGTTGAATGCTCCTATGTAAAATATTCTCTTACTTCTGACGGTTTTTTAAGAAGCTCCGGTTCTTCTCTTCCTGGCATGCCTGATCCCTTGGAATCTGATAATCAAATCTATTATTCAGTCTTACTGACTTGGGCCCAGGTTAATGAATTCTTACCCATTGTTCTGTCATGATTATTAGTTAATGTTTAGGTTTTGGTGGTGAAATCCCAGAAGATTTTGCATAATTTTGAATGGAGTTTTGAATTCCATAAGATTCAGTCGCAGCTGAGCTCACATTGAGCCAACAGATGCTGACCGAGTACTGGTGGTTGCCACACAGATGCGTCAAGATTTTGGAGTTTCACATGCAACCCTACACAGGGGCCCTCACAAGGTGCTGCCATCTGGAGTGAGATGGACCCAGGTTTTTTTTTTTTTAAATGTGTTATCCTCCCCCTCCTCCTTCCTCATCACTAGCAAGTTGAGGCTGGGGCTGTGGAGTTATCAGCAAATGGAAAATGTCAAACATAAATGAAGTCTTTAATTTATTTATTTATTTATTTATTTATTTAGCATCCAGTAGATCACACATGTGATATAGGATTTGTCATTTGATTACACGTAACACATAACAACACATACACATAATAAATTGACAAACATATACAAACAGCAAACAAATTACATACACATAGTACAATAGTAGTGTACAACAACATATTACCCAAAAAACAAAAGTACATGCTCACAATGAAAATTTTTAGATAATGAACTATGCCTTATACACAAAACTTGTTACGGATATACACAAAAATGTATTACGGATAGTTAACAGATTTTTCCTAAATTTCATAATTACAAAGTTGAAAACATCATTTAATTAGTCTGAATTTTTTTTTTTTTTTTAAAAAAAAATAAGTAGGCTACAGGTTTCAATTCACAGTCTGAGACAGGTATTCATTTACACTGTAGAAGCATTTTTCCATCAAGTATTTTTTTACTTCATGCTTGAAATTATTTTTGCCTTTCAATTCTTTAATTTGAGATGGAAGTGCATTTAAAAGCTTTATTCCTAAGTGGCTAACATGTTTCTGACTTCTAGTTTTTGCTACATAGGGAATGTGGAAGTCTTTACAATGCCTTGTATTGTGATCATGGTAGCTTGAGTTGGTTTGGAGATCGCAGTTATTTTTACTTATCGTTTCCAGGCATTTAAAAATATATATTGATGGTATTGTAAGTATCTTTAGTTGTCTGAATAAGGGTCTACAGTGAGTTTGTGGTGGGCTGTGTGTCATGATACGAATAGCTCTTTTTTGCATAATAAAAATGTCATTTAGTCTTGACCTGGTTTTTCCCCAAAAACTTATGCCATAGCTTGCAACTGATTGGAAATAACTGAAATACACTGCTCTAATACATTCTTTGCTGCATACCTTGGATATTATTCTTAAGGCAAAACATGCTGAGCTAAGTTTCTGGGTAAGATACACACTGTGTTCATTCCAGTTTAAATCTTGGTCAATTCGCATTCCCAGAAACTTTGTAGTGCACACTTTTTCTATTTGTTTGCTATCCAGCATAAGGCACATATTTTCCCTTTGACACTTGCTTCCATACTGTATAAAGTTTGTTTTCTTTGTATTTAATGTCAGCTTATTTGAATAAAACCATGACTGGATGTATGAGAGCGTTTTTTCTGCTGTAGTACACAATGATTCTTTTATATCACTAATTATGATACTCGTGTCATCTGCAAATAGTAGAATTTTGGCTGAGCTGTCTGGAGCCTGTATATCATTTATATAAATTAGAAATAACAATGGGCCCAGAATGCTGCCCTGTGGAACACCTATTTCAATTTGTTTTGGTTCAGATACGAGTTTAAAATTGTGAAGATTGTTGGATGACCTCAGCTCAACAACTTGTGACCTGTTTTGCAGATAAGATTCAAACCATTTTTTAACAGTACCCCTGATGCCTATTGCTTCAAGTTTCTCTAGTAATATTACATGGTTCACAGTATCAAATGCTTTGGATAAATCTAGATTAATTCCAACAACCTGTTTATTTGACTCCAAATTTCTTACTATTTCTGTTGTGTAGTCCAATATGGCTGTTTCTGTACTGTGCCCTGCTCGAAAGCCATGTTGACTGTTATTTATTAGTTTATATTTTTCTAGATATTTTGTAACCCTGATTTTCATTAATTCCTCAATTATTTTGGAGAAGGCTGGAAGGAGAGATATAGGTCGGTAATTTTCTATTTTATGTCTGTCACCATTTTTGTATAGAGGTATCACTTTGGAGATTTTAAGTTTGTCCGGAAATATCCCTTCACTAAGGGACAAGTTTGCTATGTGCACTATAGGTTTGACAACACATGGAGCAATTTTCTTAATTATTGATACAGGTACATCATCCAAACCAGAGGACATTTTGGATTTCAAGCATTTAATGACTTTTAGAACTTCATGCTCATTTGTTGGCATTGCCATCATGCTGGTATTTACCGTTGGAGTTGTCACTGTTGGTTGTTGCATAAATTTACTACTTAAAGTAAGGGGAATATTTACAAAATAATTGTTTACATAGTTTGCCATGGCATCTTTTTCTATGGGAATATTTTCATTATTTTTAAGATTGATTTCCTGTTCTTTAGTTTGACCCCCAGTTTCTTTTTTTACCATTTTCCACATCATTCTGGACTTGTTACTAGCTTGCCTTATTAATCTATCATTACTTAATAATTTTGCTTTTGCTAATACTTTGCGGTAAGTCTTTTTGTATGTCCTCACATACTCAACAAACTGCTGATCATGACATGTTTTTAACTTTAAACTTAGTAATTTCATGGTTTCACTTGACTTTTTAATTCCGGGTGTAATCCAGGTCCCTTTGGATCCAGATGATCTATAGCTCAAAAGCTTTTTTGGGAAACACATTTCAAAGTATGTCATAAAAGTGGAAGCAAATATATTGTAAGCATCATTTGTGTTTGTTTGTGCCAGGACCTCTGACCAAACTGCATTTTTTAAATTATTTTTGAACTGATTACAATTTTCAGTAGAGAAAAATCGTTTGTACTCCTTTTTATTTTCCTCCTCCTTGGGAGTTGCAGTGAGATTAAAGGTTAGTGCATTATGATCTGATAATCCTATATTTACATTTGTAACTGCAACTTCACGTGTGTGCACATTTGAGAAGATGTTATCTATTAGGCTTTCACTGGAATCTGTTATTCTAGTGGGAGCTGATATGTGGGGGAACATGTTGAAGCTTTTTAGTATGTCTAAAAACTTGTTTTTTACTGGACTCTGGACCAATAGATTAATATTAAAGTCACCACAAAGAATTATGGTAGAGTTCTCATTTGAGAAAATGTTGAGCATTTCTTCCAAATTCTTAAGAAAGACTTCAGTATCTCCAGATGGTGACCTGTATATTGCTGCAACAATTATTTTCTTCTTTAAACTATATAACTGAATGGTTACTGCTTCAAAATCCTTTTCTATGATTAATGGTTTAGCCTCGTATCTTAACTTAAATTTAAGCTTGGGATTTAGATAAATGCATACACCACCACCTTTGGCATTTTGCCTACAGTACTGACTGGCAAGTTTATATTGGCTTAAGTTTATGCTGTTTAGTTCACTGTCCCTGCACCAATGTTCCATAACACATAAACAATCAATATGGTCACTGTTTGCTGCTACCTCAAGTTCAAGGTACTTGTTTTTAAGACACTGAATGTTCAGACTCATAATTCTTAGCTGATTTGAACAATCCAACTGACCTGTGACTTTACACTCTGTTGATGCATTTTCTCTTACACTGTTAGAAGATTTCATACCTTGTTGTAGATTCCTCTGCTTGCAAACATTTCCCTGTTTCCCTGTTACGTGCTGTTGTTCACTGTTTTGCCCCAGCAAAAATCCTGACTTCTCAAGGGTGGCTGCCTTCTTCTGGTGTGATGACTACTCCTATTTCCACTGCTGCCTAAAAAATTTTCTGTGTGTTTCTTGTGTGTGGCTTCTGTTCGTTGGTGGCAATCAGCAGGTGAGTTAACTTCTGGAGCTTGTATAGGCCTAAGTTTTGCTTCATCCACATCTGTCCTCTTCGGTTTAAACCATTTTGTAATTTTCGTTTGGCTGACGACTTGATTGATTGTTTTTTGCCTAATCGGTTTGAACCACTTGGTAATTCGCGTTTGGCCGATGGCACAGCTTGTAACTCGTATAAAACACTTCTTAATTTCCGTTTGTTTGTCACTTATACTTTTTTCTTCACTCTTCTTCGAAATGCGAGTACATATTTTTTCGGCTAGTAATTTCTTTCCTGGCGTATTTAAATGAAGTCCATGGACTGTATGGAACCTTCGCTCCAATCTGTTTATGTCTACAATATCGACATTCTTAAAGTTAGTGCATATTTCAGTGATACACTCGTTTGCAACATTAATTTCGCGGTTCACACACGACCAGGGTGGTAAATCATGACGATGCGGGATATTCACAATGAGTACATTTGTGTGGGTTAAATTATTTAGACATTTCCTCATTTCTGTAATCACCTTGTGTGTCTCGTTTCTATAGACGTCGTTTGATCCTCCTATTAACACGGCGAAATCGTCTTTATTCAAACTAGCTACGTCAGTTGATGTTGTTAGATCCGTTTTTTCACTCAATGGAGCCCCTGGCTTTATGAAACCAGATGCCTTGAAACTACATGTTCTCATCAACACTGCGGAAATTTCACGGCCGTGACTATCACCTAACACACAGATTGTTTTGTGTTTCGCACTTTTTGTAACCGGAGGATTTAAGATTCTTCTTCTCACCTGACTAGTGTTGTTTTTTGGCCGCACGTGTTCTAAATGTTCTTCAGTTTGCAGTTTCGCTGGAGATGACTTTTTTAACGTAGTTTCCTTTGTTGCATTGTAGTCTGTGGTAGTGTAGGTGGGCGCACTCATTTTCGGAGTTTTTAGAATATCTCCTGACGCAGTATTTTCGTTGTTTGACCTACTTACAACGAGCAACGGTTTGCCTACTTTGTTTTCCAATTTTTCAACCCTTTCCGACGTGTTCACTGAATCCACGGCAGAAAGCACTTCAAAAGAGTTTTTTTGCACTAAATTTTCACTGTCTTTCACATCTTTTACCTTATGAGTACAACTTCCTTCAGTCATTCTCTTCCATTTTTCCGAGACCGAGTCTTCTTTCTTCATTAGCGTCTCACGTTTTTCAGATTGTAGTTTACTTATTTCCACCTTTTGAGCGTCTATTGTAAACTGTAGACTGGATATCCGTTCGTTCAGCTTCTGTATTTCAGTCTTACAAGTTGCACACGTTTTCTTTTTACTACCGAAATTTACGTTTTTTCGTGGAGGCACATTATACACTTTCAACTTGGCCGCCATCTTACCAATAATAATAATAATAATAATAATATCCTTGAGCAAATAAGGCCTTTTCAGTACCTAAGATCTGACATCACTTATGAATACAACCATTACGTGGACCAAAAATTAATTAAATTTATTTCCATTTGTGGAACCATTGTAAAAAGTTTGTAAACTAAAGCCAGGAAAGTAACCCGGCTGAAGTTTCATAAAACAAGAGTAGTACCAATCCTTACTTATGGAAGTCAAGCATGGGCAATGAGATGCCAAGAAATTAGGATACAGACTCAATAAATGAAATTTCAACAGAGAGTGGACGATTCTACAAGACAAGATCGAAAAAGAACACAACATACAAGGAAAGATTTAGGTTTATATAACCTAAAGGAAAATAGGAGAAAATGGAAGGTACATGTAGACTGTATGGGTGGTGAGAGGTTCCCGGTCAAGGCTTTAAATTATAAATGCCCAGGAAGAAGAAACACCATACAAGAGATGGATACCTTAACAGGCAATGTGCCTAATTATGTAATGAAGAAGTAGGAGTGTGTTGGTGATCTGGTAGAACACAGCACCATTGTGATACTGCCAACATGCCTTATCCAAGAAAGAGTTATTTCCTCGTGTCAAACAATGACAAGTCCAGTTTAGACTTGGTATTTTATTGTGTGTGAGACAACACAGTGAAACAGCAGAGCTAACAAGTGTGGCATTGTTGATGAGATTTCACATCACTTCCCATATCTGCATGTATAATCCTGGATGGCCTTCACTATACAAAATTGCGTAGCTGATAAGTATAATGGCAGCTGGTTAATGATCACAAGTGTGTCAGTTAAGGCAGCACTTGGACATCACTCATCAAGAATATACTTATCTTGATTTAATTGTGACTAGCCCTGTCCATTCCATTACAAACCAGTCACTCAATGGAATGAAAACATATATGCCCCTTTTTTTTAAATATATTTATTTATCAAGAAGAAGATAAGTATCCTCTGGGAAAAGTGCTAAGTGTACTGCTTCCCCATGAGAACACACACACACACACACACTGGGTGAGATTTTTTTTATCTACAGAATTACATTATATTGCCAAAAATTAAAGATTATTATGAGTTGCACCAAATATACTGAAGCGCATCTGCAAGTGTTTGAGCACCTGGAATAAGTGTGCTGAAAAACAGGGAACCTGTATGAAAAAGGAAATGTGCAACTATTTCTGTAAGTACCTTTGTAAGAGTGTTATCATAGCATTTCTGTTATTTCGTAATTTACTCTCCTGCGTTATATGTTGTTAACTCTGCCAAAAATTAGAAAAAAGATTAAAATTGTTTCATGCAGCATTTATTGCACAATTGCTGCACATCTTTAATGAAAAGACAAGATAAGACTTGCAAATATATCCATAAATGAAATTTTCAGATCTTTTTGGTCCAGTCCAAACTCAAATAATTCAAGATTATGAAGGAGAAATTGTTCGTTTCTCAAAATCATGTGTAATATTGAGCTGCACTTTAGTACACAAAATAGTCTTCTGTTGCCTGTATCATGATTAAGGTAGCTCAGTAAATGTTAATGTGAAAACTGCAAAGTTTCACTGTGGTTCAGAGTCCCTCTGTAACTAACTGGATAAGTCAGTTCAAAGGTCAGAGGAAGGCAAGGATGTACCATATCCGCTAGAATTCAGGCCTGTAAAGCACTGTGGTGGTCAGACATACCCGCTGCTAATACATTCTGCCATGTATAATGGATTCCCTCAGTATGTTAATAATTAGTATTCATGTTCCTGTAAGCAAAAGACATGATTTAAGAGTGAGCCCTTCATTACATGGTTAAATATGTTCTTGTGTGGATGATGAGTAACCTGCACTGTATTTGGGCTTTTTTTTCTGAATAGCATGTTTTGTGTGGTGTGTTTTAAGTCACACATAGGTTGTTGTAGATCAAAATGCAGAGTGCTAGGCTACAAGACATCAGGTAGCTTATAGCTGTTAAATTGTACTATGTGGATTGTCTAAGCAAAATCTTAATGCTCAGTCACCCAGCACTCTTGTACCAAAAGATTCTGCAGAGACCTGTAATGTGTCCTGTAGTTTTTATTCTCCTGCAAAGTTGGGACATTCCTTGCTGTAAACTGGATGTGCTTGAGAGCATGGCTGAGGCAGTACATCAAATACATGTGATGCGGGGGAGCAGAGTCGCGTCTTCCACATGTTTCTTGACCATTACAACCCATGGCAGTGTGGCCGAAGCACACCGGATTAGGGACATAAGGCCTAACTTACAGTTGGAGAAACCGTGCTGCAATATACTCTGGCAGCTTCGGTAGACAATATCAGGATACAAGGTGCTGACTTCTGGAGCTCACCATCAATCAATTTCATCAAACAGTGAAATGTTCATTTTCCCATTCCTGCTGTAATTCTTTGGTATCTATATCTTCTGGCACATCACCACATCTTTACAACAATTTAAGACAACATGCAGCTCACTGCTGGTAGCATATTACCCAAGTACACTACTGGCCATTAAAATTGCTACACCATGAAGATGACGTGCTACAGACGCGAAATTTAATCGATAGGAAGAATATGCTGTGATATGACACCTACAACGTGCCGACATGAGGAAAGTTTCCAACCGATTTCTCATACACAAACAGCAGTTGACCGGCGTTGCCTGGTGAAACGTTGTTGTGACGCCTCATGTAGAGGAGGAGAAATGCGTACCATCACGTTTCCGACATTGATAAAGGTCAGATAGTAGCCTATCGCGATTGCGGCTTATCGTATCGCGACATTGATGCTCGCGTTGGTCGAGATCCAATGACTGTTAACAGAATATGGAATCAGTGGGTTCAGGAGGATAATACGGAATGCCGTGCTGGATCCCAACGGCCTCATATCACTAGCAGTCGAGATGACAGGCATCTTATCCACATGTCTGTAACGGATCGTGCAGCCATGTCTCGATCCCTGAGTCAACACATGGGGACGTTTGCAAAACAACCATCTGCACGAACAGTTCGAAGACGTTTGCAGCAGCATGGACCATCAGCTCGGAGACCATGGCTGCGGTTACCCTTGATGCTGCATCAGAGACAGGAGCGCCTGCAATGGTGTACTCAACGACTAACCTGGGTGCACGAATGGCAAAACGTCATTTTTTCGGATGAATCCAGGTTCTGTTTACAGCATCGTGATGGTCGCATCCGTGTTTGGTGACATCGCGGTGAAAGCATATTGGAAGCGTGTATTCGTTATCACCATACTGGCGTATCACCCGGCGTGATGGTATGGGGTGCCATTGGTTACACGTCCCGGTCACCTCTTGTTCGCATTGACGGCACTTTGAGCAGTGGACGTTACATTTCAGATGTGTTACGACCCGTGGCTCTACCCATCATTCGATCCCTGCAAAAGCCTACACTTCAGCAGGACAATGCCCGACCGCATGTTACAGGTCCTGTACGGGCCTTTCTGGATACAGAAAATGTTCGACTGCTGCCCTGGCCAGCACATTCTCCAGATCTCTCACCAATTGAAAACGTCTGGTCAATGGTGGCCGAGCAACTGGTTCCTCACAATACACCAGTGACTACTCTTGATGAACTGTTCTATCGTGTTGAAGCTGCATGGGCAGCTAGCTGTACCTGTACACGCCATCCAAGCTCTGTGTGACTCAATGCCCAGGAGAATCAAAGCCGTTATTACAGCCAGAGGTGGTTGTTCTGGGTACTGATTTCTCAGGATCTATGCACCCAAACTGAGTGAAAATGTAATCACATGTCAGTTCTAGTATAATATATTTGTCCAATGCATACCCTTTTATCACCTGCATTTCTTCTTGGTGTAGCAATTTTAATGGCCAGTAGTGTAGTTTAGCATTTAATAGCTTGTTCACTGGGTAGCCTTCAGTGTATTAATCAGGAGTGTACCCCTGCAAAGCCTCTTGAAGAGTGTAGTTTTCCTGCTTAGTAGCATTCAAAAATACAGAGGCAGTAATATCTTTAAGATGTGCTTAATTGTAATTGGCATTGATGAATTCAGCTGCTTACCTCAGAGGCACGGGGGTAATTAAGTGTACTCATTGTGGTGTGAGGGGAAGAATGTTTTATTGTTTATCCTCCAGCACTGTCGACAACTCACGTGCACGTGTGACTTGTCCGGATTAGCTACAATGGTATAAATTTCAAACAGAAATAATGTCGATCGGTAAATGCGCATTGTAAAGACACATAGGAAGTTAGTTCTATTCTGACTGTATGTTGGTAATAAACGTGTTTTCAGTGCTAAGTTTTGTACTGAATTGACAACCCTGCCCTCAGATCTTGATTGTGGTTTTGACGTGACAATATTTATAGCAAAAACTATGAAATTAAATTAAGGCTGTTGTAATACAACAATGACTAGATGGTATTCAAAACTTTTTAGCATTTGTGAATGTGTCTCATACTGCAGACAATACTTTGTCAGGAAATTACATTGCCCCAAGTTTGGGGTCACTGAGGGTTGCAGCAATCTGATACTGAGAACAATTGACACGAAACACTCAAAATGCTTCCAACTTTCAACGATCAGTGGCTACTTGCGAGCCAACTTATCATGCCCCTTACTATAGCTAGTATATTGGGGGCTCATAACATACTAATTTATGTAGGTTACCAGTTAATAATAAGATCGGTACATATGCGAACAGAAGTGCTGCTCCACAATATCAGGATTGGCTCGAGAGTAAAAGTTTGACAACTACTGCTCTAGAGCTTTATGGATGTAAAAAAGGTTGACAATTACTCAGAGGAACAGTCTACACATTTAACAACAATAAATAAATTATCTACCACATGATGTGGCGTTACTATTAATGCTTTATCTGACTTTCACAGATGTCTTAGGTGGATTATCCACATGAGGTCTCTCTGGAAATACTGCCCAACAGACCACCCAAACTTTTGGGAATAGAAGAAAGGAATGTGGCTTCATGGAAGTCCCATACGCAGCTAGAGAAGTAAGCATCCACCTTAACAAATCCATGCTCACCTGGTTAAGCCTTGTACAATTCACGTGTAGTAAGTCCCCCTGAGATTGCCTGCTAATGACTGTTCTACCTCAAAAGCTGTTTGTCTCATCATTTATCTATTTACACGTCAAGTTCCATAGAAGCAAATGTCCATGGTCATGATACGTGCCAGTACATGAAATTACAACATAAAAGTAATAACAGATAATAATAAAATGTTTATGAACCCAAAGGAAGTCAAGCCATAAGTTTAAGTAAACCCTAGCAACTATACAACAAGAATCAGCTTAATTTTTCAAGGAACGGCTTGACAAAATAGAAGGAGTAACCCATGAGGAAACTCTTCAGTTTTGATTTGAAAGCGCATGGATTACTGCCAAGATTTTTGAATTCTGGTGGCAGCTTACTGAAAATGGATGCAGCAGTATACTGCACGCCTTTCCGCACAAGAGTTAAGAAAGTGCAATCCAAATGCAGGTTTGATTTCTGACGAGTATCAACAGAGTGAAAGCTGCTTATTCTTGGGAATAAGCTAATATTGTTAACAAGAAATGACAGATCCCCAAACCACCTTCCCTACCCTCTGGCTCCTACCCTTGTAACCGCCCCCGGTGTAAAACCTGTCCCATGCACCCTCCCACCACCACCTACTCCAGTCCTGTAACCCGGAAGGTGTACACGATCAAAGGCAGAGCCACGTGTGAAAGCACCCACGTGATCTACCAACTGACCTGCCTACACTGTGACGCATTCTATGTGGGAATGACCAGCAACAAACTGTCCATTCGCATGAATGGACACAGGCAGACAGTGTTTGTTGGTAATGAGGATCACCCTGTGGCTAAACATGCCTTGGTGCACGGCCAGCACATCTTGGCACAGTGTTACACCGTCCGGGTTATCTGGATACTTCCCACTAACACCAACCTATCCGAACTCCGGAGATGGGAACTTGCTCTTCAGTATATCCTCTCTTCCCGTTATCCACCAGGCCTCAATCTCCACTAATTTCAAGTTGCCGCCACTCATACCTCACCTGTCATTCAACATCATCTTTGCCTCTGTACTTCCGCCTCGACTGACATCTCTGCCCAAACTTTTTGTCTTTAAATATGTCTGCTTGTGTCTGCCTCGACTGACATCTCTGCCCAAACTTTTTGTCTTTAAATATGTCTGCTTGTGTCTGTATATGTGTGGATGGATATGTGTGTGTGTGCGCGCGAGTGTATACCCGTCCTTTTTTCCCCCTAAGGTAAGTCTTTCCGCTCCCGGGATTGGAATGACTCCTTATCCTCTCCCTTAAAATCCACATCCTTTCGTCTTTCCCTCTCCTTCCCCTCTTTCCTGATGAGGCAACAGTTTGTTGCGAAAGCTTGAATTTTGTGTGTGTTTGTGTGTCTGTCGACCTGCCAGCACTTTCATTTGGTAAGTCACATCATCTTTGTTTTTAGATATATTTTTCCTACGTGGAATGTTTCCCTCTATATATATATATATATATATATATATATATATATATATATATATATATATATATATAAAAAGAAAGATGATGAGACTTACCAAACAAAAGCGCTGGCAGGGCGATAGACACACAAACAAACACAAATATACACACAAAATTCAAGCTTTCGCAACAAACTGTTGCCTCATCAGGAAAGAGGGAAGGAGAGGGAAAGACGAAAGGATGTGGGTTTTAAGGGAGAGGGTAAGGAGTCATTCCAATCCCGGGAGCGGAAAGACTTACCTTAGGGGGAAAAAAGGACAGGTATACACTCGCGCACACACACACATATCCATCCACACATACAGACACAAGCAGACATATTTAAATATGTCTGCTTGTGTCTGTATGTGTGGATGGATATGTGTGTGTGTGTGCGCGAGTGTATACCTGTCCTTTTTTCCCCCTAAGGTAAGTCTTTCCGCTCCCGGGATTGGAATGACTCCTTACCCTCTCCCTAAAAACCCACATCCTTTCGTCTTTCCCTCTCCTTCCCTCTTTCCTGATGAGGCAACAGTTTGTTGCGAAAGCTTGAATTTTGTGTTTATATTTGTGTTTGTTTGTGTGTCTATCGACCTGCCAGCGCTTTTGTTTGGTAAGTCTCATCATCTTTCTTTTTAGATATATTTTTTCCACGTGGAATGTTTCCCTCTGTTATATATATATATATATATATATATATATATATATATATATATATATATATAGAGGCCAATTTCAAAATACCCAGACTCATGAAAAGGGGTTGACAAGATGTTCATTTCAGAGCCAAAAATATCCATTTAGAATGGGAATAGTTACCCCAAAATATAATACCATACAACATCAGCGAAAGAAAATCAGCAAAGTAGACTAATTTTCATGTCGAATGATCACTCACTTTACATACCTCTCAAATAGTAAAAATGGCAGTGTTAAGGCTCTGAACAAGATCCTGAACGTGGGCTTTCCACAACAGTTTACTATCATCTGAACACCTACAAATCTGAACAGTTCAGTTTCACGAATCATATGCCCATTCTGTGAAATTAAAACATCTGGTTTCGTTGAATTGTGTGTTAGAAACTAAAAATTGAGTCTTACTGTGATTTAGTGTTATTTTCTACAAGCCACAAACTTAGGTCATGAACTGCACTATTTGAAACTGAGCCAATGTTGCACACAACATCCTTTACTACCAAGCTAGTATCAACAGCAAACAGAAGTATTTTACAGTTGCCCGTAATACTTGAGGTTATATCATTTATGCAAATAAGAAACAGGAGTGGCCCCAGCACTGATCCCTGGGGCACCCCCCATTTGACTGTACCCCACTCAGACCCCACATCACATCACAACCATTCTCAACATTGTGAGCTACTCCCCATATTCCGTAATGGTCCAACTTCGGTACATTTGATAGCAAATCATGTGATACAAAATGATCAATTATTCTTACATCCACATCCTTTTCAGTAACTCTAGCAAACACTGGTGGCATAGAAACAGGTCTAAAATTGTCTACATTATCCCTTTCTCTCTTTTTATAAAGCTGCATCAGATCATATGAATTTAGGAGATCTACAAACATCCCTTTTTGTGCACCATCATATACAAGATATATTGAAGTCATCACATACAACTAATTTCTGGTACTTCCTATGAAGTGAATCAAGAACCTTCTATAGCTTGAGCAGAAATGCTCTGAAGTAAGAGTTAGGGGATCTATAAACAACAACAATTAGAAGTTGAGTTTCACTAAATTCGACTGCCCCTGCACAACATCAAATATCTGTTCTGTGCACTGACGTGATATGTCTATGGAATCAAATGGAATACTGTTTTTACGTACATAGCCACTCCCCCACCTGGCAAGGAAGTCCTTGAAAAACAGCCAGATAATCTGTATCCTGGTAAAGGAAGCCTCTGAAATGTCATATTATTTAAGGGGTGCTCCGATATACCAATAATTTCAGAGTCAACATCTATAAGCAGTTCACTAACTACCTCTAATACCTCTTATATTTTGATGAAATATACTAATTCCTTTTCTACTTGGAAACATGACATCCTCTGAAGATAAGCCCTTAGTTAGAGGGACTTTGTTTAAGCAGGTATACCTATCAGCTGACTTCAATCTAAAAAAGGTGCAGCTTTAACTCCAACTACTATAGGAATTTTTCCGTGAGCACACTGAGTTAGATTGTGTTCTTACAGAGATTTTAATCATCCTAATGACCTGGACAGATAAGCTGAGATTCTTGTCCCCGTAATACCCATTGTTTTACAGCCATGTTGCACATTGGTCGCTATAGCTGTAAATTGTCAAAGATGTTTGTTGAAACAACCAGAGCTCCAAATGTTAATAGAAAGCACTGAAACAGAAATTATTACAGATACTCAAAGCTGATTTAAGCCAAAGATAAGTCCAGCTGAAGTTTTTACCAAGGACCTGATGGAGTTCAGAAATGATAGATTAAATTCAGTTGGTCATGGCATGTTTGTTGCTGTACAAATTGGTTTTTGTCTTCTACTGAAGCTGAACTAGATAGTAGCTGTTAGTATAGGTAGAAGTTTTACTAGAAAACCAGAATAAATTAATACTTGGCTCCTTTTCTGACCCACATGACTCAGATGATATAATTGCTGAAATGTTCAAAGAAAATTTGAGTCTCATTTCAATAGATACATGACTCATACAATCATAGCTGGTAGCGACTTCAATCTATCCTCAGTATGTTGGCGAAAATACATGGTTAAAGTTGGAGGTAAGTCTAAAACTTCATCCGAAACTGTACTTGTGCTTTCTCCAAAACTTATTTTGGCGATTAGTTCAGCAGCACCCACATGAAGTGTAAATGGTCGCAGTACTATACTAGACCTCTTAGTGAAACAATCCTGAGAAGAGTGTGCAATGATGGGTGGAGGAAGTAGTGACCACAAGATTGAGATTCAATTCCACGACATTCAAAACCACCACAAATAAATGCAGAATTATCTGTTTTAAAAAAAGCAGATAAAAATTAGCTTGCCACCTTCCTGAGAGAGTCTGCATTACCTCCAAACTGTGTTAAGAGTGGTCCAGATGTGGTTTAAATTCAGAGAAATAGTACTGATGGCAACAGAGAGACTTACAACATGTAAGTTAATAAGATCAAAGAAAACCTGTGAAACCAGTCATGTGGTCTAAAAGCTAAGCTGCAACCACTGTGCTGCATTCTATGTAGGCATGACAACCAATAAGCTGTCTGTCCACATGAATGACCACCAACAAACTGTGGCCAAGAAACAAGTGGACCACCCTGTTGCTGAACACACTGCCAAACATTATGTCCTTCATTTCAGTGACTGCTTCATAGCCTGTGGCATATGGATCCTTCCCAACAGCACCAGCTTTCCTGAAATGCACAGGAGGGAACTTTCCCTGCAATACATCTTATGTTCCCGTAACTCTCCTGGCCTCAACCTTCGTTTATTCTTGCCCTATTCTACTGCTGACCTGGAATTTACATCAAACCATTCCTGGATTCTTCTGTTCTTCCTTGTGCCCATTATTTCTTCTGCAGCATCTCTAATGGCTTTTTCAATCCTTTCGTCTGTTCCTAATGCTGTCTCTTCATTGCTCAGCTTTGTGCTTAGTGTTACTTGGTATTATTTTACTACCTCAGGGATTTTCAGTTTGTCAGTATTCCAGTTTGTCTTTTCTGTTCTTTTGCCATCAAATGACAGTTTCTCTCTCATGACTAATTTTTTCACAGAGTGGTCTGAGTCACAGTTTGGTCCTCTGCAGCTCCATACATCTGTAACTGACATGGACTGGTGTGCAATCACTAAAATATGGTCAATCTGATTGACTACTCCACTGACTGCAGACTTCCAAGTACCCAGATGGATCCTTTTATGTGAGAAGCAGGTACTCTTAATAATCAAATTACTCCTTGCTGTGAATTGGCATAGTAAGTCTCCAGTCTTGTGGTTTCCTTCACGTAGTGAATATTTTCCAGAAACTTCATACTGTTCATTCCTCCATATTTTTGCATTTAATCTCCTCTTACTAGCATCAGGTCACATCTAGGTACTGCACAGCACACTTTTTCCAAGTCTTCATAGAACTGTTCTTTTATTATATACGCTTTTCCTCTGTAGGTGCAAGTGCATTTACTATTGATATACTCCTAAATTTGCCCCCTTAGTCTGAGTCTGCACATCCTTTCATTTGTATGTTCAAATTCTAATAGGCTTTTCTTAACTTCCCTCATTATAAACCCTGTTCCGAAGTGGCCTGTTCTTTCTTCCAGTCCACAGTATACCAACGTGTATTCAGGTTTATCTATCTACCCATTTCCTTGCCATCTTATTTTCTGTAGCCCTACATCATACTTAGATTTTAAAATTTCATTAGCTATTTCTTTCATCTTCCCAGGCTGTAGCATTGCCCTCACATTCCACGACACTATTGTCAGAGCCTTTATCCGTTTCCTTTGCTGGAGTCATGATACATGTTTGCCAGCCAGTTTCCAGTTTCCAATGCTTCTGCTGAATTTCTGCTATTTTATTTTATTTTACAGTATGGGGTTATTAGCCCCATGTCTCTCCCCTCCCCCCCTCCCACACACACACACACACACACACACACACACACACACACACACACACACACACACAAACGCGGGTTAGCACGAGAGGGGTGGTTGGGGGAGGGGGGGGGGGGGAGACATAGTGGCAATTTAACATAAACAATGAAAAGTGTGAGGTCCTCCACACGACTACTACAAAAATCCATTAAATTTTAGTTACACAATAAATTATATCACATAAAAGTCATCAGTTCAACTAAACACCTACAGATTGCAACTGTGAACAATTTAAATGGGAACCATCACACAGAAAATGATGTGGATAAGAAAACAAAAGACTGCATATTTTTTTTTGTTTTTTGTTTTTGCAGAACAAATGGAAGCTGCAACAGATCTACTAAAAGGCTACCTAGAGTACACTTTTCCATCCTTCCCGAATAATGCTGCATAATATGGGATCCTTACCAGATAGGACTGACAGGACAATTAAAAAGTACTACTGTAAAATAGTGGTCCAACTGTCTCAGACATAATATGCGAGTTAGGGTGGCAGACAGAAAAACAAAGGTGTTTCTCATTGCAGCAATATCTTTTCACAAACTTTCAAACAACTTTTTCCTCTAAATGCGAAAATATTTTGTTGACTTCCACCTACATAGGAAGAAATGACCATTGTAACAAAATATTAAAGATTTCAGAGCTCATGCAAAAAGATTTACTTTCCATTTTTACCAGATTCTACATGAGAGTGGAATGGTCAAGATGTAGTCTAAACACAATTAACTGTAACAGAGCTTGGAGCAAAGAACAACACAAGAAAATGGGCATTGGCCACTGCATCTGTGTGCTCAACATCCCAGCAGAAGATGCCCCTCCTTTATAGTCATAATTGCTCGTGTCAATGCCCTGGGCCTATCCTTCAAGAAGCCTCTCCAGTTTGACTGACTGTTGCACGCCGACTGCCCTCCTGTTACCATCTTCGTTCCAGACATTTCTGTGGTGACACAAAAATGTCTCTCTCCCACAAAATAGCCAGACCAACCACCATAGCCGCACAGCTCAACAAAAATGTGATATCCAGCCCTTGTTGCTCAACAACCTATCTACGATGCACTGTCCCTACCAACACTGTGGTTCAGACCTCTGTCCAGTGGCCGAGCATCCAGGAGCTCCGGCACTCTTCCACCTTCATGGAACTTACTGGGACTCTAACCATCCCCACCTCTAAACAGAAGCACCCCTTCACCCTCAGCTGCTGAGGCAGGACACAGTCTGCCATACTCACTGCAAAGCAGACACACTGGGCCAGTACACTACAGGGTAGGTTATGAGATATTCCATTAATGCAGCAGCAGTAGCCACAACAGGAGCACAACATCTGCGTTTTCATTAGCCAGACCATGCCAGAAGCTGACGTACTGTTGGAAGCTGTTATGTTGTAATTGCACCACTTTCCATTGATGCTGGCAACTTCAAAGCCCCATGATTGTAAATAAACAGCAATAAAGTAGTTCTTGTATCTACAAACTGCATTCTCTAACTGCACCTGCATCAATCTTTGCAGAGAACCACAGCCACACCCAGCCATCTCTTAAATCTTTTTAGAATCAGTGTCAGAATTAAACCACCTTCTCGTACCCTGTTAGAGACAAAGTGGTTCTAGTGTACATTTTTTCTCATTATGTTCTCTACAGGCTTCCTTGGCTGCTACATCCGTTTGCCCATTTCCTCGACTTACTACAAGCACCCAGCACAAGATACATGTTTTCCCTGCTGTTGAAGGAGAAGCAGTTTGCCCAGAATCATTTTCTCTGTTGGATATTTTTCCTGCAATACCTATAAGTTGCCAATGTAATCAGAGTGGATGAGAATCTTTTTGTTTTGGCAACATCACATCTGCTTTCGTGCTTTCACGATCAACGTGCAGCTGAGTGCTGAAAACTGACGAGTTGCTATCTGTAGACAGAGTTTGGAAAGACTACTGAGCAGCCGAGGGTACCCCTCTTTTCAATCCAGTATATATACAATAAAATTACAATGCTTATTTAAAATTTTATACGAATGCAGTTAATTTTAAAATAATTCTGGCACTTGCAGCTGATTTCAATTACATTTGACTCATGTTCCTACCAGTATCACAAATGTTAACAGTAAGTGCACAACTTTGCCTAAGACAAACCATCCATACAGTAACACAGGAGAACAGCTCAGGAGTTCAGCATTATTCATACAATCTCATTGCAAGAAGGTCTAATTTTTGCAGATTCTTATTAATACTCTAAGACAGCTATGATTGGTCTAAATTACTTCCCCACTCCACATAATTTCCCAATAATCATATGGTCAAGTTTTAGTTATTCACAAAAACCTTAAATGGTCCCATACCTGTGACTCTACACATGTTCTTCTGAAACAGTTTTACTGGAGGAATAGATACACTTATCATAGTGCCAAGGTCATACGGTGAGGTTAGAAACAATCCATGCGTCCTCTCCTGATTTTGCAGCGTCTCGCTCTGCAACATTCTCATTATGTTGTTTATGCACTGATCTTCTTGGGTTGGGTAAGCCAGGACGACGTCCATAAAATCCCATGGTGCGACACTGATTTGTTTGTGACACTCCAAAGGGTTTACAATTTGACAGGCTTTGCACAATTCTTCCACTATAGAATTTAAAAATTTTGTGAATATGACTTGTGGTGCTGTAGGTGGGTTCATGGAGGGCTATACCCTGGCCCAAAGTGACACTTATTGACCCAAGACTAAATTTTGTGCAACTTTAAGCGAACAACTAGTGGACCATGTTTTTAAAAGATACTATTATTTCTTGAATTATCCAAAAGAATTCTTAAAGCAGAAAACTTCAAAAGCAGTAGGAGGGTCATTATCTGCACAAATTAAATCCTGAAATTAGGAATGTATCAAATACATGTCATATTCACTCTGCAACATATTCCAAAGACACTTATATTTTCTGAAGAGTGCTACCAGTTTTATGCTTCACAACTCCAACATTTCATCTGAATAAAAGAGGGACAAAGGTGTCTGCTTTTGTAAAAAGGTGTCTGCTTTTGTAAAACACATCTTCCCAGAATGAACAAATGAATGTTTCATCCAATTTTTATTAACAAATTAAACATAACTAAAAAACACCAACACATGAGATCTGAAAACACAGTATCAGTCATTTAAACTTTCATTACACAAGCACATTTGTTTTAAAGGTCACTGTAGATCTTCGTCATCGTACAGATCCTCAAAATCTGAAACAAAGACAAGATCATAAAACTCAAAGAATTAGAAGGGTAGAAACAGTACCGAGCATATTCTCAATCTCTTACCATTAAAGAAATCTGCATGCACAGCCTTTTCATTTGCTGCCAAATCCATCAATAATCCTGATGAACCACCAGCCTACAAAAATGTGTGATTAATCAGACAGCATACAAGTGTTATCTGTCACAAGATTAGATTCCAGTACAGCATTTGGTCTAGCAATGAGTAAGCCAATATTAATAACCCAGAGACTAGTGTGGAAGCCACATGCTCAAACATAATGATGTCCAATGATGCCACTGGCAAAAACACCAGCAGTAGTCCATGAGGCCTAATTGGAGTTATTTTCAATTTCAGCCCTATGAAGAATGCTGTGTGAGGGGGAAGGCTTCCTTGTAATGTTTTCATTGACAATTTTCACCAAGTGCAAATCAAATTTAGCCACCACTTTCATGATAGTGGTCTACTTATCCCGAGCTTACTATTCACCATATTCCCTCTGTAAGTTGAGTTTCTTCCACTAATGTATTTTAATAAAAAAGTCTGTAAGATCTGATATGACAATGGATGTACTGGAGGATGTTGAGGATGTTGTTGGTACATCTTTTCATCTCGCTATTCCCCCCCCCCCCCCCCCCCCCGCCCCAAAAAAAACCCTGCAAAATTATCTTTTGGAGTTTTCAATGGTAGCTGCTCTCTCTCATAATTACGTAACTTTTGCTGGGGCATATTATCACATTATGTTGTATTTTATCTGCAGCTTTGTCTTTTGAATTACATTGCTTTCTTGACTGTGTGACAGCTGTTGATATACTCTTCTTACAACGAACCCCCTTAGTGCGAGGTCACAAGTACAGTTTTTAGTGAAGCTCAATTGAAAGTGTTATGTTAACAATGACAGGAAAAATAAGCTGCTAATAACTCACCATATGCATCAGGAGTACAACGGAAGACGAGTGTCCACGAGGTGCATAGATCAACCTTCTATGGGATGCATGTATTTTACATCACGAAATGGATATCGTCAACATTCAAGAAATGTTCAAAACAAACCATAAACTTTTACTATGAACACCAAATGAAAAATCTTATGCCACAGTGATCACAGAGGTTTGTACCATCAACTCTGTGTTACAAACTGTGCAAGATGTTCCGCTATGTATCCACTCTTAAGGAATGCATTTAGAATCATATTGGTGTAATGAGGAGATGAAATGTGATGACATGCAAATGAATGTTAAAGTCTGTTGTGGAGCATATCATAAAACTGGCTATCCTTTAAAATGTAGCTGCAGATACTCCAATAATATGTTTTATAGGCATCGAGAAAATGAACACCCAGATGCTGAATTTGTCTAGTGGTTCCAAATGGTACAACAGCAATGTCACAGCAATCAAAAGGTGTACTGGGTGTCAAGAATCGGAATTGGCTATAAATAGCGGCACAAACCAACAATAGTTCACAATCTGATTGGAATCCAGGCAGCGAGTACATGCAACAGCAAAATGCACAGCACCTGCAGAACAAGGCTGGGTCAGTTGTCGAAATACATAAAATGGAAACAACTTGGCAGAACACCTGGAAGCACACTGTTAATCACACCAAGAAAGATGCTTTGTATTGTTTGTTATTTCTGTCATTGTTTACATCTTACAGGTCCATTGTTTCTTACAGCTTCACAAGCAGTGGTAATAATATCCAATGGTTTGGCTGTCCAATTGCTTTTACCTTCTGGAATATTGCACGATTTCTGTTCTTAGTTTGGGTTTTACATGCTACTGGTGTAGTTCCTCTTACAGCTGACGATTTTGCCATAACTGTAGCATTTCTTCTTCAAAGTTTTCATCGTTCAGCAGGCTCATATTAACTTTCCAATCAGAGCATAGTGTGTTACATGCCTTAGTTGCGTAACTAAGTTAGAGAACCTGAATACAGAAATCGAGAGGTGGAAGTTAAGATAATGGTGATCTGAAGTGGAGTGCCAAGAAGAGCAAGCAGAACTCTTTGGCAGGTTAATGCAGGGTTATCAACACAAAATCAAATAGGGGTAAGATAAAAATAAGTTAAATATTAGAAATACAGGTTAACAGCCACTAACAGCATTGTGATTGCCAGCTAGACAAAGGGAACACCATCAGAACAGTACAAGTTTTTATGCCTATAAGCTCCAGAGAGAGAGAGAGAGAGAGAGAGAGAGAGAGAGAGAGAGAGAGAGAGAGATTGAATGAATTTATGACGAGATAAAAATAATAATGATCATTCTTGGATATAAAAATTTAATTCTCACATGGGAATGGAATTCAATAGAACAAAAAGAAAGGAAACTAACATGGACTGGGGAAAGGAATGAAAGGGGAAGCCACCTGGTAGAATTTTGCACAGAGCACAATTTATTCACTGATAAGTCTTGGTTTATGAATCATAAAAGACAAGTTTTACGTGTGGATACAATAAAAGGTTTCAGACAGATTATATAAAGGGCAGATGCAAAACACTTCAAAGACCAGATGTGGACACTAACCATAATTTACTGGTTATGAATTTCAGGTTAAAACTGAAGAACCAGCACAGAAAGATGGAAATTAAGGAGATAGGATCTAGATAAATTGAAAGTACCATAGGGTGTCAAGACTTCCAAAGGGAACAAAAGGAATCAAATAGAGGGAACCATTCCATGTGGGAAAAATATATCTAAAAACACAGACGATGTGACTTACCGAACGAAAGTGCTGGCAGGGCGATAGACACACAAACAAACACAAACATACACATGAAATTCAAGCTTTCGCAACAAACGGTTGCTTCATCAGGAAAGAGGGAAGGAGAGGGAAAGACTAAAGGATTTGGGTTTTAAGGGAGAGGGTAAGGAGTCATTCCAATCCCGGGAGCGGAAAGACTTACCTTATGGGGAAAAAAGGACAGGTATACACTCGCACACACACACACACACACACACACACACACACACACACACACACACACACACACACATATCCATCCGCACATACACAGACACAAGCAGACATTTGTAAAGGCAAAGAGTTTGGGCAGAGATGTCAGTCGAGGCGGAAAACTCTTTGCCTTTACAAACGTCCGCCCACGTCCGTGCATGTGCGGATGGACACCCGTCGCTCCCCCCCCCCCCCCCCCCAGGCAAGTCCCTCCGCCCCCGTGACCGGAACGACTCCCCACCCTCCCCCCCAAAACCCACACCCCCTCGTCCCCCCCAAAGAAGCAACCGTCCACCGCGAAAGCCTGAACCCCGCGTGCATGCCTGTGCCTGCCCGCGTGTCCATCGACCCGCCAGCACCCTCGTTCGGCAAGTCACATCATCCTTGTTTCCATAGAGCCACGTGTGAAAGCACCCACGTGATTTACCAACTGACCTGCCTACACTGTGAAGCTTTCTATGTGGGAATGACCAGCAACAAACTGTCCATTCGCATGAATGGACACAGGCAGACAGTGTTTGTTGGTAATGAGGATCACCCTGTGGCTAAACATGCCTTGGTGCACGGCCAGCACATCTTGGCACAGTGTTACACCGTCCGGGTTATCTGGATACTTCCCACTAACACCAACCTATCCGAACTCCGGAGATGGGAACTTGCCCTTCAATATATCCTCTCTTCCCGTTATCCACCAGGCCTCAATCTCCGCTAATTTCAAGTTGCCGCCACTCATACCTCACCTGTCATTCAACAACATCTTTGCCTCTGCACTTCTGCCTCGACTGACATCTCTGCCCAAACTCTTTGTCTTTAAATATGTCTGCTTGTGTCTGTATATGTGTGGATGGATATGTGTGTGTGTGCGACTGTATACCCGTCCTTTTTTCCCCCTAAGGTAAGTCTTTCCGCTCCCGGGATTGGAATGACTCCTTACCCTCTCCCTTAAAACCCACATCCTTTCGTCTTTCCCTCTCCTTCCCTCTTTCCTGATATAAAACAGAGCAAAATGACAAGACACAAATGGCAGAGAAGAAATGCAAAGCTGTAGAAAACTTGGAGACTCTTGGAGAGAAAAGAGAAGCAGCAATATGAATATCAGGAAAAAAGTAGAAGACAATGTTATATAAAGGCAAGAGGAAGTCCATGAAGATTAGATGGGAGATTAAGAAGAATGTGACAATTCCAATAACAGCCAGTGTATTACCGAACTAACAATTTAATAAATCATGGCTGCAAAACCAAGTGAAGCAGCAGTTGAGAAGGTAGTGAGACAGTTGAAACTTAACCTCTACATTGTTCAATCCATACACTAGGCAAGTAATAATGGAAACCAAGGAGGAATCTGAAAAGGGAATGAAAAATCAGGGACAAGAAACAAAAATTTTGTTGTAGCCATAGTGGCTATTCTTGGCAAACCAGGACAGGGAAATAAATGGAGAAGTTAACGGTAAAAGGTGTCCATTGTCTTCACAGTGGTATTATTGTGCTTACGTACACTTCACAGTCACAGCCACATCGTTAGGTATTTAGCTCTTAGCCTATTAAGCAACTTCACTGCAATGTCAACATGCCCCCACGAAGTAACTCCCATACATTAAACATACACCGTTTATGAAACTTACGAAGTTTTCCAAGAAATAAAAACTGAGGTTTGTCAGTAACACCGCCAATCTGTCAGGAACATAAAAATACTTCGAAGCTCAGTTGAATGGAATGGATTGAGTCTTGAAAAAGAGGTTAGGAATATCAACAAAAGTAAAACAAGTGTACTGGAATGCAGTTACAATTAAATCAGGTAACAGAATTAGATTAGATAATGAGACACAAAACATAATCCATGCATTTTGCTGTACGGGCAACGAAATAATTGACAATGGCAGAAGTAGAGAAAATATAAAATGTCAGAGTCTGTATAGATTACTTGATCATTATTAACATGGAAGCACCACATTAAATTATTTTGTTGTGATGACATTTTGAAAGTGGAGGCAAATTTGTCCACAAATATATTTGCTGCAGAGCTGCCATCAGATTGGCACTATATTTCACCATAAGTTAACATCTTCCATTTATCCTGGGAGTTCTACTACTGTGCAATAAACAGTTAATTTTCCCTTCGTGATTTATGATTCTGTTGGTGAGGGATTTGTCTTCATGGCACGCAAAACTGCAATTACTGCACAAATATCAAATTCTATGCAGATAAATATTTAATTAGAAACACTCATACACTCACTCGCTTAATAGCGTAAAACAAAGGCAAGATCAAGCACACTGTAAACACACTAACACCTTGTCCTTAAAAATCAGATAGGTCACCAAACGGTATATAAAAATTTATTGAAAGTCCCTCACTTGCTTCCATTTTCACTCACAATCCCACCTATAAACACTTAAAATTGTGAATGGTCATTTTCCTACATTTAAAACCTAGAACGGATTAAAAAGGCAATCATGAAAGTGTGGTTGGCTGTTCATTTTAAAATCTACTCCCTGATAATTTAGGAACATCACCTATTTCACAGAATCTTAAAATTCTTTTAAAACTGGTCTTAACATCTGCTAAAATGAGAGCAGGCCAGTTCGTAAATTAGCACCTATCCTCTTGTCTATATGTAAGACATGAAGTTAAAATGTGGCATACTGAAATCAATACCACCAACCATCCAGCTGAATCAATAACCACTTCCACACTGTGGCCAAGAACTTGTTAACCACCATGCTCTACTTCAATGCCTGCTTTACAACACATATCATCTGGATTACCCCCACCTCTCCCCATTCAAATGCTAGTTTCTCAAAATTACAGCAGCAGAAACTGTCCCTACAACACAGCCTTCACCAAGCAATCATCCTGTACTCAACCTCCACTAGCCTGTCTCACATCCACATCCATTATTGTCTTCATGCCTCCCACTGCATCCTATTAATCTTCATTCATATTACCCTCTCCAGTGTCTCCCCCTTCCCCTTCAATACCAGTCCCATTCCCAACTCTCTCTTCTTCTTCATTTGGAGCCACGTATAACTCCTGTCTGCACCAGGGCTAACAGTTACACACTCTCATCCTAGTTATAAACTCTTATCCTGTCGCCTCACAGCCTCTCCATACCACTCGTCAGCCACCCTTCCCCTCCAACTTTCTTCTTTCACCACTATTACAATTCTTCACCCCCTCCCTCCCCCTGCCCGCCCACAACATCCCTGTCAAACAGCTGTTCATAACAATATAGCTAGCCAGGACAGTACAGCTATGTGTGCTGTATTAGCTGGTTCAGGAGAGCACTGTGAAAAGCTTAGTAATTTTTTCAGTTGTTTATCTACCTAACAACCATTCATCTACAAACTGAGTCACGACTTAGTTTTTCAATTAAGGAAGAATTGGAAATTTGTAATAAGATGTTATGGGACCAAACTGCTGAGGTCATCAGTCCCTAACCTTACGCTCTATTTAGTCTAACTTAAACTAACTTACGCTACGGACAACACACACACACCCATGCCCGAGGTAGGACTCGGGCCTCCGACGGAGGGAGCCGCGCAGACAGTGACAAGGCATCTCAGACTACACGGCTTTCAATTAAGAATACCTCATTAGCCACTATCATTTCTCAGAATATTAGAAGTCAGGAATGTAAAATTCTGTATAACACTAATGTTCACATGACAGAGACTTTAGCTTAACCAGTAAATAGAAAGCAGTTTGACTCTTCCATACCTAAAGTCCTGGTTGTGTGACCAAGTCACATGTGATAAAATTACCAGTGTTATGGCTGTTGTTGCATGCATCCGTAATTCTCTCCATCCTGGGATTTTTGGAACAAAGTACATAAATGAATGTGGCAAGTGTGGTTGTGAGCTTTCAGCCTGACTTATCACTGACAACTTACCTCTGCCAATGTCGTTGGAATATAAAATGCGCTCTTAAAATGTGGTGATTAAAGGCTGAGAATTGCGAAAAGTAGGAAGCTAATGAAATGGGAACTGTACAAGATGTAACAGCTCTAGTGTTCAGAGGGAGCATTAAGCAGTGACTGACAGGCGTAAGAAATAAAACAGTAGATGAAAGGATAGCTTTAAATGATGAAATAGTGAAGGCAGCAGAGGAAAACTAATAATCAATAAAGAATGAGTGTCTTAAAAATAAGAAGATCGACGAAGTTTAAGGAAACCACGTGTAAATGAATATAGTCTAACCAAATCATGTGATGTCACTAGATTTGAGAGCTAGTACAGAAGTAAAATGTCGATGAAAGGTGCGGACAAAAAAGATTTTGGAATATATTGCTACTGAAGAGTGTTGAAATTTATATAACTATACTGAAAATCTAATTATAATATTAAAATATCGGAAAAAAGAACTTAATGAGGATGAACGTCACAGTAGTTACATTGCGGTACAGATAGCTGCATCCGAACAGTTTTCATGCTAAGGCAGCAACAGTATAGTGACTCGTGCTCAAAAAGCGCCACATACAAAATTACTGGAGCATCCGGCACAAATGACTTGTTAACCTTCGCAGGCTATTTACAGAGCTAAAAAAAAAAAAGTAACTACCCCTCTTCATATACGCGTGTTAGTAAAGCTATCACCAGTCTTCCGTGATTCTTTCTGGTGGAGTCTGTGTACGAAATAAATACAATTTATTCTCCACTGAAACGAGCACTCCTCATTCTGATAGTACCAGCTTTAAAATTATACCACCCCGTACAGAAAGCTAGTGCGTCTGTTTATTCCTTCAGTTTTATTATATATTCTGTATCATTAGCAGTCTCTTGAATTCCAAGGAAGAATGTGTGTTTATAACATATAACAATGACAGCTTTTACAACTGATATTTCCATAAAACAGGCTCTCGACATCTCGTTGTCATAACATTGGAATAAAATTGTGTTACTGAAAGTACAATACAGTACAAAACAATAAGCACCTCCTCCAAATCCATATACGGGCCTGCACCTTCAGGGAACATTTCATCAGCAACAACGGTGGGTTTCATTCTTCGATGGTCACAGCTTGACAAATACCTACACAAACTATACTAGTTCGTACCCGGTAGTCTGTACACTGTATGTCACTGTTGTTCAGCGTACCGAAGTTAAAAACAGTTGACACTTCGAAGGTCGATATTTCATCACGTGTTGCAAGTCGAGTACAGCCACGAGAACTTGCACATGCATATCTCCACGAGCACATCAGACACCAAACTGGCGTGTTAAAATCCTCGCTGTCATGCAAGCTGGCAAGACAGAAAAGTCAATAGTTGCAAGTCGAATACAGCCACGAGAACTTGCACATGCATCTCTCCACGAGCACATCAGACACCAAATGGACGTGTTAAATTTCTCGCTGTCATGCAAGCTGGCAAGACAGATAAGTAATAACTTATTTTTTTAATACACTGCGACAGTAGTGCGTCATGCGCTCAGTGAGCTACACTGAAGAATACGATGATTTTTAAATAAACGGCAGAAATAAACACTGCAACAATAAAGGCCAATTCATATTGGCTGTCCCGTCAATACATCATGAAATGCATTTCGAGTGGCGGCAACCGCACTGGCCGTCATGGCACGGCACCGTCAAGGTTTGTCTGTAGCTGATCACGTGACCCACAAGCTGATTCCCTCCCTATATATGGCCGCAGGCAGATCTCCATATTTCGTTTCGTCGTGGTGGATGTCTGTTGCTTGTTGTTTAGTATAAATTATTTCGTTTTGTTATTTCTTTTGTTAAAATTTATAATAATTGGCGACAGATTAATGGAAGCAATGAGACAGCAGTCTGAATTGTACGACATGAGCGTAGTAAATTACTTGCCCTCGAATACATTTATAAAGTGGATTTTTATACATACTGGCAGCGTATTTATTATTTTTCAATGAAATGGATTGCAACATGGCTGCAACTTGAAGTGAAAAATGTACTGTGAATAGAATATTAAGTGAAATTTATTTGTATGTTGTAAGGCACTTTAAGTGTTAAGTGTTACATAAAGAAATGCACTGCAATCTCCAGACACTGTGATTTGTTTGTTTAAATATTATTTGTAGCACACCTGTTTATTGTTAAGCAGCTCTCTGAATTGTGAGTGAAACAGTTCTATAGGCACCAGTGTTCAATATTTATGTGGTTACAGTAGATAACCCCAGTACAAATAAGGCACTTGAACTACTGAAGGTTAAATAAATGTAAAGAAAACCTATCTATCTTGAAGGGAAAGGTATTGAGGATGATATCATTAATGCACAAAAGCTTGAACTACCAACTTAAGTTAACCTTAAACCAATTTTTCACAGGATGTGATGACAGCTAGTAGCACTGTGTTTCTTTTAGTAATTCTGTGTGCAATTTCACGTGGCAAAAGAAAAAAAAGGATGCTTCCAAAATAGAAAATACAGATTCCTCTTCCTCAAACTCCTTGTACTCTGTGTGAAATTCCCCTTCTGTACCACATGATGGCATTTTCTCGGGTCTACGCACTTTCTTTGGATTGTTTTGCACTTCCGTCTCCTTTCTCTAATATACAAGCTATCCCTGAAAGCTGCAAACTATCTGAGTCCAATAAATGTCATTTTCATACTAATGTGGACTCTTAACATCCACGCACATAAGCTACCACGCTGTGTATGTGCACTTCGCGTGTAAAAACAGTTGAAAATCATCCTGCGAGGGCCGTAATCCCCGCAAAAAGAACAGTCAAGGACAGCAATGCGAGTTCAGATCACATGACCTGAATTGACGTGACATGCCATAATGTGATGGACAGTGTGAATACACCTTGACGTGACGGTGCCGTGATGTGATGGTGCTGTGATGTGACGGTAACATACAGACATACATACATTAATCCTTGTTCCATCGATCATGAATACGGCATTTCGCAGTGATGTGGAACGTGTCACTTTAACATAAGTTTTCTTTATACTAAATAATTTATTAATTAATTCAATTTTTCACTTTCTTTATTTTTTTTTACAAATACTACTTTGTATCTAAGATTTAATCTATTGAGTAGAAGGAGTTGTCATTCAGAAATTCTTTTAATTTGCTTTTTAGTGTTGGTTGGCTATCTGTCACACATTTAGTACTATTTGGCAAATGACCAAAGATTTTTGTGGCAGCATAACTCACCCCTTTCTGAGCCAAAGTGAGATTTAATCCAGAATAGTGAATATCATCCTTTCTTCTAGTGTTGTACCTATGCACTTTGCTGTAATTTTTTAATTGGGATGGGTTATTAATGACAAATTTCATAAGTGAATATATGTATTGCGAAGGTACTTTGAATATCCTGAATTCCTTAAATAAATGACTGCAAGGTGGTCTTGGGTGGGCTCCAGCTATTATTCTGATTACACGCTTTTGTGCAATGAATACTTTCTCTCTTAATGACGAATTGCCCCAAAATATGATGCCATATGAAAGCAGTCAATGAAAACAGGCATAGTAGGCTAATTTACTGATATGTTTATCACCAAAATTTGCAATAACCCTAATAGCATAAGTAGCTGAACCTAACCATTTCAGCAGATCATCGATGTGTTTCTTCCAATTCAATTTCTCATTAATGCACACACCCAGAAATTTTGAGTATTCTAACCTAGCAACAGACTTCCGTTCATAGTCTATATTTATCAATGGTGTTATGCCATTTACTGTACAGAATTGTATAAACTGTGTTTTCTCAAAATTTAGTGAGAGTCCATTTGCAGAGAACCCCTTAATAATTTTCTGAAATACATTATTTGCAATTTCCTCAGCTGATTCTAGCTTCGTGGGTGTAATTACTATACTTGTATCATCAGCAAAAAGAGCTAACTTTGCATCTTCATGAATACAGAGTAGCAAGTCGTTAATATACACTGCTGGCCATCGTAAATGCAACACCCTGAAGGAAGCATCCGAATCAAGTGAAATTTACACCATGAGTTTGCAGCGATGAGATATGCAACTGATTAGAATTTCAGCGCAGACGCACATCACGCACGCCCGTGGCGCCACCTCATAGCGCCATTTAAGGCTTGGCGATTTCGACGAGTGTACGTTCGGCACGTGTGTTTACCTTGTGGTTGTTTCACAAGACGATCAGTTATGCCCGGTAGACAACAGCGAACATCTTTTGATCAAGTATCCGAGTTCGACAGAGGAAGGATAGTGGCTTACCGAGATTGTGGATTATCATACAGAGAAATCGCTAGTCGTGTTGGACGAAACCAAACAACTGTAATGCGGATATGTGAGCGTTGGATGCAGGAGGGTACGACGCACCGACGTGGTCGATCGCATTCACCTCGGTGCACCACTGCACGTGCTGATAGGCAAATTGTGCGCATGGCAGTGACGGATCGCTCAGTGACATCCCGAACCATAGCACAGCACATTGCGTCTGTAACGCATCATCCAGTGTCTGCGCGTACCATTCGACGCCGTTTACAGCAGAGTGGTCTGTCCGCAAGACGTCCATTGCTTCGTCTACCATTGACGCAGAACCACAGACGTCTCCGTCGCCAATGGTGTGATGACAGACGGATGTGGAATGCAGAATGGAATGACGTTGTCTTTACTGACGAGGCACGCTTCTGTCTGCAGCACCACGATGGTCGGATTCGCGTGTGGAGACACCGTGGAGAGAGGACGCTGGACAGCTGCATTATGCACCGCCACACTGGTCTTGCACCGGGTATTATGGTATGGGGCGGTATTGGATATTACTCTCGCACGCCTCTAGTACGCATTGCCGGTACTTTAAATAGCCGGCGCTACATATCCGAGGTGCTGGAGCCAGTTGTCCTTCCTTACCTACAGGGCTCGGCCACAGCCATATTTCAACAGGATAATGCGCGACCACACGTGGCACGCATTGTCCAAAGGTTCTTCATCAATAACCAGATTGAATTGCTTCCCTGGCCGGCTCGCTCTCCGGATCTTTCGCCGATAGAAAACATGTGGTCCATGGTTGCTCAACGAGTGACCCAGATTACATCCCCAGCTGCCACACCAGATGATCTTTGGCAACGTGTGGAAGCTGCCTGGGCTGCTGTACCGCAGGAACACATCCAACGTCTCTTTGACTCAATGCCGAGACGTGTGGCAGCGGTGATCTCCAACAATGGTGGCTACTCTGGCAACCGATTCTGGCAGGAACCACATGTCACAGACGTCAGTAAACGTAATCATTTGATACTTGGTCAACATGTTATCTACAAAATAAATTTTGTTGTGCTACCTCTTGTCTTTCTTGGTGTTGCATTTACGGTGGCCAGCAGTGTATATTGAGAAGAATAAGGGACCCAAGACTGAACCCTGTGGGACACCATTCTTGATACCTCTCCAGTTAGAGGACTCTGCTGGTTTTTGTAGACTATCTGTACTGTTAATTTCAAGCTTCTGCTTCTTCCAGATTTGTATGAATTAATCTATTTGTGCACTGTCCCACTCATACCACAATACTTAAGCTTATCTAGAAGAATTTCATGATTTACATAATCGAAAGCCTTTGAGAGATCACAAAATATCCCAATGGATGGTGTTCTGTTATTCATTGCATGTAATATTTGATCAGTGAAAGCATATATAGCATTTTCTGTTGAAAAGCCTTTCTGAAAACCAAATTGACATTTTGTTAATACTTCATTCTTACAAATACGTGATGCTACTCTTGAATACATTGCTTTTTCAAGAATTTTGGATAAAGCTGTCAGAAGTGAGATTGGGCAGTAGTTGTTAGCATCAGACCTATCCTCTTTTTTATGCAATGGTTTAACAATAGCATATTTCAGTCTATCTGGAAAAATTCCCTGTTTCAGTGAGCTACTACATATGTGGTTGAGAATCCTACTTATTTGCTGGGAACAAGCTTTTAGTACTCTGTTGGAAATGCCATCAATTCCATATGAATTTTTACTTTTGAGTGAATTTATTACTTTCCTGATTTCATTAGGAGAGGTGGGTTGAATTTCAATTTATCAAATTGCGTAGGTACTGCCTCTTCCATATACTGCCTTGCATTTTCTAACGAATATCTGGAACCTATTTTCTCTAGAACACTTAAGAAATGATTATTAAAAATGTTTTCTACTTCTGATTTCTTGTTAACAAACTTTTCATTGTGTTTGATAGAATTACAGTCTTCCTGTGCTCTCAACTGCCCAGTTTCCCTTTCCACAATATTCCAAATTGTTTTAGTTTTATTATCAGATGTGCTAATCTCAGTCATAATGCATGTACATCTGGACTTTTTAATAACTTTCCTTAACACAGTGCAGTAGTTTTTATAATGTTTCATTGTTTTGGGACCATTACTCCTCCTAGCTATAAGATACATTTCCCTTTTCTGTTTACAAGATATTTTTATCCCCTTAGTAAGCCATGGCTTTTTACACAGTTCCTTACAATTATATTTCACTGTTTTCTTAGGGAAACTGTTTTAAAATATACTCACAAAGGTTTCATGAAATAGGTTAAATTTTAAATTAGCATCATGTTCCCTGTACGCCTCATCCCAGTGTAACTGTTACAAGCTTTTCTAACATTTTGAAATGTTAAACCGTTAATGGAATGCACTATTTTGGAGGACTGTTTTGCATTACTGTATGGAGCTATATCATATACTGTAACCAGCTGTGCGTCATGATCAGACAGACCATTCTTAACAGGAAAGCCCGCATCTCGTGGTCGTGCGGTAGCGTTCTCGCTTCCCACGCCCGGGTTCCCGGGTTCGATTCCCGGCGGGGTCAGGGATTTTCTCTGCCTCGTGATGGCTGGGTGTTGTGTGCTGTCCTTAGGTTAGTTAGGTTTAAGTAGTTCTAAGTTCTAGGGGACTTATGACCACAGCAGTTGAGTCCCATAGTGCTCAGAGCCATTTGAACCATTTTCTTAACAGGAAAAGTTTTTATTTGATTAAATTTATCTTGGTCTACGAAAACGTTATCTTTCAGTGTGTTGCTTTCCTGTACCACCCGAGTAGGAAAATGAACAACTGATGTCATATTGAAGGAGCCAAGTAATACTTCAAGGTCAAGCTTTCTATCTCACTCTTTCAGAAAATCTACGTTTAAATCCCAACAAACAATAATTTGCTTTCCTTTGTCTGACAGGTAGCACAACAAAGAATCCAAGTTTTTCAAAAATAGTTGCAAATTTCCCAATGGGGACTTATACATGGCTACAATTATAAAAGTGCCTTTATTTAGTTTAAGCCCACATGCACATGCTTTATGTGTTGCTCTACACAAAATTTTTTATTTTCCAAATTTTTCACACTATGACCGATCTTAACAAATATGGCAGCTCCTCCTCTCTCCATAGTGTCTCTACTTATATGATCTGAAAGCTTATATCCACCTACATTTACCAATTCCATATCTGTGACTATATGATGTTCAGACAGGCATAGTACATCTATTCAACCCTCAGTTCCTAAATATTCTATACAAACAAGAAGCTCATCTACTTTGTTTTTTAATCCCCAGATATTCCGATGCAATATATTAACATTATTTTTTACTCTGCTTTTATGTGAATCTTGTGACATACTAACATTTTCCACTGTATTGTTATGAGAATCTTTTGATATTTTCACATCTCTAGTACCTGCCTGTCTGAACTTTTCATTAAGCTTAATTTCAATCAACGTAGGATGATTGGATACTGATCTTAACCTGAAAAAGTACTCCCATGCGTTTCTTTGGCCCCCCCCTTAAAGATTTTGCTATCATCCCAGCCAATTTACCCTTCCCTTTCCTATTGATGTGGAGGCCATGTCTTGTGAAGCGCCACCTACCAATACCATCAACAGGAACCAAACCTATGCTTGACAAAGTAGCAGCCCGAAGCAGCTGATCTAGCTCCATACTGACCCTCCTGACAGAGCTGTTTAATTGGGGCCAGTCATACTGCATGAAAGCAGGAACCAAGCCAACATTTGTGTGGTTCGTTGCAGATGCTATTTTTACCAGGTCGCACTCGATATTGTAGCCCTGATCCCTATCAATACTGTTTCCCGCTCCATCCACAACCACAACATGATCCTGCTTTGTAAAACCTTTGCACAATGATCCTACATCCTCTATCACTTGGCTAAGACATGCACTGAGCTTGAAAATACTTGTGACCTGGTACCTGTCACCTAATTTTTCCTGCAAAATCTGGCCCACGCCTCTTCCATGGCTACTACCTAACAACAGAACTTTCCTCGTACTTTCTACTTTTTATGCAACATTTGGTTTCGTAGTGAAAGTCTGTTGAGTGCTGACTACACTTACATCTCCTGAGCCTCTTCCTTAGCTGACTGAAGTAGCAAGGCAAATCTGTTGTTTGTGCCAATGATGAAACTGTCTGATACTGTTCTCTTTCTGTGGCTCCTGTTCCTTGCTACCACTTCCCACCTGTCTTCACCCTCCCCCCTCCTTAACCTCATCAGTTCCTCCCAAGCATTATCCAGTTCAGCCTGAAGGGCTCTAATCTTCCCTTCCTGTTCCGCTATTTTCCTATCCCTTGAACATAATCTGCAATACCATGGAAGAGACCCATTTACTTTCCCAATTCCCATGCCACTACATTCACCCCAATATAACCATCTGCCACAACAGCTGCACAGAACTCCAGAACTGACTTTCCTAAGGCAGCTCAAACACTTCTCGCTCTATTAACTACAGATCATAAAAGCCACTAAAGTTATGTGGAACACTAATATACGCATATACTATTAATACAGTAACGTAATGCAGATAAACTAATTTTAAAAATCAAAACTTGTATACCCGAAAAACCAGGCCTAAGATCCTGTATGCGTAATACATACTTTATGCTTTTTGAAATGAAATAAAAAGTAGAACTTAAAACCTTTAATTCCGCAAGTAGATATGGTACTACTAAAAACCTGTGTAATGAAAACAATCTAAATTCTTCACTTAATATATAAAGAAATGTCTTAAATTTATATGTAAACCTACGTCCAAAGTACGTGAAAACCGGTCCTTATGTTGTTTTTGTTTTTTCGAGAAATACTTCGAAACGAGTGAAATCTTCAATAGATAATATAAAACAGACTCTAATTAACTTCGTTATCGTGTAATATTAACTTAATTGACAGTTATTATAGAATTAATCACTTATCTCGATGAGCTTAATATTCAAGCATGTGTGATCTGCGCCAGTGCTGACAACCCAATTAAACCATGATAGGCAGTGTGAATTGGCCTTAATAGAAAGACTGCGACAAGTATGAAATTACAGGAGTATTTAGCTACAATTCTCTTGGAATCAACAGACATTTAACAAAGATTAACAGTTTTTGTAGGAATGCTCTGAGGCAACTAAATAGTAGAAGACATTATGTTTTGCAGAAAGACTTTGTATACTTATACAATAAAGGGGAGTTTTGTTTGCTACACTTAGAATCAAACCAATTTATGAAAGCCATTGCAGTTATAAATACTGAGAGAGCTGCCACCTAGGTATGAACTAAAAGCCAATTCACATTGTCCATCATGGCACCGCCATGTCACAGCACCATCACATCAAGGTGTATTCACACTGTCCGTCACATCACAGCACGTCAAGTCAATTCAAATCACGAGGTCTTAACTCACATAACTGTCCTCAACTGTTTATTTCGCAGGAATTGCAAATTTCACAATATGATTTTCAACTGTTTTTCTGTGTGAAGTGCACATACACAGTGTGGTAGCTTATGTACATGGACATTTGAGTCCACTTTTATACGAAAATTATATTTAGTGGACTCAATTGGTTTGCAGCTTGCAGGGATAGCTTGTATATTAGACAATGGTGAAAGAAGTGCAAAACAACATAAAAAAGTGCATGAGCCCGAAAAATGTTATTATGTGGTACAGAAGGGGAGTTTCACACATTGTACAAGGAGCTGGAGAAGAGGGATTTGCATTTTATGTTTTGGAAAGTGGAAGTATCAGCTTCTTCACTTGTTACGTCAAATTGCACCCAGAATTACCAAAAGAAACACAGTGTTATGAGTTGCCATCACATGAAATTTAGTCCAGTGCCAATTTCTGAACAATAGTCATATCTCCCTCAGTACCTTTCCCTTTAAGACTGATTGGTTTTCTTTATGTCTTGTATTTGGCTTTTAATAGTTCAAGTGCCTTATTTGTACTGGGGTTAGCTAGTGAAACCACGTAATTATTGACCACTGATGCTTCCAAAATTGTTTCACACACAATCCAGTGTGCCATTTAACAATAAATATGCCTACCACAAACACATATTTAAACAAACATCTTGCAGCGTTTGAAGGTTTCATGCTATTTGTTTAAGAAACACTGCAAATGCCTCACAATATACAAATAAACTCCACCTACTAATCAATCTGATTCTATCCATAGTACTTTTTTCTCTTCAAGCTGCATACATACTACATGCATGTCATTGTAAAATATTAAAGATTGTACCAGTATGCATAAAAATCCGCTTTATAAATGTAGTACAGGGCAAGTAATTTACCACACTCATGCCATACAATTTGGACTGCTGCCTTACTGCTTCAATTAATCTGTTGCCATTTATTATAAACCTTAACAAAAGAAATAACGAAATGAAACAATTTGCTACCAAACAACTAACAAAAACCAACCGATATTAACCACGAAAATCACAACTAAACGAAATATGGATATCTGTGCATGGCCATATGTCAATAGGAAATGAGCTTGGGGGTCACGTGATAAACAACTAATGGACGATCTCAGCCATCAAAACTTTCTTGCCAAGAAACCTTGATGGTGCTGTGACATGAAATGGCTGGATGGGACAGTCAGTGTCGATGGCAGCATTTGAAATGCATTGCAGAATGTTTTGATGGGATGGAACATGACATGATGTGATGACCAGTGTGAACTGGCCTTAAAATGTCAGAATCAATAAAACTGTTTCCCAGTGCAGAAGAAACTACTTCCACAATTGTTGATACATCAGAGCCTGAAGTATCAAATCTACATATATCATACTCTTCAATACAGACATGCTTAGAAGATGAAATAAAATAATCTTGTATAGGAAAATCTAGTGAAGTTTAAGGAGTTGCAAAGTATTAGAATCCATGCAAAATTAGCAAAGTGGCTATCAAAATAAGAATAAAAAACTTTCTGTAAAATTTCGTCCAGTGCCAATTTCTGTACAATAGTCATATCTCCCTCAGTACCTTTCCCCTTAAGTTCAAGTGCACAAATTCCTCTTTATTTTTGACAGATTGCCCCTTCTAAGTTCTTGGCTTGAGGAAATTGAGTCATAATAAGAATAACCTGCCCCATATATATTGCAGAAATCAAGTGAAGACAATCAAGTATGTTCTAAGATCTATTGGGTCCAGGTACTTAAAAAGGATCCTCTTGATTAATTATTAAGCCAGGTCAGAATTGAAGGGAAAACATGGAGGAGATGAAAAGAATTTTGAAAGTATTTCTTCAGGAATGCAGTGTAGCCTATGTAATTTCATTTATAAGTTTTGACTGTATTTACATTTATTTTATGATCATTCATGTCTCTTGATATTTACTAATGCTTTAGATGCAGTAACATAACAGTTGCAGAGAAAAAGCATTAAAAACAAACGTTATTCTTTACGATGTATGAGCATTAGGAGATGTTGGCCATCTCTCTTGCTGCTTGGAATGACAGAATCGCTGCAACTGTCATTATATAACATTTTCACAGCAAAGATATTGTGACTGTATTTGTTAGGTTGTGCTTTAACTTGACAATGTGAATTTTCACAGAAGTTACTTTGAATAAATGCTGTGAGCTCCTTGTGGTCATCTGTTAGCATTGCTGACTGTCAATCATGGAACCCGTGTTACTGAGTCTTGCCCACACATTCTCACATGCACCTTCAGTTTCTATTTTGGTGGATCTGAGTTTCTTGTCTACTGCAATAAATACACCACCTCCATTTTACATTTGCCTATCTTTGCGATACACACTCAAATTTTCCTGAAAAATGTCACTGTTATCAATTTTAGGTTTCAACTGCCTTTCTGTACCTAGTATTATGCGAGCTACACTGCTTTTCAGGAGCTCTACAGAATTTTTTTCTAGTGCTTAGGCAGTTAATCATGTATGTCATGGAGTTTTGTGATTTTTATGTGTGTTCTTGTGTTATTCTTATCTTAACGACAAGAAACAGTTTTTACTACAGTGCAGTACAGTACAGTATAGCCTGTACAAAGACTCTGTGTCATCAAGCAACAAACTTGTTATTTCTTTACAAAAAAACTCAATTCCTTAGGTGAATGCAACAAAAAGACAGTTTTCATGTGCAATAATAAGTAACTTCACGCATCTGCAGGCTAGGTGACCAATCTACCAATGACGAATCTGGCAGTATAAATCACAACTTTATTTAATTTGTCGAATTATGCCATGAAGTCACAGAACTGCCATATGCTGCCAGAAATTACGACAGTGTTTTAGGCTGCTTCGATCATTTCAGCTGACAGTATACAGAGACACATAGGAACTCTGGTTAACATGATTTAATGTTTAATTAATCAAATTCTCACTTGACAACTAAAAGTAAACAGAGAACCATTAAAACTTGAGTAAACGTAAGGTAAACTCAGCTGGGTGACCAAAGAATAATATACATGATCTCAATCACTGTCTGAATGTGCCACTTCCCATACAGTCCCCTCCCATACGAGCCCCCCCCCCCGCCCTCCACCACCACCACCGCACCCAGACAGTAGAGCAGAACTCTTGAATGTGTGGGTATTTATGCTGTACCCATAAAGCAGCCCTTGCATAGGTTACCACTGTCTACGGCACTTCCTGTGGACTCATTCACTGAGTCACAGTTGATGCTGCTGTTGGCAAACCAGTTGACCTGTACAGTTGACTCAAGATTGACTCAAAGTCGCTGGTGTAGTATCCAAGATATCATGTTGTTGTGCAGGTGCACCTGGAGTTGACAAATATGCTGATTTTTCCCATTCTCATCACACTGTTATTTGCTTGCCATTGTGCTTTATCTGCACCATATGTTCCTCAAGTTTTAACACCTGGAAAGGTCCAGCGTATTGGTGGTTGCAACAGTAGGCATACTGCATCTGTTCACAACATCACAAGAGAGTGTTTTAAGGTCCTTGTAGATGAACACTCTTTGATCTCCATGGTGCGACACTGGTGATGGGCGCAGCTTAACTATTTGGAGCTTGACTTGTTGCAGCATATATGGTATGTCTGTCTTCATTTGTGTCAATATCATCGAAAAAAACTTCGACGACAGTCGCAGCTTGTCTCCATACACCATCTCTGCAGTAGATGCCCCAAGTGTTCAGTTTAAAGGCTGTTTGAAGCTCCACAAAAACTTTCTGCGCCAGCACCCTGTGATCCCATTGCTTGTAGAGTGGTAGCTGGTCATATAATGATGCTGGAACACACAGAATCTAGACAGTTCCAGAAACAGTGTTGACTCAAATTGCTGGCCTTGGTCCGTGGTGACTTGAGCCGGATAGCTGAAATGGGAAATCCACGTTTTTAGAAAGGTCCTTCCTGTCGTTTCTGCTGATATACCATCAATTGGAGTTACCTCTGCCGAGCAGGTCCCTACGATGTCCTCATGATGGCGGAAGCAGGCTCACAAGGTCTAAGCAAACATGAGAGAAACGACTTCTTGTCCCTGGAAATTCTACCACTGGCTTGAATATACATCTGCAACTTTGCACTGTTGATATGCTACTAACACTGTCGACCATTGGTGACAGTCTTTTTTAATACTGGGCCACACAAATTTCTCCATCAACAGTTAAATGGTGGCTTTTGCACAGGGACGGACGAGGTTTTGAACTGTCAAAAACAACCCTTCACAACATTCCGCACATGAACGGCGTAGGTCAGGGTCTAGACACGTTATACCTACACTTTTTTGAGGTGCAAAGCTGTTGAGCCGTCATGGAAATATTGTTGCAGGTGCTTGGCTGTAGCTTATGCTGCCCTAATTTGGTCGTAATTTATTGCAAAAGAAGTTGTCCCGGCTCTATAAAAAAAATCAGTCACTGCATTTTCTGCCCCTTTTATGTCTGTCATGAATTGCCCAATAATCCATAGCTGGCAGAACTTCTGGGGTGAACAATCTTCCTTAACCTTGTTAAAAGTGGAAGTGAGTGGCATATGATCTATGTAGATTGTAAATGGTCTAGCATCAACATAAGGATGGAAGTGTAGCTTCATAAATAGCCAGCAGCCTTCAATTCCACACACTCCAATCAGTTTTGAGCCTCTGTCAGCTTCCAGGAGTAAAACTTCAAAGGTTTCCAACTATTGTTGACAAACTGATAGAGATCTGCTGCAATAGCGTGCTGGCTGGCATTCCATAATTGTCATTAATAGTGCTTTATCGACTGGGCGAGATAAGAAGGGTTGCATTTTGCAAATTAATGCTTATCTTTTCAGAGCCGTGTTGCATCATGGGTATCCATGGCAGGAGATGTCCGCCCACAGCTTTGTGTCCCACCGGTGCATCTGTTAGTGCTGCCTATCTCTTCTGTTCCAAGTAGATGATGCCAGTAAAAGTTGACGATCCCCAGGAATCTTGTTATTTACTGGCAATGTGTCGGCAAAGGAGTGTTCTTAATGACCTCTATCTCCTATTGAAGAGGATAAATAGCGGCAGCTGAGAACACATGACCAAAACCGTTACCTGTTTGTGACGCAGAACACATTTTGCCTCATTTAGCACCAGACCATATTTACATATCCTATAGAACACTGCCTTAAAGAGTTCCTCATGTAATTCAGCTGTCTTTGAAAATATCAAAATATCGTCGAGATAGACGAAACAGAAATCCAAATTCCTTAGTACTTCATCTGCAAACCTCTCCCACATATGAGTTGCATTCTTTAAACGAAATGGCATGAGTAGATATTCGAAGAGACCAGATGGCGTTACTACACCAGTCTTGCGAATGTCTCCTTCTGTCACCAGTCCTCCACGTCGAAGATCGTAGCTCTGCCTAAAACATTCATGAAACCCCGTAGGTTAGGAATACGATAATGGAGAGGATTGTTTGTGTATTTAGGGTGTGGTAAACCCAGGAGGGTCTCCAGGTGCTGTCTTTCTTTTTAGCTAAATGCAACGGTGATGCTCATGGGCTGTCAGACCTGCGTATGATGCCTGCACATAACGTCTCATCAGATTGCGCTTTTGCTACTGAAACACAGTTGGGTGCTAATCTCCGTGGATGTTGAGAGGCTGATTGGCCATATGTCGTCCTAATGTGATGCGCCATGGTATGCAATACCTTCTGTAACCAGTAAGCAATCTCTTATCTAGCTTCTGGACCAATCAGACTAATAGGTAAGGTGATGGTATTGTTAGCTCTTCTGCCTATAGTGCCCATTACTACTTCACTATCAAACTTAATTGGTGCTGTAATTAGCTTTATTTACAGTCCCTAGTGGTGTATGAAGTCTGCATCTTATACTGGTTCACTAACATCTGCCAGAATGAACCGCCACTTGAACTTTTTACTTAAACCCAGGTCCACCGTCGCTTCACACATGCTGCAAGCTGTGATGGGTGAGTTGTTAGTTGCCACTGCAGCCTTGCTTTACGTGAGCGGCAGAGCACTTATGTACAAGCCCGAATCGCTACGTGAGCACTGATCTGCCTTCCTGTCTTTCACATACAAACAGGACAATACGGTAACGTGAATGAATACGTTTGCTTCACTGTGTTTGCAGATGCAGCCGATTTTTCACAAATAACTGGTTCAATCTTGAGTGTTGAGTCGTAGCTCCATCTAGTTACGTCACCGTTGGTGTCTGAGGAAGTAGCGGCAACTCCCCCATCTACACTTTGGCGCTCCTGTGGCATTCTGTGGCCTGCTGCAACCATTGCAGACCGTGGTGGCCATATGGGAATGCGCAGGGTGATGTGCATCTCGTAGCCTGATCGCCAAAACGTTTGTGGTACCAACACACCCGTGATTTGTCCTCTTTGTATCATCTGGCCATCTGATTCTGCTTGCTGGATGGCTACTCCTCTTCTTTACCTTTCCTTGCGTGGGTCCGCTCATTCATCACGAGTGCCAACAATTGCTTCTGAATTGTGTCCGTTTGGTATTTCAGAATTTGGTGCTGCTCGTTTGTGTTCCTCTGTTGCTTGTGCCATATAGTTGCGTTCTCCACAGCGGTGACGTCGCTAGCTGCCTGTGTCACCATCGAGGTACTTTCCTGTCCCACTGTAGCGTGCACCTTGTCTGCTACTGCAAGCACAGAATTAATGTCGCTCTTGTTGTGTCCCAGCATAGTTTCCCTACATCATTTTTTTTTCTTTCGGTTTAAGTGTTAACCTAGTGGCCCAATAGGCACATTAACGACAATTGGGTTTATTTAGCTTGTTTGTTAACCTTTGTAGCAGAGATGGGAGGGAGGGGCTCTCCTCGGTGGGGATAGTTGTTCGGTTGCAACAGGTCGGTAATTCTCGTGGAGTTGGCAGGGCAGATCTGCTGAAGTAGAAAATTACTACTTTTAGTAATTCGTTTATTGCTCTAACCAACACATTTGTTTATTGAGATGTCAGACCAACACCCCTAAACCGAATATCAGACGCTTTCAACAATCACTGGCAAAAATCTTCATCACAGAGGAGTGCTTTCACTCCAATTGGTCTGCTAACAACTGGCCACTAGGCCTAAATGTAAATCACGAAAATTTCGAAATAGTTCACTATCAATCAAGGGCCACTTACCATATAGCGCAAGAGGCAAGTACCAACAGTAAACTGTTCCTGCTGATCACTAAAATTCCTCTGACTTAGTGCTTTGAGGCAGATACAGGCAGACTCTGTTCAATGCTATTCCAATGACTACTGAAAATCTTTGCTTAGCTTGCAGATACGATGTGTCTACCAGAGTCTATCATGTCTTCTCATAGTTGAAGTGTCTATTGCTCCATCAGGTGCTGCTGAGGAAGACCTCTGAGCTCCATCTGCTCGGATTATTTGCTGAGTCCCTACTCTCGTTTAATCTGTCCCTCACTGAGCTCTGTTGATCGTAACTATAATTGAGCTCTGTGGCATGTGAATAGACGATAATATTATATCAAAAAAGTTAATTCGACAACTTAAAAAAGCATGTACGAGTTAGTGAACTGAATCATCAGTGCAAGGGATAGCACAATTCAAAATTATTTATAAAACCTAAATTATTTTACACTTCATATATCACACTTCTTCTGGTGGAAAAATCCCTTTGGAAAAGTATTCAAGACATCATCAAGCTTTTCAGTATTTCATGAAAACAAAATAAACAATACAATGAATATTGAGAAAACGCAAATGTACAAACTCCTTTGTTATAATAAGAGGTTAGGTTAACTTCCGATTTTAATAGATGACACCACCATCCTACCACTACCATCACTGTGAAAACATTCTTTTCAAAAAAACTTAACATTAATCTCCTGTTCAGCCCATTCATCAATGGAATGTATGTATTCTGACATTTAAAATGCGTTGTGGAATGTTTCGACATTATGCAGTATTGCATTAAATAGGAATTAACCTTTAGAAACACTTCTTCCCTCAGATTTCTACACTAGATACATACTAACCACCACTGTAAGATTACTATTACATTAAATAAGTGGTGAGAAGGTCTTCTCACTCTACTGCCAAATATATTAATTTGTTAATGTGTATAGATGGAAATAATTTTTTTCAGATTTTTGGTAGCATTTCTCCAAGGGCCAGTTTGTTTTTTTTATCCAAAATAGCCCTAATGGCATGTTTTGTAGTATAACATTACTTTTTTTTAAATTTGATGATGGAGTTTTCACATATAAGTTAAAAAAAACTACGTAATGTAAAAAATTTAAACCTCACAGCTGCTACTTGACTCTGTTCGTCAACATGCTTCTCTAAAACTGCTACTAAACCGCTGTAGGCAACATTCTCTGGGCGTGTTGTGAGAAACAGTTCACAGCAAAGCCATTATGTTTTAACGCCAACACTTTAGAGAGAACGAGCAAGCTGCTCCGCACCTTGAATGTGATAGGCTGAAAAGTGCGCCTGCAGTGCAGTCCTCCAGCTGTTCATTGAATTCTCGGAAGTTAGGTGCACAGGCCGACGCTGCGGCACGGCCTGGGTAGCAGGAAGCGATGCCGTTATATTTGATTGCGAATCCAAGAGTATTTTCATAACGGCCATAAGCTGTTGAATTTTTTGTGACTCAAACTGAGCGACTTTCGAAAATCACCATATAGCAGAGATGCTGAGTCGCAATAGGCACAATAAAAAGATTCCCACACTCATAGGTTTCGGCCATTAAGGCTTTTGTCAGCAGTAGACACACATACACACACTCACGCAAACGCAACTTGCACACCCATCTGCAGTCTCAGAGAGCTGGAACTACACTGTGAGCAGCAGCACCAGTGCATGATGGGAGTGGCGACTGGGTGGGGGCAAGGAGGAGGCTGGGGTGGGGAGGGGGAGGGATAGTATGGTAGGAGTGGCGGACAGCCTGTGCTGTATGAAACCTTCCCACCAACACCAGCTTTTCTGAATTGCATAGGTGGGAACTTTCCCTGCAATAGATCCTACTTTCCCATAGCCCTCCTGGCCTCAACCTTCGTTAGTCACTGTCCTCACCCATCCAGCCCCCTCCTTGTTCCCATTCCAGCACTACACAGCCGTCATTTCACCGCCACACCCAGTCTTTTAATTTTTTTATTTTTTATTTCTGTCCTTTCCGCTACTTACCCCCTCCCCACCTTCTCTCCTGCCCTCCGTCTAAACTGCAACACTTCACTGTCCACCACTCCCACCATGCTATCCCTCCTCCTCCCCACCCCAGCCTCCTCCTTACCCCCACCCAGTCCACACTCCGATCATGTACTGGTGCTGCTGCTCGCAGTTCAGTTACGGCTCTCTGAGACTGCAGACGTGTGTGCAAGTTGCGTTTGCGTGAGTGTGTGTGTGCACGTGTGTATGTGTGTCTACTGCTGACAAAGGCCTTAATGGCCGAAAGCTATGAGTGTGTGAATCTTTTTATTGTGCCTATCGCGACTCAGCATCTCCGCTATATGGTGAGTAGCAACTTTCCTTCTCTGGTATTGTTACATTCCACCCTGGATTTTCCATTGTTCGACTTTTGTAAATGACATTTCTAGTATAGCCAGGGTGTACACAAATACAAGTAAAGGCGAAAGGAATAATTAATTATAAGCAAAAGCGAAAGTGGAGCACTACAAACTATAAAATACATCATATACACTGGAAGTAGTCTCTTGCAGAATTCTGCAAAAAGAACATGTCAGTACACTTAAAATACTGATGGGCAATGGCCGGATCTGAAACAGACACGAGTTCTCTCAGAATTAAGCAGCATCTTCAAAATATTTTTCTTCGTTGCCAGATGTTATAGTGTTTAGCATCGGCGCCAAATCATGTTGCCAAGTGGTAGATACGCATAAAAAATACATTTCTGTTCAGGGAGGCACACGGCTCCTATCCGCATCCTCAACTGAGGATGACACGGCGGTCTGATGGTCCCGATGGGCCACTTGTGACCTGAAGATGGAGTGCTGAGCCACACGGGAACTGAAGCATAAATCTAACATGGAATGAATAAAATTCACCGCTGTAAAGTAGCTATATTATGAATATTCCACTTATATGTTGAAGACCTGCATGTGGCACAGTAAAAAGTCTTTGCCTACTGATGGTGTTGACATGCACTATTGTTAAGTTTTCATACAACAGTTCTGTTGCGCCTCATTGAAGTTACAGTTGCACGAAGCTAGCTGTCCTAGCCATGATTTGATGTTTCTGAGGCAAGATAAACGCTCAATAGCGATCTACGTAACTCTACTGCTAAGTGCTTCCGCTGGTGTCGTAACCAGGGAGTAACGAACTGTTGCTGCAAACGATGCCTCTATTTGTGGTCGTTTGTGGTCGAGCCTTGCTGCGCCCCTGTGTCGCTGCCCTACGGGGGGGGGGGGGGGGGGGGATCTGACGCCGCTCGGGGTTGCAGTACCAACCGCTGGTGGACTGTCGTTGTACTTGTGCTTCCATCTTCGGAATCTACGGTGATAATGTCCCCTTGTGTGGTATAGACTGTGTAACGATACCAAATAAGCAAACGATTCTAGTCCCGTGTTGTCGAATGAACCAAAGCAGAATGAGAGCAGATCTACCTAGAGGGAGTTGCGACATCTTGCAAGAAAGTTAATCGTCTTTTAACTTTCATAACATACACGTAAGTTGGCGTGACAGTCTGCAAGTGGGGTGCTTCCATATATAAGTGACTTATGCTAATGACGGTGGGGGAATGCATGTGTAATTCATGCCTCTGGAAACCTGGCTTAAAAGATAATGGCAACTTGCTGTAAAGTGTTAAATGTAAAATTCGGGGAAGTTATTTGTAACGTTATTAATCAGCTACTCAATTCAAAGAAATTTCATTAGAATGCGGACGCTATACTGAGGCAGTCGGTCTGAATTTAGGCTACCTGAGACGAGAACATTGGAGCAGGAGAGCCAGCCCCACCTCCCTCTCGCAGGGTTGGCAGTCTACGTCCGTGTTCTTTGGTTCTGGTAAAAGGGCTGGCTCGTACCTTCTGCCGTTATAAGGGTCGTACTTGAACCCTGTTATGGATTAGGATTAGTCTCTTTACTCATTTCAAAATAATAAGAGAAACCAATAAGCAACATAAAGTGTAGTGCACAAAGCATTCGGTAAGGGCTACAGCGTAGTTGTTTGCTGAAGTAGACGACCTCTACTTAGGGTCCGGTGTCTTAACGTAGCCTCATTTAACCCTGCGTCGCTCGCGCGAATGACACGCGTCATCCACATGACTTTCCCGCTCAATTTTGTCTGACAGTGCAGGATTGAGATCGAGCTATTTTCAGTACCTTTATGTTAACTCTCCAGCAGTTAGCTCCAATCATTGTTAGCTTTCAGTTTCGTAAGATACATTGTTTATGAAACATTATTATAGTCTGGAGGACACCAGTCATCCGCGCGAGTTCTGCTACCACAATCTGAAACAAAGTAAGTCTGTATTACTTTATTGCTTTCCTAGACTCAATCGATCTTTCATGTGCGTAAATTTGGACTAATTGAAACTGAGTGCAGTTACTTTCCGTGTTACCTTTAGATTGTGGAAGAAATGTCAAAAGCAAAAAAACCTCGGACAGAGTTTAGTAGAGATCCTAATGTATGGTTGGAATGGTTGAATGAGCTGAGTGATGAAGATGCTCACAGTGATAGCGCTGTGTTCATAAAAGCGGTCATGATTCATGAACAGAACAAGAAGTGCCAGAGAATGATGAATATGAGTCACATGAAGAAGTAACTCAAGAGGATGCATTTCTTTTAGGGAAAGATGGAATAACTAAACGGAGAAAAAATAAATATCCTACCATAGTCAGAAGCAGATCTTGTAATATTATTACGCATTTGCCTGGACCAAAACATAAAGCTCGTATAAAAGAGACAGAAATAGAAATTCCGAATTTGTTCTTGGATGAAAAAATAATAAGCATTATCGCAACAAGCACTAATATATCCCATCAGTGAAGTTCATGGTAACTTGTCTAGGGAGAGGGATGCTAAAGAAACAGTTGCGATAGAGATCAGAACGTTCATTGGTTTGCTATATCTGTGTGGAACTTTGAGATTTTCTAGGAAGAGTATATCGAAATTGTGGGATAACTCAAAGGGAAACGGACTTCAATCATGTTATTTACGCATAAGTGAAAACCGATTCAGATTTCTGTTGAGATGTCGTAGGTTTGATAATATCCATCATAGAGGTGTTCGGAGAGAGATTGACAAGTTGGCTGCTATCAGAGCTATCAGAGAGGTAGTTGAACTATTCACGAACAAGTGCCAAAAATATTTTTCACCTAGTGAATATCTTACTGTTGACGAACAGCATTTGGCATTTAGAGGAAACTGCCCATTCCATTCAGGCAATATATACCTAGCAACCCAGCAAAGTATGGGTTTAAAGTGTTTGCTTTGGTTGATGTAAAAACAGCTTACACTTTGAATTTAGAACCGTACGTCGGTAAGCAACCGGAGGGACCATGTAATGCCAGTAATTCAGCTGAAGATATTGTTCTTCGAATGGTCGGACTGTTTCAAAAGTTAGAATATATTATACTGCGTACGAATATTAAATGTATTATATTTAGATTTAATAAAAAATCATAACATCATCCACAAAGACCGTTCAAAGTATACAAATCGACCGCTTGCTTTGTGGATGACACCTCGACGCGAGTGACCATGTCACGAATTTTCGCGCGAGTAACGGAGGGTTAAAACTGCCACATCAGAGGGCAAAAAATGTACTGGCCGCGTGCCGTGGCGGTTGGTGGGTAAGCGTTCTAATATGAAGGACGACACAATGGTTGCCGCTTAACCGTGAGGGCGCACTCACGCGATTGTCGACATCGGCAAACTCCCCCAGAAGGCATTATTTAGCTGCAACAGATAGAAGACGTGCTTTGCTGGTGCTGCACATTTTAGCGATTTTTATCTAGACCAACTCACGCTGCAGTTCTTCTTCAGCACGCCAGAGTAGAAGTGTGCACAGAAACAGCTAAGTGAAAATTCTGTGCACGACACACACGTTTATTTATATACAAATGCCGACTTCGGGACTTTCTTTTGTGTGAGACCATGTGTATTTGTACTTGAAGTTCTAGATTCGTATATTTTACTGTTCGCATCGCTTGTGCATAATCTTTCCTCGATTGTATCAGTGTCCGTTTGTATTGTGATATATTGCGAAATTTCGAACATTTGCGAGTGCTGCGAGAAACTCTTACTGCTATCTTCAATTGTAGGCTTAGACTTAAAAAGTGGGTTTTGGGCTTCGAGGAAACGGTTTGTTTACTGGGTTGGAGTGAACTGCAAATACTTGTTTTCGGGGAATAAAATCACTAGAAGGTTTGGCTAAGCGTTTTATTCAGGGTGAGAAGGGTCTTAAATCGTGGGATGCACTGAAGAAAGCTTTGCAGGAAGAATTTGACGTGAAAACATTTGCTGCGGAGATCCACCAACAGCTCTCTCGCCGAAAGAAGAAACGGGAAGAGTCTCTTCTATAATATTTTCTTATAATGAAGGAAATCGTCAGCTGTGCTGGTATTGATAAGGACTCGCTATTTCGGTGTGTGATTGACGGGATAGAAGACGACTGAGGCACAAAAACGTCTACTCTATGGTGCTGGAAGTTCGAAAGAATTTAAGGGAAAAATGAGGCATTTCTAAGGAGCTGAAAAGTCGTTGTCGAAAAGAAATAACAAACGTTACAGTAGCGAAAATTTAAACTTAAGCAAGAAATATGCTAAAGACTCGAGTAATAGAAATATTAAAAGGGAAGCTTGGGATCGAAACAAAAAGTATCTAAATTGTGGTGCAAGTGGTCACAAGTCAAGTGTTGCAACTACAAGACCAAGGGAAAGAGATGCTATAATTGCAATGAGTTTAGCCATCGCATCTGAATGCACGAAAGAGAAGAATAATCAAAGGGCGACTATGAATTCGAACACTGTTAAGAAGAGTATTAACAATTGTAAATTTAAAAATGTACAAATGAGCAAGCTATAGTTCAAGACGCCAACTGACATTGGCAGTCAATTTACACTGAAGCGCCAAATAAACTGGTATAGGCATCCGTACTCAAATACAGACATGTAAACAGGCAGAATACGTCGCTGCGGTCGGTAACAACTATATCGTCCGCCCCCGGTAGCTGAGTGGTCAGCGTGACGGAATGTCAGTCCTAAGGTCCCGGGTTCGATTCCCGGCTGGGTCGGAGATTTTCGCCGCTCAGGGACTGGGTGTTGTGTTGTCCTAATCATCATCATTTCATCCCCATCGACGCGCAGGTCGCCGAAGTGGCGTCAAATCGAAAGACCTGCACCAGGTGGACGGTCTACCCGACGGGAGGCCATAGCCACACATTTCATTTCATTTCAACGCATATATCACACAATTGTCTGTCGCAGCTGTTAGAACGGTTACTGCTGCTACAATGACAGGTTTTCAAGATTTAACACGTTCGCTGCCACTGTAATTGGCCTTGCGTTGCTACGTAACCAATTATTTTTTTAATAGAATCTCAAACTGTATTGCTAAAAGTAATATAAAATGTATTTATTTTATAAGTAAAAGATAAAATTTACTCTCGTGAATCAATTTTTTTGGGGGTGCACTAAGGCGTCAGTGGCATATCAGGCCACATTCTGTAGCGGGTGTCCATGGACACGCTAGTGCGTCTCGTTTATTTTTCCTGAAAATTGTGACAGTTTAGGGTACTACATTTTTATTTTATATTCAAAACCAAACCGAAACACCCTACTGACAAACGACATATTTATGGAACAAAAAATATAGTAGAAACAGCGTTCAAAAACAGACACAAGATCTTGGAGAAACTTCTGAAATACAGTGTATGTCAAATCTGAGAAAAGATACAATCAAGAACTTTACCGATTACTCTCAAACAAACAAAATAAATACAAAGTTCAAGAATAGTACCTACACATACCTGTCGAAAAATGAAAGAACAACGAAAGTGCTATCTGCCTTTAGAGGTGGTGAATAACACAACAATTCAAACAATACCCTGCTTTATTTGGGCCATCTTGGCACTTGTAAACCGTGTCTGTTCGTTGTCCTCGGCTGGCGCATGATCTGCACTTTTTTCTCGGTGTTTTTGAAAAATGGTTCAAATGGCTCTGAGCACTATGGGACTCAACTGCTGAGGTCATTAGTCCCCTAGAACTTAGAACTAGTTAAACCTAACTAACCTAAGGACATCACAAACATCCATGCCCGAGGCAGGATTCGAACCTGCGACCGTAGCGGTCTTGCGGTTCCAGACTGCAGCGCCTTTAACCGCACGGCCACTTCGGCCGGCCTGGTGTTTTTGATTTTCCAGTTGATTCTCGTTTTACCACAACATGTTGGGCATTTCTGACTGGTCGTTCTATCTACTTTTGTGGGAATAGTGCTCTTATAATACTGAGTCAGAATTCTTGGAGGGGCATTTTTGTGCCAGAATATTTATTGTGTAGGGCATGTGCGTTTGTCAGCATCATTTCCATAACGTGGATAAAAAGTCTCTTGTACCAGCGTATGGTTTTTCGTTCCGAGGGGTAATACGATAACTTCTGATCGTGCCGATCAACTCCTGACATAAATTTATTGTAGTTAATTATAACTTAAATTATAACAAATTTCTTCTCCTTTCTTTTGTTTTCAACCTCAACCATTTCATTTGTAAATGCATTAGAAATATAGCAAACCTCCCTCTTATCACGCCACTTACCTTTCATAACTCCTTCCGCAAATCTGGCAACGGCTTCACCCTTTCGTAATTTTGCCTTCTGTATTTACTTGGAAGTATCCTTCCTATTCGCCCTCAGAGTTCCCGTGCACTGAGTCTTCTTATCCAGGGGCAACTTAGCCAGTGCGAAGTTATTATAGTAATTGTCCATGTACATGTGGTGATCAGCATTCAACTTTTCATCCAGTGAATGAAGAACAATTTTTTGCGCATGGCCTCTTCCTCCTAAGTAGTCCAGCATGCCAGTGTATACCGCGAATTTTAGAACCAATCCAGTGGGAGTTGTCAAAATATATAGCTTTATGCCATATTTGTGCTTTTATTTTTGATAAATTGGCAGAAAAGTAAGCTTCCACGCCAAAGGATCATTGATTCGTCCAGTGACAGTTCCCGTCCTGGGCAGTACACTTGGCACGTACTTTCATTGAAAAAACTGATAACTGGACGAATTTTATACAACCTGTCGGATGGTTTTGGTTCGCCCTGTTTCGGATTTTCAGAAAAATGCAATGTACGTAGTATTAGAAGAAAACTATTTCGTGAAATACTATCGGCAATTCCTTTCACGTGAAATAAAGGGTCCTTTTTCGAATAGTCCTGCAACTTCCTCATCTTTATATTTCCCATGTGCAGGAAAACTCCCAAGAACACAAAAAATTCGCCAACCGTCATATGTCTCCGACAATTTATTCGTGATTGTTCTTTGGTTCCCACAGAAAGGAATAATTCAAATGCTTTTCGATTTGTTCCTTCTACAACTTTCAATAGAAATTCGACCGTCAGCAAAAGACGAAAATAATCCAAGGGAGTGTTTCCCGTTGGTTGAATTAGCAGTCCCTCATTTTCATACCACTTGTTACCACTCCTGCTCTTTCCCTGTCGCTTGGATTCATAGCAATTTCTACAGTCACACCTAAAGCAAACTCGGCTCCGTCAGACTCTTGACTGGATTCCCACCCGTCCTCCCCACTGGGCAATTCCGTTTCCGAATCGCTTTCTTCTCATATTCGTAATAAATCCGCATCCGTTAGTTTTTGTACGTTTATTGTGTCCCGTATTTTACGTTTCTTAGGTTCTGAAGGGCCCGCCGTGTAACGATTGTTTTCTATTTTCAGTCCCACAACAGAGAAAAACTGTAGGGAAAAATTGCGAACAGCACCAGTAAAAATTGAAAACAATACGATCTTAGAGTGCCTGCGCAATAAACCAAACCGAATGGCTGTGCCTGACTAAACCGTGGTGCCTCGCAACAGCTGAGTCTCTCGCCGCACCAGCGTGTCCGCGGGATGTGCACCAGTATCGGCCGAGCTCGCTGGAGCGCCGATGGCAGCGAAAGTGTTGAATTCGAACTTGGTGTTATAGTCGGCGCACGAGCAATGGAACACTGTCTCTCCGAGGTAGCGATGAAATGGCGGTTTCCCCATACATCGATATCACTAGTGTACCGTGAATATCCCCATGAACCATGGACCTTGCCGTTGCTTGGGTGACTCAGCGATACAGATAGCCGGACCGTAGGTGGAACCACCACGGAGGGATATCTGTTGAGAGTCCAGACAAACGTATGGTTCCTGAAGAGGGGCAGCAGCTTTTTCAGTAGTTGCAGGGGCAACAGTCTGGATGATTGACTGACCTGGCCTTGTAACACTAACCAAAACGGCCTTGCTGTGCTGGTACTGAGAATGGCTGAAAGCAAAGGGAAATTTTCCCGAGGACATCCAGCTTTACTGTATGTTTAAATGATGATGGCGTCCTCTTGGGTAAAATATTCCGGAGGTAAAATAGTCCCCCATTCAGATCTCCGGGCGGGGACCACTCAAGAGGACGTTGTTATCAGGAGAAAGAAAACTGGCGTTCTACGGATCGGAGCGTGGAATGTCGATCCCTTAATCGGGAAGGTAGGTTAGAGAATTTTAAAAGGCAAATGGATAGGTTAAAGTTAGATATAGTGGGAATTAGTGAAGTTCGGTGGCAGGAGGAACAAGACTTCTGGTCAGGTGAATACAGGGTTATAAATACAAAATCAAATAGGGGTAATGCAGGAGTAGGTTTAATAATGAAGAGGAAAATAAGAATACGGGTCAGGTACTACAAACAGCATAGTGAACGCATTATTGTGGTCAAGATAGATATGACGCCAACGCCTGCCACAGCAGTACAGGTTTATATGCCAACTAGCTCCGCAGATGACGAAGAGATTAATGAAATGTATGCTGAGATAAAAGAAATTATTCAGGTAGTGAAGGGAGACGAAAATTTAATAGTCATGCGTGACTGGAACTCGATAGTAGGAAAAGGAAGAGAAGGAAACGTAGTAGGTGAATATGGAATGGGAGTAAGTAATGAAAGAGGAAGCCACCTGACAGGATTTTGCACAGAGCATAACATAATTATAGCAAACACTTGGTTCAAGAATCATGAAAGAAGGTTGTATACATGGAAGAAGCCTGGAGATACTGGAAGGTTTCAGATAGATTATATAATGGTAAGGCAAAGATTCAGGAACCAGGTTTTAAATTGTAAGACATTTCCAGGGGCAGATGTGAACTTTGATCACAATCTATTGGTTGTGAACTGTAAATTAGAACTGAAGAAACTGCAAAAAGATGGGAATTTGAGAAGATGGGACGTGGATAAACTGAAAGAACCAGAGGTTGTACAGAGTTTCACGGAGAGCATTAGGGAACGATTGACAAGAATGGTGGGAAGAAATACAGTAGAAGAAGAATGGGTAGCTTGGAGAGATGAAATAGTGAAGGCAGCAGAGGATCATGTAGGTAAAAAGACGAGGGCTAATAGAAATCCTTGGGTAACAGAAGAGATACTGAATTTAATTGATGAAAGGAGGAAAAACAAAAATGCAGTAAATGAAGCAGGCAAAAAGGAATACAAACGTCTAAAAAATGAGATCGACAGGAAGTGCAAAATAGCTAAGCAGGGATGGCTAGAGGGTGTAGAGGTGCATATCACTAGGGGTAAGATAGATACTGCCTACAGGAAAATTAAAGACACTTTTGGAGAAAAGAGAACCACTTGCGTGAATATCAAGAGCTCAGATGGAAACCTAGTTCTAAGTAAAGAAGGGAAAGCAGGAAGGTGGAAGGAGTATATAAAGGGTCTATACAAGAGCGATGTACTTGAGGCCAATATTATGGAAATGGAAGAGAATGTAGATGAAGATGAAATGGGAGATACGAGGCTGCTTGAAGTGTTTGACAGAACACTGAAAGACCTAAGTCGAAACAAGGCCCCAGCAGTAAACAACATACCTTTAGAACTACTGACAGCCTTGGCAGAGCCAGTCCTGACAAAACTCTACCATCTGGTGAGCAAGATGTATGAGACAGGCGTAATACCCTCAGACTTCAAGAAGAATATAGTAATTCCAATCCCAAAGAAAGCAGGTGTTGACAGATGTGAAAATTACTGAACTATCAGTTTAATAAGCCACGGCTGCAAAATACTAACACGGATTGTTTACAGACGAGTGGAAAAACTGGTAGAAGCCAGCCTCGGGGAAGATCAGTTTGGATTCCTTAGAAATGTTGGAGCACGTGAGGCAATACTGACCCTACGACTTATCTTAGAAAAAAGATTAAGGAAAGGCAAACCTACGTTTCTAGAATTTGTAGACTTAGAGAAAGCTTTTGACAATGTTGACTGGAATACTCTCTTTCAAATTCTGAAGGTGGCAGGGGTAAAATACAGGGAGTGAAAGGCTATTTACAATTTGTACAGAAACCAGAAGGCAGTTTTAAGAGTCGAGGGGCAGGAAAGGGTAGCAGTGGTTGGTAAGGGAGTGAGACAGGATTGTAGCCTGTCCCCGATGTTATTCAATCTGTATATTGAGCAAGCAGTAAAGGAAACAAAAGGAAAATTCGGAGTAGGTATTAAAGTCCATGGAGAAGAAATAAAAACGTTGAGGTTCGCCGATGACATTGTAATTCTGTCAGAGACAGCAAAGGACTTGGAAGAGCAGTTGAACGGAATGGACAGTGTCTTGAGAGGAGGGTATAAGATGAACATCAACAAATGCAAAACGAGGATAATGGAATGTAGTCGAATTAAGTCGGGTGATGCTGAGGGAATTAGATTAGGAAATTAGGAGTTTTGCTATTTGGGGAGCAAAATAACTGATGATGGTCGAAGTAGAGAGGATATAAAATGTAGACCGGCAATGCCAAGGAAAGCGTTTCTGAAGAAGAGAAATTTGTTGACATCGAGTATAGATTTAAGTGTCAGGAAGTCGTTTCTGAAAGTATTTGTATGGAGTGTAGCCATGTATGGAAGTGAAACGTGGACGATAAATAGTTTAGACAAGAAGAGAATAGAAGCTTTCGAAATGTGGCGCTACAGAAGAATGCTGAAGATTAGATGGGTAGATCACATAACTAATGAGGAGGTATAGAATAGAATTGTAGACAAGGGAAATTCGTAGCACAACTTGACTAGAAGAAGGGATCGGTTGTTAGGGCATATTCTGAGGCATCAAGGGATCACTAATTTGGTATTGGAGGGCAGGTGTGAGGGTAAAAATCGTAGAGGGAGACTAAGAGATGAATACACTAAACAGATTCAGAAGGATGTAGGTTGCAGTAGGTACTGAGAGATGAAGAAGCTTGCACAGGATAGTGTAGCATGGAGAGCTGCATCAAAGCAGTCTCTGTACTGAAGACCACAACAACAACCGTGAATATCAGGAATCCAGTAAAACATCATATCTCCGACATCGTTGCAGCCGGAAAAAGGGGACCAAAGACTGCTGAAGAGAATCGTTCAACGTGACAGAAATGTAACCCTTCCACAAATTGCTGCACATTTCGCTGCTGGGCCATCAAGTGTCAGCGTGCGAACCATTCACCGAATATCATTGATATGGGCTCTCAGAACCGAAGACCCACTTGTGTACCTTTGATAACTGCACGACACAAAGCCTTACTCCTCGCCTGGGCCCGTCAACACCGACGTTGGACTGTTGATGACTGGAAGCATGTTGCCTGGTCGGACGAGTCTCATTTCAAATTAAATCTAGTGGATGGACGCATTCGGGATGGATACAACCTCATGAATGATGGATACAACCTGCATGTCAAGAGTGTCAACAGGGGACTGTTCAAGCTGGTGGAGGCTGTGTAATGGTGTGGGGCGTGTGTAGTTGGAGTGATGTGGGACCCCTGACACTTCAGGATAAGACTCTGACAGGTGACATGTACGTAAGAATCCTGTCTGATCACCTGCATCTATTCACATCCATTGTACATTCCGACGCACTTGGGCAATTCCAGCAGGATGATGCGGCACCCCACACGTTCAGAATCGCTACAGAGTGACTCCAGGAACACTCTTCTGAATTTAAATACTTCCGCTGGCCACCAAACTCCCCAGACATGAACATTATTGACCATATATTGGATGTCTTGCAACGTGCTGTTCGGGAGAAATCTCCACCCCACTCGTATTCTTGTGGATTTATGGACACCCTAGCAGGATTGATGGCATCAGTTCTCTCTGCCACTACTTCAGATATTAGTCGAGTTCATGTCATGTCATGTTGCGGCACTTCTGTGGGCTCGTGGAGGCCCTGTACGATATTAGGCAGGTGTACCAATTTCTTTGGTTCTTCAGTGTTTTACGACAAGAGGTTTATGAGATTGTGAATGTTCCAAGTTTGCAAAAAACTAGTAATGACAGGATCTGGGAAAAACTTCATCTCTCCTGAAGAGTATTTTACAGGCGTAGTTGAGATTGATGATGTGAAAATTGAAACAGGCATTTATCTGGTTTTTAGAGAGACAATGAGTTTAGAAAAGATAGGTGGAAACGATTTTCTAGATCAAATTGAAGTTTTTATAAACAAAGATGGAGTTACTATTAGGAAACGAGAAGGTAAAGTTCATCTTATGTGTATCCATGTAGCAGACAAACCAGAATTAGATATTGAAAGCTCTGTTAGTGATGAAACAAAGGAACACATAAAAGATTCAGTGACTAATTACACCCAGGATCGTACTGGAGGGGCAACGCGGATGGACGCCGTCCCTCCACTTTTTTCAGGGAGGGGAACACGGTCTCCTTACTATTTTACGAGGAGAATATTGTCTTATTAGTTATTACAGTAATTCTCTTTCATCGTCTCTCTAAATTAAATTATCTCAATTCTGAGTTATAGCTCATAGAACATATTAACTGTGAAGTCAAATGATCATTTGATAAATGGCCAAACAAACAACATGATAAAAAAGAACAACAAACATCAGGCGCATTGGGGTCGCGCATCCGCGAAAGCCAAGAAGGAGGTTTGGCACAGCGCGCCACGTGTGGAAGATAAGTTCCGTGCAGTTTCTCAACCTCAAAGTAAATGCGCGGTCTGTTTGGGCGGCAGTTCTCGTTTTCCATTATTGTACACATGCATGCGCGCACACACTGGGGCAATGCAGCGGCACCTATAAAGACTCGGCTCCATTCTTGGGAGTTCTGGGCTGCTCTGAGCTGGTCTGAGGGGTGCTGCGTGGCGTTGCACATCAAATGTCGACTCGCCCGTGGATTCTCACATTGCGTGACGTGATAATAATGTCTTAAATCACTTACTTTCCTTCTTCGGCACGCTGATGTTGTATTCTTTAATAATACTACAAAGTCCAACTCCTATCTGGAACCTAATCTGTAAGATAAAACTAAAATAAAAGCATTTCCCATTTCCTTATATTGATATCGCATTCTTCAATGATCCAACCACAATGTCGAATGTCGAATTTGAGGCAACGGCTAATTCCGAAAGACAAGGAAGAACTTTAATCCTTCAAGAAAGAGTTTGATATTTTGACCGCAAAAAATGTCCCTATGACATGGTGAGTCCATGGAAGATATTATAACACCAACAAAGAGTGATGATGAGAATTTCAACAGCTTGGTTTATTGTTAGAAACTGCAGGAGAATATGGCTTGAAAATTAATTTCGAAAAATGCCAGTTCTTGAAGAAACTGTTGAGGTTCTTGGGTATGTTATACAGTGTGGAAAAATCCGACCTTCTCCTGAGAAGACAATAGGTATTCAAAACTTTCCAGAACGGTAATCTATTGCAGAAATACAAAGTTTCTTAAATCTAATAGGATACTTTAGGAAGTTTACCTCAAATTACTCTGCAATCCCAAAACCTCTAGGCGATTTACTGAGAAATAAACGAAAATATAAGTCTGAAGAAGAACAGAGACAAGCATTCGAGGCACTCAGCGATACTCTTTCATAGGATACAGTTTTCAAAATCTACAGCTCAAAACGCGAAACTGAGCTACACACGGACGCAAACAAAGGAGATTTTGGAGCCATATTATTACAAAAATCTCCAGATGATGACCAATTCCATCTAGTCTCACATTTGACTGAAAAAAAAACTCTCAAGAGGAATAATACAGTAATTAAGGGTTTGAAGAGTTAGCTAAGGATAATGACTTACGGAAATTCTGGATATAATTGCTAGGAATATGTTTTAAAACTGTAACGAACTACGCTACACTCCAAAAGATTACGAACAAGCAGGACTTGTCATGAAGAATAGCAAGATGGGCCTTAGTCTTGGAGGAATATTCCTACAACACTTAACACCAATATGGTTCTAGGATGAAACATGCAGATGCCTTAAGTCGTAATGCGAATGAACTGTTTGGTTTTGCAGATGGTTTAATAGTTAGGTTCGGGAAGATTCTCAGAGAATGGCTTTATGAAAACTTTTTAATGAAAGATGGAATTCTTTTCAAGTCCTATGAACATTAAGAGACTTTAGTGGTTCCACGCACCATATAACGTGAAATCATCAAGCTTGTGCATGAGAAAGATCATTATGCAGTGAAGCGAATTGAGGAGGAAGTATAACAAGATTATTATATACGAAATCTGATGGACAAGGTAAAAAAAGAGTGATCTCAGATTGTATAAAATATTTAATTGTGAATAAGAAATCAAGACAGAAGGAAGGTTTCTTTCATCCCTTATCCAAAGCATATATATATAACGAAATAAGCGTCAAACGAAAAAACTACAAAGAACGAAACTTGTCTAGCTTGAAGAAGGAAACCAGATGGCGCTATGGTTGGCCCGCTAGATGGCGCTGCCATTAGTAAAACGGATATCAACAGCGTTTTTTTAAATAGGAACTTCCATTTTTTATTACATATTCGCGTAGCATGTAAAGAAATATGAATGTTTTAGTTGAACACGTTTTTCGCTTTGTGATAGATGGCGCTGTATTAGTCACAAACATATGGCTCAGTATTTTAGACGAATAGTTGGTAACAGGTAGGTTTTTTAAATTAAAATACAGAACGTAGGTACGTTTGAACATTTTATTTCGGTTGTTCCAATGTGATACATGTACCTTTGGGAACTTATCATTTCTGAGAACGCATGCTGTTACAGCGCGATTACCTGTAAATACCACATTAATGCAAAAAATGTTCAAAACGATATCCGTCAACCTCAATGCATTTGGCAAGACGTGTAACGACATTCCTCTCAACAGCGAGTAGTTCGCCTTCCGTAATGTTCGCACGTGCATTGACAGTGGGCTGACCCATGTTGTCAGGCGTTGTCGGTAGACCACGATAGCGAAATATCCTTCAACTTACCCCACAGAAAGAAATCCGGGGACGTCAGATCCGGTGAACGTGTGGGCCTTGGTATGGTGCTTCGGCGACCAATCCACCTCTCATGAAAATTGCTATTCAATACCGCTTCAACTGCACGCGAGCTAAGTGCCAGACATCCATCATGTTGGAAGTACATCGCCATTCTGTCATGCAGTGAAACATCTTGTAATAGCATCGGTAGAACATTACGCAGGAGATCAGCATACATTGCACCATTTAGATTGTCATCGATAAAATGGGGGCCAATTATCCTTCCTCCAATAATGTAGCACCATACATTAACCCGCTGATGTTCCACTTGTCGCAGCCATTGTGGATTTTCCGTTGCCCAGTAGTGCATATTATGCCGGTTTACGTTACCGCTGTTGGTTAATGACGCTTCGTCGCTAAATAGAACGCGTGCAAAAAAATCTGTCATCGTCCCGTAATTTCTCTTGTGCCCAGTGGCAGAACTGCACTCGACGTTCAAAGCCGTCGCCATGCAATTCCCATGCAACTCCTGGTGCATAGAAATATGGTACGGGTGCAATCCATGTTGATGTAGCGTTCTCAACACCGACGTTTTTGAGATTCCCGATTCTCGCACAATTTGTCTGCTACTGATGTGCGGATTAGCCGCGACAGCAGCTAAAACACCTACTTGGGCATCATCATTTGTTGCAGGTCATGGTTGACATTTCACAAGTGGCTGAACACTTCCTGTTTCCTTAAATAACGTAACTATCCGGCGAACGGTCCGGACACTTGGATGATTTCGTCCAGGATACCGAGCAGCATACATAGACATGCCCGTTGGGCATTTTGACCACAATAGCCATACATCAACACAATATCGATCTTTTCCGCAATTGGTAAACGGTCCATTTTAACACGGATAATGTATCACAAAGCAAATACCGTCCGCACTGGCGGAATGTTACGTGATACCACGTACTTATACGTTTGTGACTATTACAGCGCCATCTATCACAAAGCGAAAAAAGTGGTCCAACTAAAACATTCATATACTACACGAATATGTAATAAAAATGGGGGTTCCTATTAAAAAAAAACGCAGTTGATATCCGTTTGACTTATGGCAGCGCCATCTAGCGGGCCAACCATAGCGCCATCTGGTTTCCCCCTTCAAGCTAGACGAGTTTCGTTCCTTGTAGTTTTTTCGTTTGATGCTTATTCGTGAGATACTTGGCCTGGTCACTATCAATGGACCACCCTATATACACACACACACACACACACACACACACACACATATATATATATATATATATATATATATATATATATATATATATATATATATATATATATATACACACACATTCCTGGGGTCAGATACATCACATGATCACACTGACAGAACCACAGGCACATAGACACAGGCAACAGAGCATGCACAATGTCGGCACTAGTACAGTGTATATCCACCTTTCGCAGCAATGCAGGCTGCTATTCTCCCATGGAGACGATCGCAGAGATGCTGGATGTAGTCCTGTGGAACGGCTTGCCATGCCATTTCCACCTGGCGCCTCAGTTGGACCAGCGTTCGTGCTGGACGTGCAGACCGCGTGAGACGACGCTTCATCCAGTCCCAAACATGCTCAATGGGGGACAGATCCGGAGATCTTGCTGGCCAGGGTAGTTGACTTACACCTTCTAGAGCACGTTGGGTGGCACGGGATACATGCGGACGTGCATTGTCCTGTTGGAACAGCAAGTTCCCTTGCCGGTCTAGGAATGGTAGAACGATGGGTTCGATGACGGTTCGGATGTACCGTGCACTATTCAGTGTCCCCTCGACGATCACCAGTGGTGTACGGCCAGTGTAGGAGATCGCTCCCCACACCATGATGCCGGGTGTTGGCCCTGTGTGCCTCGGTCGTATGCAGTCCTGATTGTGGCGCTCACCTGCACGGCGCCAAACACGCATACGACCATCATTGGCACCAAGGCAGAAGCGACTCTCATCGCTGAAGACGACACGTCTCCATTCGTCCCTCCATTCACGCCTGTCGCGACACCACTGGAGGCGGGCTGCACGATGTTGGGGCGTGAGCGGAAGACGGCCTAACGGTGTGCGGGACCGTAGCCCAGCTTCATGGAGACGGTTGCGAATGGTCCTCGCCGATACCCCAGGAGCAACAGTGTCCCTAATTTGCTGGGAAGTGGCGGTGCAGTCCCCTACGGCACTGCGTAGGATCCTACGGTCTTGGCGTGCATCCGTGCGTCGCTGCGGTCCGGTCCCTGGTCGACGGGCACGTGCACCTTCCGCCGACCACTGGCGACAACATGGATGTACTGTGGAGACCTCACGCCCCACGTGTTGAGCAATTCGGCGGTACGTCCACCCGGCCTCCCGCATGCCCACTATACACCCTTGCTCAAAGTCCGTCAACTGCACATACGGTTCACGTCCACGCTGTCGCGGCATGCTACCAGTGTTAAAGACTGCGATGGAGCTCCGTATGCCACGGCAAACTGGCTGACACTGACGGCGGCGGTGCACAAATGCTGCGCAGCTAGCGCCATTCGACGGCCAACACCGCGGTTCCTGGTGTGTCCGCTGTGCCGTGCGTGTGATCATTGCTTGTACAGCCCTCTCGCAGTGTCCGGAGCAAGTATGGTGGGTCTGACACACCGGTGTCAATGTGTTCTTTTTTCCATTTCCAGGAGTGTATATATATATATATATATATATATATATATGTGTGTGTGTGTGTGTGTGTGTGTGTGTATGTAGTAAAAACTGTTACGATCTTTATGAAGAACTATTAATCTCCTAGTTACAAGCGTTTTATACATATGCAAACTGTAAATGAATTCACCTATATAGATACAACCTTACATCTTGTTGAGGCTTGTGATTTTGCCACTAGAGTATAGAAGTATAGCAGCCAGGCACAATGTGCCATAAGCCAAGTCTGGCATCATTCATCTCATAGTCTATTGGAGATATGTTGTTGCTGCAAGTCGTCAGATGGTTACGTATCACTACAATATACATTTTGTTACAGTGCAGTATTATCGATATGGTTGTGGTTGTGTAAAATGTCTTATTCAATCCAATTTAGCCCTACCTATATTTGTTCCCAGTCGTTTGAAGAAACACGTCAAGTATTTGTAGAAAAAATTCCGAATACCAGTATCCCAGTGAATAGTGACATGCATGGTTTGGTTAAAAATGATGTACAAAAGGTCTGATCTCAAATACGAAATGTGTAGCGTACCTAACCTGGGATACCTGATAGACTATTTTTTTTAATCATTTACTGTCTGTCTCTCTCAGGATATATAGGAATATAAACCTAACAATATTATACAACATGTGTTACTCAATCAATGTTATTCAGTAATTTCAATTTTTTTAATGTTCATTTGTTAATTGCCTTTTATTATTAATCCCTGTTGTTTCGGGAGTCTCTATGGTAGTATGTTTCATGGAGACACACCGTCTTTTATGTGAAGAAAAAATGTAAAGTTATATAAAAAATATTCAATACAGCGTTTATTACAAGTCTGGATGGAGTTTTATTTAATAGGAACAAAACGTACGTCTGTTAAGAATAATACTACGAAAATTTTATATCATAAAGCAACACCTTATTGATGCAACATGGTCAGAAGTAATTTATTTTTGTAGTAAGAGGAACGCCGCAGAAGACGATTCTCGAGCTGCCACTATTGAGAAGAAATGAAGCAAAGTGATAACTTCTGTGAACATAACTTTACAAGACATTAATGAGAATTAGTAGTGCTAGAAGTGAACGTAATAATTTTATAACTTTTTCACAATTTTTGGTAAATATTTGAAGTTGTCCTTTCGAAATTTTAGTAGAACATAATTTTACTTTCACTGTTTGAAGGAGTCTTACTACTTTTTGAGCTCTCATCAAGTTCCGTCTCTCTCACACAGAAGTAGTAGTCCGATTGCACCGGGGGGAGGGGGGGACAGAGGGGAGTTATTGGCAGTGTGAATGGAATAACATGATTTCCATTGTGAAGAAACAGCACACCAGTATCGTTAAAAGTAATTTTTAATGCAAAAAGTGTGCTGTTTCTTCACATCAGCATTTTTCAAAAACAATTCCTGAAATTTTAGAGCAAAACTCAATCATATACACAACATGGTGGCTTATATGTGTGGACGATGGAGCCCACATCTGTACAAAAATGACATTTATTGGACTCAAATGATTTGCAGATTGCAAAGATAGCTTTTATATTACAGAAGGAAGATAGAACTGCAAATCAACACAAAAAAGAGCGTGGGTCCATAGAATGTCATTTCGTGGTACAGAAGGGGAATTTCACACACTATGAAAGGGGCTCGAGGAAGAGGAATTCATATTTTATATTTTAGAAACCTGAAGTATCAGTTTTTCATTTGTTATGTCAAATTGCACCCAGAATTACCAAAAGAAACAATGTTATGACCTGCCACCATATCTCATGAAAAATTGGTGAGGCTAAGTTTAACTGCTAGTCCAGGGCAAATTTTTGTACCGTTATCATAGCTCCTTCAATACCTTACCCTTCAAGACTTACAGGTTTCCTTTACATCTTATATTTAGCTTATAATAGTTCAAGTGCCTTATTTGTTCTGGGGTCAGCTAGTGAAGCCACATATATATTGTGTGGTGTCACAGCCAGGCACCACACCTGCTAGGTGGTAGCCTTTAAATCGGCCGCGGTCCGGTAGTATACGTCGGACCCGCGTGTCACCACTGTCAGTGATTGCAGACCGAGCACCGTCACATGGCAGGTCTAGAGAGACTTCCTAGCACTCGCCCCAGTTGTACAGCCGACTTTGCTAGCGATGGTTCACTCATTTGCCGAGACGATAGTTAGCATAGCCTTCAGCTACGTCATTTGCTACGACCTAGCAAGGCGCCATTATCATTTGTTATTTATCTTGGGATGCATGTACAGTCAGACCGATGTTCACCAATTATGGCTTAAAGTTAAGTATTCCAGCAGCTACGTACTTTTCTTGATAGTATAATTACTTTACCTGTTCCAGACCTCACGCCAGCCTGCGTGAGCTTAAACGTGTGCCTTTCGGCTTCCTCCAAACCCTGTGAATTGGCTCCTGCCAATTCACAACATATGGCGACGAGAATTTTGCGTTCGTATTGATAGACTGATTTCCTTGTGTAATGGCTTCGCCACCATCTCCAGATGAACTGTCCGAATTTTATCGCTTGCAGAATCAGCAGACGCAGGCCTTATTGGATGCCCTTGGACAGCTCGTCCAGGGTCAACGTGCAGTGCAAAACGATGCGGCAGCCGCCGCTCCACCGCTACTGCAGACACAACATGCAGTTGCACCACCTTTTCGTCCTTTTGATGCGGCACTGGAAAGCTGGACGGAGTGGTCACGCCAATTTGGATTCCATCTCGCAGCCTACAGAATTCAAGGTAATGAGCGGCAGCGTTTTCTCCTTTCCGCCGTAGGCGTCCAGACGTACCGTGTGATAGTGAAATTATTTCCCCAACGCGACATAGCAACTCTGTCCTACGACGAAATTTTGTCTGCATTAGATGCATATTTCAAAGAATCAGTCAATGTCGTTGCAAAAAGGTATACCTTCTTTCGTACAAAATGTACGGCCAGTCAAACTAATCGGGAGTGGGTTGCAACTTTGCAAGGCCTTACTAGGGATTGTGCTTCTGAGTGTGAATGTGGACTCCCTTATTCAGATACTATGGTACGTGATGCTATTGCACAGAACGTTTCTGATGTTCGTATACGGGAACAGATTTTGAAACTAGTCAAACCCTCCCTTCAACAAGTGATGGACATATTGGATCGGCAAGACACACTTGACTTTGCTCAGGAATCATTTGAAACTTCACCATCCGTGTGTCACGTTAACCGGCCCGCCGGGCGCGCTGCACGGAACAGTAAACAGCCCTCGTGCCCATCCGTGCAGTTGCCGCCTGGCTCTCCGCCACGAGTCCCGCGCCAGCAAGCAAATGCAGTGCTAAAATCATGCCCGCGGTGTGCTACTAGACATTCGCATGAGAATTGCCCGTCACGCCAGGCTATTTGCTTTTTCTGTAATAAAAAAGGACATGTTCAATGTGTTTGCCAGAAAAAGCTCAGAACGGACACTCACAACCATTCCAGGCCCTTTGCTTCGCGCCGGAATCGGAATCGAACCAAGAATACTCAGGCTTGTGAACCTTCGCCCATGGAAATTCATGTAGTTCATTCCACTCCGCCCAGTGCCACTCTCTCTAACAGTGACTGTGTTCATCCCACAAATAGTGTGCATCGACATCGCCGGAAATCCCGTCAAGTCGCAAGTGATTCTGTACCAGTGTCAGTTCACGTTGCACGAGACAGTCGCTCTTGTCGTCAGCAGGACAATAAACTTTTTGTAAACTTGGACATTAATGGCAATGTGATACCATTCCAGCTCGATACCAGAGCTGCAGTTTCCTTGATCAATTACGACACGTACAAACAGCTGGGCACACCTCCGTCGCGTGCCGCAAATGTTAAGCTAACTACATATTCAGGTCACGGGCTCCCTGTGTTAGGACAGTGCAGCCTTCTTGCAACATACAAGGGACAAACAAAACTTGTGTCCTTGTACGTCCTTCGTTCTTCTTCTGCAGTGAACTTGTTTGGTTTCGATTTATTTCAGTTGTTTAACTTGTCTATTTCAATCAGGTCCTATCAGTGAACCAGACTGTGCCTTAAGACAGTGTTTCTCGTCTATGTGAAGAGTTTGCAGACATTTTTGCACCGGGCCTTGGTTGCGCTAAGAACTATAAAGCACATTTGGAACTGAAAGTCACCGCGCAACTGAAATTTTTCAGAGCGCGCAATGTTCCCCACGCATTGCGTGATGAAGTTGCAAGAACATTAAACGAATTGGAATCACAAGGTGTGATTGAACGTGTGCAGTCTTCTCTCTGGGCATCACCCTTAGTAATTTTGCCAAAACCTTCCGGAAAATTGAGACTTTGTGTGGACTTCAAGGCAACAGTGAATCCGCAACTAGTGATTGCAACTTTTCCTTTACCCCGCCTGGAAGATCTTTTTGACAAACTGTGCCCAGGTAAATATTTTTCGAAGTTAGACCTAGCAGATGCGTACTTGCAAATACCGGTGGACGAAGAATCCTAGCGCGTTTTGGTGGTTAACACGCATCTTGGTTTGTACCGATTCAAACGACTGCCATTCGGGTGTGCATCCGCCCCTGCATTGTTTCAGCAATATCTACAAACAGTTTGTGCGTCGGTCCCTACTGCAGCAAACTATCTGGACGATATTGTGATCTCCGGCAAGACGGAAGAAGAACATTTAGCCAATCTCAGAACATTATTTCAGGTTTTGCGACAAAATGGTCTTCGCTTGCGGAAGGACAAATGTGTGTTTTTTTGCTCGTGGCTTACCCTATCTGGGACATGTACTCAATGCCCAAGGCATACATCTCAGTCCAGAGCACCTCCGTGCCATACGAGACTTGCCTTCGCCGCAGAATTTGAAGCAGCTACAGAGTGTGCTGGAAAAAATCAATTATTATCATCGCTATGTGCGCCACGCCTCTTCCATTTCAGCTCCGCTTCATCGCTTACGCCGTAAAGGTGTTCCGTTCGTCTGGACGACGGAATGCGAACGCGCCTTTCGCCAGTTGAAATCGGCGTAGCTTTCCAATACTTGCCTTACGCCATTCGATCCCCAGAAACCACTTTTGTTGATGGTAGATGCATCGGATTTCGGGATCGGTGCTGTGCTTACGCACAAAGATGGATCGCCCTATTGCCTTTGCGTCCAAATTGCTCTCGTCTGCGCAAAGAAATTATTCACAGATCGAGAAAGAAGCTTTGGCTCTCGTCTTTGGTGTTACAAAGTTTCATGATTTCTTGTATGGTCGTCACTTTACCATCATCACAGACCACAAGCCTTTGACATCGCTTTTTCATCCGAACAAGCCTGTACCTCCACGTACAGCGCAGAAATTCATTCGCTGGTCTATTTTCCTCTCGCAGTACCGCTACGATATCTTGTATCGGTCCACTGGTAAGATCTGAAACGCCGATGCGTTGTCCCGTTTGCCTGTTGCTGAGGATAGAGCATTCGATTCCTCCGAACTTGCTTGCATGTTCATTGATTCGGAAACCGATGACGTGGTCGAATCGTTTCCGATTGATTTTCGTCGTGTAGCTACAGCCACAGCTGCCGACCCTGTCCTTGCTACCGTTCTGCGTTTTGTTGCTACGCAATGGCCCTTGTCAAAGTCATGGATTGGGGATCCGTTGGTTCGCCGATTTTTTGCTCACAAGGAGAGACTTTTTGTTCGACGTGGTGTTTTGCTGTTGCGTTCTGATAATGATCAGTCCAGGGTCGTGGTCCCTCGTTCGTTACAGTCCTCTGTCTTACGGCTTCTCCACCTAGGACATTGGGGTATAGTGAGAACGAAACAACTTGCTCGTCAGCACTGTACTTGGTTCGGAATCGATGCTATGATTACGAATATGTGCTCTTCTTGCATGGCGTGTGCCGAACAACAATCCGCACCACCGCGGAAATTCTTTGCATGGCCGAAAGCCACTACCCCTTGGCAACGCTTACACATCGATTTTGCTGGTCCATTCTGGAATGCTCGATGGTTGGTTCTGGTCGATTCATTCAGTAATTTTCCTTTTGTTGTCCGGATGTCTTCCACGACCTCATCTGCCACCATCCAAGCGTTATCCGTTATCTTTTGCATTGAAGGTCTTCCACAGACTATTGTTTCCGACAATGGCCCACAATTCATGTCCGCAGAATTTCAGTCATTCTGCAAGGCCAATGGTATTCAACATCTGACATCCGCGCCGTTTTCGCCTCAGTCAAACGGTGCCGCTGAACGATTGGTCAGGACTTTCAAGTCCCAAATGTTGAATTTAAAAGAGTCGCATTCTCGGGAGGACGCGTTGTTGATCTTTCTGTCCACGTATCGCTCTCAGCCCCGAGATGGTCGCTCGCTGGCTTAGTTGCTCCACGGTCGTCCTCATCGAACCTTGATGTCTTTGCTATATCCGCCGCCTCAGGTTCCTGTGCAGCGGCAGACGCCTGCTTTTGTTCCAGACGACGTTGTATACTATCGTAACTATCGAGGTTCACGGCGTTGGCTCGCAGGGCGCATTCTTCGCTGCCTCGGCCGCGCTATGTATCTGGTTTTGGGGGCCTCTGGTGAGGTGCGTCGGCATCTCAATCAGCTGCGCCTCTGTTGTCGCACGGGTTCTGCCGCTCCCCGTCTGCTTTCAGCGACGGTGCCGTCCGGTCAGCGCCCTGGGGACCCATCTACTGGCTCGCCTCATCCCCAGGTGTTACCGACGCTGCCTTCCATTTTGCCCCATGGCGACGCGCCGTCGCCTGTTCTCCCGCCGGCGACGCCCGCAGTGGACGCGTCGCTGCAACCGCCGGGCGCGTCCCTGGGTCACGCGCCGCCGATCGCTTCCCGTGACCAGCTGTCCTCTGACGTGGAACTCTTGCCCGCTCCGGACCACATGGCGTCTTCGCCTGTCGGGTGCCCCGACCCGATGGAGGTCGACCCTTTGGCCCCTCCTGTCTCTTTACGGGCGCATACACCGCATGTTGGCGTGCACCCGGGACTAGGTTTTCAGGCGTGTCCTAGCTCCCCTCGGACCGAATGGCAGGCTGCGGGTGGCACAGCCTCGCCTGTTGTTAGGCTCCCCACCTCGTCGCATACGTCAACATGGGGTCCTCCCCACGGCGGGCGGAAGCCTTATAACACAATCGTACGCCGATTTGCGGGGGAGGAATGTGGTGTCACAGCCAGACACCACACATGCTAGGTGGTAGCCTTTAAATCGGCCGCGGTCCGGTAGTATACGTCGGACCCGCGTGTCGCCACTGTCAGTGATTGCAGACCGAGCACCGCCACACGGCAGGTCTAGAGAGACTTCCTAGCACTCGCCCCAGTTGTACAGCCGACTTTGCTAGCGATGGTTCACTGACAAATTACGCTCTCATTTGCCGAGACGATAGTTAGCATAGCCTTCAGCCACGTCATTTGCTACGACCTAGCAAGGCGCCATTATCATTTGTTATTTATCTTGGGATGCATGTACAGTCAGACCGATGTTCACCAATTATGGATTAAAGTTAAGTATTCCAGCAGCTACGTACTTTTCTTGATAGTATAATTACTTTACCTGTTCCAGACCTCACACCAGCCTGCGTGAGCTTAAACGCGTGCCTTTCGGCTTCCTCCAAACCCTGTGAATTGGCTCCTGCCAATTCACAACATATTGACCACCAATGTTTGCAAAACTGTTTCATCCACAATCCAGAGAGTTACTCAACAAGAAATAAGCCTGCCACAAACACATATTTAAACGTACAACTCGCAGTGTATGAAGGTTTCAGTCAATTTCTTTAGCAAACACTACAAATGCCTGACTTTAAAATACGTTCCACCTACTAATCGAACTGATTCCACCCACAGTACATTTATCACTTCAAGCTGCACCCATATTGCAATCCATTTCATTCTAAAATATTAAATACAGTACCAGTATATATAAAAATCCATTTTATAAATGTAGGAGAGGGCGAATAACTTATTACATTTATGTCATTTAATCCACACTACAGCCTCACTGCTTCAATTGATCTTTCTTCATTTATTAAATCTCAACAAAAGAAATAACGAAATGAGACAATTTATTACAAACCCCACTGTGCACAGTTAGTAACCACCAGATACGGTCATCAGCATTACTTTCCCAGTGATTTGGATTAATGCTGGCCTTGGTCAGATCCACCCTGCAGACATTCTTGAAGTGAAGGTGTGGTCTTTCCATTACCCTCACACCCTCCTGAAGTTCTCCTCACTGCAGTTTTTCAGTATTTGCTCATGATCCATGCCCCCAACATGTCCCAGACGTGTTTGACATCAAAATGTCCCAGCCATGTTCGACATCAGTGGCTCAGGAATGCATGGATGCTGGTTGGGGTTACGAGTTGTAAGACTTTAGTGTTGGATACTCTATCTCTCTAAGAGATCTACGGGATCTTCCGGAAATGAAGGCTGTTCAATCGAGATTCATGCTTAGCGAGAGTTGTCCATGTCTGACAGCTATAGAGAAGGGTGCTGATAATACAAGCAATGTGTACTTGTAATTTATCCACACTATGTTTGTCAGTGTAGCTATGATAGGTTATGCTATTGCAATTATGTTAGTAATCTCAGTATCCACAGACAAGTCGCTACATACTGTGGATCCCAAGTATGTGAGGTCATCAGCTACTTGGAGAGCACTGCCATCAATACTGATGGATGGAAGGTTGATGATGCTCTGCGCCATAATCTTAGTCTTTTGGAGGATGGTGGTAAGACCAAATTTTTCACATGTTAGTGATAATTTGTTAATTAGATACAGCAGCTCATCTTCTGTATTTGCTACCAGAGCAGCATCCCTGCTAACTTCATTTTCAGCTGCATACAACTTGAGGTAGTGTTCAATATAGCATTCCATCTGTTTGCCTTGAGCAGTAATGAATGCACCTGTCTTTGATTCAGAGGTGGTTTTTCTGACAGTTGGACCAGCGGCTTTTTTGATACCTTAGTGTCCCCAAAGCAGCTGTTCTCTGTGTACCTGAACATAATTTCAGCCAGTAATTATGTACACGTCTCCTGTATGGAGTTACTGCACATAGGTTTCTTTTGTAAGCAAGTGAGGCTCTCTGTTTAGCCTCAATGATGGGCATAATCTTGTCTGCATGTTCTTCGTGCCAGTCCTTGTTTCTATTTTCATTTATTCCATGTGCCAATACTGCTAAGCTGTAGGCGACACCAGAAAGTTGTGCCCATTTGTTATCAATAAAAGTGATTGACAAAAATTTTTGCATCAGAAGCCTCTCAATTTGACCACTGAAGCACAAAAATGCGCTAATGCCTAAGGTGATCATTTTGAACACCTTTTAGAACAATTATTTTAATAAATGCAACATTTAAATTACAGAATATCCATAACATTTTATTCCGACATTACCTACCAATTCTGCAGTAGTTATGTTATGGGTTCTGACTTATGTTGCTCACACTGTATCTTGAAACTTAGTATTTGGTGTCAAAGGTTATGCTGAGATGAATTATTGCGACGGTATAAACATACAAAGAAGACCAAAAATTCTAAATTTTGTCAAAAATAGGCATAGAAAACATTAAATGCCTTGGTAAACATGTTTCTTCTGGGAAATATTCATTAATTGTCAATTTCAATGTCTCTGATGCTGATATTTTGCCTCGGGCTTTTATATCGCTTTTCTTTGCTGTGTTCTCATTGTTTTCAGTCCAAGCCAGGTATGCCTTCAGTGTGTCAGTATCTCGTTTCCCGTTATTACTTCAATGTAATGTAGATTTCCAGCCTCTTAAGAGCCCCCAAAACAAGCACTGACTCCAACACGGACAGCAGCACCCCAAGTGATATGCTGATGCACTAAAGCAGAAGTTTGTGTAGGGGAGGGCACTTAGCTTGGGTAGTTCGTGCTGTGGTGGTGTAATGGTTAGCATTTCTGCCTAGCAAGCAAGAAGACCCGGGTTTGAGTCCTGGCTGCAGCACAAGTTTTAATCCATTTCTTCTGCTTCAATCTTTATCGCAGAAGTAAAGTTGTAAACATTGGGAGTTGTGCCCCTGTAGCATACACAGTACCCTTTTTTATGTTTTTAATTTTACTAATGCCAGTTTTTTGAACTTGCAAACCGATCTTTTTGACTAGCATCCGAATAAACCAAATAGTTATAACACAATGCAATACAGCAGTTACTAACTCACCTGTATCACAACAACAACAACGGTATTAGTTTATGCAAATAGAATAATGATTATGCTAAACTACAGAAATAGTTCACGAAACAAAACTGAAGTTTATTTCATTGTCAGTAGAGGCAGTGGCAGATTTAGGGCGGGGGGGGCACAGGGGCTGATGCGACCCTACCCCCAGACTGGGTTAGAATAAAACATTGCTTGTTAGAAAAAAAATGGTTCAAATGGCTCTGAGCACTATGGGACTTAACATCTATGGTCATCAGTCCCCTAGAACTTAGAACTACTTAAACCTAACTAACCTAAGGACATCACACACAACACCCAGCCATCATGAGGCAGAGAAAATCCCTGACCCCGCCGGGAATCGAACCCGGGAATTGCTTGTTAGAACATTGGATTCATGACCCATTCAGTTTGCATGTATGTACTTGCAACTATGTATGTACTTGCAACTTGGCTATAATAGAGGCACTTCTATTTCTATTCGGTACAATTGAAACAAGCATGTTGTAATCTGCAAAATGAATTTGACGAATGTGATGACTTCAGGAATTGTTTGTAAGCATACATTATTGTGTTTTCTTCCCACTGTGCGTTAAACAGGAGACGATATGAATGGCTTTAAACAACAAAAGACACTTCACTGTTTTTTTTTGTAAAAACTAATGTTGGAAAAGGGGCATCACTTCCAGAGATGGTGGATTCAGCTTATATTGGTAATTCGTCTGTATGTAATGTGAGTGGTTTATGTGATGACGAGACTGTGGATGACCATGATATCGGTCATTTGGTGAACAGAAGTCAACATCTGATGGATGTATTTGGGTGCCTTCTACCAAATTTTGCTTTGCACAAATTGCAGAAGATAATTAAATGCTGTCCTTCCGAAGAAAATGGCTACAAGAAACTGTTTGGCTGGCTTACAGCAACAAATTAACTGGCGATTTTGTAAAGCTTGTGTTCTCTTCGATAGGGTAGAATGAGGTAACAATGATGTAAAATTAGGAATACTATTGAGTGAACCAATGAAAATGTATAAAAAAGCAACTAACATTATACACGGTAACTACAAGAAAGAGTATCAGAAGAGAAATATAGTTGTCTGGCAGAAATTTCTGCATGTGACTGAAGGGAAGTCAACGGATGTTTTTATAAGAATGCATGAGATTAGAAAGAGAAGATTGGACGAAATAGAAAAAAAAACTAATCCAAAATCCCAATTATAAAGACAATAATGTTACGTAGAGCCCAGAATATACCCTTGCTGGGTCACAGTGATGGATTATTGCCTGATGAAGGCAGTTAGATGTCCAGTGAATCATTGGAATTTACTTCAGAGGGAAACTTTTGTGCTTTACTGAAATTTCAAATGCACACAGGCGATAAAGTATTAATACAACACTCAAAAATACCGGTTATATCAGTAAGACAACACAAAAGTTTTCACCATAATAGGAAATAAGACGACTGATATAAGCATCTCAAATTATTGCTATCAATGTTTCTTTGATGTCGAGAGTAGTGTTGTAAGAGAAGAATTTTTAAAATTCATTGCTGTTACTGACCTGATTGGTGAAAACTTGGCATACACCATCCTGCACGAGACTGAAGTAAATGGCATTGATGAACCGTGTCTTATTGCCAAAGACAATCCTATGGCGGAGGAGCGAATGAGTGATAAATTTAAAGGAGTTCGAGCTATTACATCACAGAAACAGCCATTAGCAATTTACTGTCAATGTGCTAGTCAATGGCTCAATCTTGCTCTAAGCAAAGCCTGTACTCTCAGCAGCGTACAAAATGCTATCGGTATAATTGGTTCAGTTGTGAACTTCATCAGAGAATCCGCTCAACGATGACACTTACTAGAGGAAGAAATACCATCATCTCTACCAGCAGAGAAGAGTCACACAATAAAAAAACTGTGTGAAAGACGGTGGGTAGAGATGCATGATGCTGGCCTGCATTCTCAATGTATTTTTCCTAGCCCAAATATTGCACTGCAGAAACTATGTAACATTTGCAGTGGAAGTAGTGCTGCAACGAGTGCAATTTCCTTACTTCATGCTGTGCAGTCATTAGAACTTACTGTAAGTTTATGTGTACTTGTCAAAGTGCCTGGGATAACGTTGCCACCTGTTCAACAACTGCAAGAAAAGGAAATCAATCTATTCCGATCAATAAAACTCATGGAAGCAGTGTAAGACAGCCTGAAAGATCTCTGTCAGGACAGTATTTTACACTTTCATCCTGTCTTTAAGGCAGCAGAAGAACTTGCTGAGATATTTGGCACTGAGATAAAAACAACTGCCCTACAGAAGAATTGAGTGAATGCCCTAGCTGAGTCACACAAGGAATACTTTAGAGTGGCAATCTGGACTCCTTTTCAAGATATTCTTTACACTGAACTAGCCTACAGATTCACCAAAGCACACCTTGAAGCTGTTGGTCAGTTAAAGAAGCTAATACCAAAACACATTTCTGATGTTTCCCCTGGGGATGTGTTGAAGAGTGCTGAAATATACAAAAATGATTTGCCACGTTTCGCATTTTTGGAAGGGGACTTATGATCTGGAATCAGTTCTGGAAAAAACAAGACCACAAGCCAACCTCTTCAGCAGAAGCTCTTAAACGTTCATCTTGTTTTCCAAAGATCGCAGTCCCATTTCACCTCCTATCGATTCTGCCCATCACTAATAACACAGCAGAAAGATCATATTGTATGTGCAATACATAAAAACTAATCTTCGTAGCATCATGGCAGAAAACCAACAATTGTTGAGCTTTGATACACATCAACAGGAACATCAAATTCACAGGAGAGGAAGTGCTAGAAATCTTCTGTCAAAAATTTGAAGAGAAGACTTAACCCACATTATTTTTGAAAGTGCAGTATTTTCCAGTGTGTACCTTATGTTATACCTATATAAAATATTTGTTTAACTTGCTTTGCTCGAATAAAACAGTGCAGTTGACGTAAATGTATTACCAAGTCCTTGTGAAGACCACCATCACCTTGACATATACACTATGTGATCAAAAGTATCCGTACACCCCCAAGAACATACGTTTTTTCATATAAGGTGCATTGTGCTGCCGCCTACTGCCAGGTACTCCATATCAGTGACCTCTGTAGTCATTAGACATCGTGAGAGACCAGAATGGGGAGCTCCACAGAACTCACAGACTTCGAACGTCGTCAGATGATGGGGTGTCACTTGTGTCATACGTTTGTATGTGAGATATCCAGACTCCTAAACGTCCCTAGGTCCACTGTTTACGATGTGATAGTGAAGTGGAAACGTGAAGGGACACATACAGCACAAAAGCGCACAGGCTGACCTTGTCTGTTGACTGGCAGAGAGCGCCGACAGTTGAAGAGGGTCATAATGTGTAATAGGCAGACATCTATCCAGACCATCACACAGGAATTCCAAACCGCATCAGGATCCACTGCAAGTACTATAACAGTTAGGTGGGAGGTGAGAAAACGGCTGCTCATAAGCCACACATCACGCCAGTAAATGCCAAACGACGCCTAGTTTGGTGTAAGGAGCCTTTAACATTGGACGACTGAACAGTGAAAAAACATTGGGTGGGATGACAGAATCACGGTACACAATGTGGTGATCCAATGGCAGGGTGTGGGTATGGCGAATACACGGTGATGGTCATCTGCCAGTGCGTGTAGGGCCAACAGTAAAACTTGGAGGCGGTGGTGTTATGGTGTGGTCGTGTTTTTCATCGAGGAGGCTTGCACCCCTTGTTGTTTTGCGTGGCACAATCACAGCACAGGCCTCCACTCATGTTTTAAGCACCTCCTTGCTTCCCACTGTTGAAGAGCAATTCGGGGATGGTTACTGCATCTTTCAACACAATAGAGCATCTGTTCATAACGCACGGCCTATGGCGGAGTGGTTACACGACAATAACATCCCTTAATGGACTGGTCAACACAGAGTCCTCACCTGAATATCGACCGATATTAATACCTCTCCTTAGCGCAGTACTCCGTGAAGAATGGGCTGCCATTCCACAAGAAACCTTCCAGCACCTGATTGAACATATGCCTGCGAGAGTGGAAGCTGTCATCAAGGCTAAGGGTGGACTAACACGATACTGAATACCAGCATTTCCGATAGAGGGCGCCACGAACTTGTAAGTCATTTTCAGCCACGTGTCCAGTTACTTTTGATCACATAGTGTAGGAACTCTATCAGAGACAGATATACTGCGCTCTACTGCGACATGAATAATCATCAATGTGAAGGTTTGTGCTTCCCCCCAGAAAAATGTAAATCTGCCCTGAGCAGAGGCAAGTCAATTCAAATAATTCACAATTTTACTAAAAGAAAGATTGGAACTCTTTGCATTATCTTTAAATTTTTTATGACAGACGTATATTCAGTCAGTTTTGTTTTACTTTGGTTTAGGGCTGTACGTGCCCATGTCAAAACTGATAGAACACGAAGGCAAAGAGAGGAGTTAAAAACGACTACACGTCAATCCTAATCGAATGAAGACAACTAAAATCAGGGTTGGGGAGAAAGGTCTATAAAATACTCCACAGAGAAATGGAGGTTCAGAATTAAAAATTAAATGGCCTTCGCCATATTGCTATGGCAGATAAAAAATAAAATGCGCGTCGTGCCAAAAGGGCCTACCGACAACTCAGATGGCAAACAGAAACGGGAACATAAGTGGTTAATAAAATGTCATTCCATCGGGAAATGGCGGACAGTCAAAAGTTGAGCGCAGTGTGCACAAAGTGGTAGTGGAGAACCACTTAACAAATGGTGTGGCTAAAAAGACAGTGGCCAATACTCAACCTAGTTAAAATGTTCTCCTCGGGGCGAGAGGAGGTCATTCAAGCCGCTGGAAGAGGCTTAATAACCTGGAGCTTGTTCCCATAAAGGGAGGACCAGTGGTGATGCCAAAGTGACATCACTTACTGACAGATGCAACACAAGACCATCAGAGGGAATGTAAGAACTAGCGGGCTGAGGTATGAGGACAGCCCCTTGCAGCAGCATCAGCAGCCTCATTTCCTGTGAGACCGATGTGACCAGGAACCCACATAAACATCACAGTGGCTCCATCAAGAGTGAGCAAGTGACAGCTTTCCTGGACCCGTTGCACTAAATTATGGGCGGTGTACAGCACACAGAGTCTTTGAAGGGCAATGAGTGAGTCTGAGCGGATGATACAATCGAAAAGCCTGTGTCAATGGATTTACTGCATAGCCTGATACAGGGTGAAGAGCTATGCTGTAAATACTGAGCAGTGTTCCAGAAACCGATACCGAAAAATGTAGGCACCAATGATGAAGGCACACCCGACACCACAGTCAGTCTGAGAGCCATCAGTGTACACAAAGGTACTATCGCAAAGTTCCATGCGATTGTCGTGAAACTGAAGGCGACAGATCAAGCCTGGAGAAGTGTCCTTAGGAAGCAAACGAAGGCCAAGGTGGACACGGGCCGCCGCACGTAGCCAAGGTGGCGAATGGATCACACCCGCCTGGAAAGTTGCAGGTAGCGTGAAGTTAAGCTGCCGGAACAAGAGCTGAAAGCAAACTCCAGGAGGTAACAGAGAAGAGGGACGCGCCCCATACTGGCAATCAAAGCAGTCATCGAAGAAGGAGGCATTGGATGGGTGGCCACTCATGGCAGACAGATGGCATGCATATCTGCTAAGGAGCAAGTGACAGCGGTAGTTTGGCAGCATACAGGCTCTCAACTGGGCTAGTGTAAAAGGCGCCAGTGGCCAAATGGATGCCACGATGGTGGATAGTATTGAGACGGTGTAAGAGGGACGAATGTGCAGATCATAAACGAAACACCCATAGTCTAGTTTCGAATGGACAAGGGACCGGTGCAAGTGGAGTAAGGTAGTTCGATCTGCACCCCAGGAAGTACTGTTGAGGACACGTAGGACTCTGGGGGACCGCACACAGCGGGCTGCCAGGTAAGACACATGGGAGGACCAAGATAGTTTCCTATCGAGCATGAGCCCCAGGAATTTCGTAGTTTCAACGAACAGAAGATCAATAGGTGCAAGATGTAAAGACGGTCGATGAAACCAATTGCGCCGCCAGAAAGTCAAACAAATGGTTTTGTAAGTGGGGAAACGAAAGCCATTGTCGATGCTCCATGAGTAAAGACGATCGAGACATCGTGGAAGACACCGCTCAATGAGACAAGTCCATGTAAAACTGCAACAATGGCAAAATCATCAATGAAAAGGGAACTGGAGTTGCCCGGTGGGAAACAGCAAAGAGGACAACACTCAGGATGGAACCCTGAGGCACACTGTTTTCCTGGATAAAGATATCCGACAAGGCAGAACTCACACATACCTTGAGAACTCAGTCTCTTAACAAATCCTGAAGGAAACGGGGCAGGCTGCCATGGAAGCCCCACGTGTAGAGATTATGGAGGATACCAGTCCTCCAGCAGGTGTCATAGGCTTTCTCCAAATAGAAAAACATGGCCAGTCTGGGATTTCTGCAGAAAACCATTCATGACATGGGTGGACAAAGTGATGATATGGTCAACTATAGAACGGCGAGCTCGAAATCCATACTGTGCAGTGGTTAGTAAATTGTGAGACTCGAGCCACCATACCAACCGGGCATGAATCATGTGTTCCATCACGTTGCAAACACAGCTGGTGAGTGAAATGGGGCGATAGCTGGAAGGAAGGCGTTTGTCCTTACTGCACTTAAGTATTGGTATGACAGTGGCTTCACGCCAGCGTCTGGGAGACGTGCCCTCTGCCCAAATGTGGTTGTGCATATGAAGCAGAAAGTGCTTGACTGCAAGAGAAAGGTGCTGCAACATCTGAATGTGAACAGCGTCTGGCCCTGGGGTAGAGAAGTAGGGTGAAGCGAGAGCATATCTAGCTCCCTCATAATAAAGGCGGCATTGTAGCACTCACGATTCTGAGAAAAGAAGGGTATCACCCAAGCCTCCTCCGCTCGTTTCCGATGGAGGAAGGCAGAGTGATAGTGGGAGGAGCTCGAAATCTCCGCAAAATGGCGGCCCAAGGTGTCGGAGATAGCAAGAGAGTCCACAATGACATCATCAGTAACTGTCTGGCCGGAAATTGGGGAATGGATCTTGGTCCCAGAGAGCCGTCGGATGTTGGCCCACATGACGGAAGAGGGAGTGGAACTGTTAAAAGAACTAGTGAATGAAATCCAGCTGTTTTTTTGCTATCCCTAAGAACGCAACGACATTGTGCATGCATCTGATTATAAAAAATGCAGTTTGCCACCATAGGATGATGGTTAAAAACACGGACAGCATGTCTCCGTTCGCGAAATGCATTGCGGCACACCTCATTCCACCAAAGGACTGAGACATGGCCTTGTAAAGAGGAAGTTACAGGAATGGAACATTCTGCGGAGATAAGGATAACATTTGTAAGATATTCCACCTGGCCAACACAAGTGGGGAAATGTTGGTTGTCGAAGGTCACCAGGGAGGTGTAAAGCCTCCAGTCACCCTTAGTAATCTGCCATTTGGTTGTGCATGTAGGTGGAGTAGGTGTCAGCAAATGGATGGCAAACGTGAAATGGTTGCTCAAGTATGTGTCAGAGAGAATGGATCACTCGAGACGATGGGCAAGCTGGGCAGTGCGAAGGATAGGTCCCAATATGAATAGGTGTGCACAGAGTCTGAAAGGAACATGGGTGCTCCTGTGTTAAGATAGAAGAGGTTAAGTCGATTAAGAAGGTCAGTCAAGAGGCCAACTCTCGTACAGGTTCTGGGAGAACCCCAGAGGGGATGGTGTGCATTAAAGTCACCGGGCAGCAGAAAGGGGTGAGATAGTTGCCCACTAAGTTGGAGGAAGTCTGCCCTGATACATTAAGTGATGGAGGGAGGTAAACAGTACAAATGGAACAGGTCAAGTGAGGAAAAAAAGATGAACTGCAACAGCTTGAAGGCAGGTAGTCAGGGAGAAGGGTTGGCTATGAACGTCATCCCGTATGAGCAGCATGACTCCCCCATGAGATGGAATGCCGATCACGAAGGGGGAGGGGGGGGTCAAAACACAATGGGAAAAAATGCGAGAGATCAAAGCGCTCACAAGGATGCAATTTTGTTTCCTGAAGGCAGAGAACAAATAGACGCTGCAGTTTTAAGAGCAGCTGTAAATCCTCTTTGTTGGATCAAAGACTGCGTACATTCCATTGGAGTAGAGTCAAGACAGGGAAAAAATGAATGGGTGGCACTTGATGGCTGCCAAGTGCCAGCCTTCAAAGACTCCCTGCTACAGGGCACAGAGGCAGGAGGATCCTGCTCCTTGAGGTCTACAGAAGCGTCAGCATTCTTCTGCTGTCGGCCTGTGGATTCCAAGGCAGAAGAATGGTTGGTGGTGCGAACTGGCAACACGGAGGTTGGTCGGCCAAGGGTATCATGTTATGACACCATCGAAGAGGATCTTCGAACCGGCGAAGGAGAAGACTGTTTGTCCCTGCTTTACTTCTTTGAGACTTTCCAGTTAGCAGAGGGAGACTCAGATGTTGTGGTGTGTTGTGCAGCTGGAGGAGAAGACGAGCTTGCTTCCATGTGTTGTGCGATTTCACTACCACGGTGCTAAGTTTGGGATCGCATGTCTATGTGGTCATGTCCTTTGTGGAGCAAGATGTAGCAAGAACAGTACTATAGGTCCCATATGGTAGAAAGCAAGGTTTCCAACTAGCCAATAACTTTCGAGTGACCAGGCAAGACACTGTTTCCTTCACCCAGATCTCCTGGACAGTCCGCTCATCGAGATACACAGGACAATCAAGGGAGGAGGCGGCATGGTCGCCATTTCAGTTGATGCAGGGGACAGGAGGCAATGGCCCTCGTGAGCATCCTTACCACAGGTTTCACATTTGGCTGGGTGTCGACAGGACTCTCGAGTGTGAATGTAACAATGACACTGGTAGCAGTGCACCACCAGGTTCGGAATATATGTCTGACTGTGAGAACTTCATAACCTGCTTTGATCTTTGATGGAAGAACCACTCTATCAAAAGTGAGTGCATGTGGGCATTAAGGAGACACCTACCTTTTTCATCACCCGACGGCAATGACCCCTGATCAGAGAGGTGCGTTTGGATTTCTACCTCGGTCAGACCATCGAGCAGCCTAGAGTAAACAACACCACTGGAAGAGTTCAGTGTTCAATGGGCCTCGACATGAACAGAATAGCCATGGAAGAGCGAAGCTGCAAACCACTGTTGTGCTTGATAATCGGAAGTAGTCTCCAAAAGCAAAGTGCCATTGTGTAAACGAGAGCAGGATTTCAACACCTTTCTGAACAACAAACGGATTTACCATAACGAAAGACTGGTCGTCTTCAGTACATGAAACCACAAGGAACCTTGGTGCAGCTGGGAGAGTCTCTGAATCGTTAGCCTCATTCCATTTACGTCTCGTAGCTGTTGACTGTGAAGACGATTGGTTCATTGCAAGAAAATCCCCCATGATTGCCAGTGTCTCCAATGGCACGCTCCTTCCTCAGGCCACATCTCTCAGACACTTGACAGAGGGACCAATCTGAAATATGGGAAGGTAGCAGCTCATGCAATCATCCGTCCATGGGCCTGGCGTTTGCCAAGGGGTACATGCGAACCCTACCTGTCGACCAGGGGCTGGGAACTACACGTTACCGAGTCACCTGTTATGCATCAGATGCGTGGGTCTGAATGCAGGAGCACACAGGGAGGAGGAAGAAAAAGAGGAACCTCACACGCCGAAGCAGAGGAAGTATAGGAGAAGGTGAACGAAGAAAGAGAAAATAAACAATGGAGAGGATTCTGATACTGACTACCAAAAATGCAGAATACGTTTCCAAAAACAGCCCAGACATGTTCCCCAAAGGAGGGGAAAAAGAACAGCGAGAGAATAGACATGCAACACAGAAGGGAAAAGATGCTGCAAAGTCTGGGGCCCTGTGGTAGCCGAGCATGAACTCACTACAGAGTGGCTCTCCCCCTGGGGCAGTGTTCAGTCAGTGGGACATAAAACACCTATTTATTTCCTTATTTCATGTCCAAGCCACAGATAATACTTTATTGCAGTTCCCTCCTTACATGGACGAGAATTAACACAATTTAATTGTGAGCAACAGGTCTACCTCCAAACTTAAATTCCTTTCTTGACTGTCTTTCCGACTTAACTATTGTTAACAGAATGTTAACCCATCTTACCGAGCACCTGTCACCAAGTGCAAACAATTTTTTAATAGGTAACCATCATCTACCATTGCTTAATACCAGTAACTATCACATAAACAGTGAATTTTACACATGATAATCTGCAGGTACACCATTTTCCCAACCGACCATCATAGGACAACTCAGGACATACTCTTCAAATTTTCATTTCAACGAATCACTACAATAACACAAAATAATTAGTACCTCCTAGTGGATGAATCATATAGGTCTAACAGCTAAAATTTGTCAGAACTGTATTTAACGAAATTTGTGCTTTTAAAATGTTCCTACAGCTTAAAAGAAATGTAAATGCTTCAAAACAAAGTTTGTCCATTACTTACTTTCCTGACAATTAGCAAAATGTGCCACTTTTAGTAGTTCATCTCCTAATTTCATTTCCTCAGCATCACCCAATTTAATTTGTTACAGTCCATTACCCACATTTTATTCCTGTTGTTTATTTTATCAACTCTTCAAGACACTATCCACTCTGCTCAACTGCTCTTCAAAGGTAATAATGGACATTTTCAAGGTTACTGAATAACTGCACAGGCAATGACAAAGTTATACACACTATGGATATAGTCTGACTACAAACTGAAGTGTGGGCAGCAAGTGGCAAGAGAGGTGGTCTTCCTCAGATTTCCCATCAAGCAGGCAATTTGGCTTGCACAGATTCTATTTACATTAGCGATATTAGTAATTAATTTCTGTATTCTGTACAGTGTTAATAGATTTAATGGAAGTCAAGACTACTGACAAATGTTTGCACACCACGTTCCTACTCATGAAAAGGTATATTGAAGTAGTGTCAGTATAACCTTGTCAAGCAGCATGCTGGCACTTCCCTCGAGTCACTGGGGTTGGTTGGTTTAAAAGAGGAGAGAAGGGACCAAACTACGAGGTCATCGGTCCCTTGTTCCTAATAAAACAATGCCACAAGTGTGGGAATAAAACAGAAGAGACATATAACACAAAACGGAAAGAAAGGAAAAACCACAAGAAGGAAAGCCAAAGAACACGAAAAGGAACGAAAGAGGACAAGAAAACAACAGGGAGACGCTAGAAACAGAAGAGAGTAAAACAAGAAAGCGGGTTACAGTGGCTGGTCGACCACAAGAATAAAAAGGAGGAACCAGAGATGCTGCAACAGATTAAAACCTCCACCCCAAAAGCACTAGGGTGGAGGGTACAGAGGGACAAAGGACATGCGCTAAATCCACCCTCACGAATAAAACATAAAACTAAATCAGCCAATGAGGCGTTGTCAGCTAAAATGAGCGGCAACGAGTCCAGTAACCCAAGATTTCGTCGCTGGGCAGTCAAAGTGTGACAGTGAACCAGAATATGGGACACTGTCAACAGGGCGCCGCACCAACACTGAGGCGGGTCTTCACGGCTCAGGAGGTAACTGTGGGTCGCCCAAACGTGGTCAATGCGGGGCTGGCAGAGGACAACTGATTCCTTGTGAGAGGCCCGCATGGAAGACTTCCACACATTCATCCTTAATGCAGTTTGTTGTGCGTACTGTTATGCCATTCAGTCTCCCAAAGCCGAAAAATACTTCAGTGTAAGTCAGAGCGCAGGTCAGGTTCAGAGATGCCCATCCCCAGAAGCGGTTTCTGCATAGCCTGCTTGGCCAGCCAGTCAGCAAGTTCATTGCCTGGGATTCCGACGTGACCTGGGGTCCAGAGAAACACCACTGATCGACCAGACCATTACAGGGAATAGATGGACTCCTGGATGGTCGCTGTCTAAGGATGACGAGGGTAGCACTGGTCGAGAGCTTGTAGACTGCTCAAGTAGTCAGTACACAGAAGAAACGCCTCCCCAGGGCATGAACGGATGTGCTCAAGAGCACGAGATATAGCCACTTGCTCCGCAGTGAAAGCACTGCAGCCATAGAGCAAGGAATGTTGTTCAATATGTCCTCCATGGACATATGCGAAGCTGACGTCAGCATCAGCCATCGAGTCGTCAGTGTAAACCACTTCATGGCCTCAGTACTTGTCACGAATCGAGAGGAAGTGGCAGGAGAGAGCCGCGAGGTTAACAGAGTCCTTAGGGCCATGTGAAAGGTCCAGGCGAAGCTGCAGCCTAGATGTACACCATGGAAGTGTACGTGAATGGACCTCATGTATAGGTGGTAAACGCAAGGACTCCATTTCAGAAAGAAGGGATTGGACACGAATTGCAATTGGAACCCCTGACCTGGGCCGCCGATGCAGGTGATGAACCGCTGTGGTTGGAAAAAGGAGAAGGTGATTCGGGTGCGCAGGAGAACTACGAATGTGTACTACATAACTGGCCGGCAGTTGTGCACGCCTAACCTGCAAGGGAGGCACTCCAGCTTCCACAAGGACGCTGGTCACCAGACTCGTCCTAAAAGCTCCTGTCGCTAGGCGAACGCCACGGTGGTACACTGGGTCGAGTAAACGCAACGTTGAGGACGCCGCTGAACCATAAACCAGACTCCCACAGTCAAGGTAGGATTGAACAAGGGCACTGTAGAGCTGCAGCAGTGTAGAGCGATCTGCACCCCAGTTGGTGTTGCTCAGGCAGTGGAGGGTATTGATGTGCTGCCAGCACTTCCGCTTAAGCTGACGAAGGTGAGGAAGCCAAGTCAATCGGACGTCGAAAACCAGTCCTAAGAATCGATGTGTCTCCACTACACTGAGTGGGTTGGCATTAAGGTAAAGTTCTGGTTCTGGATTAACGGTACGACGCCAACAGAAGTGCATAACACAGGACTTTGTGGCCGAAAGCCGGAAACCGTGGGATAGAGCCCATGATTGCGCCTTGTGGATGGCACCCTGTAGGCGCCGCTCAGCAACACCAGTACTGGTGGAGCAGTACGAAATGCATACAGAGAAGGTGAGACAGATGCCCCTACAGCTGCTGCTAGACCATTAATGGCCACTAAAAATAGAGAGGCACTCAATACAGAGCCCTGCAAGACTCTGTTCTCCTGGATATGGGGGGGAACTAAGGTCACGGAAAGTACGAAGCGACAGGAAATTCTGGATAAAAATCGGGAGTGGGCCTCGGAGACCCCACTCATACAATGTGGCAAGGATATGATGTCGCCAGGTCGTGTCATACGCTTTTCGCAAATCAAAAAAGACAGCAACCAGGTGTTGGCGTCTAGAAAAGGCTGTTCGGATGGAGACTCGAGGGACACAAGATCATCAGTGATAGGACGACCCTGGCAGAAGCTGCTCTGCCATGGAGCCAGTAGGCCACATGACTCCAGGACCCAACCCAACCGCCGACACACCATACGTTCCAGCAGCTTACAAAGAACATTGGTGAGGCTGATGGGCCGATAGCTATCCACATAAAGTGGGTTTTTACCAGTTTTGAGCACCGGAATGATGGTGCTTTCTCTCCATTGCGATGGAAAGACGCCATCGCACCAGATCGGGTTGAAGATGTCGAGGAGATGTTGCTTGTTGTCAGATGACAGATGTTTAACCTTCTGACTGTGGATCTCGTCTGGTCCAGGAGCTGTGTCGGGGCAATGAGCAAGGGCACTGAGGAGCTCCCACTCTGTAAATGGGGTGTTATAGGATACACTGTGGCACGTAGTAAACGAGAGGACTTTCTCTTCCAGCTGACATTTGAGAGTGCTCCGACGCAGAGGCTCGAGCACAGTGCTCAGCAAAGTGCTCGGCAATCGCCATTTATGTTAACACTGGGAACACCTGTTGGGGTCTGATACCCGGAAACACGTTCGATCTTTGCCCAAGCTTGGGAAGGTGACGTATGGTACCCAATGGTCGAGACATACCTCTCCCAGCACTCCTGCTTCCGTCGTTTGATAAGTTGGCGGACGGCAGCACGGAACCGTTTAAAGGCTATGAGGTGCTCCAGCGAAGAGTGCCGCTTATGCCGCTGTAGAGCTCGCCAACGCTCCTTAATTGCTTCAGTGGTTTCCGGCGACCACCAAGGGACTGTCTTTCGTTGGGGGCACCCTAAAGAGCGAGGGATCGTGTTTTCTGCCGCAGGAATGATTGTTGTAGTCACCTGCTTAACCATCACATCAATGTTCCAGTGTGGGGGAGATTCGACAGTGACAGCAGAGGTGAAAGTTTCCCAGTCCGCCTTGTTTAAAGCCCATCTGGGCAGGCGTTCATGGGCTTGACACTGGGGCAGTGACAGGAAGATGGAGAAGTGGTCACTACCACACAGGTCGCCATGTGCTCTCCAGTGGATAGATGGGAGAAGTCCTGGGCTGCAAATTGATAAATCAATGGCCGAGTAACTACCTCAAGCCACACTGAAATTTGTGGTGGCCCCAGTATTTAAGAGGCAGAGGTCGAACTCAGACAATAAAGTTTCGACATCTCTGCCTCAGCCAGTAAGCATGGTGCCACCCACAAGGGGTTATTTGCAGACAGTTATTTCCTATGTCGTCCTTATTCTGACGTCCACAGCTTCAAAAGGGGTTTGAAGGAGTACAGGTTCACTACAGACTGAGTTTAGGACATAAATGCAAACTCCACCTAACACTGGATTACAGTTGCTACGGTTCCTGCAGTACCTCTTATAGCCATGGAGGGCAGGGGTCTGGGGGGCAATGCATAAAGCAGGTGTAAAGCTTAATAGTTGCCATACCTCAGCCAGGCAGCAGAAAAAAACCGCCACAGTTCCACTGGAGGAAGACATCACCGTGACACTGGGAAGGCATGGAACATTCAATGAGGCAGTTTACGCCTCAGGATCACCTGCTGCCACCGACTTTTTGCCTGAGCAGTCTGTATCCATTTTTTCTGGGGGTCTGGCGAGATCTAGGTCCTCAGTGGACGTCAGAATCTCCACCTCATCCGCAAACACAGAGCCTGGAGGTAGTGGTGGTGTGGGTGTCACCACAATTCCCTTGGTCTTGGGGACCTTCTTTTTGGATTTCTCTTGCTGTTCCTTGGGTTTCCCTGGCTGGGAGGACTTCACTGATTTAGTCTCCAGGACTGACGATGAGCGTGAAGCTCTGTGACCAGCTGCTTTTGGACTCTTCACCCACTGGCAGGTGTCATCTTTCCCACTATCAGAAACCTGCGAAGACAGTGACCCAAGGGACCACTTCCTAGCGAGAGCAGCCAAAGAAGTTGTACACTTTTCCGGCTTAGAAGTGGGGCGGACGTCCCCGATGGTTGGGGGGGGGGGGGGTGGGGTTGCTCCTGAAGTTGGTGGTGGAGGAGCAACAGGGAGGGAAGTGCCCCCACCATCAAAGGGGCAGGTGTAGTCTTCTGGCTCTGAGAGGTGACTGGGGTTGGCAGAGCTGATGGGACTAGAACTGTTGTAGTGGCAGCTTAAGACGTTTCATGTGTACAGGATGTAAGAGGTCAAATTTCCTCTTAGCCTCAGTATAGGTCAGTCGGTCCAGGGTCTTGCACTCCATGATTTTCCTTTCTTTCTGGAGAATCCTGCAGTCTGCTGAGCAAGGCGACACAGACGGGAGGCAGAGCACATGGAGTGATGGGCATCCACAGTTTTGACAGGTGATGCTGGAAGTACAGTTAGAAGACATATGACCGAACTTCCAACATTTAAAGCACCTAATTGGGCAGGGATATAGGGTTTTACATCACAGCAGTAGACCATCACCTTGACCTTCTTGGGTAATGTATCGCCCTCGAAGGCCAAGATGAAGGCACTGGTGGCTACCTGATTATTCCTCGGACCCCAGTGGACACACCCAATGGAATGTACACCTCGCCATTCTAAATTGGCCTGCAGCTCATTGGCGGACTGCAAAAGAAGGTCCCAGTGAAATATGATACCCTGGACCATATTTAAGCTCCTATGGGGTGTGATGGTTAAGAAACATCACCCAGCTTGTCATTTGCGAGTAACGCCCGTGACTGGCCAGAGAATGCTGTATTGATGAAGACTGACCCAGATCTCATTTTGGACAAGCCCTCCACCTCCCCAAACGTGTCCTCTAAATGCTCAACAAAAATCTGAGGCTTCATCGTCATGAAAGATTCCCCATCAGCTCTTGAACAGACAAGGTACCGGTGCGAATAAGAGCCACTGCCATCCTTAACCTGATGTTCCTCCCATGGTGCGGGCAGGGAGGGGAACGATTTGGGGTCATATTTCTGTGCACTGAATTGAGGCCGTGAACACTTAGAGACTGCTGGTGTTTGACATCCAGCAATAGGTGATGTACTACACTTCATCGCATGTCATCCATCCTGATGCCACCGGCTCCAACCAGGGGCCCTCTCCACGGGTGCCGCTCAGCCACAGCAAAAGCCACCGGGCAGGATGGCCATTGCTGGGAGTCCTGATGCCCCAAGGGGTTGGGCATCTACCCCTTGGCATATGTGGGGAGTTAACGACGCAGGCATCAGCAGAGCAATCCCTGTGTAGTCAGAGGGCTACAACCAACAGGGCACATGGCGGCCCCACCGCAACGGACTGGCTACCGTGCTGGATATCAGGTGCAACCAAGTAAATAAGTCCATTATCATCGTCAGCATAGAAAACGATACTGGACAGTTGATGGAAAAATGCGCACCCAGGAGGGTGACCTCGCCCAACAGTTGGAGAATGAGCAGGAGTGCAGAGCCACATGAACGAAGGTGCCCTTTCTTCGGGAAAATTTTGAAAAATGGAGGTCAAACCCTACAGGGGTCGAGCACAAAGGCCTCTTATGACAGGCCTATTCTAACCCCCAGACCTGCAGGAGGAGGAGTCATTGGGGTACACAATGTGGACACACTCTTCAATTTGGAGGCTGTAGATCAGTTTCAGTAACTTTTAGGAACTATTCAAAAAAAGCGATTGATTGAAACGAAAGAAAATGCCTGCGTCAGCTTTAACCCAACAGCACTGGTGCAACCCAACAAGATCATCTCGATAGCGGGTTGATCCGCATTAACATGTGCCAGTCGGGTAATACTGAGCATTTCGCAATTCCATAGCAACAGAAGAAAATAAACATAGGGGTCACAGCTGCAAGTGGCCAATGACGAAAAAGGCCAAAGGCAAGATACTGTAGCACCAACTGGGTGTATGAATAATTTCGAGTAATAGTTCTTATTGCACGTTCGTAAAAGTTCATTTCCAGAAAACATTTGTAGCTGAGTGTACACTAATTTAACTATTTCATACGTTTTGTCTCTCAGCCAGACTTGTTATAGTAAATTATACAGGGCGGTCCATTGATAGTGACTGGGCCAAATATCTCACGAAATAAGCATCAAACGAAAAAACTACAAAGAAGAAAACTCATCTAGCTTGAAGGGGGAAACCAGATGGTGCTATGGTTGGCCCCCGCTAGATGGTTAGATGACTATTACAGCACCATCTATCACAAAGCGAAAAAAGTGGTCCAACTAAAACATTCATATTTCTTTACATACTACACAAATACGTAATAAAAAAATGGAGGTTCCTATTCTAAAAAACGCAGTTGATATCCATTTGACCTATGGCAGCGCCATCTATTGTGCCAACCATAGTGCCATCTGGTTTCCCTCTTCAAGCTAGACAAGTTCCGTTCTTTGTAGTTTTTTCGTTTGACACTTGTTTCTTGAGATATTTGGCCCGGTCACGATCAATGGACCACCCTGTATATGGAAACCTATTCCAACTTCTGGGACCAGTTCATGCAGGTCATAGTGGTGGCATCAACGTCCTGATGAATTCTCTCTCAGCTGGGCAGTCTGACACGAGGCAACTAATTGTCTTGATCCTTTACAACATGTAAGATAGGACAATGCCAAACTACACAAATGGATAGAGAGAGATTTGCTTCTCCAGTAGGCTGAATTAGTCACCACCGCCACCACCGCCACCACCTCCTCCTCCTCCTCCTCCTCCTCCTCCTCCTCCACAAGCAGTGCTTACACTCAGTGAGCCAATACTACTATTTGATTTTTCAACAGTATGTCATCATATTGAAAAAACTTAACACTAGTTTCAGTCTTTTGGGGGATGAAATGCACCGTTTCTAGGTATACCGATTTCAGCAGTTACAATCTCTACTGAGGCACAGCACGTGCTGGCTGGGAGGCTGACACCTACAATGTTTCAGGAGCCAAATCAATGTGATATAACTAGTTCAAAGAGCTGTAGATATTTTCATGTCTCAGGTGACTTATGCACAGGTGACAAAATTGGTAATTCTCAGCCATTGTCCAACATCACGAACAAAAAATTTTTTGTGTACTCTGCCAAAGGGAAAAACTTCAGTAGTGATGAATCAATGATACCCTATTATGTCGTCATGGATGTAAACAGCATATTCAGGGAAAGCTAATCTGTGTTGGATTCAATGCATGGGTTGCAGCAACTCCTTTATGGTACTGTTTTCAAGCTGACGTGTATAAAGGATGACCTGAAGTACAAGATACAGGGTTTGGGAAACATTTTTTCAAACAATAAGGAATCATTATCCAGACCCAAGGTTTTGTGTGTGCTGCGACATCTTTTTGTATCCTGAAACCTAACAGCCTATTTCCGATTAAGATTTTGAAGCTAACTTGGATCGCTTGATGAAAAGTCGCTGGTAGGACTCATGGAATTCCACCTTTTGAGCTCTTCAATGTGATTTTGCAACAACTTCAAGGCAAAGTACTGGTTAATATTATGTACAAGCATTCGCAGGAATGTGTATGGTCTATTTGTTTAATTGTAATTAGGACTTTTCATTTACAAACAATTGGATAACAAAAGCAGCACCAAATATACATATTTTATAATGTTAGAAACCTGTTATCAATGTTCATTTTTAGTCCAACTTCAGAGCACACTAATCGAAGTTAATTAACTAATACTTGACATTCTTCTGTGTCACTGTTTAATGTAAGGGCATCTAATTACTTTGGAATTACTACAATTCACAATACAAAACTGAATGACAAAGTAAACAAAGTGTTTGAGACAGTGGATTATATATTGAAATTCCATCTGCACGGCAGTCTGATTAAAAATACTTGACAATTGACTCTTCATGCATTGGAGCTGGTTTCCTCCTATCAGATCAACTTACATTAGCTAGGTTTCACAAGACAATGCGTGAAACCCATTTTTTAAGGTTACACTTCGTTATTGGTATGATGGTCACAGTCAAAACCAATTTGCCACAGTACTGTACATTAGCTTAATGGTTGGGATAATAACTTGCCATGTTAAAGGCCACCTGTTCAAATCTCATCAAATGCCTTTATTTCTACATCTAATCAAAATAATTTGATCATTTTTATTCAATTAATTGGTGTAAATGTAGTTTTTTATTTCTACTATGCCACATAATTTTCATCATCACATTAACTTTATTTGCTTTTTCTACCTAAACGTTCTTGTTTCATCTGGTGTATGCCAGTGCCGCCTACTCAGCAACTGAAATTAGGCAGCTCGTGTAATCAGAGAGAATGGTTTTAGGTATCCAATGATAAAGAGAAATTACAGTTTGCTCTCCCTGCTGAAACAACTTTTTCTGCCTTTGCTTGCAGAGATTAGCTTTAATAGCTGTGAGCAAAGAGATTATGATTTTAGTTCTGCCACAGATGGCTGACCATCGCTTTCTTGGATACATCACACATCACGAAGTTGTGTTGGCTTATGATCACTAGTTTAAATTCAGGGCTACAAAGCACATCTACCTTTGCAGTTTAGTCACAGGTCACTTAAAATCAGCTGTCAACAGGGCATCTCGCATTTCCGACAGACCTTGCAGGGGCCGTTACATTAACAGCATTTGTTAAGTGATTTGCCTAGTTTGTGTTACCTATAACCAATCACTAGCCAGCAGCCGATGTGGCAACTCCGTAGCAGCAAGTGACAAGATGGCAATTATCAATTAATTTTACAGCAACCATAAAAAGTAAGGGACTCGTATTTTAAATAGGAAACATGGCAGAAATACATGGGATACTGTAGCCTCAGTGAAAATAACAAAAATGTAATCAGCATTGTTATTTGAATCATTTCACTTATTGTTTAAATGAAAAGGACAAATATGTATTTGGCTTTGTATACCATTACATGTATCTCCTAATCTTACATGTTACATGTATCTCCTAATGATAACATTTTCAGTAACTCTGAACTGTAATTGTAATTAACAAAATTACTATATGCAACAATGTCGTATTGTTTGCAAGAGTGTGTAAGACCAGCGACAAATCATGTGAAGTAGGAGGGGGGAGGAGGCTAGGTGGGTGGGGGGAAGCTGATACACAGAGATTTTGAGCTGTACTGTGCGATGTAATGTCCGATCTGTGTACACATGAATCTTTGACTTTTCACGTTATTAGAGAACCATGGTGTTCTCTTGCCCGTATTGACTTAAGAAATTTGCAGAAAATGCAACTGCAGCGGAGGAAAGGAGCTAAGTTCAGGCAAACATACATTTTTTTAAGAACCTGAGTTACACCAGTCCAACTTCAAGATTAACATTTGTATAGACTCACTTTGATTTACTTTTATTTGACAATTATCATCCTCAGCAAGGCAGTTACATCACCAACCCCAGGTTGTTAATCACTTTGCAAAGCAACAATGTGACTGTTCTCTAAGCAATTTCGAGCCTATCCGATCAAAAAGCACTCCAATATTGCCGATCAACCAAACATTGTACATCAGTACAACTGATTTATGGGTGGAGTAGACAGACTAAATGCTAATATTGGAGTTTACCAGATTGCCATAAGAGAAAGAAAGTGGTGTATTCCTATTCTGATGTGGCTCCTTGACGTCAGAATCAACAGTTCTTAATTGCTTGCCAGATCAATAGGGGCAGACATAGCAACATTGCGATTTCGCCAATGTGTTGTGTAGTCTTTACCTCATAAATATGGTGACACAAACTCAACTTGGGCCACAGAAGAAAAATGGGGATGATTGTATTTTTACTGGTAAGAAACTTCCAGCTTAAGGGGACCATGCCATAGCTCAGGTCGAAAAAAAATCGATTTTCCGTTTTCATCATATTTCAATAGATTAAGGTTTTATTTAAGAACTCGGAAAGGGATTTTGCTGAAATTTTTTTTTTTTTTAGTATTTTCCTACCACGTGTGTTTATGTGCCACTCCCACTTTTCTGCATATACAGGGTGATTCAAAAAGAATACCACAACTTTAAAAATGTGTATTTAATGAAAGAAACATAATATAACCTTCTGTTATACATCATTACAAAGAGTATTTAAAAAGGTTTTTTTTCACTCAAAAACAAGTTCAGAGATGTTCAATATGGCCCCCTCCAGACACACGAGCAATATCAACTCGATACTCCAACTCGTTCCACACTCTCTGTAGCATATCAGGCGTAACAGTTTGGATAGCTGCTGTTATTTCTCGTTTCAAATCATCAATGGTGGCTGGGAGAGGTGGCCGGAACACCATATCCTTAACATACCCCCATAAGAAAAAATCGCAGGGGGTAATATCAGGGCTTCTTGGAGGCCAGTGATGAAGTGCTCTGTCACGGGCTGCCTGGCAGCCGATCCATCACCTCGGGTAGTTGACGTTTCATAACTAACCTTTTTCGTAGGACTCTCCATACAGTTGACTGTGGAATTTGTCTGCTAGCCGATTTTCCTGGGCTGCGAACAAATGCTTGCTGGATGCGTGCTACATTTTCATCACTCGTTCTCGGCCGTCCAGAACTTTTCCCTTTGCACAAACACCCATTCTCTGTAAACTGTTTATACCAACGTTTAATACACCACCTATCAGGAGGTTTAACACCATACTTCGTTCGAAATGCATGCTGAACAACTGTCGTCGATTCACTTCTGCCGTACTCAATAACACAAAAAGCTTTCTGTTGAGCGGTCGCCATCTTAGCATCAACTGACGCTGACGCCTAGTCAACAGCGCCTCAAGCGAACAAATGTACAACTAAATGAAACTTTATAGCTCCCTTAATTCGCCGACAGATAGTGCTTAGCTCTGCCTTTTGTCGTTGCAGAGTTTTAAATTCCTAAAGTTGTGGTATTCTTTTTGAATCACCCTGTATTTTAGATCTTTATACCCCCTACATTGCATGTTAGGGATTTTTCTTTTACTCCCGGGTGTGTTGGCTATCATTGGAATGCAACGGTTGGTATTCTTTTGTTTCTGCTGTTTGTAAACAACACGCTTTCAAACAAGTGGTTAGTTTCGTTCAAGTGTGATTGCGAGTAGTAGTTGTACTTACATTTGCAGTGCTTGTTTGTGTGTGTTTTGTTGTGTTTATTGAAGATGACGAAACATAAAGGCATTTTCAAGAAACAATTTAGAGAAAACAAGTTTGGAAAGCTTTCTGTACAAGAGGTTATGTTGCCAGGCATAATGTTTCTAATTGTAATTCTTCAATAAGTGCATCATCAAAGAAGCTCTCACCATTTCAAGAGAGTTACAATGAATTTACAGTAAGTGACAAGGGGTGCAGTAAAAATATTATAAATTTGAGAATATTAACAGATGTAATTTCTAAATTTGTACAATGTAGACAGTGTGGTGAGTCACAGAGTCTGAAAATTTGTGAGGGTGCCAGTGGGAGAAATGGCCTAGCAATTGCTTTGGATTTAATTTGCACTAAATGCTCAGCTGCGATTTCATTTATGAGTTCTTCAAATCCAGATGAAAGTGGCCCTTATGAAATCAATACTAGATTAGTTTATGCCTTATGATTCATTGGCAAGGGCATGGCTATAGGGAGAACATTTTGTTCAATGATGAACATACATCAACCACCAAATAAATTTGAAAAACTGACTGCAATATTAGAGAAAGCTGTATGTGAGGTCAGTGAGGAAAGCATGAAACTGGCTGCTAGGGAAGCAGTGGAAGAAAATGATGTTAGGATATTGCAGTTGCACTTTGTTGAAGTTGGCAGAAACGAGGACATACTTCTCTGAATGGAGCAGTGACTGCCACGAGTATAGACACCTGTAAAGTGTTAGATGTGGACATAAAATCTAAATATTGAAAATGTTGTAAAGTCAATGAACATAAAGAACACAACTGAGTGGCTAATTTTAGAGGAACAAGTGGTGGTATGGAAGTTCACCGAGTACAACAAATATTTCATTGCTCCGTAGAAACAAGAGGCGTACGATACACCAACTATTTGGGCGATGGTGACAATAAGCCATACAACATGGTGAACTCTAAGCCACATGGATATGCCATTATTTGCAAAACAAGGCTGAGGAAACTAACGGTTGATATGAGAGGAAAAAATTAGAAGATAGAAAATTGTTGACCAGTCAGGGCAAGTTAACTAAAACTTGCAGATGTACTACGGGCAGGCAATTAGGAGAAATAAATAAAATCTGGAGGCAATGAAGAGAGATGTTTGGGCCATATTCTTCCATAAGTCCTCTACTGATGATAAACCATGTCTACATCTACATCTACATTTATACTCTGCAAGCCACCCAACGGTGTTTGGCGGAGGGCATTTTACGTGCCACTGTCATTACCTCCCTTTTCTGTTCCAGTCGCGCATGGTTCGCGGGAAGAATGACTGTCTGAAAGCCTCCGTGCGCGCTCTAATCTCTCTAATTTTACATTCGTGATCTCCTCGGGAGGTATAAGTAGGGGGAAGCAATATATTCAATACCTCATCCAGAAATGCACCCTCTTGAAACCTGGCGAGCAAGCTACACCGCGATGCAGTGCGCCTCTCTTGCAGTCTGCCACTTGAGTTTGCTAAACATCTCCGTAACGCTATCATGGTTACCAAATAACCCTGTGACGAAACGCGCCGCTCTTCTTTGGATCTTCTCTATCTCCTCCGTCAACCCGATCTGATACGGATCCCGCACTGATGAGCAATACTCAAGTATAAGTCGAACGAGTGTTTTGTAAGCCACCTCCTTTGTTGATGGACTACATTTTCTAAGGACTCTCCCAATGAATCTCAACCTGGCACACGCCTTACCAACAATTAATCTTATATGATCATTCCACTTCAAATCGTTCCGTACCCATACTCCCAGATATTTTACAGAAGTAACTGCTACCAGTGTTTGTTCCGCTATCATATAATCATACAATAAAGGATCCTTCTTTCTGTGTATTCGCAATACATTACATTTGTCTATGTTAAGGGTCAGTTGCCACTCCCGGCATCAAGTGCCTATCCGCTGCAGATCTTCCTGCATTTCGCTAGAGTTTTCTAATGCTGCAACTTCTCTGTATACTACAGCATCATCCGCGAAAAGCCGCATGGAACTTCCGACACTATCTACTAGGTCATTTATATATATTGTGAAAGCCAATGGTCCCATAACACTCCCCTGTGGCACGCCAGAGGTTACTTTAACGTCTGTAGATGTCTCTCCATTGATAACAACATGCTGTGTTCTGTTTGCTAAAAACTCTTCAATCCAGTCACACAGCTGGTCTGATATTCCTTAGGCTCTTACTTTGTTTATCAGGCGACAGTGTGGAACTGTATCGAACACCTTCCGGAAGTCAAGGAAAATAGCATCTACCTGGGAGCCTGTATCTAATATTTTCTGGGTCTCATGAACAAATAAAGCGAGTTGGGTCTCTCACGATCAGTTTCCGGAATCCATGTTGATTCCTACATAGTAGTTTCTGGGTTTCCAAAAATGACATGATACTCGAGCAAAAAACATGTTCTAAAATTCTACAACAGATTGACGTCAGAGATATAGGTCTATAGTTTTGCGCATCTGCTCGACGACCCTTCTTGAAGACTGGGACTACCTGTGCTCTTTTCCAATCATTTGGAACCTTCCGTTCCTCTAGAGACTTGCGGTACACGGCTGTTAGAAGGGGGGCAAGTTCTTTCGCGTACTCTGTGTAGAATCGAATTGGTATCCCGTCAGGTCCAGTGGACTTTCCTCTGTTGAGTGATTCCAGTTGCTTTTCTATTCCTTGGACACTTAATTCGATGTCAGCCATTTTTTCGTTTGTGCGAGGATTTAGAGAAGGAACTGCAGTGCGGTCTTCCTCTGTGAAACAGCTTCGGAAAAAGGTGTTTGGTATTTCAGCTTTACGCGTGTCATCCTCTGTTTCAATGCCATCATCATCCCGGGGTGTCTGGATATGCTGTTTCGAGCCACTTACTGATTTAACGTAAGACCAGAACTTCCTAGGATTTTCTGTTAAGTCGGTACATAGAATTTTACTTTCGAATTCACTGAACGCTTCACGCATAGCCCTCCTTACGCTAACTTTGACATCGTTTAGGTTCTGTTTGTCTGAGAGGTTTTGGCAACATTTAAACTTGGGGTGAAGCTCTCTCTGCTTTCACAGTAGTTTCCTAACTTTGTTGTTGAACCACGGTGGGTTTTTCCCGTCCCTCACAGTTTTACTCGGCACGTACCTGTCTAAAATGCATTTTACAATTGCCTTAAACTTTTTCCATAAACACTCAACATTGTTGGTGGCGGAACAGAAATTTTCGTTTTGATCTGTTAGGTAGTCTGAAATCTGCCTTCTATTACTCTTGCTAAACAGATAAACCTTCCTCCCTTTTTTTATATTCCTATTAACTTCCATATTCAGGGATGCTGCAACGGCCTTATGATCACTGATTCCCTGTTCTGCACTTACAGAATCAAAAAGTTCGGGTCTGTTTGTTATCAGTAGGTCCAAGATGTTATCTCCACGAGTCTGTTCTCTGTTTAATTGCTCGAGGTAATTTTCGGATAGTGCACTCAGTATAATGTAACTCGATGCTCTGTCCCTACCACCCGTCCTAAACATCTGAGTGTCCCAGTCTATATCTGGTAAATTGAAATCTCCACCTAAGAAAATTTATGTGCAATGTATTCCAAATTTTATCTCAGTTGTTCTGCCACTAATGCTGCTGAGTCGGTAAGTCTGTAAAAGGAGCCAATTATTAACCTAGCTCGGTTGTTGAGTGTAACCTCCACCCATAATATTTCACATGAACTATCCACTTCTACTACACTACAGGATAAACTACTACTAACAGCGACAAACACACCACCACCGGTTGCATGCAATCTATCCTTTCCAAACACAGTCTGTGCCTTTGTAAAAATTTCGGCTGAATTTATCTCTGGCTTCAGCCATCTTTCTGTACCTATAACGATTTCAGCTTCGGTGCTTTCTATCAGCGCTTGAAGTTCCGGTACTTTACCAACACAGCTTCGACAGTTGACAATTACAATACCGATTGCTGCTTGGTCCCCGCATGTCCTGACTTTGCCCCGCACCCTTTGAGGCTGTTGCCCTTTCTGTACTTGCCCGAGGCCATCTAACCTAAAAAACCGCCTAGTCCACACCATACAACCCCTGCTACCAGTGTAGCCACTTGCTGCTTGTAGTGGACTCCTGAACTAAATGTCGTGGATAGTGTCCATCAGGAGAAAATTCATGGTGCAAATACAATGTGCTCAGGCAACTGGAGAATCTTATTCTCACCAGAATTCTCTTCCTGCTGCTGTTATTACAGCTATTGAACCTATTTTCAGAGACTTGGCTCATCCTTACCTCCTAAGGAAATGCGTGTATGGGCAGACACAGACCCCAAATGAATGTTTCAACAGTATAATTTGGAACTGCCTTCCTAAAACTGTATTTGTAGGCATGCATACAATGAAACTAGGAGTTCATGATGCTGTTATTACATTCAATTGTGGTAATACTGGTAACTGTTGGGTACTGAAAAATTGGGGAATTAATCCTGGTGAAAATATGATCACTGAGCTGCAACACTGTGATAAAATGAGGATAACAGATGCAGACAGGTCTGCATCTAATATGACCAAGAAAGCAAGACAAACATCCAGGAAGGCGAAAAAGAAGCTAGAAGACCTGCTAGAGGCCAAAGAAGGGCCATCATATGCAGCAGGACAGTTCATTAACCTAAGTAAAAAATTTCAAAAGTTTCTCTCTTTAAAGTCAATTTCCCATAAACTAAAATTTTCAGTACATATGCCCCATTGTATCAGAAACTATAATAGATAAATAATGAAATTTTCAGAGACACTGCATAACATAAAAATGCACCTCTTTTACTACATTTATTACTATTCCCCATCAGGAAGTTCACAAAAAAATATTTTCAGCAGAAAAAACTTCTTGTTGTTGTCGTCGTCATCATCTTCAGTCCAGAGACTGCTTTGATGCAGCTCTCCATGCTACTCTATCCTGTGCAAGCTTCATCTCCCAGTACCTTCTGCAACCTACGTCCTTCTGAATCTGCTTAGTGTATTCATCTCTGTCTCCCTCTACGATTTTTACCCTCCAATACTAAATTGGTGATCCTTGATCTCTCAGAATATGCCCTACCAACCGATCTCTTCTAGTCAATTGGTGCCACAAACTCCTCTTCTCTTCAATTCTATTCAATACCTCCTCATTAGTTATATGATCTAACCATCTAATCGTCAGCATTATTCTGTAACAGCACATTTTAAAAGCTTCTATTCTCTTGTCTAAACTTTTTAACATCCACATTTCACTTCCATACATGGCTACACTCCATACAAATACTTTCAGAAACGACTTCCTGACACTTAAATCTATACTCGATGTTAACAAATTTCTCTTCTTCAGAAACGCTTTCCTTGCCATTGCCTGTCTACATTTTATATCCTCTCTACTTTGACCATCAGTTATTTTGCTCCCCAAATAGCAAAACTCCTTTACTACTTTAAGCGTCTCATTTCCTAATCTAATTCCCGCAGCATCACCAAATTTAATTCGACTACATTCCATTATCCCCGTTTTGCTTTTGTTGGTATTCATCTTATATCTTCCTTTCAAGACACTGTATTCCGTTCAGCTGCTCTTCCAGATCCTTTACTGTCTGACAGAATTACAATGTCATCGGCGAACCTCAAAGTTTTTATTTCTTCTCCCTGGATTTTAATACCTACTCCAAATTTTTGTTTTATTTCCTTTACCGCTTGCTCAATATGCAGATTGAATAACATCGAGGGGAGGCTACAACCCCGTCTCACTCCCTTCCCAACCACTGCTTCCCTTTCATGTCCCTTGACACTCATAACTGCCATCTGGTTTCTGTACAAATTGTAAATAGCCTTTCGTTCCCTGTATTTTACCCCTGCCACCTTCAGAATTTGAAAGAGAGTATTCCAGTTAACATTGTCAAAAGCTTTCTCCAAGTCTACAAATGCTAGAAACGTAGGTTTGCCTTTCCTTAATCTATTTTGTAAGGTAAGTCGTAGGGTCAGTACTGCGTCACGTGTTCCAACATTTATACGGAATCCAAACTGATCTTCCCTGAGGTCGGCTTCTACCAGTTTTTCCATTCATCTATATAGAATTCGTGTTAGTATTTTGCAGCCGTGGCTCATTAAACTGATAGTTCACTAATTTTCACGTCTGTCAACACCTGCTTTCTTTGTGATTGGAATTATTATAATCTTCTTGAAGTCTGACGGTATTTCACCTATCTCATACATTTTGCTGACCAGATGGTAGAGTTTTGTGAGGCCTGGCTCACCCAATGCTGTCTGTATTTCTAATGGAATGTTGTCTATTCCTGGGGCCTTGTTTCGACTCAGGTCTTTCAGTGCTCTGTCAAACTCTTCACACAGTATCTTATCTCCTATTTCATTTTCATCTACATTCTCTTCCATTTCTATAATATTGTCCTCAAGAACATCGCCCTAGTATAGACCCTCTATATACTCCTTCCACATTTCTGCTTTCCCTTCTTTGCTTAGAACTGGGTTTCCATCTGAACTCTGACATTCACGCAAGTGCTTCTCGTTTCTCCAAAGGTGTCTAATTTTCCTGTAGGCAGTATCTCTCTTACCCTTAGTGATATGCACCTCTACATCCTCTAGCCATCCCTGCTTAGCCATTTTGCACTTCCTGTCGATCTCATTTCTGAGACGTTTGTATTCCTTTTTGCCTGCTTCATTTTCTGCATTTTTATATTTTCTCCTTTCATCAATTAAATTCAATATTTCTTCTGTTACCCAAGGATTTCAATTAGCCCTCGTCTTTTTACCTACTTCATCATCTGCTGCCTTCACTACATCTCTCAAAGGTACCCATTGTTCTATTTTATTTCTTTACCCCATTCTCGTCAATGGTTCCCTAATACTTTCCCTGAAGCTCTCTACAACCTCTGGTTCTTTCAGTTTATGCACGTCCCATCTCCTCAAATTCCCACCTTTCTGCAGTTTCTTCAATTTCAATCTACAGTTCATAACCAATAGATTGTGATCAGAGTCCACATCTGCCCCTGGAAATGTCTTACAATTTAAAACCTGGTTCCTGAATCTCTGTCTTACCATTATATAATCTGAGACCTACCAGTATCTCCAGGCTTCTTCCATGTATACAACCTTCTTTTATGATTCTTGAACCAAGTGTTAGCTATGATTAAGTTATGCTCTGAGCAAAATTCTACCAGATGGCTTCCTCGTTCATTCCTTAATCCCATTCCATATTCACCTACTACGTTTCCTCCTCTTCCTTTTCCTACTATCGAGTTCATCACCCATGAGTATTAAATTTTCATCTCCCTTCAGTATCTGACTGATTTCTTTTATCTCATCATACATTTCATCAATTTCTTCATCATCTGCAGAGATAGTTGGCATATAAACTTGTACTACTGTGATAGGCGTGGGCTTCGTATATCTTGACCACAATAATGCATTCACTACGCTGTTCGCAGCAGCTTACCCACATTCCTATTCATTATTAAACCTACTCCTGCATTACACCTATTTGATTTTGTATGTATAACCCTGTATTCACCTGACCAGAAGTCTTGTTCCTCCTGCCACCGAACTTCACTAATTCCCACTATATCTAACTTTAACCTATCCATTTCCCTTTTTAAATTTTCTAACCTACCTGCTCGATTAAGGGATCTGACATTCCATGCTCCGATCCGTAGAATGCCAGTTTAATAAATTTAAGTAAGTATTTATTAAAATCTACAAAATGGATAAAGTAGATTTTAGTACAGTTGACTATTAGCATCATGTAACATACAGCAAAAATATTAAGGTCTTGCAGCAAATAGTTTTTTCAGAAATGGGTCAAATACTTGCCTAAATTAACACAGGTTAGATAGGCAGGATGTGGTCTCCTTAACAGAGTCTCATTGGTCAGGTCGGAAGATGTGCACTTTGTAAAAATGAAACTGTCAAATGTGCCAAAAATTTATTATAAATTTGAATGATAAATGCTTTGAGTTTCATGTGCCATGGTACTAAATTTTACATTCCTTGCCTAGTTAATCTGAGAATAGTTCTCAACTTGCAATAATTAAGATCAATTATAAAATTCCTGATAATAGATGTTGACCAGTGTAAAATGTCTGATAATTCCTGTTAGATAGTAGTCTATTACCTTTTGTGCTCGCGGGGTCATAACTGACGACTACAAATTACTGTTCTTGTACATAGTCATAAATTTCAAGTGAGAATCAAAACTCCATGTTATAGTTCTGGGCATATATGGACAATGGTTTGTTTGAACACACAGTAATTTATTAGGCACAGTCCAATAGGAGATGTACACTTTCTTCCTATCTGAATTGTCAGATACGGCCCTAGTTTGATTACGAAACAATGCAACTTTGCATGTCCTGCATTACCAAGTCATTGCCACAGATTAAAAGAGTGACTATTTTAGCAAAAAGATCAGGTGTCAAAACCCAAAACTCCTTTCACAATCTAGTGCCTATCCCTCTTAGAAAATCTAAATCGGTATTGATGAACTGAGATTTGAGCTTCATTCCTCACAAATAATTGTCTTAACTGCTGTGCAAACTTTCATTAGGCACATGAATTTTAAGTATTAGTTGGTTTATTGGGACAAGTAGGATAATATCTCGCAAGTCCTTAACTCTGTCTCCACAGCTGAGTGGTCAGCACGGCGGAATGCCATTTGTGGGGCCTGGATTCAATCCCCTGCTGGGCTGGAGATTTTCTCCGTTTGGAGACTGCATGTAGTGTTTTCTTCCCCATCATATCACACTTATCAACAAGCAAGTCACTGAAGTCAAATCACCTGAGACAACTTGCACCAGGTGACCAGTCTACCTGACAGGAGGCCCTAGCCACACAAAATTTCACATTTTATTTCTCAAAATTTGGAAAGCTTAATAGTTCTGAAAATACAATATTAAATGGAAGGACTATAAAATCCCCATGAAAGTCTTTATTTTTAGAGACACTATACAAAATCGTCACATACAATAACAGTGCAAGGAATCAACAAAGATAATATATAACTTTCAGTCTCAATAAGCAAATATCTTCCACTTCAGATCGTATCACATTCACACTACTAAATCTTACGCAACTAGAAAGTTACATTTTACGAAGGGTTCAAACTGGTTCTGTACAGATATCTTCAGAGGGTTGGTATATCAACTGAGAAATGAGTAATTTGTTTCAAATAAAGTATAAAATATGCAGCTGGCATCTCATGGGGTACAAGCTTCACATTACCAAGCTCATAGTTTTGACATTAGGTTTATGTTTTTTTAAGATCACATAATACACAGTTTATCAGCAGAATTTAAGTGGACCAAACTCAAAATAGCATGGAATGATGTAGACATTTGTTGAAGATACTAATGTCAGTTCATTAATAGATAAAATATGCCTTCAGGAATTCTGTTCATGATAACACCTACAACCAAGAGCTTAATTGTTATCGATCTTATTTCCATACTCTAAGGCTGCAAAGTAAAGCCATGGTAAAAACAGTACAGTGGCTTCAAGGAAACTTTTAAATAACATTACTCTAACAATACTAAACGTACATCAAGTGTGAAACTGGAATAAAAAGGAACTTAAAATTTCTTTGAAGAGTACTCAGCTACATCAAAAATATAACCACTGTAACTTTTGTTTTCAAGTCACTGTATAGCACAATATATACTGGCAACTATGACGAGATGATGATCAAGCTGCCTTGTGAAATTATGTTGTTCTGGTTTTACGTCATGTGCTATTATTTGTTTTGGATAGGCAGCTACTTGTCTCAGTTCCAATACTTTCACATACTCAAGTATCCACGTGCTTGAGACCTACGTCGACCAACTAAGTATCCAATCAAAACAACTGCAACCAGACCAACAAGTGCGCACCCGACTGTTATAGGTACTATATCAGTTGACCTCTCACAGTCTTCAACTGTAAAAGAAAGGAAAGATTAACATTGTGCAGCAAACAGCAGATCAAACTAAAATTGAAGTAGTAAATGAAGGAGAATCATAAGCTGTATGCGTACAACCAAAAATCCCTACTTACTTGCACCAAAATCTGTTGAGTTGGTTTCATGAAATGCTTCCAACTGCACTTTACTAACAGTCAACACTCCCACTGTTTCATTGCTGTTCTTCTTAAACAAATCAACTTCCTGAGACTTCATACACCTATAGGACCTCGTCAAACTTGTCGCAAACAAGTTGTGATTGTGGAAAAAGGTCAAGTTTGTAACACCTATAAAAGAATAGAGTATTTCAATCAAATTACGATAACTGAAGGCTTACTGCTTCTAATATAATATTCTACGTTCTCACACAATATGTTTTGTGTTCACCTAAAAAAAAGATTCAAATTTCAGAATTTATGTATTCTGTCACAAGTAATTTCAAAAGTGTCTGATTTTATGTCAAGTTTAGGTTGATTCAAACCCAATATTAGTGTGTTCGAAGTACAAATAACAGTGTTTCATCCCCCCCAACATGTCTAACTTTTAACTTCTGCCTGCATACATACAGCCGCCTGGAGATTGAACACCTGAAGGAACAGAGCACAGAACAAAGCAATGGAGGCAGTTTGTGGAAGCAGCATGTGATCTGCAAGGCCTGTGACCAATGGATTATTTAAATGGTGTTGAGAAAAATGGAAGGAGGGGTGGGGAGGAGAAGTGGGAATATGACAAATATTAATGAACTTAATGACCTGCAGGTAACAAAACATTGGAGAAGGAATAGGAGCAGTTTACACCAACATTTGCATAAACTGCTGTATAATTTTGTGGATAAACTGACAATATTAGAAGTTGGAGTAAACACCTTGGTTTAAGAACAGGACAGGAGGGTCATCCCATGTCAAGTCACAAATTTGGACAAGCTCCCCACTCAACCATCTCCAATTTTGATGAAATTTTTACAGGATCTACATATAGACCTTACATGAAGCACTGCCAAATTACCTTTTCATAAAGGCTCATTTTTTTAATGAGCCGTTTTGTTTTACCATTGTTCAGGATCTGAGAGACCTGTCTTGCTGAATCTGTGATCCTGTTCAACTTTTTGGGTAGAATAGCTTAGCTGTAAAACAAAAGGTCAAACTATGGTAAATTCATCAGTGTGCTATCAAAGTGGCCCATAAATCTTCTCATACCAAATTAACTTACATTTATAAATACATGTACTAGTCTTACACTTTATGGTTCCCAAGCCAAATATTTCAGTTCTTATTAACTCATTTGCTGAAATTTGTTACTAATAGCAATTACAGTTGATTCTAACAAGTTATAATGTCTGCCGATTCTTCTTTGTGATGGAGCTGGAATGACAGAAATAATATGTTGGTTTGGAATCTAACAAGCATCCTGCCTAGCTGGCCAATAGAATGAATGTGCAGGTCCATTGGGATGCATGAAACAAACATTTTCTTCTTCTGAAACTTCAGACACATTACCAATCCACCATTTTCTATCATATATACAGACAATGTATTGGCCTAGTTGTAATGCTGTAATTTTTCTGAATGAAACTGTTGCTCGACTTTGGTCAACATTTGCCACAAAAAATTGGGTCATTGGACACACTTCTAATACAAACTTGCTTTTCATTTAATGGCACAAAATGGTGATTCTCTCTTGTTCCTGATATTGTGCAGCCATTTTTGAACCTTGCTTCCTGCTCAGTTTTTAATGTTTCAATTCCTTCTTTTGAAACAAAAATGGATTCCTCTGATATTCTTTGCACAGTATTTAAACAAATCAGTTGGTGTCAAAATCTGGTCTTTAGTTGGTCTCTGAAGGCTCACTCTTGCTGCCCGGCACTTTACAGTTCCTCCAATTGTATCACATGGAGATTTTCCATGGCTTGTAGCAAAAATGTTCCATTTAGCTGATCATCATTTTGATGGTGGCAGAGATTCAGAAAATTTTTGAAGTTTTTGTACTACACTGCCAACCCATCACTGAAGTAGTAAATGTATGTGATTTTTCCAAGGAGACGCTTTAGACGTATTAATTTCACTATAAAAGCATGCACAGTGATTGCATCATGTTTCAGGCTGTCGCTTATTATACAGTAGCTGATGCTGCTGATGTCGAAGTTATTTCTGAAGTACACAACAAAAGGGTGTAAAGTTGCTTGGCTATTATTCCAGTGAAGCCCTTCAGCTGCATCCTGGACAATGAAGGAATAATTTTCAGAAAAGTCTTAATATGATCAGTTCAGTTTGCTTACAGCTTTCTTTTATGCATTTTAGGTCTTGCTCTGGCGCTTTGCAACATAATGAGTGGAAAGTTTGACAATTTTTGAAATCAGAACTTCATTAAATCCTCTGTGGTCATCTGCTTGGTTTCTAATGTATATCAGTGTGCACCTACTGTTTGAACTCAATGGTATCATCTGGATCACTGTCTTCAAAACTACTTTCTAAAATCTGTTCCAGTAGTTCTTTTCCCAGCCAGACTTCACAGCGATGAAGCATGCAGTCTTTGGATACCAAATCAGACATTGTTTTAGCAATCAGACTTTTACAATCTTCTTCAATTGGAGTGCTTGCAAGCATCAGTTTCGCATTTTGATGTAAAGCGCAAACGCAGACAGAGGGTTCCTTCAGCACCCACAGTGATGCACCATTTTGCCCTCAATGCGCAAAATTTGGAAAATCCAATTTCAGACCCATGCTGAAGTCCATATGCAGCAAACATTTATTTCAAATTATTCATAAGAAGATGTCTGCATCAAAACTTTCTTCCCTTCTATTCTAATTGATACTGTCTTTTTTTACCTGGACAAATTCAATTAAATTCTTCATTCTGAAAAAATGTTATCACTCTTCTTTTATGGCATCTGGAATCTTCTTGCCACACTTGCTCTTTGGCAGGGCTAATACACCATTTTCTGCCTGTAACTTCCTTGCTGCTTTTACCATCCTCTCTAAAACACCAAATTCTCACTTTGTCTCTTTTATAGTCCAGCTTTATGGTACTAATGTCAGTATCTGCAATTTTTTCAGGCTGTCTTGACAATTGCACCTTATCTTTCAATTCTTTAATCAGCTGCTTATAATCTTCACAATCAGGACATGTATTGCTTGTACTAGGTGTTTGAAGATCTTTTTGAGCAAATCCTCCCAGCAGCAGCAGCAACAGCAGCTACAATGTTATTCGCAATTGCCTCTTGAGCTTCGCTTATTTTTCCTTTTGCGTAACCTTCCACACTTTTTTTGATACTCAGAAATTTTAGAGGGGAGACCCCAAAAGCAGTTAGACTTGAATCGATTGATACTTCTGGATATGCTTCATCTTCTGACTGGTTTGAAGTTGGCTGATTTTTCTGCTTTCTTTGTTAAAAATTGTTTTCTGCAAGCTGGACAGATGATCTGACTGGTTTCACATTGCTCTTAGTCACAGCTTGCACTTCTTTTGCCGTTTCCACAATGACAATCCGTAAACCCTTTTTAACAGAATGGTTCTTTGCACCGAAAGGATTACAACAAGATATCTGTAGAAAGTAATATTTGTCCACAAGTATTGCTTTGTGATGAAAGCATATTTGTGTATTTTCAGTAAGACATATCTTACTTCTTTGGTTTATGAATTCCTGTTGCTCTACTGAAAATTCATTGATTGGAATGAAGCCTTCTTGATGTGTGTAGGTTTTCAGATGACATGCAGAATTATCTGCAAGGCCAATGACACATGGTATTGAAACTTCGTTGATATCCATTGCAATCCAATTAAATGTATGCTTCCAATTGCCATTTGTTTCAATATTAGATAAAGTAGAAGTGGTGTATATTTCCTACTGAAAAATATTAAAACAACCATAGATAATGGAACTTCCTTGAGAATACAACAGAAAAAAATTAAATAACCTGATGAACATTTCTAGAGTCACCCCATACTTCGAATAAAATTTTACTTACTGAAAAAAAGATGTTTATCCAGTAATGACAACACACTTTACATCATTTAACACACACACACACACACACACACACACACACACACACACACACACACACACCTGAACACACTTCACTACACAACACACAACAGTGGGCTTCAGATATTGTTAAAACATATTACCAAACTCCGTTGTTGACACTAAACTGGTCTGCCTCCAAAATAAAAACTACTTTCAGATCAGACAAGGTGTGCTCAGATAACTCAGTTATTATTTGAGCAATCTGGATGCCACACACAGAGCTTTATTACATGCTGACAGGTTGCAGATAAAGTATCAGCTTCAGAAAGTTATTCTTTCAGCAGATACAAGGCAATAAAGTATAGTCAAAATCTGGTACGACAAGATTTATGTGCCACTTTGATAGCACACTATGATGAATTTACCATAGTTTGACCTTTTGTTTTACAGCTAAGCTATTGTACCCAAAAGGTTGAACAGGATCACAAAGTTTCAGCACAACAGGTCTCAGATCCTGAATAATGGTAAAACAAAATTGATCATTTATTCGTTTCAGTTACAATGTCAAAAAACAAGCCTTTACAAAAAGGTGGCTAGTGGCCCCACCACACTACTCACGAAGCTGTAATTTGGCAATGCTTCATGTAAGGTCTATACGTCGTCATCGTCGTCGTCAGTCCCGAGACTGGTTTGATGCAGCTCTCCATGCTACTCTATCCTGTGCAAGCTTCTTTATCTCCCAGTACCTACTGCAACTTACACCCTTCTGAATCTGTTTAATGTATTCATCTCTTGGTCTCCCTCTACTATTTTTACCCTCCACACTGCCCTCCAATGCTAAATTTGTGATCCCTTGATGCCTCATAACATGTCCTACCAACCAATCCCTTCTTCTAGTTAAGTTGTACCACAAACTCCTTTTCTCCCCAATTCTATTCAATACCTCCTCATTAGTTATGTGATCTAACCATCTAATCTTCAGCATTCTTCTGTAGCACCACATTTCAAAAGCTTCTATTTTCTTCTTGTCCACACTATTTATCGTTCATGTTTCACTTCCATACATGGCTATACTCCATACAATTACTTTCAGAAGAGACTTCCTGACACTTAAATCTATACTCTATGTTAACAAATTTCTCTTCAGAAACACTTTCCTTGCCATTGCCAGTCTACATTTTGTATCTTCTCTACTTCGACAATCATCAGTTATTTTGTTCCCCAAATAGCAATACTCCTTTACTACTTTAAGTGTCTCATTAACTAATCTAATTCCCTCAGCATCACCCGACTTAATTCGACTACATTCCATTATCATTGTTTTGCTTTTGTTGATGTTCATCTTATATCCTCCTTTTAAGACACTTCTTCATGCAAGGTCTATATGTACGTCCTGTAAAAATTTCATCAAAATTGGAGAGGGTCGAGTGGGGACCCTTAGCCCACTTGACGTGGAATGACCCAGGAGCACTTAGGGCAGGTTGTTATAACTGAAATGCCTGTGCAGATGCAGCCAGGTGCCTCCAGGCATAGGTTGGTAAACAGCTTGCATGCAGTCAGACCTCAGCTACCTGAGTGCACACAATTAGGGGTAGTCAAATAGGTCACAGACATGTCAAACCAAGGCATGAACATGGTGCAATAGGGCCATGTGGTTGGAAGTGTATATTACCTGCACTTGTCTGTAGGCAGCTGTGCCCTATGGAGCACAGTGGGAACAGCCTACCCAGTACAGTATGGTTTCACAGTTGTATACTAGATAAAATAGTCGAGTTCTGTCAAGACCCAAGCTAAGAAGATAAAAGTAAAAGGAAACTACTAAATAAAAACACTACTGTTCAGGATGTAAATGGAAATGTAAAAGATGAAGTACATTTGATGACAGCAATTCAGACACATTTTGTATCAAAATTGGGTAGCTGAGGGGAAAAACTGGAAAGGATTTTATTCAGGCAGACACAGTTATCAGCACTGTGTAGTATGAAAGGACAGGCATAATAGGTAGAGGGATATCAGTAGAAATGCTAAATTCAGTTTGAGTTACAGGGAAGCGGTGGCTATACCACGAGATGAGGGTAGTCTGGAAGCAGATGACGATCCTAGAAAATTGCAAGAGAGGCATAATTGTACCTGTCTTCAATAAAGGTAACAGGGAAGAATTTAAGACCTACAGACAGGTGACACCATTCTGTCCTGGGCAAAAAGCATTCCAAAAATTCAAAGGATTACAAGGGATCAAGTTAAGCAACTTGGCATAAAACATGCAATTGACAATGAACAATGTTTACCTCTACAGTAAAATCCATGCTAAATAGGAGATGAGCTAACAGATTGCATGAAACATACCTAAGATTGCACATTCTTTTAAATGTCATATTTACTTTTTTTGCGACTGATGTGGATGACCAATTCATAGCAAGGCAGAAAGAGTTGGAGATGGTCACAAGTTAATGGCCTATTAAATTTAACATGAGGAAGAAAGATCATTATTGTGACCAGGACAAGTGAAGGACAAGCCAAACCTCATGCTGATGGGGGAGGGGAGAACAGCAGAGAAAAGTCTGGAGCTTGAAATATCATGGAAGCATAGCAGCAACAAATGAAGTCAATACAATACACTGACAAGTAGTAGCCTTTCAGAGAAGTGCCAGGAACTTTCTATTCCCTCAGGGTAGTGTTTGAACAGCTTACACTGTAGACTCCCGAGACAACAATTCAATTGTAAATTTGACATCACGAACTATGAACTTTTACACATCCACCACACTTCCAATACATCTGAAGTCTGCAAACAGCAGTCTATACATTCACTGCACATACTGCATGGTACATAATGAAAACTGATATCAAACTGCTGTACTTTTCACTTACTTTGAGTTGCGTTAGGGAAGTCGTCTGGATTAACTGAAAGTGTTAAATTAATATTGTGAACCACAAATTTCTTTTCCGTTTCGTTTTTCTCAAAGACCATTTCCAGCATGTTACTGTAACTTTTATTATCTTTCTGATGCATCCATTCAAGCCGCAATGTTTGTGTCTCATTGCCACAAGTTCCATTGCCAAATGCATCTTTTGGGATATTCAGCACTGCAAAACCAGTCTGAAACAGAATGTGTGTTGTAAAAATATTTGTCATGGCAGTACAAATAAGAACACAATAAAACAAAAATACAAAAAACAACATTGACACTGAATATTCATTTTGTGTGAATCTTAAAAGTATTTGTAAAATCGCTTCTGACAGACGTTAAAGGAACACTTCAGCTATGCACTGGATACTAAATTTGCAAGGTATAGTAAGTAGGAAACAGAAAAAATGTTCATTATGTAGTTAGGTTACCACAAATGTAACCTATTCAACTCTTAGGCTTACAAAGTTGGCACTGTTTATTAGTTTGAAGACACTGGTGAGCTATTTAGAGGTGAGTAAGTTTATGCCAAATGAGATTGGGCAAAAGCTTTTTCACTTCAAGTTTATTTTCTAGATACCTTTTGAACTCTTAATACAGAATGAAGATGTCTTATACAATCAAGTTTAAGTATGTGTTATCACCACTAATACTACTGTATGAATTTTACATAGTAGTACTTTACAATTGTATGAAAGCAATGAGAAATTGCACATCAACTTTTCTAACACTTTTCAGCTTATCTGTTCCAGTGAATTTTATAATCTGTCATTACAAACTAGTACCCTAACAAATGTGAAAAAATGCTCCTATCTCAGCTGCATATGTGCACTGCATTAGATGCAACAGCAACATGTGAAAACTTGTTCCAGACTGGGACTAAAATGGATGCTCCACAACAGTTCACTTAACCACCTTTGCCATTCAAGAACACCTCCCATCTAGCCCAAATTCCCACATGCCACACACTATAAATTTAGTGTTCTCCATCTATCATCCATTATTTGCTAGCAGCTATTCAGCTTAGTCCCACAACATTTCGAACACACAAATGCATCCGCACGGATATAATTTCATCGTCGACGTGCATATGTGTACATATTTATATAGGGTGTTCAAAAACTCCCATTACAAACTTCTAGGACTTGTAGAGGGGAGTGAGTAGGTAATATTTTGAATTGCAACCCATGTCCAGAAACTTACATTTCTGTGCTACAACCATTTGCAAACACGTTGCTAACATGATCACTTTTACAAGTAATTGATTAGGCGTGACAGAGTACATCACTGTTTTACAATTCCATTCATTAATAGCTAAAGGAATAGGTTGTGTACTCATTGATGGATCCTCTCCAACGTGATTATGTATGGCCTTTTCCAACTCCACTGTGCAGCATCTAGGAGTACCACAGTTACACCTGCTGAAAGTGGAAGTACCCTTTCTTGAAGCCACCGCATAACTGTGGGGAAAAGGATATGCAACAGAAAGAAATTGTTGAGAACAACCTTCAGAAAGGCAACAAGAAGCTCTTCCATTACCATGAGCTTTGCCATTCAGAAGGATCATGCCAGTGTATTCTGCAAATGTGTACTCAACAATGCTGCTGTAACACACAAACAAGTGAATGAGGCTCGAACCAGGTCAGAGAGGTAGGACGGATGTCAAATGATATCAGCACATCCGATGTAGCACCTAGTGCCTCCCGCCCCTTCCCCCTGCACCACAAATACCTTGTTACGTATCTACCTCGCAAACATGTAAAACAAACGGCTGCAGCACAGAAAAACCCCCCCCCCCCCCCCCCCACACACACACACACACACACACACACACACACACACACACACACACACACACACCCTTGACAGCGAAATGGTAACTCCAGTGCAGAGGCTCTCACTCGTAGAAATGCTAGCATGACTCAGTTGAATCGAAACCTCCGAGAAAACAAGGCCAACCAACAGGGGTTGCTACGTCATCGTGACGTCACGACAAGCGGCCCAATATGGCTGTAGTATATTGCTGTGAGTGGATTGCTTTCAAGTGTCGAGCGGTGAGTTGCAGAAACTGTTCTTATTTTGATACATCTCTTTCACCACCGCAAAGTACTTGTCTGTTACACTATGGTGAATAAGTGCTGTGTACCAGGCTGTGCTGGCAACTACTGGACTGGGAAAAAGATTGTGTTCAGATTTCCAAAGGACACTGAACTGAGGAAGAAGTGGACACATGCTATTCGACGGCAGAACTTCACTCCCTCTGAACATTCAGTGGTAAGTAGTAACAAGTCACATTATTAACAAAAAACCAAAGCTAATTTCGTAAGAATAAATTACAACTACGAAGACTCCACTGTTTAAACTATTTTTATTGTTCCAATTTAGAATGTTTCAGTATGTATTTACTGTAAAGTGTGTAAGTTAACGTAAAACTATAGATAACAATGTAAGCAGTTTATTTGATTTAGGCTAGCAGTTATAAATACAAGTCAGGCTACCAAATGCCCTTGCCATAATGTTTTTTTGTTTGATGAGTAGCATTTCTGCATTACTAACAACAAAACATTTTAAGGTAGTGTTAAGTACTTATCTCACATTGTGTCAAAGATGTGCGGCATACTTTTACTAATGTGAAATCTTTATATCCTAAGAACAATTAATTAATTTCGAAATTATTATGAAACAATTTTCTTTTCATTTCCTTTCCAGGTTTGTCAAGAATACTTCAGTCAGAGTGACCTGATTCTTCAAAGCACAGCAGTTGACTGGAAAACAGGGAGAACGTTGGCATTGCCTCTAGAAAAACCAAGACTGAAAGAAAATGCAGTGCCATGTTTCCTCCCAAACTGTCCCAGTTATTTAAGCTCAAGACAAGATGTTCAACGAGAGCCCCAAGTCAAAGAAGACAACAGCTAGAAGCAGATGCCTTAAGTAAAGCTATATCTGAAAGTACAGAAATACCTTTTGCACAAAGGGAAAATGACAGTTTTCAAGATCATAGTGAATTTTTGGGGGAAAAAAAAACAAACAAACAAACAAACAAACAACGTGAGAATGTTACATTAAATCAACAGTGGAGTAAAGTTGTGAAAGAAGACTGTATATTGTTCCTCTACCTTAACTTTGAGAAAACTCCACATGATATTGTGTATTTAACAGTTTGTAGAAACCTCCGTGTTAAATTGTATGTAAATGGTGTTGAGATAGTTGCCAGCACACTTCCACATTACCAGTGAAAGAAGGTAAGAGGAAAATTGTTTCATTCTTGAGGTCACAATGTGCATTATGTCTTCAATCCAAGGCACACCATAAATCTGATCCAGATATTTGATTCTTTGTTCTGTATTGTTTACAATTTCTCCACATGCTTACAAGTTTTTGCAATCATCTGGTTTTTTCATTCTACCACATCCAAACACATTAAGGAAGCTTAGTTGTAATATAAAGGTGAACCCAAGTAATCCAAATTTTTAAAGTCATTTGAAAGATGAAGTTTCAGGTTTGGAACCACATGAACTGTTTGTTACCTTTATGCTAGATGAGATCCACATCAAACCATATGTAGATATTTTAGAACTATATGTTCACCCACAAGAGAAGCTGAGAATTGTAGAGATGCATAGTTGCGTTTTTTTTGTGGTTTTAGGGCGCACAACTACAAAGGTCATTAGCGCCCAGACTAAATTAGGAATGCACCGCGAGGCACAAGGTTAAAACAGCGATGAAAAGGGACAATACTATAAAAGACAGACAGGCATAGGATTAAAAAAACGGCATAATCAAATGTCCTTAGACAGATTTGTCAAGTTGATAAAACGAAGAATGCGAGCAGCTGCTCCGGGATCATCCGCTAAAATGGCATCCAGAGTACATGGCAGGCCAAGATCAACGCGCAGTTTAGTAAAAGTTGGACAGGACGTTAAAATGTGGCATACCGTCAGCAATTGCCCACATGAGCAGAACGACACCGGTGCAGCCGTCAGCAGATGGCGATGGCTGAACCGGCAGTGTCCAATTCGTAACCGGGCCAAAACGACCTCCTCCCGCCGGGAAGGGCGTGAAGAGGTAATCCAAGCTGCGGGAAGAGGTTTCAAGGCCCAAAGCTTGTTGTCCGTAAGTGCAGCCCAATCGGCATGCCACAGCAATAAAATGCGCTGACAAATGACCCTGCTACAATCTGATGAAGGGACAAAGAAGCTGTCCGAGGCTGGAGGACCGCAGCCTTGCCCACGGCATCGGCAGCTTCGTTCCCAGGGATACCGACATGGCCAGGAACCCACATAAAGGTAACCGGAGGACCGGATACGTATCACTGAGGCTCTGGATGGCGCTCAGGGAATCGGAGCAGATGACATAAGCAGAATGTCGGTGGCGGCAGATGTAAAGAACAGCCTGGTAGAGGGCAAATAGCTCAGCTGTGAAGACCGAACAATGGCCATGGAGCCGGTATTTGAAACTGTGTGCCCCGACAATAAAAGAACACCCGACACCGTCATTGGTCTTAGAGCCATCTGTATAAATGAAGGTCATATTAATGACCTTCGAACGAAGTTCGACAAAACAGGAGCGGTATACCGAACCGGGGGTAACCTCCTTTGGGAGCGAGCTGAGGTCAAGGTGAATGCGAACCTGTGCCTGGAGCCAAGGTGGCGTTTGGCTCTCGCCCACTCGAAAGGTTGCAGGGAGTGAAAAATCAAGGTGCTGAAGGAGGCGACGAAAGCGGACTCCAGGGGGTAGCAGGGCAGAGACATACAACCCGTATTGACGGTCAAGAGAGTCGTCAAAAAAGGAATGATAAGACGGGTGGCCGGGCATTGACAACAGCCGACAGGCATACCGACAAAGCAGTGTATCGCGCCGGTAGGTTAGTGGCAATTTACCGGCTTCGGCATGAAGACTCTCGACGGGACTAGTATAAAACGCTCCGATCGCAAGACGTAAACCCCGGCGAGTGTGATTAAAACGCTGACACTGGTAGCAGCGCGTAGGTGTCAGGACATAGGGGCGAACAGAAATAACCTCGGAGCCCACTTTGATGTGCGACGGCAGCTGAACACTATCAAAGGTCAAGAAAAGTGTCCGGGTCAGTACAAGGTCATTGTTTACCTTTTTCATGACCCTATGGACAGCCGTCACACCCTGCTCAGCGAGGAAAGACTGAATCTCATCAGTCAATCCGTCGAGTGATGTAGTATATACCACACCACGCGACGAATTCAAAGTGCGGTGAGCCTCCACCCGGACAGGGAACGTGTACAGGAGTGTGGCCCGAAGCAGTTTTTGTGCCTGAAAGGTGCTCTCAGTTTCTAGTAACAAGGTACCGTTACGCATCCTGGTACAAGACTTGAAAGATCCGGCTACGGCATCTACGCCCTTCTGAATAACTAAAGGGTTGACAGATGAAAAATCCTTTCCGTCCTCAGATCGAGAAATTACGAGGAACTTTGGGGCAGGCGGTAGTACTTTTGTCCCTGGTGGATGGTCGAGTTTCGGTTTTTGGGCAGAAGTCTAGAGAGAAGAAGAAGAGATATCCATATTGGAGGAATCCCCCATGATTGCCAGCGTCTCTGATGGCACGCTCCTTCCTTGTGGGGACCCTCTCAGAGGGCACTCCCGCCTTAGGTGAATGTTTACACCTCAGGTCACACCTCCCGAGAAACAGACGGAGGGACCAATCGGCATGGTCGGAAGGTGTCAGCTCAGGCAATCACCCCTCCCCGGGCCTGGCCTATACCAGGGGGTACGTACATGCCTTACTTGTCTACCCAGGGCAGGGAATTACACATTACCCCGTCACTGGCTACGCATGCGAATGTGTGGGTCGGCCTTCAGGCACGCACAGGGAGGAAAGAAGAAGAAAAGGAGAAAAGGAGAAGGGAGAGAATGGACAGACTGTCTCAAATGCCGAGGCAGAGACCAGAGGGGGACAAGGAGGAGGAGGCAAGGAGGAGGAGGCAAGGGAAAAAGTAAGGAAGACAGTGAGAGGGAGAAGGACAAAGAAAGGAACCAAGCAAAGAAAGGAAGCAACAAGAATAAGTGAAAAACCAAAATGACCACAAAGAGAAGTCGTGGAACCGTCCGTCTCCAGATGCAGGCGCTAACTACCCCCTTAAGGGGGAGGGACTCCTTTTAGTTGCCTCTTACGACAGGCAGGAATACCTCTGGCCTATTCTAACCCCTGGACCCGCAGGGGGAATAGTTGTGATGAAAGTACTGAGAGCAGTGTAAATGATAGTTAATATACCTTTAATGTAAATATCAGTGAAGATGATTTAAAAAATGTTGAATCTGAACTGCCAGTTTTAACTTAGACTGCTGGTTTCTGTTGCCACTCATTGATTAGGAAACTTCAGTGCAGTGACTGCACAGATTTGATACTGGATAGGTCAATGACAACTGAGAAACAGTTTAATTTTATTACACAATTGGACAGAGGAAGTTTGAAATTCCCACATGAATTTCCTGTGACAGTAGTTATGTACAGTTACTTGACTCTCCAAAAGTTGTTGGCAGCATCATCATTCCTGAAGCTGCTGAATCAAAGAGCAGTAGCAGCTGAACTAATTTGGAAAATATGGCTGCTGATCTATTGTGTGAAAGTTCTTGTCCTCAGTACACTGTATCAGAAATGTGAAGAAAATTATATGGACCACTGTAAATACAGTACTAAATAATTTTGTAAAAAGAAAAATGATGAAACTATTGTACAGTCTCTCCAAAGTTCTAAGAAGAGGAAACTTAACACTATGCCACAATTTGAAATAAACTTTTTTAAAATGTAATATCTTTAATCTGTATTTTATTGCTACCTCCTACGGAACTCCTGAAGTCCCCAACACAAAATGTTTTACTCATTGATGAAATGTGTTTTGTGTAAAATCAAATGCAAGTGCTGTACAGTGTCTTCAAAGTACTAACAAGGGAACCTCCCCATCGCAGTCGACTACAGCGCACGGAAGAGAGAGTATTCCTGCTAACGAGACTCCCTGGCTGGCAGTTTACTGTTCGCTACTTTGGACGAGACTGCATTAAATACGTGAGATGTATTCTGTGGGCAATATGAATCCAGCAAATATAGCTCGCGAGTTCAATAATAATCGCACGGTTTTGCAGTGCGATCGCAAAACAGACACTAAACTTATTACAGTGAAAAGGGACGTCAATGAACGAATGGGCAGATCATAACTTTGCGAAAATAAAGAAAGTAAACTTTTCGCTCTAGGGAGGGATTTAATCTAGGCCCTCTCGTTCCACAGCTGCTCACGCTAATCATGGGGCTCCTGAATTCAGATTGCCCTTGATGTTGCACATCTTGCGCATGTACTACTCAGTTTGTATATTTTGCTTATTTTTTCATAGTTCCACACAACTTCTTCCTGTTTTCTCGATTGATCTGTGTTCAGTTTTCTGAGGCCTATCCACTGTGCCAACTTATAACTAAATTTGAGGGGGGTGCGATGGGGAGGTTCCCTTGTAAGAATCAAAAATCTAATTCTTAATGACCACAATTCCACAACATTTTTGTAATATTGCTTAAAATACATTGCTCGCACCCTGTCACTAACCTCCAGATAAGTAAACTGCTTTTACCCTTTAAATGAATGATGTTATGCTCTGTCAAGTGTTAAACCAAATGCAAGTGCTCTACAGTTTCCTGAAAATTGTAAGAAACAAAACAGTCTTTTTGGCAAAGCCTTAACATATTTTATTGCTTAGCATGAATTGATTACTACCTGTCATTAGCTTGCATCTGAACCCACAGTAAAAAAATTCAGAAACTTCTGACTAACAAAGTAAGGAATATGTGGTATAATTTCCTGGATAAGTTCATTACTTGGTTGGACAAATGTAGAAGTTTAAAATTGCAGAATGGTAAATTGCCCCTAGAGGAATATACAGCATTTAGGGTTACCACATATGGCTTAGTGAAGATAAATCATTACTGCTGTGGAGAACTAAGTATGTCATATATCCTGCAAGGTAAATTTCAAACTGACTCACTAGATACTGGTAGCTTGATTTGAACTTTACTGGCAACTGTTCTAGGGAGGCAGGGATGTGAATTCGAGTCCCAGTCCAGCACAAATTTAATTCAGTGCCCATAAACAGCTGATATCTGAAAGTCTTTCATTCTGTATATACAGCTGCTTAATCACCCAAAAAGTGTTTTCTTTCTGACACCTTCAGAAGAACAGACACCAAATGTATGAGAAGGTGCTTTAATATTAGCCATAAAACCAATTACATTTTGTTTGGAAGCCACTGAGCTCTGTTAAATCCACATAAAACTGACCAAGTTATATGTGCTTGCATGAGAAACTAAAATATCTTACCTTATTGTCTGCTTTACTGTATGTAACATTAATCCTTATTGCCATATTGACAATAACACAAGTTACATTTGATGTGTTATTTCTTACTGACCATGAACCTGCAGCAGGTTGAGGCATTGGCGTTGGTGAAGGGGCAGGTGCAGGAGTAGTAGTATTTGGGCTTGGTGTCGTGACAGGGCCAACAGTAGTTGTGTTTGGAGCTACAGTAGTTGTGCTGGTCGTGGTTGTGTTTGGAGCTACAGTAGTTGTGCTGGTCGTGGTTGTGTTTGGAGCTACTGTCGTAGTAGTAGTAGTTGGAGCTACAGTGGTAGTAGTTGTCGCATTTGGGGCCAGTGTAGTGGTAGTGGTAGTACTAGTAGTTGTGTTGGGGTTTGGAGTAGTGGTATTTGGGCTTGGGGATGGTGTGCTTGGGGGAGGCTGTGGTGGTGGTGCAGCAACATCTGTAAAAAATAAAAATGTAACATTAGTGTCAATTCTTTGAAACTACTTTCGTTACTGTTTGACAAAACAAAATGTGCAACATACAGATATTTCAGTTACAAACAACTATTTCAAACAAGTTTTGATGATGATCATAGTCAAGCTTCCAGACTATGGCTGGGTCTGTCTAGGACATAGGTCTCCCCCTGCCTTTTCCTGTCCTCCCAACATTTTTCTTTCCACTTTGTCCCAATCTTCTCTCTTCATCACATATTCCTTCAGTTAAATGATCACTGTTTCCGTCTTCCTCTAGTCTTGCCACCTCCTGTCATTTCGTAGGCCAGCCTCAGTATCCTGCCAAAACTGTTTTAAAATGTCCATAACATCTTTATCTTTACTTTTCTGTGGTCTCTTGCATGAACTTTTCTTTATCTCTCTCAATGTTTCCATTCCAGAAAGCACTATTCTGCTTTTTTGAAGTTTCATCTCTCAAGCCTGTATCCTGTTCACCTGCCTTTTCTCCATTAATCACGTTTCTGGTGCACATGTGAGTAATTGACCATAATACATTTTTGGTACAGATTCTTACTGCAGACCAGGCTTCCCTACACACTGCAGGAAACCTAGGGCTTGCCTTCCCTTTGTATTAATATCCTTGTGATTCCTTCCACTATGTTCTACTGTTCTCCTCAGGTATTTCAAACTTTACACTTTATACTTGCCCTCTAATATTTATATCCATTGCTACTCTCCTACTCCTCACCACAATCACTTCACACTTCTTTGCATTGAATTTCAGTTCATAATATTCCACCATTCTCTCCTACGCATTTAGGCTCTCTCTGAACCTCTCTTCCATTCCCCATCATCAAATCATTTGCAAATTCCACTGCTTTTATATTTTTAAATATTTGCACTGCCCACCCCTGTTACTATCTCACCCTTAATGGTAATGAAAAGTAGAAGCAGTAGGTTCTGTCAATTTTTCTGCTCAAATGGCCTGTTGCCCAACCCCTTCCCCTTCAGCCCCATTTTTATAGAACTCACTCTCTTCAGTACACTTTTAGTTCTCGTAGTCACCCTTCCAATTCCCCTCTCTTTGGACGGTTTGTGGATTTTTCTCCTTTTCGCACCGTCTTACACTTTCTCAATATCCGTGAATACCACCACTACTAAATTCTTACCAATTCTCAGAGTCTATGAGTTGTGTTACATGAGAATGTTAGACTGACTGTACGTTCCTGGTCTAAACCCATATTGTTTATCTCTTAGTCCTGTCAACCTCTTCAAGAATTTAATTTAATATATGACAATTCCGGAGTATAGTTAATTACAATCCATTGCAAAAAATCACTTTTTGTGTATTAAAATAGTATCTAGTCAATCAAAAGAACAGAATCACCTGTAACAATGAATTATGGTGAAGGAACTGTCCACAGTCTATAACAATGCACATGTTGGAAGGGAAGGAGATGGATTAATTCATAACACTAAAAAGTTGTATCTCATGTGCAGCACTTACTATTATCATAATTCTGTGCCTGCTTTTGCCATAACTTTTGGGGCATACATTTACATTAGCACTGATTTTCAAGTTAGTTCATGTGTAACAACTGCTATATTGACAATGTTGTCTTCATTATGCCCAACAAAACCAACAATAACTACTGCATTGAGACACAGTCTATGTACATAATTATTTGAAAGGAGGCTGTATCAACTGTGTTCCCTGTGACACACCACAGCACCATCAGCTGCCCAAGGAGCTAACAGCACAATGATCACTTGGATTAGATCAGATATACTTTTTGTTCCAACAATTCCTAGTGAAGAGCCTTAAGGAAGTAGACTATATCTAAGCAAGAACACATACTGAGTATTTACATACAAGCAAGCTAATGTATCTTCCACAGATACCCCCGTGAAATGAGAATTTATTTATTTTTTTTAAGAAATTTCATTATGAGGTAATAAATACTGAATAGGAGAACCATTTTATAACACTTACTTAAAATTACCACATTACTGCGCACTAAATTTGTACTAAATTGTACTAAAGTCAGACTGCACTAATATTCACATTATTTAATGTTATTAGTGACACCCCCCCCCCCCCCCGAACACCCCCAAATTCTTTCAACTAAAATTCATCAATGGCGTAGTAGCAGTAGTGTGCCACCAATAAATCTTTTAGGCTCCTCAAACTGAACATTATTGGTAGTTAAAACTTATGGCGGCTGGCTTGGAAATGTGTGTTCCTGAATAATGAACACCTTTTTGGACCAAAGTGACAATCTTTGTGAAGAGTATTCTTATTTCTAGTACCGAGTTCCTGAACTGGGCTGTTTGGGGGGGAAAAAAAAAAAAAAAAAAAAAACATACAATAATAATAATAATCCCATATATGACATTGTGCTTCAGCAGTTCTGTAGTGTGTTCCACCTAGTTGAATTTATTATCAAGCTGTAATCCCAAGAATTTAACACTGCCCACGACTTCCATCAGTCATCAGTTTAGACATATACTGGTGGGAAACCACTTACACATTCTAAATGGCATGTAGTGCTTTTTCCTCCCAAAATTGACTGACAAAAGACTTAGCTAGGAACCATTTATTAATGCCCATGAAAATTTAATGCACCGATCTTTATACGACTACACTTTATTTGCTATTCAATGCCATGTTTGTAACATCTGCAAATGAAAAACTTGGCACCTGGTAATGTTACTGACAGGAACCTCCAAAATCTCATTAATTAGTTCCCACATAGCCTGATAGCTTAATACAAGACTCTTTCCTACTGATGCTGTTGCCTGTCAGATACAATATGAACCATTTTGTAACATCTATTATTACACTGTAATAGTCGAATTTACTTCAAACGATAATGTAATTCACACAGTCAAATCCATTTAACAGACCACTAACACACAGTGTACATAAAGTCCGTAAACACTTTCAATTATTTATTGCGCAAGTACTAAACATTGTACAGATGTCATACAATATTGCATTTTGAAGAGAAACTCCTGAAAGTATCTTTCTTTTCTTCTTTTTTTACAAACATTCGATATGAGAACCACGAGTAACTCGGCAGACGTCAATACGGTAATCGAATTCTTGCCATACCCGTACCAGCATGGCGTTGTCGACTGTGGCAGTCACTTACCATGTTCTCTCCCAGAGCTAGGCTACATCAAGTGGTACAGGCAGTACATACACCAGATCTGTAATGTACCTCCATAGAAAGTCACATGGGGTGAGATCTGGTGATCAATGAGGCCATTTTATGAAACAGCTGTCCCCTTCTGTAGCACAGCCGCCATGTTTGCGACTAGCGCTAACTATCGCCAAATTGCCAAACTTTGCTGTGGCAGTATACTTTCAGGGTTTCTCTGCAAAATGAGATGTACGATATCTGTAGAATGTTTGGTTCTTGTGCAATAAATAACTAAAAGTGTTCCCGGACTTTGTGTACACCCTGTATATACCAGTACATGACTGCTTAATGAATTAAGTAAATTCTTGCAATATGTGTAAGTATCTTTTTCAATATCAGAATCTTTCAGAAATCTGAACTGTAGCTCTCATAATAAATTATTTGTAGAAAGACATGTTTACGCCAGTGACTGTCAAACTTCATTTCCACTATTGCAATTTCGGCCTTAGGCCAGTATCAAGTGCAGATGTACTGGCTTTAAGCCATGTCTACTTTATACAAGCTGACATTTATATGTCGTCGTCATTTGCTGTTATATACATTGACAACAGCATATAAATGTGTCAGCTTGTGTAAAGTAGACATTGCTTAAAGCCAAAACATCCGCACTTGATAATGGCCTAAGGCCGAAATTACAACAGTTAAAACAAAAAATCTTTAACAGTAGCTGGCGTAAACATGATGCCTTTCAAGAAATTTCACGTCACTGAATCCCAGTTATGAAAAGTTAATTAAATTATTTGTAGTTAGATGGTTACGAAGACAGTTATCCAATTATATATCACCTTTTCCAACTTTTTCGTGAATGCTGGTAAAAGTGAAATTAGACGGTAATTCTTTCTTTACCTCCTTTCATAAACAAAGGCTTAACTTAGCCTATTCCAAACACTTTGAAAACCTTACACCGATAAATGACTTGTTACATAAATGATTCAATATGTAAACTACAGCCAAGTTGGTGTAAGCTGATCCTTCAAAGTTTCAGAGGGCTAAGCACAGCACCTTCATAGGCCTACCTCAACCAGTAGCTTAACACTTTTTGTTAACATCTCCAAGGCAATGTCTCAGTGTTGTCACAGCCCTACTGATTTCACCTGCAGCCATTAACACTTCACAGTTGAAAGCTGGCATCAGTGCTGCAAACTGTCGGGGAATCTTCCTACACCATCTGCCCATTAGAATTTCCTGATTTTTAAGTATTTATGGTGGTCTTTAACCCTTAAGCGGTCGCGTGGGGTGTTCAGAACATCCCAGTCATCCTTATCGATGGATTATTACATAATGGATAGGAGTATAACGCCATGTTCTTTGGTACCTTTCTAGGACGTAATATGAAAGCTTTGAGTAACAGAATCTACAATGGAAGCACAAGTTGTAAGAAAACATGCAACAATGTGCCTTGGGGTGTTGTCAGCACCCCGCGTGACTTAATATGTTGCAGTGCTGCGACAAAGTGCACAGTTGTGTTCTGTAGCAGCTGCTTGTAATGTCACTCTGTGCAGTTGAAGTAGCTATGGAGTGTTGCAAAACGGAGAAAAAGAGCGCAAAAGCTTCTGGAAGAGGTCGGGGACGAAACTTTTGAAGGAGGAGAAGAGAAAGAGGAGGAAAAAGACAGTTGTGAAGTTGTCTCTCATCACAGTGACACGGAAACAGAGGATGGACAACCTGGGACTGGAATCTCAAGTGTAGCTGATAATGAAAGGAAGCATAGTTTTTTAATTGGAAAGGATAAGGTTACAAAATGGATGAAAAGTTGTCTTAGTCGTAGTGTAAGAACTAGAAGTGTAGACCCTGTTATTCATCTCCCCGGTGTGAAAGTTATCGCAAAATCTGCTGTGGACTGTTTTTCAATATTTATTAATGACATAATAATTAGAACAATTACATTGTGCACAAATACTTACAACACATTGCATCAAATTTCACAAAAGACCATGATGCCAAACCAACATATGAGGAAGAAATCTAATCTCTTCTGGGTCTGATGATGTTGGCTGGGCATTACAGGGCAGGACACCAAAATTTGGAAGACTTATGGGACACAAACGGTTTTGGAATTGCAATATTTCATGCAGAAATGAAATTACAGCACTTTTGTTTCTTTTTTCAACGATATTCCAGACCGACCACAGCATAGAGAACTTTATCGCCTAACTGTGTTCAGAGAAGTGTTTGAACTTTTCATATCAAACTGTGTCAGTAATTATACTGTGTCTGAATATACGACAGTGGATGAACAACTGGTTGCATTTAGAGACAAATGTAGGTTCCGACAGTAGATCCAGCAAGCCTGCAAAATATGGTTTGAAAATTTTCACCCTATGTGACGCAAAAACACAGTGTACTTCGGGGATGGAAACCTATGTTGGGAAACAGCCAGAAGGCCCCTTTGCACTATCAAACTCATCTAAGGAGATAGTAAATAGACTTGTACAGCCTATCGAAGGTACAGGACGCAATGTGACACTGGACAACTGGTTTTGTTCACGCTGGCCCCTATTTTTCCAAATGACCGACATTGCTTGCATTAACGTCTTCATCATATAAGCAAATAATAACAATGAGAGGATTCCTGAAGAATGTTTTTATGTGATGCCGGAAGGTCATTAGTAAATCCCGTAGTGTGCAAGAGAGCAGCCACTCACTCCCTGCCTAAACAAGTTAGACGAAAGCTGCTAAAATTGCGGGAATTGAAGACAGCAACAATGCACCACCTTCTGAACAAAGAATACTTAAGCCCAGGTGCTGCACAGTTTGTCCTCTGAGTAAAGATATAAAAGTTAAATTGCACTGTGCTCGATGTTTGAAAGTTACGTGTTCAGTCATCTCCACTAATCCTTCACTGATCCGACACTATTTTGCTACCTGTAGTTTGTTATCTGGCATGACTCTCTCGCTAACAATGCATTTGCCTTGCTGTCTGTATCACAAACTTTAATATTTTGACGTATGTCTTAAGAAGCTATATAATGAATATCACAGATGTTTCTGACAATCTGTTTTCTTTTTGTATTACAAAATACCTTTATTCCTTGAGTAATCCATCACAGCTTTTTTGTAAAAACTGTTTTTCAAATAAGGCAAGGACTTTTATTAATGTGTTATTTGTCATTCATGCCGTGAGCAATGTATATGACTAGTTCATGCATCTAAGAGTTCCCTGAAACAATTTTTGGCTTCCTGACTACTTTCAAACTAAGATATAGTTCTGATCAGCATTAACATTCAACAAAAGGAAGTGTATATCATGGTATAAGGTGACTGATGGGTGGTTTTGTAATTTTGTTCGTTATGTCTATCTATACAGATCAGCAAATTGTTGAGAATGACCACTGATATCCTTATTGAGAAGTTTACAGTAGGAATTATGTTAAATGATGTTACAGATTGCAATAAATTCTTATTGGATGAAACGTCAAGAACCTACATTAAAAGCTATTTCTTTGTTTCTGCCGTTAAACAGTGAATAAAGCTTAAAGGTGATTTATGAGCAGATTAAAAATCTGCCTGCAAGTGTTTGGTGCATCCTATTATCAGGTATTATGAAACTTTATGCAAGCAAAATTGTGAGTGTCAAAGATCTTAAATTTATGAGAGTTTCTGACGAATGTTGTAACTACTACTTTCTCAGTACAAGTGAGAGGCTAACCTAAATTCTGTAACACTTAACTATTCCAGAAATCACATGGTAAGAGATTATGTCAACTAGGTTCTAGGACTAATTTATCAACACTGGTAAGTAGTTAATTATACTTCAGTCCTCTAATATTTTGATGCCATAAAACATTTCTGGCAATTGCTGAAAAGTGCATGAAAGTTTAGTTTCATTCTTAATCAAAAGTTTGTTTCCATTTCAACCTGGAACTGTGTCATCCCCACAAAAGTTTTCAACTCCCCCCCCCCCCCCCATTTCCTGTGATCTTTTTTTTGTGTGTTTAGGTGAAGGCCATGCCTAGCATAATCTCATCTACTTACAGATTGACTGACTGAGAAGGGTTATGGAACTAAACAATCAGGTCATCAGTTACACGATTCAAAAGTTACTTGTGTAAGATAGAGGTGTCCGCTAAAAGTAGACTGATCCAGTTGGAGGGGTTAAACTATAAAGCGAGAAAGCTAAACACACATACAGCATAAAGTGATAGGCCAAATCTAAAAACATAGGGACAACAGTGTTGTCTTTTCAAGGGACCAGTGTTGACTTTTCAACAAGAGTGGTCATGGGTCTCAGACCCAGAAAACACAAATAGAGGTCCCAACAAGAACCATCCTGCCCCTGCTCTAGAAGTAAAGTAAAACCTCACAACTGAAAATAGAAACTACACTACTGGCCATTAAAATTGCTACACTGAGAAGAATCTTTCACATGGAGAGACATATCATGTCATAGGAATAAGAAATGAGAGAGGTGAACGACTAATTAGTTTCTGTAAAGAAAATTCATTAGCAGTGGGTAACATTATTTGAACACCACAAAAGGAGACGTTACACATGGATATCAAATTTGAATAGGGAAAGATATCAGCTGGACTACATCCTGATACAAAAAAGGTTTAGGAACTGTTTGAAGAATGCTGAAGCTTATCCAGGAGTGGATATAAATTCAGACCACAACCTAGTGATGGGAGAAATAAAGTGAAGTTGAAAAAAGTCTGGAGAGGTAAAGCAAAGGAAAGACTAAACATAGAAAGACTCAAAGGGGTAGGAAAGACATCAAATTTGGAGAACAGATTTATGGAAAAATGGCAAAGAGGTAGTGTTGATGAAAGTGTTAATGACAAGTGGATAAAAATGAGGGAAGGACTCGTGGACTCTGACAAAGAAGTACTAGGAATTAGAGTATCCCAAAGCACCAGGAAAGAATGGATAACAGAAAACATGTTGAAAAAGAGGGAAGAGCGCAGACTGGCTCTGAGCACTATGGGACTTAACATCTATGCTCATCAGTCCCCTAGAACTTAGAACTACTTAAACCTAACTAACCTAAGGACATCACACAACACCCAGTCATCACGAGGTAGAGAAAATCCCTGACCCCACCGGGAATCGAACCCGGGAACCCGGGCGCGGGAAGCGAGAATGCTACCGCACGACCACGAGCTGCGGACTGGAAGAGCGCAGAAAGTGGAGAAGTGTAGAAACTGAAGAAGGCAAAAAGAGGTACAGGAAACTGAATAATGAATTAAGAAGAGAAACTGAAGAAGCAAGAGAAAAAAGGATGAAACAGAAATGTGACGAAATAGAGAAAATGGAGAGAGAGGGAAAGTATGAAATGATGTATAGACTGGCTAGTGAGATAGTTTTTGAACGTAAAAGAAAGAGGAATAACATGGAAATAGAAAGAGCGGATGGTACTCTAGCAGAAGAACCACAGGAGGTTTTGAACAGATGGCAAGAATATATTGAATGTCTGTATAAAGGGGATGAAATGCAAAGCGAAATTAAGGTTGAAGAGGAGCAATATGTGCCGGAAGATGGAAAGGGATTTACCATCTTGGAAGCAGAAGTAGAAAAGGCACTAAGGAGATCAAGAATAGGAAGGCATGTGGAATTGATGATTTGCCAACAGAACTGTTGAAGAGTCTGGGAAACAAGGCAAGAAAAGAAATAGTCTACCTCTGTAACGAGATATATGACAGAGGGGAATGGCCTGAAGACTTCGCTGCAACAGTTATGATACCCATAGAGAAAAAGAGAAATACTAAAAAATGTGAAGAGCACCGGACCATCAGTCTAATTTCTCATGCAGCTAAAGTCTTGCCGAGAGTGTTGAATAGAAGGTTATATGGCAAGCCGGATAGAGGGATTGCAGAGGAGCAGTTCGGATTTAGAAGAGGAAAAGGAACAAGAGATGCTATTGGCCTGCTAAGAACTATAGGGGAAAGATATATGGAAAAGGGTAGAGATATCTTTGTTGTTTTTATAGATTTAGAAAAGGCTTTTGACAGAGTTCAGTGGAACAAGCTGATGGATATCTTGAAGAGGAAAGGATTAGATTGGAAAGAGAGACGACTGATACAGTATCTATATTTATACCAGAAAGTAAGGATAAGGATTGGAAATGAAATGTCAGAAGGAAGCAGCATTGGTCGAGGTGTTAGACCAGGTTGTTGCCTTTCCCCACTGTTGTTTAATGTATACCTTGAAGAGATTATTGTGAAAAGTTTAGATGGGAAAAGAGGAATATGTATTGGTGGAAAGAGAATAGAATGTACAAGATTTGCTGATGACATGGTATTAGTGGCAGAAAGTGAGCGGACAGTGAATAACATGCTCAAAGATTTGAATGAAGCTTGTGTGGAATATGGGACACAAATAAACACAGCAAAAACAAAGAGTATGGTCATCAGTACAAGACGCAGACTGTCCAATATTAAAATAGGACAATCTACCATTAGCCAAGTAAGTGAATTTAAATATCTCAGAAGCACAATAACTGAAGACTTGAGATGTCACTAGGAGGTGAAAACTCGAATTGCCATAGCGAAGGAGGCATTCAACAGTAAGAGGAGACTTATGTGGCAAATTAGATAAAGGACTAAGGAAAGGGCTTGGCAAATGTTTTGTCTGGAGTGTGGCACTATATGGGGCAGAAACATGGACACTGAGACAAGAGGATGAAAAAGGGTTAGAAGCATTTGAGATGCGGATGTGGAGGAGAATGGACAGAATAAGCTGGATGGAAAGAGTGAGTAATAAAAGAGTATTGGAAAGGGTTGGTGAGAGAAGATGTCTGCCGAAGGTTGTAAGAGAAAGGAAAAATAACTGGTTGGGACATTCATTGAGAAGGGAGTGCTTGCTAGTAGATGCTTTGGAAGGATTGGTTTGTGGGAGAAGACTCAGAGGAAGGAGATACAAGGTGATAGACGACAAAGGGAAGAGGAAATTATGCAGACCTGAAGAGGATGGCAGCACAAACGATTAAATTAATGTCAGAGCACTGGCTGATAGGATGACCATAAAGGCATTGCACGTGTAACAATCGTTCCCTTGAGTCACCGCTCTGTGGGTCAATTTAGTTTGGGCGGATAGTACAAATACTTACCATAATTTAGAGCAACTATGTAAATAGTTGTCAGAGGGCAATATTTTTTGCTGGTTATCGCTAGCAGTTACTGCATTTGTTCACAGTTCTTTTTCTCTGGCAGTTAACAGGCTGTCACTACAGGTAACCAGGTAGTTGGTAACTGTGTTCCTGAATCCATTTAAAGGTTGTAGAACCCGGTGATATTTCCAAAGAGGACAGTAACTGGAGTGAACAAAATATTTTTTTTACTGCTACAGAAATAACCGCTGACCATCGGGGGTTCCAGATAGTTGATCAATGGGATTTTATTCTATCAATTTCTTGCAGTTCCCGAAGAGGTGTCAGTCTTTCTGGTCTTCGGTTGTGTTAGAGGGTATTTACTTTCATTTCGCGTTGTTTTCTGTGTTATTGCCACTAGGCTAGTAGTACTAGCAATAATCTTATACATGGAAAGCTATGAAATATTGTACAGAGTATGAAACATGTTAACATTTTTTAGGGGTTTTATACTTTCTGAAATATCTGAGTACTGTAAGTGATATAAAAATGGAAAATAGCCGAGTATCTTCTGAAAGTATACCATATCCCTAATGCTCAGTAGCATCATTCTCATAAAGTGTCAGTGCTGTATCAGATCAATCTCGTTGAAGTATATCTTATCAACTTCAGTACAAAAAAAAAACTGTGTGCACTTCGGTGAAATATTGCTTTGCGGCTTTACTAAGAGAAAAACAAGTTTTGTCAATTTGTACATGTCCGTTACAAATGGCCTCTTTTTATTTAATTATGGCCATTGACTTTCAGGGCAGGAAATTTTGTTACTGAGAAATTTCTGAAAACTTAAAGCAAATTCACATTCCCACCAGCAATACTATTAATTCAGACTCTCACAATCTGGATATCCAAAGAAGAATTAGATGAACAGAGTACAAAAGATATCTTAATGATGTCTGAGAAGTATAAAACTTGTTACCCTTAGGAGGTCAACACAATCGTCCACTGGAATTATGGGTATAATAATGCCATACATAAGAGACACACAACAAACTGAAGGCTTTGAGAAATTAAATTTAGTCATTCTCCCACCAAAAAATGCAGCCCTTCACAGTAGCTGAAGAAATCCAGCAGTTTTCAAATCTCAGATTACTGTACTCACATTTTCCTCAATCTGACTACCTCGTACAAGACTATACAAATCTATCATGTTACGTATGTTTTTGTGTTGCATTATAAGCCCGTAAACTTATTCTTTTAAGTCAACGGCACAAAAACTTTAGCTTCTAATTTTACCTACAGTATTCAGCTTATGTATTAGTTCATAATTAAAAAAAAACACACATTTTTAATATTTCACTTAAACAGGGCTGCAGTGAAGTTCCATGTACTTTCTTCTGTTGCAGCTGTGAGGGCATTATTTCTAATAGTGACTAATAACCTACATACATATAATATGAAACACCAAATAACGTCCAGACATCTACTGAAATGTACTGAACAGTAAATCAGATAGGTTATGGCACGATTCATACAACATTCCTGCCACTTTGCACTACTCGCAGTTATAATTAAACTGATAAGTAAACTGGAGTAGGTATTAAAATTCATGGAGAAGTAAAAACTTTGAGGTTCGCCGATGACATTGTAATTCTGTCAGAGACAGCAAAGGACTTGGAAGAGCAGCTGAACGGAATGGACAGTGTCTTGAAAGGAGGATATAGGATGAACATCAACAAAAGCAAAACGAGGATAATGGAATGTAGTCAAATTAAGTCGGGTGATGCTGAGGGAATTAGATTAGGAAATGAGACACTTAAAGTAGTAAAGGAGTTTTGCTATTTAGGGAGTAAAATAACTGATGATGGTCGAAGTAGAGAGGATATAAAATGTAGACTGGCAATGGCAAGGAAAGCGTTTCTGAAGAAGAGAAATTTGTTAACGTCGAGTATAGATTAAAGTGTCAGGAAGTCGTTTCTGAAAGTATTTGTATGGAGTGTAGCCATGTATGGAAGTGAAACATGGACGATAGCTAGTTTGGACAAGAAGAGAATAGAAGCTTTCGAAATGTGGTGCTACAGAAGAATGCTGAAGATAAGGTGGGTAGATCACGTAACTAATGAGGAGGTATTGAATAGGATTGGAGAGAAGAGAAGTTTGTGGCACAGCTTGACTAGAAGAAGGGACCGGTTCGTAGGACATGTTCTGAGGCATCAAGGGATCACAAATTTAGCATTGGAGGGCACCGTGGAGGGTAAAAATCGTAGAGGGAGACCAAGAGATGAATACACTAAGCAGATTCAGAAGGATGTAGGTTGCAGTAGGTACTAGGAGATGAAGCTTGCACAGGATAGAGTAGCATGGAGAGCTGCATCAAACCAGTCTCAGGACTGAAGACAACAACAACAAGTAAACTGGTGGATTCCACCTACCATTAAAAATAACGATTATAAAAAATAACTAACCGTGAATGGTTACGCCAAAATAATCGTTTGGCCCACCTCTAGCCAGGAGCTAGAGAAGGATTTCTTCTCTGGCCGAGGAGGAGGAGGAGGAGGAGGGGGTGGTTCCTTCAAGGGAAGGGGTAGGAGCTGCCAGGGGATTGGGGGGTGGGGGGGTGGATGGGGGTAAGGAGGCAGGATGGAGTAAGGAGGAAGGGGGAGATCTAACTGAGGCAAAGGTAGATGAGAGATTCAAGGGTTAAGCCTAACCTCTTCCAAGTCTCAAAGTAGCTGAGACAGTCAAGGATCTCTATCTCCTGAATTCTTCCTCCCCCCCCCCCCCCACAGTGTCTACACAGGACACTCCAGTGAGCAGGGAGAATTTAGACCAGAGCAGTTTAGACAGTTAGGCAGTGGGGTATAAGGGGTCCCCATATGCAGAGGGTGGACCGCCACATATGGGAGTTTTCTTGCATTACAAGGAAAGGTGTCCTAACTTTAAATAGAAACAACGCATGGAAGGTGGAATGAATGGATTGATGTTGCATCTGTATACCATTACCTTGACCTTCTCAGGCAGGGTATGCCCCATGGGCAGGATCCAAGCCCATGTGCCTACACGACTGTCTTTACGGGCTGTAGACAAGCCGGATGAAATGAATGCCAAGTTGTTCCAAATTAGCCCTAAGTTCATCATTGAACTGCAGGAGAATGTCAGTGGGCTCAGCCAGATGAGTGCATAACAGCCCCACCACACAGACTGGCTACCAAGCTGGTGACCTAGCAAGGAAGGAAAAGGGTTACGGCAGGCAGGCAGGCAGGGAGGGAGGGCAGTGGAGATGAACCCACACCAAAGACACTATGGAGAGTTCTTCCCCATCTGGCTCAAACAACAGGTTTCAAATTTAGAGATGGAGGTCAGGATTGTATTGTATTGTATTGTTTGAGGGAAGAGACCAAACAGCGAGGTCATCGGTCTCATCAGATTAGGGAAGGAAGTGGGCCGGGCCCTTTCAAAGGAACCATCCCGGCATTTACCTGGAGAAAAACATAAATCAGGATGACCGATGCAGGACTGAACTGTCGTCCTCCCGAACGCAAGTCTAGTGTGCTAACCACTGCACAACATCACTCAGTGAGATGGATGTCAAATACCTAAGGTGGACCAAATGAGAAAAGCTAAAAAGGAGCAACAAAAAGCAAACAAAACCAAAATAACAAGACGAAACAAGTCAGGATGATAGCCAGGCTGACATTAATAAGAACACCAAGAGGGGGAAAGGGGCAGAGAGAAAGGAATAAGGACAGAGAAGGAGAAGGTAAAGCAACCTGGAAAAGAAAAAAGGCTTTAATTGCTTGGGGACCTGTGCATGCCAAATACGTATCCACAAAAGACCTGTGTGCCCCTGTGGAGCATCTACTTACAGAATCAACAGGAACCATCTCCATGTGACCCTGAACAGGCAGAAGCAGCCATTTACTCCAAATTAGCTCTCCTGGCATCAAATGAGGTCTATAATGGTGTTTCCTAACAGATACAAACTCAACATTGTTAAGTCTATGCTGATGTAATGTTTATTAGATTACACTACACTGTTCAGGATCTCTATCAATAATATTGTCCAACCAACCAACTATAACCAGTGTCTTCCTTGGTGAAAATTTTAAAAGCGTGTTATCCTACATTCCTCGCCATCTGATCCACGAAAGCACTAGGTTCAATAAACCTATGCTCCAGAGTTGTGTTCCTACATCATCCTGCAAAAGTTGGTCAACATCTCTATCCTGAGTATTACCTAACGAAGCTCTTACCAGCTTCCCTATATTTTTGATTTTTAATTTATTGCTTACAAGCTTGTTGGGCACTGTCCACACCAACATTCACTCATCCCCATCTAACTGGAGCAATAGGTCAAACTTATTTCTCACCTTCAAAAAAGCTGTCAATTGCCGAAATAATGGGTCCAAATCCAATAATGTTCCTTCACATCAATTTAATTTAATCATGAAATTTTTGTCTTCTTTAAGAGCAATGTTTCTTTGAACTGACATTTTATGGCCAGATCAAGAGTTGGCCCTTGGTTTGCATTTATCATTCCATGCAATACTATATTATCTTTGAAATAAATTTAGCATGCATGTAAATTAACAACAGTGTTGAACTCTACACACCCCGCCCCCAGCCAAGAGTTCATTAACTCAGTGCCCAAACGTACATATGGCAGGACTGGACCAAGCTTTTGGAGAACAATGAACCTGGAGAAAAACATAAATCAGGATGACCGATGCAGGACTGAACTGTCGTCCTCCCGAACGCAAGTCTAGTGTGCTAACCACTGCACAACATTACAGTTTGATTAGTATCTGTTCTTTTAGTTCATTGTTATTAGCTGTTAGCAACAGTCCACCACTGAACAGCTGGAAATTGAAATTAAACCTTTTTATCTGCTGTCTGACTCATTATACCATGGATAGTATATATAACAAAATATTTCATCATTCAGATTCAAAAACTTGACAGTTGATCAATACACCAACAATCACATCATAATTAAACTTATGCAACACCATTTATATCACAGGGGCACACAATACATTTTCAGCACTATGAGAGCACTTTAATTGTTTAACTTTTATTATTACAACTTTTAAATGTTGTAATTTGTTAATTTTTCTTACAGAAAAATTTTTAGGCACTGGCACTATGAGAAAAATCTTGCCCTAAACTGTCCCTTTCCAAAGAAGAGGGAAAGGCAGACAAGAAGATTAGGATTTAACATCCACTGACATCATCAACAGAGATGGAGCACAAGCTCTGATAGTTTCAAGGCTGGGGAAGGAAACCTGTTGTGCCATTTCAAAGGGAACTTCTGTCATTTTATTGGAGTCATTTAGAAGAAATCACAGAGAGCTTAAATCAGAGTGGTCAGGGACCATCCTCCCGAATACAAGTGCTAACCACTGCGCCACAATGCTCAGTCCTTGCAAAGAAATCAGAGGAAGATAGAAGAGATGTTATTCATTCTGCCATACTGAAGGAAAATAACTACTTTGTCTAACAGGCATGACCACTATTTCTGCAGCATATAATACCACTGGTGTGAATCCAGTAACTAATGGTAAAAGTTCCTCAACCCCCATGCTGATAATTACAACAAGCTCATGGGTGGAACTCATTGAATGGATCACAATATATGTACAGGATACATATCTGAATCAGGAAATGGTACTACACTCTTCAGGTGGTTACTGAATATCTGTGTACACTATGCCTGGATATTCTACCACGAAGAAGGAACTAGAATCTCTCATGTAAACTGTCAAAGCGAAATTGTGCTGATGTACTCTATGGTAGGCAATGTCACCAAAAGGACCAGGAACACTGCATTCCAGTACTCTTAGCAGATGAGTTCCAGACTGATGGAATGAACTATCCAATTGTGAAAATTCACCAGCTCAGAAGTAATGTGTTGGAATAAACTGTACATCAGCACATACCTATTGCAAGACACATAATGCAGGTCTGAGCTGAATGTTTTCCTACTAATCATACCAATTCAGTATTTTTATTTATTTTTAATTCATCCTTATGTTTGTTTAATTCAGTACAAAAATGTTTAACTTTTCATTTGAATTCATGATTTGCTCTCAATAATGCTTAGCAATACATGTACGGTATGGTACATTATATTAAATGTAGAAAGATAAAATCAAACAATGGAAAATCTAGGCTCGAATAATGACAATATTATGAAAAAAATAATTGCTACTCACCTTACAGCAGAGATGCTGGGTCACAGACAGGCATAACAAAGACTGTCAAAGCTTTTGGACACACACACACACACACACACACACACACACACGAGGGAATATATCTACTTTATTTCAGTCAATAGTAAGTGGAAAATGCAGAACTGAAAATTTAAAGGGAGAATGTACCTTTGCAGGGGGAAAAATATAAACAAAAATGGTTCATAAACATTCCTTAAGAGTGCATTTTACTAGAGAAACATTTCCTACAGGCATTTTAGCCATTAAAGGCTTTAAATATTCATTTACTTTAAGGGCAGTACGTGTTGCTAAGCCCCTTTTGCCTTCTGTCAAATTCTTAACTTTAAAACCTAATTTGCTGATATGTGAAAATATTTCGTGCTCACAGTTGTCTGACCTGATCGCACACCACATTCACTTTTTTCTCGTGCTTCCGGAGCATTTTCTGTGCTTGTTTACATCGGAAAGTTTGTTTTTGTGACAAGATGCCTTGAATTGGAAGAGTATACAAGAAATGCAAAGGAGGGCTTGGAAGAAACCTGAAATCAAATGTAGCTAATGATGATTAAAGTGTAAATAATAGGGATTTTGTCAGTGATAGTGCTGCAGGCTGTTCTAGGTTAGATTCAACTCCAACTTCCTCAGTGATTGCAAGTGATATTTCTAGCAGTGAAAATACGAGTATTAGGACCAGTGCTTCCAGATGAAAGCTGAACACTATTCAAGTTCAGAATCATTTGTAAGTACTAAATATAATTATGAACAGACAAGTGGCAATATTATAAAAGATATTTAACTATTGTCATCTGCCATATATTCATTTTCAGTTTGTCATGTTAGTGACAGTTTATTTTGTTATGAAGATACCACTGCAAGGTATGGACTTGCAAGTAAACTATTTTTGAACTGCAGAAACTGTAAATCTCAGTATTCATTTCATTTCATATCAGTAGGTAGATTGACAGCAGCGAGTATGAAACTAACATTAGGTTTGTGTATTGACTGTACACTATAGGTAAAGGTGAATTGTCTGGTAAGACACTATGTGCAGTCATGAATGCCCAAAGTGCCCCAACAAAATTTCAGTAGTACACAGGTACATTAAATGAAGCTGCTAAGCATCGAGCTGTTGCCTCTATGAAGGCTGCTGTCAATGAAGCAATTGAAATGAATGACATGTATATCGCTGTGGCTGTTGATGGGACATGGAAGTGTAGAGGGCATCCAAGACTGAATGGTGTAACTACAACAAGCATGGATAATGACAAAGTGCTCAATGCAGAGGTACTGACTAAGTGCTGTGATAAGTACGGATTTATAAAGGACAAAGGAAAACTTAAATCTTGTAAGGAAAGTTCTGATTGTAGTGTAAATTTTGAAGGGTCTAGTGGGAACATTTTTTCCAGATCAGCTGATATATTTGGGGTAAGGCACGTACAATATTTAGGGGATGGAGACAATAAGCTTCAAGAGTGTGGATGAAGCAAAACCATACGGAGATGCCAGTGTGGAAAAGCTGGAATGTATTGGGCATGTCCAGAAAATAACAGGAACCCACCTTTGTGTTGAGAAAAGATATGAAAGGCATAAAATTACCATACAGAAAACCACTATCTGGGAAACGGTAGGCTCACAGACAAGGAGTTCAGACAGTTTGCAGACTTATTATGATATGTCAATTAAAGGAACTGTGACATTGAGATGAAAATGAAGGATATCTGGGCAACTTATTTTCATCAATTATCAACTGATAAGGAACCTTGTCATGTCTTGTGCCCAAAAGAACCAACATCCCGATGCAAATACAATCATGCTCCAGCAGCTGGTCAACAGTACAGTCATATGCACTCATTGCCTGTTGAAATGTGCAATGTAATGAAACCAATTTTGAGAAGTGTCACCGTTCAAAACCCGTTAGGGAAGTGTTTTCATGGAAAAACACAGAACCCAAATGAATCATTTCCCAGTGCCATATGGTCTAGAATTCTTAGAACAGTATTTGTACATTAAGATACATTGAATTTGGGTGTTTATGATGCAATTCTTTCATTTAATGATGGCAATGTGGGGAGAGTTAGGCTGCTTCAAAAGTTAGGCATACAACCTGGTGATGGTATGTTCTGAATTGGATGCTCTCGGTGTGAAGAAAGCAGATTATGAAGTGACTGTGATAGCTAGGAAGGCAAGAATGCACTCAAGGAATGCTAAGAGCCAGGGAGGATAAAGAAAATGCAGATGACCCAGGATATGGTGCAGGTATGTTCTCAGGTCAGTAACAAACTATGTTCATTTTTAAAGCCAGATTCCTGAGATTTTATTTTTTTAATGATTAGGTAGAACTTATATCATAGAACAGTGAAACTCTCATAATTTACAGAAACTGAGCTGAACATCAATGATGCATTTTTAAAGCAGTTCAGTTTCATATTTTAAAAATTATGAATAAAGCTTGAATATGTGGAAAAAATTTTACAACTTGCAAAAAATTCTATAAAAACAAATTATGCAAGCAACTTATCTACAAAAATAGGTAAATGGAGAGACTCTTCCTTCACCGGCCGTTAAAATTTTATAACATTATCATGAACTGTTCAAGAGATAAATGTACCTAAAATTGAGAAAATTAACATTTTAAGTATATAAGGTATAATCTCCCCCCTCAATTTTGCATAACATGAAACTGTTTTCAATGAATAACAATTCTCGAGTGGATAATAGTCAGAAACCTACTGTCAACTGTTGTCCTGTTTCAAACGGCCTGATTCCTAAATAAATAAATAAATAAATAATATAAGCTGGCCCAGTGAACAGATCCATATGAAATTCAAACTGTTTAAAGTTGCAACCTCCCTATCCCCCCCCCCCCAAACTGATTTGTGAAGATACAATCCAAAATTGGGAACTAGATAAAAACGGAAACCACAGTCTTTCCACACCATTATCACAGGACTTAAATGCAACATATAGCACAGCAAGGGAGTCCTCATTCGCCTAGAGCAGTAATTCAAAATGGGCATTGCACTTTAGAAGCACCACAACAGTTCTGTGTTGCAAACTAGATCTACTGAAATACTGATAAATTAACAACTTTCAGTTTTTTAAAACTTAGTGGGAACAGAGCTATAAAATATACTACCAAACAGCAAACAACATGACTGATGCAAGTGCATTAAAAGTTTAAGTTGTCACAAATATTTATTACATTACTATAAGTAAAGAATATTTCCTCACTTTTGTGTGTTTCTATAGTGTAAACGAACTTGTTTACTCGCAGAAATAATCGCCCATTCATTGTTGAATATGCACCATCTGTGCCGAGTTTGTATTTGCACAAAAATGATTCTGCTGCTGGTTTCCTGCTTTCTCTGCTTCAGATTCAGTATACAGCCTCCAAGAAGGGCTCAAATGCAAGGTTAAGTTGTGATGGATGTAGTGTTGGCAGGTGTTTGTGTGTTCAAATATTACACTTTTTGGCATTGTTATAGAATGTGTTCATGTGTCACATTTCTCAGAGTGTTTTATATCAGATTTATGTTCTGGTTACATAATCCATGCTTACGATAAAACTATGAAATTATTCTGTCAGGTCATGGAAAAAAGATATTTTAATTTGAAGTTTTAAGAGCATGTTCAGCTGAGTAGTTTGGATATTTACCTTAGTGACAGCACAGCATGCCAAAGAACCAATAGATGGCACTTTTTTTTTACCTCAGTGACAGAAGTATTTTTGGAATTAAGCACAACAGTCTTACCTTCACAATTACAAACACTGAATTTACCTGGTTAGGATATACAGATTTTGATTTGTGCATTAAAAACTTAACGGAATTGCTTTGCTTCTTTCAATAGGTTTCGTTTCTATCTGACTTCTTGGCTAGGAAAAATGAATTTATTGGCTCCACATGGATTCCATTTTTACTGAATGAGGTACAGAACACTAAAAAGGAATGGCATACAAAGACTAACTTCCATCGCAATGGATGGTTGTATAGCTAGTTGATTATACTTGTGATCTCTTCGTGTAAGCGATTTCCTTCCCAATCATGTATTGAACGAAGTGGCTAAGATAGTGCCAAAGCATTGGTCTCTTATTTGGGAGGAGAGGGATTTGGCCATTCTAACTTGGATTTTCCCAAGTTAGTAAAGTGAATGCTGCTAAGGCCATGGTGAGCTTTTCCTATCCTACTTTTGTACATGTTTTATATAGAGTATACATTACCTCTTATGTGACAACCAATACTGTTTTACTGTATGGCCTAAAGACAAATGAATGAATAAATAAATAAATCACAAAACCATCAAAACCTGTTTTAATGCTATTCTATCAACAACCACTTTTGGTTCAAGCAACTATCAAGTCACAAATATCATTGGATAAGAGTAAATGAACATTCAATGACAAGTACATAACTGCAGTGTGTCATACACATGTCCACTGTCCTACATGTATTTAATATTAGTCACTAAGTGTACAAGTTGACAGCCCAATGCACTAATCTACATGCTGTCACATCAAAGGCATGTAGAACTGATGATTACATACTTTAAGTCAAGGGATCTTCCTTTAACCTGATGCAATTATAACTGCGACTAAGATCTGCGACTTACCAAAACTGATCATCAATATACACACAGTACCTACTTCATGATGGTGCAGGCAGTCCATTGTTAATGATCAAAAAGAAATGTTTTAAATGATTTGTAAGAGTACAGATAATGTGTACAGGAAATGTGAAATAGACAATGGTGCTATGTTAGTTCTTGATTAGAACAACAGACTATATTAATGTCATTACATATGCTGATAGCACTTCTGTTATAATTAGCAAAACACCGAGAGAACTTGAGAAATGGTAGTGCAATGCATGCAACAGTAACAATAGGTTTACAAATGAAGAAATTCAATCACGAAAACTCAGTCCTACAATGGGAAACTTATTTGAATTTGGGTAAATTGCAGGAAATACTCATCAATTATAAAGTACAAGAAACGTTCTTGATGAGTGTCACAACAACAGAGAAATATTGTGGGCTAACACTTATCTACTTATGTTATTAAAGCTTATTTGAAGCCACTGGACACATTTGAAACATCTAAAACACAACCATACAGGAAGTGGGGGAGGGAGAGATGCTGCCTAGTAAATATAAAATTACTGATCTTGAAGGATGTTAACAGCCTCATTCAAAATAAAAAACTTCTAATACTGGATGGATGATTATCCTGTAAATGTAAAAGTGAGTCAATTGTATTTATGCTTTGTCTTTAGGGCCAACTCATGGGTTACAAAATTCTTATGTAAAGATCAATTATTTTCCAATCGAATTTTTCAGCTATAACCTTTGCCATATGATCATTTCAAACATGAAAATATCCTATCACCCCAAACTAAGTGAATGGGTTCTAAATATAACCCCATCCTGCAACCTGATGAGATTTTCTATAGAGCAGTGTAGTGTGAGTTTGCCAAATTTCACATTGCTCAATTTATTCCTATTGTAGACAATCTCAATCATACAGAACTAGTAATAATCTGTGGGATTATCTGGATAAAGAGGATGACTTTTTGAGCTATACACACTTAAAGAGTAAAGGCTCAGTCATTAACTACTTTAATGCCACAAGAGGTTAAAGTCAGGGAAACTCACCTGCAACAATGTTTCACCCATTTTGTAGCTGCAAAACAGTATTGACGAAGTATTTGAGCTTCCTTTGCCAGTTGCGCACATAAGGAGTTCAATGGAGTTGTGTCTTATTTTAAAGCATTCTAGAACTTCAAACGAAAACCTGTCATCTGAAATTTTTGCACAAAATTTGGGCACGCTTTGATATCAGGTTGCTAAATATTATCACCCACAATTTATTTCTGTCATGGTAAGGAAGTGGTTTCTTTGTAATACTAGAAAAGTTTTTTATTGTATTTCTGGATAAGTCTAGTAAAAATGTGAGCTTTCAAATACTATCAAACATGCACAACTGTTACATTTAATTTTTAATAGAATAAGTGATTTAGAAGCTGAAATTTTGTGAATCTGCTAATGTTTTTATTTTTTATGCATCTGATTCCAATGATCTTTTGCAACTGTGGAAATCTATAATGGAAGCAATTATTAAAAGCGCAAGGATTACCACACCTATAAATTTCCAGGCACAAATTCTTACACACACACACACACACACACACACACACACACACACACACACACAGCATTTTAATTGCTATCACCAAATACTAAAACCACAACCATTATCAATCTCTTACATCTACAGGTGATACGTAGTAAAGTTTTTGTTTTACTGAACAAAAAAAAAAAAAGTATATCAAGTCTAGGGACAGTAAGCATTTGTAGCTCCTTTAGTGTTCAAGTCAACAATAAAAAATAAATAAACTGTATACTTATCAGTTTCAAGATGCTATAGAACATAATATTAAATTTTATTTTGTTTAACTCATGAAGCGAACTTGTTTGACAGTTTGCAACGCTATTTCACCTTTTTAGTAATCAAAACATAATTCAGGTCACTTAAAATTTCATGATGGTGGACAAGACAGATGAATGTTCTGGGCGTAACTTTGAAACAGACTGAATAGTGTGCCTCAGTCATTAAGCTTTGCTTCTCAGTTACTGTGAAGGTACTGCTGAGGTCTTGTGTAAACATTTTTTACGTTAAATGGAGTCAAAGTTCTCAAAGCAAAAACAGCTGAAGCTTACAAAATGTGGATTTTATCAAAATATAAATAAGAAAGTTCCATAGTATTGTCAGCAAGGAGACTGCAGAGGTGCAGGTTCAGCCATTTTATCAGAAAGCTTGTTGCCCTCTGTACAACAGCTCCTTTCCTCATGGCAAAAGCTTTGCTATGTACTTTTTGCTGGTATGTGAAGTGTGGTATGTTTGAGTTGCATTGTGAGAAAAAGGAGATGAAACCTAACACTGACATATCTTCCTCCCCCTATAGCAACAAAGGGGGGTATAAATTGTGCCCAACATACTGAAAGGAGTTTCACACAAAACTCGCTGTTGTATTCTCCTCAGAGGCTTCAGACGATGAGCAAATGGAAATTGTCGAAAAGGTCATCAAGATTGCCAATCTCATTTCTTTAAAATACAGATTCCTAAGCAAGATTCACATGGCTACATAAAGTGAATGTTTTATGCGTTTCCAGCAGGTTCAAGTCAAAAACATTTGAAGAGCAAAAGTTAAATGACCAGCAGTGCAAATACATATTGAAAATGGGGCCTACCGAACAATTTGAAGCAAATCCATTAATTTCTCCGAAAGATGAGAAACTGCAAACATTAATATTTTCCGCAAAGTATCACTTAATAGCACAAGTGACTTCCGAATTTTCAGTTTCAATGACAAAGCTTGAAAGCTTCACACAAAGGCATGCATCTTCATAAGGGAAATGTCTTTCACAGAGGATAACAGTAAGTCAGATCTAAGTTCATTACATGGACAATTCTCAAAAAAACTATAGGCCTACTCTATTATGTTAATGAATTTTATTATTTTATTTTTCTCAAATAAAATACACTTTTTAAAGTGACAGTTTGTTAAGGTTCGATGATCTATTTAAGGTCATTTTCTTGACCTTACCTACAACATCTCAATTTTTTTGAATACAAAAAACTTTGCAATGAAAAAATTTAATTGGCTACCATCTTATCATCCAACGTCTAAGTATGCACCAATCTGGTGCAAAACTTTTAGAGACGATGTTTTCCAATAAGAGTATCTACAGTGCCTGAACTGCTGCACTGCAGTAGAACTGATACAACACTACAAAACTACTATATAAGGCCACTACTACTGGCCAAAAATAATTGCTACTGTTGAGCAGAAGAAGTTGCCCACCTAATCCAATATCTCACATTACAATCTACAATTTTCAGCTGTGGTAAATTTAACTTGTCTGCTATATATTTCTGGTGACATTTTTCAGTACCCTATTAAAAACCTAACGCAAAATTTCATTACTAAGTAGATGTTCAGGTGCGAAGCGTGTAATTTTGTGCGTGTGTGTGTTCCAGCCTTCGAGGACATTTTAACGCAGGCTTCTTAACTATAAATCTTCGAACCACATTATTAATTAATTATAGGACAAACTCCAATTGGAAGAATTATTGAAGACTTAGATTGCACGTTAAGTGGGGAAAAACGTTAATTAAATTTACATTATTGGTCAAATAATTCAGCCCTGTAAATCCAGATTATAGCGTTATTAAGTTGTTAGAGCAATGACGAAAATTTGAAACTTACAGCAACTTTGGAAAATCAACAATTTCCCCATGTAGTCCAATACATAACATTAACCCGTACTTACGTAGGACAAGAAATACAAATTGCGAATTAACCGTTAGCACTTTAAAGTCATTTGTATCTTCGTAGAACACTTTAAAATATGTATCTTCGCAGAAGATATAGAAAATCGCAACAATAAGTAGACCAATTGATAATGAACTAGCTAATAAAGTACATATAGCTTTCTACATAGTTCCCTGCAAGAGTTAACCGCACCTCAGTAATAATACAATAAAACTGCGAAACATGGCCACGGAAATTTCTCCGCACCTGTGCATTATCTACAAAGCCGCTTCAATCAGACCGCAAATCTATAATGTATGACATGTTCAGAAAAAAAAACGCAACTGTATGATACAGTCTTACTGTCCTTTTAAACGCTGTCCAACAATTACATCTTACTCGGCACAACAAATCACCAAGTCTGCGGGGGAGGCAATTTCAGTAAATAAAAACACAATGGTAAACGTATTCCGTAGTGTTTTCACAAGTGAATGTCAAGCTGCAGCCATTAAGAACTACCATACTACACTGTATTAAAACAACACTAAATTCACAAATCGCAACAGTAACTCAGCTTACCATTACAGAACACAGCTACTGGTAGTAACAAGAGAAAACACAGAGCCTTCATTTTGTCAAATTTATGAAATCTCCTTCCACTCTCAAGCACCCCGAGACACTGCGACAAAAGAGTCACACAAACCAGTACTGTGACTTCTGAACCACGCAACAACTCGTGACTTGCAGTTCCGGTTTCTTGCCCATAGATTGCGAGACTGTCGCAGCTGTTTCTGGCACTGGTTCGCAGAAGTGTGCATGTCGATATAAATTATTTATAAACTATAAATAAGTATGTTTATTTAATATCAGTGTGGGTACTATGTCAATTCCATTAAATTTCTCCAACAAAATAACGCCCCCAGATATATTAATGCAAAAACAAAAACAAAGAAAGGAGTGCTCCGAAGATCACTTTCGAGAGTGCACATTACGAATATAACTGACCATTCAGACGCTATTAATAACTAAAAGAACTGTCATTTATAATAATTTTACCATAGCGAACTTCTGAAAGGGTTTACCTGCGGATGAAACAAATGAAGGGAATTACCAATAGTGCATATTTACAGTAGTTGGCTATAAAGGAAGCTGAAATCAATTAATTGATTGCACAAAAGAAATAATTGACTGCGTAAACAGTTACTTATATCTGAATTATTCCCTTTTATCGATAAACGGAAATTAACCGTTCAACATGGATTCCATTTTATACATTAATATGTTAATTCTCTATTATACAAAACATCAGAATCTTACTTTCCCCAAAATATTATATAATGACAAACTACTGCAGCGGAGGAATTATATTCTCGTAATACATAATAATCGTTTGAAATACTTTTGAACGTATATATTGCAGCATTTTGTTCATAACTACCTGGCCTTGTACTATTAGTGTACCCATGCGGGATTTTATATTATTTTGTTATTGCTTTAAGTCCATGAGATCATTTTTGTCGTTACTATTATTTATTGTCTCCCAGAAACGGTAAATAACTGGAAAGTACAACTGACTTTCTATTCTCTTGTAAATCAATCTGGAATGGTACCAGATTTTCCAGAGGAATCAGGAAATGGTAAACCTAAGACTAGCGGATTAGTAGTTTCACTATAAAAACAAAAATACTGTGAATAACTGTGATTTACCATTCTCAAAATGATGAATATACCGTCTGACAACATTTCGACAGTTTCTAACAGTCACCTGACTATTGTGAACAAAAAAGAGTGAAGTTCGAAAATGAACAAATACCATAAGAGAGAACCTGTAGATGGAAGTCATGGTTAAGATTGTGAGGATAGCTTGAAAGGTTACCTTAGTTAAATGTTTTCCAAGAAGACGTTCAAGTGCTGAATTTTAACTGATATAAATCAAATCTGTTTAATCAAATGGGAATCGAAAAGTTTTCGTAAATGTCATATCAAAGATAAATTCTGACTGCCTTTTCATGCATCTGACAAAGAAAGAAAAAAATTAACCTGTCTTAGTATGCTCTGCAAATTTTTCCAGCTGCTTCCTCATTTTAAAACCATTTGTGTTACAAATACAACAGAGGGTAACTTGCCATTATGTGCTATTATTTATTTACATATTCATAATTTCTGTAAGTCGTGATTTACTACAAAGCTTGCACAAACGATTTAGGACCAGTCAGGTTTGATGTAGTATTTACAGTTTAAACACACTATGATTTTGAAAAATCATTCATTGCATGTCACACACTGGTGCGATATTTATAAAAGCAGATAAGATGATTGAAAGAATATTATTTTCAAGATTACTTGACTAATTACATTAATATTTATGGTCCTCCAGAAACTCAGAAACAGAATAGAAGCAGAATTAAAGATTACAGAAATGTGACACTGAGACATATTATATGTATATTACCAGTAAGTGTAAAAGACAAAGAGAAAATTTAAGAAAGTACCTCTAAAAACTTACATGTTGTAAAACGAAGTTCATTGTCAGTTGTAATAAAATATATGCCTAAGCGGTGTTTCAACTGCAAGATCCGCGTGGCGTAGCAGCACGATCTAAGGTGTTTTGCCACGGTTTGTGCGGCTCCCCCTGTCAGAGGTTCAAGTCCACCCTTGGACATGGATGTGTGTGTTGTCCTTAGAGTAAGTTAGTATAAGTTAGATTAAGTAGTGTGTAAGCCTAGGGACCGATGACCTCACAAGTTTGGTCCCATAGAAATATACGACTTTTTTTTCAGTTGCAAGGCAGTTAGAAAATTTGTAGAGGTGGTGTTAGGAGAAAGTACACTGCCTTCCATTTTCAGTTCATATATACATATAAAATGATAAAAAATGTTTAAAGGCACAAGATGAAGTGTAAAACATGAATGAAATTGGTGTGATTTCACAACTACAAAAATACCATTACAGATGACAGCATTAATTATATGTGAAGTTTACCTAAATATAACAACGGTTTTTCATTATATCACCTTTACAACCACAAACTTCACATGCACTAAATAATGATGATGGCAGTAGCTCAAACAACTTAATAAATGTAAAAAATTTTAATTGAACCAAACGCCTTTGTTCACAAATATCTCCAAGGATTGCAGACTGATTTAGGAATTTTATTTCCTTTATAAGTTTGGTCCCATGATATTTTTCTGGAAAGAGTTACACATTACAACCAAAAGAGAAGAAAGTTATATTCAATTATCTGAAATCACATTTCTTAGAATAACAAAAGAATGTACAAGGTGAGACAGAAATCGAAACAGTGATATTAAAAATTAGCTGATCATATTTATTTATTTGTGTTCCTTTGATCCAGTAGACAAAAGAACTGCATGGATATGGAATGTGTCAAGCTGAACAAAGTAAAAACACAATAAACAAAAAATCAACAATTGAGATATGTAACCATAAATGTGAACAGTACAATAAATATGCAATCTCTACATATTGTAATATAATGTGAAAATGGGAACAAAATATTAGAATTATTTCAAACTGTAGCTTAAAGTGCAGTGAAACTGAAGTATAAAACAATAAAATCATATTATATAGTTATCATATGTTGAAAGCTGTAAAATTAAAAAATTAAAATACATCATTATACATTTACACAGTGGTAATAATAGATATAACACGTACTGTGTATCATTCCTAAACTGCTTGGAAGAAACATTTACATTAAAAAATCATGAAGCATGTAAAAAGAGTTTTCCTGTATACATTCCTCCAATTTCCTCTTAAACTGTGCAGTATGATAGTAAGATTGTTTTAATGTTTGATGGGAGTGCGTTGAGCACCTTTGTGGTTGAGTAATGTACTCCCTTTTGCACAAGACTCAACAGACTGAAGTTTTGGTTGTTAGTGGTGTAGGTCATATTTAGATCTTGTACCATGATCATGAGGTAGAATATATCATGAGGTAATTGTTAATAGTTTATGTTTTTAGAAAAGATTTCTGCAAGGAAATTGACTCCACTTAGAATTGGGCTTGTTCTTCTATGTGCAACAGTCACTTTCTTTGCCGCTGGCTCAAAAATGGCTCTGAGCACGATGGGACTTAACATCTGAGGTCATCAGTACCCTAGAACTTACAACTACTTAAACCTAACTAACCTAAGGACATCACACACATCCATGCCTGAGGCAGGATTCGAACCTGCGACCGTAGCAGTAGTGCGGTTCCAAACTGAAGCACCTAGAACCACTCAGCCACACCGACTGGCTCTTTGCCGCTGCTTGGTTACCCCAAAATATAATGCTGTAGGACAATAATGAATGAAAATAACCAAAATAAGTAGCCTTAAGAGCATCAGTATCAGTAGTCATTCCTTTAATGCATAGTGCATAAGTTGCTAAATAAGTTTTTTTGTCAAATCCAGAACGTGAAAAGACCAATTGAATCAAATGTCAATGTGTAGGACAAAACGTTTTACAGAATATACATGGTGTACGTCTTGAATATTGCATTTCAATCTTATATCCTCCAGAACTTTATGAAGCCCAAGAAATGGTATGTACTGAGTTTCTTAGCATTTAAAATAGGCCATGCCAACCAAACCACTTCTCAATATCAGAGAAAACAAAGTTAGCAGATGTTGAAAGAACATTGTCAGGTGAGTTTAAAGTAAAAGATGTTTTATCAACAAAGAGAGTAAATTTGCTTTTAGCTTTAACTTTTGTACATAGTGAAGGACCATTAATAAAAATAAGAAAGAGCAAGTGCGTCAGTACAGAACAGTCCTGTACTTACTGTTCCCTAGTCAAACGAAGCTATTGTACCATCTCTATGCTTAAATGAAGCCGCAGTTGCCTATCAAGTAGGTACTGCACCACTTAAGCCATAAAAATCAGCTTTCATAAGGAAGATTTCATGGTTCACACAGTCGAAAGCCTTGGTCAGATCACAAAATGTACCAACAGAAGTCAGTCTATTGTCAAGTGTTTCTAAAACATTATTGGTAAAGGAAGATGTAGTGTCATCAGTTGATAGGCTTGTTTGGAAACTGAATTGTCAATGGATGATTGCCTTGTGGATGTTTAGGTGTTCAACAATTCTCCTATGCAATAGTTTACCCAGAACATTCGAGAAACATGTTAAAAGGGAGATAGGGTGATAGAGAGATGCATTAGTTTTATACTGCCTAAGATAGGAGTTGCAAACTGTGCATCCAGGGGTGTTGCAGCCTTACGTTAGTTGCATCGTGGCGGTTTTGTAAAAATAATAACTTGGTTTATTTGTTTCTGAGCAAAGAAACAATGTGTATACTAGTAGTGATATCTAGAGGGCCAACAAGTAAATCTTATTACTATGGCACTGTGGTAGATAGCAGTTGAATAGTATATGTGACCGGTTGTTTCTATTCAGTAACAATTAGTTTGAAGGTCTGTTTTGTCAAATGCAGATATTTTTAATTTCCTGTTTGTCTTCTGCAATTTGGGTTTCACATTTGGATTCTAATCATAGTAGTTTGGTAAATAAAACATGAGAATACTTTTTCAGCAAGTTAAAAGATATAACAGAACAAAAAAACAAATTCACTAAACAAGCTATGAGTCTTACAAAGGCTATTTTTCGCCTTACAAAGTTGCCTTCTGTGTAACAAAGAGCAAGGAACCTTACACCATAGCGTAAGAATTTATTTTACCAGCTACTCTAGACATGGTACCTGTTATTATAGTCAGCTACCAAGCAACAGACAATTGTGCCTTTGTCACACAACACTATTAGTCCTCAAATATTCGATATGGCTGATGACATTAGTTGTCAGGTGGTTGAAAAACTCGAAGGTAATGGTGATTTCATTATTCAGTTGTATGAAGGTACAGACAGGCACAGTGATGCATATCTAATTTATTAAATGCTGCTCATAAATGAGAACAAATTTCACAAAGATCTTCTGTGCATGAAATTAACTCTTGAAACAAAGGAAATGGAAGTCTTTGAAACACTATCCTCCTTTATCGGAGGAAATGACACTAATTGGGATAACTGTGTATGCAACATTTGGAGGTCATTGTATGGCTGCCTGTTACACCGGATTGCAAGCTCTGATCTGTAAGGAGCTATTTGGACACACTGTTTTATATGCAGAGAAGCACTGACATAAAAAAGCATGAGTCATGTCCAGGGTCAATTTAACCCCTTCAGTCCTGAATTATTTTAAAAATAGAAAAAATTATTTTTTTTGCACTTTATCATGTCTATATGGATCTATTTATTGTATATTAGAGCAAAATTTAAATATTGCATACTAGGTTTAAAACACGAAATGTTGTCCAATAAAATGGACATTGGGTCTCGGAGGTGTTGGTAATATGTAATAGGAAGTCAGTAGTTACAAATTATACAGCAATATTTATTCTGCAAAATCTTTTCAAGAGTGGAATTATATTAATAATTTTAACTACTGGTATTATGATTTACAGAACAGTTAAAAAGTTGAACACTTACAGATGACAGTTTTGTTACAGTCATTTTGTATGAAAGGCCACAAAGCAATTCGCATCTTTTTTTAGGCAAAGGTGAACATCACATTTCACACAGATTATTCTTGATTTCCCTTGACATGGTGTGTTTTTGCATCTGTCTCCATCTTTGCATTGATCTACCACTGGGAGATGGTTAATACCATCATATTGTACATTTGATTGAGGTTGTCTCTCTGCTTTGAATCTTTTGTGTTGAGTCTCTTTTCCAGATTCTTCACTGCTTCGCCTACCTCTTCTTCTCTTTGTGTTTGTCCCTGCTCTCACAAGACTTACAGCTACACTCATTCGAAAATGCAGTAAGTCGAGTACTTCGTTGTCTTGAATTTTATCACTGTAAAGTGTTTTCGATATTCTAACCAGCTGTTGACCAACGCAAAATCAACAGCATGCATCAGCATTCTTAGAGACCATTTTCTGGATGTAATAAAGATTCTATACAGTCAAATCAGCTGATCAAACATGTCTACTCGATCCATTGATTCGTTGTACAATTTAACAACTTCAGGCCGTCTGCTTTTTACGTATGATCTTGAGGTTTTATCTCATCGTTCAACAGTGTCTTCTTTACCTATTCCAACAAAATTTGAACCAAATAATACAGTTCTGTTATCAAGCCACTTTGTCAGCACTAAATTACTGTCTCTACTGACAACCTGGTCAGAAAATCATCTCTCCTTCTTTCTGATATCTTTGTCATTTATCAATGTAGGAGAAAAAAACCTGTTTACACGAACTGTTCCAGCAGCAGAAATATTTCTGTGTTGTAGTACTTGAAGAAGATGATAAGAAGAGAAGTAATTGTCAAAATATAGCTTGTATCCTTCACTTTTTATCCTGTCACACAAATGGAGAACAACAGACGCAACTAAACCGAATATTTTCTTGTTCCGCTCATCAAGCTCAGCCAAACTACCCTGATATATTAGGAAGTCATAAGCAACACCAGATCTTCCAGCCAAAACAAATATTTTAATTCCCCAAGGACATGGCTTGCCTTTCACATACTGCTTGATTGAAAGCTGACCTTTGAATGGAACCATCTGTTCATCAATACATAAAGATTCTTCAAGGGAGATTTCTAAACATCTTCTTCTCATGGCATTGTACAAAGATCGAACTTTATACAATTTGTTTAGATTAGATTAGATTAGATTTACTTTCATTCCAATTGATCCGTTGTGAGGAGGTTCTCCAGGATGTAGAACATTTCAGAAAAACAACAATACATGACAAATATTTACAACTAAAACAAATAAGCTAATGTACCATTCCACAGGTCCGAAGTGGAATTATCGTCATTTTTTAATGAACACTATATGAAAGAGTCATTTTACAAATACTAATGCACTGAATTTAAAATTAAAAAGTTTTTTATTTATTTATAAGGTAATCAACAAGTAATACAACTACTATAAACTTATTTACAATGAACACATTACTGCACTGAGAAGGTGCAGAAGTTAGATTGTACTTACACACACACACACACACACACACACACACACACACACACTTATTTACAATGAACACATTACTACACTGAAATTGTGCAGAAGTTATATATATATATATATATATCAGTTGGTTTTACTGAGAAATTCATCAATGGAGTAGAAGGAGTTGGCCACCAAAAAATCCTTTAGGCTTCTCTTAAACTGAATTTCATTGGTTGTTAAGCTTGTTATGGCTGCTGGCAAGTTATTAAAAATGTGTGCTCCTGAATAATGCACATCTTTTTGTACAAGACCAAGTGACTTTAAATCCTTGTGAAGATTATTCTTATTTCTAGTATTGATTCCATGAATTGAGGTGTTGGTTTGAAAAGTGATATATTTTTAATGACAAATTTCATTAAGGAATAAATATATTGGAAAGCACGAGTTAGTATCCCTACTTCCCTAAACAGGCTTCTGCAGGATGTTCTTGAGTTCACACCACATATAATTCTTACTGCACGTTTTTGTGCCTGGAAAACTTTAGCTTGGCTTGATGAATTACCCCAAAAAATAATCCCATATGACATTATGGAATGAAAGTAAGCATAGCACACCAGCTTTTTCATTTTTATATCCCCTATGTCTGACACAATTCGCAAATAGAGATTTGTTAAGACGCTTCAGCAGTTCTGTGGTGTGCTCCTCCCAGTTGAATTTATTATCAAGCTGTAATCCCAAGAATTTAACACTTTCCACTTCATCTGTCTTCTTGTCATCGTATGTTAGACATATACTCGTGGGACACCCCTTACAAGTTCTGAACTGCATGTCTTTTTTCAAAGTTTAGTGACAAAGAATTGGCTTGAAACCAGTGATTAATGTAGACAAATATTTTATTAGCTGATCTTCCTACGACTACACTTGAGTTGCTATTTATTGCGATGTTTTATCATCAGCAAACAAAACGAACTTGGCATCTGGTATTGTTACTGATGAAAGGTCATTGATATAGACAAGAAAAAGTAAGGGCCCTAAAATGGAACCTTGTGGGACCCCACATGTAATTAGTTCCCAGTTGGATGATGCCTGATAGCTTGATACATGTCTATTTCCTAATAACACCCTTTGTTTCCTGCCAGGGACAGAATATTTGAATCATTTTGCATTATTTCTTATTACTCTATAATATTCTAATTTACTTAAAAGGATATTGTGATTTACACAGTTTGTCACTTGAGTTTGCAGGGCGTTCCAAATTGTTGACAATATGCAGAGCATTTTGCAACTGGAGAAACCTATCTCTAGTCATAGAATCTAAGAATAAACCTATTCCAACAAACTTAACCCAGTAAAGTCTCACTCAAGGGAATTTCAAGTTTCCTATCGCTATATGCAGGCCAATGAGTGCTTTTATTTCATCTGGGTTAATCCGTTTGAAATTTGTGTACACAGACTGTAATGCATATATATTTGTGTTTCTCGAAAACATTTCCCATTCTTGTTCAGTTATGTATTTCATAAAGTAACAGACAGGTTCTTCTTCAACTTCTTGATCAATATAGCACTGATTCCCAAAATGAATAGGAGGCGGTGACCAAGGGTGACGCCATACTTTATTTCTTCTTTCCTAGTGGTATAGTCATATTCTGGTTCACTATTACATACAGTCCCTGCAGGTACAGATAATTCATGTGGCTCTTCATCACCTTCTAGATCATTAGGAACTGACGCTACCTCCACTGCATCTTCTGTGAATTCAAACTGTGTCACGAACAACTCATCTTTCGTTGTCATTTTCTCACTTCCTATCCTTCAAGTTGTGGAAACAGCACCTGGAATATTTTCAAGATGATCTTCATCATCTGAAATATCGATATCGATATCACAAACATCTCCTGCTGCTAAGAGGTCCAGTATCTCCTTGATAAGGTCTGGATTTGTTGTCACATACCTTCCTGTGAACTACAAACAAAAACCGAGTTTTAGCAGACTACCATGTATGTTACAGATGAAAACGTCATAAAATACAAAGCTAATTACTGGATACCACAGATAAAATAATTGCTTAGCTAATATATTATGCTATGAATCCAAAGAGAAACGCAACATTAATTGAAAGAATGTTATAAGACAGTAGTAGGTTGAAAACAACCATTATATCAATGCCTTCACTGCAGCTTATTAGGAAAAAGTATTACCACCGAATCCTGATGTCCAGAATTTTGGGCGACGTAATTTAGTGTCATAATAGCTCAGTTCATAATCTCACATCTCTTACGTTAAATGCAAACTCTACAGATGGTTCTTACCAAATATATTTCTTTTTTGAGCACCAGAAAATGTGTATATTGCAGTATTTAACATGTAAATATGACTTACCTGGAGCATTTCGAAACGGGTCCACCATCTTGATTGTTTTTCGATGTAGTACACAGTTTCAGCAACAGAGGGCAGCAAGATGCATGGAACTTAACGCGAGAGATGTCCAGTAAACAAACTGGGTTCCAATGGTGAATGAAATCGTTTACTGTTATAAAATGTGTATAAAAGTCAGTGACAAATATATTGGACGCCAGGTCTGAAAGGGTTAAGGCCCAAATGATACAAGCTACCACTTGGTGTACCAAGGTGAGAGGGGCACCAGAATCGTCACAAATGTAATATTTATATACAGGACGTATCGTAATTATTAGCGATTGCTTGGGGCTCAAAGCTGAAAGGAGCGTCACAGTACAAGATTTGTTCATACGATGTGACACATTTGATAGCAAAAGCTGACATTGGCCCATTTGTGCAAGGCAAACTGGGGGACGGGAGCCCAATGATAAGTCACTTTGGAAAATGTTCTCGGACCAACTCTGACCAAGTCCTTCATGAGTTTCTTCAACAAGCGATCAAAGTGGTAAACTTCATTAAAAATCAGCCACTTAAGTCGAGTTGGTTCCAACAAATGTGCATAAATATGGAGGATGAAAACATTCCCCTAATTTATTACAGTAATTCTCTCTGGCTTTCATGTGGAAATCTCTTGAAAAGGCTGTATGAACTAAGGCACGAAGTTCACTCTAACCTTGTTCAAGACAAACAGATGAGTTCCAAGAAGTTCGTAGACAGTGGTTTTGTTTTGAAGCTAGTGTATCTTTGTGACGTCTCTGAAAAACACAATTCCTTGACTGTAGCCCTTTAAGGTAAAGAGACCAACATTCTGCGACTGTCATCCAAAATTTCAGCCTGCAGAGAGAAACTACTATTATGGAAGGAAGAGTTGGATGATAAAAATGTACATTATGTTTTCCCTGGTCTTCACACGGTTTTAAAAGACAAAGATCTTCAGCTGAGTGGAGAACTGAAATCTGTTGTTGTAGATCATTCAACAGAACTCAGTGACTACTTTCTAAAATACTTTACAGAACAAGTTCATCAACACAACTGCATGAAAGGTGTGTTAAGAGTGGACCGTCCATCAACACTTACCACTAAAGAACAAGAGTAATTTATTATTTCTGCATACTCTAGATTGAAATCGAAGTTCCTGTTCCCGTCTCTGCTTGAGTTTTGGAGCTTTGTGGAGCAGGAGTGTGTAGAAATACATAACAAGCCCCTACGAGTTTTGATATCTTCTGTTATACTATGCTAACCTGTAGCAGGTTTCTCCACATTGGCAGCCATCAACACGAAATATAGATCGCGAATGACTGAGGAGAAAGAGAGATGAGTCGCAATTTTCAATCTTCTGCCGATAAGGACTGACGATAAAAAAGGAAACTTATCCTTCCCATTGATTTCCCATTTATTTTTCCCACGCTTCGAGTCGGATGTCATGTCTGAAAGGAGCTGTGGATGTTAGTGTTCAGGTCAAAGAAGCCATGGACTCATGAAATTTGAAAATCATTGGCCTAACACAAAATTGAAGCACTTTAATAATCACATTTATGTTTTATTTTTATTTGTTTACTTGTCTTTTGACCATTCCGATAACATAAATGTAAAATTTATTTAAATAATGTTTGGAGTATCCCCCTCCATTCATCTCTCTCTCCCTACACCACCCCATCTCTCTCTCTCTCTCTCTTTCTCTCTCTCTCTCTCACTCACTCACTCACACACACACACACACACACACACACACACACACACACACACACACACACATCTTTCCAATGAAACCATCATAGCATAATCATTAGTCTCTTCAGGAAACTATGAAAGATCTAATTCTGGATAGCTGAGTGGGAGGTTGACCCCCAGTCCTCCTTAATGGGAATCAAATTATTGCTGCCTTGATTGCATTAGGAAACAACAAAATGGGTGGAATGTTTACCTCATACAAGGAACAGAGCTTCATCTAACTCACAAGACCACAATAAATTTCTGGAAACTTTTTATACAGCAACTACACAAACAGCATAAAAAAGGCAGATGGAATCACAGATCAGAAATTAATTAAAATATTATTTCAGATAATTGTAGTCATACACTAGTAAAGACAACACAGGAGCTATACATTAACCTTCAAAATAAACTTCAAAAATTAGTAAAGGTGAGGTCTTACTTATTACAGTTTTCTGGTTCAGTATGTGAATATTTCAAATTTTCGTTTGTTTTGCTTCTCTGTTTCATGCAGCTCTGGAAACTAATATCTTTAGGAAGTAAGAATGGAAGGGCAAGAACAGTGCTGAGTATGTGGAAGCAAGAATGTACAGTTTGAGCAGAAAACTATGTTTCTTGTAATGTGTGTTAATGTTAATTCAGTTAAAAATAGTGTCTCCAGTTTATACAAATCTGCTTCTTAATGGTTCATAAGTATAGAATTCTTCCATATTTTGTTGTATGCTTTGGTTATATCTGTTAGATTTTGCGTTACTGATGTTGATTAATAGTGCAGGTTTATATAAATTAGTCCTTCCATTACCTACTTTTTTGTTATGGTATACAACGAGATTATTCTGTAAGCAATTTGGTCTGCTTGTTTAAAATTGTTTTAACTTGATGTAATATTGCAACAAAATAGAAACCAAAAATAATTACAACTACACTCCTGGAAATGGAAAAAAGAACACATTGACACCGGTGTCTCAGACCCACCATACTTTCTCTGGACACTGCAAGAGGGCTGTACAAGCAATGATCACACGCACGGCACAGCGGACACACCAGGAACCGCGGTGTTGGCCGTCGAATGGCGCTAGCTGCGCAGCATTTGTGCACCGCCGCCGTCAGTGTCAGCCAGTTTGCCGTGGCATATGGAGCTCCATCGCAGTCTTTAACACTGGTAGCATGCCGCGACAGCGTGGACGTGAACCGTATGTGCAGTTGACGGACTTTGAGCGAGGGCGTATAGTGGACATGCGGGAGGCCGGGTGGACGTACCGCCGAATTGCTCAACACGTGGGGCGTGAGGTCTCCACAGTACATCGATGTTGTCGCCAGTGGTCGGCGGAAGGTGCACGTGTCCGTCGACCTGGGACCGGACCGCAGCGACGCACGGATCCACGCCAAGACCGTAGGATCCTACGCAGTGCCGTAGGGGACCGCACCGCCACTTCCCAGCAAATCAGGGACACTGTTGCTCCTGGGGTATCGGCGAGGACCATTCGCAACCGTCTCCATGAAGCTGGGCTACGGTCCCGCACACCGTTAGGCCGTCTTCCGCTCACGCCCCAACATCGTGCAGCCCGCCTCCAGTGGTGTCGCGACAGGCGTGAATGGAGGGACGAATGGAGACGTGTCGTCTTCAGCGATGAGAGTCGCTTCTGCCTTGGTGCTAATGATGGTCGTATGCGTGTTTGGCGCCGTGCAGGTAAGCGCCACAATCAGGACTGCATACGACCGAGGCACACAGGGCCAACACCCGGCATCATGGTGTGGGGAGCGATCTCCTACACTGGCCGTACACCACTGGTGATCGTCGAGGGGACACTGAATAGTGCACGGTACATCCAAACCGTCATCGAACCCATCGTTCTACCATTCCTAGACCGACAAGGGAACTTGCTGTTCCACCAGGACAATGCACGTCCGCATGTATCCCGTGCCACCCAATGTGCTCTAGAAGGTGTAAGTCAACTACCCTGGCGAGCAAGATCTCCGGATCTGTCCCCCATTGAGCATGTTTGGGACTGGATGAAGCGTCGTCTCACGCGGTCTGCACGTCCAGCACGAACGCTGGTCCAACTGAGGCGCCAGGTGGAAATGGCATGGCAAGCCGTTCCACAGGACTACATCCAGCATCTCTACGATCGTCTCCATGGGAGAATAGCAGCCTGCATTGCTGCGAAAGGTGGATATACACTGTACTAGTGCCGACATTGTGCATGCTCTGTTGCCTGTGTCTATGTGCCTGTGGTTCTGTCAGTGTGATCATGTGATGTATCTGACCCCAGGAATGTGTCAATAAAGTTTCCCCTTCCTGGGACAATGAATTCACGGTGTTCTTATTTCAATTTCCAGGAGTGTATTACTATGTGTACAGGGAAGTACTGTAACTATACACAATTTTTCCAATAAAGGTTTGCAGTGTGCCTATTTAGGATTTTATTACATGATTAGACCAATTCTTTCTACAATAGTATAAATGTTCCTTGTAGATGGCTGTTACTTTTACCCCATAATACTATCCCACATAAAGGAATTGCAAATACCGAAAATGTATCAGTTTGGTATCAACTGTGGTGCATATTTCTCACATGATGATCAGAACAAAATGGGCCAAATTGAATCTCTGAGGCCGTCTCATTAAATAGTCAGTCTAATTTTTGTCTTTGTATGTATGTATAGCTATTCTGTACTTAATATTTCTAAATTTTGATTTCATACCACTTCCAGCTATTTTTTAGTTATTTGTTGTACAATTGCACAATTTCAGTTCTGGGCTATCATTAGAATCTAAGACAGAAGTATCATATACACACTGTATTAGCCCAGATCATGAAAGTCTATCATATGATCTTGAGTATCAGTATCAGTTAATAATTAAACATAAATTATGTCAGCCCTCAGGATAAGTTAAAAATTATAACTTTTTGCACAGAAAATTGTCAATGGTACATTATGCCATAAAGTTTTTGCTTAAATTTATATTTAATATAATTCGTTATTGTGTTTTTGAGTACACTGAAGAGTCAAAGAAACTGGTGCACCTGCGTAATGTCACGTACGGCCCCTGCGAGAATGCAGAAATGCTCCAACAGACATGGTATGAACTCGACTAAAGTCTGAAGTAGGGAACTGATACCATGAATCCTGCAGGGATGTCCATAAATACGTAAGATTACGAGGGGGTGGAGATCTCTTCTGAACAGCACGTTGCAAGGCATCCCTGATATGCACAATAATGTTCATTTCTAGCGAGTTTGGTGGCAAACGGAAGTGTTTAAACTCAGAAGAGGAAGAGTGTTTCTGGAGCCTCTCTGTAGGAATCTGGACGTGTGGCGTGTCACATTGTCCTGCTGGAATTGCCAAACTCCGTCGGAATGCACAATGGACATGAACGGCTGCAGGTGATGAGACAGGATGCTTATGTACATGTCATCTGTCAGAGTCATATCTAGATGTATCAAGCGTCCCACATCACTCCAACTGCAAACACACCACACCATTACAGAGCATCCACCAACTTGAACAGTCCCCTGCTGACATGCTGGATCTACGGATTCATGAGGCTGTCTTCATACCCATACACGTCCATTCGCTTGATACAATTTTAAACGAGATTCGTCCGACCAGGCAACATGATTCAGTCATCAACAGGCCAAAGCCAGTGCTGACAGGCCGAGGTGAGGCGTAAAGCTTTGTGTTGAGCAGTCACAAGGGTACATGAGAGGGCCTTCAGCTCCAAAAGCCCATATCGATGATGTTCCGTTGAATGTTTTGCACGCTCACACTCCACTGAAATCTGCAGCAATTTTCAGAAGGGTTGCACTTTTGTCATGTTGAACGATTCTCTTCAGTCATTGTTGGTCTCATTCTTACAGGTTCATTTTCTGGCCACAGTGCTGTTGGCGATTTGATGTTATAGTGGATTCCTGATATTCATGGTACACTCTTGATATGGTTGTGTGGGAAAATCCCCACTTCATCGCTACTTTGAAGTAGCTGTGTCCTATCGCTCATGCACCGACTCTATAACACCGCATTCAAACTCACTTAAATCTTAATAACCTGCCATTATAGCAGCAGTAACCGATCTAACAACTGCTCCAGACACTTGTCGTCTTATATAGGCGTTGCCGACTGCAGTGCGGTATTCTGCTTGTGTACATATCTCTGTATTTAAATACATCTGTCTATACCAGTTTCTTTGGCGCTTCAGTGTATATGAAACTGTCATAAAATTGGCAATGTTAGCTTAGTCATTATTGAATCAAATCACTATTAGACAGTTGTTATTATGACAGTAACATACAGCCATAAACACAACATCAAAGAATGCTAATTAAGTATACTGTGTCATATAACAGGCCACTGACAATCTTTTGTGAAATAAGCTATAATTCCTAGCATATCTTCAGGTCTGAAATACTCTTGTTTAATTTTGGACTCATGCTAATGCATTGTGTGTATGATACTTCTATTTTAGATACATGATCTTGGACAAAAATTGTACAACAAATAAATAAAAATTATAGCTGAAGGTAGTGTGGAATAATTTGAACAACATATCACAGCTAGACATCCAGTATGAATGAAGATCTTAATTTTGATTAAATTTCTGAGTTTAATGTAAAAATATGTATGTGAAGTGTCAATTGGGCACATTTAACCATTAATGTATGTGTCTGAGGATTTGATCAGTTTCCGAATATGTTGTTGTTGTTGTTGTGGTCTTCAGTCCTGAGTCTGGTTTGATGCAGCTCTCCATGCTACTCTATCCTGTGCAAGCTTCTACATCTCCCAGTATCTACTGCAACCTACATCCTTCTGAATCTGCTTAGTGTATTCATCTCTTGGTTTCCCTCTACGATTTTTACCCTCCACGCTGCCCTCCAATGCTAAATTTGTGATCCCTTGATGCCTCAAAACATGTCCTACCAACCGATCCCTTCTTCTAGTCAAGTTGTGCCACAAACTTCTCTTCTCCCCAATCCTATTCAATACCTCCTCATTAGTTACGTGATCTACCCACCTTATCTTCAGCATTCTTCTGCAGTACCACATTTCGAAAGCTTCTATTCTCTTCTTGTCCAAACTAGTTATCATCCATGTTTCACTTCCATACATGGCTACACTCCATACAAATACTTTCAGAAACGACTTCCTGACACTTAAATCTATACTCGACGTTAACAAATTTCTCTTGTTCAGAAACGATTTCCTTGCCATTGCCAGTCTACATTTTATATCCTCTCTACTTCCACCATCATCAGTTATTTTACTCCCCAAATAGCAAAACTCCTTTGCTACTTTAAGTGTCTCATTTCCTAATTTAATTCCCTCAGCATCACCCGATTTAATTTGACTACATTCCATTATCCTCGTTTTGCTTTTGTTGATGTTCATCTTATATCCTCCTTTCAAGACACCATCCATTCCGTTCAACTGCTCTTCCAAGTCCTTTGCTGTCTCTGACACAATTACAATGTCATCGGCGAACCTCAAAGTTTTTACTTCTTCTCCATGAATTTTAATACCTACACCAAATTTTTCTTTTGTTTCCTTTACTGCTTGCTCAATATACAGATTGAATAACATCGGGGAGAGGCTACAACCCTGTCTCACTCCTTTCCCAACCACTGCTTCCCTTTCATGCCCCTCGACTCTTATAACTGCCACCTGGTTGCTGTACAAATTGTAAATAGCCTTTCGCTCCCTGTATTTTACCCCTGCCACCTTCAGAATTTGAAAGAGAGTATTCCAGTTAACATTGTCAAAAGCTTTCTCTAAGTCTACAAATGCTAGAAACGTAGGTTTGCCTTTTCTTAATCTTTCTTCTAAGATAAGTCGTAAGGTTAGTATTGCCTCACGTGTTCCAACATTTCTACGGAATCCAAACTGATCTTCCCCGAGGTCCGCTTCTACCAGTTTTTCCATTCGTCTGTAAAGAATTCGCGTTAGTATTTTGCAGCCATGACTTATTAAACTGATAGTTCGGTAATTTTCACATCTGTCAACACCTGCTTTCTTTGGGATTGGAATTATTATATTCTTCTTGCAGTCTGAGGGTATTTCGCCTGTCTCATACATCTTGCTCACCAGATGGTAGAGTTTTGTCATAACTGGCTCTCCCAAGGCCATCAGTAGTTCTAATGGAATGTTGTCTACTCCTGGGACCTTGTTTCGACTCAGGTCTTTCAGTGCTCTGTCAAACTCTTCACGCAGTATCTTATCTCCCATTTCGTCTTCATCTACATCCTCTTCCATTTCCATAATATTGTCCTCAAGTACATCGCCCTTGTATAAACCCTCTATATACTCCTTCCACCTTTCTGCCTTCCCTTCTTTGCTTAGAACTGGGTTGCCATCTGAGCTCTTGATATTCATACAAGTGGTTCTCTTCTCTCCAAAGGTCTCTTTAATTTTCCTGTAGGCAGTATCTATCTTACCCCTAGTGAGACAAGCCTCTACATCCTTACATTTGGCCTCTAGCCATCCTTGCTTAGCCATTTTGCACTTCGTGTCAATCCCATTTTTGAGACGTTTGTATTCCTTTTTGCCTGCTTCATTTACTGCATTTTTATATTTTCTCCGAATATAAAGACTCATTTACATCACAAACTATTAACCTAGAGTCATCTGCAAACAACATGATCTTGGTGGTCACAAACAGACTGAAAAGCTTGTAAGAGTGTTGCAGGGGAGATAATGCTCAGAAATAATTATTAAGAAAAAATATGGATGTACTGCACTGTTTCTGAGTTATTTACCATTGGAGTTAGATAATTGGACCGTTGAGCGCTCAAATTAAAGAACTTGGAAACTCTAAAATGTGGCAACGCAAAGACTTCTGTGGGTCTGTGAGTTACCACTTGTTCAAATGCTCATTACCAGTTATATTTTGCCTTTTCTGGAAATGATAAATTGGAACTAGGTGAGCAAAAGCTACGTTTGTTTGGTTTGAGGAAACCAAATGAAGGACAAGTTTGGCGACACTGTCTCTGGCAAGCTGCTTGAACTCGCACGCAGAACAACCTGATTGGGTAACTTCAGTGCTAAATAACTCAGAAAAGATGCAACATATCGAATTTTTTCTTAAAAGTTGTTTCTCAGCGCAACCTCCCCTGTAACAGCCTTACAAGCTTTTCAGACTGTTTCTAATCCCCCGATACATGGGATTTATTTAAATTAGGAATAATAGTGAACCAAGTATGCTGCCTTTTGGTACATTTCCTTACATCAAATACCACTCCGACTTTGTGATAAGAATGATTTGATTTGTTTCACAACATGTGTTCAAATTTACAGAGATGATCTGAGTCACATTTATACTACTTCTTGAATTTTTATCGCTTTGAGCTTGTGTTGCATAATTTTATGACTGCTAGGCTAAAAACCTAAGAAAAGTTCATAGTTGACTCCAATCACACATTATTTCCCAAGTTTTTGATTGTATCTTTAGTGTAGTACACTACTGATGGTTCTTTGCTTCTATCTGTCTGAAAGCCATGCGGATTACTACTCAGTGTTATGAAATCAGTGAAGTATTTAATGACGATGAGCCAGAGAATAATGTGTTTGGCATAGCCAGGTAAAATGAAGACACCTCCCCCACCAATAAAAGAAGCCACAGATGGAGATAAGGTCACAACAGATGGGCGGAATTGTATTAGGGAATGCCTGCTGGTGGTGCAAGTGTTACTGTCACACAACCAAGACAGTTGCTTCACAGTTTCGTCAAGCTGAGTGGCCAGAGGTACAGAAATACTGACATAGCAAAAAGACAGAGCGACCACAGAGCAGACAGCTTGATTACCTCATGCACAGGCCGAGGTTGTGTTATGACTTGAGTTGAAGGAAGAAGTGCTGCAGCAAAACAAGCAGAATCAGGCCCAAATAATTATTCCTCTTTAGCAACTATAGGTAGCTCATTCTGCTACCATCAAACTACAAGATGGGATCTATGACAGTTTGCCGTCTTTGCACCTACCAATCTATAGTCCCATGGGTCTACACGTCTTCTCCTGTGGTCTTAGATGCTTCAAGCCACGGCGCTGTGCTCACCAGTGTCCACGCTTGGGGACTCGGCACTCTGCAACTGAACTGTCACCTAGTGACCACTGATTCAGGGGGGTACAGCTGCTAGTCTGCCTCCACTGGTACAAGCGAATTACCTGCTGCCTCCACCGTTTGCTTGGGCTGACTCCACCACTGGGGGACCCTTCTTCTACGTGCACTCTACGACGAAGTCATGCTCTCCCCTGTCACCTACTCTAGCAGACGATGGGTCATGTGAGTGACACAGTGTGATGGCTCTGTGGGGTTAGCTGCCTTGTCGCATTGTCCAGAATCCATTCACTTCGCCATTACTCACTCTAACCTGAGGTGTCGGTAAATCGACCTCCTGGCCTCGATTTCACCCCACCACTAGCCATCTTGACAGCTGACTAATCTGGCCTTGCAGTGGCTTGCTAGTTCATTAGTTTCTCAAAACTCTGAAGAATGCTGAGAAGAATGTTGCAGTTTAATAATTTTTAATTTTGTACCTGTTATGACTTTGTAATACAGTATTAGTTCTGAAATTTTTAATGTCATGGAAGCACTCCTTCATTAGATGGTAATTAGAAATGTATGCTAAGGGTTATGCAAACTATCGAATAGTTTTGGGTGTAAATTACACAGATGCTTCATCTACACTTACTGACACTTTGCGTTTTAGACTTTTAAATCTTCAGTACTTCATGTTTGTTTATTGCAACCATCCTAGTGCTATAAAGTAGGTCTTTGGTGTTTAATATTTCCTGTTTTATACATGTTCAAGATCAAAATATGTGAAGCATTTGCAAAGTAATTATCACTACCGTTTGGTAGGTATGTTTTGTCCACTAATAATGTCTTATGACCCTTTGAGTGTTTTTTCTTATGTTTCCACATTTCACTTTTTGAACTTTTCCACATAACTTTTAATTTATTCACTGACCATATTAATAAGCTCTCATTTCTTAGGAATTTTACTTTTGCTATAATCTTTTGATTGAGGGGCCAGCTCAGATGTCAACTCTGTCCCAAGGACTAGTTACAACAATTGGCAGCGACATTGCCTTTCAGGAGGACGACAGTTGAAACTTGTGCCTGGCCATCCTGATTTGTTTTCTGTGATTTTCCTACAATTACTTCAGGCAAATTTTGGGATGGTTTCTTTAAAAGAGCAGAGACAATTTCCTGCCCCATCTTTTTCTGAAGCACCAAGCTGAGAGCAGAATCACTCACCTCGGATGTTTTCGACAGAGGGGCAGTGGAAGTGGGTGCGTCAATGTCGTAAGCTCAGGGGAACTCTCTTTAATCTGGTCAAATGCTCATTGCAACTGCAGGCTCTATACAAGACCTCACTTGCCGAATTTGTGTTTGCCCACCTGAGCATTCATTAATGGTGTGAATGGCAGCTGTGTGAAGCAAGTGCCGACGATAAAATCTTACCATTCGGAAAAATTTGTAGCTGCAACAGCTGGGTTTCCACAGCTGACGCTTGTCGTCATTGACCACAACGCCAAAATGTTGCAGTGTTTCGAAAAAGAGTTTGAGATGCTCCTTTTGTTGGTGTGCTAGAATGAAAAAGACGGATATATCGTTGTAGTGTGCATAGCAGAAGGTGAACTTGATGAGAGTACTTGTCTATGAATCCCTAACAGGTCTGCACCGCATTTTTCAGGCTGTAGGGCATAAAAGAAATTCATAAAGACCAAATGGAGTTATAATTGCTGTCTTGGGTACATCCTTCTTCTCCATAGGAATCTGGATGTAGGCTTTTTTACAATCCAAAACACTGAACACAGAGGCACACACTAAGGTATAGGTGACGTACTGAACTTTTGGGATCAGATACCTGTACAGAATCGTGTGGGGGTTGAGAGCTGAGTAATTGCCACACAGCCTATATGTGCCATCGTTTTTCGGGACGAGGTGGTTGGGTGAAGCCCAGGGACTATAGACTCTCAGATGATTCTTACTTGTACTAATTCGTCTATAGCCGACTTGGCTGGACAAAGTCTATCTGGGGCTAGTCACTGCACTTTGTAGCGAACCAGAAGGCCCGGCATGGTATTAATCTTATGCACAGTAAACTCTGTCATAACGTAACATGCGAGTCATGAAGGTAAAGTAGTCATGGACAGGGAATTTGTTCGAAATGTGAGAAAAATGCACTGGACTGACCTGTATTGGCGGTGGTACATGTCATGTAGGCTGCCCTGATGGCGTGTCTGTGCCTGCCTCCAGCACTCATTTCTGATGACAATGTTGGAACAATATGACTGCTCGTGTGTAATGGGTTGCAGGTAAAAGCATGCAGAGTTAAGCAAATCTGCAGTCAAACGAATGCTGGCGCACAGTTCTCTTCGTGTAAGTTCAGCATCCCTTGTATGATGTCGTGATGTCGGATGATCTTCTGTAATTCCAATTCCAGCTCACGGCAGTCTTGGAGAATCTGTCACAGTTATTGTGTGCATCGATGGGGTGCGATGGCTGCAGGTCAGTATTCATCAAAGGCCATAGCGGTAGCGTGCCAAAGATGCTGGTAACAAACTCTCTGCCGCTGTGGCATAGGAGGGTTCCCATGCCAAGTCAGAAAGTGGAAATTTCCCTGCAGCACAGGCTCTCTGATGTCGGCGATGAGAACGTGACCTTCAATGCAACGTCCACAGATCAACAGGCAGTTCCATAAATTGTGATGGAGGAGTCGTTTGCAGTACAAAAATGGGTGGGCTGTAGAGTGCACTCAGTCAGTGGTTCCTTCCCAGGAGTGGCACTCATTTCTGACCTTGTGTCGATGTGAAAGTATTGGTTGTTCGAATGATATAGCACAAACCATCTGTTACCACAGGATGGAATTGGAGCAAAACTAGTTTAATGTTGTAGGCCACATGTATTAGTGCAGCGATCTGGGGCGCCGATTGTGGATCGCCATTCTCATTAGGATGATCACACGGTGCCACACAGTTGTGCACTTTGTCGCCGAAGTCGGCCTGGAACCAACAAAGGGGTGACGAAGACTGCCTGCCTGAGTGCATAGTATAACTGACAGCTGGGTGCATGTTTGGTTTGACTGGCAGAAGGTCGCTGCTCACACAGCAGTTGCGAGTGACATCATCCATGGTGTCACCTGTATTTGCTCAAGGCAGCTCGGATGACTGCGGTTGCTGGCCGCAGGGTGATCCCTGGCTGTACTGGACATCAGTCGATGTCCAAGAAATCCATGTATTGGCTAGAAGCTCATCAGCTACAAATATTTTTCGTTCTATCGTTTCATTCTAATGCGAAATCATGGTCATTCGTACATATGACGGTAATGTGACGAATCACAGTGTCCATAACGGGCCTTCTGGCATGAGGACTGAGTCGATTTATATTCACAGGCTTCTCAAAAGTTGAATTTGCTCATTGTAAATGATTTGACATAATTGTTGCTCTGGTGTTCTGGCTAACCAGTCAAGCAATGCTGCCTTTGCTGTACCATATTCGTTGGACGTCAGAGGTGTCTCAATGATTTCACTGATGATGTCAGCGTGCTTGCCTACATGGCTCAGTTGTGTGACGAACTTGAAGCTGTCATTGAAAATGCCGAGAAAACACTTGGTGATAGCGAACCACACTGCCAGTCGTTCCAGGTGAAAGACTGTTAGTTTAGGGTGGGTTCCTGGTCGAATAGCCTGCCGCTGTGGCCGAGCGGTTCTAGGCGTTTCAGTATGGAAAACGCGCTGCTGCTACGGTCGCAGGTTTGAATCCTGCCTCGGGTATGGATGTGTGTGATGTCCTTAGGTTGTTTAGGTTTAAGTAGTTCTAGGTCTAGGGGACTGATGACCTCAGATGTTAAGTCCCATAATGCTTAGAGCCATTTGAACCTGGTCGAACAGCAGTTCCACAACAATTTCAGCATGGCTATGGTGGCAAGAGAAGTCGGAGAGCAAGGGCAGACAAGCTCACCTGATCCAAGCACTGCATGGAAGGAAGTCCCACGAGAGTGTTGTAATGGTTCAAAAAATGGTTCAAAGGCTCTGAGCACTATGGGACTTAACTTCTGAGGTCATCACTCCCCTAGAATTTAGAAATACTTAAATCTAACTAACCTAAGGACATCATACACATCCATGCCCGAGGAATGATTCGAACCTGCGACCGTAGCGGTCGCGCGGCTCCAGGCTGTAGCGCCTAGAACCGCTCGGCCACCCCTGCGACAGTCTGACGTTGCTAGGAAAATGTGTTAAACTCATTACCGAAATCATCCAGAATATCGGCAACCACTACACATTGTTCATGTAGACTAGGGTCACTTTTGCTACTAGCAGTACGACACAGAAAAGCGTCAGTTTCGCGTTTCAAAGGAACTGTAAATTGTTCCCACTGATTTGTGGCACTAAAGGAAGTCTTGCACTTGAAGTACACCAAAACTGTAAACGCAGTGTTGTCCCACTGTTAGGGCGCAGGTGATGAGATGCAGCAAACTGATCAATCTGTAGTAGGTGCTGACGTTTGTCACTGGCTCACCAGTGTGGGGAGGATCCAGCTAGGGTTATTCATAGCGAATAATGTATGCAGTAAGTGCAGATAATATACACCTTATTTGCTTACACTGTGGCAAACAAGATAGTGCGTGCACACACACAGATATTGTTTAGAGTGAACTGTCAGTTAGAGACAGTGCCTTATTGGAGCCCTGCCCTGCTGACCAGAGTTTGCTAAGGCGGCAGATAGCTGAGTCGCCACAGACTAATTTGTAAAACATTCCATGTAACATGTGTCCCTGTCATTTGTTACAGAGATACCGCTTGTTACAGTGATAAGTTTACATTTTGTGTGTTGATACCCCAGTTACTGTAGGTACAATTATTATTTTTGGGGCGCTGATGACCTCGATGTTGAGTGCCCATAAACCCCAACACACACACACACATTATTTTTGGTTTGTAAATTCAATTTGTTAAGTTGTGCTTGAGTTTACATAGTTGAAGTTTTCAACTGTGATTGTGATTGTTGTTTGTTGGACCATTCTATAGTATCATTTAATTGTGTCACCCTTACGATCTGTCACACGTTTTTACAAGTACCGAGTGTCCCAATGTAGCACTTGTGTGTGGGTTTTGTAATGAAACGCTACTTCTGCTTATACATAATATGGTATCTGCTTTCCTAACCACAGAGTATCCCATTAAAGAGTGTTTACTTGTGTTTTCATTGAATTGAATAAGACTGTTGCAGTACCCACCAGTATTATCTCATCTGAACATGCAGATGAAAATTGTGGATGAAGCAGAACGCAGTCCTTCAACAAGCACACACACAATTTCCACATTTACCAATGTTCCACATACAAGAATATGGCAGACATTAAATAGTTAATTAGTTAGTTCCTTGTTTATGAGATCAAATTCGCGATAAACACGATGATATGGAATGTTTCAACAGAACCAACAAAGAGCACTTGTACGACTTTAAAAAAGAATAATATTTATAGGGCTACATACTATCCGTTTACTGTCTTAATGACTAAATAGCTGGAGCTGGTAAGAAGAAACATCTTTAATCTACATCTGAACACACTTCTGCTACCCAACAATAGTTTTATTTGCATGGGTAGATTGTCAAAGAATTATATAGGTGCATATTTCACCCTTTCTTGTGACAAAGTTAGACTCATTAGAGGGTAATGCAGAACATGTTTCCTTTCATTTTTGTACTTCTGAATATCTCTGTTACTGTCAGACTTGTACATAGTGTTGATAACAAATTTCATATATGAATAAATGTACAACCAGTTTGTAGTTAATATTCACAGCTGATGTCAATTTATGAACTCCATACATAATTCTAATTGCTTTCTTTTGTGCAATGAATACTTTTCACCTAAGCGACGAGTTAGCCCAAAGCATTATCCCACAAAACATCAATGAATGAAAGTATGCAAAATATAGTAACTTACTGACTTCTGTATTTCAAGACCTTGGTAATTTTTCTCATGACAAAGGTAGATGAACATAAAAGTTTTAGCAGATCTGCTATACAGTTTATCTGGTTTACGTTTTTATCAATATACACAACTGCTATACAGTTTATCTGGTTTACGTTTTTATCAATATACACAACTAGGAACTTATAATTTTCTACCCTAGTTATTACTTCTCACCGATATGAGGTTAATAGGGGGTGGGATCTTTTTGATAGTACAAGCTGAGTGAACTAAGTTTTTCACAGCTTAAAGCTAGTCTATTTGTGTAAATTCGTTCAGTAACTTCTATAAAAACATCATTTACTAGCGTTTATGTTGATGCTTCCTTGCTAAGCTTCACAAAATTGCTTGTATCATATGCCAATACAGTTAATTCTACCTCCTGATTCAAATAAAGTGGCAGGTCACTAACATAAAGCAAGAACAGTAGTGGGTCAACGATCAAACCTTGTGAAACCCCCAGTGTGATTTTTCCTCTTGGTGATGATGTGACATCCTTCTTTATACTATTCAAACAGCCTTGGGTAACTTTCTGCATTCAGTATGTTAAATAAGAACTAATTCAGGAATTTACTGAACTATAAATTCCATAAAAACTTAACTTCTCGAATAGAATATTATGATTGATACAATCATATTCCTTCGATAAGTCACAGAAGATCCCAGATGAATATATTTTAATCATTAAAAGTTTTTAATATGAGCTCAGTAAATTTATAAATAGCTGATTCAGTAGAATGGTCTTTTTGAAATCCAAACTGTGATTGGCTAAGTATACTATTAATTTACAGGTGGATTACAATCATGCAGTACATTAACTTCTCAAAAATTTTGACAAATGATCTTGGGAGTGGAACTGGGTGGTAGTCACTGACATATGTGGAGTCACCCTTTTTATAGAGAGGTCTAACGATGGCGTATTTCAATATTTCTGGGAAAACACCCTGAGGTAATGATGCATGATATAAGTGACTAACACCATGACATGTTAGAGAGATACAACATTATAGTGTCTAGTTGGATATACATCCACCACATACAAACTTTTACTTTATAGAGTGATGATGATCTTTCCTTCAGATGGGGATGTGGGGTTAATTTTTAATTCACTAAATGTTTCTGTATTGCTTCTTCAGTGCACTGTTCTGCTTCTCCTCTAAACTATTTGGACTCATTCTCTTACCTACTTTTAAGAAGTAGTTATTAGAAATATCTGCTACACATGAATTGTCTTTTACAGCACTTCCATTCTCTTTAACAGTAGTTAAGTCAGATTCTATGGCTTCTTTCCCTGTCTCTCTTTTCACAATATTCCATCTTGATTTTATCCTTTCTATGTCATGAAGAGACTCTGATAACCATAGTGAACCAAGGTTTCTTTAATGATTTGCCATTCATCATCATCAGCAGCAGCAGCCAATTCAATTATTAAATGATGTGGCCTCTTCGAGTCATGGATTCAGGTAGGCTTTGAGCAGCCTTCTCCAAGTGGGATGGTCTTGGGCAGTTCTCTGCCAGGTGTTACCAGCGATCTTCTTGATGTCTTTGTCCCATCTGTCTGGTGGTCTTCCTCTAGGCCTCCGATGCTCTCTCGGACTCCACTCCAGTATTAGCTTCGTCCATCTGTTGTCTTTTCTTCTTGCGACATGGCCAGCCCACTGCCATTTCAAGGAACCTACTGTCTCTAAGATGTCATTAACCTTCGTCACAGACCGGATGTCATCCGCCCTTTTCCTGTCCTTTCTTGTATAGCCCAGCATTGATCTCTCCATGGCTCTCTGTACTGTCCTAAGTTTCCCTTTTGTAAATGAGTTCAGTGTCCATGTCTCGTAGCCATACGTCATCACAGGAAGAATGCATTGATCAAATATTGCTTTCTTCAAATTTACTGGCATTTTTGATCTGAATACTTTCGAATTCTTCCCAAATGCTTGCCAGCCAAACTTGATGCGTCAATAGATTTCTGGCCTTATGTCTCCCTTCATACACTCCTGGAAATGGAAAAAAGAACACATTGACACCGGTGTGTCAGACCCACCATACTTGCTCTGGACACTGCGAGAGGGCTGTACAAGCAATGATCACACGCACGGCACAGCGGACACACCAGGAACCGCGGTGTTGGCCGTCGAATGGCGCTAGCTGCGCAGCATTTGTGCACCGCCGCCGTCAGTGTCAGCCAGTTTGCCGTGGCATACGGAGCTCCATCGCAGTCTTTAACACTGGTAGCATGCCGCGACAGCGTGGACGTGAACCGTATGTGCAGTTGACGGACTTTGAGCGAGGGCGTATAGTGGGCATGGGGGAGGCCGGGTGGACGTACCGCCGAATTGCTCAACACGTGGGGCGTGAGGTCTCCACAGTACATCGATGTTGTCGCCAGTGGTCGGCGGAAGGTGCACGTGCCCGTCGACCTGGGACCGGACCGCAGCGACGCACGGATGCACGCCAAGACCGTAGGATCCTACGCAGTGCCGTAGGGGACCGCACCGCCACTTCCCAGCAAATTAGGGACACTGTTGCTCCTGGGGTATCGGCGAGGACCATTCGCAACCGTCTCCATGAAGCTGGGCTACGGTCCCGCACACCGTTAGGCCGTCTTCCGCTCACGCCCCAACATCGTGCAGCCCGCCTCCAGTGGTGTCGCGACAGGCGTGAATGGAGGGACGAATGGAGATGTGTCGTCTTCAGCGATGAGAGTCGCTTCTGCCTTGGTGCCAATGATGGTCGTATGCGTGTTTGGCGCCGTGCAGGTGAGCGCCACAATCAGGACTGCATACGACCGAGGCACACAGGGCCAACACCCGGCATCATGGTGTGGGGAGCGATCTCCTACACTGGCCGTACACCACTGGTGATCGTCGAGGGGACACTGAATAGTGCACGGTACATCCAAACCGTCATCGAACCCATGGTTCTACCATTCCTAGACCGGCAAGGGAACTTGCTGTTCCAACAGGACAATGCACGTCCGCATGTATCCCGTGCCACCCAACGTGCTCTAGAAGGTGTAAGTCAACTACCCTGGCCAGCAAGATCTCCGGATCTGTCCCCCATTGAGCATGTTTGGGACTGGATGAAGCGTCGTCTCACGCGGTCTGCACGTCCAGCACGAACGCTGGTCCAACTGAGGTGCCAGGTGGAAATGGCATGGCAAGCCGTTCCACAGGACTACATCCAGCATCTCTACGATCGTGTCCATGGGAGAATAGCAGCCTGCATTGCTGCGAAAGGTGGATATACACTGTACTAGTGCCGACATTGTGCATGCTCTGTTGCCTGTGTCTATGTGCCTGTGGTTCTGTCAGTGTGATCATGTGATGTATCTTACCCCAGGAATGTGTCAATAAAGTTTCCCCTTCCTGGGACAATGAATTCACGGTGTTCTTATTTCAATTTCCAGGAGTGTATTTATAATCTGGCCAAGGTAGACATATTCACTGACCTCTTCTAGCAGACTGTCCTTGACCTTCACATCTCCAGCTGGGACCCATTTGTTGGACATTAATCTTGTTTTGGAAAGGTTCATGTTCAAGCCAACCAGCTGACATTCCAATGCAAGATCTGTAACTAAGTTTTGGAGCTCTGCGAAGTCTTTGGCCAGTAAGGCAATATCATCGGGAAATTTCAAGTTGGTAAGCCTTCTTCCATTAACTCTAATTCCCTTACCTTCCCACCTCAACTTTGACATAGGCATTTCCAATACAGCAGAGAACAGTTTTGGGGAGGTGGGATCGCCTTGCTTGACACCCCTCATGATGCGGAATTCTTGAGTTGATTCGCCGAAGTTAACATAAGCTGAAGAATTCTTGTAGATTTTCCTGAGCACTTCAATGTATGCTGCTCCCACTCCTTGTTCACTCAAAGCTTGGAGGACAGCTACATGGCTAACGGAGTCAAATGCCTTTTCAAAGTCAACAAAGGCAATGCAGAGAGGCAGTTGGTATTCATTCGCTCTGCTTATCACTTCACTAACGGTCAGAATGTGGTCAATAGTGCTAAAATGGCTTCGGAATCCTGCTTGTTCTATAGGTTGGTCTGAGTCTAGGGTGGAACTAATTATCTTTTTAGGAAAGCTAATTTGAAACAGGTACAAACTCAATAAGACATATGTTGAATATAGAGTTAGCACTAGGCTCATTGTAAACTTCATACCAGTCGACATTTGTAAAGCTTTTTTCAAAATCTTCAGTAATCTTGTCATTACTCAGTCTCACTGTTTTCTTAGACTGTTTGTGAACTGCACATGGAGCCAATTTACGTAATGTGCTTAACTATGCATCATGTTCCAGTGATCTGTTCATCACCAGATATGTAGATATCCACTTCTGCTTTTGAATGATTCCATTACCTATAAGAATACTACTATTCTGAACAATGCAGGTAGCTAAATTGTCACTGGTACCAAATTGTAAGCAGCTAAATGCACATCTGGATCGCTTTTCATCTGCAGTGCATTCACCTTCGAGAAGGGGATAAAGGTGGAAGACTCACACTGGTGCTTCAACGAAAACTCACAAGCCTTTGTAGAGGCACATTTTAAGTAATGCTCCCCTGTAAATGTGTGGTGTGATATAGACAATCAGTTCATAGGGCTTTTTGTGTTATCACATCAATCTTATGGGGCTGTATTATCTATACTTCTAACATTACTAGAAGAAAGACCTTTAGCTACAGACTTGGGCGTTTTCTTCCAACATGACAGAGCCCAGTATGTATTCTAGTCATCATGTGACACACTGTGTGTACCTAACAATACCTGGGGGATGATCACATTTCATGGCTATGAAGGACCCTGAAATATACCCCTTTATGTTTTTGCTGGTGGGTCTACAGTAGCGTACAGGAAGTGGCAGCAAATGATGCAATTCAAAGTTCTTCCAGATCATCAAAACCAAATTTCATTATATCAGTCCACCTGTCACAACACATTGAAAAAACATTGTGGTAAACTAGTGAAATGAAAACAATTACAATTCATTTATGGCTATTAGATGATCACCTCAAAGTAGCAACAGATACCAGTTCAAAAGAAATTTCTTAGAGCAAATATGCCCTTTCAAAGGAACCATTCTGGCACTTGCCTGGGCCGATTTAGGGAAATCACAGGAAACCTAAATCAGGGTGGTTGGACGCGGGATTCAACCAATTGAAAGATTATTGCATCTTCTTATCAGTTCAGAATTCAGAATTTTATTTTTTGAACATTCAGTGTAATTATTCGTGATTCATGAAAATGACTGCTATGACTTAAAAGTTCATACTCAAGAGCTACTTCAAAAGTCAAATCTGGTAACTGGCAATACAGTTAGTGAACTATTGATTCAAGAGTTGAAACATTCAGCTACCTCAGACATAATAATTTTCTCTACATTAAATGGTGTGGTCTGTAGAGTGTTCTGTGTAATCTGAACTCATTAGATTACACCACTTGCTATAAGGAGCACATGGCCAGATGTATCATATATACTGTGTTATAGATACAGACAATTTAGTTGCTAAATAACAAACTAAGAGAGACATACATCCACACATATTGCCACTATTGCAAGAATGTGCTGAGTAAACCTTTTTAATAAATCAAGACACTCTTTAATAAAATATTGTTACTCTATTCATTGTTGTAGATTGTAAAAGATACTTTGTGTGTCAAGCATATCTTGTAAATTTGTTTGCAGCATGTTATTGAAACTGATTGTGAGAACAGCTAGTGAAGCTGGGAGACATGCATATCTGTCACCGCCTACTTCTTACAGCAAAAAAGATGATTGAAGGCAAGGGCTTACATTTGCTAGTACCTGTTTAAACTGTGTCAGTTTGTGAATTTTGTATCACAAACATTACTTCTACATCGTGGCTACGTTCGCTGGCACAGATCGAGCTGAATAATTTCTTTGTAATTGGATCTGTCCTATCTACAGTGATTTCTTCTAGGTTTGTAGACACAACTACACTCTTCATCGGTGCTACAACATATTGTGTGAGAATTTTTGTATTATTTTCTGTTTTTTTAGTGTAGTGAGTTAATTGATTAGTGCAGCAGGGAAACTTTATGGTACTCACTCGCTTGCAATTCAAAATGAATACCCAGGAAATGGCTCATGTACAATTCTTAGATAGTGTGGAGGCCATTCCTGTGTCTGAAAATCTAATGATATCTGATTCCAGGATAGTTGATAGTCATATAGAAAGTACTGAGTCTTCAACAGTGAACCAGATGGTGATATGGAGGAAATTTCAAGTACAGGCAATAATAACTTAGGTCTTAACTGTAGGTCTCGACTGATCGGTATACTCGCAAATATTACTACCAAACTTGATAAAACTGATTGCATAGCTGCACAGCAAGCCAGTATGTCTGCACAAATCACTAAAATAGATGCTACAGCTACACAGGAAGCCTCAATGTTAGAACATATGAAAGGCTTAGCAACCAAAAGGGACTAAATAAGTCAAAAGGTCAATTTTCAAAACGTTGTTTCGATATAGAAAATATAGAAACACATAAGGAAGAAAATGATCAAACTGTTGAAGAATTAGCACATAAGCTGTCTCAAATAAAATCTGGCCATGAAGAATTAATGAAAGGAGAACTCAAAGAGCACATAAAAACTGTCTCAATCAAGCTCAGTGACTGGACTGAGACTAAAAACAAACAGGTTTCCGCTCATATCTTGTAAGGCATAAAATCTATGGTAGAAAAACTTCCAAGAAGTATCTCATCCCCTGATAATGTTTTAAAACGCGAAATGCAACAGATTGAACAGCAAATTGTGACTGTACCAGTAACTAGGCAACAAATTTTGAACAATGGATCAGATTGTGACAACAAAAATGGCTGGCCTATGTCACCAACTATTAATTGTCATGAGCATGGATCATTACTTCTACAAAATCTTTATAGCCAATGCTAATGGAGGATAAGTTGTTGAAATATAGACAATTTCTGCCTTTTATTCCGGAAAGACGATGTATGAGCCTCATTGTCTTCGGAAGATGATTTCGAAACCTATTGCCCTGTTCATGGTTCGAACGCCGAAAGATAAGTAACATATCCAGATATATCCAGGGTGAAGGCTCATCATGGGCAAATGATATCGTGGAATCTTGTGCGAGGAACAAGATGTTTGAAAAATCTGTCTTATCCAAGTACTGGTATAAAAGGTTCCAAGAGTGGCTATGCAAAGAAGTTTGTAATCCAGAGCCTTGTCACTCCATAGTGGGAAGCTACGAAGATACTTTGAGAAATACCTCAGCAAGCCAAAATATTGGAATGCTCTGATTGCTCATGTGGATATTATTACAATCTAAAGGCAAAATTGGCACTTGACATACAAGAAAAACTGCTCCATGTTTCTGAAGAGAATTTAGAAACGTTTTATCTGCTTTTGGTTCTACAGATCTCCTCCAGGAAGACACTAGGTTTAGAAATAATGGTGCATATTTACAAAATGAAGGTGCTAGAGGAACCCACACGAACAGAGTAAATGAGTCAGTCAATCCCGAGAATTTGAATAAGCCACCACCAAATCTTATTGATGACACATGGGTGCCGTGAGCAATTTTAAAGCAAGTGGTGGTCCTCATGCATTCCATAATTACCATGGTCGGCCGAATCGTGCCGAAAGGGAATATCAACCAGGTTATCATAATCAGAATCCCTATAACAGGACAAATGATGTATGAAACATGCCTCATCAGTAGATGAATATTCCTTGGAGAGAACAGACACTGATTATCATTGAGATGACAGGGGAGGCAGTACCTGATACTGACTCCCTACTCCCCCCTACTTTAAATTAAAAGCAGATGGATCATAACTGCTGCCAGCCAAAAAGACTGCGGACACGTAACAGGGTACATTTCTTCCAATACGAAAACAGTGTGGATATGAGGGAGGACCTTGCACCCAGCATTTACCACTGTGAAAAGACATATCCCAAAGTGCCTTTATCATTTGCACAGTACATGTGTCTGGAATTCCGACTGAAGCAATTCTCGCCACAAGTGCATCAGTTAATGGATTACCTGAATCCTTGTTTTACCAATTAGCAGACAGGATCAAGGTGCCGGTATTTCCTATACAAGACTGCAAAATAATAGATGTTGTGGGCACTCATTCCAGGAACTGAAGGTTAGAAAGTTAGTTAAGCTTCGATTTTGGAAATGGAGTGAGAAAGTGCTTATTTCTTGTTGTAATAGACTAGAGCTGACTGTATCCTGGATACAAACTTTTTCCATGAGAGGGATCGGAAGATCAACTTATCAGTGGGCCCATTCTGTTTGCTGATTTGAGGAGCAATAATAATGGTGCTACTAATCCAAGAAACTGGGAAACACATGGGATATTGTAGATCAAAGCTGATCAGTCTAAATTTGAAAAGGAGGACATGTATCTAGCCATTCTCAATTTTTCAGATGGACTTTACAGAGATATCTAACGTTATCGAGAAAAAATTGGAAAAGTTGGAACACCTAACAGAATTTGACAAGAGACAACTAGCTGATTTATTGAGATATTACAAGAAGGAAGAGTGACAAATAGCTCTAAAAATAATGAGACATTGGGAATAAGTGCACGGAGTGTTGCAAACCTATTAAACAAGTATTTTCTACGTGTTACTGATAGCTTGTTACCATGTTCAGTACACAGTGCAATGGAATATCTGAGACCAGTCTCTACAAATAACTTCAGTAAAATGGAAATGATACTCACTTCCCCCAGAGAAGTAGCATCCATCATAAAATCCTTAAAACCAATGTATTCTAGTGATTATGACATCATATCAATGAAGTTAATCAAAGAGTGTTCCTGTGAGTTGAGTTCTACCAAAAGTTATTTGTGCAATCAATCTCTTATCAGTGGAACATTTCCAAACTGGCTAAAATATGTTGAAGTTAAACCTCTTTACAAGAAGGAGAGAGATGGCATCAAACTACCAACCAATTTCACTTCTGCTGCCTTTTTCAAAAATATTGCTCACGTTTGTGTTCAAGTATCTTCTTAAGCATCTGACTGCAAATAACATATTTTCGAAGTCACAGTTTGGGTTCCGTAAGGGTTCCAACACAGGAAAGACTATTTACACATACAGTGAGAATGTGCTTAATTGAGTAGATAACAAATTAGAGGCTACTGGCATTTTTTGTGATCTGTCAAAAGCCTCTGACTATATGAATCACAGCATTCCCTTAAGTATATTAGAATATTATGATATCACTGGCAGTGGTACAAAATGGTCCAAGTCTCATCTAACAAAGACTGCCATTTCTAAATACCTGTGGAGTAATGTGTAGGTGCATGGTGAAAGACCCCTGGGTATGGTAAAGTTAAAATTTATTTAAAAAAATGAAACAGCAACAGTGACAGAATCAAAGACCAACTATAAGTGTTGGCAAAGACATTAGTTGTGAAAGCACAGTAAAGTGTAGAAAAATGACCATAAAACATCATTCACTTTTTTGTATATGATTTTGTTTCACTCTCTTGTATGTAGAAGGTTCGTTAAGCTGGGCTCAGAGTATGACAGGCTACAAGTGTTTTATATCATATGTGTTTCTGAATAAGAGAAGAGTTAATAACAGTATTAAGTATTTTTATTAAAATGAAACAGAACCAAGTAAAGAAGAATTCCTTCACCGGTGGCCTCTGGAGGTCGCTGCCTGCATTTACAATTGAAATGGAGGAAAAGAAGTCCATGGTCATATTTTTGTAAAATTAATAGAATCAGAAGCTTTCAGAAAATGAGAAATATAGTTAAAATATGTAGAGTGATGGACACAGAAAAAGAAATGATGCAAGGTATAGTGAATAAACAATAGAACAATTTCGCACATGCAGAACACTTCATGCTATTGACATTGTGTTAATATTCTCTTTTCATTGTAAGCAAGATGACAATTATCAATCAATTCCTTTAATTCTTTTTTAATTATTTTTGTTATTATAATACAAATGGCGACCTAAGCGCCACAACTTCAGGACACTAGTTGTTAAGTAGGGTGTGTTAACTATTGTTATAGTAAGAAATTTCTATGACATTGCTATTAGTCATTGTCTTTTTTTCTGTTTGCATGAATAACAATGGGGACCAGGTAAAGGAAAAAGGAAAAAACAGAGGAGAAATTTTGGAAAGAAATAGGAGCTGGTCCCAGGTTATGTAAAAGTTTCCATAGTATGCTGTTTTATTCGGCGCAGCAAAGGTAGGACGGCTACACAAGTTGCTTGTGACGTTACGCTTGGTAGTACCGCTTTTGAGGTGGATAGAAACCTTTTCCTCATTATTCCCTTCCTTGAACTGTTTTGTGGAAAATTTCCAGGAATTTTTCAGTGTGATACGTATTGTCAGTAAAACATAAAGAATTACAACACAATAGTTTGCATGTCATTGTAGACATGAAACAGGCTTTGACATTGCGTAAATTACAATTGTCAAGTATAATAATTAGCATACGAAATTCCATTTTTTGTGAAATTCTAATATTTCCGTATTCATACAGCATGGCAGAAAAATATATGTCCATTGTTGATAGTAATAGCGGAAAATCAATCAGCCAAGATGGTGTAGAATTGCGCATTTGAACAAATGAAGTTCAGGCGCCATGCACGCCTACCGCAGACAGTTTAAGTAGGTCAGAGATGAGTGTTGCAGGTGTGACAAACGATAGCAACAGTCCACAGCAGAATAACTTTGATGACCCAATGTTAACAATTGACGAGACAATGTCATGCATATCCCAGAGCGATATACCACTCATGAATGGAACATTGGAGAGCGATACAAACATGAATCTCAACAATTTGTTCACAACACAAACATTAACTTGGAAAGTACAGCAGACAGCAACCACAGTAGTACAACTGACACACTGCAGTGGCAGTTATTATCCAACATAAACACGAAATTAGATAATATGAACACCAATTTCAGTGATTTGAAAAAAGATATAAATATGGTAAAACAGCAACAAAACACTGTTTACAAGATCTAAATACACTCCTGGAAATTGAAATAAGAACACCGTGAATTCATTGTCCCAGGAAGGGGAAACTTTATTGACACATTCCTGGGGTCAGATACATCACATGATCACACTGACAGAACCACAGGCACATAGACACAGGCAACAGAGCATGCACAATGTCGGCACTAGTACAGTGTATATCCACCTTTCGCAGTAATGCAGGCTGCTATTCTCCCATGGAGACGATCGTAGAGATGCTGGATGTAGTCCTGTGGAATGGCTTGCCATGCCATTTCCACCTGGCGCCTCAGTTGGACCAGCGTTCGTGCTGGACATGCAGACCGCGTGAGACGACGCTTCATCCAGTCCCAAACATGCTCAATGGGGGACAGATCCGGAGATCTTGCTGGCCAGGGTAGTTGACTTACACCTTCTAGAGCACGTTGGGTGGCACGGGATACATGCGGACGTGCATTGTCCTGTTGGAACAGCAAGTTCCCTTGCCGGTCTAGGAATGGTAGAACCATGGGTTCGATGACGGTTTGGATGTACCGTGCACTATTCAGTGTCCCCTCGACGATCACCAGTGGTGTACGGCCAGTGTAGGAGATCGCTCCCCACACCATGATGCCGGGTGTTGGCCCTGTGTGCCTCGGTCGTATGCAGTCCTGATTGTGGCGCTCACCTGCACGGCGCCAAACACGCATACGACCATCATTGGCACCAAGGCAGAAGCGACTCTCATCGCTGAAGACGACACGTCTCCATTCGTCCCTCCATTCACGCCTGTCGCGACACCACTGGAGGCGGGCTGCACGATGTTGGGGCGTGAGCGGAAGACGGCCTAACGGTGTGCGGGACCGTAGCCCAGCTTCATGGAGACGGTTGCGAATGGTCCTCGCCGATACCCCAGGGGCAACAGTGTCCCTAATTTGCTGGGAAGTGGCGGTGCGGTCCCCTACGGCACTGCGTAGGATCCTACGGTCTTGGCGTGCATCCGTGCGTCGCTGCGGTCCGGTCCCAGGTCGACGGGCACGTGCACCTTCCGCCAACCACTGGCGACAACATCGATGTACTGTGGAGACCTCACGCCCCACGTGTTGAGCAATTCGGCGGTACGTCCACCTGGCCTCCCGCATGCCCACTATACACCCTCGCTCAAAGTCCGTCAGCTGCACATACGGTTCACGTCCACGCTGTCGCGGCATGCTACCAGTGTTAAAGACTGCGATGGAGCTCCGTATGCCACGGCAAACTGGCTGACACTGACGGCGGCGGTGCACAAATGCTGCGCAGCTAGCGCCATTCGACGGCCAACACCGCGGTTCCTGGTGTGTCCGCTGTGCCGTGCGTGTGATCATTCCTTGTACAGCCCTCTCGCAGTGTCCGGAGCAAGTATGGTGGGTCTGACACACCGGTGTCAATGTGTTCTTTTTTCCATTTCCAGGAGTGTACAATTAAACAAAAACAAGTATTCAAGCATTTGCAAGACAAGTTCGATGATATAGCCAAAAATTTTAGCATTGAAATAGACGAAAAATTGAATGATATCAAAAAACAAGCAAAGCACGAAGTAATTTCTGAAATTAACAGTAACATTACGGAGTTAAACAGAAGGTAGAGTCGTCATGATCTATTAGAGCAACAGATAAAGAAAATCACAGATGCGAAACAGACATTGAAGCCACATAGAACCAGTTGTGTTCGACACCAAAAAAGGTAACCACTGTCGTTAACAAACTAAATGAAGACTATGAAGGTGTACCTCTAGCTTTAGAAGAGCTTACTTTAAAAGTAGCAACATTAGAAGTTAACTCAGCAGGTGCTAAGAAAGGCAGAGAGCAGATCAATGAAAATATAAGTGATATCATTAGTCAAGCTAAAGCAGGTATGTTAGATAAGAGTAATACCATTGTAGAGAATTTAGTAACCGATTGTAAGTTATGCACAGGTGTAGTACAGAAAGCTATTCAGGAAAAAGATAATGAAATAGTAGCAAGGTAAACATCAACCCACAAGCAGCAGAAGGTAGGATTGCAATCGTTTAGAAGAAAAATTAACCGGATCTCGAAATATGCACGTAAATAATACACAAGCTATAGTGAACAAACCACAAGCTATCGGTATCTATCCACAAATTGTCACGAGTCCTACAGCAGGTACCAGTGACAGTTGTAGGGTGCAAAATGTAAACATACCCAAAACCCCAACACCTGAGCAATTACCGACTGCAGTTACAGGTAACTACAATAAGAACATAAATACGACAGAAAATTCTAAATGTCTATCAACTATATTTCCAGACTAAGGTTTGCTGAGACAAATAAAGCTCCACAAAGAAAGTCGAAAATATACAGCATTTGTTTGGGTGGCAGAAGTTATGAATTCCGTGTTCTGTCTTTTGTACTGAACATTAGTGTAGGCGTGTTTATATCAGCACTGGACAAGGTAGTAGGACCATAACTGCTTAGAAAAGTCACTGTTTACGTAAAAGACATACTAATATCCACACCTACTTGGTTAGAACATATCAGGCTGATTGAACAGATATGTCAATGATTTGCAGAATATGGAGCAACAACCAATTTAAAAAAGTCTGGTTTTGGTAAGGAGCAAGTCAGATTTTTAGGACATGTTGTGTCAGAACAAGGTATACTACCTGATCTGAAAAAACGTGACGCCATTTGCTCCAAGGGATAAAAACAACTTAGAGCTTATTTAGGACTAACATCCCTTTTTCGTAAATTCGTACCTCAGCAACTGATGAACAGTGATGCATTACTCAAATTGCTATGAAAAAATAGGTCTTGGTTATGGGATGATAAGTGTTAGGAGGCATTAGTCAATGTAAACATTCTTAGCCGCCCTGATTTGTCCAAGGATTTTTGTCAATGCATAGATGCCTCATCTCAGGGGCTGGGGGCTTGCTTGTTCTAGATGCGAGAAGCAGAAGGTAAGGAAGTACCATAGGTCATCAGTTTTGCTAGTCAAACACTACATGAAGCTGAAAGATCTTACTCTGTGTCAGAATATGGGTATTTAAAAAGTTCGAATATTTTTTGTGGGGTAAGCATACCATCAGTCACTGTCATTTCTTTTGGCATGTAAACTATTGCACTATAGATTAGCAAGGTGGTCTCTATAGTTACAAGAATTCAATTCCAAGATCATTTATATTAAAGGAAGTCAAAATGTTATTGCAGATGCCTTGTCTAGGTTACCATCAAAGTTTAGATGAATTTAGTGAATTAACAGTGCAAGATGCAGAAATCAAAACGTTAATAATGCAAGGTACAATACAACAGTCTGATTACCGTAAGTTTTGTGAGCAAATGAAAATTATACAACAGCAAGATCGCAGATGGAGTAAAGTCATGCAAAACCTTAAGCAAGATAGATGTGGAAAGGTAAGTAAATGGTATCAGTTGTAAAAGGGAATTTTGTTTCATAGGAAACATGAAAAATCTGATTAATGGTGTGGGTATATTCCTGAAGATTATATCGACGAATTTATAAGACACACACGTGAAGTATAGGGGCATTATACGGTGGGCAAATGTAACGAAAAAATTGCAGCACTTCCTTATTTACCAAGTTTGAGAAGGCGAGTCCTACAGATATTAAGAAAGTGTGCATTATGTCAAAAATCAAAACTGTCTAATGTCTCAAAATTACTGAACTACACCCAACAGTCAGAAAAACCCTCTAGACACAGTATCGCTGGTCATAGCTGGTCCATATCCAAGTAGTAAAGGAGGTGTAAGATACATAGTGGCACTATACGATATTTTCTCGAAACATATCAAAACGCATGCCATTAAAAATGCAACAGCCACTAATAACAGAAAAAGAATTGAGGAAAACTACTTGAGAAGAACAGGCGAAACAAAGGTATTACCAGTGCACAGGCGCAAAACCCAGCAACGAAGCAAAATGAACATTATTGTCAGCACGCAATATTCAAATATGTAATGAACTATCAATTATGTATATAATCTTTTGAGTTTTGTAGAACTCTAACATACATAGGATAAGCTGACACAGACATTCCATAAAAAAAGAGAAACCGACAATAAAAGGTAATTGACCCCTATCAGCAAATGTAAATATAAGTTATGCACATACAAAAACACTGTATTTCTCTATACCATGTCAACCTAAAGTGTGGGGGCAGTTGTGTAGGTACATGGTGAAAGACCCCACGGATATGGTAAAGTTAAAATTTATTAAAAAATGAAGCAGCGATGATGACAGTATCAAAAACCAACTATAAGTGTTGTCAAGGACATTAGTTATGAATGCACAGTTAAGTGTAGACAAATGACCATAAAACATCATTCACTTTTTTGTACGTGATTTGGTTTCACTCTCTTGTATGCAGAAGTTTTTTAAGCTATACTGCTCTGAGTATGACGGGCTACAAGTGTTTTATATCATATGTGTTTCTGGATAAGAGAATATTTAATAACAGTAGTAAGTATTTTTACTAAAGTGAAATAGTACCAAGTAAAGAAGAATTCGTTCATATTTTATATCAACTTGGGAGGCACTGGTGTTCCCTGTCGTCGGTTGCTGCATCTACAATTGAAATGGAGGAAAAGAAGTCCATATTCGTATTTCCATAAAATTAACAGAAGGAGAAGCTTTCAGAAGACAAAAAATATAATTAAAATATATATAGTAATGGACGCAGAAAAAGAAACGATGCAAGGTAAAGTGAATGAACATTAGCACAATTTCGAACATACAGGCAATTTCATGATATTGCAATTGTACTAATATTCTCTTTTCATTGCAAGTGAAAGGACAATTACCAATCAATTTCTATAATTATTTTTAATTATTTTTATGATTAAATTCCATAAGCAAGCAGTCTTCATCTGACTGGGAATCAATTAATTATAGGTGGTGTTCCTCAAGATTCTATCTTGGGTCCATTGCTTTTTCTTGTATACGTTATGACCTCTCGTCTGTTACATTGCCAGATGCTAAGTTTATTTTGTTTGCAGATGATACACACATAACAGTAAGTAGCAAGTAAAGTATGGATTTAGAAATGGCTGCTAATCAAATTTTCACCAACATTAATAAGTGGTTTAATGCTAATTCATAGTCATTAATCTTTGAAAAACTCAACAATTCAGTATCTGTAAGAGATTTCATTCTAGCATGTGTATAACATATGAAGACATCCAGATAGAAGGGGCTGAAGGTGTTAAATTTCTGGGATTAGAACTCAATAATAAATTCAGTTGGGAAGGGAATACTGCAGAATTGTTGATGCACCTAAATAAGTCTGTATTTGCAATGCAGATGATGGCAGATGTAGGAGATGTAAAGATAAAAACCTTGAATACTTTGCTTTCTTTCATTATATTGTGTCATATGGTATCTTATTTTGGGGTAACTCATGAAACTAAGCAAAAGTTTTTAGAGTGAAAAAGTTTGTAATAACACTCATTTGTGGTGTAAATTCAAGAACACTATGTTGAAATCTGTTCAAGGAACTAGGTATTCTAACCACAGCTTCTCAATATATTTATTCCTTAATGAAATTTGTTGTGAATAATATATCTCTATTTCCAACCAATAGCTCAACACCTGGTATCAAAACTAGGAATAAGAACAATCTGTGTAAAGACCTAAAATCCATTATCTTGATCGAAAAAGGGGTCCAATTCTCAGGAAGATACATTTCCAAGAAATTGCACGCAACCAATAAAAACTTGGTTTCAGCGAAATCATAGTTTAAACAGAGTATGGAAGATTTTTTCACAGGCAGCTCCTTCTACTCTGTAGATGAGTATCTTAAGAGGCACTGTTAGACCAGCTTAAGTAAAAATGTCTGTTATATTTCAGTTTTTAGAACAGGTAGTCACAACAGTCAAGGTTAGATATTCTGTATATGATAAATTTACTAAAAGTGCATAAATATGTTTCATTCTGAGAGTGTCTTAATTCTCTAAATATTATCAGTTCCAATTTACTGTGATGTATTCACATATGTTGACAATCTCGTAACAAATGATCAGGAAAACGAGTATTATAGTCAGATGTTCTTGTGTTTTATGCTATACTTTCTGCCGTATTCCACACCTAAGAGAGTCAACTCATTTTTTGTGTATGGAACGAAAAGTGAATAGAATCTAATCTAATCCAGTCTTCAAGAAGAAGCCTGGAAACATTAAGGGTAATGAATTCAAGGTAGAGGTATGTGCACATTAAGCATCCTGTCAACATTTCTACACAGTTATCTGGTCGTAGATGAAGTGTGTCGAAGAAGAGATCCAGCAAATACTCAAACAGGATTTAACTGAACCTTCCACAAGCCCTTTGCTGGTGGTTCCAAGACCTGATGATTAGTGCATCTGGGTGCGAGAGAAATTAGTCTAATTATCATATCATTTCAAATGCAACCTGTAAACATAGATGAACTGATTCAAAAATTTGATGGAGTGCAGTATTTTAAAAACATAGACCTAAAAGCTTTCTACGAGGACGTGCCCATTGCACCTGAATCGCGCAAATATATCGCTTTTATTTTGCTGCCCAAAGCTATTATTTCACAGTCCAGCCCTTTGATTTGATTATTAGCTTCAGAGCATTCATCTCCACCCTGGGTTTTGCTGTAGGGCCGAAGTTATGAAGCCAGATTAATCTGTTTGTTAATGATCTATTAATAGTTACCACTACCCATACTGGACATCTGTCTATACTATCACAAGTTGTAGAAGTATTCAAACAAACAGGAATCAGCACTAACATACAGAAATCTCATTTTGGACTAAAAATTATTAAATTCTTAGGTTACCTCATTGATTCAAAAGGCATTCTCGCATACCTTGAAACGATCAGAGCAACAGCCGATTCTACTACACCCAAGACTAAGAAACTTAAGCAATTCTCGGAATGACATCGTTTTTAAAAAGATTCATGTTTGACCAATCTCTGTAAGCTGAGCCTTTGTTAATATTATTAGGAAAGGACGTTAGTAGGCAATGGTCTGAAGAATGTCAGCATGACTTTGAAAATATAAAGAGTTCTTTTTCAGAGGCACCACTGTTGTATCACTTCAGTATGAACCTAGAATTCTGTTTAATGTGTGATGCTCTTCAGATGGTCTTTGTTCATACCCCTTTCAGCAGATAATTGTGCATGGGAAATTAATCTTTTGTCCCACTGATTTTGTGAGGCATAAATTATCAGATTGTGAATGATCTTATACTATTACTGGACTAGAAGCACTTGCAGTAGTCTGGTCATTCAAAAAATTTCACTTTTTTCTCTACCGCAATACTATGACAGTGTTATGTGACCATCAAGCCCTCATCTTCCCGTAGACTTGCAAATTGTTGCATGTAAGTTTAGCTCAATTGCTGTTGACCTTTTTAGTAATATCTTATCAAAATCACATGCATTGAAGGAAAGAAAAATTTCATTGCAGATGTTTTATCTAGGCTCCCTGAGGGTCTTCGAACAGGATTGATATTTGAGCAGCAGATTACAGAATTTAATGTGTTGCTAATGAAGGATGAAGCTTACCACATGTACTATTTTGGTATGTGCAAACACTGTCATAGTATTGCGATAGAGAAAATAGTGGAATTTTTTGAATGATCAGATTACTGCAAGCGCTTCTAGTCCAGTAGTAGTACAAGATCATTCACAATCTGATAATGTAAGCCTCACGAAATCAATGGGACAAAAGATTGATTTCCCATGCACAATTATTTGCTGAAAGACAACAACTGAAGAGCATCACAAATTAAACCGAATTCTAGGTTCATATTGAAGTGATATAACAGTGGTGCCTCTGAAAAAGAACTCTTTATGTTTTTACAGTCATGCTGACTCCAGGAAGCTGATGGCTGACTGAGTGAAGTGTCCAAACCATCGACTAACACAGTATTATCGATTGGAACAAAATGTTTACTTTTCTGTAAGACTGCATAGTCAGAGGCCTGGTGTGTTTGTATACCCTCAGCATGTAAAGAATGACTAATCTTACATGCTCACTTAGCTTGGGGACATTTTGGAGAGCTGAAATGTTCGAAAAAAATTGGATCCTACTGTTACTTACTCAACATGAGGTGGAAAGTTCAGAAAGTTCTACAGAACAGTGTTATGTGCCAAAAACCAGAAAAGATAATCATGGGCATAAATCATTCTTGCACACAATCCTACCAGACAGACCATTACCATTGATATTACCATTGGACCGGTGCCAAAGTCAAGCGATGGATGTAGATGCATGGTTGTTTACTGTGATGTATTCACTAAGTACCTGAGATTATGTCCGTTGAATACTGCCACTAAAGCTGCAATACTGAACAGGTTATTTAATAAATACATTCCACAAGTATGAAAACATGAAGTGATCATTTCCATCAATGTAACTAATTTCACATGTTTTTGTTGGAGAAATGTGTTTACCATCAATGGGATCAGGAAACATTAACATCAAGAAAACACCTAGAAAGCAGTCCTGTGGAAAGGCTTTTCGAAGAGCTCACTAGGTTCATATGCACATATGCCATAATTACCAAGTTAAATGTGTGGATTATTTACCTATTTTTGAAGAAATTGTGAACAATTTATGGCATTCCAGTACTAGATTTACTCTAGCTGGATTAATGTTCCAGATGCCAGAACAAAATGAATAGGTAAAGTACTTACCCCAAATTGAGCCCAACGATCTTTCATTGGAAGAGAAAGCCCAAAAAGCATTAGTGAACATACACAGAAAGCAGTATTGAGGAAAGCAAGATATGACAAAAATCTTAAAAGAGTACAAGACTTTGAAGTGGAACAAAGGGTAATTCTACAAACACACTCATGATCATATTTATTGAAGAAAGCCAACAGAAAGTGGCACTTAATGTTCTTTGACATTTAGTAATTGTCAGAAACCTGCATCCTGGTGCATGTGTGTTGGCTATCCCAAGATTAAAAGAATGTATCTGCACCAGGACCCCAAAAATATAATTTTTTAATTTGAAACTTTTCTAAATATGCGAATTCATTCTGTCTTATAATAATAATGATTTTTGTTATGTAGATGATGATTTTATAGGTAAAATTAAGAAAATGCTGTTATGTGCTAATGTTACCAACTGGCATTATTCGTTTTAGTTACATTGACTAATACATAATATGATGTGTATACATGTATGATAATAACCCATTTATTTCCAGCAAGAATCTAGTATATTAGAGACTTTCATTATTTCAACTGAATTTTATGATTTCATTAAAAAGTAAGGACTCTGATAAAACCCAATTAGCAGATAAAATCAGATGTTGCATCTAGTTACGAGAAGAGGTACATTTACCTGTGATATAACTGATAATCAAGAACATATGTACTCTTGTGTTTTACAGTGTGTAATATGAGGGCTTGTTTAATATAATAAAGTTCACTAATTAAAGTTAATTTCTTTGAAGTGCCAGTTAGGAGGAAATAAATCAATATCAAGCTGGTAAATCTGGGAGCTAGACTGCTGAATACTAGTCAGTTTTCAGTATTTGTTGTAGCTAACTCATTATTAAGTTAAGCCATTCCTCACATGGATATCTATATAGTTGTGCTACTCTTGATTTGGGTTAATGAAAGATTTCCGTAGAGCAATAGAACTGTGAGTGGAAGTTTATTATGTGGGTTATATATAATTTTATTCCAGTAATTGAGAGTGAAATAAACAATACTATCTAGAGTAATATAGATTATGAAGATGAGTTTACGGAAAATTGTGACAACAGGTGTGCAATGAAAGCTTTGTGCCTGAGGAAAGAAAAGTGCCTATGGAACTTAACAGCAAATGTTACTGTGGAAAGCTCAACAGTAGATACAATTTAATATGTTTGGAATGCAGATTGGAAATGCAGATGTATGCTGCTGCGTTATGTTAAGATGACAATCTTTGTGGTCATCAGGAATAAGATAAAAATAGTCAACCATCCAAAATAAAACAAAGGTATGTTCATCATTGGATCAATGGTATTTCGAACCAACGCAGTTTTTCATGAGAAACAGATCTGTCTACTAACCCTTTCTCCTCTCAACATTCTATCCTGTATTCGATAGTACAATCGAATTGTATATATGTTTCATGTCCTGCCAATTGTGGAGGGTTGGGCACTGCAATGTCTGTCCCACTCGATGACCAAATTTTCCTGTCCTTCTCTACCAAGAGAATACTCTGCTTGATGACCATCCAACATCTCCATCACTCATAGATCTGCACCCTCAAGGCACATACATTGCCATCCCAATGCCACTACACTTCACCTTATAAATTGTATATGTCATGCCACAAATATCCACATGCTTCATGTCCTGCCATTTGTGGAGAGTTGGGCACCGCAATGTCTGTCCCACTCGATGACCAACTTTTCCCTGTCCTTCTCTACCAAGAGAATACTCTGCTTGCTGAGCATCCAACATCTCCATCACTCACAGATCTGCACCCTCAAGGCACATATATTGCCATACCAATGCGGCTACACTTCACCTGATAAATTGTATATGTCGTACCACAAACATCCTTGCTTCCAACGATGTATGTTGTTCCGCAATATTTCATCTATCATTTTTCTGATTGGTATACAGATGACGAAGAAATTGAAGAAATGTATGATGAGATAAAAGAAATTATTCAGATAGTGAACGGAGACGAAAATTTAATAGTCGTGGGTGACTGGAATTCGATAGTAGGAAAAGGAAGAGAAGGAAACGTAGTAGGTGAATATGGATTGGGGGGAAGGAATGAAAGAGGAAGCTGCCTGGTAGAATTTTGCACAGAACATAACTTAATCATAGCTAACACTTGGTTCAAGAATCATGAAAGAAGGTTGTGTACATGGAAGAACCCTGGAGATACTGACAGGTTTCAGATAGATTATATAATGGTAAGACAGAGATTTAGGAACCAGGTTAAATTGTATGACATTTCCTGGGGCAGATGTGGACTCTGACCACAATCTATTGGTTATGAACTGCAGATTAAAACTGAAGAAACTGCAAAAATGTGGAAATTTAAGGAGATGGGACCTGGATAAACTGAAAGAACCAGAAGGTTGTACAGAGTTTCAGGGAGAGCATAAGGGAAAAATTGACAAGAATGGGGGAAAGAAATACAGTAGAAGAAGAATGGGTGGCTTTGAGGGATGAAATAGTGAAGGCAGCAGAGGATCAAGTAGGTAAAAAGACGAGGGCTAGCAGAAATCATTGGGTGACAGAAGAAATACTGAATTTAATTGATGAAAGGAGAAAATACAAAAATGCAGTAAATGAAGCAGGCAAAAAGGAATACAAACGTCTCAAAAATGAGATCGACAGGAAGTGCAAAACGGCTAAGCAGACATGGCTACAGGACAAATGTAAGGATGCAGAAGCTTATCTCATTAGGGGTAAGATAGATACTGCCTACAGGAAAATTAAAGAGACCTTTGTAGAAAAGAGAACCACTTGTATGAATATCAAGAGCTCAGATGGAAACCCAGTTCTAAGCAAAGAAGGGAAAGCAGAAAGGTGGAAGGAGTATATAGAGGGTCTATACAAGGCTGATGTACTTCAGGGCAATATTATGGAAGTGGAAGAGGATGTAGATGAAGATGAAATGGGAGATCTGATACTGTGTGAAGATTCTGACAGAGCACTGAAAGACCTAAGTCGAAACAAGGCCCTGGGAGTAGACAACATTCCATTAGAACTGCTGACAACCTTGAGAGAGCCAGTCGTGACAAAACTCTACCATCTGGTCAGCAAAATGTATGAGACATGCGAAATACCCTCAGACTTCAAGAAGAATATAATAATTCCAATCCCAAAGAAAGCAGGTGTTGACAGAATGTGAATGTATGCTTTCCCGGCGTATACAGCTGGCGAAGAGTTCTCGGGCTTCCAGCCGGGTGGCAGTGTCTTCAAACTGCAGTTTGAAGACACCGCCACCCGGCTGGAAGCCCGAGAACTCTTCGCCAGGTGTTGACAGAGGCGAAAATTACCGAACTATCAGTTTAATCAGTCACAGTTGCAAAATACTAACGCGAATTCTTTACAGACGAATGGAAAAACTATTAGAAGCCGACCTCGGGGAAGATCAGTTTGGATTCCGTAGAAATATTGGAACACGTGAGGCAATACTGACCCTTCGACTTATCTTAGAAGCTAGATTAAGAAAAGGCAAACCTACGTTTCTAGCATTTGTAGATTTAGAGAAAGCTTTTGACAATGTGGACTGGAATACTCTCTTTCAAATTCTGAAGGTGGCAGGGGTAAAATACAGGGAGCGAAAGGCTATTTACAGTTTGTACAGAAACCACATGGCAGTTATAAGACTCCAGGGGCACGAAAGGGAAGATGTGGTTGGGAAGGGAGTGAGATAGGGATGTAGCCTCTCCCCGATTTTATTCAATCTGCATATTGAGCAAGCAGTAAAGGAAACAAAAGAAAAATTCGGAGTAGGTATTAAAACCCATGGAGAAGAAATAAAAACTTTGAGGTTCGCTGATGACATTGTAATTCTGTCAGAGACAGCAAAGGATTTGGAAGAGCAGTTGAACGGAATGGACAGTGTCTTGAAAGGAGGGTATAAGATGAACAGCAACAAAAGCAAACCAAGGATAATGGAATGTAGTAGAATTAAATCGGGTGATGCTGAGGGAATTAGATTAGAAAATGAGACACTTAAAATACTAAAGGAGTTTTGCTATTTGGGGAGCAAAATAACTGATGATGGTCGAAGTAGAGAGGATATAAAATGTAGACTGGCAATGGCAAGGAAAGCGTTTCTGAAGAAGAGAAATTTGTTAACATCGAGTATAGATTTAAGTGTCATGAAGTAGTTTCTGAAAGTATTTCTATGGAGTGTAGCCATGTATGGAAGTGAAACACGGACGGTAAATAGTTTGGACAAGAAGAGAATAGAAGCTTTCGAAATGTGGTGCTACAGAAGAATGCTGAAGATTAGATGGGTAGATCACATAACTAATGAGGAGGTATTGAATAGAATTGGGGAGAAGAGGAGTTTGTGGCACAACTTGACTAGAAGAAGGGATCGGTTGGTAGGACATGTTCTGAGGTATCAAGGGATCACCAATTTAGTATTGGAGGGCAGCGTGGACGGTAAAAATCGTAGAGGGAGACCTAGAGATGAATACACTAAGCAGATTCAGAGGGATGTAGGCTGCAGTAAGTACTGGGAGATGAAGCAGCTTGCACAGGATAGAGTAGCATGGAGAGCTGCATCAAACCAGTCTCAGGACTGAAGACCACAACAACAACAACATAGTCCAATAATCAAAATGATCTAATGAAATCTGTATTTAGTTTCACTGTACTGTTTCATAACTGCTTTTAAAAACATCTGACAAATTTGGTGTACTGGAAACAAATAACGTGTTACAAATTTACCATGATTTACTTACCATTCAGTGACGTGTAGTGTGCAGTCTCCTTTTATTTAATGTGCAAATTCATAACAAGAGGAAATAACGCTATACTGTGTTGCGATCTGTCAGTGCTGAGCAGTACATTTCATGTTCTTGTCTAACATAAAAGGTATAATCGCAAGTGCCAGAGACAACACACTTATGCAGAAGCTCCTCCAAGCTATACTGTCGATTACTTCTTCATTATTCTTGGTTTTTATGCAATTGGTAAGTACAATAAGACTTAGATGAAGGGAATCTGACTTGATTAGTACATGAAGGTAAATGTTTTCTACACTAGACTATTTCTTATCAAGTGTCATGTGCCATCTTAGGTACATAAAAGGAAGTTCTTATTAGAAGTCGAATGGAAATGAAAGTATGTTGTCCAGTGTATGGAGAGTGCTGTAAGAAGATTACTCAACAATGTATGAAGTTAAGATGTTTCTTCGAAACTAATTTCTGACTTACCAAGAACGGTTATCATTGTGTGACTGCTACACTGTAGACTGGGATTGCATGTAATTCAGTTGCATGGAAAAATCTGCAATTTCTACATGGTCTTAATATTCTTCTTGTCATCACTGGACAATTTAAGTCGCAAATCGCATACACTGCACCCCACAATCTTCGAAATTATATGTGTCGCTTCACCATCTGCATGAACTATCTGCATGGCATAAAACCTATTTCTGTGGTGTCGTTCTCAAGAATTTCAGGGAGTGCAGCAGCTTCATGAGACAAACGTAAAATGTGACTGAACTCCATCAAGTAAGTGAAAACTCAGTGTGTTATATGATTGAACAAGAGTTAAAGCTATATCGACGAATTACACAGTTAAATAATTCTTTCGCTCAGAATTAAAGATCGATAATTACATCTTTATGTAAGTTCAGAATTTTATATTTGAACATTCAGTATAGTTATTCATGATTCATGGCAATGACTGTGGTCACTTAAAAGTCAAGCTTGGAAGCAGTTTGGAGGGTAGGAGACGAGGTACTGGCAGAAGTAAAGCTGTGAGTACCGGACCTGAGTCGTGCTTCGGTAGCTCAGATGGTAGAGCACTTGCCCGCGAAAGGCAAAGGTCCCGAGTTCGAGTCTCGGTCGGGCACACAGTTTTAATCTGCCAGGAAGTTTCACATATTTACTAGTTTATCAGTATCAGAGAAATGCTATACCTGCTGCTTTAAAAGGTAGAATATATTGTCACTTATCCCACATTTTATTTGTATGCCTTCCACATCCCACTGTAATGTATGCACTGAAGGAAGCATAAAACATTATGACAAAACATGTATGCCTGAGTGCTGTAATACAACAAAAAAGTTTTGCATCACCCCAGTTTCCAGAATCCCTGACAATAGACGTTGACTGTGGATATTGTATCACAGACACAGTCCCTTTGACTGTTCAGAGACACACTAAACCCGCCCAAAGATGTAAACAACTACGTATGAGCAGCGCCAATTAGACAGAGGGGGTCCGACAGCCAATCAGTTACATTCATTCCACCAGGAAGGAGGTACACAGCTTGTGTTGTCTATAGTTCAACCTCATTAACGCGGTTCGATCGCGTCCCCATTGTTACTTTGTGCCAGAAGCGCTCTCAACAAGGGAAGTGTCCACGTGTCTCGGAGTGAAGCAAAGCGATGTTGTTCGGACATGAAGGAGATACAGAGAGACAGGAACTGTCGATGACATCCCTCGCTCAGGCCGCCCAGTGGATGACTGCTACCTACGGATTATGGCTCGGAGGAACCCTGACAGCAACGCCACCATGTTGAATAATGCTTTTCGTGCAGCCACAGGACGTCGTGTTACGACTGAAACTGTGCCCAAAAGGCTGCATGACGTGCAACTTCACTCCCGACGTCCATGGCGAGGTCCATCTTTCCAACCACGACACCATGCAGCTCACTACAGCTGGGCCCAACATGCCGAATGAACCGCTCAGGATTGGTATCACATTCTCTTCACCGATGAGTGTCGCATATGCCTTCAACCAGATAATCATCGGAGAAGTATCTGGAGGCAACCCGGTCAGGCTGAACGCCTTAGACACAGTGTCCAGCGAGAGCAGCAAGGTGGAGGTTCCCTGCTGTTTTGGGGTGGCATTATGTGGGGCCGACGTATACCGCAGGTGGTCATGGAAGGCTCCGTAACTGCTGCACGATACGTGAATGACATCCTCCGACCGATAGTGCAACCATATCGTCAGCGTACTGGCGAAGCATTCGTTTTCATGGACGACAATTCGCGCCCCCATCGCGCACATCTTGTGAATGAATTCGTTCAGGATAACGACATCGCTCGACTAGAGTTGCCAGCATGTTCTCCAGGCATGAACCCTCTCGAACATGCCTCGGATAGATTGAAAAGGGCTGTTTATGGACGACGTGACCCACCGACCACTCTGAGGGATCTACGCGCGAATTGCCGTTGAGGAGTGGGACAATTTGGACCAACAGTGCCTTGATGAACTTGTGGATAGTATACCATGATGAATACAGGCATGCATCAATGCAAGACGACGTCCTACTGGGTATTAGAGGTACCGGTGTGTACAGCAATTTGGACCACCAACTCTGAAGGTCTCGCTGTATGGTGGTACAACATGCAATGTGTGATTTTCATGAGCAATAAAAAGGGCGGAAATGATATTTATGTTGATCTCTGCACAGGTTCCGGAACTGTCGGAACCGAGGTGATGCAAAACTTTTTTTTTATGTGTGTAGTAAATTTAGAGCAAAACCGCTTATTTTCGTCTTTAAATCTCGCAGCGCGTTTCTCCTTCAATAGCATTCTAATATGGCGCAACAACAAGTCAAGGGCATCTTTTTTTGTTAATATCGGGATCCTATGGTCTTCAAAATTTGTTTGTCCTTCTTCACTAATCCTCCTGATACAGTTTCTGTTGCTCTCTGTACCTAAAATGAGAGACATTTTCCTTGACCCGTAAGAGTTTTGCACGAAATCTAGCGATCTGCACATTCTGACTCTTCGAACTCTTTTGCAGGTCATTAATAACTGAACTTAATCTAACTACTACATCGTCAAAGCAGGTCTGTGTTGACGATTCAGATGAATCTGTCACTGACATGTGGAGTTGAACTGGGTGCTTCTGTGTCATAGGACTGTTTTACAGCTTTAGACGAATTATCGAACCTTTGTGGCAGTTTCCTCTTCATCGTAAGTTGAGGTGGCTTACTCGGAGTGTCAAATAGTGTGGCTACTGCAATCCACTGCATAAACTGGTTTATTCGAAGTGTAGCGAACAAAACTTAACATTATTACAAGGATTATTCGGAAAGTAAGGAACGATTGGTCGCGAAATGGAAAATACAATGAAAATATGATAAATTTTTGCACAGATGCGTTGGGCACTGTGTCCAGTATGCACGTCGATCGCATCATGTCGCTCTTTTCAGTTCTGAGCACACAGTGAGAACGAAAAGATGGCTAGAAATTAGCGTCTCCCGCCAAGTATGAGGGCCAGGCGAAAGATTTCGTCTGAAGCTATGCAATCCAACAACGTAACTGTCATACGGTTCGTTCTACACGACAATTCTTGGCCGCACCCTGCAAGGGGCAGTGAAGATGATCCTGCAACGTTTTCGATGGTAGGTGTTTGATCATCCACAATACAACCCGTAATTGGCCACCCATGGGTTCACCTCTGCTCAAATGAACCGCTGGCTATGAAGACAATATTTTGACACAGACAACGAATTGCAGTCCAGAGCAGAAAATTGTCGAAAAGCACTGGCGGCTGACTTCTGTAACGAGGGAATTAAAAAGTTGGTACAACGCTGTGACAGATGTCTAAGTCTGAGCGGCAACTGTGTAGAGAAGTAGCTGGCAGATGTAGTTATCCGTTGCAAATAAACCAATTTTGATTTTCACTGTGGTTTCCGTTTCAGGACCTATCGTTTCTTACTTTCTGAATAGCCCTCGTATAAAGGTAAACAAGGTATTTTTCATAAGATCTTCTGATCTGCTCTTCACTGACTATTTTCTGCTCCTAAAACGAAACAGTCTAATGCACCTGCAGTTTGCAAGCGAATCCTGACAATGCAGTTTAGTAACATGGTGATATGTCCCTCCCAGGGTCCTTAAGAAACTTAAAAAAAGGCAGATGTGTTATCTCCTTCTTGTTGTTGCTGCAATTTATGCGCTACAAACGCCCCCGTTTGTACAAACCATTGCACACACCAAAATAAGCAACTACCTTTCACTTTCACTTTCACGATGGCGCTGAACTGAACAGTTCGGCTTACTGGCCGCTTGGTGCGCTGCTGGCGCAGTAGGCAACAAAATCGGAGACGAAGGGTCGCGACTGTTACGAGGGTTGGGACTTAAATAGTGGCAACTATTTATTCACACCTACCCCCACGAACCATGGACCTTGCCGTTGGTGGGGAGGCTTGCGTGCCTCAGCGATACCGATAGCCGTAACGTAGGTGCAACCACAACGGAAGGGGTATCTGTTGAGAGGCCAGACAAACGTGTGGTTCCTGAAGAGGGGCAGGAGCCTTTTCAGTAGTTGCGGGGGAAACAGTCTGGATGGTTGACTGATCTGGCCTTTTAACACTAACCAAAACGGCCTTGCTGTGCTGGTACTGCGAACGGCTGAAAGCAAGGGGAAACTACGGCCGTAATTTTTCCCGAGGGCATACAGCTTTACTGTGTGGTTAAATGATGATGGCGTCCTCTTGGGTAAAACATTCCGGAGGTAAAATAGTCCCCCATTCGGATCTCCGGGCGGGGACTACTCGAGTGGATGTTGTTATCAGGATGAAGAAAACTGGCGTTCTACGGATCGGAGTGTGAAATGTCGAATCCCTAAATCGGGCAGGTAGGTTAGAAAATTTAAAAAGGGAAATGGATAGGTTAAAGTTAGATATAGTGGGAATTAGCGAAGTTCGGTGGCAGGAGGAACAAGACTTTTAGTCAGGTGACTACAGGGTTATAAACACAAAACCAAATAGGGGTAATGCAGGAGTAGGTTTAATAATGAATAGGAATGCGGGTCAGCTACTACAAACAGCATAGTGAACGCATTATTGTGGCCAAGATAGATACGAAGCCCACGCCTACCACAGTAGTACAAGTTTATATGCCAACTAGCTCTGCAGATGACGAAGAAATTGAAGAAATGTATGATGAAATAAAAGAAATTATTCAGATAGTGAAGGGAGATGAAAATTTAATAGTCATGGGTGACTGGAATTCGTCAGTAGGAAAAGGGAGAGAAGGAAACGTAGTAGTTGAAAATGGATTGGGGGTAAGAAACGAAAAAGGAAGCCGCCTGGTAGAATTTTGCACAGAGCACAACCTAATCATAGCTAACACTTGGTTCAAGAATCATAAAAGAAGATTGTATACATGGAATAAGCCAGGAGATACTGACAGGTTTCAGATAGATTATGTAATGGTAAGACAGATATTTAGGAACCAGATTTTAAATTGTAAGACATTTCCAGGGGCAGATATGGACTCTGACCACAATCTATTGGTTATGAACTGTAGATTAAAACTGAAGGAACTGCAAAAAGGTGGGAATTTAAGGAGATGGGACCTGGATAAACTGACTAAACCAGAGGTTGTACAGAGTTTCAGGGAGAGCATAAGGGAACAATTGACAAGAATGGGGGAAAGAAATACAGTAGAAGAAGAATGGATAGCTTTGAGGGATGAAGTAGTGAAGGCAGCAGAGGATCAAGTAGGTAAAAAGACGAGGGCTAGTAGAAATCCTTGGGTAACAGAAGAAATATTGAATTTAATTGATGAAAGGAGAAAATATAAAAATGCAGTAAATGAAGCAGGCAAAAAGGAATACAAACGTCTCAAAAATGAGATCGACAGGAAGTGCAAAATGGCTAAACAGGCATGGCTAGAGGACAAATGTAAGGATGTAGAGGCTTATCTCACTAGGGGTAAGATGGATACTGCCTACAGGAAAATTAAAGAGACCTTTGGAGAAAAGAGAACCACTTGTATGAACATCAAGAGCTCAGATGGAAACCCAGTTCTAAGCAAAGAAGGGAAAGCAGAAAGGTGGAAGGAGTATATAGAGGATCTATACAAGGGCGATGTTCTTGAAGACAATATTATGGAAATAGAAGAGGATGTCGATGAAGATGAAATGGGAGATATGATACTGGGTGAAGAGTTTGACAGAGCACTAAAAGACCTGCGTCACAACAAATCTCCGGGAGTAGAGAACATTCCATTAGAACTGCTGACAGCCTTGGGAAAGCCAGTCGTGACAAAACTCTACCATCTGGTGAGCAAGATGTATGAGACAGGCGAAATAACTTCAGACTTCAAGAAGAATATAATAATTCCAATCCCAAAGAAAGCAGGTGTTGACAGATGTGAAAATTACCGAACTATCAGTTTAATAAGTCACGGCTGCAAAATACTAACGCGAACTCTTTACAGACGAATGGAAAAACTATTAGAAGCCGACCTCGGGGAAGATCAGTTTGGATTCCGTAGAAATATTGGAACACGTGAGGCAATACTGACCCTTCGACTTATCTTAGAAGCTAGATTAAGGAAAGGCAAACCTACGTTTCTAGCATTTGTAGACTTAGAGAAAGCTTTTGACAATGTTGACTGGAATACTCTCTTTCAAATTCTAAAGGTGGCAGGTGTAAAAATACAGGGAGCGAAAAGCTATTTACAATTTGTACAGAAACCAGATGGCAGTTATAAGAGTCGAGGGACATGAAAGGGAAGATGTGGTTGGGAAGGGAGTGAGATAGGGCTGTAGACTCTCCCCGATGTTATTCAATCTGCATATTGAGCAAGCAGTAAAGGAAACAAAAGAAAAATTCGGAGTAGGTATTAAAATCCATGGAGAAGAAATAATAACTTTAAAGTTCGCCGATGACATTGTAATTCTGTCAGAGACAGCTAAGGACTTGGAAGAGCAGTTGAACGGAATGGATAATGTCTTTAAAGGAGGATATAAGATGAACATCGACAAAAGCAAAACAAGGATAATGGAATGTAGTCGAATTAAGTCGGGTGATGCTGAGGGAATTAGAGTAGGAAATGAGACACTTAAAGTAGTAAAGGAGTTCTGCTATTTGGGGAGCAAAATAACTGATGATTGTCGAAGTAGAGAGGATATAAAATGTAGACTGACAATGGCAAGGGTAGGGTCTCTGAAGAAGAGAAATTTGTTAACATCGAGTATAGGTTTAAGAGTCAGGAAGTCGTTTCTGAAAGTATTTGTATGGCTTATAGCCATGTATGGAAGTGAAACACGGGCGGTAAATAGTTTGGACAAGAAGAGAATAGAAGCTTTCGAAATGTGGTGCTACAGAAGAATGCTGAAGATTAAATGGGTAGATCACATAACTAATGAGGAGGTATTGAATAGGATTGGGGAGAAGAGAAGTTTGTGACACAACTTGACTAGAAGAAGGGATCGGTTGGTAGGACATGTTCTGAGGCATCAAGGGATCATCAGTTTAGTATTGGAGGACAGCGTGGAGGATAAAAATCGTAGAGGGAGACCAAGAGATGAATACACTAAGCAGATTCAGAAGGATGTAGGATGCAGTAGGTACTGGGAGACGAAGAAGCTTGCACAGGATAGAGTAGCATGGAGAGCTGCATCAAACCAGTCTCAGGACTGAAGACCACAACAACAACATTTATTCACAACCGCTACAAAAGAGTTACATGTTTTCACCTGTTACTGTCCTTTAAAGTAGTCACCAGCGTTGTGTAGAACACGTTGCCAGCGATGTGGAAGGTGTAGTATACCGTTAGCATAGCCTGTTCTGTTTGTGGTGCGAATGGAGCGGTTTACTGCCTGTAGAATCTCTGGAACTGTAATGAACGATGCGAACACCACGAAGTGGTTCCTTCATCTTCGTAATCAAATCAAAGTCACAAGGACTTAAGTCCGGGGAGTATGGTGGACGGTACAGTACTTTTCAGTCCAATCGACCGAACAGAGCAGCCACAGCTTGCGCTGTATGCGCCCGCGCATTGTCGTGCAAAATGATAGGTGGGTTGCGCAGAACGTGTCGTCACGTTTTTCGCAAAGCTGGTCGCTGGTGATGCTCAGAAAGGAACAGTAATACTGTGCATTGACTGTCTACCGTGGAGGAACGTAATGCGTTAGTATAACCCCATCACAGTCCTACACGAGAATCACAACAACTTGCATCATACTAGGGCTCTGACGCACTTTCGATTTTCGCAGCGACCCATATGACGCCATTCGTTGGATTGGCGCTTCAGTTTTGGCTCGTACGATGTGGCCCATGTCTCATCTAGTGTTACGATACGGCGTAAGAAAGCCTCCCCTTCGCGCTCATAGCGTTCCAAGTGCGTCTGACAAGGGAACCTCCCCATCGCACCCCCCTCAGATTTAGTTATAAGTTGGCACAGTGGATAGACCTTAAAAAACTGAACACAGATCAATCGAGAAAACAGGAAGAAGTTGTGTGGAACTATGAAAAAATGAGCAAAATATACAAACTGAGTAGTCCATGAGCAAGATAGGCAACATCAAGGACCGGCTGAACACAGGCACGCCGTGGTCCCGTGGTTAGCGTGAGCAACTGTGGAATTAGAGGTCCTTGGTTCAATTCTTCCTTCCAGCAAGAACTTTAATTTTTTATTTTCAGACAGTTATCATAGTTCAGGCACTCACACATAATCAACTTTGCTCTCCAAAATTCCAGGACATGTTCAGATTTGCTTGAACATATGCAGGATTTGACGGTCTACACACGAAAATTTGAAAACGTAAAAAACATATGTTTTGACAGAGCACAGGGAAAAGTGTGCGAGTGTGAGACTTTTGGATTCATTTGTTGCAGTTTATGTGACCAACTCTTATGTTTTCATCACTTTTTGGGAGTAATTATCATATCCACAAGAAAACCTAAATCGGGCAACGTAGAAGAATCTTTTTACCCATTCGCCAAGTGTACAAGTTAGGTGGGTCGACAACATATTCCTGTCATGTGACGCACATGCCGTTACCAGTGTCGTATAGAATATATCAGACGTGTTTTCCTGTGGAGGAATCGGTTGACCTATGACCTTGCTATCAAAAGTTTTCGGTTCCCATTGGAGAGGCACGTCCTTTCGTCTACTAATCGCACGGTTTTGCGGTGCGGCCGCAAAACACAGACACTAAACTTATTACAGTGAACAGAGACGTCAATGAACGAATGGATAGATCACAACTTTGCTAAAATAAAGAAAAATTTTTCGCTTGAGGGGAGACTTGAACCAAGGACCTCTCGTTCCGCAGCTGCTCACGCTAACCACGGGACCACGGCGCCCCTCCTCTCAAAATGTCCATGATGTTGCCTACCTTCACGTTGACTACTCACTTTGTATATTTTGCTTATTTTTTGATAGTTCCACACAACTTCTTCCTGTTTTCTCGATTGATCTGTGTTCGGTTTTTCAAGGCCTATCCACTGTGCGAACTTATAACTAAATCTGAGGGGGGTGCGATGGGGAGGTTCCCTTGTGAGTAGCGTCGTAGCGCATCCATGTCTCCATTTCCGTCAATTCATGCGGAACCGATCGTGACGCAATTTTTCGAATGCCCAGGCGTTCCTTCAGGATGCGAAGCACAGTCGTATGCGCTAATCCGGTTTCATGGGCAAGCTCACGAATCGTATGGCGTCGAAAACTCTCTACTAACGCGGCAAAAGCAGGCACTTCTTCTTCAGAGACGCTAGGATGGCCTGCCTGATGCATGTCTATTTATTCACAACCTTTTGCCGACCTTCGTCGAAGGCTTTTACCCAACGTGCCACTGTTCTGTACGGCAATGCCGATTCCCCGCACGCCTCTTGAAGACCATGATGACACTGACGTGCTGTACAACCTCTGGCACATTCAATCTTGATCCAACTCCGTTGTTCCTGTTTTGAAAACGTAGTGATACCGTTACATTAGATCGCTCGCTCACAAGCGACTGTGCTTCCCTCGATTGTGAGCACGCCGGTGACGTGGGACGGGTGAGTTCATTTGCTTGCAGGTAAGGTAGGTATGTCAGCGATGTGAGCTATCAGCGACAATAGCAGATTCCATTGCATAGGGTCACCACAGCAGTGTTACTACTATTTTAGTTGCAACCTACGTATGTTAGACAATGGTATAATAAACTGTCGACAGCTAATGACGTCACCTTCCAATATGGTCGCTGTGGATAGGTGTGAAGAGAGTGTCACAGCTATGTCCAACCAAATGCATTGAGACACGTATAGGAATGATATTGAGCATCGTGGACAATCACCCTTTCCGATTCCCAACAGACGGTAAAGTTAAAGCTCCAGGGAGGCCAAATAAATATTATTTTCCTTTTATTATTAAGTTTTCTCAATTATGTCTTGCAATAATTGTCAGTACATTCAAATATTACATGAATATAAATGTACCAGTCCATCTGTATTTACCCTGAAGTTAACTGAAGTATTTACCTTATCCATGAGAGAGCCTGTTTTCGACTTTCGAAACTGAACAGTCTAGTGGTAGGGCAGTGACGAATAAAGGAAGCTCATTGTTGAGTTGTTGACGTGGCAGTAAGGCTGGTGTGTTTGTTTTTCGTGTCTAAACACACATTTAAATTAACTGCAGCAAGATAGTGATTAATACTGAGCGAACTGTGAGCTCCACGAAGTGCTTTTATTTGTGAATGAAATAACTCAAATTTTGTGTACGCATTGGACGCGTGTGTACGAAGTCAGGTTTCAAAATTTCGAGGACTGTGCTTTGATATAAATAAGTCTTGACTTATGTCGCATCAGTCGTCGAACTTCAACTGTTTCATGGGTGCCACGGAGTAGCGCATTGTATAGACTATAGAGGAATATACTCGTAAATACGTCAGTGCTGAATATTTCAAACTGTGCACACTCTGGAAGTGCAATCTCATGACATCAAGCTCACGACGACAGGAGTCCTATCATTACGATCAAGAGATATATAACGGATCTGGAGACGTTACTTTCAGTTCACAATCGCCAAATACCAGCATCGTACGTCATCGTGTCGGAATGGTGAGGTGCAGCCGAAGCCAAGTATTTTGAAACTTACTCCTAAATAAGATGACGCTCTCAGTTACAAAAGTTATGAGATGTTCTTTCTACAGTTAACGGGAAGTGTACTTACCAGTAACAGTATTTCTTTCCTGCATACATAGGAATATGTCGTACCACCCCTGGACGCATCTAGTGATAGTTTGCTGCATCAGCTGTAGTTTCTGTTTGTTATGAAAGCTTTTAACTGTTGTTAATTGTACGTAACACCAATTTCATTGTTTTACTTCGTTCATAAGAATTTTTATTACCACCTCTGGATATCCCTGATATCTTGTGATAGCGCGCTGTATCAGATTTATAAAAACTGCTATAACAAAAAATGGTTCAAATGACTCTGAGCGCTATGGGACTTAACTTCTGAGGTCATCAGTCCCCTAGAACTTAGAACTTCTTAAACCTAACTAACCTAAGGACATCACACACATCCATGCCCGAGGCAGGACTCGAACCTGCGACCGTAGCGGTCGTGCGGTTCCAGACTGTAGCGCCTAGAACCGCTCGGCCACTTCGGCCGGCTGCTATGACAATCAGTTTCTATTTGTTGCGAAATGACAACTGTTGTCAATTGTTAAGTCGTAACACATTGCATCGTTTCTACAGTATACATTATTCTTACTTGCTGCAATTCATGTGTGATAAATCGAGTTCCTAGGACTGTTTTACACAATGTGGCAAATAAACTTGAATATTGGCAACAAAATATTTTAAAAAATTAATCTACCATTTATTGCTCCTACTATAATAATTGATCATCTCTTGTAGTAAAAATGCTGAAGAAACTGGTCTGTACCAAAAGATACGCCCAAGCAGAAGCAGTGGAGTTGTGCAGTGGTCCTGAGGTTCCTTAAATAGAAATGCGAAGCTACAGGTGACGAATTTGTTTCAGGCATTGTACAGGATCCTGAAGCATTTTTGGTTCAGCAGCTTCAAGACAATAGTTTTCGAAATGGCATCTATGGTATGGACGTTGAGATTTCTAGTGATGGTACTGTAAGTCAAGAAGAGTGGTTGGCAGAAGAAGAATGGTCACATGTCACTGTTGTTTGAGAATTACTTCACACTGACGTATAATGAGAAGCAGTTGTCAGTACAGCACAAAAAAATGCTATTTTCTGTCTTTATTTGCCACTGAGATGTTAGAGCATGTGCTTCAACAGAGAAATGTGTATCAGTTCATCTGAAACAAAAATGCCAAACTGATCAGGCCACAAGGGAAAGTTACCTGTAGACGAGTTACTGGTTTGGACTGGTATGAATATCTTGATAGATATCGTTGTGTTGGCATGAATAGTGCATTACTGGAGTTTAGAAACTGCCTTAGTTCAGCCTGATGTATCGAACTGTATCACAAGGAAAGTTTCAAAAAGATACTTCAAACTATTCACATGAATTCTCCAAAATGGAAATAGTTATTCTGTGAGCATTGAAGCATAGATAACGATCTTATCTTAGCATCACTGATAAGGACTTCCAGTGTCATATTACACACTTGGGTGACTTATATTCAAGGATATTCCATCCAGTCCACTACTCTTGGGGAACCACCAGGAATTGATCAGGGCCATTCAGGGGAACCCTCGAGACAAATTAGCCTAGTCGATTACTTATATTCAAGTCATGATGTAATTCAATACTTGTCATATGACATAAAATTAGTGGGAAACTCTTTCCATCTCCCTATCTCCCTCAGCCAATCGGGACACAATAAAACGATGGGAAATGCAATGGATCAATAAGATTAGAACGCCTCCTCTTCATCCCCTTTATCATCCTTCACAACTGGCTCAACTGTGTGTAGGTGTCTTCCTTTCATGTCTGAGCATCGTGAGGGAGAGGTTCAGATTTGTTATGAGTAATAATAAAGTAAGTTCTGTGTCATCAACAATAATTCACTCTCTCTGTGGTTCAATTGGATGAGACTAGTCAATTGTACTCTACTGTGAAGGGGTTACATTCTTTTGTAAATAATAACACTGATATGAAAGAATAACTAACCGTTTACTGACGATATTTTTATCCTTTTCTTAAATGTTTTTGTTCAAATGGTTCAAATGGCTCTGAGCACTATGGGACTCAACTGCTGAGGTCATTAGTCCCCTAGAACTTAGAACTAGTTAAACCTACCTAACCTAAGGACATCACAAACATCCATGCCCGAGGCAGGATTCGAACCTGCGACCGTAGCGGTCTTGCGGTTCCAGACTGCAGCGCCTTTAACCGCACGGCCACTTCGGACGGCCGTTTTTGTATATTTATTAACAACAATATTTCCTTAATGTATGGCTTATTTGCAAAATATTTACAAGGTTATTTTACAGTAAATTATTTTTTCTTGTAACCTAAAATATTGCTTATATATACATTTTTCTTGAAAACTAATACTATCAGGTACAGAGATACTGTTTCCACGAAAGCTAGGATGGAGAAGAGGAACTTAAATACTATATGTCCCATTTTTTATACACACTTGCTATTCTTTTATACAAAACTTACATTTCCTTTGTGATCATGCTAAGTACAGCGGTCACATTTAAATCAATGATTTCTGGTCATTTATTCCTTTATATACAATATATACAGGGGAAATGGGGAGTAGCAGCACCAGGAGAAGAGAAAACCATACACACACAACTATGACAGGTGGTTCATCCAACTACCTCACACACTTACTTATACAGACACAAATCAACTATTAGAAATAAATATGCAGCAACACACTCAATCACTCCGATAAATAGTGTGAGTATGGTAGGGTGCTGATCCTGGCCCCACAGATAATCTATTTGTTGCCATGATGCAACAGCCCTGATTTCAGCTGCAGTGTGCTACGTACCTCATTGCCTCCTGATCCAAAGATTCCCTAGTGTACCATATGTGGAGCATCCTCAAGAAGACATCTCGTATAGTCTTCAATCCTGAAAGGCTTAGATGCAAACCTTAGCTTGCCTTTGAGTGGCACCTACATCTGTATGATATGCATACATCTTTGATCAGAGCCCCACAATCTTCATAATCTGTGACCCATTCACCTCATCTTTCATCAGGCCAATAGTATTTTTATCGAAACTGAGGGTGGAGGAGAAGAAAGGAAAGGGAAGGAACTAATAATATCAGTTGCATTTTAACTTTATATGGAATCAGTGGCAACAAGTGAAAATCTGTCCTGGACTGGGATTCGAACTCGTGATGTTCTGCTTATAGGCAGTTGTGTTAACCACTGCATCAACCAGACACAGTGGTTATTGCAAATGTGGGGACTATCTTAGCACACTCCCCAGCTAACCCACATTCCCAACTAGCGCCACTTATCCCCCCCCCCCTGTTCACATATTTTAGATTCCCACTGGAGGTCAAATGTAAATGTGGATCTACACTGAAGGTTCTGGATTCGTGCCGCAGCACCCCATCAAAGAGAATCAATTATATGAATATATATGAATTGTTACAATTGATTCACCTCAATGGGTTATTCATATAACTGATTTGTCTTGATAAGCTAGGAATCCACAACCTTCAGTGTGGATGCACACATATGTACGACGTCCAGTGAGAATTGAAAATTAGGGAGCATGGAGTACATGGATGGGGACTGTGAATAGGTGGCCCTACGTGGGAGTGTGGGTCGGTCATGGAGCATGTCGAGATAGTCCACTCATTTGTAATAAAATATGGATGGTAAAGTGGGTTAATGCAACCGCTTAGTAGGCAGGAGACCCTGGGTTCAAATCCCAGACTGGCACACATTTTCACTCGTTTGTGCTGATTTCACATAAAATCCCGATGCAGCTGATGTCATTAGTTTCTTCCGTTTCGTTTCTCTTCCCACCACCTTCAGTTTACATAATATGTATCACTGCTGCTGGTTCCGTGTGATGTCTGTTCTTTCAGGAATGTCTAAAAGAACAGACATCAGGCATTCATATAAATAATCTTTTTGTTTTGGCGAGTTCTTCCAAACGTTTTATCGTCTGCATATCCAGAAGTGTCTAATGTTTTGGGATTGTACCTGGTTACTTCATATGGATTGCAGCCTTTCACCCAATAGATAAAACTATCTGTATCCATATAAGGTAACGCAGGGTCAGTGAAGTCTGGTTCCACAAAGACGTGGTGTAAATGGCACATGTGCAGTTTGGAGAGATCCAAAACGTACATATCGATATGGACAGGCTTTGTGAATTTCACTGAAACCTTGCCATCTCCACAGAGACTAGTCCTTCATTGAAGAGTGTGACCCACTTGAAATTTGTGCTGTCGTTGCTATCTGTTGCACCATAACCCCCATCCCAGCAGTAAACAAAATGTACTTCATGGTACTCTCTAATATTCTCCATGACTTTTCCGAAAAATGACTTATTCATTGATTTGTAAAGATCTCTTTCAAATCACACATTGCAAGAGCCATCTGTTCGGTGTTAACATCAATATTCTCCTTCAACCAGCAACATTGCCTGAAGGAAATTCCACAGGTGACACTAACAAGATCCACCCCCAATCTGAGGTATTGCTGGCGTTTTCTGTAGTGGAAAATATAACGTGGTTTGTTCCCCAGCATTGTCACCAGCTTCAGGATGGAATCATTTCACGTGACTAGGCCCTATAGACATAGCGGGATGTTGCTGTGTCCATAACGCAAATAGGAGGGATAATCCAGTCCTACTTGCAGGACGTATCCCTCACTAGCATCCTCAGCCACATCTTTCATCTTTTCATTTAAACTAGCGATTTCCTCCTCAGGCAGCTATTGGAACCCTCCAAATGGAAGACTTCCTTGCATGGCATATCTGTAGAGATTGTTTACATCCAAGTAATTGTCAAATGGCTTGTATTCCTCCTCACTCTTTCATGGGGCATTCATCTTGACGTAGTTGTGTGTGCACTCACAAATCCACAGTAAATCCTACATTTGAAGAAGAGCAGCACATAATCATTGGTCTACCGTTTGATGCTGACATGTGTCTTTCATAACACTGCATCCCATAAAAGCCCTGATGCAGTGAAATTTAAGACAGGATACAGATAGTATGTACCCAAGCATACACCTCTCAAAGAAGGCCGCAAGCAGATGTACACCTGTGTTCATATGTAATCTAGCATGTTCTCCTAAATTAGAAATGACAAAATCCTGTCAAACATTCACCACATGCTCATACTCCATACCCTTTACGCCAGTGCCTGTTAATCTGCTACAGAAGGCAGTTATGTCAGGCAATGTTATTTCAGGGAGCATGTCCACTGAATCCAGGTAGTCATTTGGAAACACCCCCTTCTACGTCACAAGCTGAAACTTTGCATAATCAAGATATGCACCTCTGTTAATGAGCATATCCTCCTGACACATCGTCTCAGCAAATTTCTGAAGACACATGTGTATGAAGTAAAATGAATCTAGGAACTGGAGTGTTATTCTTAGTGTGATTCTCTTGTAAAAAGAAAAGTACTCTCAACAGCATTATCATCATGCAACCCGAAATCACTGAAGTGTTGAACGAGAAAGTGGGCATCATACACGCTTAAATTGAGGAAATGGTCAAGTATCTGCCGTGCAGTTGGCACTTCAAGTAACATGAGTTATGAGCTGCACTGTGTAACTTTCCCATTAAATGACAATGCTCTCTACAAGGCGTTTCCGCATCTCTGTCCACCAGGAGTCCACAAGTATGCCAATTAACTGCCTGCTCATATAAGATATCATTCTCATCCAAATTGATCACCAATGATCACAGTGACATTGTTGCAATAAATCACATCAAGTTCCCTTGAAAGTTTTTCAAGCTCAGCGAGAACCCATCTTGCAGGATTATCCCTGATATAAGAGTCGAATTTTTTGTGACTAGAGCTGTACAAACATACAACCGGATACGCTATCACATATGGTATGTGCCGTTCTATGAAGATAGTATGGAAGACAAAGTAGTCGCCTTCACAATGCACCAAAAGAACTAGGAGACATGCAAAGTCAGCATTTCTTGTGGTGCGCATTCTTAAACCTTAAGAACTTTCTCTCCTCAGCGGGCATTTCCACACATACTGGTTTCTGGACTGAGCAGTCTGTGAGGTGCGTTTCTAGATACTCATTCATGCTAAATGAGTTGAGGCATCTATAGCAAAAATGCTGAGCACCATGCTGTTTGGACATTTGGGTGGGAAGTAGGCAGGATATGTTTTCAGAACATAGGTAGTGTTGCTTCTTGCCCCCAGAGAGATCAACAGGTCTATATGTTCGGGGCGCTGACTGGCTGGGAATTGAATAATCAGGATTCTGCTTCTCAAAATTTGAATTCTCTTGGAATTTTCCAGGGAATGAGACGCCTTGAAAATTGTAATGCCCATGGACATCAGGTGTTTCATATTTACTTGTATGCTGTGCATATTTTGGGAAATTTCTATCGCTAGCCAGAAGCAACTATGCAATGTAAAATACATCCCTTTCACCAGTATTCCAGACATTAATGTACACATGTTTAGTGGTATGTATTTCTGAAGAGGGATGTAACTGAACTCCCCAATAATTGGATCTAAGACATGTGAGACCCCCCTGTGGGTTTGGGGGTTAGAATAGGCCCGCAGTATTCCTGCCTGTCGTAAGAGGCGACTAAAAGGAGTCTCAGCTGTTTCGGCCTTTAATGTGATGGTCCCCATTAGGGTTTGACCTCCATCTTTCTAAAGTCTTCCGATGAGCGAGCCAATTGGGGAAGGGCGCCTTACATGGTGCACTGTATCCATCGTGCGTTGAGACCTTTAGCCGGCTTTCTCGTCGTCGCAGTGCTGTCCCTCTCGTTTTCCACCTATTGGGCGAGGATATGTTCCTGGGTGCGATTACCACTATGCACTGTGCAATGTTGCTTTTTGCTGAGACGACGACCTTGGACATTTTTGCATCTAAGATCCAGCATGGTAGCCAGTCCGTTGTAGCGTGGTACATCATCTCTCGCTGGTGGCCAGCCGAAAACGTTCCCCTCCCTGGCCACACCTTGGGAGGAGCGTAAGTCTCAGGATGGCGGTGACAGTTATTGGCCCCGGTTCCTAGTTTGTACGAGAGCTGATGGGGAGTCTTTCATGTCCACAAAGCCTCAGTTCTTCGTAGAGCATTTAGAGGACAAGTTTGGGGAGGTGGAGGGCATGTCCAAAATGCGCTCTGGGTCAGTTTTAATAAAAACGGCATCATCTGCCCAGTCACGAAGGTTACTTGCTTGTGACAAGTTGGGGGATGTTAACGTTACCATCACACCACATAAGAGTCTAAATATGGTCCAGGGTATTATTTTCCATAGGGACCTACTTTTGCAGTCTAATGACGAGCTGCACACCAACTTAGAGCGTCGCGGTGTTCATTTCGTCCGCCGCATTCATCGGGGTCCGTGGGATAATCGGGTTGCTACTGGTGCCTTCATCTTGGCCTTCGAGGGTGATATTTTACCGGAGAAGGTCAAGGTGATGGTCTACCGGTGTGATTTCAAGCCCTATATCCATCCCCTGATGTGGTGCTTTAAGTGCTGGAAGTTTGGCTATATGTCTTCCCGCTGTACTTCCAGCCTCACATGTCGAGATTGCGGACGCCCATCACATCCTGATACTCCATGTGCCCCGCCTCCCATCTGTGTCAACTGCGGAGAGCATCATTCACCTTGCTCGCCAGACTGCAGGATCTTACAGAAAGAGCGCAAAATCATGGAATATAAGACCCTGGACCAACTGACCTATACTGAGGCTAAGAGGAAATATGAATGACTGCATCCTGTGCGAATGACTGCCTCATGTGCCGCTGCATCGACAACTGTGTTAGCCCCATCTGTTCCGCGAATTCCAGTCGGATCGCCAAACAGGACGACACATACCCCCTTGCCCGTAGGGGGCCCTATCTTCCCTGTAGCTCCTGCGCCGCCTACCTCAGGAGCAACACCCCCTCCCCCCCACCCCACCCCACACACACACACACACACACATTGGGGACGCCTTCACCCTTTCCTCTGCATTGGTCGTCAAGAAACTTGGTTTCCGGCAAAGCGAACCCCAGACCTCCGTGGCTATTGGGGTTATTATAGGAACCAGGCAGCTTATGAAAGAGTATCTGGTGGCGTCTGCATCTACATCCTTCACTCTCTTCACAGCGACTCTGTCCCTCTACAAACACCTTTAGAGGCTGTCGCTGTTTGGGTGTGGACGCTACAGGCTGTTACTGTCCGCAGTCTTTATCTTCCACCGGATGGTGATGTCCACAGCATGTCCTGGCTGCGCTTATAGCCCAATTGCCGCCACCTTTCCTGTTACTGGGTGACTTCAACGCCCATAACCCTCTGTGGGGTGGGTCAGTGGCAACAAGTCGAGGCGCCACCGTTGAGAATGTATTGACACAGCTCGACCTTTCCATTTTAAATGATGGTGCCTTCACACATTTCAGTGTGGTGCATGGTACATACTCCGCCATCGACCTTTCGATCTGCAGCCCTAGGCTCTTACCGTCTGTCCAATGGAGTGTGCATGATGACCTGTGTGGTAGTGACCACTTCCCGATCTTTCTGTCACTGCCACAGCGTCACTCTTCTGGGCACCCTTGCAGTTGGGCTGTGAATAAGGCTGACTGGGACTTGTTCTCCTCCACTGCCGCTATTGGTCCTCTTTCTAATGAATCAATCTCATTGATGCGGTGGTTCACTCAGTCACCACCAGCATCGTTACTGCTGCAGAATCTGCCATTCCCCGTTCTTCTGGGTCCCCTCTGCGGAGGACTGTGCCTTGATGGTCGCCTGCGATCGCCGAGGCGATTAAAGATCGCAGGCGGGCGCTCCAGCGTCACAAGCGGCATCCCTCATTAGAAAAACTCATCGCCTTTAAACGGCTACGTGCGCAGGCCCGCCGCATCATTCGCCAACACAAGCAGGAGTGCTGAGAACGGTATGTCTACACAATTGGCCTCCATATTTCTCCATCGCAGGTTTTGGCCAAGATTAGGCGCCTCTATGGCTATTGGACCCCTGTCAGCATCCCTGCGCGCTCACTGAATGGAGCAGTTTGTAATGACTCCGACATAATAGCAAACCACTTAGCAGACCATTTTGCTCTCAGTTCAGCTTCTGTGAATTACCCACTGGCCTTCCACTCCATTAAAGAGCGGTTGGAACGCCGATGCCTTTCATTTCATACCCGCCATTCTGAATCCTACAATGTTCCATTCAGTGATTGGGAATTCCACAGTGCTGTAACCTCATGCCCTGATACAGCTCCTGGGCCAGATCGCATCCACTGTCAGATGCTGAAACACCTCTCAGTGGACTGCCAGCCACGCTTCCTCGACCTTTACAACCGTATCTGGGAAAGCATTGTTATCACCATTTTGAAACCTGGCAAGAACCCCTTGGAGGTGGACAGCTACCGCCCCATTAGCTTCACCAACGTTCTTTGGTGCTCGGACGCATGGTGAGCCGGTGGTTGAGTTGGCTACTCGAGTCTCGGGGCCTTCTGGCTCCGTCTCAGGGTGGGTTCCGTAAAGGCCGCTCTGCCGTCGACAATCTGGTGAGCCTGGAGTCAGCCATCCATAGGGCCTTTGCCGCCGTCAGCACCTCGTCGCTGTCTTTTTTGACATGCGAAAGGCGTACGATACGACATGGCGCCTTCACATCCTCTCTATGCTTCATGGTTGGGGACTTCGGGGTCCGCTGCCGATATTCAAACGAATATTTCTGTCGCATTGTACGTTCCGCGTGCATGTCGCGGCCTCCCATAGTTCCCCCTGGGAGTTCAGGAGAACGGGGTACCACAGAGATCTGTCTTAAGTGTCTGCCTGTTTTTAATTGCAATTAACGGGCTCGCTGCAGCGGTGGGAACGTCTGTCTCAGCTTCCTTGTATGCTGATGACTTCTACCTCTACTATAGCTCCATTGGCATTGCAGCTGCCGAATGTCAGCTGCGGGGCGCTATCCGCAAGGCGTAGTCTTGGGCTGTAGCGCATGGCTTCCAGTTTTTGGCTGCCAAGACCTGCGTTATGCATTTCTGCCGGCGACACACTGTTCGCCCTGAGCTGCAGCTTTATCTTGACGGCGAACCTCTTGCTGTGGTGGAGACACATCGGTTTCTGGATGTGGTTTTTGATGCTCGGTTGACTTGGCTCCCAAATATTCGGCAGCTTAAACAGATGTGTTGGCGGCATCTTAATGCTCTGCGATGCTTGAGCCACACCAGCTGGGGCGCCGACCGATCTACCCTCTTACGGCTCTACCAGGCTTTAATCCAGTCCCGTCTGGATTATGGGAGCCTGGCTTATGGTTCAGCATCCCCTTCTGCTTTGCAGGTGCTGGACCCAATCCTTCACAGCGGGATACGACTTGCCACTGGTGCTTTCCGGACCAGCCCTGTGAACAGCATACTTGTGGAGGCAGGTGTCCCTCCACTGCAGTTCTGGCGCCAACGTTTACTGGCCGCTTATGCTACACATGTTTTTAGCTTGCCCGGGCATCCTAGTTATTATCTCCTGTTCCCTCTGTCAGTCGTCCATCTCCCAGAACGTCAGCCCCGGTCGGGTTGTACGATCGCGGTCTGCGTCAGAGAGCTTCTCTCCAGGCTTGGGGTTTTCCCTCTTCCACCTCCTTTGCGGGCCCCCTGTGTAATCCCCTGTGGTGTGTGCCACGTCCTTGCCTTCGGCCTGAATTGGCACAGGGCCTGACGGACTCACTCCCTCCTGAGGCCTTCCGCCGTCGCTTTCTTTCCATCCTTGCCACGTATCAGCGCTCTGGCGTTGTTTACACTGACGGTTCGATGGTTGCTGGTCGTTTCGGTTACGCTCTCACTCTAGGGGACCATTACGAACAATGCTCATTGCCGGCTGGCTGCAGCGTTTTCACTGCTGAGCTGGTCGCCATCTTTCGTTTCCTAGAGTACATCCGCTCCTGCTCAGGTGAGTCCTTCTTTCTCTGTAGCGACTTCCTGAGCAGTTTACAAGCTATGGACCAGTGCTTCCCTTGCTCTCGTCTGGAGATGGCTGTCCAGGAGTCCCTCCATACTCTTGTCCATTGCAGCCACTCTGTGGTCTTTGTGTGGACCCCTGATCATGTTGGCATCCCGGGCAATGAACATGTTGACCGCTTGACCAAACAGGCCACCAGTGAACCAACTCTGGACATTGGCCTCCCAGAGACTGATTTGTGAGCAGTCTTACGCCGCAAAGTTTTCGCGCTTTGGGACGCTGAATGGCACGATCTGACCACACCCAATAAATTTCGTGCTATCAAGGAGACGACGACTGTGAGGCGGTCACCCATGTGAGCCACGCGCAGGGACTCAGTTGTCCTTTGTTGGCTCTGCATTGGCCACACCCGGCTGAAGCACAGATATTTACTGCGCCGTGAGGACCCGCCTCTATGTCGCTTTGACAGTGGTCCACATTTTGTTGGCCTGTGCCCTTTTAGCTGTGCTGCCTGATACGCTCCCTGCCCTTTTAACAGATGACACTGCCGTGGCAGGCTTAGTTTTGTGTTTTATTCGGGCAGGAGGCTTTTATCACTTACTCATATTGTTTGTCTTTTTTGCATTGAGTCTGGCCTTTGGCCTACGATTTTAGACTGAGTTTTTAATGTGTTTCTCGGTGGTTGGCTTTTCCTTTTTCTCTCTATGGTCGGCCAACCAATGTCACACGCTGTGTGATTTTAATTCCTTTTGTCTGGTCTCTGTCTAAGTCTTTTTTGTCCTGTGTCGTCTGCCGTCTTTTCCATTGTTCGTTTTTATTCTGTGTGGGTGTTTGAAATTTTGGAAAAAGGGACCAACGACTGTAGCAGTCTGGTCCCTTCAATCCCACAAACCAACCAACCTAGGACATGTGAGAATATATTGAGATATCTGAGTGCCTTACTGCCCCCCCCCTCCTTCCTACATTTAGGGAAAATGGCCCAGTATGATACTCTTGGTAAAAGTTCCAAGCCACTCAGTGATTGACACACCCCATGATATCACTCAAATTTGGATGATGCTCTTATCCTCAACATCCATATTACAGTGCCCTTTTTTGGGAGGGATGGGGGGGGGGGGAGGAGCATCAGTTCACAGTACAGAACTGCTTTGCAATTAATTGGATGGATATTGCAGATCATTGACATATGTATGGAGCTCCCTTTCCAAAACTGCTTGATGGGCATTAAGGAAAGTGGTTGGACCTCTACAGTCTACATTCGAGTTATCAATGCGGGCAAGAGGCGTCCTGCTTAAAATGCGCTAGCAATCACTGAGTAGTTCAGTGAAGCTACAAAGCTACAGGACTTACTTGGCAATGCATAACAGTATGGGCTGGGGTGTTGCTGCCGCTAGATCCAACGCCATGTCTCGGTGATTTCCGAAGGTGGTGACGTTTGCGAGCAGGACCAAAGCATGACCTGTACCACAGCAAATGGGCCGGAGACATGTTGCTATGTCTGAATGTTGGACCAGCCCAGGGCGTCGACAGCTTGGGCTGCACTGCAGACGATGATGGACCCTGTTGATGCTACTGCTGCACAACTGGCTATGAGTAAATCATTGCAGATGATGGACCATGCTGCTGCATGGCCAGCTGTGGGTACGGCATGAGCATGGCCAGTAGAGTGCGCTGCTGCTTGGCCACCTGCACGTATACATTCATGGGTGACAGACTGGGCTGCATCATCATGGGTGACAAGGTGGGCTGTTGGAACATCTTCATTGATAGTGGTACCCTGGGCTGCAATGCATCCATCCACAGGTGCACCATTATCATTGGGTCAGTTGCTGCAAGTGCATGTCCACCACTCCCTATATCCTCCATATCACTAGCACAGACAGAAAGAGGAAAAATATTAAGTAGCATGCACAAGTAAATAATAAACAGACATAGGTAGGTGTCTGTAGCGTTTCTACTCATGTTCAAAATTCACCGTATCCAAACCTGCCTATGAGATTCTATTGGCCACTGTCTCCAGCATTAGTTGGTCCAGCTATGCATGGGGATCCACTCTCCGCTGGCTCATGTCATTGAGTGCACATAGAAACTAACAAGAGCACATTACATTAGTAATCCAAGCGTGCAATTGTATGTTGGGTGTTAGTATTGTAGGAGAAGGATAGAAAGAATTACTACTCATGTATTTGCTCCTTGATGACCTGCATTGTCCACTACGAACTAATGCTGGAGAATGGGCTCAAAGGCTGTGTGAAAACACTCGTCCAGGATTCATCATCAGCATTAGTTGCAACTGCAAGTAGAAAAAAACACATCTTTTAATAAGGCAAGCATACAACTGTGTGTGGTGTATTATTATTCTACGAGAATAGAAATAATTACTACTCATGTATTCATTCCTCAGAGACTGGCGTCATCCACCAGGAGCTCATAGTACATAAAGGTGTTGGTAGTAATACAGGGATCTCCTGCACATCATCACCCTCATTGTGGTAATTAGTATGGACCACAGCAGCACTAAGTCAAGGTTGCTAGGACTCAGCTATGACACAAGATGCATACCCATGGCCACAAGCTCACTGAAGAATTCTGCGACAGACAGACACAAAAAAGCATAACGTGAGACAACTGCAACTTTATTCACACATTTGGAGAAGGAAGGGAGAGAGAGAGAGATAAACTAGTACTTTTGTTCACAAGAATTGTGATTTAACAGGCCGCCATCCTCTGGAACGCCACTAGATCCTCGAGAGCACAGTCGTTCAATAGGGGTGACCATTGCCCGCTCTGCAGCAGAAGAGGAAGAAGAAATTAGTCATCAGATTGCAATCCAAAAAAAGAAATATGCGCACACACACAGAAAAACAATGTGAACAAAAATCATCTCCACTTGTACAATCATCATCATGGTCTAGGTGTGAAGGAAAGAAGACAAGGGTAACAGCAATGGGAATGAAGGGAATGCCAGTATAGTTACTATTGAGATCTACTTAACAGGGAATGCTGTGATGATTACTAATGAGAAACACCAATGGGTCGCCTTTGCCACTCTATTCAATAGGGAATGAGGGCTTTGACACTTACTGAGAAGCTCCAAATAGCCGCTTTGACCAGTCTACTCATTAGCGGAAGGAAGGGAAGTGACTCTTGTCAGTGATCAGACCAGAATGATTCTCCATACCAAAGCACCCTTTTTTATAGGTGAGAGCTGCACATTTCAGTCAAAAGTAAACGAGAATGCCTATCACTGTCCAGACAGTTTCATTCCGGAATGCATAAGTGTGTGCAAGTCAGTGTCTGCCCGCCATCATGCCGCAGCATCCTGTGATCAAAATAATAGTATTTTCTTCCGCAGCTCAGCAGCAGTATTATCACACTGTGATATATTTCAGTGCAGGTGTGCAGTATATCATATTCGAGGTTGCCGCCAGCTGCCGCTACCTGAAGAGGTCTGCCCAACTGGAATGATATCGCCAGCAGGTGGTGCAAACCTGTCCACTTCTCTGGACCTGGCCAGCCGAGGCGGCTCTGCACCAAGCGCTGAATCTGATACAGTGTACTCACATGCGAGACAGTCGCAGTGGTGGCGAAGAAGACGCATTTGATTGTAGAGGTGTGTACCTCAATTCACATATTAAACGACTGGCCACCTACCGCGTGCAGAGAGGCTTGTATGGAACCATAAGTGCAGGCTGATGTGGACCGGTGACACATCCAGAAAAGTATTGAGGAGGCTTCTAGAATCATAATTCCGGTACTTAGTGAACCTCACAGTGTGTAATGAATACTTACCCAAAACCTGTAAGAGAAGGAAAAGGAGGAGATGTGAATAAATAAAAAAAGAGTTTTTAAAAAAGATAACACCATTTACAGATAATCAGCTTAAAAGCTTATAAGTATCTGTGCATTTTCTGAAGCACAAATATAATTAATTGTGCATCCACCACCATACTTTTCCCTGAGTCTCTGAATGGTTGTGAATTTATAACCTTCAAGATTCTTTACTGATACACTTCTGAAAACATTATGAACCTACAAAACATTTCATAGCCTTTGATATAAACAATGTAAGTAAGAGTGACGTCATCTTTTCTTAGTACTTCAGTCCGACTTTGTCCCATCTCTTTGTGTGGTGATCGTTGGTTAACCAGGCAGCAGTTCAGCGATTCTTGGCACTATGTACCGGTATAAACAGTTTGGTGGAAGCGACGATTGTTGAGAACATTGTCAATATTCGTCCAGTATTTTCGAATGCAATGATGTACTTCGTGGAGTGTCTCTGGTGTGAAGCAGCACCGACACATTTATACAAATCGCTGCACAATTCCAGTGAGAGGCGAGTAATTAATGACAATTGAGCAACAGTAATGTGTACACCACTGTATTTTGACGGAAATAATCTGATGATTCAAATTCAATATGGATGTCTATAGGCCTGTCTTGATATTCTCATTTTGCTTTCTGCAGTCAATCACAACAACTGCTGATAAATCTTCAAATTTCTGTGGGCTGAGCGTACATCCAGATTCATCACCCCCATAGTAAGAGCGAACAAAACCTTGAATACATATTGCACAGTAGATCGAAACTGTCAATATTTTAGTCAAGTTGTCGATTATCATACAGGTAATCTACTGAATTGAGGAACCTCTTGCTTTGGTTGTGTTACAGTTACCGAATACACTGGAATTCTTAGTCACATTTCCTTTCCTGTCTGTTTGCAGCCCCTGAATAATGAATTGAGGCATTTACATTAACTCACAAGCTATATCTTGAAGTCATTGGCAGATCTGGATACTCATAGAGTTCCCACGAATGGAAATTTAATGACAGATGAAGTCTAGAATTTAGCATATATACAAGTTTCGGTTGGGGCTCACCTGATACGGAAAATGTGTGATACTCTGAACACTAATTTATCCAAAATAATTTTTTTTCTACTGCCTGGACTTCTTCAGTGTACACATTATCTGTAGCACTTTGAACAAGAATCAGTTCCTGTTTAGCATTCATAATGATTTACTTATTATCTTCGATGAGTTCCATAACAATTTTGAAAGGTATGCATCTACTAAAGTGATTACTCATCCATCCATCAGTGAATCATCCTGTACCCTGCTAGAGTGTCTCCATCATTCTTCACAGATGTCCTTCCAAGTACAGGAAACTGCTGTTTGGGATTCTTAAATCATCTGGATTCTGAATCAGAATTCTAACCTCATCGTTAACACTGAGTGTCGCTGAAGCAAAGAAAAAGGCTATTCCTGATAAATAATTCATTCATCATATTAAACTCGTGTCGTTATTTTAAGTGACGTTGAAAGTTTTTAGTCTTATCGACTTTAGGAATTTGTAATTCTGATGTGTTATTCCCTTGCCCTTCAACTACAGAGTGGAGCACTGACTAGTGTGTGGGCTGTTTTCGTACTTTATGCCCATAGTGTTGCTGTTGCTTCAAATGAAGACTACTTTGATATCCTCTCTTTGAAAACCAGCCAGTTTCCACAATGCTCAACTCGAGATGGTTTAATATCTGCATAGTCACTGGGAGGTATATTTGACTACTGGGCACATGAACTAGTTTGCATCCAGATCCCATTGTAAGAAAAAGTCTTTAGGGGGTATGTATTAATCAGTCTTTGATGTATGAATTTGTAGTGATATTACACTTGACACGGATTGTGCTAACAGATAGAATATCCATTGGTTGATTCAACTCGTAAATTTTCTCAGTACTATTAGCCAAAACCTGACTCCTCGAGAAACTGAATATTGACCCTATTGAGCCTTCCCAGCTGAAGTCTATTGTATGGTTTGTCGCTTTTATCCCTTTCAGAAAACTCCTCACACTTGGCTGTATTATAACAACCTTCTACTGTTAAAACTAGGATATCATATGTCTGTTTTGGAGAAATCAAACAGATGGTGCAAAATGTGTCCTTAAAAAGCTCCTACATATTGAACGATGCATCCACTAATTTCATGGAAAATATAGAAATGTGACATTTATTTGAACATTTGTTTGCATGCACTTGATTGTTAACATTAAACCTGGAAACATACAGTATAAATATTTTTGGAATAAACTAAAATATGAACACAACTGTACCAACATATATATGTAATGTTCGTTCCACAACCCTTCTTACAGTTTTTTATCCATTTTAAAATGCTTTTTATACATGCTTCATTCATTCAAAGCATATGCCATGTTTCATATATTCTGAGCTCTCACATAATGCGTAATTAGCTTTCTGAAGTGAGTAAGCTGGCTGATTTGTTTGCAATATTACTCGAGTCGCGTGAGTTGGGCAAGTCAGTATAATTCAGGTAACTGAGTGCAATTCTGGGTGCATTTATACTTACCATTCAGTAACATTGCTACTACACACTTGTGGCAATTATATCTAATGCCAGAGAGTGATGTTCATTTAATTTTCTTGATATTGGTATTTGCTTGTTTGAGTTAACGTACAGGACAAATAAATGAGTACACTTTATCGTTTCTGAGTTGATTAGTAAATTTAATTTCATTCTTTTCATCACAGAAACTCACATATGGAATCATCATTGTTGACTAACATTCTTCATTTTATTCAGTGTAACATAATGAGATAATGTTACCACTTGACACTATTTAAATTTAGGTTGACCATTTCACTGTGTTATAAGCCCATGTTCTGAAATTAATCAAGAAACATATCGTCCCTTCAATATGTATCTTGTATAATGACCATGACGCTAAATTAGAGAAATTCGTGTTCCTAAGGAAGGGCACAGACAATATTTCTTCCCAAACACCATATGCAATATGGAGTAGGGGTAGAGAACTTTATACTTAGGCACTATATGGTGGCTGGCAGAGTACAGCTGTAGACGTCACTGTGGAAGTAGACCATAATAAGACGCCTTTAGTGTTAAAGCCTCAGAATTCAAATGATGAATGAAATATAAATCCTGTAATTATGACCATACTTGAATATTTATAACAAACAGAATCTTTGACAGGAGTCACGAAACCTAGAATAGAAAGGTGTACCCATCTTATCCAATTCACAGGCATCAAACATATCTAACAAATGGTAGCCATGACCAAAATAATTAAAATTACAAACTTTCATTATCAAGACTGCCAAAAATATCCCAGAAACATACATAGCAAGCATCTGAATATTTATTACAAATGGTGAACATACAGAAGGGTTTTTACGAAATGTCCTTTAACAATCTTTGATCGTAACCTTGTGTTTCCACATTTAAGACATCCAAATCACAAAGTCGAAATACTTTTAATTTTGAATACTGAAATATTAAATATAGATAATATTATCTATGAAAAATTAAATTGAGTAGCGAAGTGCTGAATGACTGAATGCTTGTGGGGCTACCTCACTGACGACAAATCAGCTCCAAAATGAATGTACAGGGTCGAGAAGACTACAAAAAATCTAGTAAGAGAAGTATCCAAGCCTGCATGGCTAAATGCGAATAAAAATACTTTAAAAGCTGGAAATGTATCTACTTTACCACCTGTCAAGATCATTTATCTCTATGTAATCTATGTTTGAAAGTTAATGAATCCAAAGGCTATACATGCACAAATTGCTGATGAAATAATACTGTGTAATGGACAATTATGGCCAGCAGACTCACATGGAGTATTATTTGACAAAAAACTAAACGTTTGCTGAAAGAAATATACAGGTATGTAAATACAAGCAAATATTTCAGAGTCAAATGTCTTCCTCTGTAACGCAGTGGTAGCCTTAGCGCCTAATACAAAAGGGGGCCCGGGTTTGATTCTCGGGACTGGGTGTTGTGTGTCCTTCATCATCACTTTCATCATCATTGACATGGAAGTCGCCACAGTGACGTCAACAAAAAAGACTTGCAATACGGCGGCCGAACCCCGAAGGGGATATCCCAGCCAATAAATGCCATACGATCATTTATTTTCACAGAGTCAAATTTTCAAAATTAGTTCTGTGTTGTTGTACATCCTTCCCTTATTCAAGATCGAAGTAGAAACGTCGAGTTACAATGAAGTGACTAACAGTGGAATGTAACAGTAGTGTGCTTATCTGACAAGAGCAACATGTTGAGATGCTACTTCTTTGGGATGTGGACGTGGTACATCATTTCGGTGTATCTCCGCTACAGTAGTCCATCATCAAAACCTATGGTAATCACATTATGAAATGATGCAACAGCAATATCAATTTTAGAAGAGATCTTTGCCACAATTATGTTTAAATAGTTCTGTATCTCAGTGCAGAAATTTGGTTGTAGATAACAGACTAAAGATGACGGAAAATACTCATGTAAGTTGACCTGTGGGTTGTCAGTGTGCAAGTATACAGAACCAACAGTCCATCTGAAAAAAAGTAAGAGTAAAATCCAGAAACTGACTTGTCTCGCCAGAGGTTAGCTGTGTGTTGCTGTTTGAGAAAAATTCATACCAGTGTGTGTAGTACGTCTAGGATGCTGCCACAACATAACTCAAGTTTCTGCTGCCAGTCAGCTTTTCAGTTGCTGAAAAATCCAAGATGGTGGTGGTGGGAAATTAAAAAAATGTAAGATGGCGAATGGCATGAAATTTAAAAAAAATGCAAGATGGCATTGCAAGAAAATTTAAAAATGCAGTGGTAGAAATTTAAAGAATGCATGACAGTTAGACTAACCCAGTTGTGCTTTGCACACCCTTCTCCTCCTTCTCCCTTCATCACCTCTTTTCTCCCTCCTCTTAGTCAATCTCATTGTAGTGTAAAAGGAGGCAGTCAGTTACTTCAATTGCATGACAATAGTGCCAAGTTGGAAGATAACCAGTGTTTAAAAAAAATAAGTTTCCTTTGAGATGGGCTTATGATCAAAGATATTTGTGAATGACATAATTTAAAATGATATTTGCCTGTGAACTGCCAGACATTCACGTGCACGACCCTCCTCCCCCGCCCCCACACACACACACACATAAAACACGGTCAGTATGGGGCAGACAAATGCTGACATCAGCATCAGCACTTTCTCATCTGTGGTGTAATAGTACAGCTCACAAAATTGCACTTGCCATATTTTGCTGATATCAGGATCATCACTTCTTTATCTTCAAGGCCATTCTAGGATCCCTACTATGCTTATGCAATTGCACATATCAAATTTCGCTGACAACAGCATCAGCACTTCCTTATCTCCAAGGTCATTCCAGCAATCACACCAGCCACATGTATTGCACCCTACCTTATGCCCCCCACACCCACACACCTGTCACTACACTCAGAAGCCAACTGCATGGAGTGCAGTAGACAAAATGTGATTTGGTGATGTTAGAGAATAATTTAATATGTAATGAAGACGTAATGGCCAAATATGATAAAATATGTGAATTACCTAAAACTCCAAAACGTTTGTCAACTATGTTTGCAATACAAAATTCGGCATAAGGACTGGCACATGAGTCACATACATAAATTATGTTCAAAGATTTATATCATTTAGGATGACAGTTGCTTATAAAATACAAATTAACGAAGTATGAAAATATACTTGTTGAAAATGAGTTTTACCTTAAATACTACTTTGCAAACCCAGAAAACACGGAATAAAATCAAGTCTTCTATCACATTTCAGCTGCTTACTATCACCAGCAGATGGGTGCACTGTAGAAAACGAGCCTAATTCGATCTGTCTTCTACAATTGCTTCTCTGTCACCAAGAGATGCCAGTACAGTAGAAAACGTGCATCGTCCATCAGTTGTACCATTAGTTCCATATGTCACAAAAAGATGGCTACACCATTGAAAATGAGCATTGCACTGTTAAGTAACGATAATTGATCGTTCTGAGTACAATACTTGGTTTAAGAGACACCAGAGCTATAAATTAATTATTTTCAGCATCTATAATACTTTCCTACTATTCGCCACATCAATGACGCTTGTCAGATGTCACAGTGACCTAAAATATTCCTCAAAAAGAAGTCTGCAATGTAAATAAAGTGCAAGTGTCCTGATGTTAATTTCACAAATACACATAGTCATCAAATTAGTGCCCAAAATACTAATGAATGTATTAAAATGCTAGTTTTCCCTGTCTAATAATGCTTGACATTTTAGAAGGTAGGCTTAAGGAATCTTGATCATAAAACTAACCTTACCGGGCTTATAACTGCAAAAAAGGTGTGTAACCTAAATTACTACGCTAAACAGGCAAACACACATCCAAATTGTCAATCTGAGTGTAACTAATTAGGCCTGCTCTTGATATAAGCCATAATACAGCTTTAGAGTAAATATTTCCACCTTGAAATTGTTCTCAAGCACCATTTTGTGAGGGACAGACATGAGACGCCATGTTATTCACTAGAAAAAATACAACTGATTATAACGATAGCCAGTTATTGCTATTATTACAAATGAGCCAGACCTACTGGAGGGCTATGTGCAATAATAACATTCGACGATATTTGCAATCAGAATTATGGGGCCAACAGTCTCTAAACGCTTTGTAGACTGTATTTCCTATATTATTTTACACATCATAACGAGACAATATTCTAAAACGTCTGCAAAATATATGGGCAATGCGAATAGTGCGATGTTTACATCTATTATCTAGAACCTAGTTGAGTATATGTACAAGAAACTACGCTGTAAGGCGCAAATCAATTACTTTACCACATCTATGATGTCACAATATACTAAAAGGCACCAGAAAATGTAATGTTTACATTGCAGCAGTATTTACATACATAAAGTGTGTTTTTAATCTGTGCAACTGCATTTCAGGATGCTAAAGCTCGCTAAAATAAAAGCTGTAATCAGGTACACTAACAACTAATTGAAGTACCATCAATACACACACACACACACACACACACACACACACACACACACACACATACACAGTACACAGTTGTCTTATAAGGGAAGGAAGTAAAGAGGTCTTCGGTTTTGGGAGGTGATAACATGCTTTATTATGATATACGACTTAATTTGCAGAACAACAGGAAGTGTTTATAAACAAACACTCAAGGGAAAGACTACCAGATGGTAGCAGTGAGAGATGAGACATTTCCAAAGGCGATGCCAGGGGCGATATCTCGTAAATAAATTAAATTACTTACCCCTTATTGTGAGACATATCACATTTTTGCAAGCACAATGAAGCTCCAAACATTAAATATTATCACATCTACAAGCTGAGAAAGTTTCTCCTCGACAACTCCTTCTACTCTGTAGAAGAGTTTCTGTTAATGTAATGTGTAAAACGTGGTGGGTAGGAATTACTAACTCACATCTGTATATCTTTTCTTCTTTTTGTAAAAAAATTATAAATATTCAGAAAGTAACCATATGTACAAATTAATTTGAGATGTGAATGTATAATGACTCATTCCACATTATTATGATTTGTCAAGTAAAATGAAACTAACTAACTAACTAACTCTAAATTGCCTGTATAACTCACTAGATTGCATCCTTATCACTGTATGAATGAGCTCTACAGAAATTCTAGATAAGGTAAAGTTGAACTATATGTAGGATTCCACACAACCTGCAAGCACCATGAGGCACCAGATATGCCTAACACATAACACAAGACATTCTCTGTAAGCACTCCATTGTATGACCCCCATTCATTGCTATAAATGCTAAACATACGCCACTGCACACATTAAAGCGATGTTAGTCTGTGTAACATACAATATGTTGATGTAGATGAGGAAGTAGTTGTTTTCTAAAATTTAGTAGGTCACAACTAGAAATAAGGTCAGAGATTCTACCAACCATTTACACTACTATAGTTGAAATATATATTTAATGTCAAGTTCTCAATAACATCATTAATGTTTGGACACTCAATAGGCAAAGTTGAAACAAAACAGCCGTAAATATTATGATGAATGGTACTTCAACATTGCAGTGTGACGACATGAGATTACTGGTTTGCAGCAATAATGATATCAACTCCATAATACTCAGATAACAGAAACAAAATAATGTGATTACAGCAGCCAGTCTGTGTGTGATGTTCTGCAGTTTGAATACTGGAGTAATAAGCCCCTAAGCATGAATAATGTTTTGAGTATATGGAAAAAAGAAAACCAGAAATGTATGACCTTGAAATCATGAAACGAAAACTGGAGAATACGGTACAGACAACAGTTAAGTTAATGCACTGTCTGTAAAGACTGAAAGACAAGACCCCCATCTTTCATGTTCTCACGCAGTAAAGAGATACCTACAGCATAAAATGGTACATGTATCTCCTAATGTCTTTTTCTGTGTGAGGTGTCACCTTCAAGCAAACGTTACACATGACAGACGAAAATTTATAGAGCTGCCAAAGCAACCTGTTTACACTAGATGGTACCTTAGCATGCACTCATTATAATGTATGGTGCAATACTACTATTTCATAGTAACAAGATAATGTGTGGATCAATTGATAACACAACTCCACCATAAGTATTACATAACGCTTGATTTTGCAGAACAGATTGAGCAGTATGATTATCCAAAGACTGGAGAATTTTTCGGAAGATTTCAGAACATATACTGTTTTTAACAGTAAGAAACAGTTCCATACGTTCGAATTCACTTATCTCCAGCATAACGCAACGTATTGAGCACAAAATGTGACAGTGCAACCTCCCTACACATGAGTAGTGGTGCATTAAGCTCCTAAGGATCCTGTGACAATGAAAACTCTATAACCAATATTTTTAGACACTTTGGTCAGTCAAGAATTCCATGCGTGTGATGCATCTGGAACATGGTCAATGTCACAGCAACAATGTTACTAAAAGAATACAGTCAGATATGCACGTTGGATATCCTATATTCATTATAAGCAAGACTGACAATCTATGGAAATTCTGCATATGGAAGAGAAAAGAGAGAGGGAGAGAGAAGAGAGTCAGCTTCTGTTGCTTAATATAGCGCAATCAATTTATATGATGGGTTTTTTAAAAACCCATAACAAGGAAGAGAAATATTGAAATATGTTCCAATAATAATAATAATAATAGTAACTATATAAACCAGCCCTTGAAATTAAGATCTGCGTAAGACCTTCTGACTGCATTAGCAGTGATGTGAGATGAGCTGGCCATGCCACACTCAACAGCAGCCATATCAAGACCCCCCCCCTCCGACATACGCACACATAGAAATAGCACACCCATCTGCAGACAATCAACCAACTAGCCAGCTCTAACCCAAGGCACAGACCATTTATGTCTTTTGCGGTATGATTTACACCTGGGAAAGTAGTCAGCCAGAAAAAATTTTTTTAATTGAAATTTCTTTAATGTACACTGATTATTCTTGCATTACCACTACCAATAACAACATAACATAGTCTTGATTGTCTGACAGTATCCAAAGACGAAGTATTTCCACTTCCTCCTACCATTAATAAATGCTCCATTAACATGTGTATCACTACAGAAGTGTTATATTAAAGCAGCAGAAGAAACATATTTTTTTCTTTACATCATTGACATCATAACTCATACCAGATTTTGCCCTTATTATTATCACTACCAAAGAAAACCGCTGGGAAAGTTGTGCCATAGTAACCTCAAATAGCTATATGGTGGAGTACTGATCGAAAAATGTCAGAATCGAGAGCACATACTGCATTACTGGACATAGGTAGTAATATCCGTAGGCTATATCTATTGGCAGGTTGCAGTTTTCTGTGGTTACATACATTATAGATATAATTGTCAAATTTGTAGTACATATTAAAATGTAAGCTTATCATAATGTAAGCAAGACCTCTTTATGAAAATTCGAGCAAAAACAAAGTTGCATTATACATATATTTTGTACACTTTGCAAGGAGAATGAGGCATCAGATACACTTAACTCCTAACGCCCAATACCGAACGCCTATCACCTAACAGTATAATGCCTAGGATATGATGCCTAACGCAAAAATCTAACACCTTATGCAGTACATTCTCTGTAAGTACAGTACTATTGACCACCTCCCTCTGCTAGAAAGCCTAAAAAAACTCACGTAACACGTATTACAGCGTCATACAAAATAAAGACATCATGATTTTTTCTGTGAGCATACCCAATTTCAGACGTTATTTACTATAATTTTCACAGATTTTTTTCTCTCAATACCTCCACATTTCCTTTCTAAGATATATGTAAACTCCTGGTTTTAAATTACTAATAAGTAGCACAGTGCGGTATTTGAACAAATAATTTGAAACAAGTAGCACAACACGATAATTTAGTTACACATTAAAACCATAGGATGTGGACAGACACTCGCTAGCTGTTACGCAATATGTACAACAATACGACATTTACTGGCGTCTTCTAAAGTGATAGTCTTCTACACTAGACTGCTGCAATAGTTAGGCACTTCTCACAAATGTGTTAAGTTGATGTCAGCAAAGGTCACTGTCCTATGGGCTGTACACAACGGATTGTCAACCTAATATTCCGAATCTAGATGGCTGGAAGTGGAATAGTGGCGTTCTGCTAAATGTAGATAGTAAGGCAACACCTCATCCTGATTTGCTCTTACAACACATAGAGATTTCACATTATGGTGCAGCAACACAGGTGTAAAGCAGGCAGAGAGGCAAAGCATTCAATGTCACTCACAGGTCGGCAGCTCCACCTAGGGAATTTTTAGTTAACGATTATGTGATCAGTGTAGTAATAGATACATTACTGTTTGTAAGGATCGAAATACAAGATGCAAGCATCTATTTGTAACACAAGTTTATTGCATGATACCCATGCAGTTTGTAGTTTTCTCAATATGTATGGATGTGGGGGTGCTTTCACACCCATATACATTAATATCTTGATGTGTAGCTGACATATTTGATCACTGCACGCTCAAATTTACTGTCATAGAGACAATGACAATTGGAAAAGGGTGTCGCTATGTTTTCAGAAACCTAGTTTCAACTAATTTTCTAGGTTACTCAACTATCCCCTGATTTGTAAAATAGTCTTCTATTCAAAATAATACACATGTGTCCTTTGGACAGTTACCTTGAAAAGCAGTGGGTAATTAGGTGGCCTGGAAAAGTAGTTGAAACAAAGTGGCCGAAAGCATAGCGACCCCTTTTCTTACCTATAAGAAAGTCATCGTCTCTGTGACAGTAAATCTAAGAATGCAGAGATCAGATATACATCAAGATATTAATGTATATGTGTCAAAGCACCTCTGCCTCGATACTTGAGAACACTGTATGGGTGTCATGGTATAAACGTATGTTACAGTTAGATGCCTGCATTTACATTTTGAGCCTTACAATCTATAATGTGTTTACTACTATGTTGATCACCTGATTATTAACTTGAAATTCCGTAGGAGGTTCGGCCTACTTGTGAGTGACATTGGCTGCCTTGCTTCTCCGCCTGATTTACACCTATGTTGCTGAGCCACTTGTTATGATGTGGAATCTCGATGTGTTGAGGTGCAAAATGATATAGGCATAAACGAAGCATTTGTTAATACTGGGAGAAAGTGGAAATCGATTCGTTGTTGGATACTGTCATAGAATGAAGACTATGCTATGGTAACATCTGGTGTAAAATGTTTGCTTTGATAGTTCTATAAAGGTTTGTATCTCAGATGTAATGTTATTTTAGAGGTGACTTCTCACATATAGAGACACCTAACGAACGTTATATGTTGGTAGAAACATGTACCTTTCTTATGCTGCGGTATCGTTTTACTGTGCAAGAATATAAAAGAAGGACGGTGTTCTTGTTTTGTACTGTTTACAGACAATGCACTGGCTCAGATGTAGTCTAAGCCGTATATTGTTTTCGTTTCTTGGCTTCAAGGTCCTACATCTCAGGTTTCCTTGTTCTTTGCATACTTATAACATTAACCATGGTTAGGGGCTTATCACTCCAGTATCCTGACTGCAGAACGCCACACGTGGATCAACTGCCGTAATCACATTATTTCGTCTCTGTTTTCTGTGTATTAAGACGTCGATGTCATCGGCTTTGCGAACTGTCAGTATCACGCTGCCACATTCCAATGTTGAAGCACCATACCTCCTAATATTTACTGCCAACTGTTTAAGCTTTGGACATTGGGGGTCCGAACATGAACATTGTGGTTGAGAACTTGATATTAATCGAATGTTTAAGCGGTAGCATCATAAACGGTTGGTAAGATCTCTAATGTTATTTCTGGTTGTGACCCACTAAACATTAGAACTTAACTTCCTCATCTACATCTACATACTGTACATTATAGACACTAACATCGTTTTAATATGTGTTGTGGCATTTGTTTAGCATTCATAGTGATGAAGGGTGGTCATACAAGTGAGTGCTTACAGAGAATGTCTTGTGTTAAGCGTTGAGTGTATTCGATGCCTCGTTGTGCTTGCAAGTTGTGCGAAATATTACATGTAGTATAACTTTATTTTTGCTCCAAGTTTCGTTGTGGTTTTGCGTATTTTACACTAAGCATCCATTTTAATGAGTTATACAGGCCACTTAGATGTGGCAGTATTTAATCTTTGGAGCTTCACTGTCCTTTCAAAGTCGGAGACATCTCACAATAAAGGGTAGATAATTTACAGTGAGCTCAATACTAAACTGGCGTCACAGTTTCCATGTTGAAATGGGGACAAGGTGTCAAATTGTTCTGCTACATTGAAAAAGTACAGTTACCATTTATGTAACTACATGAGGCTGTGTGTGTTTAGTTTATCGTTCATTGTTAGCTATTGCCTTGTACCTTCCAACCCTTCCCTGCAAGGTCAGTTCCACAGTTATTCTGCTGTGTTTACATATGTACTTCCTGTACTGCTGTTAAGTCTGCTGACAAGTTTTGCTTCTCAAAAATCTTAACTCTGTGCAAAACATTTTTTGCTTTCACTGTTCACATTTTATGTCCTGAATGATGAGACTATACAGCAACACTAAATGACCAAAACGTTGACACACAAAATTTTTATTATAGTTACCACATCAGATATGTGGCGAACTTTCACACAATAACATATTTGATGCAAAGTGCTTTATTCTCTACACTTAGTGAGAGAAATTATGTGCACATCATTAGTCAACAAAACTGCTAAACCAATGCTTTGTTGCTAATTTCAGCTGCTAGCAGGGAAAAAAATTCATTGTCAATATGAATCATTTTACAGGTTGTTATGTAAACAATTTACAAGCAAGAATTTTGGGAAAAGAAGGAGGTGGTCAAATTATTAACTTATAAACATTAAATTTTAATTTTTATTTATTTTTTAGCTTTATTCAATGCCCGAAGCAGGATTCGAACCTGCGACTATAGCGGTCACGCGGATCCAGACTGAAGCGCCACTCGGCCACACCAGCCAGCTGGGTAAACTGTAAGCAGTATGAATAATGTGTTTGTAATCTGTAAAGCACTCTCTTAAGCTAGTGTAATATGTCCCCACTCACTTCTGAAAAAACATTTAGATCACAGACTAAGCCAATGACTTTATATGTGAGAACTAAACACTGTTGTGGATTAAGCTAGGAGTGATGTAACATAAATATTTCTTATAGGTCCTCTGTGCAATACTTTGTAAACAGGAATTGACATTTTTGTATACACAGTTTTTTCTTTCTAGCACATATGAAGAAAATTAGTATCACTATTTTCGAAATCAATTGTGTCCATGTTATTCAGTCTTCTGTGATGAGTCACATACATGGAACCACTGTTGAGTACGTCAAGTACACCAACACTGATGCTCAAGAATCTTGATGCCATCTATATTATACTGTCTTTCACATGAACCAGAACCACCTCAAATTTACTGTTGACATATCTTACATGGAGTACTGGTTGCTGTTGCCCCTTCTGCAGTGCTGATAATCTTTCATTGCTTACTGCACTTCCATTGAAAACCAGGTGCTTCAAGTTCTATAACATGTATGCACAATAATCTTTACCTTCTCGGTTACAAAAACCAATTGACAAGAGAAATTTATAGAATGTATCAATGGTATAGAGTGCAAGTTGTATTTAAATTTTACATGGAGAAAGAAGAAAGCAATGAATGATGACAGTGACTATGATGATGATGATGATGGTATCTCTGAGAGTGCAGGAACACTTACAAGCTACTCCAGTGAGGCTTCCAGGTTTTATAGCACATCATTATGCAGAATCAGCAAGTTCTGACAGGCTAAAAATTCGATTAGTAAACATTGGTCAGCAAGTCTTGTCTTGTTGATGTAAATCTCGTATTTCAGATTTTCCACATTCAGAAGGAACACCATCTCTGAGGCATGCGAGTTCTGAGATACCTGCATAATGAAGGAAACGATCTTGGATTTGCTTGTTGAATCTCTGCAACAGGAAACAAATATGGGTATTCAAGGGATTCTGCATCTGCATGCTGTGGCTGATCATAATTTGTAGCAAATTTTTTTTATCTACTCTTTAAGTCACTTATAATAACAAAATCCTGGTCGTGTCTCAGTTGACAAAACACCCATCAGTGCTCGCTAGCCACCTCTGCAAAGATAGACATCCTAGCTGTTGCTCCCTCAGACACTGCTCTCTGTTATGTGGATGAAATATTGGCTCTACAATTCGGCCTATATTTTCAACTCTCCTGTGAAATCGAATACAGTCTCTTGCTACCTATTTCCTAGTTCCAGTGTGTGCTGTTTGATTTACAAAATGTCATACACTAATTACGCGAATTGATTTTAAATCTGTAAAATATACTTTTTGCAGACATCTTTCAACTGTGGGACGTTTTCATAAATTACTTCCCATTCTGCAATGAAGTCTCTTACTTTATTTTTGGCAGCCATTATTAACTTCAAACAATAACCAATGCTTCATGAAGCTCCTCTTCAATAGATATTATTTCATTATTCTGTGAGTAATTGCCCACTCCTATAGAAACTAGCAAGAACTCTAATTATTTCACTGATTCATTTGTTATTCTTGTGAGCGAAACTGATACGTGCTGGAGATTCAGCGGAGAATGTCTTCAAATCATGAACGTGAAGCCTACTTTTGTAATCCCCCATATTGATATAATGTCATCATCTGTAGTGTGATTCAGCATCACTTTTTTCTGAAGCATGATGATGTGGTATGATATGATATGATATATATTTGAGGCCTCTGAAGCAGAAGTAGTTTTGCTTACAAACATTAGAAGTCATTAGAATTGCAACATAATTTTCAAGATCTTGTACTGAGTAACTGTATTTAGAAGGTTTAATTTTTAACAATAGATTGCATAATCCCCTCTTTTCCTAGTATTTTACATAGCAAATTATTAAATCATCCCCATCAAGATCTACTTGTGAATCATCAATCGCCCACACTTTTGCTATCAGATCATATTTGATGATGTAAACAGTATCAAGCATTCTGTGTACTGTTTTACTAAAAACTGATGTGGCCAGTTTACCCCATACCTCAGGCATAATCTTCTTAGATGATTCTTTTTCGTTTCCATCACCATGTTCCTGACTGTGATCATCATATCATCTCATCATCATCATCATATTATCTCATCACAACATTTCATCATCTCCATCACATCATACCATTTCATCATACCATGTCATATCATCATATCATATCCATCATATCATACTTACTTACTTACTCTTACTCTCCAGGCCCCCAAACTGCAGTCGGTTTTTGGCTTCGTCAAGTAGCCTCTTGTATAGTATTTTGTCTTCAGTATCTTCTCTCCTTCCTCGCAGTACCTGGAGATCCTTCGCAACCTGGTTCCTCTAACTCATTTTCGGCCTGTATAGAGGTCTTCGTCATTCTGGTTTATTCTCTGAAACTTCTCTCAGTAAAGATCCCTGGTCTCTTCTATAGACGAGGGTGGCCCATCTTAATCTTCTTGTCTTGGCTACCGCAACTACATCTGGTTATTGCATAGCTCCCTGAGCTCCCTGTTCTTTCTTCTTAGCTATTCTCCTCCCTCATAGATTGGTCGAAATATCTTTTGCAGGATTTCGTTTTCAAAAACGTCTATCTTTCTCTCTGTGTATTTATCTCTTCTCCATATTTCTGCCCCATATAGCAATACTGGTCTGATTATGGTTTTATATGTACTTACTGTGGTTCGTCTTGAAAAATTTTTAGATGACAGTAGTTTGATTGGATGCAGCTTTGATTCTCACCTTTTTATAGTTTTGTTGTTTACTATTACCCCCAGATACCGAAACTCATCTCCTTCTTCAGACATGTGGTTATGGGTCTGCAGAGTTTCCCATCTTTTTGTTCTGTAATTTCTTTCGACTATCATAAATGTTGTTTTCTCATCATTTACTTCTAATCCAGATTCCTTTGCTTTGTGAAAGAGTCTTTTTACCAGTATTTTAAGGTCATCCAGATTTTCAGTGAGTAGTTCTAAGTCATCTGCAAAGGCAAGTACGTTTATTTTTTTTCCTAGTTTAATTTCCCATTCTGCTTCACTTGCTGTGTCCAGCGCTTCCTGTATTACGGTTTTGAACAATAGAGGTGATATTCCATCTCCCTGCCTGACTCCTGTCTTTATGACAAATGCCTTGGAATATTCTCCATCCGTTTTCACTACCTCTTTCGAGCATTTAAGTGACACTTTCACAAGATTTATAATCTTCTTTGGTATTCCGAATCTCTGCATTTTCTCTCACAACTTATCTCTGGATATACTGACATAGGCTTTCTTAAAATCAACAAATAGTATTCATGTTGTTTTGTTATACTCCCAATATTTGTATATGGCTTCTTTCAGTATGGATATCTTGTCAGTAGTTGAAAGATTATTCATAAATCCCACTTGTTTCTCATTTATTATCTTTTTTTTTAATATGGTTCTAATTCTTTCCGGTGGATCTTAGAGAGCACTTCATAGGCGGTGCTAATGAATGAGATGCCTCTGTTGTTCCCGCATTGTTGTTTGTCGTCCTTTTTATGAATTGGTATAATTATCGCTTCTGTGCTCTCCTGTGGCATTCTTTCTTCATTCCACATATCCGTAACAAGTTGTGTATTTCTTTTGCCAATTTTATTCCTCCCTTCTTAAGTAATTTATCTGTTAAGCCATCTCTCCCTGGAGCTGATGTTGTTTTTTAGTATTTTCATTGAGTCTATTGTCTCCTTCACTGTTGGCGGTTCCAAGAAAGGAATTTACACTCTGAAAATCATGTTGTTGCTCCATTTCTGCACTTCTATCTTCAACATTTATAAGCTCCTCAAAATATTCACTTCAAATTTCCATACCTTTGGATCTTTCCAGAAATGTGTTGCCACTTTTAGCTTTAATGCCATACATTCACGGTATATATCTTTTTCTGAAAAATCTGACTGATCTGTAAAAACCTCTTTCATGCCCTGCACTTTAATCCTCCTCTGCTCTTTTGATTAAACTATCCACATTTTCTCTCTTTGTTCTTCTGCGAAAATTTTTAGTTTCACTATTAACATTTTGCAAATGCTTCTTTAATTTCGTTGGAATCCTCTTGTAGGTGTTTTCGCTTCGCATCTCTTCTTTTTTCACTTTTTACTCATGTTCTTCTGAAAACCAGCGATTTTTCTTGCTTCTTTTTCTTTTTCCACATACTTCTAGTGCTGCTTCTTCCACATTTTATCAATTCCCAGTGGACTTCAATTTCAAGATTGTCTTCCATTGTTAGAACAGCAATTTTGTCTTGTAGCTTAATGACAGACTCCTGTGTTATCCTTCAGTCTGCCTATGTCAATGTTATGGTCTGTTATGCTCTCCCCCCCCCCCCCTTGGCTTTTCTATGGCTGTTCTTTGGCGAACCTTGCTACGACTAGATAATGGTGTGTGGCTGCTTTGGCTCCCCTTACGATTTTCACATTCATTATACTGCTTTTATATCTTTGATCTACTGGGAGATGGTCTATTTGGTTTTTTGGTCTTCCATCTGGTGATATCCAAGTTACTTTGTGGATGTCCTTCCATGGAAGGTGTGTGCTCCTAACCCTTAGGTTGGCTGCACTTGCACAGCTTAGTAGGCTTTCAGTTCCAGCTATTTCATTCCACATGATCTCCATTCCAACATTACCATTGGCATTTCCCATAATGAGTTTCACATCATATCCTGGTGTTTTATTAATTATCTCTTCGAGAATTTCATAGAAACTGTCTTTCTTTTCGTCCTCTGCTTCGTCAGGTGTAGCATATATTGTAACTATTGTTATATTTGTGAATCTACCTATCAGTCTCATGACAGCTATTTTATCATCAATCGGTTGGAAATCAATTACTGCCACAGCCAAACTTTTGCTGACTGTAAAACCTACTCCCTTCTGCCACCTTCCAATTTCCGATCCTCTGTAATATAGAGTGTGCCTGTCTGTTTCCAGTTTTCCTGTTCCTGGATATCTATTTTCTTGCAGTACTATAAGATCCACATCATATCTGTCGAGCTCTTCTGACAGAAATTGAGAATTCCAGGTGTTGCGAAAGTCCTAATGATCCACATTTCAAATCGTAAGTCCTTGTTCGTAAGCCATTTTCTATATTCCTTGTTTCTATTTTCCTCTGAGGCCTTTTCTTGATGTTTAGTAACAAGTCCTATTTTTATGGGACAGGTTTTCAGCGCAGTACCTAACCCCCAACCTGGAGGACCAGTCCAGTTATTTTTTCATGGTGAGTATTTTATTTCCTCACTACCCTCCAACTCTAATGGTGGCAAAGCCAGCGAGGTTTTCCCAATTCCAATGAGGGGGCAACTGATGGAGGGAACTGGTAAATCCCCATATGAGATCCATCATATCGTATCATATCATATTATCATCATAGCACACCATATCATCATCATATCATCAGTACTACCACTGTCACCATCACCATCACCATCATCATCATCTTCTCTTCTTCTGTCATACACACTTTTTCTTTAAAACCATCTCCTTTGCCTTTGTCTGTCTTCTTGTTCTACAGGAATAACTGCACCAATATCTCTAACAATTGACAATGGGTGTAAATGCTCTTTCCAGTACGGACACAGCTTCAGCTTGTCTTTTTTGCAATAACACCAGTTTTCAGCAAATATTTCATCAAGATTTCAACAGCTGACTTTTGAGGCTAACATTTTGTCCAGTGGAACTGAGAGTCATGTTGACAACTACAATGCTCTGTGAACATCTTAACAGATTATAAGCAATTGTCCCAATTTAGACCACTGCTTAGGTGTGTAGCAATTGATACCAAAACAAATATTGTCACCAAAATTATTATGATAAAGCTCATTATTAAAATCATCACTTTGCTAATAACCAAAATCCTCTGTGCATTTCTAACCCCATGCTCGTTTACATATTTTGAGGAATGGATTAAAAGTCATATCTTTGTTAATATCGGTGAATACATGCCCCAGATTACGTTTGTCTTGCTTGAAAAGAATAATTATGTTATCATTGTCTCTAATTAATTGTTTCAGAGTTTTGCTATATGTCTCACATAGATAAAGTCTGTCTGCACCATTATAGTGATTCACAGAAAGGTATACCTTCATATGAATTTTCTTATCAGAAATAATATTATATAAAAATCGAAAGCACCAACCCTATACAGGATTGCATTACAATCTCCTTACCTGAAAATGTGAAGCATTCAATGTTATTCTGGTTTTTAAGGACTTGTGCAAGAAATTTATATTTATATTGCTGAAGTAATTTCGACTATATGTACACTTTCTAAATACAAGATCATCTTCATGAAGGAGAAGGTTAATAATCATTTGCTTTTCGACATTTGGAAGGGCCAGATATAATGCATCTAATTGAACCTGGAAATATGCCACCAAGTTTGTGGTTATCTGATTTCGTCAGTAATAGAACTAGTGGGAAGTTGAAGTGCATGCTTTTTGAATTGCATTTCATATACACTAAGGATTCTTCTGCCTTGCAGCAACTAATATATGAGAATTATTTGTCTTTTATTACATCACTCATAATGTGTAATTCGAGCTGCGGATAAGAAGAAGAAGAAGAAGAAGAAGAAGAAGAGGAAGACGAAGAAGAATCAAGATAAATCCGTCCTTAACTGGTTGCTCATACTGTGGGCCAAAAATAGATTTGAAAAAACAGCAAACAGACGAGATGTGGAAGTAAATACATTATAAGCACATACAAGGAACGTGACATCGCTTATGCAGTGTACCCAGATACTTTGTCAAATGGACATTGAGTAGATTGGATTCTGGCTTAAAGAGTATTGTGCTGAGTTATGACCAAAGACGCCGAGCTTAGTGAAAAAATTGCTGCTTTAGCAGTAACTGGTGCATTGAAAGCTAAAATGGATATAAGTACGAAAAATGGAGAAGAAGAAGAATGCAGAGAATGTAATGAACAGAATAATTAAAGCAGTCCAAAGTAGTCTGAAGTGAATGAAGCTGGACAGTAATCTCATAACAGCTGTGAAAAAAAGCTCATAAACCGGCTTCAGAAGTTGCTCCAACAGGAAAATTGCTCTGCAGAGAGCTTATAATACCCATCCCCAAAACAGATGGAGTATTATCTCTCATTCCAATATCCGCTGCGTTATCAGCGCTTGGAGGATTACCTGGAGTAGCAGCGGCCATTGCTAAGGCACTTAATGATGCAAAGACTGCTCACAAACAGTTAGCTGAGGTTCAAACATGGAGGGAAGAGCACTTCCTGAAAGGAATGGCGTCTATTTAGAATTATACGGAAAAACAGACTTGGTCTCTATTTGATGAAAAAAAAGTTCTCCTTAAGCAGTCTCCCAACAAAAGTGCTTACCAATATTGATTTCGAGTGTTGTGGAAAAAAAGTGGTAAAACCCTTCTTCGGGTGTTGTTCAGGAGAGATATTTTACCCAGAACGCTTAAAAGATATGAGAATACAATTGTTAACTTCTAGATGGAAAGTGAAATTTGTTCACAACGGTTATTTTACAGGAAGAAGAGTAATATTGTATTTTACTTTGCTAGTTTCGCAGTTTACCACCTCCTCTGGAAATGGCGAGGTATTTCAAAAACTATACGATCAAGTATAGTTACAATATGTTTCAATCATCTGAAGGTCAGATATGTGGTCATCTTTGCTTAAAGTTTCTGAGCTCTAGATAAATTGACAGAATTGATTGACACAATAGTGCTTTTCAATCTGTGGGTCGCGACCCCCTAACGGGTTCGCAAAGCCTTGTTCAGGGGGTCGCAGTCGCAAGAGAACCCAGTTGCAGCATGGCTGGTAACGTATGTTTCATGGCGATCATCTGCGTCACACGGAAATGGCAAGGTTTTGGGAAAGCACCTTGCAAATTCCCTCACGTTCATATCTGGTACGAATTTAATTTAAACATGTTGAAGAGTTGAAACACGCAAACACTTGCAGCAGTGAGAAGCAACACGATCTCTATCGATCTCTTCCCACTTCTGCGGAATGGAACTAGGGCGGCGAGAGTCGCTAAGTCTTGTACGGATAGTATTTACCTCTGAGGTTTGCAGGAGGAGGGAAAGGACCACATCAACTTCCGGGCTGGAACGGCGGTGCAGTGACAGCGTCTTGTGTGTTACTGACAACTTAGTTTACGTGCCTATCATCTGCTGTAATAAAAATATCACACGGAACGAGAACAATTTATGAAAGCGCATTTAAAAGACGCTTAGGTTCAAATGTGATACAAAATGGCTGCAACAAAACGCACACAGCTCACGTGCAAGATTTGGCACCACGGTTACTAAAATGCATTTCAGAAACAAACTTCGAACCAAACAATTGATCGCTAAAGCTGGCAGCAGTGAGACAAGGCAGGAAGTGCAGCAATTTCTACCCAGCGGATCTAGGATGACTGAGCTCAACTCAGACTTTAATTCTCACATTGCATGTTGACGTTGTCTCTATTTTCCTGGTTCTGTGGCTTCATCGGGATTCCTACAAAATCGTCGTTGCTGGTCACCTGATTAATTTCTCATTTCTTTCGTGTAGTTAATTGTGGCGATTGGCGTGAAGTGAATCATTGTTTTTTCGATAGAGCTTTATAAAAGAGCTGAAAAATATCTTACAAAAAACTAGTACCATCATCTGTAAAAATATATACTACATATTGTCGCAATTAATTAAAAAGAAATATTGTCTTCTTTTGTAATTGAATGAAAGTACATGAAATAACCATCCTGCTACATGTCTCAAAACTAGGGGTTCTTTAACACAAAAACGTAGGCCTATGGGAAATGGTAATTATTTTTCATTAAAATTACATAATTCCGTGTTTAACATTAATTCTGAATTGAGCATAATCTAGACTGTTTTATACTAAATACACCGTGTTAACGATAAATAAACGCAAAACTGGATAACTGTTTTCAGGAACCGATCGATAAGTAAATGAAGAAAATCCAATAAGTAACTTTGAGAAAGTCGAAAAAAGATCTTCTTGTTGCAAATTGACTATACAGTGGGACCCCATTTAACGACGATAATTAACTCCCGAGTCTTACCTGCATTGCGAAACACTCGTTATGCGAAACAATTTTCCTGTTGGAATTCGCGTGAAATAAAGGATAATGCATTCCATTTCGAAAAATACTAAAACAATTTACAAAATGTACACCCTTTTTTACAAGAAGCCGTTTAAAGACATTTGCTTTCACCTTCTCTTGAGAATGAGTCATAAACACGGAAGACGGCTAGCTGAATGAAACATCTGCCTACGTATTGGTTAGTGGCCAGCTTTATTGAATTCGTGCTGGTTAACGACGACATATCTAAAATGGAATTCATATAGAGGTATTTCAAGGCCATGAAGTAACATGAGTCTTGCTTGCAACACCGTCACAGAGAATTTGGCAACATCGTCGAGCAGACCCGAGCGGAGGTATCGGTTACAATAATTGCAACGCGAGGAGTGTCGCTAACGGTACAACTGAATACTGCGTTGTCGGCGGCTTTGTCCTTGTCGGAGCGTCTAATGTACTTTGTTCGTCGTAATAATAATAGTAATAACACTGATGTATAAAACATTACGCCCTTTTTTCCTCCCCGTTTGCTGTTATTTCATTGTTATTTCTTTCCTGCGGAGCATAAGCCATACCGTCAAGAGTAAAGTCAATAACAATATTGGTACGATCCAGCGATTATACGCAAATGTACAGCGCTTTATCGACACAACTGCAATTTGATGCCTGATGACTAATATCTCTTATTTTTATTATTAAAAGCATACTTGACACTTATTAAGATTTTATTGTTTTGAACAGTTTTTATTCATAGGGCGACACCAGCGATATCTGCCACTGGTGCCACTTATCCAGATGAAAGTAAGCGAGGACTGCAGATCTGATTACAATAAAAATATAACAGCTCCAATGAGAAGGCTGTGCCTGTTTATTTATTAATAATCTGTCAAATAGTGGTTCTATTTTTGAGACACAAATCACCAAATCATGTTCCAGTTAAAGTCTATTTCAGTTCTTAGTTTTTATATTCACCATTGAAGAGAACGCTTATTCACAAATCTACGAGTGTTTCTTTCGTCATCGTGCTCAGATCAGTCAGTTGTACTGACATGTCTAAAAAAGGATTGAGTATCCATGTAAGACCGTTGTCAGCGTCAGAGCTCAGCTCTGGAAAGTAACTTAACAGTTTCTCTTCCAAATTATTCAAGCTCTGTATCATGCAAGGAATGTGAGAATTTAGTACCACCGACTGGACCATTGCAATTTATTCGACAATCATCTGAATACATGGGGAAGACACAAACATCATGTTTGGTAAAAGCGTTGGCCACAAACTAAATTTTGCGAGGAATCCGTTGATTTTATCTCTAGCTGTTATAATGTTTTCTTCTTTCCCTTGGCAGCTCTTGTTTAAAATATATAGGTGGTTAAAAAGATCCCCGAGAAATGCTAATTTTAATAGCCAAACAGGGTCATGAAAGTAATTCGCCTATTCAGATTTACAATCTTGTAAGAATACTAACAATTCGCCTTTTAGTTCCAGAACTCAAGTCAATACCTTTCCTTTGGAAAGCCACCGGACCTGTGTGTGATAAAGGAGATTTTGATGGAGCGAACTCATCTCTTCACAAATGATCCCAAACAGTCGAATATGCAACGCTTTACCTTTAATAGAGTTTACAGCACTGACCACCACTTTAAGCACATCATTTTAATCAGAAATTAAAATCTTGTCTGCCAGAGCTAGTCGATGTTGGGACTATTGATTTTAATTTCGCGACAAGCCCACTTTTACTGCCAGTCATAGCTTTGCCCATCACTACAAATGCCGATACAGTTTGTCCAATCAATCTCGTAGTTGGGGGTGCTATCTAAAAACATGTCATACAAAGACTGGTCAGTAGTGTTCGCAGGGAGTGCTTTGCAAAATAAAATGTCTTCCATGAGACTTTCATCTGCTTCAAAGCGCACAAATACTATAAATTGAGCACAATCAGCAGATTCATCAAATTGCAAAGCAAAATGTGGGCTCTTCTTTAATTTTTCGACCAACTGTTCTCGAATGTCACCGGCCATATCGTTTATTCAGCGTTCAATGGCATTATGAGCAAGTGGTATGCTTTTTAGATTGTTTGCCCCTTGCTTACCTAACATAATTTCAACCATATCCAGGGCTGCTGGCAAAATAAGATTCTCTGCATCTGTATGCGGCTTCCCTGCTTTAGCGACTCGGAAGCTAGCTAGTAACGCTTTCTCGTTGGCACTGGATACTTAAAATCAGGTAAAAAATAATTGTTAAATCAGAATGGCTCTGAGCACTATGGGACTTAACATCTGTGGTCATAGTCCCCTAGAACTTAGAACTATTTAAACCTAACTAACCTAAGGACATCACACACATCCATGCCCGAGGCAGGATTCGAACCTGCGACCGTAGCAGTCCCTCGGTTCCGGACTGAGCGCCTAGAACCGCTAGACCACCGCGGCCGGCTGTTAAATCAGAAAAACGAATAAAAAAATCAGAGAAATTAATACTATTTTAAATCAACAAATAACATTACAATTTTATTACCTGAATCATAGTAGTTTGCTGCTGGTCAAGTGTTTTCGGTTTCCTTTCGACTAAATCCAACGGTTTATCAGCTTCCTTGGAATGTTTAGTTGAGAGGTGACGCAGAAGCTTTGATAGATTCATACTCTCACGTGACAATACTTCGCCGCAAATTACACATTGAGGAGTATTGTTCATGACAGTAAAACCATACTTCAGATAATTGTCGTCATAAAGTCAATTTTTCTTTTTTCGATTTTGGTTCGCTTCTGCCACTGCCACTTGTACCAGACGTGGCGGGCTTCACAGATCTTTTAAGAAACTTGCCCATTTTATGCTCGCTCAGAGCGAAGACACTAATCATGTCCGTACTTGCTGGCGTACTCGGACAACTGATTTTAGTGACGGAAAACGCGTGACTTTTTCCCCGCTGACCCCTTCACACTCCCACGCCTCTTCCGCCAAAGAATATAATTATATCTCTCTCCGCAGAGCACTGCGACCTCTTTTCACACTGCACTTGATTTCTCGATGAGTATAGTATCAATAGAAAGAAAATTAAATACGTTGCCTTTGAAATCACTGACATACTTTTATTATGATTCTGGAAGTCGCCAGAATATTTTTACTTGGAAAGGCTACGCGTATTTGAAAAGGTTCAGAAATACTGTCATAGAACATAGTGTAACATTTAGCCTGTCTGTTAAAAACTCGATTATAGCCTGCATCTTTAACCCCGTACTAAATTTATCTCATCAGAATACCGAGCAACAACAATTTCTACTTTTATAATCATATAGGTGTTCCGGAATTTCTGGACAGATTTACCTTTTAAGGTAAAGGAACTTATGAACTCGATGACATTATTTCCGCCCTGTTGAGGAAGACAGAATCAGACAAGATAACGGATAAGATTTTGTAGAAGAAAGGAAAAAACTATGTTTGAAAGTGAGCATCAGTTAAAATAAAACTCTCAAGCAGTGCGAGATGTGGAGTAATCTTCATGTTTGTTTTAAGCTTGAAACATCCCCTTAGAAAAATTAAGAATGACAGTGCTGGTAAACTTCTACGTTATTTGTTTTTCAAATAGCTGAGCAAAACTGGACGTACTCAGACATTTCTCTCTTTACTTATTCTGATAATCACTAAATTGACACACAGTATTTTTAGCGCAACGCAATCTAGTTTTCAATAATCCCTACAAATGAATGGCCCTGACTAACAATAACCTATACCTTTCATGAATCACTTACCTCACAAAAATCTTCGTTACTCGAACTACTGCAATACAGCGAGCGCCAATACTGCCAGCTAAATAAAAGATTCTAACTGCTAAAGGCACTAACGACTGATAGGCATAGTTAGCAAATGAAAGATTTTGGTAGAGAACAAACAATGTATTTACCTTAATAGTGTCCAAAAGTTTAAGACATCCAGTCTTACAAATTTCCTTTGTTTGACGGACACACGTCCAGATCGTCCGCTCTCAAAACTCTGCCATCTCTCTCCCTGCATCCACCACTGCTGGCGGCTCACCTCCAACTGCACAACGCTACGCACTGTTCACATCCAACTGCCCAACACTACAATAGCGAATATTCCAAAAATGCCAACCAGCCACAGATTGCACACAGCACAGTCATTGATTTTCATACAGAGCGCTACGTGGTGTTACCAACATAAAAACCTAAACAGCCTACTTGCAAGCTGGATGACACCATCGGCTCAGTTTCACGTTTTGAGACAGATGTAGTTGAAAAATAATCCTCAACGACAGCAGAACATCCGTAAATATTCGGAATGTTGAAATCCTGGCCCGCATCTCGTGGTCGTGAGGTAGCGTTCTCGCTTCCCACGCCCGGGTTCCCGGGTTCGATTCCCGGCGGGGTCAGGGATTTTCTCTACCTCGTGATGGCTGGGTGTTGTGTGCTGTCCTTAGGTTAGTTAGGTTTAAGTAGTTCTAAGTTCTAGGGGACTGATGACCATAGATGTTAAGTCCCATAGTGCTCAGAGCCATTTGAACCATTTTTGAAATCCTGTACACTGACTGCATCATTTCTGGGCGCTTATTCCACTGTGCCGCTACCCTACACATATCACTTCTGGCCTGCAGTACCACTTGGATACAGGACTGTGGAATCACCAAATTCTCCCATTTACATGCCAGTTGTGATGCGACATGTTTCAGAGTTAAGTATCGCAATCATAGATGAAGACGAAAATCTTGTACATTTCGACGGTGAAGAAATAATTGTTCTATTACACTCAAGGAGGAGGAGGAGATTAGTGTTTAACGTCCCGTCGACGACGAGGTCATTAGAGACGGAGTGCAAGTTCGGATTAGGGAAGGATGGGGAAGGAAATCGGCCGTGCCCTTTCAAAGGAACCATCCCAGCATTTGCCTGAAGCGAAATCACGGAAAACCGAAATTAGGAGGGCCGGAGACGGGATTGAACCGTCGTCCTCCCGAATGCGAGTCCAGTGTGCTAACCACTGCGCCACCTCGCTCGGTCTACACTCAAGGAAACGTAATGGGCACAGTAATCAGCCAGCATGTTGTGTCTGAAGAGAAAAAACTGATTCGAAGAGGAAGAAGAACAGGAAACACAGTTCTGTAAAATATACTAGCGTTATTCTCTGTCTGTTCTCATTCGATATTGTGCTGGGTGAAGGAGAAGAAGAAGAAGAAAAAGATGATGATGATGACAATGAGTTACATACTGAGTGCGAGAAAAAAAAATTCTCATTGCTCACTCTACTGCTCGCTTCAAATATTATAAGTATAAAGCATTTGGTCAGTTCACAGGATTTCATATCGAGTGCGACACAAAATGGAATCATTTACCTTCTGCCACGCGATAGTCGTCTGTGTACTGAACGAAGACTTGTCGCTGAATCAAGGCAGCAGAAAGCTAATGACATCGGTTTAAATAAAAATTGCGCACTTCTTTTGAAAATTTCAGTATCGTTTGAATAACCAAAATTACTGACCATGTGCGCAATTAGGGAACTGCAACGCTAATGAAAGTATATGAATGTCTTGCACTGGTTGGGGAACGACAAATGAACTAAACGATTGAGTTGCTGATGATGAAAGTTCGTTTTCTGCATTCTGCTCTGCACGGTACTTGGATTGACAGAGGATGACTCGAAGATTATTTGAAACGCCCGTCATGCAGTTGTACTTATCCGCAGCAGAGAAGATACTAAATATATTATCTCGGATAATGCGGACACCAAGTCTAAAATTGCGATCAAAACAATTTATTGGGAAATGCCAAATATACAAGTATTTGAGAAACAAATGATCTAAGGCTGACTGTAGCATTGTGTCATTGGGATTTAATTGAACGTGTTGCACCAGAAGTTAGTACATGGACATGGCAGGATAAACGGAAATGCAACGCTCTAAACAGCATAATTTCAGCGTTTCAGACTAACAGGAAGTGTGATCGTCAGCAATTGCAGTATGTTTTATACAGTAGACATAGAGTTGAAGGTATCTCTGAATTCACCTAAATATTCAGAAGAGAACTATTCAGTTCGATTTTAGCACAGTGCGTGTTGTGCAAGTGTGTGAAATATAGAGAGTGAACGCTAAGGAGAAATCCGCTCATGAGTCATACAGAGTTCCAGAAATGTCACATATATTTCAACGATTGTTCACAGCAAGATGAAGAAAAAAATGGAACCGTGTGTCATTGATATGAGAATTGAAATGCAAACAAAAACATCCTCCCAAAACGCACGGTAGCGTAGTGCCTGGTTATTCATGATTCTGTTATAGATATGATACCCTCAACCAGTTTGGGAACAACACATACCCAAATATTGAAGATTTAATGCTATACGTATGAAAGGACTCTCGCTGTTTCTCGGCTGGAAGTGATGTCATGATCACGTTATGGGAAGTGCCGCCATCTTGGATCTTTAGGGATAATTTTTTTTTTTTAAGAAACATCTTTCAATGTCGAGAGTTCGCTGATAACAACTTCTCGACTCTGGTGGCTGCAGTACCTACTAGTGGCAGAAACCTGAACGATGTTCTGGAGGCCCCATAGATATACTAATACAATGTCACTTGAGGCCAGTCCTCATATTGCGATTTGCCTGCGTAGACAAAGATAGCAGCAAATTTTTTAAGTAGGAGTATCTGGGCTGCGAAATTTAGTGCACAGAGCCGCCATCTGTAGTAGCAACAATGACTGTAATCATTCCGGGTATCAAGTCGAACTGAACTTGGACGACAGATGCGGGTATGTCATTCCGTGCTGCCTCAACTTTATGTTATTATTCATCAGTTGTAGTGGCTGTGATTGGTGGTATATCAATCTCTGAGCATCAAATGATCAAATGTTTTAAGTGGGAACTTATGTTATAAGCCATTATTTTGATGTTATTTAATTATATTGGAACCAGTTTCGATGACTCAATAGCTCATCTTCAGGCCCTACCTGATTCATTTGGTAGTTGATGGTTGCAGACAGAAGATCGCTTTTACAGTATTCCATAGAAGTCAGTTCGTAGATATAGGCCACTGATGGGACTGTGTATACAATTGTAGTTCACCCCCACAGCGTCAGTTAAGGCCTGAAGATCGTGCAATGAGTCACCAAAACTGGTTGCAAATATAATAAAATAACATCAAAATTATGGCTGTAGGTGTTTAATTTTTTATGTAAGTGAACGGCTAGAGTCCCTCAGACCATCAACCATAGGGATGGACATACAAAAACTATATAGAGGACTTTCTGGCTAGAGCAAAGTTCAAATCGAGAGATCTCAGAACATCATGGGCACCATGTAGTTTTGCCTTACCTTGTTGGAAGATAATATCATAGAAACCTCAAAAAAAGGTTACAGTCACTGGCCAGAAATGCTATGTGAATCAGAGATGATCATTTTGTTTTCCGGGTGGACACTCCCCATAACATAGTGGTACGTATTGGACCCATATGAAGACGATGAATGAAATCTAGCAATCTTCGTTCTCCTCAGAGCCTCCAGTCACCAATATATCTACTGTGATGCTGTATGTGGAACTGGGACTCGTCTAAAAAGACTACTTGGAGCACCTCATGTGTCCTGTGTTACTGATGCACCAGTGTGTCTCTCTCTGTCACCGCTTCAAGGGAAACTGTATCAATCGTCGCCATTCTGACAGACCATGGTGCACCAGATGTTGTCGCGATGTCCGCTAGGTACTTGTCTTGCTGCAGATCAGCCCATTTCTTGATTCGATATACAGGGTGTTACAAGAAGGTACCGCCAAACTTTCAGGAAACATTCCTCACACACAAATAAAGAAAAGATGTTATGTGGACATGTGTCCGTAAACGCTTAATTTCCATGTTAGAGCTCATTTTAGTTTTGTCAGTATGTACTGTACTTCCTCGATTCACCGCCAGTTGGCCCAATTGATGGAAGGTAATGTTGACTTCGGTGCTTGTGTTGACATGCGACTCATTGCTCTACAGTACTAGCATCAAGCACATCAGTACGTAACATCAACAGGTTAGTGTTCATCACGAACGTGGTTTTGCAGTCAGTGCAATGTTTACAAATGCGGAGTTGGTAGATGCCCATTTGATGTATGGATTAACACAGGGCAATAGCCGTGGCGCGGTACGTTTGTATCGAGACATATTTCCAGAACGAAGGTGTCCCGACAGGAAGACGTTAGAAGCAATTGATCGGCGTCTTAGGGAACACGGAACATTCCAACCTATGACTCGCGACTGGGGAAAACCTAGAACGACGATGACACCTGCAATGGACGAGGCAATTCCTCGTGCAGTTGACGATAACCCTAATGTCAGCGTCAGAGAAGTTGCTGCTGTACAAGGTAAAGTTGACCACGTCACTGTATGGAGAGTGCTACGGGAGGACCAGTTGTTTCCGTACCATGTACAGCGTGTGCAGGCACTATCAACAGCTGATTGGCCCCTACGGGTACACTTCTGCGAATGGTTCATCCAACAATGTGTCAATCCTCATTTCAGTGCAAATGTTCTCTTTACGGATGAGGCTTCATTCCAACGTGATCAAATTGTAAATTTTCACAATCAACATGTGTGGGCTGACGAGAATCCGCACGCAATTGTGCAATCACGTCATCAACACAGATTTTCTGTGAACGTTTGGGCAGGCATTGTTGGTGATGTGCTGATTGGGCCCCATGTTCTTCCACCTACGCTCAATGGAGCACGTTATCATGATTTCATACGGGATACTCTACCTGTGCTGCTAGAACATGTGCCAACACGTACGACACAACATGTGGTTCATGCACGATGCAGCTCCTGCACATTTCAGTCGAAGCGTTCGTACGCTTCTCAACAACAGATTCGGTGACCGATGGATTGGTAGAGGCGGACCAATTCCATGGCCTCCACGCTCTCCTGACCTCAACCCTCTTGACTTTCATTTATGGGGGCATTTGAAAGCTCTTGTCTACGCAACCATGGTACCAAATGTAGAGACTCTTCGTGCTCGTATTGTGGACGGCTGTGATACAATACGCCATTCTCCAGGGCTGCATCAGCGCATCAGGGATTCCATGCGACGGAGGGTGGATGCATGTATCCTCGCTAACGGAGGCCATTTTGAACATTTCCTGTAACAAAGAGTTTGAAGTCAAGCTGGTACGTTCTGTTGCTGTGTGTTTCCATTCCATGATTAATGTGATTTGAAGAGAAGTAATAAAATGAGCTCTAACATGGAAAGTAAGCGTTTCCGGACACATGTCCACATAACATATTTTCTTTCTTTGTGTGTGAGGAATGTTTCCTGAAAGTTTGACCGTACCTTTTTGTAACACCCTGTATGCGACGTGACTGTAGGATCCCGCACATCTGATTGAACAATATGTCTATCTTCTCAGGCACTAATGGTGTGGAGTCATTAAGATATGCTTTGGCGAGGGCTATAGCACTCCTGAACCCACCAATTCTATGTTCATATGATAGTCGTGGAAGCTTGACCAATGCGAGCAGCAGTATTGTGCAATGATAAACCAAAGTCTCGATACTCCACAATCCTGCCACTGTCATACTCTGACATGCACAGGTAGATGTATCTCCTTGTTACATGAGACATGACAGTGAACAACAAACATTCAAATGCACAGCGTAATCTTTCCTTACAAATACAATATCGACGTTGCCGTTCCTACATACTTTGTGAGGGTGCACTGGAATGCGAATCATCTGCATATACAGGCACGTAGTACATTTCACGTCCATTTGACGCTTGTTGGAAATTGTCTTCATGGTCTTGTAATCTGAATGGATAGCAGTCTGGAACAGTCAGTTTCTCTGCAGACAATCTAACGTTAAATGAACGTAACATTAATTCAAAGACATAAAAGGCGGTGCATCATGCAGGAATTATCCTAATGGGACGAAAATTATGATACAAAAATGAGTCACAGAGAAGAGGGATTGGTGGTCCGTTGGGTTGATGATAGGTTCGTATACTTACGGTTTGGGTTCGATTCCAACTTCTGCCGATGATTTTTGACAGGGAGAGACCCATTCTATTCTCTTCTGGCTACGCCAAGTGAAGAAGGTATAATGGCATTATGGTCTGAAATTCACATTAAACATGATATTCCTTCTCTACCAAGTAGACGTTAGGTTGAACCACACAATAAAGTCAGGAGTAGCGACATGTAAAAACCCTATCACCAGTCACCTTTATTAAACTAGCGATTTATTTCTAGAGACGAAGCGAACGGTATGTAGGGTCACAGGACACTTATTCCATCTTTTATCTGAGCTTCTGCATGTCGATAAAATTGGTTCTGAACTGGAAATACAACTCACACCGCCCTTAACGAGGAATGTGATCCCTTCGTGACAATACAGCTCGACTTCAACTTGCTGCTTGTTCAAAACTGCAGATCACTCAACATCTCCACATATTGCGCGCGAATGGGTTCGAATCCTGGCCCGGCACTAAAGTTTTCATTGCGTGCTATCAATCTCTAGCATGAGAACACCTATCTGCTGGAGGATAATAATTTTGATTTTTAATGTATTTTCATTCGTTGTCAACGCTAACGATATCTGACGTTTTTGACTCCCACTGACACACAGAACTATTTGCGAGCTTACTGTAGGTTCAAGGATGTTATTCCGAGCTGCTGGTGGAGAAAAATTAGGTAGCTGACGTCTCTTTGTGTGTAGTCAAAACGATATGTGTGGGGTTCGATTACCAGTCAGCACTGAACTCTTCGTCATATTATTTCTACTTCAAACATGCTCACATGTCGCTGCTGGTGTAACAAACCCATATTTAACGTTCGTTTTCTCTAGAATATAACAGCGATAGGTGCCATGTTGGCGTCCTGGGAAGGAAAAAAAAATAATGTTTCGTCTCGTCATTTCAGTTAAAACATCTTGTTACTGCCGAGAAAATCCGATATGTCACAGTTGATTGTGCTTCGATAACAATCCGATTAGGTTCTGGGTTCGAAACCCTGTCCAACACAAAGCCTTGCCTCACGGCAAGTAAGTTACTTGAGAAGAAGCAATATTTAACATTTCTCGTAATTCGTTAACAGGGACAATAGATGCTGGGTAGGAATTCGCGTCCGTTAAAAATGTTTACGTTATGTAATTTAAAGTTGATATTTGCTACCTTATACTGCCTAAAATCGAGGTATATCACTGTCTGTATGCCTGGTCAAGAATGACTGTTAGTTTCCGTCAGTCACGAAATCTTTGCTTAGTCTGCATGTCTTGAGTTTGAATCCATATGCAGAACGAGACGGTTCGTCGTGTCATTTGAAGTTCATTCATATTCTCACTAGTTGCTCGTGAATAACTTCAACTTTTAATGTCATTTTGTGTTGAATAATAAGTACGGTATGTTACTTTGAAGAGGAAATCCTGAATACGACGAATTTACTACGTCCATTACTTATCTGACGTAATAATGAAAGTGGTAACATTTCAGGTATGTCATTAGTTGTAATAAACGTGAGCTGACAAGCCTTAAAGACAGTCTTATCTGTGATAACTTGTTTCCTGATATTTGTAGTATCGTGGTATTACTTTACATCTTGAGTTATTGCGATACGGAGCAATGTTTCCTAGTGGTGACTTCTTGGAACCATTTTCAACAGTCAAGGAGCGATTAGAAGTCCTGTTAGACAGCTGCGTCATGCGGGTTGCATGCGAATCAGGAGAAATGTAATTCTGGTCTTTCGGATACTTGAGGAGGACTGCACATGTACAGACAAACAATTGACTACAACTTCTTTTGCCGGCCGCGGTGGTCTCGTGGTTCTAGGCGCGCAGTCCGGAACCGCGCGACTGCTACGGTCGCAGGTTCGAATCCTGCCTCGGGCATGGATGTGTGTGATGTCCTTAGGTTAGTTAGGTTTAACTACTAAGTTCTAGGGGACTGATGACCTAAGATGTTAAGTCCCATAGTGCTCAGAGCCATTTCTTTGACTACAACTTCAAAAAAACTGATTTATTCAAGAGAAAGAGCCTCACAAATTGAGCATTGGCCTACCTCTGGCCTTTATGCAAGCAGTTATTCGCCTTGATAGAGATGTTGGATATCCTCCTGAGAGACATCGTGCCAAATTCTGTCCAAATGAGATTAGATCGTCAGAATCCCGAGGTGGTTGGAGGGCCCTGCCCATTCTCAATTGAGTAGAAATACGGCAACGTTTCTGGACAAAGTAGGGCTTTGCAAGCAAAAAGACAACCAGCAGAAGCACTCGTCTCGTGTGGGCGGGCATTATCTTGCTCAAATGTAAGCTCACAGTGGCTCAACATGAAGGACAACAAAACGGGGAGTAGAATATCGCCGATATACCACTGTGCTGTAAGGGTGCCGCAGATCAAATGGGTCCTGCTATGAAATGAAGTGGCACTCTAGACCATCACTCCTGGTTGTTGGGCCATATGGCGGGCGACAGTCAGATTGATATCACATCACTGCCTACGGTGTCTCCAGGCTCGTCTTCACTGGTCATCGGGGCTCATCACTGGAGACAATTCTACCGCACTCAATGAGATTCCAGGCT